>NC_090440.1:1137337387-1138537387 GCF_031143425.1 Pleurodeles waltl
GAGTTCATAAGGCTGAATACTGGAAAGGCCCCACCATGTGGTTGTCTGGGATGCTATGAAAGCATATATACACTGTGTCATGCTGCAGTTTATCCTAGGTCAGTGCAGGAGTGTGTAAATCAGCTACATCAAAGGATATGGGAATTGGAGCTTAGGGATGCCCAGGTGATGTCAGCTGGAGATCTGAGGGGGCAAGCTTTATATCTGAAGTTAATTGAGAGCAGATGTATTCTAGGTCAGGGGTTCATGGAAAAGGTGTCCGCCAGTTATCATTAAAATAAAGTACTTCAGTAGGAATATGGCAAAACTGTCAGCCGAGTGTAGGCTCGTCAGATTTCAGATAAAAGATCCAGATGTGTTATTCACAGTGTGAAATGACAGACTTTCACATAGTAGCCCGCAAGCCATTGCAAAACAGTTGACTCTCTTATCAGAATCTTTATAGCCAGCCCCAAGTATTTAGTCAGCCTCATCTGATGGAATACCTACAGGGCTGTAGATTGCTACACCTAGAATATATTCAGGCAATGGCTCTACAGAAAGACATACCTGAGTGTGAAGTAGAGGCTGCTATTAAAGCTCTGACTTCAGGGAAAGCTGCTGGGGAAGACACTATTCTGCTTGAATTTTATGAAACAACTATTGATATTATAGTGCCAGAATTTATCAACCTGCTAGGGCATATTGACAGGGGGGAGACATAACTCCCACATGTAAATTACACTAGCATCTTTGTCTTTCTGAAGAAAGACAAGCCTCCGGAGTATAGGGGTGCTTGTCTACCTATCTCTCTCTCTATATATATATATATATAGTGGTGCTTGTCTACCTATCTCTTTGGTCAATTCAGACACAAATATATTTGCAAAGATATTATCTACTTGATTGGCCCCATAAATGCAGAATCTGATCTTGCCTCACCAGCAAGCTTTTGTACCTTGCATGGATACTACCAGTCACACTAACTCAGTAGTTACGGTGTTTGATGTTGCAGCGAGTGCAGGTATAAGGGTTGGTACGATCCTACTAGATGCCGAGAAGACTTTTGACCGGGTGGTATGGGAAAGTCTAGTGGCAACGATGAGGGTCTTTGGTTTTGAGGGCAGATTTTTTAAGTGGATAAAATCCCTCTAAAAGGGCCCTATGGCAAGCTAGTCTACATCGGGAACTGCTCTCCTCCATTTAGGATTTTTAGAGGCACTCAACAGGGGTTGAGCCCGCCCACTCTCCCACCTCATGTTTGCTTTTCAAATTGACCCCTACTTGAAGTCCCTCTTCTTTAATCAAAGGATTTGGCCAGTGTAATCCAACGGCTGCAACCTTAAAATCACAGCCTATGCTGATGATGGAGCTATTTGTTCGACTAATCCACTGGCGGCTATCAATCATGTAACAGATGAGGCTAATAGGTTTGGAACATTCTCCAACTATAAATTAAACCTGGCTAAAACACACTTAATATTACAATTTAAGCCAGAGGACGTGATCACAAGGCTAGTAGCAACTTCTACCTATTTGGGAGTCAGGATGAGCAGTTAAGTTGATAATATCTTCAAACTTAACTACAAACCTCTACTGCACACTATCACTGCTTAGTTATGATCATAGAATCAACTTCCTATTAGCATAATTGACCATTATATCCTTCCAAAATGCCTCTACTTATTTTGAGAAATCCCAATTTGAGTTCCAGACTCTTTTTTTAGGCATCTTGAGGGTGTCAATAGCAGTTTCCTATGGGGGTACAGGTGGGCCAGGTGGGCCATTTTTCTTTTGAAACTTCTGTACAAACAAGGGGTCTTCAATTACCTGACTTTAAACTATTTTTTTAGGCGGCTTTGCCGAAACAACATGTAACCTGCTTACTGAGTGGGAGCCAGAACTGTCTATGTTGAGCTATCAGCTTGTTCTTGGGGCTGATGCTAGGCTTCTGCTACATAGGTTCACAGATCCCAATTATTCCAAATGGGTATGATTTAAAATTATTAGGAACATTGTCCGTATATGGAGAGAATCCGTTCCAAGTGCTCCTTAGCCACTTTGCATTCATGTATGCCACTTTGGGGAAATCCAGCATTTCCAGAGATATTCCACGACTCAATGGGCAAAGCCTGGGCAAGGATGGGGGTGTCACTGTTGGACAGATGTATAACAGTAATGCATGCCCCCTGCAGGTGCTTTTTGATCTTCCTCATCAGTTTTTTTTTCAAATGTTTACAACTGCAGGATTATTTCTTGTGTGGGTGTAAGGAAATATTCAATCTTGAAGAATCTGACAATCTGCCTTATTTATATAGGGAACCTGGAAAAGCCTTGATCAGTGCGCTATATCAGAGATTCTGTACATATAATAAAGATAGTAGTCCATTGCTTGCTTCCAAGTGGAGCTCGGTGCTCATCTCTGAGATTCTTCCAGATGAGATCCTGGGTGCTTTAGAGATTGTTGAAAAATCTGTTTACTCAGTAAGTCTAAAGCTACAGCAGTTCAAGACCATCTGTATGCTTTATTATACACCTGGTCGGGTCTCCAAATGTATCGTGAAATATAGTTCAAACAAGACTCAGTGCCCGAAGTGCAGCTGTCATGCAGCTGATAGTATTTGTAAGTTGCCCTACACTACAAGAATTTTGGGCAGGTGTGGATCAACTAGTTATAGATCGATCAGGTTGTGACTTTGAGTTGTCTGTCAGGGGTCTATAAAAGCAAGCACAGTGATGGCTTTAGTTCTTCAATGTTGAATATTATTATCTTTGCCCGGTTAAGTTAAGCCAGGTCATGGATATCCCCCATAGCCTGAAGGTGTTTCAGTGGTGGACAATTATCTGTCACATATGTGAATGCGAGTCAGCCATTGCTAAGGCAAGAGGTCCTCAGACAGTAAAAATGATTACAAAATTTAGGCTGGTCTCAATTGGGACTATGAGAAATCTTTAATGTTATTGCTAAGGTAATATTCAGATAGAGTGCCATCACTCTATGGGCAACTTGTCAAAGGCATGAATGTGAGTCAGACAATGCTAAGGTCAGAGGCTCTTAAGTTGTATAATGCTATCAAACAATCAGGGCTAAACTTAAGTGGAATTCGAAAAGCTAATTGCTGATGCTCTCTATTGTTGAACTATGTAGTATTATTGTCCGCTATATGATATATTACCTTGATGATCATGAGTGACTCTAAATAAAAAATATAAAAATGAAAAAAGCATGTTTGTATATATATATATATATATATATATATATATATATATATATATATATATATATATGTATATATATATATATGTATATATATATATATAAAAATGAAAAAAGCATGTATATATATATATATATATATATATATATAAATAAACATATATATATATATATATATATACACTTTTTAAATATTTATTTAGTCACTCATGTATATAAATATATATAGATATATATAGTGGTCTATAAAATGTATATATATTTATATCTATCTACAGCCTAGACCACTGGACGGAATTACAGCACAATTGGCAGAAAGGTAGCTTTCATACGCAGATTGTGCTTTTGCTTACTTGGTGTAAATCTGTTCAGTAGTTTTGGAGACATTAAAGGAAAATACATTTGTATATCTCTGGCCATGACTACTTCATAATAAAAGACAAGCTCATGCAGGGAAGTGCACAGCTCTGATTGGCTGCCAATACTTCAAACCAAGGAGAGTTGGCAGCCATCTTGGGCTCTACTAAAAAAGTTTTTTTTTTAAATACAAGGGGCCAGGGTAGAGTCACCCCTCAGCTCTGGTGATGGAGTCTCAGAGGGACCTCCAAGAGAGCTAAAAAAACATTTTTTAAAACTTTCGCCGCAATATCCTCCGGATCCACGGATCCAGCAAAAATGTTAAAAAAACAAGCGCAGACTCCAGCACGTGTTTTATATACATCCGCTGGGGGGGGGAGGTCCTGAGGCATTGTTTTGTATATGCAGGGGGGGCTTTACTCTTCCCCGCAGCTCCTGGGACAACTACCTCCGCAGGGCACTTTTAACATTGAGTGCGGGGAGCTGCACAACTCTCGCAGCCCCAGGGACCACCACCTTCACTGGGCACTTTCAAAATTGAGTGCAGGTGGGTAGCGTGGCCTCCCAAGTGCTGGGGACCACTACCTCTGTTGTCAAATTGCTCTCCTACGCTGCGAGCAGAGGTTTCCTCTGTCTCCTAGCCTGCAAAGATGCTGGCCAGGAGACAGAGGAAACAATTGTTCTCACAGATCCCTTTCTGCGACAGCAATGCTGGCTTCAGCAGGAGGCAGAGAGCCAGCTGGGACCATGGGGACCTTCAGGCTCCGCCCACAGTCCCCAATATTTAGGTCACCTGGCCAGGTCCCAGGGGATGTGGTCCCCGGGGCGAGATCAACCCTGGGGATGGGGGCCATGCAGCCCACTCCCCTAAAAGAAAAATTAGGCCAGGCCTCAGTGATGGGGTTCCCTGGGCCGAGATCAGTCTGGGGATGGGGGGGTAGCACAGCCCTGCTCTCCCAAAAAAATTAAATGTGTAGACCAGACTCCGGGGAATGGGGTCCCTGGGGGCGACATCTGCCTAGGGAGGGGGGCTGCACGGCCCGTCCTCCCCCCAAAAAATTAAATGTTTAGGCAAGGGGTATGAGAACCCTTGGGCCGACATCTGCCTGAGGAGCCCCTGTCCTCCCCTCAAATAAATTAAATGTTTAGGCTGGGCCACAGGGGATGGGATCCCTGGGGCTGAGATTGGCCTTGGGGGCTGCGTGGCCCCTCTCCTCAAAAACTAAGGGGGTCATTCTGACCCTGACGGGCGGCGGAGGCCGCCCGCCAGAGTTCCCCCCTCCAGAACACCGCTCCGCGGTCATAAGACCGCTGCGGTGATTCTGGCTTTTGCACTGGGCTGGCGGGCGGCCGCCAAAAGGCCGCCCGCCAGCCCAGTGCAAAAGAGCCTTCCCACGAGGACGCCGGCTCAGAATTGAGCCGGCGGAGTGGGAAGGTGCGACGGGTGCAGTGGCACCCGTCGCGTATTTCAGTGTCTGCAATGCAGACACTGAAATACAATGTGGGTCCCTCTTAAGGGGGCCCCTGCAGTGCCCATGCCATGCCAGGGCCCCACGACAACCCATACTGCCATCCTGTTCCTGGCGGGAGAACCGCCAGGAACAGGATGGCGGTATGGGCTGTCAGAATCCCCCATGGCGGCGCAGCAAGCTGCGCCGCCATGGGGGATTCCCAGGGCAGCGGAAAACCGGCGGGAGACCGCCGGTTTTCCCTTTCTGACCGCGGCCAAACCGCCGCAGTCAGAATGCCCTGCGGGGCACCGCCAGCCTGTTGGCGGTGCTAACGCCGACCCTGGCCCCGGCGGTAATGAACTGCCGGGGTCAGAATCACCCCCTAAGTTCAGCCTGGAAAGGGCAGCGGTGTGGGGTTGGGTTCAGTCCCTAAGGCCAATGCCCCCTGTGCATGGCCAAAAGCTGTGCACAGTGAAGGGTTGGGTTGTCATTGGGGTTGGCCACAGGGCCTGATCACAGGCCAGGCCCTCTAGCCACCCCAACTGCACATGGCTGAAAGCCGTGCGCAGCACGGTGTTGGATTGTTAAAAGGGTTGGTTGCAGGGCTTGGCCACAGGCCAGGCTCTGTTGCTGGCCACCTCTGCGCATGGCCAAGTGCCGTGCGCGGTGGTGGTTGGATTAATGGATAGCAATGAAAATTACCTTAAGTTTTAAAAAAAAGGAAGAATTGCACTGAATAAGCCAAAGGTTGCAGGGACTTTATAGTTAGGAAATAGATTTAAAAAACCTTTGAAAATCTCTGAAAAAAACAAATGTCACAGGGACGTTATAGTTAGGTTCTGAATGTATTTGTACCAAACCATAGAAATTCACCAGTTATAGAGTTATCTAAAGTAACTAGAACTCGCACTCTCGCCATGCACTGCTAATTACCCCGCAAATAATAGCACTCATGACATCTTTGATAACATCATTGATAATGTCACTGTAACATCTGCTGTAAAATTATTGATCAGAAACCTGTTCATGGCTGGGGTGCAAGTTATAGTTACCTTAGGGCATGATTAGATACGTCTAGCTAGAACAGGTGAATTTCTGTGGTTTTGTAGGAGTAAATTCAGGACTTATCTATAATGCCCCTGTAACCTTTGTTTTTTTCAGTGATTTTCTAACTTTTCTTTAGATCTAATTCCTACCAATAACGTCCATGTAATCTTTGCTTTTTCAGTGAAAATTTATATATACATATATATATGTATATAAATGACTAATCTTCTACTGTGAACACACCTTAATATGAATTAGACCTCTTCTTTACATTAATAACGTTAAGGAACACGATATATGTATTGTTGATTACATTATTATGTCACACATGTCACGCCTGATGGTACAGTCAAAATTATTCGTTCTCAGTGGTGAGCGTCGCAGGTTGATGCAGTAGGAAAGGTATTGTTCTCCTCGGTTGCTTTGGCTCGTTATTTAGGGTGTTTGCCAGATATCAAAGTTCTACACTTCAGTGAACACCCTGATTGTCCGTCAGTTAACCCTACCTGCCTGGCTTTACAAGAAGACATCTTAGGACTCGTGTATCCCCTCCACAAAAATGTGCGGTCCGATTTTGTGATGAATGACATTTGTTAGTAATGAGAGTTAAAAAAATGTAGGCGACCAGGGGTAGAAATGCTTGTTTTTATGTCAGCAAAGCCGGATAGCACAGAATTCAGGCATAAAAATAGAAGCATAATTATATAAACTCAGAGGTTGGATATTCCGCATGAGCAAGTGGGAAAACAAAGTGTTATGACTTTTTATTTGGTCCCTTCCTTGTTCTGATACTTGTATATGTGTCCCTGCCTGTTTCCAGTGGTCTGTGACAGCGGTTTATGATTGACTTCATAACCCCCAGCAAGAGCTTCTGTGAAGGGTACGACAAAGCACCACACCAGGACCTAGTTGGATATATAATAAATCAGACAGGCATTTTTTATCTCCATATGATGAGGTAGTGCGTTTATTTAGGGACTTCTGAGGGGGGTCTGCGAGATTGAAGGCTCCCGTGGTGAGAAGTGGAAGGAATGTTTATCTGACTGGTGGATAGGCTGCCAGAAGCCTCTAGTCACATTCCAACGCTGCAATAGCCTGTAAACCCTCAGGGTGTTTTCATTCGTCGAGATACTTGCCTGCCGGAATGCTATGTAGAATATTGTTATAAATGCGAGAGTTTCAGGTCACTGCATACCAGAAGAGAAAAATGTAACCCTGAAACACAGATGCTTTGTTGAAGATGCGCCTGGAGACTGTGCTATGTGGAAGAATAGAAGAAAACAAAATTAACTGGAGGTTGGGCAGATTTGGGCCCATATTTATACTTTTTGATGCAAACCAGTGCTGGCGCTGGTTTGCGTCAAAAATGTTACCGCCGGTTAACGCCATTCCTACGCGCCATGCGGGCGCCTTATTTAACCGGAGCTGCAGACTGGTCAGAGTAAAACAAAATGACTCAAACCAGGCAGCGCAGGGGTAGGGGAAAATAGGGGTTGTGCGTAAAAAAATGGTGCTAGTCAGGTTTGAGGCAAAAATCATGCCTCAAACCGGACTTGCGCCATTTTTTGACACACACCCCCCATTGAAATGACTCCTGTCTTAGCAAAGACAGGAGTCATGCCCCCTTGCCCAATGGCCATGCCCAGGGGACTTCTGTCCCCTGGGCATGGGTATTGGGCACAGTGGTATGTAGGGGGGCCAAAATTAGGCCCCTCTATGCCACTTTAAAAAAATTACAAAAAATACTTACCTCAACTTACCTGTACTTACCTGGGATGGGTCCCCCCATCAATGGGTGTCCTCCAGGGGTGGGTGGCAGGGGGTGTCCCTGGGGGCAGGGGAGGGCACCTCTGGACTCCTTCCATGGTCAGAGACCATGGAAGTGAGCCCACAGGTCTCTTAACGCCTGCCCTGACCCAGGCATAAAAAAATTACTCTAAACGGGTTTAGAGTCATTTTTTAAGGCCCCCTCCCCCATGCGCCATTTTCACCCAGATGGATAAATATGGCGCACGGGTGTTTCAGTCATTTTTTGGATGGGAACGCCTACCTTGCATCTCATTAGCGCAAGGTAGTTTCCTAAATCCAAAAAATTACTCTAACTCCATATTTTTGGCGCTAGACGGGTCTAGCGCCAAAGTATAAATATGGAGCTAAGTTTGCGCCAGAGTTGCGCCAAAAAAATGGTGCAAATCCGGCACACACAGAGTATAAATATGTCCCTTGGAGTCTAGCAAAAGGTGGATAGAGTTGTCATTGTCAATAGGTTTGACTTGATTAGCAAACATACTAAACATACAACTGTGCAGGAAAATAGATTTACATTGTAATTGCATTTATAAAGCGCTTACTACCCCTCACGAGACATCAAAGTGCTTTTCGGCAAGTAGCATGCTAATTCGGAACCCAAAAGGATTAGTGGAGGATTAGTATAGGGAAATATGAGCATAGTATTGGTATTAGTACAGGGAGGTATGAGTTAGTTTGAGCGGAGGACATTTGGATCTGCTAGTTGGATTGAATAGAATAATGGAGGGATAGATAAGGGAAGAATTCAGAATGGTTAATTGGGAGATCCTAGTAATAGGACAAGGTTTGGGATGAGTAAAAAGAGAAGGAGGGAAGAGTCTATGGAAAGGGATTAGCGAGATCATAGTAGTAAAATGAGGATTGGGACGAGTCAAAGGAGAGATACATGAAGGAGAATTTAGTAGGGTTAATTGGAAGTTCATAACAGTAAACTGAGGTTTGGGGTGAGCTGGGGATAGAGGAGGGAAGAGTCTAGGAAGGGTTATTTTGGACATCATATCAGTAGAATTGGTTTCAGTTGAGTCAGAGAGTGGAGATATAGGATAGATTGATAGAGTAAAGCTTTCGAGAGAGTGTATTTTTTTCTCTTGTAGAGTAGGACTAAAGTAATAAATATATATATACATGATTACATAGTAAGGGAAAATATGTATAAGGAGATAAATATATTGAGATTTAAAGTTGTATCATACAAACACAGACTTTTAAGTGTTTCAGTATTGAAGTTGTTATTTGTGTACTTTTATAACATTATTTATCTTTCCACAATATTTCAATAGAGAAATGCTTGTAGATAAATAGTTGATAATATTTACCTACTGTGATAAATAAAATAAAAAGAGACTCATAAGCAGCTAATCAAACAATGTATAGAAACTATGCAATGACCTATGAATATGTTAAGTGTAGAATAATACACACACACACATATATCTATATTTGTGTGTATATGTATATACATACACACACACAAATATACATATATATATATATTTATATATATATATATATATATATATATATATACATGCATACACATACATGCATATATACATTTATCCATAAATAATATATACATTTGTTAAAAACAGGACTAAAGAATAAGGCCCTCATTACAAGATTGGCGGTAAATGTCTCTTACCGCCGTTCAGAAGACCGCCAACACACCGCTGCGGTGGCAGAATTCCGCTACAGCTATCACGACCCACAGCCCGCCATAATACAGACACTTACACAAGTCCGCCACACCAAAGGTCAGTGATAAACTGGCGAAAACAAAACCTCCACCGTCACGCCAACAGGATTACGCCCACACTATCACGACCCACGAATCTGTACGGCGGTCTTTCAACCACGGTATTCCAATGGCGGTACACACCGCCGCACTCAAAATACACACACATTTACAAAACACAACCACATTGGACAATTTGAAATACACACACCTGATACACATACACACACCACTCCCACACACCCTATCCAATATAAAACCCACACCCACAAACCCTTACTATCCAAAATTCCGAAAGAAGGCCAAAAAGAGACACCACCAGAAACAACACTAGCATCCACAGACACACAACATCATCACTCACACCTCATCCACGCACCTCAAACAACACACACCAACACATCCCCTCACACATCACAACACACACCACCTCACACATCACCCACACCACATCATGGCACCACAACGACACCCCATGTTCTCTGAGGAGGAGCTCAGGGTCATGGTGGAGGAAATCGTCCGGGTAGAGCCACAGCTATTCGGATCACAGGTGCAGCACACCTCCATTGCTAGGAAGATGGAGCTATGGCGCAGAATCGTCGGCAGGGTCAACTCAGTGGGACAGCATCCAAGAACTAGGGATGACATCAGGAAGAGGTGGAACGACCTACAGGGGAAGGTGCGTTCCGTGGTCTCAAGACGCCAGATTGCAGTACAGAGGACTGGCGGTGGACCACCACCTCCTCCCCCACAAATAACAACATAGGAGGAGCAAGTCTTGGCATTACTGCATCCTGAGGGCCTCGCAGGAGTAGCAGGAGGAATGGACTCTGGTAAGTCAACTCTTAACTATTATATCCCCCACCTTACCTGCATGCCATCACATACCCCCACCCTCACCCTCACCCCCATCACTCCAACACCTCACATATGTCCCACTATCACAACAAACCCATCCCAACACCAAGGCCTACATGCAACACCAAAGCAGGGACACCCATCACCAAAGCATGTCCACTACAGATACCCACACAGACCCCAAACCAAATATCACACAAGGACCTTGACAAGAATGCAAGCACTGGAGTACAGGGTCACTCATCCATCGCACACAATGGCACACACAGATGCAATAATCATGCCTTTACACCCCTGCAGGACCCCTACCCAACGTCACCGGACAGGAGGTTCCAGACATATCCAGTCCCCCACAGAAGAGGCCCACAGTGATGACAGCATCTCTGCACAACTGGATCAAGATGACCAGCCCGACCCATCTGGGACCTCAGACAGTAGGTTCCCCTGACACTGGCACAAGCCACCACAGAGCATCCCCCCTCAGGAAACACCAGCACAGCACCCACCCAGCGGGCCCATCCCTCTGTCCCCAGGACACGTCAAGAAGCAGTGTGTCCACCACTACAGGGAACCCAGGCAAACCCACCACCCTAAGAAAATCAGGGACCTGGGGGCAGTGGCAGTGGGCACATGGTTCAGGGGACAGAGGAACAGGAAAACAGGAGAACTGGGAGGACAGCTGTGCGACAGGGGGAGGACAGGCCCAGGGAACCCACTCTCCACGAGGCCCTCTCCAACATCATGGGAGCGTACCATCATCCCCAAGAGACAATGGCAACGTTACTGGCCAACTTTCAGGAGACCCAGCGGCTGCAGGAGGAACACTATCTGGGGATCAGGGAGGGCCTGAAACCATTAAACCACCCTGGTCACCATTGTAGGGGTGCTGAAGGGCCTTGTCAACACCAGGAGGGACACTGTGGCACAACAAGGGGCCCCTGACACTAGCCTGTATGATGAACAGCCCTCCACCTCCGCCCACGCTAGTGGACAAGAGGCACCGCCACAGGACCACAACACCAGCACCCCACCCCCTGCAAATGGAGAGCCACCCTGCAAACGGTCCCTGAGATCCAGGAACAAGACAGAGAACATTGCCAAGACTCCTGCCAGGAAATGAGACCCCACTGAATGTCACCCTTCTGTCCCACTTTGTCACCCTGTCCATCCATCAACTGCCCTTGCTCAATTTCCTATGCCCCTTTGGACAATGCACCTGTGAAACAAATAGACTGGACTCTGCCATGGACATTCCTCTACCATCACCCCTGCCCATTTTACACCCCCTCCACTTATTTGCACAGAAATAAGCACACATCAATCACAAAACAATATGGAGTCAGTCTGTGCTTTCACTAATGTGTAATTGCAATAACTATTGAATATAGCAATGTCAATTTAATTGTCCGCATACCGATGAAACACAGCTGTAGGGCTGGAGGAAATATAGCAGAGGGCACAAAGTGGGACCCACATCTGTTAAATGGAAAGTCAAAGTGACAAGTCAGGGTCCATACACTGGGTGAAAATGACAGACTTATGATAGCTCAAACAATAGTATGAGATGTGTGAGGCAGTGACATCTTCTTACCTGTGTCTCACTGGAAGTATTGCTGAATAACATTGTTTCTGTTGTCGATATCCTCTTCTTCTACCTCCTTTTCTTCACTGTCCACAGGCTCCACAGCTGCCACAAGACTTCCAGCTGGACCAGCCTCCTGCAGAAAAGGCACCTGTCGTCACAAAGGCAGGTTGTGCAGCATACAGCAGGCCACGATGATCTGGCACACCTTCTTCGGTGAGTAGTAGAGAGGACCACTTGTCATATGGAGGCACCGGAACCTGGCCTTCAGGAGGCCGAAGGTCCGTTCGATCACCCTCCTAGTTCACCCATGTGCCTCATTGTAGTGTTCCTCTGCCCTTGTCCTGGGATTTCTCACTGGGGTCAGTATCCATGACAGGTTGGGGTACCCAGAGTCACCTGCAAATTTCGAGGGACAACTGTTAGACACACACTAACCCGTAGGGACAACCCCACACCCAGACGCCTATTCACACTGTATAGGGTCCTTGTCCTCACCTATTAGCCACACATGGTGCCTCTGGAGTTGCCCCATCACATAAGGGATGCTGCTATTCCTCAGAATGTAAGCGTCATGCACTGAGCCAGGAAATTTGTCATTCACATGGGAGATGTACTGGTCGGCCAAACACACCATCTGCACATTCATCGAATGATAGCTTTTCCGGTTTCTGTACACCTGTTCACTCCTGTGTGGGGGTACCAATGCCGCATGTGTCCCATCAATGGCACCTATGATGTTGGAGATATGTCCCAGGGCACAGAATTCACCTTTCACTGTAGGCAAATCCTCCACCTGAGGGAAAACGATGTAGCTGCGCATGTGTTTCAGCAGGGCAGACAACACTCTGGACAGCATGTTAGAGAACATTGGCAAGGACATCCCTGATGCAGTGGCCACTGTTGTTTGAAAAGACCCACTTGCCAGGAAATGGAGTACTGACAGGACCTGCACTGGAGGGGGTATCCCTGTTGGATGGCGGATAGCTGACATCAGGTCTGGCTCCAACTGGGCACACAGTTCATGGATTGTTGCACGATCAAGTCTGTAGGTGACTATTACGTGTCTCACTTCCACTGTCGACAGGTCCACCAGCGGTCTGTACACCGGAGGATGCCGCCATCTCATCAACTGCCCCAGCGGACGTGTCCTATGGACAAGAACAGCGAGCAGAGAGTCAGCCTACACTGAGGTATCACAAAATGTCATTTTCACACATTTATTAATCTGCAATGTGCCTGTTACTGTATGTATGCAAGGCCTAGATAGGTGTGATGCAGTTATTATTAATGCCATGTGGCCCCCTGAAATGGCGGCTGCCTTACCTGTAAGGTGGGACAAGGGGATATGAGGTAACTGCACTAGCGTTCTACACTGTCGCGGTAGGCGGTCGAAGACTGCGGCGCAATCCTGCATTGGTAAACAGTGGACCCTATGGTTCCGAGGAGACAATGACGATGTATGCCGGTGGTGACGGTATGCACCGCCGCAGACGTGACCGCCATTTTCTGTCTGTTCGCTCACTTGATACCTGACCTTCAACAGGAGAGGACCTACAATACAAGTGCTGCTGTGAACTCAGTCTGGAAGCGACAATGGCTCATGTTGGAGTTGGAGAAATTAGT
Organism: Pleurodeles waltl; assembly: GCF_031143425.1. NCBI lineage: Eukaryota > Metazoa > Chordata > Amphibia > Caudata > Salamandridae > Pleurodeles > Pleurodeles waltl. The sequence continues at coordinate 1,137,351,049 of NC_090440.1, forward strand.
GGATGGGGTCCTCCCCAGTACACACTACTGTACGGTCCTCCAGACAAACAGGTGCGTACACTGTGACCATGCTGCATGGGCAATGCCTGTTTGGAGTGGTGTGGATGGAAGATACATGGGGGGGAGGTGACTGAGGCCTGCATGAGCGGACGGTGAGTGTATGTGCATCAGGGCAAGGGTCGGAACGTGGGCCAATGAGTACGACGGTACGGATGGGTAAAGATCTTCCTTTTCCCCTGTACTATTCCTCTAGGTCAGCGCCCACCAGAAGAAGGATATTTGGCGTGCCATCGCCAAGGACGTCCAGACCCTGGGGGTCCACCTCAGAAGGAGCACCCACTGCCGGAAAAGATGGGAGGACACTCGCCTCTGGAGCAAGAAGACGGCAGAGGCCCAGCTGGGGATGGCCTCCCAACGTGGGAGGGGTGCCCGTCACACCATGACCCCCCTTATGTTCCGGATCCTGGCGGTGGCGTATCCGGAGTTGGATGGGCGCTTGAGGGCATCACAGCAGCCACAAGGGGGTGAGTACAGTCACATTCATCTGACTCTGCACGCATTACGAGGTGTCTGGGTTGGGGAGGTGGGCAGTGGGTTCCCCTAGGCCAGGGCGAGCTTGGTAGGCAAGGTCCATTGAGAGGCAGGTTCAGTGAAACCCCAACCCCACTAGTGGTTTCGAGCAATCTACACCTAGTCAGGATCCTGTGACTTCCATGTGTGCAGCAATCGGGCTTCGGCCTTGTACCCCATGGGCATGTGAATAATCTAGGAACAATAAGTGCATGGCGTAGTGCAGTTGGCTGCTGTGTCTGTAGTGTCCGCCAATGGTCGTGGTGTTGCATGCACGGAACATTTCTTTGTTCTGTCTCCCCCCCACCCTTTTTGTGGTCTCCCTGTTCTTGTCTGCAATAGCATCATCAGGCGGAGGAGCAGTGGCACCGGAGGAGGAGGGAGCTGCAACCCACTTGGCCCTGGAGGGTGAAACAACAGAGTCAGAAGCCACCAGTGGGACGGAGAGCAAGGGGAGGTCCACGGCGGGGACACGAGGTGACAGCAGTGACAGCGACTCCTCCTCTGATGGGAGCTCCCTTACGGTGGCGGGCCCCTCTGTGCCCCCCGCATCAACAGGTACAGCCGCCACCCCCCTACCAGCACCGCCCTCCCAGCAGCCCCTCATTGTGTGTCCCGTGCCCACTCCCCCAGGAGGGTGGGCATCTCCTTCGTCCCAGGCACATCAGGCCCTGCCCCAGTCAGCCCTGCTGCCCTCAGTGAGGAGGCTATTGACCTCCTGAGATCCCTCACTGTTGGGCAGTCTACCATTCTGAATGCCATCCAGGGTGCAGAGAGGCATTTGCAACAAACAAATGCATACCTGAAGGGCATTCATTCTGGCCAGGCGGCCCAACAGAGAGCATTTCAGGCTCTGGCCTCAGCACTGATGGCAGCCATTGTCCCTGTGTCCAGCCTCCCCCCTCCAACTTCCTCCACCCAGACCTAATTCCCTGTACCTCAGCCTATCCCAAGCACACCATCAGACCAGCATGCACACACCTCAACACACAAAAGTGGCTCAGGCAAACATAAGCACCACACATCCCACAGGCACTCACACAAGCATCATACCCATGCAGACATATCAACATCCACTGCCTCCACTGTGTCCCCCTCCTCCACGTCTCCCTTCTCCCTCCCTGTCTCGTCTCCACTCACACCTGCATGCACTACATCTTCAGCCACTACCTCCATCACCAGCACGCCCATCACCACACACCGCTCATGTGCACTCACTACCCCCACTACCATTCACACAGCCCCTGTGTCCTCTCCCAGTGTGTCAGTGAGCCCTCCTCCCAAAGTACACAAACGCAGGCACACACCCACCCAACAGCCATCCACCTCATAACAGCCTACAACCCATGCACCTTCACCCAAATTCAGCAGACGTACACCTCCTACAACCACTACCTCTTCCTCCACTCCCAAACCCCCTCCATCTACCCATCCCAGTGTGTCTAAAAAACTTTTCCATGGCTAATATTGACCTCTTCCCTACACCTCCCCTCCCCAGTCTGTCCCCTAGGGCGAGGCTTTCCAGGTCCCAACCCAGCACCTCAGCCACCACATCCGCAGGCACAGAGGTGCCAGAAACTGCGGACTATTGCAGTGTGCCAACCATCAGGGCTGCCAGTGTGCCATGGAGCGAGGGCAAGGACATTCTGCCACCTGCCAAGCTAAAAAAGTTGCCCACATCCCGGAGGGAGAAGCAGAAAACACCTGCCACCAAAGGGGCAGGGAAAACGAAAGGGGATATTGGCAAGTCAGCTGCGCCATCATCAAAGGTGGGGAAGGGCCAGAAACTGAAGGGCAGGTCAGGAGAGGGAATGGTGGCACCAACTGAGGGACCAGTGTCACACCTTCTTTCCGTATCAACGCCAACCTGTACGGTGGAGAAGACCGCCACCTGCACCGCCACCTGCACCGCCGCCAGCACCGCTGCCACAGAGCCCGCCGCCAGCACCGCCTCCACAGAGCCCGCAACCAGCACTGCCGCCACAGAGCCCACAACCAGCACTGCCGCCACAGAGCCCGCAACCAGCACCGCCGGCACAGGGCCCGCCGCAAGCACCGCTGCCACAGAGCCCGCAACCAGCACTCCTGCCACAAAGCCTGCCGCAAGCACCGCTGCCACAGAGCCCGCAACCAGCACCGCCGCCACAGAGCCCGCAACCAGCACCGCTGCCACAGAGCCCGCAACCAACACCGCCGCCACAGAGCCCGCAACCAGCACCGCTGCCACAGAGCACACCGCCAGCACCGCCGCCACAGAACCCGCAACCAGCACCGCCGCCACAGAGCCCGCCGCAAGCACCGCTGCCACAGAGCCCGCCGCCAGCACTGCCGCCACAGAGCCCGCAACCAGCACCGCTGCCACAGAGCCCGCCGCAAGCACCACTGCCACAGAGCCCGCCGCAAGCACTGCCTCGACTGAGACTGCCGCAAGCACCGCCAGCAGCCTGCAACATCCTGAGCCAGTGGCACTACCGCAGACATGGCTGCCATCCCCAGTGGTCAGTCGTCCGCAAGCACCGCTGCCACAGAGCCCGCCGCCAGCACTGCCGCCACAGAGCCCGCAACCAGCACCGCTGCCACAGAGCCCGCCGCAAGCACCACTGCCACAGAGCCCGCCGCAAGCACTGCCTCGACTGAGACTGCCGCAAGCACCGCCAGCAGCCTGCAACATCCTGAGCCAGTGGCACTACCGCAGACATGGCTGCCATCCCCAGTGGTCAGTCGTCCGAGGCTGGTGGTGAGCTCCAGGAGCCTGGGCAGCTTCCATGAAGCATCTCTTTCAGTGGAGAAAGGCATCCACTACCTCATTCCTTGGCAGGATGATGCACTCTGGGCACAAAGCTCCCTCCAGAACCAGTGGAGTATCACATCCACTACCTCAGTCCTTGGCAGGATGAAGCACTCTGGGCACAAAGCCTCCTCCAGAACCAGTGGAGAAAGGCATCCACTACCTCAGTACTTGGCAGGATGAAGCACTCTGGGCACAAAGCCCCCTCCAGAACCAGTGGAGTATCACATCCACTACCTCAGTCCTTGGCAGGAGGAAGCACTTTGGGCACAAAGCCCCCTCCAGAACCAGTGGAGAAAGGCATCCACTACCTCAGTCCTTGGCAGGATGAAGCACTCTGGGCACAAAGCCCCCTCCAGAACCAGTGGAGACTGTTATCCACTTGAGAGACTGTGGCTCTGCACTCCCCAGGATAAAGCAGTGGGCAACCCACCCACTGAAAAGACTTGTGAGACTGTGGCTTTGCACTTCCCAGGATAAAGCAGTGGGCAACCCACCCACTGGAGAGACTTGTGAGACTGTGGCTTTGCACTCTCCAGGATAAAGCAGTGGGCAATCCACCCACTGAAAAGACTTGTGAGACTGTGGCTTTGTACTCCCCAGGATAAAGCAGTGGGCAAACCACCCACTGAAAAGACTTGTGAGACTGTGGCTTTGCACTCCCCAGGATAAAGCAGTGGGCAACCCACCCACTGGAGGGACTGTGGCTTTGCATGCCCCAGAATGCATCAATGGGCATGGAGCCCCCTCGTGGAGCAGTGGCGTCGTGCATTCATCAGGCTGAGGTGCCCCCTCTCCCCCTCCCCCTGAGGTACCTGTTTCATTTCGATCTGATGCCCCTGCAGTGTTCTCTCCGTTTCCAGTCGGGTATCTAGTGTGGGCCTCGCCCATGCATTTTGGGCCCAGTAGTCCACAGACAATGATTGGTGCACTATCCGGACTTGTGTAGTTGGTGTACATAATTGTAAATACTGGATTTGTAGTTTTTTTTCTACTGGATTTTTATTGATTACAATCGTTCAAATCATTTCCTTTTGTCCTTGCGTTATTCAAGGGGGGGTGGGCGGGTGTAAATTTAATGTTGCAGCATGTATTTGTGTGTATGGTGTTGTGGCTGAGGGTGAGGGTGGGGGTGTTGCATCTTGCGTGTGTGTCACTCTCTTTTCCCTCCCCCCTCCCCTGTGTTGTAGGTGCAGTACTCACTGTGGTCGTCGCCGCCCTCGTTGGAGGTCCTGATAGAGGAGCAGAAAGACCATCGCCGGAAGGATCTGCAGTTCTGGCTCCATGGCATCCTGGTTCCTCATGGGGTGTGGAGAGGTGAGTGATTTTCCCTTCTGTGTACTGTTTCTGCCATGTTTTTATTCGCGTTGGTTCTGCCCCGGAAAAGGTGGCGGATTGCCGGGTTGTGATAGGGTGGGCGGTACATTGTCTTCCGCCTGTCTGTTTTAGGTTACCTCTGCGCTGTTTGCCTGTACCGCCGTGGCGGTCGGAGTGTTAAAGTGGCCTTCTATGCTGGCGGTTTCCGCCATGGTCGTGATTCCATTTTTTTTCCGCCGGCCTGTTGGCGGTATTACCGCCGCTTTAACACCGACTGCCCGTGTTGTCATGAGGGCCTATGTATATATTTTATGATAAAATAGTTATTATACATATTCGTACGAAGAAATACCAATTTATAGATATATAAATAAGTATAATCAAATTATAAACATTTATTTTACATGGGGACATGCAGTCCATTGCTATTGAGTATGGTGGCTATGTAGGAAAGAGTGAACTCTACAGTAGTCTTCTGAAGATCAGATAGTGATCCGTGGATCATGTATATGGAAGTAATAAATTCCATAGTTTGGCAGCTTGAACAGAGCAAGATGTACCAAATTATGTTCTGAGGCGGGGAACCAAACTTGAGCGGAGAGGTTACTTTGTTGAATATATTTGGAGAATTCATTCCTGATGAAAAGTGGTCCTGTTCCACGTATTGCTTAGTGAGTGATACAAAGCAACCTGAAGGTGGTTCTTCTGGCAAGCGGTAACCAATGTAGGGCTCTCGAGGCAGGGGAAATGTGGACCTGCGGCTTTACATCAAGGAGTAGTCATGCAGCCAAGTTCTAAATGTGTTGCAGTTTTCTCATAGTTGTTAGAGATCATCCATGGTAAAGGCCATTGGTGTAATCCAGTTTAGACAGTAGAAGAGAACTAGTAACCTGGATCTTGTGTGGAAATCCGAGGTGGGGGAAGATGAATTGCAGAGTTTTCATGCTGATGAAACTTGATCTTGCTAATTTCTCCACTTGGGATTCATTGTTCACTTGGAGTCCAGGGTTATCCCAAAGTTTCAAACTTCCTTAGATACTTTAGAAGGTGGTCCAAGATAATAAGGCCAGGCACAAAGTGGGTCTCAATTTTTCCAATTGCCACATATGAGTATTTCTGTTTGGAAGCATTCAGTTTGAAATGGCTCCATTCATCCACTGATCAATGGCTCTGAGGCAACTGAGGATTTGTGAGTTTCCAATCTTTGTGGCATTCCAGTTCAAGGAGTATTTGTGTGTCATCTACATAGTTGTATTCTGGATGGCTACAAGATCACCCGCAGTGATCGCACCAACGGAGTCGGAGGCGGAATTGCCATCATCCGCAAGAACACCGTCAGGGTCACGACCTATACCGACGACACCCTCAGATCCGCCGAACACCTGCACTTCCAGATCCACACCAACCCCAACACCACCCTCAGACGAACCCTCATCTAGAGACCCCCCCCGGACCTCGGCCTCAGTTCTGCGACTCCATCGCCGACCTTGTCAGCAGGCACGCCCTAGCCTCCGCCGACTACGTCCTCCTCGGCGACCTGAACTTTCACCTGGAGAATAACAACGATCCCAACACCACCACCCTAATCGACAACCTCACCATGCTCGTACTCAGACAACTCGTCACTACCCCAACACACTCTGCTGGCCACACGCTTGACCCCGTCTTCTCCGCTAGCACCCACGTCACCTTCAGCCACACCACCGAACTCCCATGGACCGACCACTGCTGCATCCATTTCACCTTCCAGAAATCCACCACGCACCACCGCACCAACAGATCCCCCTCCTCAACTGGAGCAAAATCAGCCAAGACCAGCTGAACACCAGCCTCGCCCGAAAACCACCCACCGAACCCACCAATCCTGACCTCGCAGACTGCAACCTCTGGCACTGGATCGATGACTGTGCCAACACCCTCGCCCCACTCAATAAACCTTCCAACAGAGGTACCAACAAGAGAGCCAGCAGGTTCACCTCGGACATTCAAGTCTCCAAGCAAACCTGTCGGAAACTGGAGAGAAAGTGGCTCCTCGAACAGACCCCGGACAACTATGCCGCCTTCAAGAACGCCATCCGCAATCACCATCACCTCATCAGATCTGGCAGGAAAACCTCCTTCAAAGAGCACCTGGACAACAATGCACACAACAGCAGGGAGCTCTTCAACATCGTGAATGAACTCTCCAACCCCAGCTCCAGCACAAACGACATCCCACCGTCACAAGACCTGTGCATCTCCCTCACCACCTTCCTCCACCACAAGATCACAGAGATCCATGACAGCTTCAACAGCCAGACCACCCCGCCAATCACCGACTCCTCAGACTCTCCTCCCACCTTCAACTACGACCCCCTGCTCGTCTGGGCCAACATGAACGAAGATGACACGATCAAAACCATGGGCTACATCCACTCTGGATCTCCATCAGACCCATGCCCGCACCACATCTTTAACAAAGCAAGCGCCACCATTGCACCCCACCTCCGCAAAGTCATCAACACCTCCTTCGAGACTGCGACCTACCCAGAGAGCTGGAAGCATGCTGAGATCAAACCCCTATTCAAGAAACCCACAGTGACCCGAGAGACATCAAGAACTTCTTCCCCATCTCCCTGCTCCCATTCCCAGCCAAGGTCATCGAGAAGATCATCAACAGACAACTGACCCACTACCTCAAAGAGAACAACATCCTGGACCCATCCCAGTCAGGGTTCTGCAGCAACCACAGTACGGAAACCGTCCTCATCGCAGCCACCGACGACATCAGGGCCCTGCTTGACAACGGAGAAACCACAGCACTCATCCTCCTGGACCTCTTGGCCGCCTTCGACACCGTCTGCCACCGCATCCTACACACACGCCTTCACAACGCAGGGATCCGGGACAAAGCTCTGAAGTGGACCACCTCCTTCCTCTCCGGCAGAACCCAGAGCGTCTGCCTCCTCCCTTTCCGCTCTAAAGCCTCCAAGATCATCTGCGGTGTTCCCCAAGTTTCGTCCCTCAGCTCTACACTTTTCAACATCTACATGGCCCCGCTTACCCACGTCGCCCGGCTGCACAACCTCAACATCATCTCCTACGCCGACGACACCCAACTGATCATCTCCCTCACCAAGGACCCCCTCACCGCCAAATCCAACCTCCACGAAGGAATGAAGGCTGTTGCCGAATGGATGAGGAACAGCAAACTGAAGTTAAACTCAGATAAGACGGAGGTCCTCATCCTCGGCGCCAACCCCTCAGCCTGGGACGACTCCTGGTGGCCGACCACTCTGGGAGCAGCCCCAACACCCACCAACCACGCACGCAACCTGGGCATTATCCTCGACTCAACACTCTCCATGACCAAGCAAGTCAGCGCCATCTCCTCAACCTGCTTCAACACCCTCCGCATGCTCCCCTATGATCTACAGATGGATCTCCACAGATACAAGAAGAACAGTCACCCAAGCCCTCGTCAGCAGCAAACTTGACTACGGAAACACCCTCTACGCAGGAGCCCCAGCCAAACTCCTCAAACGACTGCAATGCATACAAAACGCCTCTGCACGCCTGATCCTCGATGCCCACCGCCACAGCTACATCACTCCCCTTCTGAGAGACCTACACTGGCTTCCCGTCAACAAAAGGATAACCTTCAAGCTCCTCACCCACGCACACAAGGCACTCCACAACACTGTCCCAGCCTACCTCAATAGACGACTCACCTTCTACACCCCGTCCTGCCAACTCCGCTCAGCCAACCTCACCCTCGCCACCGTCCCCTGCATCCGAAGAGCGACTACTAGGGAAGATCCTTCTCCCACCTCGCCACAAGACGTAGAACACCCTTCCCGTGCCCCTACGACAGACCGAAGACCTGCTTACTTTCAGGAAGCGGCTCAAAAACCTGGCTATTTTAGCAGTAGCAGCACCCTCCCCCCCTCAGCGCCTTGAGACCCTCACGGGTGGTAGTGCGCTCTACAAATACACTGATTGATTGATTGTAGCATGTGAGTTGAAATTCATTGATCATTGCCGGTAATGACTTCATGTAGATGTTGAAAAGCATGGGTGAGATGATTGAGCCTTGAGGGACCCCTGCTCTTGTGAAGTAGGGTTTGGATGAAAAAGGGGAAGTATCAATGATATATGTTCTGTTTTGAAGGTAGGATGTGATCCAGTCGAAAGCAGACACCTCTATTCCGGCTTTGTACAGTCTTTGCAATAGGGTGTTGTGGTCAACTGCGGCAAAGGCAGCTGAGAGGTCCAAGAGGAGTAGTGCAGCAACTCTATTGCAGACTTCTGTGTTTTTAAGATCACTCCAAATGGTGCTGAGGGCAGATCCCGTGCCTCTCCCTGGGCAGATTACAGTTTGATAGTCTGAAAATATGGAGTTATCTTCAACTAATTGTGATATCTGGGTAACTACTGCTCTTTCAATCAGTTTGCCCAGGAAAGGTCCATTTGTAATTGTTCTGTAGTAGTTGGGGTCATGCAGGTCTAGGTTTCTTTTTTTTAAATAATGGGCATATGTATGCATTTCTAAGTTCTTCAGGAAAGATTCCTGTAGTTAAAGAATTATTGATGATTCGTCTTACTGGTTTGCAGCATAGGTAAATAAAAGAATGTTCTTGAAGATCTGTGGTGGACAAGGGTCAGGAGGGCAGCCAGAAGGCTTGCTTGCTTTGACCAGATCCATTAATTAACTTTGTGAAAATAGTTTGAAGGAGTCCAGATGTTGGGTTGGCTTACTCTTGGAGGCGATTTTGGGAAACGCGTTGGTGCTGGTGGTTTTCCTTTGTTTTAAATAGGAGCCCAATGTGTCTGCTTTGGTTGTGTAATGAGTTGCCAGTTTGTCTGTGAATTCTCAAGTAATGGGATGAGTTCCTTCCATGCATTTCCATCTTTGAAATTTGTTGAGAATTTTATAAAATTCTTCATTTTGCAGATATATAATTTTGAATTCTGTCTAAGTAGTACCTTTTTTAGATTTTTTGAATAATTAGTTGTATATTTTGTTAAGTTAAAATAGGTGAAGTTTGTCTTGAATGTTGTTTGTTTTGAGCCATGTTTGTTGCAGCCTTTTAATCTGTTGCCTTATCTTTTTTAGTTCTGTATGTCTTGTTTTCTTTTGTCCTCTTTTTCAGAGTGGTATTAGGATATCGAAAGCTTGGTGCAGCCACTCAAAGGTTTGAACAGAATTTATTGTGTCTAAATCTGTGTTGGCTGTTAGTTGTGTTTCTAAGTAGTCAAAATTGAGTTTGTTCCATGGTCGACAGGCGGATGTATGCAAAGTGGTCCTGGGTGTGTTGGTCTGTGGTGTTTTATGTTGGAAAGCTACTAAATGATGGTCTGACCATGTGACTGATTTGATGCTTTGAAAGGTAACTAGTTCTAGGTTTTCAAAAATGAAATCTAGGATGTGTCCAGTGAAATGTGTTGGATTTTGCACTGTCTGATGTAGGTTTAATGTGACTAGGCCAGTGATGATGGCTTTTGGATGAGGTGTTTTGGGTTTGTCAAACCACATTTTTAGGTCCCCAAGAATGCATAGTTTGTGGTATAGTGTAATAAGGTTTGAAACTGAGGGCCTCATTTACAAGGCATTTGCACCACTGTTGCATAATTTTTTTGATGCAGTGGTGGTGCTAAGCAGTACTTTACACTGCTCCAGATTTACAACTGACGCATTGGTCCCAATGCGTCAGTTTGTAAACCCTCGCATCACATTATACCTGCTCCAGGTATAATGCATGCAAGGTAGGCGTACCCAGGCAGAACTGACGCAGTGAAGTTTACAACTGCGACTTCACTGCTTCAAAATTTTAACACCTGCTAAGAGCAGGTGGTGAACTGCCGTAGAGCTTTTTTCTATGGAAGCCTTCCTTGCATTGCTGGAGTACCATCACTTTTTTACACTAGTCCAGCAATGCATCAGTTTAGCGCCACAAATGCATCAGAATTTCTGATACATCTATGAGAACGTGCGCCATGGAGCTATGTATAGTAAATATAGTGCATCCATTGCGTTGTTATGGAATGGTTGGGCAGCGCAAGAAATCTAACACATAAGGGCTGATGCATCAGTTTCTTGTAAATGAGGCCCTGAGTTTAGTAATGTGTATGGGAATGTTGAATTGCTAGGTGGTGGTCTGTAAACGAGGAGGAAATTACAGTTGGAAGCTGGTGTAGGTTGCATCTGGTAATGAGTGCCTCACAACCATGTATGGAAATGGTGTTGGTTTTGCTGAGATTTGTAGTTTGTTTGAATATAACAGCTAGTCCACCTCCTCTTTTGCCTATATGGTTTTGTGTAATGGTTTGATAGCCTGGAGACACGGCTTCATGCAACACTGGGGCCATGTCATTTCCCAACCATGATTCAGTTATGAAGAGTAAGTCGGGGTACGTGTCAGTGAGTAGGTCGTAAATGTGGTGCTTGTTTTTAGAGAGTGATTGAACATTTATTACACTTTAGAGATTGTGTTTTGGTGGTAGTGTTTGGTGGTAGTGTGATTTTGTTGTGTAGGAGGGTGAGCAGTATATTTTGTCTATCTATATATATACATAGATGGATAGATAGATAGATAGATAGATAGATAGATAGATAGATAGATAGATAGATAGATAGATAGTATATATATAGTATAGCAGGTGTGTCATTAGTGCTGATATTAATTGTGTAAGGATCACAATATTGTTGTTTTTCTATATTGAGTTCCTCGTCTAGCAGGCTTGGAAGGCATTTTGTTGGGTCTGTGTGTGCCAGTGGTGGAAGTGGAGGTTGAGAGTGACATGGTGAGTTGTGTTGTTTTTGTAGAGTAGCCTTGCTGTGTAATAGACATGGGAATGTGAAATTGTGAAGAGTGGCATGCTGTTTAATTTGTTTGTCTGCTTAGGGTGGAAGGAGTATGAGTTAGGGGTGGTGGAGCATGTGGGTCATATTCTAAGGCTCTAAATTGTGCAATGGATGAGAGGTGAGCGATTGAATGTTGCTGTGTTGGGGTGTTTGTGGAAGATGCTGGTGAAGATGGAGAATTTTTGAGTAAAGTTATATTTGCAAGATCAGGGTTTTCTAATTCAGTTGATTGCTCACACCAAACGTAGCATACATATTCAAGTTACTGCAGTGTTTTAAAATGCACTATTAATATAGCTTATATTCAGCACTGCTACTTTATGTTGGCTACAGTTTTCTGAAAAAGAGCCTTCACCAACAAATTTGCTTGATAACAAAATAAATAGCTTTTGTGTAGTAGACAACGGTATACCAAGGGATATGGTCTTGACAACCAACAATGCCTAACATAAATTAATAAATAAATAAATAAATCTGACCCTGAGTAATGTAATATGGTGCTCCTGTATAGCGCTCCAATGCCCTCAAGCTCCATACTTGAAAACAAAAACATTTTTCTCCATAATGGAAACTGCCTCCTACCTGTGGACCAGCAGATTACAAGATTGTAATTCATGGTTTCCTACATAATATGCAAGCTGCCTCTAACCTACAGTAATTGAGCTATATACCAAATAGAATTACAAATGTGAACAATCAAAAAGAGGATATTGTCCACTGAGGCTCGGAGTGACATCAGAAAGACACTGGGAGCGAAGCTCAAGTTGTCTACGATGTTACTGAGAACCCCTAGGCAAAAGACACTCCCTCCATTCACTTTTTACCCATTTATAATTTTTATGTATGACCTCAAAATCATCTGCCCCTTCTTTCAACTCCTAAGTAGGGGCGGAGTAATGAGGAGCCGCACATAACAAAGTCTCTTCTCCAAGTCCCAAATGTATAAAGAAAGCTGGTTTTCAGCTCCCTATTCACACTACCCTCTGCGCCTTCCCTCACCCCCCCCCCAAAATAAGCTGTGCTTTCTCCTCTCCAGCAGAGTAGAGAGCCGAGGCTACACTGACAAGCCTGCTGATTGCCCTGTCAAAGTAGATTGGAATTCCTTTATGATGCAGGAACAGTGAGAAACAACTTTTGCTTCCCACTGTTTCTATGACATAGCAGTGAATAACCAAATTTGGAATCTGAAGTTCAAGTGAATGGTTCTCACTGAGGCATCCATAAAATAAAATTCTCACAGCACAGCTAGCCTTTTTGCATCATTGCTGTTAGACTTGGCATCCTTGGTGTGGTCTCCCCCAACTTTTTTGCCTCTACTTCCCAGGTTGTTGCTGTGTGCTGGACTCTGTTTTTACTGTTTTTGTTACTCTAGGCACTTTCCCACTGCTGACCTGTGCTAACGTGCAAGCGCTCCTTATGTGAGATTACGGGCCAGATGTAGGTAGGAAAAAAATAGCGAGTCGGAAATTGCGATTCAATGCGAATCGCAATTTCCGACTTGCAAAATGGGATCCAAGAAAAAAGTGCGACACCAATTTGCGACTCGCAAATTATGTTGCACCGCATTTTGCGAGTTTGCTTCTAGCAAACAAGTAGGCAAATTGCGACTGGCCCGCAAATTGCCTGCAGATGCAGCATAACAGTTGAGCAATACACTTCCTGGCTTTTGGTGATGACATCAGAACCAGAAAGTCATCAAATACACCTGGGAGGAGGGAGGACCACACCCTTTCCAAACCGCAGTGCAACACCCAGGAGAGAGGACCTGCTGCTAATATGGAGGAAACAGGGAGTGCTGAGAGAAGAAGAAAACTGAAGTTTTCTGACAAAGAACTGGAGGTGCTCACTGAGGAATGCTGCCAGCACCATGACAAACTGCTTGGGAAGGCAGCCCTGAGTGTCCCAGACACAGAAAAAAAGAAGATTTGGCTTCAAATCCAGGACCGGATTAATGCTATAGGGGTGAGCCACCGCACCCTGGGGGAAATAAAGAAAAGGTGGAACGACCTGCGCTCCAGGACAAACGAGAGGGTAGCAGAGCGGCTCAGGGAAATGAGGGGCACCGGAGGAGGTCCATCCACCGTCCCACCACCCACAGCCATGGAAGCAATGGTGGAGCAGACCCTGGAGCCTGAGGCCATTCTTGGAATGGGAGAAGTGGACAGTTCTGCACCAGGGACATCCAAAAGTGAGTACCATGAGATATGCATTCACACCTACAACTGCAGTATCCACACTCTCCCAGTACACAGCAGCAGGCACAACCAGACTAGCTCCATTCCAGTCTAGCAACCACTAGAATGGTGCATTATGGGGAATGTAGTACAGTAGTCAGCATATAGTCAAATGTTTATTATGAGGCATACAACAGATGTGAGAGACTGACAGTTTATTCCCTATGTACCTCAGGTCTCCCACACAACACCCCCAGCAGCGACAACATGCAAGGAGGAGACAACAGGCCAGAAACAGTGCAGGAGGCTGCAGCAGAAGTTCCTGGGCCCAGCAGGACACCACCACAGTCCCCTCAGGAATAAGAGCAGGAAATGGGGGAAGCTCACACGACCCATGGCCCCAGCCCGACAGCAAGTTGCCCAGAGCCAACAGCACGACAAAGGCGCAGACACAGACGCCGAGTTCTGGTGGTGCCCCAGGAGGCGATAGGGGAGGCATCAATGTCAGGAGTAAAGGCATCCCTCCTTTACGGTCAGCGCCTGCAAAACAGACAATTGCGGTCAATATCTAGTACATTGCACAGAATGGAGAGCAACATGACCACTGGCCTGGCTGAAGTGAACACGCAGTTCACTAGACTGAATGATAATGTGGGGGATCTCACCCAGGCCATCTGCCAACTTGTGACGGAACTGGTGGCAGACAGATGCAGCGCAAGGCGCAGGGAGCGCCACACAGTGGCACACTTCGACCGCATGGCAGCTTCAATTGGGCGTTTTGCAACAAACTCTACTGGCCTGTCTCGACGGACAGTGAGTCTACAGGTGGAACTTGGCCACTTTGCGGGGGATGTGGCACGTGGACTTGGCCGCATCAGCCATGCAGTGGACTTGTTGGAAGCTAGGCAGGTGGCAAGGGGCACAGGTGAGACCCCTCAGGACGGTGAGGAGGGGTCCACAATAAGCAGTGTGTCTGCAAGTGACTCCCGTGTGCTGAGGAGTGCAAGTGTACAGCAGGGGTCAGCTGACCCACCTGGGATGAGCCATGCTGGGCGCACAAGGAGGAGGGTGTAAGCACATGATGTCAATGTGTCCTCATTACGTTTGGACATGTACAGACCTTAACGGACAGTACTTTTCTTTCATCATTTAGTTAACAAATAAAAAGGTTTTGTTTGTTCCACTACACAACTGGGCTCTGTTTGTGTGACATCAGTGAGTGTGGTGACAGTTGCCACGTACCTGCCAAAGTATTGGGTTGCAATGTGGTCACATCTCTGTCTGCCTTGATTTGCAAGGCTTCTATCCCCAGGCTGTCGATGTGGTAGCTCTTGCTCCTCATCCTTGGAATCTGTGTCTTCAGGGGTGAGAAGTAGCCCACATCTGGTGGCAATGTTGTGTAGTATTGCACATGCGCCAACGATCTTGAATGCTGTTACTGGGGCATACTGGAGCACACCTCCACTTTTGTGGAGGCATCTGAATCTTGCCTTTAACAGTCCAAAGGTCCTCTCGATGACAGTTCTGGTCCGCCGATGGGCACTGTCATATCGCCTCTCATTCTCATTGCCAGGTGTTAGGTATGGGGTAAGTATCCATGGTCTTAGCGCATATGCACTGTCACCTGTTTGACAAAAATAAGCAATGTTAGCAGAGCATGGATGGTTTCTACAGAGACCTGTATGCATGGCTTCAGGGTGTATTCACCAATACCTAATAGATATCCGTCTCCAAACTCCCCATGTTCTAGGCGTTGGTGTATCCCACTGTGCCTGAATATGTATGAGTCATGTGTACTCCCTGGAAATTTGGCTACAATGTCAGTAATGACATTATGGGCGTCGCATACCACCTGGATGTTTAGTGAGTGGGTGCATTTCCTATTGCGGAACACATATTCCAGATTTGCAGGAGGGCAGATTTGTATATGTGTCCCGTCCACACACCCTATTACATGTGGGAAGTTGGCAATTCTGTAGAAGTCCAACTTGGTGCTGTTAATTTCTGCCTCATTCCTGGGTAGGTATATCTATCTGGACATGTGGGTGAGTATGGCATCTAGGAAACATCAGAGGAATCGTGATAGTGCACTTTGGGATACCCCACCTGCCACAGCAATCACCCCCTGATAGCTACCCGAGGCCAAGAGGTGCAGTGAGCATAGCACTTGCACATGTGTGGGGATGGCGCTGCCGCACATTGTCTGTCGAAGCTGCGGGTTGAGTAGTTCAATTAATTCTAATATTGCTACACTGCTCAGTCTATATTTGTCATAAATCTTCTCCTCAGTTTGATGGAAAAGTGTCTGCCTGGTTCGGTATATTCTCTCCTGTCTCTGGCTCCTCCTCCTCCTCTGCTGGGTGACGTGGACTCTCCTCCTCCATGCTATCACATACAGTTCAGCCATTTTGAGTAACCCAGATGCCTTCTGGGTCTCCTTTTATACTTTGGTTCTGGTTACCACCTGCTCTGACTTAGTGGTAATTTGGGTGTGCAAAATGGGCTTTTTGCGACTAGTCGCAATTTGCGAGTGGCTTTTTCATATGGTTTGCGACTCGCAAATTGCGACTTCCTCTTTGCGGGTGGCACAATGAGGTTGCTATTTGTGCAAGTCGGTAATGGCTCGCATCGTAATTTGCACTTCTGAAATGGGATTTTTGCATTTCTAACATTGCTGGCAGCGGTGGGATTGGACTTGTATTTGTACTTGACATACAGTGATTAAGTGTACACTATTTTCATGCAGACCAAGACGTGACCATGACCTCTTGTTTTTGTGACTTTGCTTTTCTTTTTTTTTGGACTTCATCTGCTTTTATTTTTGAACTTTGAACTTCTGATTTGGGAACTCTTTGTTCTGCCTTGGAACTTTGCACTTGTAAGTTGCCATCCTGTCTCAATCTGGCGATACACCAACTAGAGCTGTTTTTGAGTTGGAGAAGCTGGAGAGTTATGCAGTTGCTCAACTGAAACAGTTCAGTAAGGATCTTGCCTGTCCCATTAGGAACTCTGCCAGGAAGGAGGAGCTGAAAAGGGCCCTGAGGACCTGGGTGACAGCGATGGAGGTTGGGGGGCACACAGAAGAGGAGATTGAGGATGAGGAGGTACAAAACAGCCATGAGGGTGTAGTAGAGGTACCTGTACTGCCTGGGGGAGGGTCTCCAGAGCAAG
Source organism: Pleurodeles waltl (assembly GCF_031143425.1). Taxonomy (NCBI): domain Eukaryota; kingdom Metazoa; phylum Chordata; class Amphibia; order Caudata; family Salamandridae; genus Pleurodeles; species Pleurodeles waltl. The sequence continues at coordinate 1,137,367,913 of NC_090440.1, forward strand.
TAGCAGTGTGTCATCCAAGGGTCTGATTCCTGAAGAGTTGAAGGACAGACAGGCAAAGAGGGTTCATTAGTTAGAGAAGCTAAAAATGGAAATGGTTGGGAGGAGGCTGGCCACTGAAGAGAAGAAGATGCCAGTCTAGAAGAGATGGTGGCAGCAGTACCACAGTACAGCCTGAGAGGACGGTGCACATTCCCAAAGACCTAGTGAAGTATTAGAAGAGGGAGGATGATATCTACTTGTGATTTAAAGGGTATTTGTCTGCTCTCAACATGAACATAGTCCCTGAAGCACATTGGGGGGAAGGTCTGTGTAAGCACTTCGAGGTAGAAGGGAGGGGCACCTTGACATCCTTAGGGGATCCTCGGGACTCACCTACACTATCATGAAGGGCACCCTACTCACAAGGTATGGTCTCACCCCTGAGCAGTAAAAGGACACGTTTAGGTCCTACAAAAAGAAAGAATCCCAAACTTGGTTAGAATCCCAAACCAGGTCACTGGATGGTTTGGTGACAGACAGTAAGGTAACAACTTATGAGGGGTTTTACAACTTAATTGCTTGGGAGAACTTGTACAGTCTTTGTTTTCCAGAGCTGCATGAGCACCTGATTGACAGCCAGCTGACTGACCCCAGGACTGACCTGGAAGAGCACCATGGTCTAAAGGAGGTATGGGGAGACCACACCAAGGATGGGCAGATCCCTTTCAGAAGACAAGCGGGAGCAAGGGTAAACAGGGGGAGTTTTCTAAAGGGCCCCAACATAGTTCCCAGGGTAAGGATTCCCCGCCCCCAATAGAAAAGAAGCCATGGTTTTCTAAATGGAAACCTACAAAGAGGGGTCCCTGCAAGTGCTATGCATGTGACCAGGTGGGTCATGTGAGGGGGGACCCCAAATGTCCCAAGTGGACACTGGCACCCACTGGTGCTCAGTCACAGGGTTTGCCCGGTGTAATACTTGGAGAGGAGTTTGTTCCAGGTGGGTGGGAGCCAGCTGAGATGACCCTTGTCTCACTAGGGGACAGTGAGATGGTCCAGAGAACCCCTGTGCCTGAAAACACTAAGAAGTACAGGCAAATCAGTAACCATCAATGGACAGAGGGTGGGGGCTCTGAGAGACACAGTAGCCAGTGTGACTACTGTGAGAAGTCGCCTGGTGTCTGCAGAGCAGATAGATCATGTACTTCATCAAGTGGTTGTGGTAGATAACTCAGAGCGCCTGTGCAGAGTGGTGCAGGTTCCATTTTGAATGAGGAGGGGTCTCAGGTGCCTTGAGCCTAGCTGTGAGACCAACCATGCTTGTAGAATGGCTGTTTGGCAATGACCTGGAGGATTCCCCTTGGAAGGAGGTGGAACGCAGTCTCACTTGGAGATCTTGGGTCTGCCTGGGTGGGCGTGTGTGTCCACTCGGTCAATTCTTATACAGGTGAAAAACATAAACATTTATTTTTTCCATAATAGGTAATAGTAGCCTGGTAAAGGACCTGGAAACTCCCAGTCTGAATGGTTATTCTCCATTTTGATGGAAACAAAATTTGAAGTGGCTGGAATTCTGTGCGGAGATAAATACTGAGAACATGGTAACCCCTTGTATCTCTGCACCAAATTCCAACCAACTCATAATGAGGGCCACAGAGAGTGGTGGGCAGCACACATGAGAAGGGGCGATACTGAGTTATAGTTGTGACTTGTAGAGGTGTACTGCACATACCCCAAGATGTCTGCTAAAGAACAACAAAGCAATGCTGTTAACTGGTACCATGTATTGCCTTGCAAAACTTGACAGGAGTTCAAGTTAGCTAAAAAATATAATTCATGGGCAGCACAAGAAAGCTCTTTAGAATCTTGTTAAAGGGAGGACCATTTTCACTTTGGCAGAAAAAGTCTGGGAGTTTAGCATCCACAGGGCACTATACATTGAAATATAATTATCCACATGACAAAACCATATATAATTAACTTATAATGCACTAGGAGCTTTTCTAGTAGTAACAGTTGTGGAAGCAGAACCCCAATGTTCTGCTGAAATCTGAAACACTCAACTTTTACCTCTGAATATTTAAATGCAAACAGAATCCTGCACAATGCCAGATGCAAGTCTGAATCTCTACTTCATAGACAAATACTGTTCAAGGCCAGTTGGAAGGAAACACAAGGGCAAGTCTGTCACTGTCTCTCCTCTTCCTTCCATTGTTGTGGACCAAGGCCACGGCATCCAGCAGTGGGTCATGACACCATATGGAAACCCACAGAGTGACACAGAGAAGGCATACAATCAGGCACATATCCTGACCCAGAATGTTGTTGAAAGGGCATTTGGCATCCTGAATACCTGTTTCAGTAGCCTTGATTTATCGGGGGGGGCGACTCCAATATTCACCACCCCTTTGTCTACAAAATTATCTTAGTGTGTGCCATATTGTACAACATTTGTGTGTGGACTAATGTCCCCTGTGAAGAACAGATGGAGGACTCCAGAGAGGAGGATGAGGACATTGATGCCCCTCTGCAGGATGGGGAAAAACAAAATACTGCTGCTAGGACACGCAGACGTGCACGTATTGTGCAGTACTTCTTCCCAGAACATTGAAACTAACATTTCACATTGCACCAATTTGTAAATGAACCACTTAATCACACATTTGTCTATCTGTCACACTCAAATGCAAAAGCAACTCATCTACATCTAGGAAAGCAAGAATAGGCCACAACAGTGGAAAATCAAGTAGGAACACACTCAGGAAGATCAAACAAGTTCACGCAGAGCACTGATAAAGGAATTTGCGGGTGTAATGAATGCATTGCCAGTTGAACATATATTTTACAGAGCAACACACATATCACACAAGTCTGTCTGGTTAAAATTTGACAGCAACCAAATTGGAACTCAATGTGATGAATGTTGTCCATATGTCAGGCCTTGGTAGGACAAGAGTAATCAGTACCTACATCAGTAGGTCAGTGTCAGCTATGTGACAACACAATGTCTTCATGTCACAATCACAGGTGACAACTTATAACATACCCCTCAGTAGCACTCACATGTATGACAAATACAGTGTGACATACAGAGGACACTGCACCTGTATGTCTAGGTCTGTCTTACTCCAATCAGTTGTCATCTCGCATGTATGTCAAACAATGTCATAGTATGCCTCATACCTTTGGCAAACTGCATGTGTCAATCAGGACACATATATATTTTCACATCCATGTTGTACTCATAGCTGTCAGGACTATTCATACAATCCACCACTCATTGTGCATCTGACGAAAGATGTTGGCTGCAGCTGTGTGTAAGTGCCCATATAAAACACACACTTATTGAAGGACAGCTGAGACACTCCTGTCTTTAACTGGCACAGCCACTTTCTGGAGGTTACTCACAGACTACACAAGTGCTGTGGGTGTAGTACGGAGATGTGTGGGTGTCAGTCACTCATCCTGCATACAATGGATACGCTACAATAAATATTGCTCGCCCTGTAGAAAAATCCAAATCCTTTGGCAAATATCACATGGACAAAATACTGTGACATGCATGAAGGACTGGACAGTGAGGATAAGGAAGATGAGGAACAAGTACAAATTGTCCAAATAGTCAAAACAACGTGGCACTTGAGGCCCACAGTACACAATCTGGCTTCAACATGTTGGAATGACTACACAATGTTAAAAAATCACTCCACAAAACAACATTGTACATATGTAAGATCACACACATAAGCACACACATTGGGTAGGCTACTTAACATTCCAGTCACACTGTCAGCAAGCCTACCTGGCTGCTTGCCCAGCACTAACAAGTATGAGTGATGCATGTGGGAAGTGACATTATCTGTACCCTAGGTCTGCAAAAATATCCCTGTCTCACTATCTACCAATGAAGTACCAATGCAATAATATCACAAATACCATCCCAATTCACAGACTCATGTAAGTCCCTAGTAGATAACAGGGAAAGGTGGACATCAACAACCTGTAAGTCCCTTGTAGATATTAGGACAAGGCTGACATAAATCATCTGTAAGTCCCTAGAAGATAATAGGCCAGAGCTGACATAAATCACCTGAAGTCCCAAGTAGATAATAGGCCAAGACTGAAATAAATCACCTTTAAGTCCCTAGCAGATAATAGGGCAAGACTGACATAACTCACCTATAAGTCCCTAGTAGATAATAGGGCAAAGCTGACATTGGTAAGCTGTAAGTACTCAGTAGATAATGGGGCAAGGCTGACATATATCACCTGTAAGTCCCTGGTAGATAACAGGGCAAGGCTGACATAAATCACCTGTAAGTCCGTAATGGATAACAGGGCAATGCTGACATTAATAACCTGTAAGTTCTTAGTAGATAATATGGCAAGGCTGACATAAATTACCTGTAAGTCCCTAGTAGGTAATAGGGCAAGGCTGACATAAATGACCTGTAAGTCCTTTGTAGGTAATAGAGCAAGACTGACATAAATCACCTGCAAGTCCGTAGTAGATAATAGGGCGAGGCCGACATTAATAACCTGTATGTTTTTGGTAGATAATAGGACAAGGCTGACATAAATCACTTGCAAGTCCCTAGTAGATAATAGGGCAAGGCTTTCATAAATCACCTGTAAGTCCCTAGTAGATAATGGGGCAGGGGAGTATAGGCATACAGTTGGATTCCTACACTTGAGTGTGCACTGATGTATAGGCTGACATCCCTGTCTGATGGCAGCCCTGCCATGCAGACTGTGTACTGAAATGGAAGTATGTGCAAAACTACATGGTGAGGAAATGTACATTCAAAGTGCATGTGCAAAGAATAATGTCTCAAAAGGCAACTTTAATGCCCTACTAGGTGCCCCAGGCTTTGTGTGGCCCATAACTTTGAGCATGGACAAATGCAAAGATGCATACTAGGGCTTGGTGTTTGGGGAAACCACCTCTTAACACTTACATACAGTAGAGATATTTCTACAGAGGGTAACATGTTATCCAAAGATATGAGCAAAGATAATGCTTTAAAGGAGCGGTATGACCCCTGAATGGATTATTAAGATTGTTGAAGTGATATTCAGAAACACACCACTGTAGTAGGCAGAAGAAATAACACATGAAGAACACAAACCACCCACATGCATGTCATGACAAAAACATATATGGCACATGCCTGTTCAGCACATCCTAACACTTTCCTGCACAGCGGACTGTAAGTTACCCATGTTGCATGACAGCCTGATGTATGCCTCTTGGGACACACATTAGATTGTCACACAAATGCACTGTCATGGGGGTGGGTTAGATGGCCAAATTCCAGGGAAAGTCAATAGCATCCCTGGATATACACTTTGCAAGGGTATCATGTGCATGACATGTTGAGCACATGAGTCAGCTTTCCTAAGCTGTGTGACTACACAAACTGTGGAAATGTGGCATCAGTGTAGTGTGATCCCAATAATGCATGTACCCTCACATATGCACACTCACAGCAAACATATTGTACACATGGGAAGAGAGGAAAGTGATCAATAGTGAAGCTTATATGGCATTAGTGGCTTGTAAATGAGGACCTAAGTATCACAACACTAGCCTTCACCACACATCAGAACCCCCCTTGCGTGACAGCCTGCTGTCTCCACTGTCAGCACATATTGTTTGACATGTGCGCAGTCCTACATGTGGGTGTATCGGCCACATTCCATGGCTAGTCCAAGGCATCCCTAGGGGTAAACTAAGCAATGAACTGAGGTGCCAAGCCCTTGTTGGCACATGAGGCAACCCTCTGAAGTTGTCATGTCTGTGACTCATAGGAAATTTGCCCAATGCATTGTCTGATCCTTGTAAGGCATGTACCATTACCCATGCAGACTAACAAGACATACCTTGGACACATGGAAAGAGAGGAGTATGCAGGACACAACTATTCACCTGTCACACAACAATCCACATGAATAATAAAATGCAAAAATGATTTCCACATGACACCACACATCCTTACACATGTGTCAAACAAATCGACACATTCTTCCAATGCGTGTTTTCTAAACTCATTGTGTCTGACAAAAATGACGCATCTCATGCGAAGCATTGGAAAGGCATCATGTGACGTTGTCATGTGATGTGAAAAAACATCACACTGGCGCATAGCATTAAACAAAGTGACACATTGTCAAAAACTTGCTGCATCACCAGAGGATGTAAGGTAATGGATCTGCCATGCTGCATGCCAGGAACTGCTAAGTTACTTTCACTTTCCATTACAGTTGCAGTCTTTTTGTCTGTGTTGGAGAGAGGTGGTGTGTTTTGGGAGCTATGTTTAAAAGTGCTGTTACAGGTGTCTTTTGTGCTGTCTTCTGCCTCCATAGTATCCCTGACATCTGTTTTGTTGTGTATATTTATGTATTGCAGTATTTTGTGATTGTATTGTCGGGTGTTTGTCTTTGGGGTAGTTTTGTCTGTTGGATTAGTTGGGGGTAGTTTGGGGTTATGCTTTCTTTATGAAAGGTGCAGTGTGTTTGTTTAGGGACATGTCAGGGAAGGAAAGGGACCGTCTCCTCAGTGCTAATGAATTGGGAGGCTTAATTTCGCAAGTCATTTGTTACCCCCCTAATATAGTCGCCATGGGAGGAAGAGTAATACAGGGATACCAGACAGAGGCACGCAAGCTGCTGGCTTGCTGAAGGTCCTTCCCCATATGACCAGTGTCTTCAAAGTTGAGTGCACTGCCCACCAATTAAAACGTTGCCTGGCAGACATCATCCCCTGGGAACAGGACCTTATGGATCACCTGGGAATTGAGGTCGTGGAACTGTGGGTGAGTACGCAATCTATGTGTCTGACTCCTGTTTTGCAATTACATGTCTGTTGGCCATAGGGCCTCCTTTACCAGGTTAAGACAAAGGGCAGGGCTGTGAGTAGTGTGTCTGCGCAAAGCAGAATCCATGACAAGGGCAGCAATGCACCATTAAGAAGACAAATGGCATTTTCCTGTGCTTGACCCCTAGGTTTAGTGTATTTGTGTTTGTGCATGAAGATGTCCCTTCCTGCACAACAGCACTCATTCCTGCAACACAGGCCTACTTGCAGCATAAGTGCAACGGTGCCTGCATTGCAGGGCTGAGTGTTGTGCATGAAGGGACACCTCCCTGTGTGAACACATACACAAGAGGTGGTTGCATCTTAAAATGGTGGTTTTGCAGGTGAAAGATGTTCCTTCCACATTGTCATCCTCTTATGTGTGCGGTGCCTCCCATGCCAGGGTGGTGCTGGTGCTGAACTGGAGGGAGAGACACACACATCAGGGGCTGAAGATGCATCAGGTTGCTACTCTGCCTCAGGGGTGGCATTGTAGTGGTGCTACATATGACTAACATTGTTGTGGGCCTATTTTTGCATCTTTCAATTCCAAGGTCCCGGCAGCTGTCATCTGTGGAAAGATGAAAGACATCACTGCAGCAAGGAGGTACTGCTGGTTTCGCTACAGAGAAGCAATGTCACTCTGGTAGGCAGCCAGGTTGTCAATGAGGTAATCCTGCTTTAGCTCCATGGTCTCCAAGACAGTTTGGATAGCCCCTAGCCTGTTAGCAACCTCGCTGGTGCTACCTTGGCAGGGCATTTGTCCGTGCCTCTGCCTCATGACACCAGCAATGTTGACCAGGGACTGCTGGAGTCCACAAAGCAGAGAGTAAGTGATTCTGATGGCAGCAGAGTTGTCCTTATTTGGACTAAGGAACCTATGGACTCTCACTAGGCCACCCGCCATGGGGTCCATCCCCACCCACAACTGCTGTGCCAGCTAGACTCCTACTGCTGTAATTTGGAAAATGATGCCTGGGTCCTGGGAGTCCAGAGCTCTGGGTGACATGGCAGGTGGTGTGTGTTCTCTGTTGGGTAGCTCATCTGGAGACCCTGCAATGGCCCAGATTTATGAAAAAGTGGCGCATCAGCTCTGTTGTGCCACTTTTTCTGAGTCTCCTACCGGCACCTACCAAAACCATGGTTGAACCGTATTCAACATATGGCGCACCACGGCAGTAGTTAGAACAAAAGCCTCAAAATTTTTTATTTTATTGTGGTGCTTTGCTACACTAGCGTCAAACTGCTGATGCTGGTGTAGCAAAGTGCAAAGAGGCCCATTGATTTAAATGGGTGCATCATTTTAACGTCTTCTCTGAGCAGATGACAGAAAAAATGGCAGTCAAATCTTTTAATTTTCACTGCGCCATTTTTTCGGGCCTCCAAGTGCGGACACCCCCCTTGAATACATTATGCCTGGTACAGGCATAATGTGGCCCAGTGTGTTACAAAGTGGCGCAGTGCCACCTTAACGCCGCATTTGCGTAAAAATATTTATGCAAATGTGCCGCAAGGTGGCCCTAAGGGCTTCTTAAATCTGGCCCTAGGTGTCCTCCCTGCAACCGGAGACGGTGTTTGGATGGCACCGAGGACCTACTGGAGAGTGTCAGGATTGATGCTTTACAGATCGTCATCTCCATCATCAGAGAATTCCAGGGCATGCAACTTTCTGGGAGGTATGGCATCATCCTATGCAATTAGGTAGAGATATGTCAATGTTGATCTGTACTAGCTGTTCACATGAGTCATTAGGTTGTTAATAATGATGCCTTATTTACATGGCACAGAGCCATGAATCAAGTCCCTCATTTATGGACCTCTAGCGGCACACTCTGCCACCAGGTCATCATTTTTTGGAACACTCAGTTGGCACATTATGCCAGTCCACATTCACAAGTTCAGTGAAAACCATCTTGCATGGCTTTTCATAGGCTTCTGCATATGGACTCCTTTCATGAGTTACACTGAGTGACAGTTCCGTGCCATGGGTGTAGCTTGGGGTGTTCCAATGCAACACCAATGGAAGCATGTGGAACACATACACAACAGGTGGTTGCATCTTACTATGGATGTTGAAGAATACAGCACAAATACAAGAGGTGACAAGGAGGATGCATGTGGGCAGTTCTCCCCTTGCATCACTCTTACAACACAAGTGGGATGGCAAAAGAGCCTAACACATTCCATATACTTGTCAATCTGTGAATGCATCAGGTTGCTACACTGCCTCAGGGGTGGCATTGTAGTGGTGCTACATATGACTAACATTGTTGTGGGCCTATTTTTGCATCTTTCAATCTGTGTTGCAATCAGTAACAGACATTGGAGGTGGCAGATAGCATTCCTGAGTGTTGGTGCTGCAGGATGTGTCCCTTTTGGCACATGTGCAATCAGACATGCAACACAGGCACCCCTAAACCATGCTCAATGCGTGCCTGTGTTGGTGTTAGGCAGCAGTTTCTGCCCCATCACGTAGGGTAGTACAGGGATGCATTGCACGTTAGTGGCAACTACAAATCCCTGCACATTCAAGATGATGCAGCACAGTAGGCATCATACATGGTTAACAATGGGCCACATTATCCAGACATTGACAGCACACTGCCCCACCATAGCATCATTTTTGCATTACGCTCCAGTGGTGCAGTGTGCCAGGCCATATTTACCAGGCCAAGGAAGGCACACTTTTCTTGCCATGGCAATTATGTTCCCCTTTCAGACCTCACACTGCATGTAGGTGGCACTCCATGTGCGTTTCTGGGGGTGTTCCCATACAACACACATGTAACCCACCCAACTTCTGAATTCTTCCCAGATTTTTACATCTGGGAATGCTGCAGTTTTATACGCAACCTCAGGGGTGGCATAGAATTGACAAGAGGGTGAGGGACATCTTTGTTTGTCCCAGTTATTTCCTGTTTCTACATGTGCTGCATTGTGCATCACACATAGTAAGACAAAAACACCACTTGTGCCCTCGTCTTACTATGCAGGAAGGTGTCCCTTTGTGAACAACAGCAATAATCCCCAAAACAGAGGCAGCCTTGCAGCATGATGCAAGTGTGCCTGCTTAGGCACATGGCAGCAAATTGTGCACCAGCACAGATGGTAATGACAGAAATGCCCTGTTATGCTGTGTGTACATTACATTTGTGACCTTTCTCAGTGGTGCAGGGAGGCGTATCCCTAACACTTGCTGCCCCACCCTGTGCAACAGTCCTGGTACAAGATGCCCAATGAGAGTTAAACATGGCCAAATGGTACAGTTAATACAGTGAAGGGAGTGGTGTGAGGGTTGCGAATTGGTCTGTGCATATAGTGGGGGCAGCAGTGCACATTACATGTGTTTGGTGTTTAGCCATTATTGTGCCCCCATGTAACCCTTTCTCATGCATACAGTGCCTCTCCCTTATGCCATTTGTTAGTTACAACATTTTCCCCCCACTGCAACTTACCCTGTGTTTGTTGTAGGTCATCATTTGCAGCAGTGTCCTGTCGGAGGACTCCTGCCACCAACTCCTCAGGGATGACCACTGCAACCATCTCCTCCAGCTCCTCCACCTGCTCCTGGAGTACAGGATGTCCACCTCCGGTCTGCAGTGCTGCCTTTTGGTTGCTGGCCAGTTTCCCTTTTTGTTCTGCACTTGCAATCATGCCAGTGATTCTTACAGTCCGTCACAGTCCTCTTCACCTCTGCCACACTGTTGACTTTATCAACTATGGACTGCTATATTGCCTCCCTCCTACTTATTTGTAATTCTATGTATCTAACCATTGGCTCCATCTTGACCACTGACTCTATTTTGTGCTTAGCTTAGCTTCAAGTGCCATCATATTAGTGGTGCAGGTATTTTTCTGTGCACAGCTTGTGAATATGTTTTCGCTCTTTCTCATCAAGGAAGGGAACATAACATGGAGGAGTAAGGGAGTTAAGGATGAACCAGACTGAGGATGTTTATGGTTAAGAAGGGTACAGCTCGGTCTCAGAAGTACACCTTGGGATCAGGCCAGTCTCTAGCATGTTCTTTCAACACTGACCTGGTACAACCAGCGTTTGAGCAACTTACTCGATGGGAGGGGGGTTTCTAGAACCTTCCTTATGAGTTTGTTTAAAGTATATAAGGTAGAGGACGCTTGCCGGCTGGGAAGAAGGAACTCATCTGAGAAGGGACACCTTGCTCAGAAAATAATTCCATTGTGGGCAGTCCCCCTCTTTCTGATTGTCCAGGGTTCCATGACGTAAAGTTGGCAGACAAAGGGATGATGTAGGTGTCAAGCCCCATGGTGATGCATTTTTTATTCTTATTTTTAGCTTTGCGTTACGCATGCATGAATACGTAATCTCTCTATATATAATATCCATTGTTGAAGTATTGCATTTTCTTTATTTCTGTGATCATTATTATTCTACTGCTTTGATTATTTTTAGAATTGCACTTGTGTTACTGCGTTTGAAATAAAAGCCCACGTTATTCTTTTTGTGTATGAAACTTGGGAAGTGTCTTAATAAATTAATTACTCAGACTAAGAGTGCTGCATTCTTTGCACTCCTTTCACTGCATTTCCTCTCAGTCTGAAGCAGAACACTATTGCCAATTTAGAGGTGACGTAGAGCTGGTGTTGGTTCTACGTCACCTCTGTGATCAACATGTAGTTTTCCTCCTCACTGAATCTACACTTCCTCTTCCTTTTCCATTTCTCCTGGGAGTCTTTCTGGACATCCAGGCTTGTAATGGGCTTCTTGGGGTTTCTCTGGTGTATATCCTGGATTCTCCATTGTATCTCCTCGTTGCTTCTGTTTGGCATTTTTTAGGGCTTTTTTTGGACGCTTTTTAGCCCAAAATGGCGCAAGCTTGACTAGCATCAAAATACGTGCAGCTAATTAGTCTAACACCAATTTTGCATTACTACTGTCATTTTTTTTGTGATGTGTCGCAAAGTTGAACATCATTTTTTTTCATGCTAGACTTTTCCTACCACCCTGGTGCACCGTTTTGATAATATGGTGCGTGCATAGCACTGAGAAATGACAGTGCGGTGTTAAACATTTTGGCGCACAACTGTGCTAGCGTAGTTGTGCGTAATTTCTTGTAAAAAAGGCCCTTTAGAATTTTAAAGTTGGATCCTCACCCCTTATTTGCATCTCAAGGGTGGCAACACTCTCATAGATAGGGAGAGCGCTTTTTGAACTTTAACTGTATCTACTGTCATATTCATCTGATAAATTAAGTCCATAAATCACCTGCTTTTGGAAGATTTTCTCTATGCTCTGATGAACCATGGTTACATCATGATTTATCCTTGACATGTGTATACCTAGAGCGTTGTCGTTTTGATACCTTTAAATATTCGTGATTGCTACTAATTGTATTTTATTAAATTTTTGCTCAAGTTTTATATGGACATTTTCTGTTGGATTAAATGAACATTGTGATGAATCATTGTTGGTTTACCTATCATGAATTGTTTTTTTATTCCCATACGTTTATGGCAACACTACCAAAATAAAGTTTTTTCTTATTTTGTATTTCTGCTTTAAGCTCTTCCAAATGAGTGGCAATATCAAGGATGAACAGGCTGAATAAAAAGAAAGCAATAAATAGCCTTGCCGTACTTCGGATGGAATCGAAAAAGGGGGGAAATATTCCCAATTAGGTCCAAAGTGGACCTTCGCCGTTTCTAGGGAGTTGAGGCATCTAATAACAGATAACAGATGCAAATCCACATCTATATGACAGAGGGTGAGGCAGAACTTCGGTCAACACATCAGGTCAAAATTTGACCTTAAATCAATAAAGGTCGGATAAGCTGGGCATTTCTGAATCCTAACGTATTTGTCACATATGACGTGTAGACAGAATTCTTGCTTTATACTTTACATCCAATTTCTCAAACCAGCCTGACACATAATTAAAACGGGATTTGAAATTGATTTAATAATACGCGGCTGAATATTTTCCCTACTCCATCCAGCAGCGAGATCGGCAGGTAACTGGAGAGGTTAGAGTGATTACTGTTTGTGTGCAGATAGACAAATATAGTAGAATGCGCGAACGGCAGAGCAGAGTTCATCGCAAATGAGTCGATGTAATTATAACTAAGGATGTCTGGGCAGTATTCTGATCTGTTAAGAAAATATCTACAGGGACTTTATCTGGAACTGGGGGTTTTATTAGCCTTTTACTGCTTTTTGACACTCACTACCTAAGGAGAAACCAGATGCAAGGTACATATCACTTCTGCACTTCTGCGTCTCCTGTACCTGTGCATTCTAACTTAGGCCAAACTACCTGTGGATTTTGGTTATACAGATCTTTAAAGTATGAACCACACACCTCTGCTCCAAAGATGTTCAGTCTTTGGATTCCGATCATTGTGGCCGAGTCTTACCATGTTCCAAAACAGCGTGATGTTATTCAATTGTGCAGCATCTAAAAGATTTTCCCAAAGATTCGAATGCCCTGGTATTTTTTCTTTACACGCAGTTTCTTGCATTTTCATCTTAGATCCAAAAAGATTGCTTCTACACTTGATTAACTCTATTAGGCATATTATATCAAGTACTGCATTAGACGTGTGAAAGGGAATTTGACTATATCCTCCCCCGTAGGAATGTGGTCTTCCTTATAAATTCCATGGGAATATTTCTGAAACTTGTTGCATTTATTTCTTGCTTGGGAATGTTTCTCTAGTAATTGGATCACAGATCTTGACAGTTGCAGTTTTGGATATGCGAGTTCTGGATCTCTATGCCTCTAATTTCCAGAAAATTCTTACTCTTTGTGTAATTGTTGACCAAATGTATTTGAACTGAGGATAAAAGTGGACATAAAAAACTAAAATGGCCAAAGCCAACCAACAAGTGGGGTTAGTTGAGCTAGCACATCTATACACATAGGGCCACGTTCACAAACTGCACTTTGCAGTACATATTGGAGTATTACAAAATCAACTACAAAGTGCTAATTACGCACCCTGTGCAGAGCTTACGCCTCTGAATTACCTATACATAAGTGTGGTGAGTTCTCTGACTGGAGAGTCTCTGCTCACAACATTATACATTTTAGTAGTAAATATCTGAGGGACTTCAGGGAGTAGGTGGAAAAAGGGGCAAACTTATAAAAAAAAAGATGAAATTAGGGAGGAATAAGAGTGGTTTGGGGGTGAGGAAGGGTTTTAGGGAGGAATGTCACCTCTACACAAGAGTAATCCTTGCTTTACACAGTGGATGGAGACATTTAACGTATACTCTTGTAGTAAATTTACACTTGGAATTCGTGAATACAGAAAAGTATTACATTTACTCTAAAGTGTAAATTACTCAGAAGTATAAGTGGCCTTTGTGAATCAGGTCCATAATGCCAAACTGGTCTATATTGTTAGGAACTAATTGACAAATCTTATGTGAGTAGAATTCTACCTTAAATGTTTGCAAAAACTTGCTCCTGCTATCAACTGGTAGATTAGGTTCAACCCTTTTTATGTCATCTGTAGTAATAATCCTCCAAGGAGGAACTGCCTGAAACAGACTTCACAGTCTGTATCTGTTCAAAGGATAAGCTATATTTTGACCACAAAAAAAGATCAATAAAAATGAGATAAATAGTTTCCATCTGTTCTTCATCATGTGTCAATAGTACAACTACAGGGAGCCTAATATTTGGATGTTTTATGCTCTGAGCAATTTTACTGCAGGTATCTATGCTACTGCCGCTTTTAAGTTAGAATTGTCAGGGACATTTGAGCCCATTACAGGATGTATTAAAGGGATTATTCTCTTACATTTGGCCAGTGTCTAAAACAGTACTAGAACCGTTAGAAACACTCTAAAGCCTTTCTTTTAGGTAACAGCTTAACTCCTCTCCTCATTTTAGGTCTGGCGTTAGCCAAGACCTTTTGATTTTACTCAAACAATATGTATGATATATACTTATTTAGAGGCACTTTCAGCCACCTCTCTTCACTCATTGGCCTGTTGCTGTGCCATTCCCATTTATTTTCTACCCACTAAAGCATACAGCACAGGGCTGTGGGTCATCCTACTTAAGCCTCTAGTTGACATCACTTTCAGCTACGGCATTTTGCTCTTTCACAAGGTGCACATCTGAACACAGAGTTCCCTTTGGTCCCAGTGTTGCCTGATGTGACAGTAGGTCACATTCCAGCTTTAGCAGTTCCTGTTTCCTTCCAATGGTGTTGTGAATTGCTGCTATTTGGCAGCATACCACAATCAGGGGCGTGGCTTTAAGGGGGTGTTTGGTGTGTTGCATCCCCTCTAATAAATGAATATTCTGATAATTAGTTGGGTACGAGTGCTTTCAGTCAGGTATCGTGAGTCGAATTTCAGCACACACACACTCAGGTGCTCATTACAACTTCGGTGGTCTTTTCGAAAGACCATCGCGGGTGCCAAAAGATTACGACATAGTGCTGACTTCCACCCGATTTCGGGCAGAAATCCGACAATGCCAGCCTGGCTGATGTCGTAATAGATGCGATTTCCACTGCTGGCACCGCCACGCCAACAGGCAACACCCACCATATTATGATCCGTAATACGGTGTGGTGGTTTCCTGCATAGCAGTGTGGTGCCGGTGGTGGAATGTGCAGGGACCCATCCCCTCCCAAAAGGCCACCTCGCCGAAGCAGGTAAGTTGATCGTCCAAAAGGGGTTGGAGGGGGGTGTTGTGTGAATGTGTGGTGTTGCGTGTGTATATGACTGTGGGTAGAGGGTGTGTCTGTGTGTGGATTTGTGAGGGTGTGTATGCCAAGGGGGAGAGGTGGGTGTTGTGTGTGTGTGTGAGTGCATATATGTTTGTGTGAATGCGGAGGGTGAAGGGGTATCACTTTGAGTGTGTGCATGCGAGTGTATGTGTCTGTTTTAGTGCGTGCATACAAGTGTATGTGTTGTTTGAGTGCATGCATGCAAGTGTATGTATCTGAGTGCATGTGGGCGCGTAAATGAGTGTGTTCGTGTGCACGTGTGCAAGTGAATGGGTGTTTCTGAGTGCGTGTTTGGGTACGAGTGTGTGGGGGTGTATGTAAGTGAATCCGTGGGTGAGTGGGGTTGCGTGAATGTAGGCGCGTGGTCATGTAGGGTTGTGTCTGCCAGTGACAGGAATGGAGATTCTCGTGCATGACTTCCAGCGTTTTCAAGGCAGTGCGACCGAGTCGTAATACCGATGGCGATATTCAGGCTACCACCAGGCCAGAGGTGCTCACCTCTGGCCCGGCAGTCCGACCACTCAGGTGGCGCTTCGGCCATAATATGGACCGCCAGACTCGTAATGAGGGCCTCAGTCTTACAATATATTGTGTTTTCTCTCATAGTACTCTCAGCAGTCTGCATTAATCTCCCTTTCCACTTCCAGTGTCCCTTAGCCCCTCTCATGCACCTTGCTTGTCGTATAAAGTATTGAAACCGTATATGCCAGCCTGATTGTCGGAAAATCTAAAGCTCACCACATTCCCCAATCTTATTGACCATTCTACGCCCCTTACCATAGTGTGCTCTTGGACTCGGTTTCACCAATGATTCTTTGGAAAACTTTGCCTAGGAAGAAAAACACACTTTAAGGTGTTTAATTTGCTGCACACTTGTAACAGGTTTATTTAAACACCGAAAGGATGAACTTTGGACTTTACTAACCAGTAGTTCATACTGTGTATCTTCTTTCTTTCCTTCATTTTTCCTTTCTTTCTTTTTTGCCTTCTTTAAACCTTCTTTCTCTGTTGCCTTCTTCCAGTTTTCTTCTCTTCTTTCTTTACTTTCATCTTTTCTTTCTTTACCTTCTTTCATTCATTCTTTCTTTCTTCTTGCTTTAACTCCTTCTTTCCTTTTTTCTTTCCATCATTCTCATTATTTTTTCCTTCTTTGTTTTCTTTTTACTTTCTTTCATTCTTCCTTTCCTTCTTGTCTACTGTCTTTCTTTGCCATCATTGTTTTATTTTCCTCTTTCCTTTCTTTTTTCACCTTCATTTCTTGTTGTTTTACTTTTTCCCTTCTCTTTCATTCTTTTCTTTTTTCTTTTGTACTTCTTTATTTGTTTTTTAAATTTCCCTTTCTTTCTTTACCTTGCTTTTTGCTTTCTTTACTTATTTCCTTCTTTCTTTCTGCTGTGCCTTATTTCTTTCATGCTTTTCTTATTTTTCCTTCTTTCTTAATCTTTTACATACTTAGCTTTTTACTTCTTTCATTTTTGCTTTCTTTCTTTCCTTCTTATTTATTTTTTGCTCTCTTACTTTCTTTTATTCCTTCCTTCTTTTTAAACCTTATTTATTTATTTCCTTCTTTCTTTCTTGGCTTATTTCTTTTTTCTTTTCTTCTCCCTTAATTTTGTCTTCTTTCCTTCTTTCCTCCTTTATTCCTTTTTGTTTTTCTTCTTTCCATTTTGCCTTCCCGCTCCCTTCCTTTTTTGATGCATTCCTACCTTTCTTCACTTCTTTCTTGCTTTCTTTCTCAAAGGTGAGGCTGGCAGCCAATGCCTGACTAATGGCTTTTTGGGTCTGTGTTACCCAACATCTTTTGATCTTACTAAAAGCATGTTTAACACAGTTACATACAGGGGTTTTCAGTCACAATTCATCTAGTGGTCTGTGATTGTGTCATTCACATTTTTCTTCAACCCACTCCAGCATGCATCAAGGGACAATGTTTGCCCACTTCAGCCCTCACCTGACTTCACTATGAGTTATGGAATGATGCCCTTTCACAAAAAGAACATCCGCACACAAGTTAATGCTCTTCAGTGCTGTGGATTCAATAAGGACCCAGCAGCTTCCTAAACAATAGAGTTCTGCAAAAACCATGACAAATCAGAATTGTTTAAAGGCTGGCAACCAACCCCAGACCTATTAGCTTTGCAAATGCTTGTTCTTTCTGTTGACTTACATTTAACAGGGATTTTGGCTTTGTGAGGCATTGCTGCAAATAGATGTTCTTTCCTTGGTGGAATTAGAGTACAACTGTAGATGTCCCTGTTGTATGTTAGCAGTTTCAGAAGGCTGTTCAAACAAATTCCTGAGGGAGTTCACAGTGTCCAGCTGTTTCCCAGTTGGTCCTTTTGTCTTTTCCTTTTTTATTTTGTCCCTTATGGGCCCTCCATAGATTATTTCTCCTGAGTTGTGAGTATATCACCATTGCTGAAAGGGTTCATCACTATTATTTTGATTTCCAGTTGTTTCCCTACTCTTCATGATGGTATCCTGTTTTACTCTGAGCAATTCTATTTCGGTCAAGTTTTCTCCTTTCATCAGCAGATTATTAGGCCTATATAGATTAGTTAGAATGCGTACAGAATGTGTCCAATCGTCCATAAAAAAGTGAGCCGATGCACAGTGAATCACCTCGGCTTAAGCATTAGCTCTACGGAGACCGAGTCTCTCATTCATTGCTTTGTTTTGAGTGAGTTTTTAAATTTTTGGGCACATTGAATATTATGTTTTTGACGAGGGATATTATTTATAGCTTAATGTGTTTTTTTGTTTTTTAAATGGAAGACCTTGGCACAAAACACTGACATCCGCATGTTACTCTGCACTTTTGTTGGTGGGCATTTATGGATGATGCCTGTTAGAGCCCACCTCCTTTGTGCCCTGACCAGCCCTTGAGGAAGAGGAACTTGTTCTGCTAAACAGCAATTTTTGGGACACAGGAGGAGTGAGTCAGCAGGCTAATATGCACAGAATGTGCCCAATCCCCCATAAAAAGTGAGCCAATGCGCAGGGAATAGCCTCTGCTTAAGCATTAGTTGTATGGAGACCATGTATCTCATTCATTGTTTTGTTTTGGGTGAGTGTCTTAATTTTTTGTCATCTCAAATATGGTATGCTTTTATTGAGGGACATTGTTTATAATTTCATGGTTTTTAGTTTTTTAAAGGAACTTTGTCACAAAACGCTGGCTTACTCTGCACTTTTGTTGGTTGGCATTTATGGATGGTTCCTGTTAAAGCCCACCTCATTTGTGGCCTGACTCACCCTTGAGGAAGTGGGCCTTTTTCTGCTAAACAGCCTTTTTGGGACACAGGAGGAGGGAGTTAGCGGGCTAGTGCACACAGATTGTGCCCAACCCCCAATAAAAAGCTCGCCAATGTGTGGAGGCACCAAAGGTGGGCCCATCTGTACCTGTACACTCCTTAATAGGGCCAGGGGCCATGGATGCTGCTCCTTGAATTTGGGGAGGCAAGGCAATCCATTACTCGAGGGAAGAGCTCTTGAAGTGTCACCCGACCTGGGGGATAGAGGCTTGCAAGATCGTTAATCTAGATTATGCTTCAAACTTTGAACTATGACTTGTCAATGGGACCTTGAATTGGGCCAACTTTCTACAGTCACTGTTGCAACAAGGAGGGAAGCTCGAATGGAAAGGGGAATCCTGTAAAAGGGAAATTTATATGGGTGCTGCTAAATGCTTGTTCCCTGGTTAAACACAATTTGGAGATTCCTGATTTGGTGTAACTCCGTAATCTTGATTGTTTGTTTGCTACTGAGTCCTGGAGTAAGGAGGTCTCAGGTCCGAGCTTAGCGGCAAGAGCTACCAGAAGGCTATCTTATAACCACTTTTGATTGTCTCTTGTGTAGAGGAGGGGGCATGGCCATTATTTTCAAGGATTCTCTTGCCTGTACTCTGGGGGCAGACACGTTTGAGTCTGCAGATATCTGTGAGATAGGGCAATTTATTTTGAAAGGTAGACAGCTACCTTTTCTTACTAGACTTCTATTGTATCATCCCCTGGGTTCCTAAATTAAAAATATGGAGGCATGGAATTCTCCTTTGTGAACCTTTTTGTACTAATTCACAATATACTATACTAGATTACTTTAACCTCCATTAAGAAGACAAGGAAGGAAACAATGTTGCTATCTTGATTTTATGAATAACTTTATTTTCTCACAAGTACTGAAGGTCCCCACTCATATTCATGGGCACATAGTTGGGATCTTTGTCAAACATTCACTGGTAAAGGTGGAAAACCTATATCCGCTTAGCTGGACAGACCATTTCTTAATCACCTTTTCAGTGACACTTCCTAGAGTAGAAAGTCCAGTTGCCCATAGGGCCATTACATATAGAAGATGGAACAAAGTATCCCACCTGGAGCTTTCAGCAGCTTTAGAGGAAACCCATTTAGGAAAGATTAGTTCCTCCAATCCTACCCCAGAGGATTTTAACACTGGGGTTTTTGAGGCAGTAGAAAAGGAAGCATCTTTAAGATTGGTGCAGTACAGCAAGGCCAGAACATCAGAACCTTGGTTCTTTGAGGAACTAAAAGCTCTCAGAAGGATATGTCAGAGGCAGGAACGGAAATGGAGGATGACCCTCACAGCTGAGGACAAAAATAAGCATAAGGCATTAATTGCTATATATAAACAGACAATCAAAGGGGCTAAATCAACTTACTATACGAGCAAAATGTGATCGGATAACAATAGACCCAATGAGTTATTCAAAGTTATCAAATATTTGTCACACCCTGCAGCACAGCAATCACTTGAAAATTTGCAAAATTTTTGTAAAAAGGTAGCTGGATGTTTTAAGGAGAAAATCTTGAAAATGTATATTAGTTTCAACACTGAAGAAGTTGAGCTGGATTGCGCAGAGGAGCTAGAGAATTGTTCCAATAAGGAATTTTTTACGTATTTTTCCATTAACATAAGAATGTTCTGCATGCACATTTATTCCTGGAAAGCAGTGTTGCCCTGTAGTCTGTACAATTAGTTCAGTGACAAACAATAAGAATGCAATGTTTTGTTTCTCTTTTTTGTGCTTGCTAGGAGACAACCCATTTGTGCTAGACGAACCACAGTAGCAGTTCTGCACCTCTGTTACAGTGTGATAAGAAGTGTGTTTTGGTTTGATATATAAACAGCATCTGTGCTATCATCTTTGATTGGAGCACTTCAGTCCAGCTGATCATGAAACGTCTGTGATCTGAGATTGAGATGAAGCTCTGCTGACTCTGTCCTGCAAAAGGAAGCTGACTGGTACACTGAGACTGGCTTTTTGACATCTAAGACCAAGGTATGAGTGCTAGACAATCCCAAATGATTTGTTAGAAGGGTACTCCTGCTATGCTCTATTTACTATAGCATTAGATGCAGATAGGAGTTGAGAAAGATTAGTAACAATCACTATAAGTTTCCAATAATCACAGCTCATGCTTTTTATGCAAGAATATGAACATTTCAATAAATGTTTAAAAATTCAATTTTGTATCTTTTTTGTGTTTACCATGGGCACGCAGGAGTGGCCAACCAAAAGGATACATCTGTTTCCTTGGACTCCTTGGGAATTAGAGTGTAATCTTTGAGGCTACCCATCACATCTACTGGCCAGTTTAGAGGTTTGAATTAGGTACTATGAGATAGCCAAAGCAAACTAACAATTACTGATTGAATAGGTGGACTAAGGGCCTGATTTAGATCTTGGTAAGACTCCTGTCATCCCTCTGTGGCTGTGTTTACAAGTACTTCATCAAGCTGATGGATTCCCGCCTGCCCTATTTAGATGTCTGCCGGCTGAACCTCCATCCGTGTTGACAGAGTGTTTCTTATTGAACAAGCAGTGCATCTCCGACGATGAAAAGGACAGCCCTGCTGGCTAACCTTACTCTGTCACCCTTAGGGTGGTGGGATTGCAGAGAGCATATTTAGATTTCACATTTGTGCTTGCGTAGTCCTAGCAGTGGATTCCTGATGGAAGGATTCTGTTGCAGGACACAGTCAATATTGGACTGTGCCTGTGGCTTATGGGTACATGCTAGCATCACAGTCCTGATCTTTTTTGGCTAGCTGTTTTCATCTGCATACCACACCATAAAACACATTTGATTTCAGAACATAATCCTTTACCATTCCACTGAGGCAGACCATTTTCCAGCTGAGTTTCTGCAACAGAAACCAGGTTATTTTTGCATCCTCTGTTTCTTGTTATTTTGTCCAAATCATTTAATTTAATTACCATTTAATGGCGGGGAGGAGTAATTCCTTCACAGAGGGAGAATTGTCAGTCATGGCGGACAAAAATAGTACAGTCACAAATGTTTGGAGCACAAGTATGAAATACAACTATAGCACAGAAAAGGCAAATGTGGTCCAGAACAGCTGACAGAGTGAATGCTGTACCAAACAACCAGCGCACACAAGAGGAAATTAGGAAGATGTGGAATAACATGCATGGAAGAGTGCATTCCCTGGCCTCCAAGCATCAAGATGAGGCCCAAAGGGCTGGTGGTGGTTCTCCTAGCCCCACCCTTACCATTATATCCCTGGTAGGAGAAGGCGTTGCAGATCCTACATCCTGAAGGCTTGGCAGGAATCCATGGTGGAGTGGATACAGGTAAGTATTACTTGTGAATGTGTCCCTGCATCTAAAAGTCATTTTTGCTCTTAATTTAGCTGTTGATAATATGTTTTGCACCTTTTCCATACCCGTGAACCTAGAATTTAATATTAAGTTTTGCTTTATGGTGGACATTTGTAGCATTCTTGTTGGCTTTCTTGTTTAACTAATAGTTAAAATATTTTGTCATTATTGGATTCCTTTCTCCATGTTTCACATTTCTTTTTCCATTGTTTGTTTGTTTGTATGAATGTATGCTGTATAAATTAAGATTACATGTTCCAATTTCCATCACCTTTACAATATGTTATGGTGTAAGTAAGTGTTTCTACACGCCTTAACAAATTTATTATATGTGTCCTATATTGGAAATGCATACTTTTATTAGGTATGTTTCACTCACAATTTTGCAAGTACCATGATGCTTAATATTTTGTTTGCTAAAAAATACTCCAGTATTTTTTTATCAATTTCTCTTGTCTTACTTATTTTCACATATGTTAAAGTGTGATGTATGTATCAATCTCTGTATTATGCTATGTTGTGAAATGTGAAGTGTTTAGTTTTGTATGTTTTCATTTTCATGATTTTCAATTGGTTTGATAGTTTCTCTCTCACTAATCAAAGTTTATCTTTAATTGTTTGATGTATTTCATTTTGTATGCTGAATATAGGATCTTTTTAAAATAAATGTACTTTGCAATGTTCATATGATGACTAATGCTATTTATCCTGCAAACACTTTAATTCTGAGATAATTTCCCTGCTAGGTCTTTGAATTGCTTTTATCACATTTCTCCTCTCTGTTATGCTGTGCTGAAAGTTTGGTATATTAAATGAATACTTAATATTTTTTACATTTCAGAAAACAATTTTTCATATTTTTCTAAAGAAGTTTTGTTTGTAATTTAAACTTTTGTGTAACTTATTAATAAACATCTGAAAGGTATAATAATGATATTGTCCTTTAACTTTTAGGTTGCTTAATGTTTTCACTCAAACTTATTTGAATCATTTTAATCAGAGCTTCCAAAACATTTTTAATTTGAATTAATCATAGGTCCAAGAATATGTGGACCACCATCTGCAACAACACCAAGGGATACCCCCAGTCCAGACCAGACCAGGAACAAGCCTTCAGTGAGATTTCCACACCTGCAAGTCAGAATGGTGAGGAGCAGCCTGGTCCATCTGGTATGCCTTGGCAGACAGCTCCAAGTGAGCCTAACGTGGCACACACCTACACGTCCAACCTCAGCTGTTACAACATCTCAGTCCTTGGATAACTCCACTTCCTGTGTCCATCACACCAGTCTTGTGCCCTCCAGTCCTGGTTGCTGTTGACCTAATACCACCACCACTGACTCTAGTTCAGCCAGGACCCAGTGGGATAGGGTATACTGGGTCAGGGGCACAGGGTAGTGAGAGTAGGGTCCGATGGAGAGAATCTGTGGGCCAGCAAAGTGAGGCCACTGGGTTCACTGTCACCCATGCCACCACTGACCATGTTTTGGGAGCTATCAATCAGTCCTAAGACTTGATGAGCCAGATCCTCACAGGTCCTCACAGAGCTCTGGGAGATGAAGCAGTAGCAGAGAGAGCATAATTTCCCCTGTCTGCGGTCCAACAATATCTGGCCAAATTACATCTGCCTCAGCCACAGATAGGGAGGCCCTGCCACAAGAGGAAGCACCTGCGCCCACCTCAGTTCCTGCAATTGTGCATCCACCAGTCACCCTCAGGAGGGAATGTTCATCTGGACCAGCAGAAGATGATGACAAAAAATTTCACCAACACCAGCAAGAGCACAGAACCAAATTTTCTCCAGGGTTTGATTACCATTCACTCTGTTGACTATTTTCTGGGCACATTCACCTTTTTGATGCCAGTTGTATTTTGTACATTGGACTTCAAACACTTTTGGCTCTTCAACAATAGTAGCATTCAACATGATTGATTTTTATATTTTGGCTGCTTTGTTTTTTCCCTAGGGTTTCCTTATTGCATATTGTTTTGCTGAATAAAAGCAAAACATCACACATTCAAAGACTGGTGTTGTATTTATTTTCTCAATTTGTGCTATGTGCATGGTTCAGCATACAATTTAAAACATAACTATCAAAAAGATTGTTAATGACTCAATAAATAACATGTAGGTAGTGCTTTACTCATTGTTCATATATTTTTAAAAATACAAAAAAATACACTACAAAATGAATTATTTTATTAAATGTGAAGAACAGTTTTTCATATTTTTCAAATACATTAGTACCCATGCATGATCACAATACTTCAGGCTACATTTACATATACAGTTCCATATCTTGACGCCATGGAAGAACGGGGTATGATTTAAAAAATCACATTCAATTTATTTAATCCCACATCTATAACACAATAGTGAAAATAATTACAGTACTCAATTTTGTGGCTACAGGATTGCTAATACTCTGTTACAGTATCTTGTGGAATGTCACAGCCAGCTTTCAGTGGTGTGCTACAAGAAGTACTTTCTTCAATGACGACACACATCAACAGCTTCCCACAGCTTCCACAAAATGAGAATTTAATCAATGTGAAGGCAGAATTACATTAATTGACATGCTTACACATATGGTCAGAGAAATTTAAGATGCACATATTGATTTGGTGGCAACATTATACGGAAAACAAGCCTGATGCAATCTTCAAAACTTCAGTTCAATCACTATGCAAGTTCTCTTCATACATGATATGTACATCGAAACAGTGTGTGTGACTTCTTCAGGGGCAAACCATGTTCTTTTAGTATTTCTCAATAGTAGCATAAAACTGTAAATGTCACAACTTTGAAATGTCCAAATGAGGATGACATGGTGAAGGAGAGTAAAAAAGATTAATAAAAAGAAATTTCATATTAATTACATTACAAAATAGACACATTACAAATGACAAATGTTGAAGACGCATTTCCTAAACACAGCCAAAGATAAAAATACAAATGAACACAGTAGTCAATGTGTCAAAAGATACATCAGCAAACATCTTTGCCCTGGATTTTCCTTAACTTGCACTTTCAACTAAATGTCTAGCACAGACTTTTAGACTCATCATATAAAACATTGCTTTAAAATTTAGAGTCATAAAATGTAAATATATATATTTATACTCATGGCTATGCTGTGTAACATGTAGTATGCTATAGTGATTTTGGACACCTTATCGGGTGAGTAGAGGAGGGCCCCACCAGTCTTATCCAGACATCTAGTCATTAGGGGCCCAAAAGCCTGCTACACTGTACTCTGTGTGTGTTCTACCATGGGCCCCACTGAGGCGGATTTTCCCTGGGGTTGTTGGATTTCTCAGTGGTACTAACAATCATGGTCTCTTATGATAAGCTGCATCTTTCATTTGAAGAATAACAAATATGAGTAAAGAACTAAAATACAAACTTTGATCATTAAATATGAAAATAATAAAACTTTATATTGACAGATTGTGCTTGCCAACAAGCTAGGCCCTCTCAGGTTCAAGTAGTGATATTTGCAAGGGTATGCTGCTGGTCCATAGTACAAAGGAATCATGTTTTGATCCTAGGAAATGCACACACACACTAGTGATGAACAAATCTGGTAAGTACACAACTTTGATTGAAAGGGAGTTTTTTTGATTGTGGTAGACTTGTTCTGTGACACCAATGCAATTTGTGTGCAATTATTTGCTCCAATCACATCTGGTAGGCAACCCAGAGAATAAAAATCTGTCTTCACATTGGCAAAATCCTAATTTCTAGGAAACCATATGAAGTTGTTTATGTGTGGCATCATTGAAGAAAGTACTTCCTGCAGCACACTACTGAATGTTGGTTGAGACATTCCACCAGATAATGCAACAATGTATTGGAATGATCCTGTGGCCACAAAATGGAGTACTGACATTATTTTCACTATTGGTGTTATTGATGTGAAAGCTAATAAAAACACAAATCAAATGAACAAAACATATCCTGGTTTAATGTTTTAGAATGTTTGTGACTGATTTCTCAAATTTGTGTTACATAAAAGCATAAATAAATAGAAGCCACCAAAATATTTAACTCTTTCCTTTTTTTATAGCCATAAAGATCAACTCCCATCAGAAAAAGGAGATCTGGTAGGTCATTGCTAATAAGGTGTAGACCCTAAGGGTCTAGAAGCAGTGCAGCATTCACTGCAGGAAATCCTCGGAGGACCTATGATGCTGGACCAAAAACTCAGCAAAGTCCAGCTCAGCCAGTCATACCAATGTTAACACTAAGCTTATTACTAAATATTCATGTATTTTGAGTGTTGGGTTTGCGTAGAAAATGTATTGACTAAGAGAAAATATAATGCACGCATTTGAAGGTGCACCTACCAGAGTGGCCACCAATTTTAAGTGTACTCATTAATGGCTTATTAATATGAAATGTTGAGCTTATGTTTGATTAATATAGTAATATGTCACATTAAGGGTTATGCATTATGTATTAGCTTTATTTATGTAGGTCTTAGTGAGGTCTTGGCCTAGTTGCACGGCCTCATGTCTTGCTTAGAGATTTAAATTGTGATTTTCCACTGTACTGCCCATATGCTCGTAGCTGAAGTTAGTTCTCATGAGAAACTGCTTGCTAGAAGATGCTGTACTTGCTAGTGAAACAATGTATAATGTAATGTGTGTAAGACTGGCCTTCCCAGATGAAGACAATGGATGCACCGACTGGAGTATAACGTGCAACAATACTGATACCTGACGAGCCGAATGACGGAAGCGGGAGAAGAGGAGCCAATCATCGACATGTGACCCATGTAATGGTAAAATTGTAGATTTAACTGTTTTAGTTTCATTGGGCTAGATGTAAACATGCGATTCCCTGAACAATCAGGATATGGGGAGTAGTTTTAGGGAATCTAACCTAGCCAGACTGCACAGAGAGGAGAGGGCCACTTCGCCATTATTTTCTTGACAGCCCTGAAAGAGACGTACTTAACTTTACTGCTTAGAGAGACTTTGCTTATTCTGATCTTTGATGCCGAACCCTGATGTCTTGCTGACTGAACTGTTGTCCTATTGATGAAGACTGTCACAGGTTGCTGAACCATATTGAGGACAGGTATACTGACAAAGTTACTGATTGTTATGTCTATGTGCTTTTGTTCCTAGGTACCAACCGCTATTTTGTTAGAGCCATAGTTAAAAGTTTTTCTACATTTGTATGACTAAATTGTTTTCCATGAAGCCCAAACATGCTATTCTAACTGGGGGTTCTCACTAATGAAGTTCGCTAAATGTATTAACAGCTGATGTCTTTTCTTTGCTGAATCTAAATGTATGTAATATCATTTGCACAATTATTCTTGCTATTAATTTGTACAGTAACCTTAGAATGTGTAGTAGCTTAAGCTCTGATTAGATGATTAGATTGCAATTATTTCGCTGATTTTGTCAGCCAGAATTGTTTCTGTATGTTTATCATTTGATATTGAGACTAAGTTATGTGACATTAGCATTGTTAATATAGGGAAATAAACTTTTTAACTTTTACATAAAGGTGTGGTTATTCATGACTGCAAGGTCATGGTGTGTGGAAATTGCTGACTCCTACTGATTATTGATGTCATTGATTGTTGTTGTTATTGATCTGTATTGGTACGGGATATATGGTGGGAAAAACTAAAAGTGCAGTCAAAAGGTCCATCGGCCTATACGTGTCTCCCTTGTAAGTTTACTTAATAAGGTCTGACACGCTAATACCAACCAACATGGGAAGCGCATGCACCATATTCTGATCCCCTAATGGCCTGCATACATGCAGTGGCCTATCCCCAATTTGATGGGCAGTTGAATGCCAGACAGCAGAATGAAGGGGGGAAGGTTTTCTTTTTCTTTCCAAGGAATTGATTTTTGTAACAGCAACAAAATTTGGCTTCAACATTAAGAGTGACAAATGACCGATACTCAAGAAGTGCTCGTGAAGGTGTAAGTTTTGCAAAAGGTGTATCATGATGTGTTTTTTTGCAATACTTTGTTAAGAAGGATACCCTTATATTTATTTTCAATTACAAAGGACTGTTTTGAGCAGACACATGCCTGCTTAAAATAAATGTAGCATTCTGTTGTGACATTTTATTAGCGACAGTTGTACCAAACAGCGCAGTGCAAAAATCTATTTTCTAACCGGTGTGATAATCCTTCACAATTATGAAGGTTGTTATGTCCCCCATGTTACAAGTGATGTAGCATCAAATGCGTCTATGATACAGTGGATGTTTCAAAATCACAACTGTGAGACAGTACTTTGAACAATCAGTATTAAACATGTGAGGCAAAATTACAAAACATTCATTTAATGGCCTTTGTTATATCCAGTTGAAATATAATTATTGAGGAAAAGTTGATTCAAAGGGGACTTTTGCAGATGGAATGTTCATAGAAAACAGAAATGTTGCCCTAGCTATTCCACGGTCAATGTTTTACAATGTAATTGGATGTTGAGGGAATGAAATTACATCACATATTTGTTGGTACGTCCCATCTGCACAAATCCAAATCAGGCACAAAAAATGACTCATAGTGAAATTTTGGAAATGCATCAAAGCAAACATTTTAAATATGGAAGATTTACCTTTTGAGCATCCTTTTCTTATTTAATTTCATAGAAGTCATTGTGAGTTATATTTTACTGTAATGTTGTACCAATATTTGGCTAACCTAAAGGACAGATTTCTATTTTTTTCAATTTCACATTGTTTTTAACAATATCATTAAACGAAGATATTTCAGAGAACATCTTTTAACTATTTCTATCTGTACTAAAGTGAATTGAAAACGTATCATGCCTATGTATTTACTTATGCTGTAGAAGTAATTAAAAAATGTATACAATTATTTCTTTAGATTTCTTCTACAGCGTAAGTAAATACATAGGGTATGATACATTAACAAACAACTTCAATGCAGGATAGAAAAAATATTTTTAACTTGTAAAACAAATACCCAAGTCAACTAAAGTAAGTATTAAAATTGTGAAATGGTCAATTTATTCAACTATTGGTACATTGCAGTAAATATTGACACACATTGATTCATATTTTCGTTTTTCTAAATTAAATGTCTGATCAGCCTTTTATCCATTTTACAGACAATGAACAATGATTTTTGGTTTGATCTAAAATTTTTGTAACATAAGTTCACTATTCTAAACAAAAAATCTGAAACATTCAGAAGTGTAAAACAGTTGCTGGGAATAAAAGGAAATAAATATGGTATTTGATCATTATTGAAATAGGTGCAATAATAAGAAATAACAAAACTGTGACCAAATAGTTTCTGAACACGTACCCTGCCTGCAGGAGATACAAATGTACATAAACCTAAGTTATTAAAGGCTTGAACCAGGTGAAAAGTTAAAAATTAGGAATTTTTGATGACACACGTCATGATCTGTCATAGTTACACAGATACAATAACACTATTGCATATGTCTTTTCAGCATCTTCAAGGGCAGGTGAAGGAGAAATTGGCCAAGAAGGTCGAGAAGCAGCTGGCCACTTGGCTTTGGGTGGAGAAACATTTGTCACCGATGGACACAGTGGCTTGGAGGGTGAAGGGACTGGAACGGAGGCCACAACATCATCATCGTCATCAGACGCCTCCTCAAGTGACCAGTCCCTAGTGGTGGTAGAACCTACTGGAACTGTTGATGTCTCATCCTTGTCCACCACCCATAGACACATCTCTATCCTTCCTTTTGCTCACCACCAGCTGGCCAAACCTGTCACCCTAAAAGGTCTAGGCTTCCTTTTGCGGCAGGCACCTCCACCCTCCAGTCACCCCGTCTGTGCTAAGTGAAAAGATCCAACTCAGGCCCCCTCCTCAACCCAAATCCTAACTCCCACCTCAATCCCAAGCACACTGACTTCTTTGCAGGCAGGAGTGGAGGAATAATGCCAACAATTGATGTGGTATGCGCTAGGGCTGGGTGAAAGTGAGGTACCTGTTCAGCAGCAACAGATGTATTGAACCCTATGTGCTGCCAATGATTGTAGCACTGGCACCCTGTGCAATAATCTAGTTGGACCAAGAGATTGGTAGTGAAGCTGGGATTAAGAAGACCCAGCAGAGCTCAGTATTCCATACTCAGAGGCAAAACAGAGACTTATGAATGCCAGTTCACTGATGCACCATAGAAAATGTAGGATTTTGAAAACAAACAAAGGCGGAACAGTCTGAGATTTCTGGGGATCGCTGAGGGAGCAGAAGGTAATGACATTAGGACTTTCATGTTGACTCTTCCCAAGGGCACTTTCCTAGAGCTGACCGCATGGGACTGGGATATGGAGGTCCAAAGAGTGCACCGGTTTTCTCTAAGGCTCAGTAAGCAAGGTTCAAAACCGGCAGAGGCCATTGATAGACCTAAGGCGATGTTAACTTATTTCAGGAATTATCTGCTCAGACAAGCGATTTTTGAAAAAGCACACACTAAGCCAAGCACAGTTTTAATGGACAGACCTTCTTTGTGAGACCTGATTTTTGCCATGTCATGGTAGAAGGAAGATGGCCATTGAGGCAACTCATAAAGCTATTTCAAGATGTTGGTTGGGAAGCATTTCTAATCAGCCCTGCCTAGCTGAAAGTCAACTTCAAGGGCAAGATACGATCTAAAATTAAGGCTAAAGATGATCTGAATGAGATTTCGACAGGGTGCCAAGTAATGTGAGCTGGGGATTGGCAACACTCAAAGAGAGGCCTGAGAAACAGGCCTAGCAGTTCGGGCTGGACTGTTCCCTTGGGGAGCAGCGTCAAGACTGATTTGCATATGGCTGAGTCCTGCTGGGGTGGCATGGTGAGCAAAAGAACGATGGATTCAACCCAGATCTGTGACGTGGTGTGACTGTTTGAAACGTTTCAGCACCCAGCCCATCATCCTTTTGAGTTGCTAAAGTCTCCCTGAGTGGCCAGGAAATGTCCCTTGCTCACTGTGCCACTGGATTCAGGCTAGCCTGGCTGATGAAGGATGATATCCCAAAACCGGTCCCAGGATGCTTGTTTCTGGTCCGGGGAGGACATGGCCTGGCAGTTCGGACTGGACTGTTTCCATGGTAAACACTTCAAAACTGATTTGCATATGGCTCAGTTCAAACTGGGGTGGCCTGGCGAGCGAAAGAATAATGGATTTAACCCAGGTCTGTGACTTGGGTGTGAGTGTTTGAAAAGTTTCAATAGTCAGTCAATCATCTTTTTGTGTTGCTATAACCCTGGATTATCCTATGACCTTGTGATGAATTAATAGTTTCTTCTGGATATAAACTGTTAGTGGTCTGTGGACCTCCAGGGGGTCGTGGTCTGCTTATGAATTATCCTGTGGGATTCGGTGTAACTGCTTGATCAGTTTGGGATAGGGATATGTGATAGTGATCATGAATATTGTTTTGTTCCCCTTAACGTGCTTGTTCTTATCAATTTAGTACACTGATGGTGTGGGGTTGGGGGGCAGCAGAGGGTGATTTCAGGAGCTGTCATTCAGGCCTTGGGAGGTCTGACTGCTTCAGGAGTATGGTGGGGAGGTGGTGGGTTGGCCGGTGGGGGCAGAAGGACGGGGATAGGGTGGTGGGGGAGGAAGGGTTGGGAGAAAGGGAGGTAAAATGACTGGTGGGGCAGGTGGGAGCAGGGTCACAGTGCAGGAAGAGATGAGTATTTGTGGTGTCATGCATGCCAGGTTTTACAAGCTTCGGGGATACTGGATGAGTAGGCCAGGTTTTCTTTTTGGACGGCTTCTTTGAGATCATAGACATGACAGATTTATATAAAGCAACAGAAAAAATCTTTGGGCTGAATGATAGCACTAAAAGGCAGAAGATTGTCCTTGGCTTAAAAACTGTGTGCAGATATCTTGTGTTTGCAAGAAACGCATATCGAGGGGGCAAGGTGCAATCTCTGGGTTTTTCCCTGATAGCGGGAACAACGCAGAGTACTATGACATATGGGCTGCAATTCTGGCTCTACGGCAGGTTTGTTACTTCAAACAAATGCAGATGATGGTATTACTCAGTACCATCATTTAAGAGCTTCTTTACATTATGCTCAGTATATAGCTCAACAATGGATGATCCTGCAATCTTTGAGTGGCTAGCTGCTGAATTATCTCTTTGGTCGACTCCGATTATAATTTCCAAGGATTTTAATATTAACATGGTCAGGGATCTTTTAGAGGCATGAGTCAATTCCTTTTTAGGCCGGAAGCCTAAGGTATTTAAATCAGTGTTTCACCTGGGGAAAGATCATGGTTTAATTGATGTATAGCATGAGATTAAATCCCCAGATCCTGGATTCACGTACTTCTCATAGTTTACCGCAAGGCTGTGAGATTGAGAAATTCCCTCGGGTTATGTCTGATCATAACCCCGTCGTTTTGGAGAGTCCTGTGTGAGGCTATAGATGGGATGTAGCTGGACATTTGAAAGCACTGCTGACAGATGAAGATTATATTCAATATATGAATAAGAGGATACCAGAGTTCTTTAAGTTTAATTTAGGAAGTGCTGTCTTTGGAGTTGTCTGGGATGCCTTTAACACTGGTGTAAGGGGTGAGACACTTAGCTTTAGTCAGAATAAGCAGAAGAGACAGAGCCAGCAGGTTGTGGAATTATATAGTCGACTAAGGAAAGCTGAGTCCCAGCTTATTTTGGCTGCTTCCGAGGGGATTGAGTTGGAAAAGGCTCAGCATAAGGCGGTTGTATCCAAGGCCGCAATTAATTATAAATCTATAGGGCAAGCCACAGAGAAGATTTTAGCCTGGAGGCGCAAGTGTTATGAGTATAGTGAATAGGTGAGGCATCTATTGGCAGTCCGATCTAGACAAAATAAGTCACAAAGGGAAACTGCTGAAGTCAGGGATAGCCGGAGGGATTTAGTCAGTGGTCAGGGTGAAATTAGGGAGGTTTCCTGGAGATATTATGAGAAGTTATTTTGAGAGGAACAACAAGGGGCCGCAAATAGTTGGCAGTATTTAGATTCCTCCTCTTTGAGTTAGGTAGGGGCAAAAGAAGGGGAGATCTGGTTTCCCCTATGACTGAAGCATAAGTCCAAGATGCCCTTAATGCACTAGTTTCTGGGAAAGCAGTAGCAACGGATAAAATCCTTCTGGAGTTTTATAAGGATTTTTTTCCCTGCACTCAGGTAGTTATGGAGGGAATATATTTGCAGCTCCAAAAAGGACTACAGACCCCATAATTATGGCCCTCAGTGAATATTATGGTCTTTCTAAACAAGGAAAAGCCTCCGAAGGAGCCTGTGTCTTATCAGCTAACTCCGCTTCTCTATAGTGATACTAAAATGTATTTGAAAGTGCTGGCCACAGGGCCAAGTCAAAATATTGGCAGACTGGTCTCAGCGTGGCAACATGGGTTCATTTGCTGAGTTATTACGCTGTTGGATGTTGTGGCTGATGCAGGAAACCCTATGGTTTTAATTTTATTGGATGCATGGAAAGCATTTGATAGGGTCTCCTGAAGCTACGTGTGGGCAGTAATTATGTGGTATGCAATTGGTCCCGGCTTCATCAATGCAGTAAGAGTGGTCAATTATAAACCTCCTGCCAGGGTACCGATTATTGGGAGCTGGCTGGACCCGATTCAGATTCAGAGGGCCACTAGGCAGGGGTGTCTCTGCTCTCCTTGATTTTTGCTTTATATATTGAGCCCCTGCTCAGGAAGCTTTACTCTAATAATATGATTGCACCAGTTCAATCCCACGGCTAGGATACTAAGGTTCTGGCTTATGTGGACGATGTGGTCATTATCACAGTTGACCCTGAGACAGCATTAAAAGAGATTGAATAGGAGGCTTTAACATTCAGAGAATTCTCTTAGTACTCATTGAAAGAGGGCAAAACCCAAGTCGTGATTAAATAAATATACCAAATTTTTTGATATGCAGGTTATGGAGAAGGCTACATATTTGGGTGTTATTTTTACTGTGGATTTAGATCAAGTATCAGAGGCCAATTTAGCCCCGGTCATTAACGAAACTAAGAATGACCTTCGGAGAATGGATATTTTATATTGGTCTATTTTCGTTCGTAGCAATATTATTAAGATGTTGTTTTTGTCCAAAGTCTTGTAGCTTTTAAAATCCATCCCTCTTGAATTTGAGTCCCGCTGGTTCAACACGCTGATTAATTGATTGGCAGCTTCACATGGGCGTACGCTAAGACCAGAAGAACTCTTAAGTATCTCATGCTTTCTAGGGAAAAAGGGGGCTGGGCTGTCCCAAATTTTAAACTTTATTATTGGTTGGCTGCTTTACAATAGATGCGCCTGTTGGTTGGTGGGTGTAGGGAGGATCGGTGGATAGGCAGCGAAGTACCTTCTGTCTATATGCTGGTGATTGGAGAAGAGGCCAGAGGCTGGTTCTTGAGACAGATGGAGCCTAGTTATCATAAAAGGTCTGATTCAAGACTCTTAATGTCGCTTATTAGATCTGGGCAGGACGTTGGAGGAAGTTGGGATTGGGGGGACTAAATTACTATGGGGGTCATTCCAACCGCAGTCGGTCAAAAAAATGGAATTCTGACCCTGGCGGGAACCGCCAACACAGGCCGCCACTTTAACACTCCGACCGCCACGGCGGGACAGACAAACAGCGCGGCGGTCACCGCCAACAGGCAGGCGGCAGACAATGTACCGCCCACAGTATCACAACTCACCAATCCGCCACCTTTTCCGGGGCGGGAGCCCCGCCGATAAAAACACGGCGGAAACAGACTACGAACGGGAAAACGCTCACCTCTATACACTCCACGAGGACGGAGGACAGCATGGAACCCGAATTAAACATCCTACCAGCTCTTGTCTACCTGCTCATCTACCACGAGTACGAACTCCGGCGCAGAAGACAACGGTGAGTACTGCACCTACGACACAGGGGAGGGGGGAGGACGAAAGGTTACGGGCACACACATACGCCCCCCCCCCCAACTATCAACATACCAATGCAGAGCAACAACTGAGTGACACCCCAAACCCCCCTGAAAAATGCAAAGACATAATCAAATTTTAATTTAAATTTATGTATAAATTAGGTTCATTGAAGTCATGGAAAATTATCGTCATGAAATATCAAAGCAAAAATCATGAACAGTGCGAAAGCTATGTACATAGTCAATAAGTCCTGCTCAGTGTGTCAAATATCCACAGTCCGTGGGCCAATGTCTACCAAACACATGGGCAAAGCCCACACAGGAGACCTGAGTCCGTTGGAGAGAACACTGCTGGGGCATCAGATGACAAAACTACAGGCACCTCAGGGGGAAGGGAAGGGGGGGCACCTCAGCCACAGGAGTCCACGACGCCAGAACCACGAAGGGGCCACCATGCCCACGGTGCCATCCTGGGGAGTGCAAAGCCACAGTCCATCAGGTGGATTACAGACTCCACTGGTCATGGAGGAGGCAGGGTGCCCAGAGTGCAGCGTGAACACTAGCTCGACACAGAACCGGCACTGTCAATGGGCCAGCGGAGCTTGACAGGAAGGGCCCAGCCGAGCGGTGCTTGAGACGGCGGGGCCCAGCGGAGCGGTGCTTGACAGGAAGGGCCCAGCGGAGCAGTGCTTGAGAGGAAGGGCCCAGCGGAGCAGTGCTTGAGAGGAAGGGCCCAGCGGAGCGGTGCTTGAGAGGAAGGGCCCAGCGGAGCGGTGCTTGACAGGAAGGGCCCAGCGGAGCGGTGCTTGAGACGGCGGGGCCCAGCGGAGCGGTGCTTGACAGGAAGGGCCCAGTGGAGCGGTGCTTGACAGGAAGGGCCCAGCGGAGCGGTGCTTGACAGGAAGGGCCCAGAGGAGCGGTGCTTGAGACGGCGGGGCCCAGCGGAGCGGTGCTTGACAGGAAGTGCCCAGCAGAGCGGTGCTTGAGAGGAAGGGCCCAGCGGAGCGGTGCTTGACAGGAAGGGCCCAGCGGAGCGGTGCTTGAGAGGAAGGGCCCAGCGGAGCGGTGCTTGAGACGGCGGGGCCCAGCGGAGCGGTGCTTGAGACGGCGGAGCCCTGTTCAGCGGTGCATGTCTTCACGGCCGGGCCCTGTTCAGCGGTGCCTGTCTTCACGGCGGGGCCCTGTTCAGCGGTGCCTTTCTTCTCGGCAGGGCCCTGTTCAGCGGTGCCTGTCTTCACGGTGGGGCCCTGTTCAGCGGTGCCTGTCTTCACGGCTGGGCCCTGTTCAGCTGTGCCTGTTTTCATGGCGGGGCCCTGTTCAGCGGTGCCTTCCTTCTCGGCGGGGCCCTGTTCAGTGGTGCCTGTCTTCACGGCGGGGCCCTGTTCAGCGGTGCCTTTCTTCTCGGCGGGGCCCTGTTCAGCGGTGCCTGTCTTCGCGGCGGGGCCCTGTTCAGCGGTGCCTGTCTTCACGGCGGGGCCCTGTTCAGCGGTGCCTGTCTTCGCGGCGGGGCCCTGTTCAGCGGTGCCTTTCTTCTCGGCGGGGCCCTGTTCAGCGGTGCCTGTCTTCACGGCGGGGCCCTGTTCAGAGGTGCCTTTCTTCTCGGCGGGGCCCTGTTCAGCGGTGCCTTTCTTCACGACGGGGCCCTGTTCAGCGGTGCCTGTCTTCACGGCAGGGCCCTGTTCAGCGGTGCCTTTCTTCACGGCAGGGCCCTGTTCAGCGGTGCCTGTCTTCACGGCCGGGCCCTGTTCAGCGGTGCCTGTCTTCACGGCGGGGCCCTGTTCAGCGGTGCCTTTCTTCTCCGCGGGGCCCTGTTCAGCGGTGCCTGTCTTCACGGCGGGGCCCTGTTCAGCGGTGCCTTTCTTCTCGGCGGGCCCTGTTCAGCGGTGCCTGTCTTCACGGCGGGGCCCTGTTCAGCGGTGCCTGTCTTCACGGCGGGGCCCTGTTCAGCGGTGCCTGTCTTCACTGCCGGGCCCTGTTCAGCGGTGCCTGTCTTCACGGCGGGGCCATGTTCAGCGGTGCCTTTCTTCTCGGCGGGGCCCTGTTCAGCGGTGCCTGTCTTCACGGCGGGGCCCTGTTCAGCAGTGCCTTTCTTGTCTATCAAGGGAGCCAGACCTGGCCAGGACTCCCTGCTTAGTCGCCCTCCGACCATGCAGTTGCTGGACCCTCCTGTGACGGAGTCCTGGGCCCGTGGGTGTCCTCCGTCACACCCGGGATGGGGCTTGTGGGGCCCTCCTGGTCCGCGCCCCTGCTGGCTGACTTCTCCGCCCTGCTGCCCTTGCCCTCCTTCGATGAGGCTCTCTGGCCCTTGCCTGCCCTTGATGTTGTGGCAGGTGACGGGCCACGACTTTGCTCCTTGGGGGCAGCCGTGTCAGCCTTCTCACGGCGGGCCTTGGTTTTACGGGTTCTCTTTCCAGGGGGGGGCTGGCTGTTCCCTTGCTGCTGGCCGATGTATCTGTGCTGGGAAAGGGTGGACTCTAAAACCCGTGCACAATGGTCAGACTTGATGCAGGGCTGGTGGTGGCTGAGGTGCTCTTCGGACTCTTAACAGATGAAGGGGGTGGGTCAGGTGGTGCAAAGAGGTCAAGTTTGGAGAGGAAAAGTTTTTTAGGAGCAATGGGAAGGGTAGGTGCAGTGGGTATGGGAGTGGAGGGAGAGGATGTGGTTGTAGGAGAGTCAGGTGTGCTGTCTATGGGTGCAGGTGCTTGTGACGTAGGCTGTCGTGTGGTGGTTGGCTGTTGTGTGGGTGGCTGCCTGCGTTTGTGTGTTTTGGAAGAGGGGGTGACAGACACAGTGGGAGAGGACACAGGGGATGTGTAAATGGCAGTGGGGGTGGTGACTGCACGTGTGCGGACTGTACTGGAGGGTGTGGTGGTGATGGAAGTACTGGCTGATGGTGGTGTGCATGCAGGTGTGAGTGGAGATGTCACAGGGAGGGGGGAGGGAGACGAGGAGGAGGGGGACACAGAGGTGGTAGTGACTGTTGCCATGGCTGCATCTGGATGTTGCTTGGGTGAATGCTTGTGGGATCTGTGGTGCTTATGTCTGGATGAGCTGCCCTTGGGTGTTGAGGTGTGTGCAGGCTGGTCTGATGTTGTGGATGGGATAGGCTGAGGAACAGGAGACTGGGAGACGGTGGAGGCAGTTAGAAGAGGGAGGCTGGAAACAGGGACAATGGCTGCTGTCAGTGCTGAGGCCAGAGCATTGAACGGTCGTTGATGGGCAGCCTGACCCGAATGAATGCCCTCCAGGTATGCATTGCTCCGATGCACCTCCCTCTCTACCCCCTGGATGGCATTCAAAAGGGTAGACTGCCCAACAATGATGGTCTGTAGGAGGTCAATGACCTCCTCACTGAGGGCAGCAGGGGTAACTGGGGCAGGGCCTGAGGTGCCTGGGGCGAAGGAGATGCCCGCCTTCTTGGGCGAGCGGGCACGGAGCGAAGGCTGAGGGGCTGCTGGGAGGGCGGAGCTGGTGCGCTGGGTGGCGGCTGTACCTGTTGAGGCGGGGGGCATGGATGTTGCTGCCACCGCTAGGGAGCTCCCTTCCGAGGACGTGTCAGTGTCGCTGGTGTCACCACGGGTCCCCGTTGTGGAGCTCCCCTCACCCTCTGTATCACTGGTGACCTCGGTGTCTGTAGCATGGCCCACCGGGGACCTGTGAGTCGCAGCTCCCTCGTGCTCCGATGCCAATTCTCCTCCGCCTGATGATACTAATGCACACATGCACAAGAAGATACAGAAAAAGGGTGGGGGGAGAAATAAAGACAGGTTGAGTGCATGCATTGTCAACACCGTTGTCGGAGAGGACAGACACAGGAGCCTCCAGCACTACGCCGCGCAATCGGGGTACACTACTCAGTACTTGTGACTAGGCCTACAGGTCTATGGACAACAAATGCACACATGGGTGATGCTGGACCATGGATTGCTGTACTTGGCACCCTACAGAGGTGGGGGGCGGGGGCACAGGGCCATGCCTAAAGGAGGGGACTACACTACAGAAAGCGCCCTGGCCTAATGTCACCCACAGCCCTCCTCCCCCACCCAGGCACCTCCACTGCGCGTAAAGATAGCAGAATGTGCTCGTACTCACCCCCTTGTGTCTGCTGTGATGTCCTCACGCGCCCATCCAAATCGGAGTAGGCCACCGCCAGGATCCGGGACATCAGGGGGGTCAAGGTACGACTGGCACCCCTCCTACGTTGGGAGGCCATCCCCAGCAGTGACTCGGCGGTCTTCCTGGTCCCGCGGCGGATGTCCTCCCACCTCTTTCGGCAGTGGGTGCCCCGTCTGTTGTGGACACCCAGGGCCCGGACTTCCTTGGCGATGGCACGCCAAATGTCGACTTTCTGATGGGCGCTGACCTATTTGACATGTACAGGGTGGGAAAGGAAATTTTAACATTTTTCTGCATGTTAGATGTGATTGCCCCCCCCTCCCCAACCCTGCCATGTGGCACATGCTCTCATCTGTCGTGCCTTGCACTCCTCATTCGCTCTCCACCCCACCATCTTACATCCACCATAAACAACCCAGGCATAGCCCATTCAACGTGCACCCAGTGTACTTACCTGTTGGTCTGGAGGACCGTAGAGTAGCGCATACTGGGGCAGGACCCCATCCACAAGTTTCTCCAACTCTTCTGAAGTGAAGGCAGGGGCCCTTTCCCCAGTCGCAGCAGCCATTGTCTCTTCCAGACCGAGGTCACAGCAGCACTTGCAGTATAGGTCCTCTCCTGTGGATGATCAGGTCTCGAGTGATTAAGCAGATAGAAAATGGCGGTCACGCCCGCGGCGGTGCGTACCGGCGCGGTGCGTACCGCGACCGCCGGCGCACATCGTCATTGGCTCCTGAGACTCATAGGGTGCAATGTTAATCAATGCGCCTTCGCACTGCGGTCTTCGACCGCCTACCGCCACGGTGTGCCACGCCAGCGCCTTGACCTCACATCCCACTGTCACACTTCTCAGGTCAGGCAGCCGCCATTACAAGGGCCCACATGGCTTAATTGCTACTGCGTCACACAGGCCTAGGCCTTGCATTGCCACTCATACAAGCCTTTCAATGCATAGCGATTCGTGTACTGTGCAAGCTGGGTGAACGTATCTGTGGGTTGCTTGACTCTGTGCTCCATGTTGTCCTTCCTAGGCACCGTCCGCTGGGACTTGCGAGGAGAAGGATGAATCCTCCCGTGTACCGACCGCTGGTGGACCTGTCGACAATGGAAGAACGACATATTATACTTCGATACCGACTTGACCGAGCCACTATACATGAACTGTGTGCCCAGCTGGAGCCAGACCTGATGTCCCCCATCCGCCAACCCACAGGGATTCCCCCTCTGGTGCAGGTTCTGTCAGTACTCCATTTTTTGGCAAGTGGGTCTTTTCAGACAACAGTGGCCATGTCATCAGGGATGTCTCAGCCTATGTTTTCTAAGGTTTTGTCCAGAGTGTTGTCTGCCCTGATGAAATACATGCGGAGCTACATTGTTTTCCCTGAGGAGGGTGATTTGGCCACTGTGAAGGGTAATTTCTATGCCCTTGGACATATCCCCAACATCATTGGTGCCATTGATGGGACCCATGTGGCTTTAGTACCCCCAAAAGACAATGAG
The DNA here is from genome assembly GCF_031143425.1 of Pleurodeles waltl. Taxonomy (NCBI): domain Eukaryota; kingdom Metazoa; phylum Chordata; class Amphibia; order Caudata; family Salamandridae; genus Pleurodeles; species Pleurodeles waltl. The sequence continues at coordinate 1,137,408,620 of NC_090440.1, forward strand.
CAGGTGTACAGAAATAGAAAAAATTACCATTCGATGAATGTCCAGGTGGTCTGTTTGGCTGACCAGTACATCTCCCATCTAAATGCCAAGTTCCCTGGGTCAGTGCATGACGCGTATGTCATGCGAAATAGCAGCATCCCTTATGTGATGGAACAGCTACAGAGACACCGTGTGTGGCTAATAGGTGACTCTGGTTACCCCAACCTGCCTTGGCTATTGACCCCAGTGAGGAATCCCCGGACCAGGGCAGAGGAACGGTACAATGAGGCACATGGGCGAACTAGGAGGATTATAGAACGGACCTTCGGGGTCCTGAAGGCCAGGTTTAGGTGCCTGCATATGACAGGTGGATCCCTAATGTACTCACCAAAGAAGGTGTGTCATATCATCGTGGCCTGCTGTATGCTTCACAATCTTGCATTGCGACGCCAGGTGCCTTTCCTGCAGGAGGATGGTCCAGATGGTGGTGTTGTAGCAGCTGTGGAGCCTGTGGAGAGTGAAGAGGAGGAAGACGACGGGGACGACACGGACAACAGGGACACAGTTATACAACAGTATTTTCAGTAGCACACAGGTAAGAATCACCCACGCCATTTTACATTTACTTCTGGCCTCCTGCATCTCTACTTTCTGTGTTTCCCTCCTGTTCCTTTTAACTGAATTTTGACTTTCCCTTCCCTTTTCAGAGCTGTATGACCCACAGCGTGACTTCTGCTTTGTTTGCCCATGGACTAATGCTTATTGACATTGGTATGTTGTCATCACAATGTAACTGAACATTATTGCACCGTTATGTGTAATACATTTGTAAAGAATACAAGCAGACTCCTGAAATTTTAAGTGCAATTTGTGATTTATTTTAAGTGCTGCATATAGGTCCATGATAGTAAAACGGTGATGGGTGGGGGTGGAGTAATGTCCATGGCAGAGTCCAGTTCTCAGTAGCACAGGTGCATTGTCCATATGCCTGTGGAAGGATGGAGCAGGGGCAGTTCAAGGTTGGACAGGGTGACAATGTGGGACAGTGGGATGAAATCAGGGGGTATCTTATGCTGGCGGGGGTCTTGGCATCCTACTCTGTCTTCTTGTGTGATCTCAGGTTCCGCTTGCGGGGTGGTTGATCTTCAGCAGGAGGTGGGGTTCTGGTGGCCTGTCGTTGTGTGGGGGCCTCCTGTCCACTAGCGCCGGCGGAGGTGGTAGGCTGTTCGTCGTCCGGCCTAGTGACAGGGGCCCTTTGGGGTGACACATGGTCCCGCAATGTGGTGACTATCTAGTTGAGGGCCTGGACGATGGTCCCCATTGCGGAACCGATGTTCCTGAGTTCGTCTCTGAACCCCATGTACCGTTCCTCCTGCTGTGCCTGGATCTCCTGGAACCTGGCCAGTACCGTCGCCATCGTCTCCTGGGAGTGGTGGTATGCTCCCATGATGGTGGTGAGGGCCTCTTGGAGAGTGGGTTCCCTAGGCCGGTCCACCCCCTCTCGCACAGCAGCCCTCCCAGTTCCCCTGTTTCCCCGGGCCTCTGTCCCCTGGACGGTGTGCCCACTACCACTGCCCCCAGGTCCCTGTTGTTGTTGGGGTGTTGGGTCAGCCTGGGTGCCCCGTAGTGGCGGACACACCGCTGATTGACGCGTCCTGGAGACAGAGGCATGGGCCCGCTGGGTGGGAGCTGTGCTGGTATTCCCAGAGGGGGTTGGGTCTGCTGTGGCCTGTGTCTGTGTGTGGGGAACCGACTGTCCAGAGGTCCCCGATGGTCCGGGCTGGTCATCAGGTTCTAGGTCGACAGAGCTGCTGTCATCACTGGGGGCCTGTTCTGGGGGCGGGATGGACAAATCTGGACCCTCCTGGCCGGTGTGTTGGCGTTCGGGCCCTGCAGGGGTAAAAGAGTATGGTTATTGCTCCTGTGTGTGCCATGGCGTGCGATTTGTGGGTGCCCTTGTCCCCCAGTGCTGGCATTCCCTTGTGGGAGGAGTTGTGAGGGTGGTTTGTGGGGGGGGATGGGTATGTGCAGTGGTCATGCTTAGGTGATGGGTGTCCATGGTTTGTGTTGGCATTCAGGGATTGGTGTTGTGTTGGGTGGGTTGTGCTGGTGAGACATTGGCAGGGAGGATGTGTGCTGGGGGGTTGGGGGTGAGGGTGGGGGTGTGGGTTGGCATGCTGGTGGTTGGGGGGGTGAAGTAGTTGAGATTAGACTTACCAGAGTCCATTCCTCCGCCTACTCCAGCGAGGCCCTCAGGATGCAGGATGTTCAAGACCTCTTGCTCCCATGCTGTGAATTCGGGTGGAGTGGGTGGGGGTCCGCCGCCAGTCTTCTGCACAGTGATGTTGTGTCTTGACACCATCGACCGCACCTTCCCCCGTAGGTCGTTCCAGCGCTTTCGGATGTCTTCCCGGTTTCTGGGATGCTGTCCCACAGCATTGACCCTGTCGACGATCCTTTGCCATAGCTCCGCCTTCCTGGCTATTGTGGTGTGCTGCACCTGTGTGCCGAATAGCTGGGGCTCTACCCTAATTATTTCCTCCACCATGACCCTGAGTTCTTGGTCCGAGAACCTGGGGTGTCTTTGGGGTGCCATGGGGTGGTGTGGGGTGGTGTTTGTGGTGATGAGTGTGGTGTGTGTGGTGGTGTGTGGTGTTTTGTGCGTGGATGTAGTGTGGGTGATGATGTTGTGTTCCTCTGTGTGTTGGGGTTTTCGATAGCTGTGCTCTCTCTCTCTCTCTCTCGCCTTCTCTCCGAATTTCTAGTAGTGGGGGTTTGTGGGTGATGTGGGTGTGTGTTTTATAGTTGATTGGATGTGTGGGAGTGGTGTTTGTATGTGTATCAGGTGTGTGTATTTCAAATTGTCCAATGTGGCTGTGTTTTGGAGCTGGGTGTGTATTTTGACCGCGGCGGTGTGTAACGCCAATGGAATACCGCGGTTAAATGACCGCCGCGTGGATTGGTGGGTCGTAATGGCATGGGCGTGTTTGTGTTGGCGTGACGGTGGAGGTTTGGTCATCTCCAGTTTATCGCTGACCGCTGATGAGGCGGCCTTCCGTGGATGTCGGGTTTTTGGCGGTTTGGCAGTTGTGGGTCAGAATGACCGTGGCGGTTTACCGCGGCCGCGGCGGTAGAATGGCGGTCTTCTGACCGGCGGTAAGAGCCTTTTACCGCCGAGGTCAGAATGACCCCCTATATCCCTTTACAGAAAAACCCTAACTTGTGAAAATGTTCATGGACAGCTGTGTATAAGCCTGGGAAGGGCTGGAGTTCAAGAGATATGGAGATTTCTTTATAGGTGATGGGATTGTGTATTTTGAGGAGCAGCTGACAAAGTATGAAGTTAAGCAGCAAGAGTTTTAAAAATGTTTACAAATCTGTGATTTTCTCTATATAAATGTTGGGGGCCCTAGGATCTTCTGTAAAATAGAGTTGCTGGACTACCTAGATCAGAGGGCGGAATGTTCGATCAACCAAATTTATGCTCTTTTAAACTCTCTTTCTAGTGACAACTTAGAAGAGCAACAAGATAAATGTCAAAATAAGCTAGGATCCTTAGATTGTTCCTTCCTTAAGTCATTGAACATATCCTAATCAATGTTATGTTCAGCTGGTCTACAAGCTGATAGAGTGTTATCTGTGGATCTGATAATTGTTTATGTTGATAAGAAACATGCTGCACTTTATGGATGGTATCCCTCCTAGCCAACTGGCCATTTGGTACTAGTATTGTTTGAAGATGACATTAGACTGGGGAAAAAACGGTTAGCACTAGCATTTTACCTACCATGGGGGTAGCTAACGTTTTTATTCGCTGTTTGTAAATGTATATCATTGTGAATCTTATGCATTTGTGTTATGTATACTGACTTAGTTACAGATACTATCTCCCAGTCTTGCATTACCAACCTGGAAATAACTATTCTAAAATGAAATGTCAAAATGAAACACTTTTTGCACTTTATTACGTGATTTGCACTGTGTTTGCATTTTAGGCTGGGAGGTGTCCTGCTCAATTTTTTTGTACCAATGACGTAAAAGAGAATTCTGAGATCTGGACTTCATGGGTTGATGTTCAAAGCACATTCTGTACCTTTCTCTTTGATTGGCAATTTTGTTAGGCTTTTATGAGCAATGTATCTGATGGTTTTGATTGTCTTGTTCTTATCCTGAACTGATTTGTCGTTCTATTGTATCTGTTATAGCATAGTTTTTTTAGGTTTTTTTGTATTCTCCTCTTGTGTTTTATTGGAAAAATCACAATAAAAATATAAAAAAGATGAAAAAGGCACATGCAGTACAATCAGACACACACATGAACACAAACACAAATAAACATAGACACACAAAAAACATACACACACTGACACCACACTCACAACTACCACCACAACCACACCAACCACCACAATAAGACACTCATCTAAACCAACATACTCACACAAAAGCACCCCTACATACAAAACAATACCTGCAAAAAGCAAACGGTGAAAGTCACCTGAATATCACACACCAGCAAGACAGCACACATCCAAACATACACGACACAACCACGTCATCCATTCCGGCTCCCTCTACTTCAACTAGCCAATCCTCTCCCTCCCTCCTGCCCTTACTCCTCCTTCCAATTCTTATCTTACCTGTCTTTGACCCCTACCAAACCTTAACGCACTCCTCCCATGCAAACGTCCTGAGGTGCCTGGTATGTGCAAAATAGATGTCCCTCCCTGAGGAGTTTACCCTTAAAACTAATCTGTAGGAGGCAAGGTATGGACAACAAAGCCAGAAGATATTGTGTGTTCCATTCCTTTATCCCTGTCATTTTTTTCATTGCAAAATAAATTTACACGAGAGAAGTATCTCATTTATTATTTAAAATATTAACTTTCACACAGTTTGCTCTTCCAATATTATTCATGTACAGTTCATTGTTTTTAAAAATGGTATTGATGGAAATTTTAGAAACAAATTCTTACTTTCATTTATGACAGAAAATACAAAATATTTTTTGAAATGGCCTATTTCAACAGTACAAACATAAAAAAAAAATGGACATTAAAACTTTGGTGCAAGCATTCATCATGATAATGGACAATTACACCAAAATAATACAATTGATGTTTATATTTTTAACTGTTAATATAGGGGTGTTTAACACACATTTGCATTACACATTAAAAATAAAAATTAAATTAAATTTGATAAAATACAGAAACATACACTACAGAAGGGGAAAGGTAACAGAAATAAATTATGATTTAAGTTTAGAAGTAACATTGATTTGACATTTATTTTAAAAAAAAGCGTATTTCACTTGTCTAGTGCTATTACTGAATTATCTTAAATTTAAAATGTTCAAAAAATGTATAAAGTATATTTGTATAATTTGTTAATTTATGGTAAATAATTGATCACACTTGTATGAACACATTTGGGGCCATTAGGAGTTTGGCGGATGAAAACATCTGTCAAACTCCCAACTAGGAGACTGGCACGGTGCTGGTGTTCTCTCCACTGCAACTTTCTTATTGGGCTGACCGGCAGCAACCAAGGTTTCCACCAGTCAGCCCAGTAGGAAAGTAGTGGGAGCAATGTTCCTGGCTCATAAGTGATTCGACGGCAATGCTGCCACATGCAAGGTGCACCAGCACCCTTGAAATGCACACTGTCTGGCATGGGACCACTGCACTTCCCATGCCATGAAAAGGCTGGCAGAGAACAAGTACTGATCCTGGCAAAGACAGCAGTCTTTTGACAGTCTGACCGCCAAACTCTTAATTTGACGGTTGGACCATCAAAGCTGCGGTGGTCCGGGCCACCACCATGAGTCTGGCAGTCTAGTGACCACCAGACTCATAATTAGGCCCTTATGTATTTTGATTTATGTCAAATTTTGTGACAGTGTTGAATATCATAATTGAAACCTGCACAACTTTTGCCCCAAAAAAATAAATAAGCCTACACACAGGTGTTTCTTTAAATTTCTTAACCAACAACATTACACACATCTCCTGAACGGGTCACGGTGCACCCTCTGTATATCATGGTCAAGGTGCATCGAATCAACTGAGGGGATACATTCCTCAATTAAATTTATAACAAACTCCTTCATGTTCCCACCTCCTACCCCTTTTAGAATGTTAGGAATTCTTAAATTGTTCCTTCTCTAGTGGTTTTCTGAAGACTCAAGTTTCTTGAGGAGTTCTTTTTCCCCCACCTTCAATGTCTGTATGTCTATGCTATTAGTCTCAACCTCCTCATGTAGTACTCCTAAAGAAGCTTACAAGGTACCTTGCCTCTAAGAAAGATCAGTGATTTTAAGAACCAAACTATCACAAGACCCCTGAATTATGACTTGCTAGCACTCTGATATCACAAACTTTGTTTTAAACTCCTCCGTCAGTGAGAGTAGTAAGGATTCAATGTCCTCCTGCTTTGTAGAGCATTGCGTTCTAGCCCCCTCTTCTTGAGGTGATACTTGTGCTGTTGCTGTCACATTTTCTCCCATGGGAAAGAGTTTGGAAACGGCTTGTAAGGGCTGGCATTGGGTCTTCTACTGGGTTCAATCAGGCTGGACTGCTCTCTTCCATGCTATGACTATCCATGACAGACATATTTGAATTAGGCTGTTCTTCAGTATCTTGAGTGTCTTGACCCTTTAAAAAAAGATCCAAGGGACAGTTTAACTCTCACTTCTCCCCCTGAGTTTGTTGCTGCTGTGCCCCTAATATCCCTGGTATGTCTAGTATGTCTTAGCTTCTGCTTTAATGCCTACACTGAGGAGGATAAGGCTGAGGCATGCAATATACTTGCTAATCGGTTGCACTCCGGAGGAGAATGAAGGATAGTGGTAGAAGAGATAATCTCCTTTACTCTGCTGTAATCCGCAAAACTCCCTCCCCTTAGTCTGTAGCAGTTCTAAGCCAGACTTGTTGTTCTTAAATATGCATCTATTTTGACCTCTGTGACTTGCAGTGTCTGGTTCCGAAGATCCTGTGGAGCCCAACCGTCCCAACTTGTTACCAGGGCCCTGCCTAGTGGTGGTGGAGTGCTTTGCTGTTTCTTAACGTCTGGTTTTGGGCCCGAGCCCGGCTGTATTTTGTGTAGGGTTCATATGTCATGGCTGAAGAATACAGCAAAAGAATGTAGAGCCGTAGATCAACGAACAGAGAGCAAAGAACAGAGAACAGAGAATAAGATCCGGGACGCCCATCCGAGCCACACAGCACCAACTGTAAGGCTGAACATCTCACCTAAACCTCCCCAGGTGAAGGATTCACTTTCTGCTGCGTCTCCTATTCATAGCACTGGAGCGATGGAGAGCTCCTGGCCGGAGTGCTAGCTTGCCACCATGTATCCCGACGAAAAATACAGAGACAAACCTAGAAAAATCTTAATTAACTTCAGCTCTTAGGGCATCATTACGAGTCTGACGGTCCAAAACCCAGACTGCAAGACCCATGGGAGGAGCCTGCCAGGAGGATGGCAGACTCCCCCCTGTTATGGGGTTTCCACTGAGATGACTGGCAGAAACCTCAGAAATCAGACGCTTCCACCTGTAAGCCCAGTGAAAACAGTGTGATAGCATTAGCCTCAGCTACTCATGGGGCTTAGGCCAATGCCATTGCACAGAAGGTGCTGGGCATGGGGGCTCCTGTACATGGTAATGGGCAGTGTAGGGTCCCCCCTGTGGCCAACCACTTCCTTTGCATCAGCCTTTTCATGGCGGGTACCCCCACTGAACTCAGCGCCACCATGGCTGACCACAACTCTGACTGCTGCCGGGAACCATGTTCCTGGCAGCAGCAGCTGTTCCCTGGTGGCCCAACTGCCAGTATCATAGTGTGGGGGTCAGATCATCAGGAGTGTGGCGGTCTCACCACTACCACGAGCCTTGCATCTTAAGACTGCCAGACTCGTTATGAGGCCCATATTGTTTAAAGCAGCAGATTCTCTCAGAAGCCCTGAAACAAAGAGCTTCAAAAAAGGGGAATGGTCCTTCTGTTTTAGGTCAAACATTTCAAAGGCAACACAATGCGAGCTCTGGTAATACATCCAGGAATTAAAATCATTAGGAGCTACTCCATAACTGAGATTTTCAGCTACATTAAGGATAATGTGGAAATAATAAAATGTACAACATAAAAGAACCTCCTGAGGTTGAGAGCCTAATAAGCCTGATAAAAATGAAACACTAGGCACACCTGAGAGACAAAGCTCAAATGGTAAAACAAACTACTCATTTTGGTTAAAAGGGAAGTTCCCCAGGGAAGGAAGGGTAGGGTCATGGTTGGGGATGGATTCACATTGAGCGTAATTAGTGGGTTCATTATTCGCAGGGTGGGGAGCATGGACGAGAAAAAATATATATATAAAAGTCCTCATTTGTGGCAATGGCAATGGTTATTTAATGACACGGGTAGAGGTACTAGGAACATAATGAAAGAATTAAACAAGGTACACAGCCGAAGGGTCCTAACATAGGACATAAATGGTCTTAGGGTAGCTATCAGGAGGGAGAAGATTCTAGGATTTCTTAAACTTTCTGATAATAATATTAAATTGCTACAGGAAACACATTTACACCAAGAGAAATGGGGGAAAACCTTGAAGGGACAAAGATGGATTTATCAATTTGCCTATGCTAACCAAATGTGACGAGGGTGGCTATTATATTTAAAAAATCTGCGAAGGATGTTTGGAAAATTTCACTGTGAAGGCCAAAAAGGAGAACCTGTGAATTTACTGTCTCATCTAATTTTTATTTTTACACTAATTGCACACAGTGAAATTTGTGTTAAGTGTTTATCCAACTCCCCACTCACTTGCTTGTATTGGATCAACTCAGCATATTGATAGGTTAGATTGTATTAATAGTTTAGAAAAGTGGTTTAAGATGTGGGAACCTTTTCTTTCTGTTTCGTTACGTTAGCATCTTAACCAAGAAAATAGTGCAACCTTCACTATGATGGTGGGTAGTGAGCTTCAGCGGTCCTATGATTAAAGACAAGTTTCAACAAAGGAGGATTTGAGGGTGGGTCACACATGTTTCCTTTAATGTGTTTAATTATGTTTGGTACAGGAGGTTATAACTCTTAACTGGTTGGCCTGTGTTTTACATGTGTATTGTATCTCCTGCCTCTTGTCACAGATGAGGAAAAAAAAAAAAACACACACATAAGCATTACACGTTGTTAAAATATTGCTTGTAGGATGTTTTGGGAAATGAATGGGTCCAAAGCAAATAAAAACAGACAATTTAAATGACAAGAAGTGAAAAAACAGCTTACCCTTGAATCCAGTGACAACGGTACTTATTTGCTTAGTGGTCAAGTAGCAGCAGCAAAGGAAGGACTTGGACAATCGGGTTCATGACGGAAACACAAGTAAAAAAAAAAAAAAAAGTTAGTTTTCTACATCATATACCTTCAATACTTTCAACTCAAGTGTGGAGGGTTTCCAGGTCACAAGTACGTGGACAGGAAGACACATCGTGATTGGTCCGGGGGAAATATTGGCTGTACTCCCTCTGCTTTTGCCTATTACACCATTGACGCGGGTGGGAAATTTTGGTAGAGATGGCGGGATGCAGATAGTCTATTGTGCGTAGACCCGCTAGCATCTAAATAGTTGGGGCAGACCGCCTAATAGGCAGACAGATTTACTGATGGAAGAGTGAGGGCGGACCAAATCTGCCAAGATTGCAACCAGGCCCTGAGTCTCTCTATTTCGAAGTTCTTATTGTCCTTTACACAGTCCTACTAATCTCATAGGAACCAAATAACTGTGAAATATTGGAACGCAGGATCTTTTGTAATTTATGCAGCGTCTGACATTATGATATATATTTTTTTCTTGTTAAAAGTGCATATTTGGAGTAGCTCTAGATTTTATAGGTACATTTAAAAGCAAGCATTGACAGTACTAATTGGTCTGGCTTTAAAGGAATGTTGTATGGTAATGTGAAGCATTATATGTAAATAGCTTGGGAATGGCTATGTATTTGTGTGGAAGCAAATAACTGTAGAATAATATTGGTGTAGGTTAAAAGGTCAGGTTACAATTGCACAATCAAGGCAGATTTAAACATCCATGTAGGTTAATGGTTAATGACTGCCCTTCTGCCATCTGTGCTGCTAGTGGAAATCACCATGAATGATCCAGTCATCAATGACACTTTGTATTATATCATGTGTGTGCCCTGGAAGTTTAAGCTCAGCCAGCTTGATAAATGACATCACAGCTGTGTGGAGGGCAAGACCTTTTTTGTGGATGCACGCAACTTCTGCCCAATCAAAATATGTACTCTTGGCTCCCAGCATGTGGGCGGGTCCAAAACTCTCCTCTAGTGGTACGCACATAATTGGCTGGCTACAGCTGCACTATCAAGCCAGACCATAAAATGGAATCAGCAGAGCCAGAAAGTATTCTACTTCCACGATCTATAATACTGATGTTGGCTGACTCTTTACTGGCTGAACAACCGAAGGAGCCTCTTTTTATCTTAAGTTCTTTAGGTGCACCTGGGTCATCTGGTAACATGAACTCATATATAAAGGAGGAGCTGTCTACCGTAATTGTGGGTGTAGTTTGGTACATGCCTAGGTCTTGTGGTAAAGTCTCAGACAATTTATCATGCATTGAACATAAAGCAATATCAGCATATTGTTCTGTTTCTGCTATGTCCTCACTAGAACCTGCTTCGCTGCTGCTTGTTCCTTTAGCAACTGGGCTGGTTGACATAGTCTGAGTTGGCACAGGGATTTTATCCCTCAGATCCTTAGAAAAGTAGCCTGTGATGAGCTTAGGCATGTGTTTGGCTGGACTTAGCTGCATGCATGTCTGTGGTAAGTATTAGCCTCTTTGAAGTACCTGCACCTGGCATATCAAATTTTGTTTGCAGTGAGCCTTTGTGGATACGTTTTCCCTTCATGCTCCAACTTCAGCTTTGGGGTAGGAGGCCACCAGTCTGTTATATAGATGCAGAGACCTTCTATGCACTAAAGTCCATGTTTGTGGATAGTCATAAATGTAGGTATCTACACTCAGTGTGAGATTTCATTACAGGATCAGAGGCTATTATTATGCAATAATCCTTTATTGCTGCCCCAAAATGCAGCCCTTTAAAGAACAAACATACATAATTAAGAAAATATTCCATTTTGGAACCTGGTACAGTATATATGAGCATTGCAACAGGCATCTTCTTCGTTTATTAGCTGCTCCCATACAGATAAGTACTGCAATTTTTGCTACACTTACCCAGCCGCAGCAGTGATTCTTTTTACACAAGTTTATTTGGGGAATCAATCGCAGTAGAAACAGACAAAAGACTAAACAGTGCACATTTGTTTATCTACTAAACTTGTTAAAGACCCTTTTGGCAATTAAATGTTTAACCCAGATTCTATAAAACACACTCTCAGTTCCAAATGGTGGGTACTTACACATATGGTGAGATCTTTTAAGCAATGGATTAGGACACCCCTTGAGGGACAGCAAAGAAACCTAATGAGGTACTGATTGCCCAAGACTAATCATCAAAGATAGAGCATGTCAAACATCAAACTTAAGTCCAGAACTAATTACGTTCTTACATAAATCTGGCAGGGACCCCAGAAAAAAAGGCTTAGAAGGGTGCCTCAAATTATGCCAGGATTGCCTCCTAGATGTTATAGGCCCCTTGGCCCAAATTTTAAATATGACGAGGAGGCACATATGAATGACTCTGAATTGGATTTAGACCTTCTCAGAAATTGGAGCCAGTGGGCACTTTGTATGTTGGGGAATGCCAACGTGGCCCTCATAACTGAGAGGAAAAAGGCCATCCTCATGAGAATGAGCCCCAAACAAATAGAATTGACTATTAAGGAGCCAAAATGTGACCATGGAGGGCTCTTATTTGGTCAGAAATTTATAAAACTATTGAGCAAGTCTGTTTCTACATTCACAATGCTAAGCAAAGCTCAATATAACTTGAAACATATTTGGGTACAAGTTTTTGGGAAGGCTGACAGGCGGGGACTAGCAGTGGACCCCAGGTCTCAACAGGTCCCAATTCTATACCCAGAGCCAGTACACCAAGAGTTCTAGAGCTTTCAGCAGAAGCTTCCAGACCCAACCAGGGTTTTATTCTCAATGGGGAAGATCAAGGTTTATAGGAGGAAAGTCGAAATCACATGGATCAATCCTTGAAGGTAGATGGAACACTTTGCACTAGTTCTTCCCAGTAAAGGTTGTCGGAAGACTGAAAATGTTCATTCACACATAGGGACTTGTAACAAATGACTCCTAGGTTTTAGAAACCGTATCAGGCTTCACAATAGATTTCTGGACAGTTCCCTTTCAGACATCTCATCCCCTAGAAATTATCTTGACAAGGAGAGAATGGATATAGTAGATGTGGAGGTTTCTCAAATGTTATAGAACGGTGCAATAGTGGAGGTACCAACCTCACAGGACGGCTTTCTGAGCACAATGTTTTTACTAAAAAAAGAAAGACAAAAGGTGGCCCCAGTTATAAAAGTGAGAGAACTAAACAAGTATTTGGTCTACTGTCATTTCAAGATGGAAGGGATCTATCTGTTACAAGATGTTTTGGAGGAAAAGGTTTGGTTAGTAAAATTAGACTTGAAAGAAACATTTTTTCAATTCCGATGGCAGAGAATCGACAGAAGTCCCTCTGCTTCAGATGAAGGGGATTTTTGTATCAGTTCTGTTGTCTTCCTTTTGGTATTTCCTCTGCTCTACTGTGTCTTACCAAAAGTGTTAAGGCCTGTGGTGGAGAAGTATCAAATTGATAATTTACTTGGGCAACATTCTGGTGATGAGTCAGGTAAAGAAAAATATATTAGATCATTTACATTTGACAAGGGAACTCTTGGAGAGCTTGGGTTTCATTATTAATGTAGAGAAATCAGTTCTGGTTCCAAGTTAGTCATTGGAATTTGTGGGTTTTTAGGTATATAAACTGCAAGCTCAACTGCTTTTACCTCAGAAAAAGATAAGCAAAAACAGGAAGGAGATGAGACATATTCTAGGGGGAGAGATTGTGTCTATCAGGGATTTAGTGAAGATAATTGGTCTTCTGTCCTCCTCGATTTGGGCTACCTCACCAGGTCCCCTGCATTACAGGGCTCTCTAGATACTGAAGGCATTTGGTTTACTCAAGGGCTTCTGGTATGCAAACCAGTTAGAGTTATCCCCAGAGGCTTGTTTGGATTTGGAATGGTGACTGAGAAACCTGGGGTCAGATGCAGGAAACGATTTGCAAGTCGCAAACGGCAAAAAGTGCCGTTTGCGACTCGCAAATCGCATTTTCCTATGCAGAAATGCATATTGCGAGTCGGGACCGACTCGCAATATGCATTTCAGAATCGCAAATAGGAAGGGGTGTTCCCTTCCTATTTGCGATTCGGAGTGGAATGCAATACCATTTGCGACCGCATATGCGGTCGCAAATGGTGTCGCAGTTACCATCCACTTCAAGTGGATGGTAACCCACTCGCAAATTGGAAGGGGTCACCATGGGACCCCTTCCACTTTGTGAATGGACCCAAAACAATTTTTTCAGGGCAGGTAGTGGTCCAAGGGACCACTGCCTGCCGTGAAAAAATACCGAAACTAAAGGTTTCGGGTTTTTTTTTAAGTGCAGCTCGTTTTCCTTTAAGGAAAACGGGCTACACTTAAAAAAAAAAAAAACAGCTTTATTTAAAAGCAGTCACGAACATTGAGGTCTGCTGACTACAGCAGGCCTCCATGTTTGCGAGTTCCCATAGTCGGTATGGGGCCGCAATTTGCGACCCACCACATTAATATTAATGAGGTGGGTCTCTGCGACCCCATACCGACTCGCAGACGGTGTCTGACACACCGTTCTGCATTGGAAATTGAGACTTGCAATTTGCGAGTCGCTCCGACTCGCAAATTGCATGTCGCAATTTCCAAGTTTGCTACATCTGGCCCCTGGAGTGTTGTAATGGCAAAGCAATTTTGGGGAATGTACCAGAGTTTACCTTGGAGACAGTTGCTTGTTCTTTAGGCTGAGAGGCCAGTCTGAACACTTTAGAAATAAGGGATCGTTGGTCAAGATTAAAGAATCACTTACATATAAACTGTTTGGGGATGATGGCAAGTCTGCATGGTCTAAAGAGTTTCAAACCTCATTTAGGAAACAGAGTGGTCCTGATTCACATGGACAACGTCACCTAGAAGGCTCAATATCAAAGCAGTAGGCGGAATTAGCAAGTGAAATGTGATAATTCTGTTGGGAATGCAGGATTATCTTGACAGCATCCCATATTCGAGGCAAGTTGAATCTTAGGGCGGATTGGAACTCTCATCACTTCAAGGACTTCAGAGATTGGCAGTTGAGTCTAGGAATTTTCAGGGAAATACAGAAACTCTGGGGTCCAGTAGAGTTGCACCTTTTCCCCAGCAGGCTCACATGTCAGGAACTCAGATATTTCAGCAGGAGACCAGACTGAGAAGCTATGGCAGTAGATGCATTTGCCCAAGATTCGAATTCAGGCAAGGGTTATGTCTTTCCACTGTTTGCCATGATCCAGAGAGCTTCTGGAAAATTCAGAAATAGAAGTGTGAATTAGTTCTAGTTACTAGGAGGCCACAGGCTACTAATCACCATCCCTATGCCTAATCCACTGGCCCTCCACCCACTTTCGTAATGCTCACCGTCCAGACCACACTCATCTCCAAATATTTGGAACTTCTGCAGCCCCTAGCCTTCTACACCCTTCCTAGATGCGCCAAAGTCCTCCACATGGAAAGATGACTTTGAGCTCCTGCTGCATCCACACCAATGAACAGTTGCCTCTAGGCCTCCAGAGAGAGCCTCTAAATGCCCCTTACAGCTAAGGAAAACTTTCCCACACTGGCCTCTCCACCCCTGTGGTTCCACTGAGACCTCACTCTGCCCCCTTTATCACACAAGACTGAGCTCCCAAACAACCGGGGGCCATAAAATTCACAAGTCCATCAATGCCTACACTTCTGCTGGTTTGGGGGCTGGTCTCTCAGTGCCTTTTCACAGCTCCTGACACTGGGTCTAAAGCCTGAGAGCCCAGGGACACAGGAATGCAGCAAGAAAATGAGAAGTTAGTTAGATAACGCTAAGATTATGAGG
This sequence comes from Pleurodeles waltl, assembly GCF_031143425.1. Classification (NCBI taxonomy): domain Eukaryota; kingdom Metazoa; phylum Chordata; class Amphibia; order Caudata; family Salamandridae; genus Pleurodeles; species Pleurodeles waltl. The sequence goes on from NC_090440.1 coordinate 1,137,423,741, forward strand.
CAGACCTAGATGACAGAAAGAGGACATGTCTAACCCAGCACTAAAATGGCAAACAGCAGTGGAACAGGTGAATAGGCAACACAGAGCAGGCCAGATAGGCAGCCCTGTGAGTAAATGCGCCGGTGTGCAAAGGGTTGTGAATGGCTGGGAGGCAGGGCAGAAAGCACAGTAACACAAGCACACCAATCCTCTCAGTAAGTGCTGCTAGACACAGCAAGTGTGCAGGTAGAGGAGGAACACTACTTCCTTCAGTCAGTTTAGCAAGTGTCGGGGTTAGGGGGTGAAATAGGACAGATGTTACTACACATGGGCAATTTTTGTTTTCAGAAGGTGGATTTTCTCTCTGCTTTATATTCTCGCTTATGTCCGAGTGTCTTGACTAAGTCTGGGTATGTTGGATGTTTTGTGCTCTGATGGAATTCGGAATTCTGGTGGGTGCTTGGTTTAATTTAAATTATAACAGAAATTTGGAGGACGATGGAAGAAGTATGGGCGCTTTGATTTTCTTACTGAAATAAACAGCTTACTTACTTTAGTTCCTTGATGAAGACCATACACTGGACCTTATAGGCTGTTTTTATGGTTAATAACAAGATTGGTTAGCTGGCAGAGCAGCTACCTAATTGTGGGTCAATGATTTTAAATGCAAGATAAACTTATATTCTGCTGTTTAGGAACATAGGGCAACATGTACAAATATTCAGATTTGCGATTTCCTAATTGCGATTCCATGCGAAACGCAATTAGGGAATCGCAAATCCAAATGTAAGAAACTCCGCTGAGTTTCTTTTGCGATTCTAGGTGGGTCGCCAATAGACTTGCCTCATTAATATTAATGAGGTAGGTCGCAATTTGTGACCCACCGGGAATCGCAAAAATCACAGGGATGGTGGCCTGCTGGTGTCAGCAGACCATCATGGCTGTGATTGCTTTTAAATAAAGCAATCTTTTTATTTTAACACAGCCCGTTTTCCTTAAAGGAAAACGGGCTGCGTTTAAAAAGAAAGAAAATGAAACGTTTCAGTTTCATTTTTTTAAGAGAAGGCAGTGGTCCGTTGGACTACTGCCTGTTCTTCAAAAATGTTTTCTCATGCATTCTCAAAGGGAAAGGTGTCCCTTGGGAGCACCTTACCCTTTGTGAATGGGTTAGCCCCAATTTAAAATTGGTGCTAACTGCGATTGTTTTGCGACCGCATTCATGGTCACAAAACAATCATACATACCATTTAGATTCAGTATTAGGAAGGGACGCACTGAACACGCCCCTTCCTAATACCGAATCGCAAAACCAAAACTGCAATTTGGTAACATGTTACCGAATCGCAGTTGTAGCCTTGTGCATCCCAAAAAGCATTTTTCTAGTCGCAAACGGGCCGATTCTGCAACTAGAAAAATGCTTTGTACATGTGGCCCTTGGCTTGTTTTTTAAGGCTGGTGTTGCAAACTGGCCCTCTCGTGCGTCCAATTGTGGTGGTGCTCTAAAGAAGTTGTCTACAGCATTAATGCAGCAACGATCTCAAAGATTGTGCTTCACAATTGTGCTAAGCAAATGAGCATTACCATTGTGCCACCCACACCAATGAACATTATTATTAGGTTCAGTTTTTCCTAAAGCAGCCTTTTCTGTGAGGAGCTTTCTTTCCTCCAAGTAAAAACTTACCACTATAATATTCAGCATTTCGGGGTCAGCTCTGGTGCTGCACTGGTGCCAGGACAGTGCCACAGTGAAATGCTCTGCCCTTCAAGCTTTTAAAGATTAAAGTGTATGGGTCAATTTCAAAGTGTCTTCTTTCCCCTTGCGTTAGAACTCATTCTCTTCCCTCTAGAAAGTGAAGAACGTTCTTTGTGAGTGGTTTCCGCCTACGCAGGCCCACATCCTCTGTTTCATCTCCATTTTCTTCGATTAGACTGTGAATGAATTGCTCCTTTCAGGTGGAGCGGTTAAAGGAACTGTATGCCAGAGACACAATTAGGCCTCCCAGCATGAACATATGTATACTTTATCCAAATCAATATTGAGAAAGTAATAACATAAAAGTGACATTTAGATTAAGAGGTGAGATGTAACTTTCAAAAATAACATGCATTGAAGTTGAGAAAAATTGGAGGGGAAATCTTAAGTAAACATATTTTGCCTAAAAGCAGGAACCACCCTTCTAAATCAAATCACCCTGCAGTCCATATCAAAGTATACCTACACGTATGACACAGAAACCGATAAAACAATTGTCAGGTTGCCCCAATTTGTACACTTTAACCATATGTACGTATCTATACCTGGGAAGTGTTATAAAAGCATCTAACTGAACGGGTCATAGCATTGAAAATCATCTAAAAAAATGCCAAGAAAAGACTTCAAATGGCCACCCCGCAGAAGACCCCAGAAACCCTCTTAGCTGACATGTAAACGAATCCAAAAACTGCTGAGGTCAAAATGGATGTTACCATTTTCTCACTGGAACATGGGACTTGGTATGAATCCTTGCATTCTGAGTTAACCATCTCCATCAGTTTGTTAGACCTATGGGTTTAAAAGTATACATGGTGGCACACTTTCAAATCTTTGTTGACCACAACATTATATATATCCAACTAGGGGAGCATCTGGAAGGCCAGAAATAAATCACAACCTGCCTTTACCATGTATATCACTGGATGAAATACAAACAGTTAGGAGCGCATCTGCCTGACATCCCAGCAATTAATCTGCCCCATTGCATCATGGTAGATGTAGTATCTTCAAAAAACGAACTCCATTAATTTTTAAATATTTCACCTTTATGTAGGTACAGCCTTTACTGTGCATCTCTGGACACATGTGTTTCTGGGTTAGTCCCTTCTTCAGCAGAGAACATATTTGCGGGGTGCTGGGAATGCTGCCATAAATCACCCGGTTTCAGTACCTCTTCCCTGGCCTGCTGGTGCCTGCTCCAGAGCTCGTCAGCCCAATAGCTCAAAGGAGCCTTTAAAGTCACAAACAGTTAGGAGCGCACCTGCCTGACATCCCAGCAATTAATCTGCCCCATTGCATCATGGTAGATGTAGTATCTTCAAAAAACGAACTCCATTAATTTTTAAATATTTCACCTTTATGTAGGTACACCCTTTACTGTGCATCTCTGGACACATGTGTTTCTGGGTTAGTCCCTTCTTCAGCAGAGAACATATTTGCGGGGTGCTGGGAAATCTGCCATAAATCACCCGGTTTCAGTACCTCTTCCCTGGCCTGCTGGTGCCTGCTCCAGAGCTCGTCAGCCCAATAGCTCAAAGGAGCCTTTAAAGTCACAAACAGTTAGGAGCGCACCTGCCTGACATCCCAGCAATTAATCTGCCCCATTGCATCATGGTAGATGTAGTATCTTCAAAAAACGAAATACATTTTCCTGTGCTTGAATCCAGAAAAACTGCTATCCTCAAGGTTGGTAGAACACATCTGAAACTCATTCCCTTCCAGAAGCATGGCAAAGATACAGAACTTTCAAACACTGTGACTACTAAACTTCATTGTACATAGAACCATGCAGCAAGACTATGCGTAAACCTGCATAAGTATTAACAGGTAAAGTCTGCATTGAATTGCTTGGGGTATATGCAGACTTTTATTCCTCGCAAAATTCTTTGGTTGGGTAAATCAAAAAGGATCAACAACCTTCACAAGGAAAGAACAAGGGGGTAGATTTCTAGAAGTGCAGGGTCCTACATTTGGAAGTTCTTTGAATCCAATCTTGATGGCAGAACCCAACTATCCGTGCCTCAGTAACATGTATGAACTGGGCTGTTTAGGACAGATTTCAAGTTTCAGGATTAATGGTAGTGTGTGTGGAATTCTGACTAGAATTTCTGCCCAATAGATGATTGCACTCATCCTATTTCATGAGCCTAGACTTTAATGCAAACGTGTACAATGCTCAGGATTAACCTTAAGGCAAAGCATTGTGCTATGCAAAAAATCCAAATGAATAAATAAAAGTAAATGTACATTTTTGTTTTGCCAGGCAGTGCTTTCTCTCCTGAAACATAAGCAAGTATATCAAACTTAACTCAATTGTTATTGTTTTTTGCCTGGGTTTTATTTTTTCCTTCAGAATAATTTTGATTGTTTTTCACTCTTCTGATAAGCCGAGACACGATAAAGGATAGCAAGGTACCAACGCCACTCTAATTGAAATTACAGTATGTGAAAATTAAAAAAAAAAAAAGTGAAGAGACTAATTGTGATAAAATATAAACAATTTTGTAAATCTGTGATGCCATTAAAATGAGGCAGTGTTGTAACTCTTCTCTGACAAGCCAAGCAAGAGGTGGGGGAGAATGTAAATAAAGCTGGAGACATGGGGCCTCATTTCCCTAATTGTGTTTTCAGTCTCCCGACACAGTAGTGCTCCCAACTGTTCTGTGCATATCTAATTCTACTACCTGTATTTAACCTAAAGGAATCAACCTATGTTTGCGGATTTAATCTTGGAAACCAAGAATAGAATAGTCAGCAGGAAAGGCTGTCTAATTATCTGCTTTTCTTGCACAATTTATTCTGAGATGCCTTCACGAGGCTTCATGGAACCCTATTAGAATGGTGATCACAGACTGACCATAATGTAGGGCTGTCATACAAGAAAGGTGCGACCCAGTCGGTGTTTTACCTGTTAATGCTTTATCTCTTGATCTGAGCAAAAAAGCCGACACACATATTTACCAAACATGGTTTGAGGAAAGTTTTTATTATCCAAGCAAAGTCTCATGTAGACCACAATTATTGGGCAGCTGTAGTTCACAAACATTCACTCTTTAGCATAGGCTTTTTGTGCGAATTGAAAGTACCTTCCCTGAGTGCTACTAGTATTGAAAAATGTTTGTTGTTTTCTCATAAATTATCCTTAAAGTGTTTTTATCAAGACTTTGAAACTGAATAAATGTTGCTGATCTTTTTTCCTCACAACTGTAAAGGGGCACATAAGCCCCAACTTGCTTGAGAACATCATAACGTGTGTGTGTGTAGTAATCAGATTATTCTCGAGAACAACAGTACATATATAAAACATCACATATTACAAACGTACCCGACAGACTAAAATCAATACTGGGACCTCTGTCATTGAGGTTAGATACCCTGGCAGAAGAAACACCCAAGTTAGAGGTCTTACCTAAACGGCTGAAAGCCCTCACTCACTGAGGTGACAGGCTTCAGGGCCACTCCTCAGTTACCCATAGGTTACGCATGGTGGCTCACCCATGACCTCTTTAAGGCTCTTTTTACGAGTGAAAACTTCACTTCGATTGGGCCAGTAACAATAGTTACAGACCCCATCAGCATTAGGAAATCCACATTAATCCCACAGATATCCTTCACTCAGAGATTTTGGCTGCTCAAAAGCCTGTGGGAATCTCACGTGGAATTACAGATTTCACTAATAATTCCTAAATTCTTAAAGAACTATCAGAGTCCAACTTGTAATGGGCAAGATTTTTTTCACTCCAAAGTTAGTTAACCCCTGTATCGGTAACTCTCAGGGGTGGAAAGAAATCTGGCTCTAATGAGGGCCTAAGAGGAAAAAAGTCTACCTCCCGTAATGGTGGAGTCAAAGGGGAAGGGAAGTTATTTGGAAAGTTTATTATTCCCTCCCTGGGAAACATCCTGAACCATGACTCCGGAACAACGTTGACGCCTACAATGCAAGCTTAACCACGCTTGATGGAACAACAGCTGCCTTTTTCTCTGCCTTAGCCACGCATGTGCTGAACTACGCATATGTGTGGTTAAGGCAGAGTGGATCGGGAGCTGGCATGGTCAGGTAAATGGGGTTGGGGGTAGTTTTTAGGGGTGAGGTTTGATTAAGGGTTTGGGGTAGGGTGGAGGGGTCAGGGTAGTTTGTTTTTTAGGGGCAGGGTGGGGGGATCAGGGTCGTTTAGTTTTTGTGGGCGAGTTGGGGGGATCAGGGGAGTTTGGTCAAGTAAGTGGAGTTGGGAGTAGATTTTAGGGTGAGGAGGGGATTAAGGGCTTGGTGTGAGAATGGGAGGGTCGGGTATTTTGGTTTTTAGGGGTGGGGGATCAGGGTAGTTTGATTTTTAAGGGTGGGGTGAGGGATCAGAGTAGTTTGGTCAGGTAAGTGGGGTTGAGGCAGGGTTGGGTGTAGTTTTTAGGGATGAGGAGGATTAAGGGCTTGGGATGGGCTGTGTAGGAGGCTGGACTGGCTTGTAGTGAGTACCTAGGGGTACTTGCACCTTGCACCAGGCCCAGTTATCCCTTATTAGTGTATAGGGTGTCTAGCAGCATAGGCTGAAAGATAATGGTAGCTTAGCAGAGCAGCTTAGGCTGAACTAGGAGACGAGTGAAGCTCCTACAGTACCACTTAGTGTCATATGCACAATATCATAAGAAAACACAATACAAAGATATACTAAAAATAAAGGTACTTTATTTTTATGACAATATGCCAAAAGTATCTCAGTGAGTACCCTCAGTATGAGGATAGCAAATATACACAAGATATATGTACACAATACCAAAATATGCAGTAATAGTATTAGAAAACAGTGCAAACAATGTATAGTTACAATAGGATGCAATGGAGACACATAGGGATAGGGGCAACACAAACCATATACTCCAAAAGTGGAATGCGAACCACGAATGGACCCCAAACCTATGTGACCTTGTAGAGGGTCGCTGGGACTATTGGAAAATAGTAAGGGTTAGAAAAATAGCCCACCCCAAGACCCTGAAAAGTGAGTGCAAAGTGCACTAAAGTTCCCCAAAGGACATAGAAGTCGTGATAGGGGAATTCTGCAGGAAAGACACAAACCAGTAATGCAACAACAATGGATTTCCAGTCGAGGGTATCTGTGGAACAAGGAGACCAAGGCCAAAAGTCACAAGCAAGTCGGAGATGGGCAGATGCCCAGGAAATGCCAGCTGTGGGTGCAAAGATGCTGCTACTGGACAGTAGAAGCGTAGGTTTCTGCAAGAACGACAAGGGCTAGAGACTTCCCCTTTGGAGGACGGATCCCTCACGCTGTGGAGAGTCGTGCAGAAGTGCTTTACCGCCGATAGACCGCCAACAAGCCTTGCTAGTAGCAAATCGTGCGGTAAGGGTTTTTGGATGCTGCTGTGGCCCAGGAGGGACCAGGATGTCGCAAATTGCATCAGGAGACAGAGGGGATGTCGAGCAAGACAAAGAGCCCTCTCAGCAGCAGGTAGCACCCGGAGAAGTGCCAGAAACAGGCACTACGAGGATGCGTGAAACAGTGCTCACCCGAAGTCGCACAAAGGAGTCCCACGTCATCAGAGAACAACTTAGGAGGTCGTGCAATGCAGGTTAGAGTGCTGTGGACCCAGGCTGGACTGTGCACAAAGGATTTCCGCCGGAAGTGCACGGAGGCCGGAGTAGCTGCAAAAGTCGCGGTTCCCAGCAATGCAGTCTGGCGTGGGGAGGCAAGGACTTACCTCCACCAAACTTGGACTGAAGAGTCACTGGACTGTGGGAGTCACTTGGACAGAGTTGCTGGATTCAAGGGACCTCGCTCGTCGTGCTGAGAGGAGACCCAGGGTACCGGTGATGCAGTTTCTTTGGTGCCTGCGGTTGCAGGGGGACGATTCTGTCGACCCACAGGAGATTTCTTCGGAGCTTCTAGTGCAGAGAGGAGGCAGACTACCCCCACAGCATGCACCACCAGGAAAACAGTCGAGAAGGCGGCAGGATCAGCGTTACAGAGTTGCAGTAGTCGTCTTTGGTACTATGTTGCAGTTTTGCAGGCTTCCAGCGCGGTCAGCAGTCGATTCCTTGGCAGAAGGTGAAGAGAGAGATGCAGAGGAACTCGGATGAGCTCTTGCATTCGTTATCTAAAGTTTCCCCAGAGACAGAGACCCTAAATAGCCAGAAAAGAGGGTTTGGCTACCTAGGAGAGAGGATAGGCTAGCAACACCTGAAGGAGCCTATCAGAAGGAGTCTCTGACGTCACCTGGTGGCACTGGCCACTCAGAGCAGTCCAGTGTGCCAGCAGCACCTCTGTTTCCAAGATGGCAGAGGTCTGGAGCACACTGGAGGAGCTCTGGGCACCTCCCAGGGGAGGTACAGGTCAGGGGAGTGGTCACTCCCCTTTCCTTTGTCCAGTTTCGCGCCAGAGCAGGGCTAAGGGGTCCCTGAACCGGTGTAGACTGGCTTATGCAGAAATGGGCACCAAATGTGCCCATGAAAACATTTCCAGAGGCTGGGGGAGGCTACTCCTCCCCTGCCTTCACACCATTTTCCAAAGGGAGAGGGTGTAACACCCTCTCTCAGAGGAAGTCCTTTGTTCTGCCATCCTGGGCCAGGCCTGGCTGGACCCCAGGAGGGCAGAAGCCTGTCTGAGGGGTTGGCAGCAGCAGCAGCTGCAGTGAAACCCCAGGAAAGGCAGTTTGGCAGTACCAGGGTCTGTGCTACAGACCACTGGGATCATGGGATTGTGCCAACTATGCCAGGATGGCATAGAGGGGGCAATTCCATGATCATAGACATGTTACATGGCCATATTCGGAGTTACCATTGTGAAGCTACATATAGGTTGTGACCTATATGTAGTGCACGCGTGTAAAGGTGTCCCCGCACTCACAAAGTCCGGGGAATTGGCCCTGAACAATGTGGGGGCACCTTGGCTAGTGCCAGGGTGCCCTCACACTAAGTAACTTTGCACCTAACCTTTACCAGGTAAAGGTTAGACATATAGGTGACTTATAAGTTACTTAAGTGCAGTGTAAAATGGCTGTGAAATAACGTGGACGTTATTTCACTCAGGCTGCAGTGGCAGGCCTGTGTAAGAATTGTCAGAGCTCCCTATGGGTGGCAAAATAAATGCTGCAGCCCATAGGGATCTCCTGGAACCCCAATACCCTGGGTACCTCAGTACCATATACTAGGGAATTATAAGGGTGTTCCAGTATGCCAATGTAAATTGGTAAAATTGGTCACTAGCCTGTTAGTGACAATTTGGAAAGAAATGAGAGAGCATAACCACTGAGGTTCTGGTTAGCAGAGCCTCAGTGAGACAGTTAGGCATCACACAGGGAACACATACATATAGGCCACAACCTTATGAGCACTGGGGTCCTGGCTAACAGGGTCCCAGTGACACATAACAAACATACTGAAAACCTAGGGTTTTCACTATGAGCACTGGGCCCTGGCTAGCAGGATCCCAGTGAGACAGTGAAAATACCCTGACATACACTCACAAACAGGCCAAAAGTGGGGGTAACAAGGCTAGAAAGAGGCTACTTTCTCACACAACCCCCCCCAAACGAAGGACAATAAGGCTAACCTTGGCCAGTTGAGACTTTATTGTCTAAGTGGTGATAAGTAGAGAGTAGCTCTGCAATAGACTGGTTACTCCCTTTATCATCCACTATATGGTTACTTCCCTGTGGGGATGTAAACCACCCTGTTTGAAGTTTTTTAGCTAAGCAACAATGTGAAGATGTATTTTCAGAGTTTCTATCAGTAAGTTTTAGTTTAGAGCAGTGGGAATTGTCCACTGAACCTATTTGTAGTGATGGAAATGCCAGACAGGGATGCTGTCTCAGAAAAGCCATAGCTGGGCAAAAACTTTGTCCATATAGCTGGAAGAGAGAACAGGGATGCTGTTTCCCTTGAGTTGGAGCAGGGCAGGGATGCTGTCCTATGAGATCCACACTAGGGCAGGGATGCTGTCCTAAGTGTTGTGAGGCAGTGCAGGCTTTCTGCACTAAAGGTTCTCTGGGAGGGTTGGAGGGATGCTCCATGTTAACTAAAATGGTGCTCTTTCTCTCACCAACGTTAGTTATCCCACAGAGAGGTACTTCTACCTCAGGGAGTCCAGCTTTACTAGCTGATGATTCCCTTGGAACAGGTGCCACCCCAGGAGAGGTTTCTCCCACCACAGGAATGGTATCCTGAATGGTAGGGTGGTTAGGGGATACTGTGATACCCTTTTTACCTGTTGATGGAGAGGGATCCTGAGTTTTCAGGCCTTCTCTCCTTTGCTTTTTCATTTCAGTAGAAATGAGAGGGAACAATTCCTCAGGGATGCCCAGCATGGCTGCATGGGCATAAAACTCTACATCAGCCCAACCTGAGGCCTCTAGGTCATTACCTAAGAGACAGTCTACAGGTAAGCTAGGTGATACCACAACCTGCTTAGGGCCAGTAACTCCACCCCAACTAAACTGAATTATAGCTAAGGGAAGAAACTTAGTGGAGTTATGGACATCAATAATCTTATACTGTTGTCCAATGATGTGTTGATCAGGATGCACTAGGTTTTCAGTCACCAAAGTGATACTGGCACCTGTGTCCCTGTAGGCCAAGGCCTCAACACCATTTATTGAAACTGTCTGCTTGTACTTATCCATTGTAAGGGGACAAGCAGCCAGTGTGGCAAGGCCAATGCCACTAGGTGTGACAGAAACTGTCTTGGGACTGACTACCCCAGTTTCTACTATGGACCCATAAGTGAACCCAACTACATCCTTAACTTGACTGTTGCCAGCAGTCCCACCACTAGTACCACTACTGCTAGGGGCACTAGATCTTGATGTATTAGTGGTGGTAGGCTCAGGGGGTTTACCTGGACAGGACTTATCCCCTGGCCTATGGCCTCTGTTTTTACACACAAAGCACCAAGGCTTTTTAAATTGTGTAGGTTGAGAAGAAGAGGAAGAATTAGTTTTATCCCCACCCCCTGAAGAGTGTTTAAGATTTGAAGTGGGATCTTTGGTTTTACCCTTATCCCCATGCTTATCTTGAGATTTTTCACCATCTTTCTTCTTGTTGTTCTCTTTGTCACCCCCTGTATGAATTTTTCTGTTCACCCTTGTTCTGACCCATTTGTCTGCCTTCTTTCCCAATTCTTGGGGAGAGGTCAGATCAGAGTCCACCAAGTACTGGTGCAACAAATCAGACACACAATTATTAAGAATATGCTCTCTCAGGATCAAGTTATACAGGCTGTCATAATCAGTAACTTTACTGCCATGTAACCACCCCTCCAAGGCCTTCACTGAATGGTCAATGAAATCAACCCAGTCTTGTGAAGACTCCTTTTTGGTCTCTCTGAACTTTATCCTGTATTGTTCAGTGGTTAAGCCATAACCATCCAGGAGTGCTTTCTTAAGAACTTTGTAATCATTAGCTTATTTTTTTTTCACAGTAAGGAGCCTATCCCTACCTTTTCCACTAAATTATAGCCATAGGATAGCAGCCCACTGCCTTTGAGGGACATCCTGTACAGCACAGGCCCTCTCAAGTGCAGCAAACCACTTGTTAATGTCATCCCCCTCCTTATAAGGGGGAACTATCTTGTGCAGATTCCTGGAATCATGCTCTTTTGCAGGATGACTATGGGGAATACTGCTGCTGCCACCATGGGTTTCTAAACCCAGTTTCTGTCTCTCCTTCTCTACTTCTAAGGTCTGTCTCTCCAAATCCAGCTGTTGCTTCTTGAGCTTCAGTCTGGTTTGTTCCACTCTCAATCTATTGAGCTCCCTTTCTAACAATCTGTCATCAGGGTGGGTGGGAGGGACATGTCTTGAAAAAGAAGTATGATGAGAATGGACAGAAGGAGACCTGTCCCTTACAGAGGGCACCCTAACAGCTTGGCTAACAGAAACATCATTTCTACTGTGATGAGAATGAATGCTCTTGCTATGATGTGAGACAACACTATCTGTATGGTGTGACTCAACATCAGTACCAACTATGCTAGACTGTCTAGTAATGGGCAGGCTTGGAAGTTTCTTTCCTGAATCTTTTCCTGGGGGAGTCCCTGGATCAGATTGGGAACCATTAGCTACTTTTTCAACAGATGGGGCACTTTTAGCCTTATCTTGTTCTCTAAGCATGTTAAGTAACAATTCCAAGGAAGGATTCTTCCCTACACTCAAACCTCTCTCTATGCAGAGACTCCTTGCTCCTTTCCAGCTAAGGTGATCATATGCAAGTTTGGACAGATCAACATTTTGGCCTGTGCCAGACATTTTTAGAGAGAGTTAAAGTGATAGAAAAAGAGAAAAAAGTTTGTCAGAGCTTTTTAGAAAGACAGGAAAAAAAACTTTTAAAACTTTTTAGAACTTTTTAGAAAGTTAGAAGTACTTTTCAGCACTTAGAAAAGAGTGAAAAGAGGAAATGCAAAACATTTTGGTTATGTGTATATACACTGAACTTGTTTTGTATATTTTTCTCTTATGAAAAGTACAATGACAAGAGTGGTAAGTAGTCTCAAAGCACTTATCCCACCGCTGCACAACCAATGTAGGAGGCTGGACTGGCTTGTAGTGAGTACCTAGGGGTACTTGCACCTTGCACCAGGCCCTGTTATCCCTTATTAGTGTATAGGGTGTCTAGCAGCATAGGCTGATAGATAATGGTAGCTTAGCAGAGCAGCTTAGGCTGAACTAAGAGACGAGTGAAGCTCCTACAGTACCACTTAGTGTCATATGCACAATATCATAAGAAAACACAATACACAGATATACTAAAAATAAAGGTACTTTATTTTTATGACAATATGCCAAAAGTATCTCAGTGAGTACCCTCAGTATGAGGATAGCAAATATACACAAGATATATGTACACAATACCAAAATATGCAGTAATAGTATTAGAAAACAGTGCAAACAATGTATAGTTACAATAGGATGCAATGGAGACACATAGGGATAGGGGCAACACAAACCATATACTCCAAAAGTGGAAGGCGAAACACGAATGGACCCCAAACCTATGTGACCTTGTAGAGGGTCGCTGGGACTATTAGAAAATAGTAAGGGTTAGAAAAATAGCCCACCCCAAGACCCTGAAAAGTGAGTGCAAAGTGCACTAAAGTTCCCCAAAGGACATAGAAGTCGTGATAGGGGAATTCTGCAGGAAAGACACAAACCAGCAATGCAACAACGATGGATTTCCAGTCGAGGGTACCTGTGGAACAAGGGGACCAAGTCCAAAAGTCACAAGCAAGTCGGAGATGGGCAGATGCCCAGGAAATGCCAGCTGTGGGTGCAAAGATGCTGCTACTGGACAGTAGAAGCATAGGTTTCTGCAAGAACGACAAGGGCTAGAGACTTTCCCTTTGGAGGACGGATCCCTCACGCCGTGGAGAGTCGTGCAGAAGTGTTTTACCGCCAAAAGACCACCAACAAGCCTTGCTAGCTGCAAATCATACAGTAAAGGTTTTTGGACGCTGCTGTGGCCCAGGAGGGACCAGGATGTCTCAATTTGCGTCAGGAGACAGAGGGGACGTCGAGCAAGACAAGGAGCCCTCTCAGCAGCAGGTAGCACCCAGAGAAGTGCCAGAAACAGGCACTACGAGGATGCGTGAAACAGTGCTCACCCGAAGTCGCACAAAGGAGTCCCACGTCGTTGGAGAACAACTTAGGAGGTCGTGCAATGCAGGTTAGAGTGCCGTTGACACAGGCTGGACTGTGCACAAAGGATTTCCGCCGGAAGTGCACGGAGGCCGGAGTAGCTGCAAAAGTCGCTGTTCCCAGCAATGCAGTCCGGCGTGGGGAGGCAAGGACTTACCTCCACCAAACTTGGACGGAAGAGTCACTGGACTGTGGGAGTCACTTGGACAGAGTTGCTGGATTCAAGGGACCTCACTCGTTGTGCTGAGAGGAGACCCAGGGTACCGGTGATGCAGTTTCTTTAGTGCCTGCGGTTGCAGGGGGACGATTCCGTCGACCCACGGGAGATTTCTTCGGAGCTTATAGTGCAGAGAGGAGGCAGACTACCCCCACAGCATGCACCACCAGGAAAACAGTCAAGAAGGCGGCAGGATCAGCGTTACAGAGTTGCAGTAGTCGTCTTTGCTACTATGTTGCAGTTTTGCAGGCTTCCAGCGCGGTCAGCAGTCGATTCCTTGGCAGAAGGTGAAGAGAGAGATGCAGAGGAACTCGGATGAGCTCTTGCATTCGTTATCTAAAGTTTCCCCAGAGACAGAGACCCTAAATAGCCAGAAAAGAGGGTTTGGTTACCTAGGAGAGAGGATAGGCTAGCAACACCTGAAGGAGCCTATCAGAAGGAGTCTCTGACGTCACCTGGTGGCACTGGCCACTCAGAGCAGTCCAGTGTGCCAGCAGCACCTCTGTTTCCAAGATGGCAGAGGTCTGGAGCACACTGGAGGAGCTCTGGGCACCTCCCAGGGGAGGTACAGGTCAGGGGAGTGGTCACTCCCCTTTCCTTTGTCCAGTTTCGCGCCAGAGCAGGGCTAAGGGGTCCCTGAACCGGTGTAGACTGGCTTATGCAGAAATGGGCACCAAATGTGCCCATGAAAGCATTTCCAGAGGCTGGGGGAGGCTACTCCTCCCCTGCCTTCACACCATTTTCCAAAGGGAGAGGATGTAACACCCTCTCTCCGAGGAAGTCCTTTGTTCTTCCATCCTGGGCCAGGCCTGGCTGGACCCCAGGAGGGCAGAAGCCTGTCTGAGGGGTTGGCAGCAGCAGCAGCTGCAGTGAAACCCCAGGAAAGGCAGTTTGGCAGTACCAGGGTCTGTGCTACAGACCACTGGGATCATGGGATTGTGCCAACTATGCCAGGATGGCATAGAGGGGCAATTCCATGATCATAGACATGTTACATGGCCATATTCGGAGTTACCATTGTGAAGCTACATATAGGTAGTGACCTATATGTAGTGCACGCGTGTAATGGTGTCCCCGCACTCACAAAGTCCGGGGAATTGGCCCTGAACAATGTGGGGGCACCTTGGCTAGTGCCAGGGTGCCCTCACACTAAGTAACTTTGCACCTAACCTTTACCAGGTAAAGGTTAGACATATAGGTGACTTATAAGTTACTTAAGTGCAGTGTAAAATGGCTGTGAAATAACGTGGACGTTATTTCACTCAGGCTGCAGTGGCAGGCCTGTGTAAGAATTGTCAGAGCTCCCTATGGGTGGCAAAATAAATGCTGCAGCCCACAGGGATCTCCTGGAACCCCAATACCCTGGGTACCTCAGTACCATATACTAGGGAATTATAAGGGTGTTCCAGTATGCCAATGTAAATTGGTAAAATTGGTCACTAGCCTGTTAGTGACAATTTGGAAAGAAATGAGAGAGCATAACCACTGAGGTTCTGGTTAGCAGAGCCTCAGTGAGACAGTTAGGCATCACACAGGGAACACATACATATAGGCCACAACCTTATGAGCACTGGGGTCCTGGCTAGCAGGGTCCCAGTGACACATAACAAACATACTGAAAACCTAGGGTTTTCACTATGAGCACTGGGCCCTGGCTAGCAGGATCCCAGTGAGACAGTGAAAATACCCTGACATACACTCACAAACAGGCCAAAAGTGGGGGTAACAAGGCTAGAAAGAGGCTACTTTCTCACAGGGTGGGGTAGTTTGGTTTTTAGGGGCAGTGTTGGGGGATGGGGGAGTTTGTTTTTAGGGGCTGGGTGGGAGGATTGGGTAGTTTGGTTTTGTGGAGCAGGGGTGGGTGGATCAGGGTAGTTTGGTCAGGTAAGTGAGGTTGGTGCAGGTTGAGGGTAATTTTTAGGGGTGGGGCGGATTAAGGGCTTTGGGCGAAGGTTGGGGGGCCGATGTAGATTTGTTTTTAGGTACAAGGGTAGGGGGTCAGTTGTTTTTAGGGTGGGTGGGGGGGTCGGGAAGTTTTTATGGCTCAGGGTGGGTGAGGGGTATCAGGGTAGTTTTGTTTTGTTTTTAGGGGTGGGGTCAGTGTAGTTTTGTTTTTAGGGGCAGGTGTGGGGGGTCAGGGTAGTTTACGGGATCAGGTAGTTTGGTTTTTAGGGCAGGTGGGGGTTCGGGAAGTTTTTATGGCTCAGGGTGGGCAGGGGTATCGGGTTAGATTTTGTTTTTAGGGGTGAGGGGTCAGTGTAGTTTTGTTTTTAGGATCAGGGGTGGGGGTCGGGGTAGTTTGGTTTTTAGGGGTGGGGGTATCAGGGTAGTTTGGTTTCAAAGGGCAGGGTGGGAGTTGGGAAGGTTTTAGGGCTCAGGGTGGGGGTGCGAGGTATTTTTTTTTTTTAGGGGTGGAGTGGTGGGGTCAGTGTAGTTTTTGTTTTGGGGGTGTGGGTAGTTTTTTTTAGGGGCTTTAAGGCGTGGAGTGGGAGACGGGAAGGTTTTAGGGCTCAGGGTGGGTGGGGGTGCCGAGGTATTTTTTTTTTTAGGGGTGGGGTGGTGGGGTCTGTTTAGTTTTCTTTTTAAGGGTGTAGGTAGTTTTTGTAGGGGTGGGGGTCAGGGTAGTTGTGATTTTAGGGGCAAGGTGGGGGTTGGGGTAGTTTGGTCAGGTAAGTGAGGTTGGGGGTAGTTTTTAGGGGTAAGGTAGATTAAGGGCTTGGGGCAGAGGTTGGGGGGGGCGATGTAATTTAGTTTTTAGGTGCAAGGGTTAGGGGTCAGTTGTTTTTAGGGTGTGTGGGGGAAGTTTTTATGGCTCAGGGTGGGTGAGGGTATCAGGGTAGTTTTGTTTTTAGGGGCAAGGGTGGGGGGGGTCAGGGTAATTTAGGGGATCGGGTAGTTTGGTTTTTAGGGCGGGTGGAGGGGTCGGGAAGTTTTTATGGCTCAGGGTGGGCCGGAGGGTATCGGGTTAGTTTTGTTTTTAGGGATGGGGGTCAGTTTAGTTGTGTTTTTAGGAGCAGGGGTGGGGGTCGGGGTAGTTTGGTTTTTAGGGGTGGGGGTATCAGGGTAGTTTGGTTTTAAGGGCATGGTGGGAGTCGGGAAGGTTTTAGGGCTCAGGGTGGGGGGTGCTGAGGTATTTTTTTTTTTTAGGGTCGGATGGTAGGGTCGATGTAGTTTTCTTTTTAGGGGTGTGGGTAGTTTTTTTTAGGGGTGGGGGTTCAGGGTAGTTTTGTCTTCAGGAGCTGCGGTGGGGGCGTCAGGGTATTTTTGTTTTGAGGGGCAAGGTGTGGGGTTGGGGTAGTTTGGTCTGGTAAGTGAGGTTGGGGAAGGGTTGGGGTAGTTTTTAGGGGTAGGGTGGAATAAGGGCTTGGGGCAGGGGTGGGGGATAGTTTTGTTTTTAGGGGCGGGGTGGGGGTTTGTGTTAGTTTTGTTTTAGGGGTGGGTGGGGAAATTGTGGGGGAGTCAGGGTAAGTTTTAGGACTCAGTGTGGGTGGGTGGTGTTGGGGTACTTTTGTTTTTAGGGGTGGGGGTGGGAGGGTCAGGTTAGTTTTAGTATTAGGGGTGGGGTACTTTTGGGCCTTAGGGCGGATGTGGGGTGGCATGCTAGTACCATGCAAGCTTTTCCCACACATGCCTTTAGTAGGCATTATTTTACAACGAAAAATCATTGTAAAGGCATGCGTGGTAAAGGCATTAATGGTAACAATGCTGTTGTTGTTCTGACTGCGTTGTACAGGCATGGTGGTTCTCGCATTAGTTGTTCCATCATACATTCTTCCTCCCTATCACATGGATAAAATCAGCATACTGGGGATCTAAACAATGAATGGGTAATTGAGGAAATTTACAAAATTAGTTATCAAAGCCACTTCATGTCTACCACCCTCAATGAGGAGAGAGCTCCATAAAGTTGACCTTCCCATGGCAGTCACTTCTCAGTCAATTATCATTGTAAGTACTAAGAGGTGATCTCCTGGTAGATATCAAAATATATACTTCTTTAATTCACTACCAAGTTGTAGGTGGCAGTACCACATTCATTCTGCAGTAAGATCTGTCACACTCACATACCACTTCAGACAACGTCAGTGCCAGCAGAGCAGACAGAAAATTCACTCTTGCTACTTTCACCAAGACTCACTCACCACATCATCACTCATTCCAGCAACACATCAGAAAGCACTATTTCGCTAATCAACATCATCACATACAGACATTTGTGTAATCCACTATCTGAGGGAGTTCACTTGCATAATCACTGTCATCTATGCCTGGATATTATGAATGAACTGGAAGAACATTTGCACTTGCCAATGCTCATTCTGCTGTCATTTGACCTTCCCAGGAAGCACCATTTTGCCATCCACTTCACACCTTTGTCCCGCAGACAGCCTTGAAGCACTTCTATGCTGTATAACGAGCTCTGCAAGCACCTAACAATAACTATAGCTATTGGAATACACAATATAATAAACACCAGATATATCATTTACTTTAACATGCACTTCCTATCACTAAACCTTGACCTTTTCGTCAAGCATTCAACGAGACATTAAGGTTCGCTCCGTCACACACCTTTCCAGGGGCTTGGAACCAAACTATTGCAGAATGGAGCAACAGCTGCTATAAAAATATGTGGGGGGACTCGCACTAGTATTAGTACTGAACTGAAGGTGTGATTGCGTGGTTTTAGTAAAATACCATTGAGCAGGCTGCTCATGATTACCCCAGCCAAAGTCTCAAATCTGAAGTCACTGAAAACAATAAAATGATTCTTCGGTCAGGATACTCACTTCCTTCACCACCAAAAAAAAGCAGCCCATTAAGGCCACCCTGGTGGGTCTTGACATACATTTATGAAGTTTGATAAAGATGATTGTTCGCAGTTTTGCAGCAAAACGTTTAGCTACGGCTTGTGTAATTTAACAACGCCAGCCAGGTGCTGTATTTATTGAATGTCAGAAGCTAGCACTAAACTTGGGCTAGTGTCTTAGAAGAAGACGCTCGCCGGGTGGGGGTGGCAATAAAGAAGGAGGAGGTTGTGAGTCAGAAAATGACGCTAGCCTGGTTAGAGGCAAAAAAATGCCTCTAACAAGACTAGTGCCATTTCCTGGCACACAGCCATCAAAAACATGACTCCTATCTTAGGAAAGACAGGAGTCATGCTCACCACCCCAATGGCCAACACAGGGGACAAGTGTCCCATGGGCATGGTCATTGCACCCTGTGCCATGCAGGGGGTCCCAAGTTAGGGCCCCCGATGGCAAAATAAATAATTAAAATATACTTACCTGGAATTACCTGGGATGGGGTGGACACCTGTGGACCCATTCCAGGGTGTTTTAATGGAAATGGGTCCACAGATCCCCTAACGCCTGGTCTGACCCAGGTGTTAAATAATGGTGCAAAGTTATGTATCCTCTCCTCCCACCTGGATGTCATTTTACCACAGAGGATAAATATGGGGCTATGGGGACAGCACCATTTTTTGGATGCGAATGTCTATCTTGCATCTCATTGACCAAGGTAGGGGCACACATCTAAAAAATGGTGCAAACTCCTATATTTTGACGTTATACATGTCTTACATCAAAATATAAATATGGAGTTAGGTTTGCGCCAAATTTGCGTAACAAAAAATAATGCAAATTTGGCGCAAACAGAGGATTAATATGCCCCTAAGTGTGTTAGTTGTAGGAGTGTTATTTAACACTAGCAAATACCTCACAGATTGTTAGTGTGAATCCTGAACAGAACTGCAAAGGCATATTTAGGGTGAATCCTGTGCAGCATGAGCATAGCCTGCTTGCATAGCGCCCTGGAGGAAATACATTTGGCGTCCTTGCTGCTGAGAGAGATCACATTTTATTAATAAATTAGTGTCATAGAAGTTAGCACATGGGGACAAATTAACCTGCATTTAAAAGCCTAACAGAGAAAGTAGCATGAGCTGTGAAATGTGCACATTTGGGCCCGTATTTATACTCCGTTTGCGCCGAATTAGCGTCGTTTTTTTCGACGCAAATTCGGCGCAAAACTAACGCCATATTTATACTTTGGCGTTAGACGCGTCTAGCGCCAAAGTATGGGCAAAGAGCGTCATTTTTTAGCGTGAACGCCTTCCTTGCGTTAATGAGATGCAAGGAAGGCGTTCCCGTCTAATAAAATGACGGCGACGCAAATGCGTCGTATTTATACTCCCGGGCAAAAATCACGCCCGGGAGTTGGCGGGTCAAAAAACCCCGCATTTGCGCCACTATTTAACGCCTGGGTCAGGGTAGGCGTTAAGGGGCCTGTGGGCTCAAAATGAGCCCACAGGTGCCCTCCCCTGCCCCCAGGGACCCCCCCTGCCCACCCCAGGAGGACACCCAAGGATGGAGGGACCCACCCCAGGGACATTCAGGTAAGTTCACGTAAGTATAAATGTTCATATTTTTCAATTTTTTTTGGGTGGCATAGGGGGGCCTTATTTGTGCCCCCCTACATGCCACTATGCCCAATGACCATGCCCAGGGGACATAAGTTCCCTGGGCATGGCCATTGGGCAAGGGGGCATGACTCCTGTCTTTACTAAGACAGGAGTCATTTAAATGGCGTCTGGGCGTCTTAAAATGGCGCAAATCGGGTTAAGACGATTTTTTAGCGTCAACCCGACTTGCGCCATTTTAAGACGCCCTAGCGCCATTTTCCCCCTACGCCGGCGCTGCCTGGTCTACGTGGTTTTTTTCCACGCACACCAGGCAGCGCCGGTCTGCTTGCGCCGGCTAACGCCATTCCATAAATACGGCGCCCGCATGGCGCTTCGGAATGGCGTTAGACGGCGCTAAATTTTTTGGCGCTAAACTGCGTTAGCGCAGTTTAGCGTCAAAAAGTATAAATATGGGCCTTGATTTTCTGTAAACCATGTGGCCACATTTCCTATTGTGCACTACGTTTTAACATGAGAAGTTTGCATTCACATTAAATGAAAGTGCTAAAATGAGTTAACGTTAAGAATGTTTTATTAAAATATAGATTAATAATTGAAGTGATTGAAAAGAGTATGGATTAGTTGTACTTATATTGATTGAAATTAATTTTATTATTGCAAGTTATACACGTGCAGAAAAATAAATGCACGTTTAAATTTTGTTTTATGAATAACTTGCTTTGAATATATGAATTGTAAGGTGCGCAATAGGTTTATTAATGTATTAATGTGAATTAAGGATTTTTTTTCAGGTTCTTAACTTGACTAGGCCTGGAAGGCTCATTTTTGTAAGCAATAATGGAAAATCACTTGTTTATTCTATCTCCTCTGACCTGATTTATTTTCCTAGGATGCTAATGTGAATGTTAAATGTCCAATTGTATTGTAGGCAAGAGGCATGTTTAAGGAGCAACAATGTTAAACTATTTGTTCTAGCTGTCCAACAGAGCATGAAGTCACAGATCTCAAGTGAAATAATTACTTAGAATATTGTGTGTTGTGAGAAAGAAATTGCAAGTAACAAATAACTTAAGAATGTGATATTTTGTTAATCTCATGTAAAGACACCCAATGACAACACACTTTTGCTGAAAAGATCCTTAAAAGTATCAACATTTGGTGGTGCCATGTGCAGTGATTGGATTCTGAATCTACGTTGAAATGTGCCTACCTGAAGGATCAATCAAAAGGATTGTGGTTATTTCAATTAGTCAGAAACTTTGACCCTTGACCCAAGGGTAGGTCGCTCCCCCTGCCGCTGCAGCTCCTCCAGGTTCCTGAGTTCCTGAGACCCACCCCACAGTAAGTACCCCCCACCTCCCAGCCCCTCGTTCTGCCCCGCGCTACTCACCGTCTCTCCTGCTCCTGCTTCTTTTCCTCTTTCCTTCGTCTCTGTTCTCCTCCTCGCTCCTCGTCTGTATTCTTCTTCTGTACTCCTCTTCTCCCTGTCTTCTCTCCTCTTCTCTTCTTCCTCATCTTCTGCTGTGGTATTCTGCACTCTGTTTCTTCGTTTTTTGTATCTCCCTCCGTGTTCTTCTGTGTTCTTCTGTGTTCTTCTGTGTTCCTCTGTCTTCTTCTGTCTTCCTCTGTCTTCTTCTGTCTTCCTCTGTGTTTTTCTGTCTTCCTCGGTGTTCTTCTGTCTCCCTCTGTGTTCTTCTGTATTCTTCTCTGTTCTTCTGTCTTCCTCTGTCTTCTTCTGTCTTCCTCTGTGTTCTTCTGTATTCTTCTCTGTTCTTCTGTACTCCTCTCTGTTCTTCTGTGTTCTTCTGTGTTCTTCTGTGTGTCTTCTGCTCTTCCGGTCTTCTGCTCTTCCGGTCTTCAGTCCTTCCGGTCTTCTGCTCTTCTGTTCTTCTTTTCTTCTGTTCTTCTTGTCTTCTTGTCTTCTTGTCTTCTGCCTTCGGCTCTTCTGCCTCCTCCGTCCTCTTCTCCCCGCGCCTGCCCTCCTGCTCCTGCCTCATCCCCCTCCCCCACTCGCATCCCCCCTCTATCTCCCCTATCTAACCCGTTCACTTTCTACCTCCCTCACTCCTCCTATCTACCTATCTCTCCATCTCTCTATCCCACTATCCAACTCCCTCACTCTCCACCTCCTCCTATCTTCCTATCTCTCTATCTTTTTCCCTATCTATCGATTTCTCTATCTACCTTTTCTCTCTACCTATTTCTCTATCTCTCCCCCCTCCCGCCACCCCCTCTATTACCTATCTTCCTATCCCCTCACTCTACCTCTCACCCTCACCCACCTCTACAACCCCCCCTCCCCTATCTTCACAACCCTACACCTATCTTTCTCCCTAATCTCCTAAACCTCCTAACACTCTCCCCCCTCCACCCTTAAACCCCCCTTCCCCAGCTCTTCTCACTCTACCTGTCCCCCCCCCTCCCTCGCGCTTTCCCGCCGCGACCTCCTGCACGCCCCCACCCCCCAGCTCCCATTCGCCCCCAGCTGACCCCTCCCCCCCCTCCTACCTCATATGGCGGCCGCTGCGCGACAGTGGTAGCGACCCTTGACCCAAGGGTAGGTCGCTCCCCCTGCCGCTGCAGCTCCTCCAGGTTCCTGAGTTCCTGAGACCCACCCCACAGTAAGTACCCCCCACCTCCCAGCCCCTCGTTCTGCCCCGCGCTACTCACCCTCTCTCCTGCTCCTGCTTCTTTTCCTCTTTCCTTCTTCTCTGTTCTTCCTCCTCGCTCCTCGTCTGTATTCTTCTTCTGTACTCCTCTTCTCCCCGTCTTCTCTCCTCTTCTCTTCTTCCTCATCTTCTGCTGTGGTATTCTGCACTCTGTTTCTTCGTTTTTTGTATCTCCCTCCGTGTTCTTCTGTGTTCTTCTGTGTTCTTCTGTGTTCCTCTGTCTTCTTCTGTCTTCCTCTGTCTTCTTCTGTCTTCCTCTGTGTTTTTCTGTCTTCCTCGGTGTTCTTCTGTCTCCCTCTGTGTTCTTCTGTATTCTTCTCTGTTCTTCTGTCTTCCTCTGTCTTCTTCTGTGTTCTTCTGTATTCTTCTCTGTTCTTCTGTACTCCTCTCTGTTCTTCTGTGTTCTTCTGTGTTCTTCTGTGTGTCTTCTGCTCTTCCGGTCTTCTGCTCTTCCGGTCTTCAGTCCTTCCGGTCTTCTGCTCTTCTGTTCTTCTTTTCTTCTGTTCTTCTTTTCTTCTTGTCTTCTGCCTTCGGCTCTTCTGCCTCCTCCGTCCTCTTCTCCCCGCGCCTGCCCTCCTGCTCCTGCCTCATCCCCCTCCCCCACTCGCATCCCCCCCTCTATCTCCCCTATCTAACCCGTTCACTTTCTACCTCCCTCACTCCTCCTATCTACCTATCTCTCCATCTCTCTATCCCACTATCCAACTCCCTCACTCTCCACCTCCTCCTATCTTCCTATCTCTCTATCTTTTTCCCTATCTATCGATTTCTCTATCTACCTTTTCTCTCTACCTATTCCTCTATCTCTCCCCCCCTCCCGCCACCCCCTCTATTACCTATCTTCCTATCCCCTCACTCTACCTCTCACCCTCACCCACCTCTACAACCCCCCCTCCCCTATCTTCACAACCCTACACCTATCTTTCTCCCTAATCTCCTAAACCTCCTAACACTCTCCCCCCTCCACCCTTAAACCCCCCTCCCCCAGCTCTTCTCACTCTACCTGTCCCCCCCCCTCCCTCGCGCTTTCCCGCCGCGACCTCCTGCACGCCCCGCCCCCCAGCTCCCATTCGCCCCCAGCTGACCCCTCCCCCCCCTCCTACCTCATATGGCGGCCGCTGCGCGACAGTGGTAGCGACCCTTGACCCAAGGGTAGGTCGCTCCCCCTGCCGCTGCAGCTCCTCCAGGTTCCTGAGTTCCTGAGACCCACCCCACAGTAAGTACCCCCCACCTCCCAGCCCCTCGTTCTGCCCCGCGCTACTCACCCTCTCTCCTGCTCCTGCTTCTTTTCCTCTTTCCTTCTTCTCTGTTCTTCCTCCTCGCTCCTCGTCTGTATTCTTCTTCTGTACTCCTCTTCTCCCCGTCTTCTCTCCTCTTCTCTTCTTCCTCATCTTCTGCTGTGGTATTCTTCACTCTGTTTCTTCGTTTTTTGTATCTCCCTCCGTGTTCTTCTGTGTTCTTCTGTGTTCCTCTGTCTTCTTCTGTCTTCCTCTGTCTTCTTCTGTCTTCCTCTGTGTTTTTCTGTCTTCCTCGGTGTTCTTCTGTCTCCCTCTGTGTTCTTCTGTATTCTTCTCTGTTCTTCTGTCTTCCTCTGTCTTCTTCTGTCTTCCTCTGTGTTCTTCTGTATTCTTCTCTGTTCTTCTGTACTCCTCTCTGTTCTTCTGTGTTCTTCTGTGTGTCTTCTGCTCTTCCGGTCTTCTGCTCTTCCGGTCTTCAGTCCTTCCGGTCTTCTGCTCTTCTGTTCTTCTTTTCTTCTGTTCTTCTTTTCTTCTTGTCTTCTTGTCTTCTGCCTTCGGCTCTTCTGCCTCCTCCGTCCTCTTCTCCCCGCGCCTGCCCTCCTGCTCCTGCCTCATCCCCCTCCCCCACTCGCATCCCCCCCTCTATCTCCTCTATCTAACCCGTTCACTTTCTACCTCCCTCACTCCTCCTATCTACCTATCTCTCCATCTCTCTATCCCACTATCCAACTCCCTCACTCTCCACCTCCTCCTATCTTCCTATCTCTCTATCTTTTTCCCTATCTATCGATTTCTCTATCTACCTTTTCTCTCTACCTATTTCTCTATCTCTCCCCCCCTCCCGCCACCCCCTCTATTACCTATCTTCCTATCCCCTCACTCTACCTCTCACCCTCACCCACCTCTACAACCCCCCTCCCCTATCTTCACAACCCTACACCTATCTTTCTCCCTAATCTCCTAAACCTCCTAACACTCTCCCCCCTCCACCCTTAAACCCCCCTCCCCCAGCTCTTCTCACTCTACCTGTCCCCCCCCTCCCTCGCGCTTTCCCGCCACGACCTCCTGCACGCCCCCGCCCCCCAGCTCCCATTCGCCCCCAGCTGACCCCTCCCCCCCCTCCTACCTCATATGGCGGCCGCTGCGCGACTGCGCAGCGGGCGCACGCAGCGGGTGCGCCGCTGGCGCGCCGGGGGCGTGCCAGAGGCAAGCCCGTCTGCGCCCGTCCGCGCCTGGCCCGCGCCCAGCGCCATGACCCCTGGTCCCCAGCGCTCCCAAGCCCCGATGATCCGCTATGACCCCACCACCCTCCATGCCCTCAACCCAGGACACTCCAACACCTGCTTCCAAGCTCACCCCAAACGCACCCATGGACCCTTCGCCTGCAACTCCTGCAAACGCATCTTCCACCACGCAACAACTACGACCACAAGCCCACGCGCCATCAACCACCTCAAGTGCATCCTAGTCAACGCTCGCTCCGTTCACAAACACGCCGTTGAACTCTGGGACCTCCTAGACTCCACAGCACAGGACGTCGCCTTCATCACGGAGACCTGGATGAACGCCTCCTCTGCTCCAGACATCGCCACCGCCATCCCCGAAGGCTACAAGATCTCCAGGAAAGACCGCACCAACCAAGTAGGAGGAGGTATCGCCATCGTCTTCAAAGACTCCATCAGCGTCACCACCTCCACTGAAGACTCCCCTCTTGCCGCTGAACACCTGCATTTTCAGATTCGCACCGACCCGAGGACCACCCTCAGAGGATCCCTCGTCTACCGTCCTCCCAGACCTCGCGCCCCTTTCAGCGACACCATCGCCGACTTCATCTCCCCGCACACCCTCGCCTCACCGGACTACATCCTCCTAGGCGACCTCAACTTCCATCTGGAACAAAACAACGACCCCAACACCACCACCCTGCTCGACAACCTCGCCAACCTCGGCCTCAAACAACTGGTGAACACTGCCACCCACATCGCCGGACACACACTCGAGCCTATCTTCTCCGCCAGCAAACACGTCTTCTTCAGCCACGCCTCCGCCCTTCATTGGACCGACCACAGCTGCGTTCACTTCACATTCCGACACGAGACCCGCCACCTCCGCACTCAACCCATCCCTCGCCGACAGTGGAACAAGATCCCTGAAGAGCAACTCTTCGCCGCACTCGCCGCCAACCAACCCACCCTCACCACCGACCCCAATGTCGCAGCCCTCAACCTCACAAACTGGATCTCCAACTGCGCAGACAACCTTGCTCCCCTCAAACGCTCGCAGCGACAGAACAACACCAAGAAACCCCTCTGGTTCTCTGACACCCTCAAAGAATCAAAGAAAACTTGTCGCGCACTTGAGAAAGCCTGGCGCAAGGACCGCACCGCTGACAACATGACCGCCCTCAAGAACGCTACCCGCAAACACCACCACCTGATCCGCACTGCCAAAAGGAATTTTTTCACCGACAGACTGGACAAAAACAGCCACAACAGCAGAGAACTTTTCAGCATCGTCAAGGAGTTCTCCAACCCCAGCGCCAACGCCAACGCCGTCACGCCCTCACAGGATCTATGCGAATCCCTTGCCACTTTCTTCCATCGCAAAATCAGCGACCTCCACGACAGCTTCGGACACCAGACCCAACCTAACACCACCGAACCTACATCCCCGACCATCACCCTCAACAACTGGACCCACATCAGCACGGAAGAAACCAAATCCATCATGAACTCTATCCACTCCGGCGCCCCTTCGGACCCCTGCCCGCACTTCATCTTTAACAAAGCCGACAACATCATCGCCCCGCACCTCCAGACCGTCATCAACTCTTCTTTTTCTTCTGCTACCTTCCCCGAATGCTGGAAACACGCCGAAGTCAACGCCCTACTAAAGAAACCTACGGCTGACCCGAGCGACCTGAAAAACTTCCGCCCCATCTCCCTTCTGCCTTTCCCAGCCAAAGTAATAGAGAAGACCATCAACAAACAGCTGACCACCTTCCTGGAAGACAACAACCTGCTCGACCCCTCACAGACCGGATTCCGACCCAACCACAGCACTGAAACCGCCCTCATCTCAGTCACAGACGACATCAGAACCCTGATGGACAACAGTGAAACAGTCGCCCTCATTCTTCTCGACCTCTCGGCTGCCTTTGACACCGTCTGTCACCGCACCCTAATCACCCGCCTCCGCTCCACCGGGATCCAAGACCAGGCCCTGGACTGGATCGCCTCCTTCCTCGTAAACCGCTCCCAAAGAGTCTACCTCCCTCCGTTTCGCTCAGAACCCACTGAGATCATCTGCGGCGTACCTCAAGGCTCATCACTCAGCCCGACACTCTTCAATGTCTACATGAGCCCCCTCACTAACATCGTACGCAAGCACGACATCATCATCACCTCCTACGCCGACAACACCCAACTTATACTCTCCCTCACCAAGGACCCCGCCAGCGCCAAGTCCAACCTACAAGAGGGTATGAAGGACGTCGCAGATTGGATGAGGCTCAGCCGCCTAAAGCTGAACTCTGAAAAAACTGAAATCCTCATCCTCGGCAACACCCCGTCCGCCTGGGACGACTCCTGGTGGCCCACGGCCCTCGGCACCGCACTGACCCCCGCAGACCACGCCCGCAACCTCGGCTTCATCTTGGACCCCCTTCTCACCATGACCAAGCAAGTCAACGCCGTGTCCTCCGCCTGCTTTCTCACCCTCCGCATGCTCCGCAAGATCTTCCGCTGGATCCCCGCCGACACCAGAAAAACCGTGACCCACGCCCTCGTCACGAGCCGCCTGGACTACGGCAACACCCTCTACGCTGGGACCACCGCCAAACTCCAAAATCGCCTGCAACGCATTCAAAACGCCTCAGCCCGCCTCATCCTTGACGTACCCCGCAACAGCCAACTCTCCGCACACCTGAGACACCTGCATTGGCTCCCAGTCAGCAAAAGGATCACCTTCCGACTTCTCACCCACGCACACAAAGCCCTCCATGACAAGGGACCGGAATACCTCAACAGACGCCTCAACTTCTACGTCCCCACCCGCCCCCTCCGCTCCTCTGACCTCGCGCTCGCCGCCGTCCCTCGCATCCGACGCTCCACGGCGGGTGGGAGATCTTTCTCCTTCCTGGCGGCCAAGACCTGGAACTCCCTCCCCACCAGCCTCAGGACCACCCAGGACCACTCCGCTTTCCGGAGACTCCTAAAGACCTGGCTGTTCGAGCAGCGATAACCACCCCCTTTGTCCCTAGCGCCTTGAGACCCGCACAGGTGAGTACCGCGCTTTATAAATGCTAATGATTTGATTTGATTTGATTTGATTTGATTTGGATTTAGAGTCAGTCTTCCCATAGCCACATACCTGTTTCTATGGTGTTCGGAACTCTGTCAGAGTCTCATTAATTCTGCTGACATACTCCTCTTCTCTGAGTCTCCTGATAAGTTTCCTCATAGTCTTAACTACCCTATTCTGGTATTTGGTTCAGTACTAAAGGGGCCACTAATTCTGAGCTCCTATTGTCCTATGTACAGCCTGTGTTCTGCACTATCCTGATGCTGCTATCTGTCATGACCACACAAACTTGCCAAGTCAAAACAAAGAAGTGCATGAGAAAAGCAAAGAGATATCCTCAGTGGAGACAGCAAAGCCCAAACTGGAAGAAGGTTTGCAGAGTAATCTTGCGCTTATTTCAAAGGAAGAATCAAGAAGAGAAGATCCAAGATGGCCGCTGTGAGTCCTGAAGGTTAGTTACAGTTCTAGTCTTGCAATCGGTTGGTTGCTAGGTCACGAGCTCTCCAGCTGGAAGCCTTGCACTTCAACTGTGGTCTGACAGGAATCAGCTGTGTGGAGAGAGAGCGCGCTTCAGAACAGAAACTCCTGTGAGGTAAAATTACATTTGAAGATTATATTACAGAAAATAGATAAATATTGTCAAGGTTTATTCAAAGAGTTTGAAAGTAGACCGTTCCCGTGGAAGTCGGCAAGGCTACAGAGTTAATGTATGAATTAACCTTATGTTTACAAGGTTCTTGTTTAAGGTATTAAAGTCAAAGAAAAAACGAACTTTAAAAGAGCAAGTATCTACAAATGTCAAGGTTATAAACAAAGGCCAAGTTTAAAGGAGAAACGAACTGTTAACAAATAAGCATTTACAAATTCAATGGTAATAAACCAAAACAGAGTTTAAAAGATAAACTAACTTAAATAAACAAGCATTTACAACTACAAGTTATCGACAGATGTCGAAGTAAGGAAGGAGAAACTAACTGTAATAATCAAGCATTTACAAATACAAGTTATCAACAAATGTCAAAGTAAGAAAGGAGAAACAAACTTTAATAAACAAGCATTTACAAATACAAGTAATGACAGAAGTCACAATAAGACAGGAGAAATTAAATAACATCAGCTGATTTGAAGAACGCATTATCACCAACTATATATATATATATATAGCAACATAAAACCAATCTCTAACAAAGGTTGAGAAGTTCTTCCAGAATCAGTAATAAGCATTTTTTAAGAAGAGCTATCATTTATAGAGAGAAGCAAGGCTACAGAGAACTCAGGGTGAGTGAAGAAATAATAGAATTAAAGAGAATTAAGTGTTGAGAGTAGAAAGTGAAAAAACTGATGTTGTATGTCCCTAGTAATTGCGACTGTGACTCTTGCAGGTGCTGTATCCAATCTTAGATGTGAAGAGGCAGACTGAGTACTGGCGTTCATCATCTCTGTGGCAGTCTCTCTACCATCCCATTCCCCTTTCCCCCTCCGGGGTACTCAGCACGAAGGATTAATATTTGTTGTGAGTAGCTCGGGTCGGGACTGAGGAGTTATCTTCTGCTTCTGAGGAAATCGAATAGAAGTATCCTGACACTATCACCTGCTGCTGGAAGGTGATGGTTCCTGTGGAATCATCATGTATGCTGGACTTCACTGAACGTTTTAGCCAGCGTCCATCACTCCCGTCCTGTGTGGCCACTGCTACTGCTGCTGACAGAGCCTGCTGGCTCTGTGTTCAAGGCCCACCTCTACCACAGGCACTTGCCTGCACCTCATCCATGGTGGCTGGTGGCCATCTGTGTCAGGTCTGTCTGCTTTTTTTCTTTCCACCCTTTGCTGTATTTTTGCCTTTTTATCTCTTTTCTCTCTTTTTCTGATTTTACTGTTAGCGCACTTTCACGTGCCCTGCTCCCTGCCACTGCTGCCCCCATGGCCCCGCTCTCTGCGCTCATAGTGCTTCCCACCTCCCACCTTCTAGCTGACCAATCTCTCCCCCTCCCCTTCTAAAGGGTGGCCACTGCACAGCTGTGCCGATGGCATGCTAAAGGCAAGCCTGTCTGCACCTGTCAGCACCTGGACCGCACCCAGTGCCACAGACCCGGATCTTGCACCATCCACCGATACAATGTCGGGATCCTCCATGCACTGAGCCCTGAACGTCGAAGCACCTGCCACCTCACTCCCCCCAAGGACACCCACAGATCTTTCTCCTGCCGAAGCTGCCACCTCACTTTCTCTGCATGCCAAACACCAGGCTTCACAGTGCCAGAATCACCTCCAAACCACCTCAAGTGCATCCTCCTAAATGTTCGCTCCCTGCGCAGGCATGCTTGGAGATTTGGGACTGATGGGCACCACCCGCCTGGACAACAATTTCCTACCAAGATATGGACTAATGCAACATCCGGACTGGACATCGCTATTGTCATCCCCAGCACCTACAAGCTGCTCCCTAGTGACTGTCTACCTAGACCAGGAGACAGAATAACCATCGCCCACAAGACCACCCTACGACTAACGATCAACACACAGGAATTCTCCCTCCTCATGGAGCACCTCCACTTCCAAGTGCACACCACCTGAAGACCACCATCTGCAGCACCCTCATCTACAGACTCCCCAGTTTTCTGAGATTCCATTACCTGCGGCTGCCTCATATACAGACCACCCAGACCATGCCCAGCTTTCAGCGACTCCATCATCGACATCATAGCCCCCCACACACTCACCTCCAGCAACTACATATTCCTCGGAGACCTCAACTTCCACTTCAACTATCTCAGTGACCACAACACCTCATCGCTACTCAGGAACCTGGACACAATTAGGCTCAAGCAACTGGTCACCTCACCAACCCAGAACTGGGACACACTTTAGACCCCATTTCCTCCGCCAGCAGCACCGTCATCATCGAGGACTCAACCCCGCTACACTGGAATAACCACCACTGCATCCACTTCTCCATCTCCACACCTACAGCACACACTTACACAACGTGCCCCTCTTACAGGAAATGAAACCAGGCCAGAGAGGAGCAACTCGTCAGCACCCTCAGCAACTCATCACACCCCGACACAACAGATGCTAACACCTCAGCACTAACCTCCATAAATGGATCACCGGCTGCACCAATACCCTAGCTCCTCTCTGAGCAACCACAGAGAAACACTCCTCCAAGCGAACCAGCTAGTTCACCCCTGTACTCCAGGAATCAAAGCACACATGCAGGAGCCTGGAAAAGAAGTGGAAGAACAACAAATCCCTGGAAGACCTTAAAACCTTCAAAGCCGCCACAAGATCCCACCATGTCCTCATCAGATCCACCAGGAAAATTGCCCTGCAGGACCTCCAATACTAAAGAACTCTTCAATGTCATCAAGGAATTCACCAAACCACAAGCCGAGACCACTGACATCTCTCCATCTCAGGATCTCTGGGACAGACTAGTCACCTTCTTCCATCAGAAAATCAAAGACATCTACGACAGCTTCGGACACCAAGAATTGCTGAACTCACCAACAACACTGCTTCCAGGACCTACCGAAGCCCCATGGCCCCTGCATGCCTGGACACCCCTCATGATGGATGAGACTCACTCCATCATGAGCAGCATCCACTGCCACCACTAAATCATCAACAAGGTCAGTGCCGGTACTCTGCAAGACCATCAACTGCTCCCTAGTGTCAGCAATCGTCCCCCTAGGACTGAAAGCAGGCTGAGATCTGCCCACTTCTGAAGAAACCCACAGCCAACCCAACAGATCTCAAGAACTACCTTCCCATCTTGCTGCTGCCCTTACAAGCTAAGGACGCCAAGAAAGCAATTAACATTCAGCTACGCCAATACATCGAGGACAACAACTTCCTGGGCATCTTCCAATCAGTATTCAGAACTAACCACAGCACCGAATCCACCTTGCTCACCACCACAGATGACATCTGCTCCCTCCTCAACCACGGCCAAACGGCAGCCCTCATTTGACTAGATCTTTCAGCCACCTCCCTGCAACCTATGTGCCAGACACCATGCAGCAGGCATATGTGGCAAGGCCCTTTGATTGATACACTCCTTTCTGACAGGCAGAACACAGAAAGTCAGGCTCCAGCCACACCTGTCAGAACCTACAGACGTCAACTGTGTAGTACCCAAAGGATCATCGCTAAGGCCCATGCTGTTCAAAATCTACATGGCCCCGCTTACCACTATTGTCAGGAACTACGGTACGAACATTGTCTCCTACTCTGATCACACCCAGCTGATCATCTCCCTGACCAAGAACCACTCAACAGCCAAGAAGAATTTCAGGGATGGGATGAAAGCACTCACTACCTGGATGGAGGAGAGGTGCCTTATGCTGAACTCCGACAAGTCCAAGATCCTCATCTTAGGACCTTCCTCCTTTGCCTTGGATGACTCCTGCTGGCCCTCAGCACTCAGCAGGCCCCCCAGCCCCACAGACCATGCACAAAACTTCAGCATCATCCTCGACTCAGTGCTCACTATGACCATACAGATCAACTCGGTTACATTCACCTGCTTCCACACCCTCCTATGGAAGATTTTCAGATGGATACCAACCGACTTGACTACGGCAACACCCTCAATCCCAGAACCTTTCTTGAAGAACCTGAGCAAGCTGCAACAAATTCATAATGCCACCGCTAGACTCGTCCTGGAATCACCTGCTGAGAACACATCACAGAACACCTGAAAGACGTGCACTGGCTCACGTTGAGAAGAGGATCAACTTCAAACTCCTTGTACACGCCTAAAGAGCCCTCCACAAAATTGGACCCAGCTACCTCAACCACCACATCACCTGGTACTCCCCTTCCAGTCCTCACTGTTCCTCCCAGCTGTCGCATGCCAACGTAACCCGCATAAATAAGTCCTCGGCTGGAGGAAGATCTTTTACCTACCCAGCAACAAAAGGTTGGAACACCTTACATCTTCACCTCAAACAGTTGCCATCTCTACCTCAATTCAAGAAGGACTTCGAAACCTGGCTCTTTGACTGAACTCTAAGGAGATGCCCCTCAGCAACTTGGAACTTTATGGGTGAGTAGCGCGCTCTAAAAATATTTGATTGATTAATTATGCTATCACATGAGGAGAGGTATAGCTGAATGTGGTTTCTTGTTCTCTTTTTAGCTTAGTCACTCACACAGCATGTTATTAGAGTTAGTTGCCTTAGTTAGATGATTTTTCCAAATTATTTTTGAATTTCGTTTATTCCTTGCTTTTGCCTGCATGTGTTAGCCCATTCCGACACATGCTAGTCCCAATTTTTGTTAGTGACAAGCATGGTCCAGCTTTGAAACTGATTGTCAAAACTGTATTTTGATGATTTACTGATGTCAACATCATCTGCATTGAAATCTAATAATAATGTTTATATTGTTTTTTAGTTGTTAATCTATATCATTATTTTGGAGTCTTTAACAATATTGATCTCTAGTAGGCTGAATCTTTCCGGATGTTTTGTTCAGCCGATGGTTTTTATGAATGTTTATAACTTTGTTTTGCACACCAATAATGTGACAGTGATTTTGGGATTGTAATAAAGCTTTGAAATGTTACCTGGTTTGGAGTTTGATTTAGTGTTACATTATTTATGTTGTCTAGAATTGTTTATAGTATAATGTCATTGATTTGTTATTGAATGATTCTGACTACTACACTCTTCTCCAAGTCCAAAGATTTAGTCGTCCTCAATAGGTGAGATTGGTGATGGTGTCTCACCAGAGCTCCAGCACTACTGTTGGTGAATAAGATGAGAGAGCTGGGACCCCATTTTGTGTTCACAGGTCAATCACTGGGTGGTTGTATCAGAGCAGTGACTGGTCTCTGAACACAAACATCTTCACCCCTCACCAGGTGAATGATTTGCAGCTTAGCTCCTTCCCTCTACTACCAACTTGTGTATTGAGGTTAATGGGGTTGTTGGTACGTAGATGGCAGGGGTTGAGATAAAGATGGGAGAAAGAAGAGGGTTCATATAATAGAGTGCTAAATACATCACCTTTGGAAACTACAGAATGATTAAAAGCAGTTTAAGCTAAATCATTGGAGCCAAGTGAGAGAGATGCTTCAGTTTGTAGGACCTTAATGCAACAACTCCAATGGACCCCTAGATGCTGAGCACCCTCGGTCTGGGCCCTGCACACCAATGTAAAAATTGGGACTTGGGTAGGGGCCCATACCAGGGTTGTGATAATTGTGTGTGGTATTGCTACAATGTCACCCTTAACACATCTGAATGTGACAATCTCTTAAGCACTGCTCTAAAGCCAGTGGAGAGGTTGATAAAAGCATAACAAATCACTGACTTGTGGGAGCACTCTGACAAAACCAAAAATGATCAGAGAAGAATAAAGTCAGCATAAACAAAAAATGCTGTTCTAAACAAATAGAAAATTATATGGGAAATATGTATAGCTGTATGAACTGGAATATATTAATGGTGAATGTTTTCTCCTGATACTGTGTTTGTATCAAGGTACTTCTAGACGATTGCCTAGAGCATCCTCAGCAGAGGACATTGGTCTTTCCTTAGAAGCATTAAGTACAAACACAAACACTGCTACACAGTTGACATTTTTACCCAAATATTCTAGTAATAGAGAGACCACCTAGGTTCAGTACTTTCTTCTCTCATACCACGGTTTCCTGTTACATTGAACTCTTAGCAAATTGTCATTTTCAGTGGCTTAGGAAATACTGGACAATGAAATATCCTTCCTAATGCTGGAAGTCTTCGTATATGCGTAATATATATATATATATATATATATATATATATATATATATATATATATATATATATATATACATATATATATATATATAACAAACAGGTGCGCTCATATTAGTACTTAGTTCTTGTCAGAACACTTGCTTACAGTCAGACTTCTCCCATATTATAGTTAGGTGAAAATGTTACTTTAAACATATCATTATAAACTAAAAATTAACACTGACATTCACCAGTGATAATGAACTCAAGAAACTGTAACTTGCACCCTGCTGTGTGCAGTGATGTCATCAATTATGTTATTTCAGTTGTCATTGATATTATCAATGATGTCCTGGAACATTTCACCAGTATTTTAATATGCGAGATCATAAGCACTGCCCAGACACCAACCCCCTATTTTTTTTTAGATTGTTTTCTCAATCCCACAGAACTCTAGTGACAACCAGGGGGCTCCGCAATGGCTCCTGTGAGACTCCAGCTGGAGTACATAGAGCCATGCTGGCTCCCACAGGCTCCTACTCTGCACCCTTATACCTTATTTTCTTTTAATTTTCAGGATATGGGGGCGAAGTTCCAAAGTCCTGTCATGGCCGTGCAACATTTCTCTTCATGTTCTGGCTGGCCAATCAGAGAGCAAGCACCCACTGGACTTGATCCTGCGGTAGTGAGACTGACAACAGGAAAAAAAGTGCTCAGACCAATCACTTTCTTAATAAATTGCATGACTGTAGGGTTCCTGCAAGAATACTGTGGCACCAACCATCCAGATATACATACATTTTGAACAGTAATTTCTCAAATACCACAAAATCACAAAAAGCACACTTTATAGGCAAAGATCTAGCTGACTGCTTAGTTTAAAATAATTCTGTCCATCTGTTTGGACTTAGAGCTGCAATACTTCTTCCAATAATTGCCTTTTAACGGTTGGATGAAAACTTGTTCAGCCATTTTGGGGATGTAAGCCAGAATGGGAGTGCCAAGTGTGCATGACAAAAACTGTATATAAAGTTTGCAAATCAAACTAGGCATGTACAGGCTTCAGTACCCATCACTAGGTTGCAAATGTGCAATTGACACACACAATTGTTTTCCTTCCAAATATTTGCAAGTAAAAAAAATATAAAAAGAAAAATCAGCAAGCATGAAAGACCCAGAGCTGTGATTTTCCTAAATTGGTGGGTAAGCTCACCCACTTATGAATATCTGTCTTGTGAAGGTAAGAAAGCCTTTGCCACTCATCTTATCAGTACCAGGAAGTTAATAAAAGTCACCTCTAGCATTGCTCCAGGGTGGTGGATGTTTATGTAGTCCTTTCCTGGCCTTGCTAAGACCTGTGAAGGTATAAATGTGGCCTATGCTTTCTCATCTTGCAAAAGGGTAGGAGGGCAGTAGAATATACCAAGGCAGCTGTCTGCTGCCTCGCTGTGTGACTTCCTCCCTCGTCCTGCCCATGGTTGGACGGGGAGGGCAAAAAGTACAGGAGGGAGGAATGCTCCCTTTCCACTTTCCTTGACAAAAGAGTAAAAAGAACAAAAGTACAATGGCACAGATTTATGGTGGCCTAGCGCCATTATAGTCAATGTTTTTATGCTAATGTGGCGTTGGAAGGGCAAAAATGCTGTGCCATATTTACAAAGTGGCACAATGCTTGCACTGCACCTCTTTGTAACTCCTTGTGCCACATTATGCCTGTGCAGGCCCCCCCTAGCATTAGGTGCAGCACCACTTTTCATAAATCTGCCCCCAAATACCCCCAGGTAACATTGCAAGGGGATTAAATCTAGTCACCTGTCTTGAGGAAATATAATATGTTCCCCCACACCTTCCTAAGGGAGAGTAGGGACAAAAAAACTGATAGAAATACAGAATTTTGCACTACTCCCTTTGGAGAAGGGCACCTTACCCCCTTCACTTTGTCTCAGGGCAAGGGGAAATACAAATGCCTCCCTCACATTGCCCAAGGTAAGGGAGAAACTCCCCCCGCTCCTTGCCCAATGTTGAGGAACAAAATGTTGTCATGCCTCTTTGGCCTTGTTATAGGGTAAGGGGAGTCCCAAAATAATTTAAAACAAATTGGAGCAGGAGAGCTCTCAGGTCAATGATACTACAATGTTAATCTCTCTCAGTCATCAAAGTTTTTTATCTACAGCTACACCAAAATTCGTAAACTTCAGGACAGTTTTATTGAGCAAAGTAAGCTCGGAATATTGTATACCTGCACTTTCAGGGGGGCGAAGCAAAATCTACTGTGTTTGACAAAGATTTGCAAGACAACACAACAATAGGTCCTAGAGAGCTAGATCCATGCCAGAGTTTTAGGACAGCTACAAAATACATATTTACATAAACAGAACCTGAATGGAACTCATTTACATAGGCCACTTAACACAGTCCACGGTTATCCTAAAATGTGGTATGGGCAGAGACCTCATAAATCGTCTATTCTCTATTATGTACCATACTTTTTTGACAATACCCCTGATTTGTGCAATTTTCAGAATATTTGGGCCTTTATATAAGTGCAACTGACCTATTCAGGATTAATTGACTACTCGTGTTTTTTGTTGAAAATAAATACTTAGGCTTGTTGAACATTTAGGGGGTCATTACAACCATGGCGGACGGTGTAAAAGGTGGGGTAATACCGCAAACAGGCCGGCAAAAAAAAAAGGGAATTACGACCCTGGCGGTAACCGCCAACAAAGACAGCCACTTTAACACTTCGCCCGCCACGGCCGTACAGACAAACAGCGTGGCGGTCACCGCCAACAGACAGGTGGAAGACAAAGTACACCACACTATTACAACACACCAATCCGCCACCTTTTCCGGGGCGGATTCACCGTGGATAAAAACACGGCGGAAACAGCCTTTGCTATGGGAAAACGCTCACTTCAACACACTCCACGAGAAACGACGACTCCATGGACCCGGAACTCCAAATACTACCTGCCCTTGTCTTTCTGCTCCTGTACGAAAACAGCGACATAGGCGCAGAACATACCGGTGAGTACTGCATCTACGACATGGGGAGGGGAGAGGCAAAAGTTAGGGGGACACCCACCAAACACCCCCACCCCCACCCTCGCATATTACAACATACACACCAATGCAGTCAAAAATATCACATTAACAACCCACAATCCCCACGGAAGAATGCAAAGACAAAGCGAGATCCGTTCAAATATTGTAATGTGCCAATATACATGTCATATAAAAATACACTGAATCATATCTCGAAATCTGTCATATTTATATATTCAATACAAGAAGTAGTGCAGATATGCACACAACAATGTCCGTGCACCAACAGTCCAAAAATGCATGGGCGAGGCCCACAATAGATACCTGACCAAAATCCGAGAGAACACTGCCGGGGCATCAGATTGAAACACTACAGGCACCTCAGGGGGAAGGGAAGGGGGGGCATCTCAGCCAGATGAATGCGAAGCCAGATCCACGACGGGGCTCCATGCCCATTGATGTATCCTTGGGAGTGCAAAGCCACAGTCTCTCAAGTCTCTACAGTGGGTGGGTTGCCCACTGTACCATCATGGGGAGTGCAAAGCCACAGTCTCTCAAGTCTCTACAGTGGGTGGCTTGCCCACTGTGCCATCCTGGGGAGTGCAAAGCCACAGTCTCTCAAGTCTCTACAGTGGGTGGTTTGCCCACTGTGCCATCCTGGGGAGTGCAAAGCCACAGTCTCTCAAGTATTTACAGTGGGTGAGTTGCCCACTGGACCATCCTGGGGAGTGCAAAGCCACATTGACGCAAGTAGATGCAGTTCTCAACTGGTACTGGGTGGGACTGGTGGCCAGACTGGATGAGTCTCCCCGTGAAAGTTCCTGTCCTGTCACTGTCCCAGCTGCACATGGGAGAAGGATGCCTGATGTGGAGGCCTATTCATACCCACAGGGTGTTTGCCCTGATCAGCGGTCTTTACCATGGTGGTCTTGGCTTTGTTCAGCAGTGCTTTGCCATGGCTGGCTATGGACTGTTCAGCGGTCTTCACCATGGCGGTCTTGGCCTTGTTCAGCGGTGCTTTGCCATGGCTGGCTATGGACTGTTCAGCGGTCTTCACCATGGCGGTCTTGGCCTTGTTTAGCGGTGCTTTGCCATGGCTGGCTATGGACTGTTCAGCGGTAGCCTGAGATGGCGGTTCAGATACTGACATTGGTGTGTGGCATGACGAACTCCACACTGGACATTGGGGTGTGGCATGACGAACTCCACACTGGACATTGGGGTGTGGCATGACGAACTCCACACTGGACATTGGGGTGTGGAATGACGTTACATCATCGCCCAGCGGGGCTGTGGGATCCTGGTCCCTCCTGGGCACTGACTCCAGCGGTGGTCTCCTGACCAGTAACGATACTCAGGCCCTCCTGGGCACTGACTCTGGCGGTGGTCTCCTGACCAGTAACGATACTCGGGCCCTCCTGGGCAATGACTCTGGCGGTGGTCTCCTGACCAGTAACGATACTCGGGCCCTCCTGGGCAATGACTCTGGCGGTGGTCTCCTGACCAGTAACGATACTTGGGCCCTCCTGGGCACTGACTCTGGCGGTGGTCTCCTGACCAGTAATGACGGTGCTGGCGGTTGTGTCTGGACCGCCGGAAATGATGGCGCACTTCTCTGCCGTGACACTCACAACAGGCTGGGCAGACTTCCTCAGAACCTTCCCCACCTTCTTTGGAGTTACAGCTGACTCACCAATCGCCTTCGATCCCATTTCACTTGACACGGTCCCGTTGTCCACTCTCCAATTTCGGTGCCTTTACAGGGGGTGGGCTGACAGTGCCTTGGCTGCGGGTCCTCCTGCCTGCCCTGGTGGACGGTGCACTCCAAAAACCTGTAACACGCACCACTGGTACTGGAGGCTTTTTGGCTGAGGCGCTACGACGGGACTGATGAACTGGAGGGGGGAGTGGGGGCAAAAAGGTCAATTTGACAGAGGGACAGTTTCTGACGGACACTGGGATGGGTAGTTGGAGGGGGTCTGGGAGTGGAGGTAGAGGAGGTGGTTGTAGGAGGTGTCACTTTAGGTGTTTTGGGTGCAGGTGCAGGTACTGGGGGCTGTCGTGAGGTGGATGGATGTTGGGTGAGTGATTGCCCGCGTTTGTGTACTTTGGGAGGGGGCGTCACAGATACACTGGGAGAGGACACAGGGGACGTGTAAATGGCAGTGGAGGTGGTGAGTGCAGGTGAGCGGCTTGTGGTGCTGGGTGTTCTGGTGCGAGTCTTAGTGCCTGTAGATGTGGTGCATGCAGGTGTGTGTGTAGACGACACTGGGAGGGAGGAGGGAGAAGAGGAGGAGGGGGACACAGTGGAGACAGTGGATGTTGCTGTGTCTGTATGGGTATGATGCTTGTGTGAGTGCCTGTGGTGTGTGTGGTGCCTATGTTTGCTTGAGCTACTTGTGTGTGTTTGACTTGTGTGCCTGCTGGTCTGTAGGTGTGCTTGGGATGGGCTGGGGTAAAGGGGATTGGGTCTGGATGGAGGAGGTTGGAGATGGGAGGCTGGACACAGGGACAATGGCTGCCATCAGTGCTGAAGCCAGAGATTGCAGGGTTCGCTGAAGGACAGCCTGACCAGAATGAATGCCTTCCAGGAATGCATTACCGTGTTTCAACTCTCGTTCTACACCCTGGATGGCATTCACAATGGTAGACTGCCCAACAGTGAGTGACCTGAGGATGTCAATGGCCTCCTCACTGAGGGCAGCAGGGGTGACTGGGGCAGGGCCTGAGGTGCCTGGGGCGAAGGTGATGCCCACCCTTCTGGGTGAGCGGGCACTGGACACACGCTGAGGGGCTGCTGGGAGGGCGGTGCTGGTAGGGGAGGTAGCGGCTGTACCTGCAGAAGTGGGGCGCACAGATGGTGACGCCACCACAGGGGAGCTCCCATCGGCGGACGAGTCCGTGTCGCTGGATGGTGATCTGGTGGCCGACGTGAAGCTCTCCTTGCCCTCCGTCCCACTGGTGAATTCAGAGTCTGTGGTGTGGCCCTCCATGACCATGTGGGATGCAGCTCCCTCGTGCTCCGGTGCCACTGTACCTCCGCCTGTTGATGCTGATGTACAAAAGGACAGGGAGAGCAGGAAAAGGGGGGAGACAGAAGAAAAAGAGTTTTAGTGCATGGCATACCGCTACTGTTGGCGGAAAAGACAGACGCAGCAGCCCCATGCATTACGCCTTGCTCCTGACCTCTGCACATGCTATTTCTGGGAAATGGCCTACATGGCATTGGTAGTAATCTGCCCACATGGATGGCAAAGGGGCAACTATACATCAACTTCCCTCTGTTTTGAGCTGGGGTAGAGTGCCACATGGCCTACATAACGGAGGGGCCGTGCCTACCTATCTCGCCCTGGCCTAGGGACACCCCCACCCAGACACCTCCACTGCACGCAAAGTCCATATGATGAGGTAGTACTCACCCCCTTGTGTCTGCTGTGATGTCCTTAAGCGCCCATCCAACTCCGGGTAGGCCACCGCCAGGATCCGGAACATCAGGGGGGTCATGGTGCGACGGGCACCCCTCCCACGTTGGGAGGCCATCCCCAGCTGAGCCTTCTTGCTGCAGTGGCAAATGTCCTCCCATCTCTTACGGCAGTGGGTGCCCCGTCTCTGGTGGGCCCCCAGGGTCCGGACTTCCTTGGCGATGGCACGCCAAATGTCCCTCTTCTGGTGGGCGCTGACCTACATGACATGCACAAGGAAAGAGGACAGTCATTACCTACTGCACCGTCGTTGTGATTGGCCACCTCCCAACTCTATCCCTGTGGCCCATTCATCCCCATGCATAACTGTTCTATGTACTCTGCCCCCTTCCCTCATCCACCCAGCCCTCTCCACCCAAGCCTAGCCCATCCAACGTGCTCCCTGTGTACTAACCTGTTGGTCTGGAGGACCGTAGAGTAGCGTGTACTGGGGGAGGACCCCATCCACAAGTTTCTCCAACTCCTGTGCAGTGAAGGCAGGGGCCCTTTCCCCAGACACAGCAGCCATCGTCGCTTCCAGACCGAGGTCACAGCAGCACTAGAAGTGTAGGTCCTCTCCTGTCGAAGGTCAGGTATCTAGTGATTGAAGAGATAGAAAATGGTGGTGACGTCCGCGGCGGTGACGTCCGCGGCGGTGCGCATCATCACCGGCGGCGCACCTGTTCATTGGCTCCTGTGACCCATAGGGTCCAATGTTAACCAATGCAGCATTGCACCGCGCTCTACGACCGCCTACCGCGACGGTGTCCAACGCCAGCGCAGTTACCCCACAATCCCATTGCCCCAGTTTAGAGGTCAGGCAGCCACCATTTC
Source organism: Pleurodeles waltl (assembly GCF_031143425.1). Taxonomy (NCBI): domain Eukaryota; kingdom Metazoa; phylum Chordata; class Amphibia; order Caudata; family Salamandridae; genus Pleurodeles; species Pleurodeles waltl. The sequence continues at coordinate 1,137,466,034 of NC_090440.1, forward strand.
AGGGCCCACATGGCTTCAATTACTACTGCGTCACACATACCGAGGCCTACACTCAAAACCTTTCCCGGATGGGTTAATTGTCTGTTGTAGTCTTGTGTGTGACTGTGGGTACATACCTGGAGGAATGCTGACAGTTTCTTCGCTGTTGTCCTTCTCAGGCACCGTCAGTTGGGACATATTGGAAGATGGCGGAATCCGCCGGTGTACCGACCGCAGGTGGACCTGTTGACAATGGAAGAGCGACATGTCATCGTGACCTACCGGTTTGACCGTGCCACAATCCAGGAACTATGTACCCAGTTGGAGCCAGACCTGATGTCACCAATCCGCAATCCGACTGGAATCCCCCCTGACGTGCAGGTGCTGTCAGTGCTGCATTTCCTTGCAAGTGGGTCTTTTCAGACAACAGTGGCCATGGCATCAGGGATGTCCCAGCCTATGTTTTCCAGCGTCTTGTCCAGAGTGTTGTCTGCCCTGCTGAAACACGTAAGGAGATACATAATTTTCCCTGAGGTGGAGGATTTACCTACAGTGAAAGGTGATTTCTATGCCCTTGGACATATCCCCAACGTCATAGGTGCCATTGATGGGACCCATGTAGCTCTGGTCCCCCCCGCAGGAATGAACAGGTGTACAGGAACAGGAAGAGTTATCATTCCATGAATGTCCAGATGGTCTTTTTGGCAGACCAGTACATCTCCCAGGTAAATGCTATGTTCCCTGGCTCAGTGCATGACGCCACATCCTGCGGAATAGCAGCATCCCTGATATGATGGGTCAACTCCAGAGGCACCGTGTATGGCTATTGGGGGACTCTGGTTACCCCAACCTGTCCTGGCTATTGACCCCAGTGAGGAATCCCAGGACCAGGGCAGAGGAACGGTACAATGAGGCCCATGGCCGGACTAGGAGGGTGATCGAGCGGACCTTCGGCCTCCTGAAGGCCAGGTTCAGGTGCCTCCATATGACTGGTGGATCCCTATTCTACTCACCGAAGAAGGTGTGCAACATCATCATCGCCTGCTCCATGCTCCATAACTTGGCATTGCGACGCCAGGTGCCTTTTCTGCAGGAGGACGATCCAGATGACGGTGTTGTTGCAGCGGGGGAGCCTGGGGAGCCTGTGGACAGTGATGAGGAGGAAGCTGATGAAGATGAAAACGACAACAGGGAGTCAGTCATACAGCAATATTTTCAGTGAGACACAGGTGAGTACATTTTCATGTTTCACATATTATTAACTTTCACACGTCTACCTCTATCCTGTACCTACATTTCACTCCCTATTTTTAACTGAGTTGTCCCCTTCCATTTCAGTTTCACTATTGTGGTAACCTACGTGTCAACAGCTTGCACCCTTGAAAGGCTTGTGATGTGTGACATTGGTATGTTGGCCTTCCAATGGGTAACCTTTTTTAACACTGTAATTGACAATACAAAGTTCACAATCATTGACTGACTCCAGTTTTATTAGTGTTTCAAGGGTGTTTATTTAAGTGCATAACAATGAAGGGGGGTTGTGAAATGGGGATGGGTGATGGTGGAGGAATGTCCATGGCAGAGTCCAGTCTATTAGTCTCACAGGTACATTGCACATCTGGCCATTGGATGTGGAGCTGGGGCAGTTCCGATTTGGACAGGGTAACAAAGTGGGACAGTGGGAGGACGATCAGGGTGGTCTTATTTCCTGGCGGGGTCTTGCCATCTTGCTCTGTCCTGTTCCTGGATCTCAGGGCCCGCTTGCGTGGTGGTGGTCCATCTGCAGGGGATGGGGTGCTGGTGTGTTGGTCCTGTGGCGGTGCCTCCTGTCCACTAGCGCTGGCGGAGGTGGTGGGCATTTCATCGTCGTGGCTAGTGTCAGGGGCCCCTTGGAGTGCCACGGTGTCCCTCAAGGTCTTTTGAATGTCCATCAGCACCCCTACGATGGTGCCCAGGGAGGAGCCGATGGTCCTGAGCTCCTCCCTGAACCACAAATACTGTTCCACCTGCAGACGCAGGGTCTCCTGCAACTTGTCCAGGACCGTGGCCATCGTTTCCTGGGAGTGGTGGTATGCTCCCATGATGGAGGAGAGGGCCTCGTGGAGAGTAGGATCCCTTGGCCTGTCCTCCCTCTGTCGCACAGCAGCCCTCCCAGTTCCCCTGTGTTCCTGTGCCTCCGTCCCCTAGACCGTGTGCCCACTACCACTGCCCCCAGGTCCCTGTTGTTGTTGTTGGGGTGGTGGGTTCGCATGGGTGCCCTGTAGTGGTGGACACACCGCTGATTGACCTGTTCTGGGTAGGGAGGTTAGGGCCCGCTGGGTGGGTGCTGTGCTGGTGTTCCCAGAGGGTGGCAGTTCGGTGTTGGGCTGTGGCTGGGCAAGGGGAACCGACTGTCCTGAGGCCCATGATGGTCTGGGCTGGTCATCAAGATCCAGTGGGGCAGAGCTGCTGTCGTCATTGTGAACCTCTTCTGGGGGTGGAGTGGTGTTGTCTGGACCCTCTGGCGTGGTGACGTTCCTTCGGGTTCCTGCGGGGGTATGAGTACATGATTATTGCATGTGTGTGTTTCATGATGTGCAATGTTTGGGTGTGCGTGTACCCCAGTGCAGGCATTCCTGTGTGGGGGCTTGTGTGGTGATAGTTGGGGGGTGTTGTTGGTCTGTGCAGTGGACATGCTTTAGTGATGGGTATCCATGCTTAGTTAGGTCATGCAGGTTTTGGGGTTGGGATGGGTGGTTGGTGTCATAGGTAGATAGGTGAGGATTTGGAGTGATAGGGGAGGGTGTGAGGGTGGGGGGGTGTGATAGCATGCAGGTAGGGTGGGGGATATGATACTTGAAATTTTACTTACCAGTGTCCGTTCCTCCAATGACTCCTGCGAGGCCCTCAGGATGCAAGATGGACAAGACTTGCTCCTCCCATGTTGTTAGTTGTGGGGGAGAAGGTGGGGGTCCGCCGCCAGTCCGCTGTACCACGATGTTGTGCCTGGATACCGTTGAACGCACCTTCCCCCGTAGGTCGTTCCACCTCTTCCTGATGTCCTCCCTATTTCTTGGGTGCTGTCCCACAGCGTTGACCCTGTCGACTATTCTTTGCCATAGCTACATCTTCCTGGCTATTGATGTGTGCTGTACCTGTGAGCCAAATAGCTGTGGCTCTACCCGGACGATTTCCTCGACCATGACCCTGAGCTCCTCCTCGGAGAAGCGGGGGTGTCTTTGGCGTGCCATGGGGTGGTGTGGGTGAGGTGTGGGGTGGTGTATGTGTTGATGAGTGTGGTGAGTGTAGTGGTATGTGGTGTTTTGTGCATGGGTGTTGTGTGGGTGATGGTGTAGTGTGCTTCTGTGTGATGGGGTTCTCTATTCTGTGCTGTCTCTCTCTGGCCTTCTCTCCGAAATTCTAGTCATAGGGGTTTGTGTGTGATGTGGGTGTGTGTTTTATATTGTATTGGGTGTGTGGGAGTGGTGTGTGTATGTGTATCAGGTGTGTGTATTTCGAAATGTCCAATGTGGCGGTGTTTTGTAAGTGTGTGTGTATTTTGAGCACGGCGGCGTGTACCGCCAATGGAATACAACGGTTGAAAGACCGCCGCGTGGATTCGTGGGTCATAATAGCATGGGCGTGTTTCTGTTGCCGTGGAGGTGGAGGTGGAGGATTTGTTTCCGCATGTTTCTCGCTGACCTTTGGTGTGGCGGAGTTGTGTGGGTGTCTGAATTTCGGCGGATTCCGAGATGTGTGTCATAATAGCTGTGGCGGTCTATCGCGGCCGCGGCGGTGTATTGGCGGTCTTCTGCACAGCAGTAAGCGGCTTTTACCGCCAAGGTTGTAATGACCACCTTAGTCCCGGGCAAAGTTCATGATGTTTCCCTTGGCAAAGTTAAAAACGTGTTATATTTGTCCAATTTCTGATGTAGAATGTGCAAGAAACGCCTTTTCAAAGAAAGGTGATTTAGCGGATTGATATTAGAGACAGGTGAAGAGAATTTCTACAGATGTTTCAGTTGCTTTGCTGAAAATAAAGTCAGTAAAAAGACATTTTGGGGGTTATTACAACTTTGGAGGAGGTGTTAATCCGTCCCAAAAGTGGCGGTAAAGTGACGGATATACCACCAGCCGTATTACGAGTTCCATAGGATATAATGGACTTGTAATACGGCTGGTGGTATATCCGTCACTTTACCGTCACTTTTGGGACGGATTAACACCTCCTCCAAAGTTGTTATAACCCCCTTTGTTTTTTTTTCCTCTTGAGTTGCATACCGACCATTGCTTGCTGCAGGAAGCGTACTATGTAATTTCCAATGCAGCTGGCTGTGAGGAAAGAAGTTATTTTATGGTGTGGTTATGTGACTTCATCAGGTAATACACTCATGTCACTGACTTGGGTCCAGTCAGGTTTATTTACCAAACCAAAGCTCGACACAGGGTAGCTGTGGCTTCAATCAGTCATACTCAAACAAAGGAACAATTTAGGCCCGTATATATACTTTTTTAGCACCACATTTGTGTCATTTTTTTACGCAAAATCGGCGCAAACTTACAAAATACAATTGTATTTAGTAAGTTTGCGCTGCTTTTGCGTAAAAAAATTACACAAATGCGGTGCTACAAAAGTATTAATATGGGCCTTAGTATACAGGAAAGAAATCCATCACCCATCTATAAAATAGATCCTTTTTTTATGAATGTTTAGACACCCAAATGAACAAAATTGACTGGGGATTCCAGAAATATAGATTTTTAAGTAAATTGTAAATTACTTGTTACAACACAAAATTCCAACAAGGATGGTTAAGCAGAACCTTTGGAACCTTTGTAAAACGTATAAAGTTGTGTTTGGCTACTCCGGCCCATTTTGGGTGACCAACTCTCACAGGGGGAAGGTTAAGGGGCAGTAAGGAGTATAGAACAGTTACATTGGGGGTTATTACAACTCTGGAGGAGGTGTTAATCCGTCCCAAATGTGACGGATATACCACCATCCGTATTACGAGTTCCATAGGATATAATGGACTCGTAATACGGCTGGTGGTATATCCGTCACTTTACCGTCACTTTTGGGACGGATTAACACCTCCTCCAAAGTTGGAATAACCCCCATTGTCACCAAAGCAGTCTCAAGTCTAATCCGTGGTCTAGGGTTGAACAGCCATTAACTTTAACAGAGTGATCCAAAATGCCTAAGATGCTGTAGGATGCTGAATGATTGACATGGGCTTCCTGAGGCTACCCCTCTGACCATGGTCCAGGTGGGGTGACCGTGGTCAAAGGGGTCGGTGTCCCTCAAAGTTCACAACAAAACCAGCAGTTCCCTCTGGTGAAGGCTAATGTCCATCTTGGGAGACCAAACTGCAACCTGATGACTCTTCCAGGTCCAACAGACTTGGGTGCAACTTCTGAGCATCAGGACTTATTCTCCCCAGCTGCACGTTGGCGGTCAGTGCTGATCAGGTGAATGCAGAACCTGACTAGTCAGGATGGGCTTCATCTGCTTTTGCGGCCTTGGTGCTGTAACAGGAAGTCAGCCAACTGACTCTTGGGGCCAGGTTTAAGAAGGCCTAGCTCCCCTTTGCAATCACAAGTGTCATTTTTTTATGCTAATGTGGCTCAAGGAGGCACGTTTCGCCACACCATATTTACAAAGTGGCTCAATGCATGCATTCCACCTCTTTGTGTCCCCTTGCGCCATTTTATGTTTGTGTCAAGCATAATGTATGCAAGGGGGGTGTTCCAGCGTTTGGAGGCCCACAAAAACTGGCACAGTGAAATCTACATATCAAAGCGTCATTTTCAATGCCTACTCAAGGGCAGGCATAAACATGATGCACCCATCATGATCAATGGGCCTCCTTGCACTTTGGTACACAAGCATCAAAAATTTTTACACTAGTGTAGGAAAGCGCCACAATAGCTTAAAAAAACTTGGCACTATTCTCCTAACTACCGCCATGGTTTGCAGTATGTTAAATACGGCACAACCATGGTGTTGTTAGGTGCCAATGGGGGGGGGGGGCACTGAAAAAGTGGTGCATCAGAACTGATGAGCCACTTTTTCATAAATCTGGGCCTTGGAGTTTATTGTTTCTGTCTGGTGTTTGGGAGGGACTTTTCCATGAGCCAACCACCACCTCCTTGCTAGCCCAAAGATCAGCAGATGCAGTCTAGCAGTTGGTGCAGCCTTACTTGCCAGGTCCAGGGAACAGCAGGGCAGTCCTTCTTTAGTCCTGTGTCCATTTTAGATGTGATCTGAGGTCTGGATAACGGTTGGGCCATATTCATGTCCAGAAAGTGACCTCATGTGTGCAGTGGTTACTAGCCAATGAGCTACTAGGACCTTTCCTGCATGATGACCATGTTTTGCAATGTCTGGCATCTAGCTGTCCCAGAGTGTACTCTTCTTCTCACTTGCAAGATGGCAGAACCCTCTCTTGGTGTGTGGAGCTTGACAGTTCACCCTAGAGGTGTAGCTACCTGAGGAATACACATCCGTGGGAAAACCAGTTTGACAACTGGTCTCCCTTCTCTGTTCTCAATGACAACCTGTCTACCTGAACAAGAGTGAAGCCTCTCTTGTGTGTTTCCACCATTTGTCCTTCAAAAGCATCTTCCCCTTTAAAAATGCACTTTTTAGTCTCACCCACAGTGTGGCTTCCTGCCAAAGAGAGGTAACACTTGTTCTGATGGCAGACCTTTATTGTTCCCGCTCCTGGGAGTCTTTCATACATCTCGTCAAGAGGGCACAAGGCTGCCTTGTGGCCAGCATCTGTGAATGGCCGATGGAAATCTTGGGCAACAGTGTGACAACTTTTTAAAACTTGTGTTTAGTGCAAAGTTACATTAAATTTGATTTGAGCAGCAAGTCGGGTTTCATGTAAAGAATTATTTTGATACCTTGAAGCACCAACTTTGGTAGTCCCATTCAGAAGTTAGCACAACTGAGTGGTGAGTGTGTAAACCTGTACTTGCCAATGAAGCTATTAGCTTATCTGCCATTAAAAACACAATTTGGTTTTTCACTATTAGGCCATGTAAAAATACATGTCCTATCTTTTATTGGACAGCACCCTCGCTAGGACTCAATAGGCCTGATGTATTGGTGACGTATATTTAGAAGGGAGGTTTGGGCTTTTCCATTAGTTTAAATGGCAAAGTTGGGTTAGCAGTTGAAGACTGCTCTGCCAGTCTGCAGTGGCAGGCTAGGAGACATGTTTTCAAGTTGTCACACCCAGATTGGCAGATTAAGCCTGGGTGGGACAATTTAACTTACAGGCCCTGGGCAACTCTGACACCATATACCAAGGACTTATAAGTAAGAAAATTACAGCTTTTGGGCACAGGCCTATCAAACATATACTTCTAAGGTTCAGAGCACTGGCAGTGTCGTCTGGTTAGCAGACCTCAGTGCACTGTCCGGGTCGAAAAACCAGCAGCATCAGCCCAAAACGTTGGAGGTGACCATGCAAAAAAAGCATTGCCTTACACTGCCTGGTAGCAGGCTTGTGTTCAAACCACAATATTGGCAAAAGCATCTGAAGAAACAGCGTCAGAGATTGCTAATGTTTTAAGGCTATAGGGTTTATAGTTAAGGGGCTTCAGTATTTGGTAGGTATTTTTTAAAAAAAGGTCTACAAAGTATCTAGCAACAATGTTTTCAGTTTGTTTCAAGATTCTATTCGTGGTTAGGTCATCCAGAGGAGCTTTTTTGGTACTGCTGGTACTTTTGGTATGTTGGCATTCTGTAGTCCAGAATGCATAGTGGGAAAGCTGGCCTGATCTTGTACTCCATCCACCTCAACGAAATTGATTTTAGCCTGCTTGTACTTGAAACCTGAACTTGAAACCTGCCCTTGTAAAATGTAACAAAGGGCCTCATTACGACCCTGGCGGTCATAGACCGCCAGGGTGGAGGCCGGAGGTAGCACCGCCAACAGGCTGGCGGTGCTACATCAGGTATTCCGACCGCGGCTGTAAAGCTGCGGTTGCCCAGCCGGGTCCGGCAGTTTCCCGCCGGATTTCCCCGGCTGGGGGAATCCTCCATGGCGGCGCTGCATGCAGCGCCGCCATGGGGATTCCGACACCCTTCCCGCGAGCCTGTTCCTGGCGGTTTACACCGCCAGGAAGAGGCTGGCGGGAACGGGTGTCGTGGGGCCCCTGGGGGCCCCTGCACTGCCCATGCCACTGGCATGGGCAGTGCAGGGGCCCCCCAACAGGGCCCCATTAAGATTTTCAGTGTCTGCTTGGCAGACACTGAAAATCGCGACGGGTGCAACTGTACCTGTCGCACCCCAGCAAATCCGCCGGCTCCATCCGGAGCCAGCTTCATCTTTGCTGGGGCTTTCCCGCTGGGCCGGCGGGCGATCTTTTGAAGATCGCCCCCCGGCCCAGCGGGAAAGTTGTAATGGTCCCCACGGTCATTTGACTGCGGGGTGGTGTTTGGGCAGTTTCCGCCCGGCGGGCGGCGCCCGCCGCCCGCCGGGGTCGGAATGCCCCCCAAAGTGCTTGAGTAATGTAACTGGTCCTAAACAAAGCGCTCTGACACCAATTGAGTTTAGTTCACAATATATAACACGCCTAAACTAAAGTACATGAATAAAACAGGAGTACCAGGGTACACTGCAGAGCATAAATCAACAGGAAGGGCTGCTCACGCATGGAATTGGGCAACTTTAGAGCGACGTGTTTATTTTCTTCTTTTCATATTAGGGAATGCACCCACCTCTTATCTCTCAACTGTTTTCGAATATGAGTTTAATTTTTTAGCCGCCTTTTGTCTAAGCTTACTAGCTTACTGCTTCCTCATTAACTAGATGTCTAGTGCAGCTTTTAATATCGTCAGTTTAAAGCGTATATTTTGCAGATTGAGACTTGTTTGGTTGCGACTTGGCCATAATTCCCATTGTTCAGTGTCTAGTTTGGTAACGTCTAAAGTCGCTTGAATCTGGATCTGAGCTGTATGGTTTTACTGGTGGTTGTTTGTACTATAATGTTTCATTGTGCCGTGGCAAATTAATAAATCAAGTGGTTTCTGAATGCTGGCATTGTGTCCCATTCACTCTTTTAAAGAGAGCGCATTCTGTAGCCAAAGACTGGACTTGGGATAAAGCAGCCATTTGTGTGGTGTCTGGCAAGGCATCGAGCTACTATTTAAAAGTTTACCACCAGGGGGAATTGTACTAGGCTATTTGTATTTGGAATTTTAGCTCTTCCTGGATGGCAAGTGGCTCGTTGTTATGTGTGGCGTTCAGACAGTTTTAGGAGCATATTTACAGGAAAGTGGTGCATGTGTCCCAATGCGCCACTTTTCCTGTGTTGCTCTTGCTAATGACACAATGGTTGCACTGTATTTACAATACAGCACCCCATGGCGGTCGTTAGGACAATAGCGTCATAAATTATGATGCTATTGTGGTGCTTCGCTGCATTAGTGTCAGAAATGTTGATTCTAGTGCGCCAAGCACAGGGAGGCCCATTGATTAAAATGGGTGCATCATTTTAACATGTATTCTGAGCAGGCGTTAAAAGTGACAGAAAAAATGACGCAGTGAAATTTTGGAAGTGTCACTGTGTCATTTTTTCGGGCCTCCCTGCATCAGAACGCCCCCATTGCATACATTATGCCTGGCGCAGGCATAACGTGGCACAAGAGTTTACAAAGTGGCGCAATGCCATAGAGTGATGGAGACAGGCCTCCCTAACGTCGCATTAGCATAAACAAATTATGCTAGTGCAGCGCCAGGTGGTGCTAGGGGCTTGTAAATATTCCCCTTAGTTTTTAGCCAACATCACACTTCATTGTAGCCTCCAAAAAGCCAGTCCACCAAGTTCTGTTGCCTAAAAAGTCAGTAATGGCTGAAGGTATCATATATGAAAGTGGGCCTCTTGATATCTAGGAGTCTTCTTCAGCTTGTCAATATTTAGATCACTCCAAAATTAATTAAAGTCATTGAGAGAGCGTAGCTTATATAATCTATATTAACATGAAATGTTTATGAATCAATGTGTGATAATGCTGCATAGAAACTATAATGATAGTAATTTTGCTTAGACGTGCACTTGAATTGTGACCACGGGGAGTGGCCACCAATGTATACGTAGACTAATAATAATGACCAAAATGTTTATATTATGTTTAAATAAGTTTATACTAATTATTGCGTAATTGAATCTGTGCTGAAATCCTCATAGGCCTTAAGTTAGCATGAGCCGAGGCTTAGCTGCTTTGGTTCTCATATTAAATGCATTTTTCTATTTTGCAGTGTGCCGACTCACAAAGGGACATGGCCCTGCGTGTTCTTTTTTTCCAAATTAGAAGACGAATGTAACCATATTAGACCTGTTCTCAAGTATTCTTCACTGTGTGCAGAGTAAGGGGGTCATTCTGCCCCTGGCGGTAAAATCCGCCAGGGCCAACGACCGCGGGAGCACCGCCAACAGGCTGGCAGTGCTCCCTTGGGCATTCTGACCGTGGCGGTACAGCCGCGGTCAGAAACGGAAAACCGGCGGTGTACCGCCGGTTTTTCGCTGCCCTGGGGAATCCTCCATGGCGGCGCAGCTTGCTGCGCCGCCATGGGCATTCCGACCCCCATACTGCCATCCTGTTCCTGGCGGTTTTGCCCGCCAGGCACAGGATGGCGGTATGGGGTGTCGTGGGGCCCCTGGGGGCCCCTGCAGTGCCCATACCAATGGCATAGGCACTGCAGGGGCCCCTGTAACAGGGCCCCACCAAGACTTTCAGTGTCTGCCATGCAGACACTGAAAATCGCGACGGGTGCAACTGCACCCGTCGCACCCCTTCCACTCCGCCGGCTCCATTCGGAGCCGGCATCCTCATGGAAGGGTGTTTCCCGCTGGGCTGGCGGGCAGCCTTCTGGCGGTCGCCTGCCAGCCCAGCGGGAAACCCAGAATACCTGCAGCGGTCTTTTGACCGCGCAGCGGTATTCTGGCGGACATATATTCAGAATGACCCCCTAAATGTTCAAAAGTAAAATGAAACTGTGCAGATTAATGTAATGTACAAGGTCATTCAAACCGGTGAAGACAATGGAACTGCTGACCAAAAGATGTGCAAAGAATTACAGAAAGATGAAATCATACCTGACGTGCCACCTCGGAAGACGTCAATTATGAAGACCAATCACAGACTTGTTAAATAATATGGGGTGAAGAGTTGGGTTATCTAATGTACTTTCTGATAGGTTAAAGATAATGGGGTATAAGTGTCCAATAAAATTTTGGGGGAATGTACAACGAAAGGGGATAAAAACCCATGTCACAGGGAGTCATTTTGGTGGGTTGGGGAATGCTATTGATTTTATCCAGAAAGTCTGTCACTCTGTTTGGTGACTTGTTGGTTTACTTAAAACCATCCTCGCCCTAAGAATTGTCCATTTTACACTTTACCTCCTTATGAAGGAAGTGCCCTTTTGCCCCGGAGCTGAGTTTTGACTGATGGCGAATTTACTGATGTCCTGAAGACGAAGACTGAGCCTGTGCACTGACCTCAACTTTGGAGGGTAATTATGACAATGCAATTGTGATTTGTCTGTTTGCTTTTCCTTTCTAGGTACCAACTGCTTACTTTTGACAGAGACCTTAGATAGATGTTTTCCAAATTAGTGTTCTAAATTGTTTTGCATGAAGCCCAACATGCGAATGCTAATCAGAGGTTAGGACAGGTGTTCACCAAAACTGACGCAAATAGACAAATGACCGAGACTATGCTTTGTTGAACTGACACGTTATTGACACTCTGCTAAACTTGATCTATGTTCATGCCGTGTTATGTTCTGATGTTTGTAATTCTCGCTTTAATGAAATCTTATCAAAGTTGCCATATCATGACTATGCTATTATGTTTCTTGGTGTTGAGATTGACGCATCTGCTTATAGACTGTAATCAATAGGGAATAAAACTCATACAATTCTACTAATCAAGTTGTGGTTATTCATGGCTGAAAAGTCATGGTAGTGTCTTTGACTTGATTAATGACTTTGACTAAAGTGAAATGCATTGTTGTGATAAATATTGATGACATTATTGATGTATTGATTGATATATTGATTAGCTATCTCGTCCTAAGGTGTCGCTCAACTGGGTCAAAAGATTCTTTAGCCTAAAACGAGTCTTGATGTGAAATAAAATATTATAAAGGGACACGTTATCACTGATGTTTGGTAAATTCTCTAGCTATAAGGAAAGCCACTGATCTCTGTTTTCCCTGCAATGAACAGAGGGTCAAAACCCCAGTCTCATGTACAATTTCCCATTTGACTCATACAGTTTTGCACTTTAATGTAAAAAATGAGTTTAGTTGATGGAGGCAAAGAAATAAGCTGAATAGCTATGCCCCATAAAGTATATCTATATCAAGCAAATTAATATAGTTGTAAATATAATAAGACTTGGGGTGTGCAAAATTTGCAGGAATTTCTTTATGTGTAAGTATGCACAATGTTAGAAAATTATGAGAAATTACGCATAGTTACACAAAATGTATATCTAGCATTTAGAGCTGTATTTTAGTGTGTCATGCATCATTACGTGCATTGTGCATGTAAGGATGCATTTTGCACTAAAATAATTGTACCAAAAATACCAGCATCACGATTGACATCTGCTTGTGTTCTGGTCACTCCTTTTATTCCTGCATTCCTACGCTGCAATTTAGCTGCAAAGGTGGTTTAATTACTTGACGTGGCATTATAACACAATTCTGGAGATTTTGAGTTCCTACCATAATGCGAAATTCCTGAAATTATGCAAGCTTATTTGAAATTTCTCTAGGTCCTAAATAAGACACAATAAAAGTATGATGATTGTTCTCAACTCAAAATGGACTCTAACTGCCTTTGTCTCCCACAAAACTTAACACTATGGGGGTCGGCCGCCAGGGCCACCGACCACGGGAGCACCGCCAACAGGCTGGCGGTGCTCCCACGAGCATTCTGACCGCGGCAGTTCAGCCGCGGTCAGAAGCGGCAAGTCGGCGGGCTCCCGCCGACTTACCGCTGCTCGGGGGAATCCTTCATGGCGGCGGAGCGCGCTCCGCCGCCATGAGGATTCTGCCCCCCCCTACCGCCATCCTGTTCATGGCGGGAAAGCTGCCATGAACAGGATGGCGGTAGGGGGGGGCACGGGGCCCCTGGGGGCCCCTGCCGTGCCCATGCCAATGGCATGGGCACGGCAGGGGCCCCCGTAAGAGGGCCCCGCAAAGTATTTCAGTGTCTGCCTTGCAGACACTGAAATACGCGACGGGTGCCACTGCACCCGTCGCACCTTCCCACTCCGCCGGCTCGATTACGAGCCGGCATCCTCGTGGGAAGGGAGTTTTTCCCTGGGCTGTCGGGCGGTCTTTTGGAGACCGCCCGCCAGCCCAGGGAAAAACTCATGATACCCTCCGCGGTCTTCTGACCGCGGAGCGGTATAATGGGGGCGGAATTCTGGCGGGCGGCCTCCGCCGCCCGCCAGAATCAGAATCACCCCCTATGTGTGAAGTGCTCATTCGCTGCCCAAGTAGTTAAATTTTTCTGATCATTGCTTGATTGTGATGGTGTGCATGTGGAAAACACCAGCAGTCATTTCAGGGGATTTGCTCTTTGTCCACACTGGTAACCAAGAACAGCCTTGACATAATTTTTAAAATCATCCCTACTCCTTTGGTTCCATCACTCACTTCCATCCTTTTCCTTCTCCTTTCTTCTATCTTCACTCTTTCCCTTCTCCCTCACTGATCTTTCCCTATCCTTAACTCTCTATTCCCTCTTCCTCTCTTGATACGCCATTGTGCCTCAAGGTCCTGAAGAAAGCGACAGAGGGGCCAGTACTTGCCCAGGTGTTTTTAAATGCCCAGTGGGACAAATGAACAGTCTGGCCCAGACTGGGTCTTATTTCTTTATTATCAGATTTTCAACCAGACCAAGAGAGAGAAAGGCCAAAAAGGAAGAAAGAAGTGGAAGAAACAATTAGGAAACAGTGTAGATGGGAGAACGCAGGAATGGAAATAGCCTGTAACAGTGAGGTAGAGACCGGAAGTATAGGATGGTGCAAATAAGGGGGTTGAGAATCTTCAAGTCTGGGCGCTTACCCATAATCTGTGTTTGGGTCTTCGGCGGTCAAATATGGTAGGCAGGTATCCAAGAGAAAGCAGTCATCTTCTCAGGAAGAAAAAGCTAAAGGCCTAAAAAATGTCTCTGCCGGATGAAGACTTCAAAGGACTGAAGATAATTAGGAATCTGATATCCAAGGGTGGAATTCTTCAGGAGTGATGAGTCAGGATCAGCAAGTGAAGGGAGCAGGGAAATAAGTGAAGGAGAACAATTTGTTGTCCTGCACCCTCTAACCAGATTAAAATCTTTAAGTAGTAAAATAACAGAAAAAAGGAAAAGGAAATGGCATCATACAACAGGAAACACAACAGATTGGAAACAACAGAATGGAATCAAGGAACAAATATCCATGATGGAAAAGGTAAAGAAACAGGAAGGAAACCCGGAGCCGGACTAGATGTGTAGCGTTTTGAAAAACATATCCAAATTCTCTGGCAGGAGTTTACAATTTTGGAGCAGGAGGAGAAAGGAGCAGCATCTGGGAGTTCACAAACACAAGGTAAGGCTGCCTCAGGCTTCATGAAGCATTTCCTGAGACCTGAGAACTGCTGGACCAAGTTCTCAGACTCCCACACTGCTGAAATGCTGCAGTGTTAACAGTAATAGAATCAAGACAAGACAGCCTTGCTATCTGGCAGCCCCAGCATTTGACAGAAATAGACCTGTGTCCAAAAAAGGGCAAAGGTGCTAGGGACATGGTATGGGAGCATATATTTTGTTACTGACAAAGAGAGAGAGAAGTAGGAGTGAGACTGATGGAAAAGCAAACTAAGTAGTACAAATGAGAAAAAAGGCTGGACAAAGCAATTATTTCAAACCCCTTCCTCCACATTCCTAAATTTGGAAAGAACATAGATCCAGGGAGTAATATTTGAATTCTGAAGTCCAACAACAGTCTTGCTGCTGAAAAGTTAAAAAACATTTGGGGACAAAAAATGATAGCAAGGGGATGCCTAAATAAGTTGGGATCCATCTTCTTCCTGACAAAATGTGATTATGCATCGTCCTAATGGGAAGTGCTGTCAGAAGACATGCATTTGTGGACTGGGAAACATCAATCAATCTCAGTGAAGTAATGCAGTCTTGGAATAGGAAAAAACTAAACGCTTGGCCACTTACCCTGCCACCAGAATAAAAAGAAAATATGGATAGCTGAATGAAAGCTCCTTAAAACTGTGAGCGAGAAATTCTTCCTGAATTGGAATCAGAAGGTGTAAAACTTAATTCTGATTGTTGAATTATACTATTGGCTTTCCTTAAAAGAGCAGACAAAGATTAATGATATTTATGTTGGCTAGTTGCTAGACGTGTCTTTTGTTTGTTTAGCAGAGAAAATTATCAGCGAGGGTGAACTGCTGCAAGGAGCAAGTCGGTGCGTCATATAGTGTCACGCTCGTATTGGTCGGTTGGTGTGAAGCTGCGCTATGATTGGTTGAATCTCGGTAAGAGTTGCAAAGATATTGGTTAATTGAATTATGAAGCTGCCCTATGATATTATAACAAGGGTTCTGTGTTCTGACATGTACGGAACAATTTCAAAACATTTGAAACGTAATTCCAATTATTGATTTGTAGAATTACAAATTCTAACTATGAAATTTAGCAAAGTTTTAATGAGTCTAATGAGAGATGTAATGATCCCAGGTTACATGGATGTGTTTGGCTTCATCACTAGTGCAAGATTACTGCAAAAGAGGGTCACTAAGTTTCCCTAGATGGGGAAGATTTAATTTAGGCATTATTGGTAGATGACGATAAGTTTTACATGAAATGAAGCCACTTCTTAGACGTACACAATTTGAAGCACTTAGCAAATGGAAGAAGATGGCACAAGAAAGATTTCAGAGATGGATCAAGGGCCTCGTTTATGAGACACTTGCGCCATCTGAGCGTCACTTTTAGCAATGCTTCAGGGGCGCTGTGCCCTTTTCCATATTTACAAGACAGCTTAAGCCACTTTGCGTGCCGTTGTGCCACCTTGTAAATATGGTCCCCCAATGCAGTTTTCTGCGGCAGAGGGGCATACACTGGGCGTTGCTGTGGGCGTTTCCACGAAACACACATTTCTTTTGACATCACCCCAGATTTATGAGAAATCATAAACCCGAGGCAGCGCAAAAAAAAATGCCACCCTAGAGGTGCCGTTAGAGTGGTGCAACCAGGAGGAATACATTTATTTCTCCTTGTTTTTGCTTTTTCAAAATCTGCTGCATTTTGCAGCACACATAGAAAGAGCAAACACCACTAATGATTGTTCATGTGCAGGAAGGTGTCCATTAAAACACCTAAAATAATGCCAATTTACTACTTCCATGTGTGCTGCATTCTGCAGCCCAAATAGAAGTAACAAATCACCATTATTGATTGTTTATGTGCACATAAACAATCATTCCCTGCAAGGGTGCCTGCATTGGCACTAGGCAGCTACTAATCTAGTTGCGGAACCATGGAGAACACAGGGATTCACCACATTCTTGTAGATACAGTGCACCCCTGTGTTCTGGAAATGACACATCTCGGTGCCGCAAAATTCCTTGCAGCACCAAGCTGCCCCATTTCCAAGTAAATGAGGGCCCAAGAGAGCAATGAGAAAATATGTAGATGCAGTTTGGGATGAGCGAGAACAGATGTGGAGGAAGAGCATAGCAGACAGTACTATAATATATCCCACACGTACAAAAGAAGAGACCATTAAAAAACAAAGATTCTGAAAAGCCTGCAAGGACAAAAATTAAAGAAGTAAAAGAAGTGAAAACTGAAACAAAAATTGATTCAGATTCCAATTGATGATGTAGTAGAAGAATTATTGGCTACACATCAACACCATATGGGGTGTAAAATTAAATCAAAATAAATTACCAAAAATGAATTGAAATGTGATGCAAGTTCAAAATCAAAATGCAGTCCAACAGTTTCCCATGTTTGATAACATTGAGATGTTGGACTCAGTCACAATGATGGTGCCTGAGAGGAGAGGTAGATTGTGTGCTTAGGGCAGTGTTAGAGGCAGACTAGAGTGGAACATTTGTAGAAGGTGAGGTAATTGGCTAGCAAATGTCATTTCCTTTTGACACAGGAGCTACCCATTCCACTGTTAAAACAGTGGAAGTACCAGATCTACCCTTCTCTGGAAAGGAGATTTAAGTTGTGGGAGTTACAAATAGACAGAATACTAATCCAATTTCAAAAGAATTGCCTGTAAAAATAGGGTCCTTTGAAGAAAATCATCAGTTTGTGGTGTGTGATTCTAGTTCTGTTAACCTGCTAAGGAGAGATTTATTGTGCAAGTTAAATTACACCCTCTATTGTACACCACAAGGAATAGGATTTCAAACGCATGATGAGGATGTAGATTTTAAAATTATTCAACAACAGACGGGGGGATCTACTCAGTGTGTATGACAAAAGTTTGACCTGCAGACTTAATTGTGAGAGTGAATCCAGAAGTATGGGATTTCACAGGAAATGATATTGGGTTAATCAAAGGATTTGAACCAGTCAAATACAGTTTTCCCCAGAACACCACCCTATCACAGGACATCTGAAGTGATAGAAGGAATAATGCCCTTGATAAATCATTTGTTAGAAAGGGCATTTTGAAGGAATCAATAGGGAGTCCATGCATTTCACCAAGTATGGGATTGTGAAAAGAAAAGGTAAATTCAGGATAGTACAGGATTTAAGAAAGGTGAATGATATTGTAATCCCATGTTTTCCTGTGGTATCGAATCCATCCACCATACTTTACCAAATTCCATGCACAACTGAATGGTTTACTGTGACTGACCTCTGCCGAGCTTTCTTTTTGATTCCATTGCATGAAGATAGTAAGTACCTGTTTTCCTTTGTATTCTGAGAGAAAGTATTAGCATGATGTTGAGTCCCCCAGTTTTTAATCATAGCTTGAAAAAGAATCTGGAATAATTGAGTTTGCCCCAATGTTCAGTTTTTGTGCAATATGTACAAGCTTTACTCATCGCATTGAGAACAAAAGAATCTTGCAAAGTTGATACCAATACATTGTTGAATCATTTGGCAGAGAATGGATATCAGGTGTCACCAAACAAACTTCAGTATTGTCAAAGATAAATCCAGTATTTAGGACATATCATTGAAAAGGGAAGAAATAAAGTATCAAGAGGAAGAGTCAAAGCTATTCTGAAAATGAGTCCACCACAAATGCAGAGAAAGGTCAGGATGTTTTTGTGCATGGTTGGCTACTGCAGACAGTGGATACCAAACGTTTCCATGGTGGCAGAATTCTTGTTGAGGTTGACACACAAAGATGTACCCAATCTGAGTCCATGGGACAATGAATGCATGAAAGCATTCCTAAAGCTGAGAGAAAGTCTCTGTCATAACCGGCACTGAGAATACCCGACTACACAAAATATAACTTTTTTTGCAGTGAGACGGAGGGCAATAATCTGCCAATGCTAACCCAAATATATGGAGATGCCAAAAAGACTCTGGTGTAATTTTCTCTAACTCTTGATCCTGTAGCCACCGCTTTGCCTGGTTGTCTTAAAGCAGTAGCTGCTGTGAGCGTAAGTCTTGACATCAAAAATGTCTATAGTACCTTTTTCGAAGATATTCGTCACCCAAAAGAACATATTATTTGAGTCAAGTGTTGAATGTTCCAAATTCTGATTTACTTGACTGGAGGAAAGAAAGGCTAGCGCCACCTTGAAAGTCATCTGATACAAAAGAACTACTGATCTAAAATATTACTGAAAAATAAAAAGACTGAGAAATTATTGAACTGTTTATAATATAAAAAGACTAAAATAAATTGAAAAAGATAAGAAGAATATGGAGACCCGAGGGAGCAGCGGAAGAGTAGTGATAACATTTTTGGAGAACATGGAGTAGGGTTAAAGATTGTCTATACATAGATAATTATCATTAACAAGACTAAAAGACTAAAAGAAAATAATAAAGAAAATCATCAAAAAGAAAAAGATTAACTCAAAAAGAAAACTAGCCTAAAGAAGATATTGTTCAACTTCAAAAATATATAATATCATGTTACAAATTATTTGTTGGTATTAAATCTGATTTTAGAGACAATATGTTGAATATCAACAGCCCTAGGTGGAAAATACATTTAGGGACTTTACTGACACTTATATTTTTAGTAGAAATAGCAAATAGTATTATGTATACAGTTTATGCCTGGCATTGAGAAAGCTGTAGGAGAATATATAAATGCAACATCTAGACCAGGTATAGATGAAGATGAACTGAAAGCATAATTTGCAGATTATATGAACGTAGATTATTCAATGAATGTTTACCTTAGATTAACTCAAGAATCCATCAGAGCTAAGACACATATTCAACGCCTCGCAATAATGGATTCTGGACCAACCACAGCACTGAAACTGTGCTGTTTGCTGCCACAGACCTTATAGCACTCCTTGACCTTCAGATAAACTGTGGCCCTGATCCTCCTTGACCTCTTGGCTGCATTTAACACTGTCTCCCACCACACCCTCATCAACAGACTCTCCAACACTGGCATACAGCAAAACACCCTCAAGTGCATTGCCTCTTTCTTGATGTCATGCACACCACAGCATCTGACTACTTCCATTCAACTCTGCACCCAACAAAATCATATTCAGCATACTCCAAGGATAATCCCTCTTCCCCACTCTGTTCAACATCTACATGACCCCCCTCAGAGACATCGCCAGATCCCAAGGACTCAACATAATCTCCTAAGTAGACAACACTCAACTAATCCAAATGCTCACTAAGGACCCCGTGAATGCCAAAATCAATTTCTGCAATGACATAACTAACGTAGCCAAATGGATGAGAGATAGCTGCCTCAAACTCAACTTGGACAAAATTGAAATACTTATCTTTGGAAAGAACTCTTCCATTTGGTACCATAGTTGGTGGCCAATAGAACCCGGGCCAATACCCACACTTATGGACCATGCACACAACATTGGCATCATCCTTAGCAACCAACTGACCATTAAATGACAAGTCATTGCCGTCGCCTCCGCCTGCTTCCACAACCTCTGCATGCTTTGCAGAATCTTCAGAAGGATCCCAATCAACACCAGGAAAACAGTTACCCAAGCCCTCATTACCAGCTGCCTTGCCTACAGCAACATTCTCTATGCAGATATCTCCTCCTAGCTCTTCAATTGACTCAAAACCATACAGAACGCTGCAGCCAGACTCTTCCTGGACCTCTCCAAATGGACCCATATAGCCCCAACCTCAGAACCCTCCGCTGGCTTTCCCATCCATAAGAGATGCCAGTTCAAGATTTTATATCATGCATACAAATCTCTTCACGACCTTGGACCATCCTACATCAACCATCGACTGAACTTCCAACTGCCCACAACACACCTGCGTTCCGCCTCACTCACCTTCACTCACCCCCACCCATTGAGAGCAGCTGCATCGGAGGCCAATCCTTCTCCTACATCACCCTACTCCTCCCTCCCTGGCAGACTTCAGAAAAAAACTCAAGACCCAGCTTTTCGACAGGGACACAGCACCCTCAGCACCCTGATACTCCTAGGGATGACAGTGTTGTGCTATATAAGTGCTGATTAATTGATTGATTGAAGAATACATTAAAGCTATTGAAGTTAAAGGTTGTCATGTCTGTGCACACATGCCATCCTCTGCAATAAACAGGATACCTACCAGTATATTCCACTTTCCTATGCTATTTCTTATAGTGTCTTTCTTAGTCTAGAATATAGGCAAATGACATTTTGAATACTGTCACCTTGACTTGGTACATTCTAAAGTTCCACTATTTAGAAGTATGAATTTACACCTACAAGCTAAGGAAATGGAGACTGGATGGTACTACTTTAGACAATTTCTTCCTGTAAACGCTGGTAAAGCACATAAGAAAATCCTAAAATGCCTAATGAACTCACAAGGAAAAGCTTTTATTTTTATGCTAGAAGAGAGAAATTAGCAATTTGTAAAAAAGTGTGTAAAAGAGAGAGGATGTTCAGCAGAATGTATGGAGAAAAGAAGAGGATGAATAGAGAAAGATAGTGTCTGTACCTAAGCTTAAACAAGACAAAAAGCATAAAGAAAAACTAAGGGGGTCATTCAAACCCTGGCGGTCGGTGATAAAGCGGCGGCCAACCCGCCAACAGGCAGGCGGTCCAAAAAATGGAATTCTGACCCTGGCGGGAACCGCCAACACAGCCCGCCACATTAACACTCCGACCGCCACGGCGGGACCGACAAACAACGCGGCGGTCACCGCCAACAGGCAGGCGGCAGACAATGTACCGCCCACCCTATCACAACTCACCAATCCGACACCTTTTCCGGGCGGGAGCCCCGCCGATAAAAACACGGCGGAAACAGACTACGAACGGGAAAACGCTCACCTATACACACTCCACGAGGAAGGAGGACAGCATGGAGCCCGAATTACACATCCTACCGGCTATTGTCTACCTGCTCATCTACCAGGAGTACGAACGCTGGCGCAGACGACAACGGTCAGTACTGCACCTACGACACAGGGGAGGGGGGAGGAGGAAAGCTTACGGACACACACATATGCGATACACCCACCCCCCCAACCCACCCCCCCAATACCTACACACCAATGCAGAGCAACAAGTCAGAGTGAGACCCCCCAAACCCCCCAGAATAATTCAAAGACATAATTCAAATGAAGTTTAAAATTTATGTATAAAATAGGTTCATTTAAGTCATGGTAAATATGCCATATGAAATATACAAAAGAAATAATGAACATAGTGCAAAGTATAAACATAGTCAATAAGTCCTGCACAGTCCGTTCAATATCCATAGTCCGTGGGCCAATGTGTACAAACACATGGGCAAAGCCCACACAGGAGACCGGAAACCATTGGAGAGAACACTGCTGGGGCATCAGATGAGAAAACAACAGGCACCTCAGGGGGAAGGGAAAGGGGGGCACCTCAGCCACATGAGTCCACGACGCCAGATCCACGAGGGGCCTCCATGCCCACTGTACCATCCTGGAGAGTGCAAAGCCACAGTCCATCAGATGGATAACCGACTCCACTGGTATTGGAGGAGGCATGGTGCCCAGAGTGCTTCGTGAACACCTGCTCGACACAGAACCGGCACTGTCAATGGACCAGCGGTGCTTGAGACGGAGGTGCCCAGCAGAGCGGTGCTTGAGATGAAGGGCCCAGCGGAGCGGTGCTTGAGATGAAGGGCCCAGCGGAGTGGTGCTTGAGATGAAGGGGCCAGCGGAGCGGTGCTTGACAGGAACGGCCCAGCGGAGCGGTGCTTGACAGGAAGGGCCCAGCGGAGCGGTGCTTGACAGGAAGGGCCCAGCGGAGCGGTGCTTGAGATGAAGGGGCCCAGCGGAGCAGTGCTTGACAGGAAGGGCCCAGCGGAGCGGTGCTTGAGATGAAGGGCCCAGCGGAGCGGTGCTTGACATGAAGGGCCCAGCGGAGCGGTGCTTGACAGGAAGGGCCCAGCGGAGCGGTGCTTGACAGGAAGGGCCCAGCGGAGCGGTGCTTGAGATGAAGGGCCCAGCGGAGCAGTGCTTGAGATGAAGGGCCCAGCGGAGCGGTGCTTGAGATGAAGGGCCCAGCGGAGCGGTGCTTGAGATGAAGGGCCCAGCGGAGCCGTGCTTGAGATGAAGGGACCAGCGGAGCGGTGCTTGACAGGAAGGGCCCAGCGGAGCGGTGCTTGAGATGAAGGTCCCAGCGGAGCGTTGCTTGACAGGAAGGGCCCAGCGGAGCGGTGCTTGAGATGAAGGGCCCAGCGGAGCGGTGCTTGACAGGAAGGGCCCAGCGGAGCGGTGCTTGACAGGAAGGGCCCAGCGGAGCGGTGCTTGACAGGAAGGGCCCAGCGGAGCGGTGCTTGAGATGAAGGGCCCAGCGGAGCGGTGCTTGACAGGAAGGGCCCAGCGGAGCGGTGCTTGACAGGAAGGGCCCAGCGGAGCGGTGCTTGAGATGAAGGGCCCAGCGGAGCGGTGCTTGACAGGAACAGCCCAGCGGAGCGGTGCTTGAGATGAAGGGCCCAGCGGAGCGGTGCTTGACAGGAAGGGCCCAGCGGAGCGGTGCTTGACAGGAAGGGCCCAGCGGAGCGGTGCTTGAGATGCAGGGCCCAGCGGAGCGGTGCTTGAGATGAAGGGCCCAGCGGAGCGGTGCTTGACAGGAAGGGCCCAGCGGAGCGGTGCTTGAGATGAAGGGCCCAGCGGAGCGGTGCTTGAGATGAAGGGCCCAGCGGAGCGGTGCTTGACAGGAACGGCCCAGCGGAGCGGTGCTTGACAGGAAGGGCCCAGCGGAGCGGTGCTTGACAGGAAGGGCCCAGCGGAGCGGTGCTTGAGACGGCGGGCCCTGTTCAGCGGTGCTCCTCACGGCGGGGCCCTGTTCAGCGGTGCTCTTCACGGCGGGGCCCTGCTCAGCGGTGCCTGTCTTGGCGGGGCCCTGTTCAGCGGTGCTCCTCACGGCAGGGCCCTGTCCAGCGGTGCTCTTCACGGCGGGGCCCTGTTCAGCGGTGCTCTTCACTGCGGGCCCTGTTCAGCGGTGCCTGTCTTGGCGGGGCCCTCTTCAGCGGTGCTTGTCCTGTCTTTCAAGGGAGCCAGACCTGGCCAAGACTCCCCGCTTAGTCGCCCTCCGACCTTGTGGTAGCAGGGCCCTCCTGTGATGGAGTCTTGTGCCCGTGGGTGTCGTCCGTCACACCCGGTATGGGGCTGGTGGGGCCCTCCTGGTGCGCTCGGCTGCGGCATGTCTTCTCCGCCCTGCTGCCCTTGCCCTCCTTCGCTGCAGCTCTCGGGCCCTTGCCTCCCTTAGATGATGTGGCAGGTGACGTGGCAAGGCCACTCTCCGTGGTGGCAGCCGTCTCAGGTTTTTCGTGCCGGCCCTTAAGTTTTCTTGTCCTCTTCCCAGGGGGTGGGCTGGCTGTCCCCTTGCTGCTGGCCGATGTTCCTTCCCTAGGAGCTGGTGGAATCCAATAGCCCTGTACTATGGTGATACTAGATGCAGGGCTGGTGGTGGCTGAGGCGCTCTTTGGACTCTTACCAGATGGAGGGGGTGGGTCAGGTGATGCAAAGAGGTTAATTTTGGAGAGGAAAAGTTTTTTAGGAGCAATGGGAACGGTAGGTGCAGTGGGTATGGGAGTGGAGGAAGAGGATGTGGTTGTAGGAGAGTCAAGTGTGCTGTCTTTGGGTGCAGGTGCTTGTGCTGGAGGCTGTCGTGAGGTGGATGGCTGTTGGGTGGGTGGCTGCCTGCGTTTGTGTGCTTTGGAAGAGGGGGTGACAGACACAGTGGGAGAGGACACAGGGGACGTGTAAATGGCAGTGGGGGTGGTGACTGAACGTGTGCTGACTGTAATGGAGGGTGTGCTGGTGATGGAAGTACTGGCTGATGGTGGTGTGCATGCAGGTGTGAGTGGAGACGTCACAGGGAGGGAGGAGGGAGACGAGGAGGAGGGGGACACAGAGGTGGTAGTGACTGTTGGCATGTCTGCATCTGGATGTTGTTTGTGTGAATGCTTGTGGGATCTGTGGTGCTTATGTCTGGATGAGCTGCCCTTGGGTGTTGAGGTGTTTGCAGGCTGGTCTGATGGTGTGGATGGGATAGGCTGAGGAACAGGAGACTGGGACTGGGTGGAGGGAGTTAGAAGAGGGAGGCTGGAGACAGGGACAATGGCTGCCGTCAGTGCTGAGGCCAGAGCGTTGAACGATCGCTGATGGGCAGCCTGACCCGAATGAATGCCCTCCAGGTATGCATTGCTCAGATGCACCTCCCTTTCCACCCCCTGGATGGCATTCAAAAGGGTAGACTGCCCAACAATGAGCGTCCGGAGGAGGTCAATGACCTCCTCACTGAGGGCAGCAGGGGTAACTGGGGCAGGGCCTGAGGTGCCTGGGGTGAAGGAGATGCCCGCCTTGGTGTGCGAGCGGGCATGGGGCGAACGCTGAGGGGCTGCTTGGAGGGCGGAGCTGGTGCGCTGGGTGGCGGCTGTACCTGTAGTTGCGGGGGGCAAGGATGTTGCTGTCACCGCAAGGGAGCTCCCTTCCGAGGACGTGTCGGTGTCGCTGACGTCTCCACGGGTCCCCGTTGTGGAGCTCCCCTCGCCCTCCATCTCACTGCTGAACTCGGAGTCCGTTGCATGGCCCTCCGGGGCCATGTGAGATGCAGCTCCCTCGTGCGCCGATGCCACTTCTCCTCCGCCTGATGATGCTAATGCACACATGCACAGGAAGAAAAAGAAATTGGGTGGGGGGGAAAAATGAAGACAGGTTGAATGCATGCATTGGCAACACCGTTGGCGGAGAGGACAGACACAGAAGCCCCCTGAACTACGCTGCGCAATCGGGGTACACTACTCAGTTCTTGTGACTAGGCCTACAGGTCTATGGACGACAAATGCACACATGGGTGATGCAGGACCATGGATAGCTGTACTTGGCAACCTACAGAGGTGGGAGGCGGGGGCACAGGGCCATGGCTAATGGAGGGGACTAGCCTACAGAAAGCGCCCTGGCCTTGAGTTACCCACAGCCCTCCTCCCCCACCCAGACACCTCCACTACGCGCAAAGATAGCAGAATGTGCTGATACTCACCCCCTTGTGTCTGCTGTGATGTCCTCACGTGCCCATCCAAATCGGGGTAGGTCACCGCCAGGATCCGGGACATCAGGGGGGTCAATTGGTGGCTGGCACCCCTCCTACGTTGGGAGGCCATCCCCAGCAGAGACTCAGCGGTCTTTCTGGTCCCGCGGCGGATGTCCTCCCACCTCTTTCGGCAGTGGGTGCCCAGTCCGTTGTGGACCCCCAGGGCCCGGAGGTCCTTGACGATGGCACGCCAAATGTCGACCTTCTGATGGGCGCTGAACTATTTGACATGTACAGGGTGGGAAAGGAAATATCATCACTTTTCAGCATGGTAGATGTGAGTGGCCCCCCTCCCCAACCTTGCCATGTGGCACATGTTCCCATCTGTCGTGCGTTGCACTCCTCATTCACTCCCCTCCCCACCATCTTACATACACCCCACTCAACACAGGCATAGCCCATTCAGCGTGCACCCTGTGTACTAACCTGTTGGCCTGGAGGACCGTAGAGTAGCGCATACTGGGGGAGGACCCCATCAACAAGTTTCTCCAATTCTTCGGAAGTGAAGGCAGGGGCCCTTTCCCCAGTCGCAGCAGCCATTGTATCTCCCAGACCGAGGTCACAGCAGCACTTGCAGTATAGGTTCTCTCCTGTGAATGATCAGGTCTCGAGTGATTAATCAGATAGAAAATGGCGGTCACGCCCGCGGCAGTGCGTACCGCGGCGGTGCGTACCGCGACCGCCGGCGCACATCGTCATTGGCTCTTGAGACCCATAGGGTTCAATGTTAACCAATGCTGCTTTGCGCCGCGGTCTTCGACCGCCTACCGCCAAGGTGTGCCACGCCAGCGCAGTGACCTCACATCCCACTGTCACACTTCACAGGTCAGGCAGCCGCCATTTCAAGGGCCCACATGGCATGATTTCTACTGCGTCACACAGGCCTAGGCCTTGCATTGCCACTCATACAAGCCGTTCCATGCATAGTGATTCGTGTACTGTGCAAGCTGTGTGAACGAACCTGTGGGTTGCTTGACTCTGTTCTCCATGTTGTCCTTCCTAGGCACCGTCCGCTGGGACTTGCGAGGAGAAGGATGAATCCTCCCGTGTACCGAGCGCTGGTGGACCTGTCGACAATGGAAGAACGACATATCATACTTACATACCGGCTTGACAGAGCAACTATACATGAACTATGTGCCCAGCTGGAGCCAGACCTGATGTCCCCCATCCGCCAACCCACAGGGATTCCCCCTCTGGTGCAGGTTCTGTCAGTACTCCATTTTTTGGCAAGTGGGTCATTTCAGACAACAGTGGCCATATCATCTGGGATGTCTCAGCCTATTGTCCAGAGTGTTGTCTGCCCTGATGAAATACATGCGGAGATACATTATTTTCCCTGAGGTGGGCGAATTGGCTACAGTGAAGGGTGATTTCTATGCCCTTGGACATATCCCCAACATCATTGGGGCCATTGATGGGACCCATGTGGCTTTGGTTCCCCCCAAAGACAGTGAGCAGGTGTACCGAAACAGAAAAAGTTATCATTCGATGAATGTCCAGGTGGTCTGTTTGGCTGACCAGTACATCTCCCATGTAAATGCCAAGTTCCCTGGGTCAGTGCATGACGCATATGTCATGCGAAATAGCAGCATCCCTTATGTGATGGAACAGCTACTGAGACACCGTGTGTGGCTAATTGGTGACTCTGGTTACCCCAATCCTTTCGTGGCTACTGACCCCAGTGAGGAATCCCAGGACAAGGGCAGAGGAACGCTACAATGAGGCCCATGGGCGAACTAGGAGGATCATAGAAAGGACCTTCGGGGTCCTGAAGGCCAGGTTTAGGTGCCTGCATATGACAGGGGGATCCCTCATGTACTCACCAAAGAAGGTGTGCCAGATCATCGTGGCCTGCTGTATGCTTCACAATCTTGCATTGCGACGCCAGGTGCCTTTTCTGCAGGAGGATGGTCCAGATGGTGGTGTTGTTGCAGCTGTGGAGCCTGTGGAGAGTGAAGAAGAGGAAGACGACGGGGACGACACGGACAACAGGGATACAGTCATACAACAATACTTTCAGTAGCACACAGGTAAGAAACAGCCACCCCAATTTACATTTACTTGAGGCCTCATGCGTCTCCACTGTCTGTGTTTCCCCCCAGTTCCTGTTAACTGATTTGTGACTTTCCCTTCCCTTTTCAGAGCTGTATGACCCACTGCCTGACTTCAGCTTTGTTTGCCCATGGACTAAAGCTTATTGAAATTGGTATGTTGTCATCACAAAGTAACTGGACATTATTGAACCCTTATATGTAATACATTTGTTAAGAATACAAGCAGACTCCTGTTTATTTAAGTGGAATAAGTGATTTATTTAAAGTGCTAGATATAGGTAAATGATTGGGAAGCGGGGATGGGTGGGGGTGGAGTAATGTCCATGGCAGAGTCCAGTTCTCAGTCGCACAGGTGCATTGTCCATATGCCTGTGGAAGGATGGAGCAAGGGCAGTTCAAGGTTGGACAGGGTGACAATGTGGAACAGTGGGATGACATCAGGGGGTATCTTAGGCTGGCGGGGGTCTTGCAATCCTACTCTGTCTTCCTGTGAGATCTCAGGTTCCGCTTGCGGGGTGGTTCTTCTTCTGCAGGAGGTGGGGTTCTGGTGGCCCGTCGTTGTGTGGGGGCCTCCTGTCCACTAGCGCCGGCGGAGGTGGTAGGCTGTTCCTGGCCTGGGCTAGTGACAGGGGCCCTTTGGGGTGCCACATGGTCCCGCAATGTGGTGACGAGCTGGGTAAGGGCCAGGACGATGGTCCCCATTGCGGAACCGATGTTCCTCAGTTCCTCTCTGAACCCCATGTACCGTTCCTCCTGCAGTTCCTGGATCTCCTGGAACCGGGCCAGTACCGTCGCCATCGTCTCCTGGGAGCGGTGGTATGCTCCCATGATGGTGGAGAGGGCCTCTTGGAGAGTGGGTTCCCCGGGCCTGTCCCCCCCCTGTCGCACAGCAGCCCTCCCAGTTCCCCTGTGTCCCTGGGCCTCTGTCCCCTGGCCGGTGTGCCCACTACCACTGCCCCCAGGTCCCTGTTGTTGTTGGGGTGGTGGGTCAACCTGGGTGCCCTGTAGTGGTGGACACACCGCTGATTTACGTGCCCTGGAGACAGAGGCATGGGCCCGCTGGGTGGGAGCTGTGCTGGTGTTCCCAGAGGGGGTTGGGTCTGGTGTAGCCTGTGGCTGTCTGTGGGGAACCGACTGTCCAGAGGTCCCCGATGGGCCGGGCTGGTCGTCTGGGTCCAGGGAGACAGAGCTGCTGTCATCGCTGGGGGCCTCTTCTGGGGGTGGGATGTACATCTCTGGACCCTCCGTGGCGGTGTGGTGGCGTTCGGGTCCTGCAGGGGTATAAAGGTATGGTTATTGCTGCTGTGTGTGGGATTTCGTGTGATGGGTGGGTGTCCGTGTACCCAAGTGCAGGCATTCCCTTGTGGGGGCTTTTGTGAGGGTGGCTTGTGGGGGTGATGTGTGTGTGCAGTGGGCATGCTTTGGTGATGGGTGTCCATGCTTTGTGGTTGCATGCAGGGCTTGGTGTTGGGATGGGTGGGTTGTGATGGTGAGCCTTTTGCTAGGGGTTGGTGTGATGGGGGAGGGGGTGAGGGTGGGGGTATGATTTGGCATGCAGGTGGGGTGGGGGTGGGAAGCAGTAGTGAAGATTTGCCTTACCAGAGTCCATTCCTCCACCTACTCCTGCCAGGCCCTCAGGATGCAGGATGTGCAAGACTTCCTCCTCCCACGCGGTAAATTCTGGGGGAGTAGGTGGGGGTCTGCCGCCAGTCTTCTGCACCGCTATGTTGTGCCTTGATACCATGGAACGCACCTTCCCCCGTAGGTCGTTCCATCTCTTCCTGATGTCCTCCCGATTGCGTGGATGCTGTCCCACCGCGTTGACCCTGTCCACTATCCTTTGCCATAGCTCCATCTTCCTGGCAATTGTGGTGTGCTGCACCTGTGCCCCGAAGAGCTGGGGCTCTACACGGACTATTTCCTCCACCATGACCCTGAGTTCGGCGTCACTGAACCTGGGGTGTCTTGGGGGGGCCATGGGGTGGTGTGGTTGAGGTGTGGGGTGGCGTTTGTGGTGATGAGTGTGGTGCGTGTGGTGGTGTGTGGTGTTTGGTGCGTGGATTCTGTGTGGGTGATGGTGTTGTGTGCCTCTGTGTTGTGAGATTCTCTATTCTGTGCTCTGTCTCTAGCCTTCGTCAATGATTTCGGGTGGTAGGGGCTTGTGGGTGATGTGGGTGTGTGTTTTATATTGTGTTGGGTGTGTGGGAGTGGTGTTAGTATGTGTATCAGGTGTGTGTATTTCGAAGTGACCAATGTGGCTGAGTTTTCTATGGATGTGTGTATTTTGACCGCGGCGGTGTGTACCGCCGAATGGAATACCGCGTTTGCAAGAGCGCCGCGTGGATTTGTGGGTCGGAATGGTATGGGCGTATTTCTGTTGGCGTGACGGTGGAGGTTTGGTCAGGGCCATTTTTTCGCTGACCTTTGGTGTGGCGGATTATTGAGGATGTCGGGTTTTCGACGGTTTGGCAGTTGCGGGTCAGAATGACCCTGGCGGTTTACCGCGGCCCCGGCGGTGTTGTTAGCGGTCTTCTGACCGTCAGTAAGCGCCTTTTACCGCTGAAGTCAGAATGACCCCCTAAGTGTGTTTAAGATAGGAATTAGTGGCAGAAAAACACCGGTGGAAAAAAGTTATTGTGAGCATATGTTTGAATTGTCTGGAGGAATATGGCAAATTCTGCAAGAAGATGACCTTACAATACCCCATTCTCTCTGTTTATATGTTGAGAGAATACATACTTAGGGGGTCATTCTGACTCCCGCGGGCGGCGGGAACCGCCAGAAGACCGTACCGCGGTCAAATGACCGCGGCGGTCATTCTGACTTTCCCGCTGGGCCGGCGGGCGACCGCCAGAAGGCCGCCCGCCGGCCCAGCGGGAAAGCCCCTTCAACAATGAAGCCGGCTCCGAATGGAGCCGGCGGAGTTGAAGGGGTGCGACGGGTGCAGTGGCACCCGTCGCGATTTTCAGTGTCTGCTTTGCAGACACTGAAAATCTTTATTGGGCCCTGTTAGGGGGCCCCACGACACCCGTTCCCGCCATCCTGTTTCTGGCAGTGAAAACCGCCAGAAACAGGATGGCGGGAAGGAGGTCGGAATCCCCATGGCGGCGCTGCTTGCAGCGCCGCCGTGGAGGATTCCCTGGGGCAGGGGAAAACCGGCGGGAAACCACCGGTTTCCCTTTTCTGACCGCGGCTTTACCGCCGTGGTCAGAATGGCCCCTGAAGCACCGCCAGCCTGTTGGCGGTGCTTCCGTGGCACTCTGCCCTGGCCAGGGTCAGAATGACCGCCTTAATATGTTGAGAGAATACAATCTTTAGCTTGCCTGCTTATTGGGATTTAGGCTAACTTTTTCCAAAGATGAATCACATCCAGAGCTTAGATGCATTAACAATACCACCACACGTAAAAGATATACATGCAGTGTGAATGAAGGGACATAGTTAGTGGGTGACATATCTGAAACAATCATACCTGCTGCAGGAGTAGTTTTAAATTATTAGAAAATCAGAAAGCTATCCATGATAGTTGATAGTTGATAGTTCAGCAACTAATACCTCTGGAGCTTTACTAGTAGAAAACACTGAGCTTGTAGCAGTATGAGATATGGTTTTGCAGAACACATATGCATTGGATATCCTACTAGTAGTAGTAGTACAAAACTTTATTCGACTTTCAAACAAGTCATAAAAGTAACAAGTAAAACACGTCTATGTATAAGAGCACAATAAATACAATAAAAATAATAAAAAGATAAATACCAGAGATAAAATGCATGTCATTAATTTGTCCATTCACACATATTTAAATGGCCTAGTTAGATTGGCACCAATACACCCATAGACTTTATTGCAATTATTACAGAGTGTAAAAAA
This sequence comes from Pleurodeles waltl, assembly GCF_031143425.1. Lineage (NCBI taxonomy): Eukaryota > Metazoa > Chordata > Amphibia > Caudata > Salamandridae > Pleurodeles > Pleurodeles waltl. The sequence goes on from NC_090440.1 coordinate 1,137,497,682, forward strand.
TTTGCCAAAGTTCCACACATTTCAATAGAAGATAAAGGGGGTCATTCCGACCCCGGTGGAAACACCGCCGCGGGGGACATTCCGACTTTCCCGCTGGGCCGGCGGGCGATCTGCAAAAGATCGCCCGCCGGCCCAGCGGGAAAGCCCCAGCAAAGATGAAGCCGGCTCCGAATGGAGCCGGCGAATTTGCTGCTGTGCGACGGGTGCAGTGGCACCCGTCGCGATTTTCAGTGTCTGCCAAGCAGACACTGAAAATCTTTATGGGGCCCTGTTAGGGGGCCCCTGCACTGCCCATGCCAGTGGCATGGACAGTGCAGGGGCCCCCAGGGGCCCCACGACACCCGTTCCCGCCAGCCTCTTCCTGGCGGTGTAAACCGCCAGGAACAGGCTGGCGGGAAGGGGGTCGGAATCCCCATAGCGGCGCTGCTTGCAGCGCCGCCATGGAGGATTCCTTTGGCCAGGGGAAAACCGTCGGGAAACCGCCGGTTCCCCTTTTCTGACCGCAGCTTTACCGCCACGGTCAGAATTGGCCAGGAAGCATCGCCAGCCTGTTAGCGGTGTTTCCACGGTCCCCGGCCCTGGCGGTCATGGACCGCCAGGGTCGGAATGACCCCCAAAATCTGTAAGCTAATATACGCAATACGACACTGACGCAGATTGATAGATCTTAGAAAAGGCATTAAAAGGCGCATTCTCTGTATATCATAAAATTTACAAAAGAGGATCACATGTATCGTAGTTTGGGGTGCCTTTGCGTCACAAGGACATACCCATAAGGTTGCACTCCAGTCGTTCCTAGTCGGGAAAGTTACTAAGCGATGGAAAGTATCTAACATTAATCTTGTAAGGAAAAAACGATACTGAGGATTTACCACATTTACCAAATCGGGCTGCATGCCCTCTGTGGACAAGATTAATTGGTTAGACATAACACTACGCTTTTTTGATTCTGCTTCCCAGCACTGATCTTCTAGATGCTTCAATGTCAAGGCCCTCAATTCCTTCCTGGTAATTTTTTCCAGTAGTTCTGGATTTGTATAATATTCTTTACTGCCCATGTTTTCAAAAAAGGTCATAATTTACCTCAGCCAAGGGACTCTTAGAGAATATGTTGACGCCATAAAATCAGGTAAAATTGCCTTATTTAATCCAGTATGCTCTGAGGTCCAAACTTTCTGCCATAATAATAATGGCTATATCTTTATTAAGTCAGCTAGAAAGGAAACCCCTAGTTCCGCATGACTAATGTGCGACGATGTGCCATTTGGTACCATTAACAAGTATCTCAGAAAGTCATTTTCCATCGTCTGGATCAGGTTGCTGTTAGTGTATCCCCAAATACAGGATCCATACATGGTGGCCGGGATACACTTGGCTCTATAGATTTTTACCCTATTCTGTGGGGTAATCCCCCCCTAACCTTTTTGAAAACATTTTCAAGGCCGCCGTTGTTTTGATGATCTGGACTTTTTTCGTTTTCACACAGTGTGCCCAGGAGCCCTGTTTATCAAGCATTATACCCAAGTATGAAAATGTTCAGGCCATATCAACTTTACCCTCTTGTGTGGTGATATTATAGGTCTTACTCTGTTTCCTACCGCAATTTATTATAAAAGTTTTCGCGCGGCTAACGGTAAGTCCTAAGTCTGTCATAGAAATTATACAAGTAATTAAGAGTTTTTTGGAGGGCTAATGGAGTCCTGGTCATAAGTCCAGCATAGTCTGCATAGAGTAGCGCCGGGACAGATCGGTTACCTATTTGGGGGAGATCTTTACATTTACTTATCAGTTCACGTTCTAAGTTATTTATATATAATGAGAACAAGAGTGGAGCTAGTACACAGCCTTGGCGTACTCCTGTATGTATGCCACAAGGCTTAGTACATTCCCCTCTTATCCCATACCTCACTCTTGCTCTACACCCTGTATACAGGTCCCGTATAAACTGAATTAATGTTCGTTCTACCCCTATGCTACTTAAAATGTCCCATAACTTCCCATGTATTACGCAGTCAAATGCTGAAGATAGATATATAAAGGCCAAGTACAAATTACCCTCCCTAATCTTTGTATACTTCCCAATTATAATGCTTAGATTCAGGCCCTGTTCCACCATACCTATTCCTGTGCGGAAACCGTACTGTACTTCAGATAAAATGCCTTTTTCTTCCGCCCATGTTTGAAGTCTATTCAAAATAATTCTCCCCACTAATTTAGCTGATGTATCAAGTAAGGAGATTGGCCTATAACAAGCTGGGTTAAGGTGATCGCCTTTTTTATATATAGGGACAATAATACAGTAGAGGCTTGCCACGATGGTGGTGGACCTTCTATACAGAAAGCCCTCAATGTCTGCGTCAATAAGGGACCCCAAATTTGTGTGTTTGCCTTATATAAGTCTACCGGAACCCCATCAGCGCTTTCCCCGCTTTGCTTGAATTTATGGCTTCCACTACCTCCTCTAGACTAAACTGGGGTGTTTCGATCATATGTAGGCCAACCTGAACAGCTGAATCCATTGAGGGATCTGTTGGTTCTATATCACTGGCCTGACAATATATCGTAGAAAAATATTCAATCCAATCCTCTTCTGAAATTGCAATTTCCATTCTAGGGACATGTCTGTCCCCTAACATAGGAGTATTTATTGTTTTCCAAAAGAGGATATTATCCTTTGTAAGGCTAGCTTTGTGTAGAGTTTCCCACAGGTTTCCCTTCAAAATGGATTTCCTTTTTTATGGCTATCTTATATTCCTGTCTACGCATACGGATGTAATTCGGGCATCTTGTTGGGGCGCTTAAGGCCTTTTTTAATCTCTTATGTGTTTTTGTACAATCATGATCGAACCAACCCATTTCCCTTTTCTGTCCTGCCTTTCCCACTTTAATGGTAAGAGCTTCTTTCATGCCTTGCGTTAGCTGCAAAACGGCACTTAAGCATTTTCCTGGGTTTATATCATCGCTAAGGCAGTCTACAAAGGCTTGATTATGGTCACAGATTAGCTTCTTTCAGTAAGTCCTTTGGATCTGTCTGTGACCATCGCAATGTATATCCATTGCGCGGGGATAGTTCGATGTCATTTACCAACACAACCTTATCCACATTTGCCGGTGTAGGGGGAGTTAGTGGAACTTTCAGACTCTGAGGAAAATGATCACTTATTGCAATATCATGAAGTGTATAGTTTATAAGATAATGTGCAAAGTGGGTGGACATTAGAACATAGTCAATCACTGTATCAGCACCCCTTCCATTAAAAGTTGGTTTGAACTGTGGAACTTCGAAATATAGTTTATTTACAAAAGACAAGTTATATTTTTGGGCCATTAGATTCATCGCATTACCTTGGATATTATGAGAGAAATGAGGCCTTAAGCCAGTGTCTTCAGTATCCCAGCCGCATACCTTCTCCGAGGCTTCTTTGCAAAGGTGGACATTAAAATCGCGGCCTATATGATAAGGGTTTCACGTCTATTATTCACACATATTTTCTCTAAATCCTCTCCCATCTCAGTAAAGATATTGGGGGCTTCTCCTGATGGTGCGTTGTTATAAAAATTTATAATTACTAGCTGAGTCTTCTGGTCCAAGTTACTCTCAGTCATTTGGTAATACAATCTCGAGATTTGCATCTTTAGGTTTAATAACGACAACTTATTGGATATATATGTGCATAAGCCTCCTTTTGACCTGTCATGTTTGGTCTGTGCTGCTGGTGTATGGAATGTTTTATATCCATTTATATGAGCAGGACTTAGGAGCCAGGTTTCCTGGAGGCATAAGCATGAAAAATCTTCGATGAAATTCACCCAGAGCTCATTACTATCTTATTAGTTAAGCTTGCCACATTCCAATAAAGTAGGGCTATTTCCGGTTTCTGCTGGGATTGGCAATATACCTTGTTTATAATTAGGGGGGGCATGCCACCATCTGTTGTATGAATTATTGTCAGAAGGGGGTCTCTCTGGTTTGACTGTCTCCCTGCTATATTTCTTTCAAATGCCACTTCATGAGCTGTGTCTTTCTTATTCATGCTGAGCCCTTCTGTATTTATTTCCGGCGCTGTTTCATGAGGTATATCTTTCTTATTCATGCTAAGCCAATCTAGACCTTCTAAAGTTGTGAGCGGTTGAAATCTATTACAAGAAAGAATGGGGTCAGGGCTGAATGGGGGTATTTTGTACGATAATTGTGGATTATTAAAATTATGCCCCACAGGTCTTTGATAGGTCTTTGATATCCTACTAGCTGAGAAAGGTGGAGCCTGCAAGATGCTGAAAATTTAAAAATTGTTGTTCTTACATACCTTACAAGAGTAGAACGATTACAGAGTCTGAAAAGAATAATAATGACTTCAAACTTAATCTTGAACCCCTGGAAACCACTAGCCTAGTACAAAGTTATGCTATAGGATTCACAGCAGTAGCTAGTTGACTTAAGAGGACAGGAGGAGGAATTCTTAAAACAATATTGTTTCATGTATTAATATTAACAGCTTGCTTCCTTTTAGCAAAATTAAAGGCAATACAATGATATTGATAAAGAAACGATCTAGAGATATGAATAAAAGAATGAACTTGATTTGGAATTAAGTGACAGAGTGAACAAAGAATATAAGAGATTGAAGGAAAAAGAAACGTTGACAAATGAAAAGGACAAGACAAGCTACTGAAGAAGAAGATGAAAATGAACTTTGACAAATACATTTGTGATTAATATTTGTGATGATTCCAAACCATCAAAGGGGGAGGTTGCTTGAGATTTTAATAGAAAATAAAATCCATTAATGAGCCGCATTTAGACATGCACTTTCGTTACTAAACCTTGCATCACCCGAGTTTGCTTGACTTGCTTGATTTTCTAATGTTGACAAATTCCAATTAACCTAATTCAGCATTAATGCAACATAAATGTTTCTATCATAACTTTTGCATGGCCTGTGCATGACACAAACTTCCTCCTATAACAAAGAGAGCTATAATATTGTATTCTTTCTATCTGACTGACCTGTATCAGACTTTCAAAACTTGCTAAACTAATCTGAAACTTGCTTCTTTGTGAATAGGTGTACGGTGTGAAGATGTATGAGAATTAAATGACAAAGTGCAAATAAACGTAAAACGTATACACTTGTCTTGCTTTTCAAAGAGAGAAGCACGCAACAAAGAATGTCTATGTATCCAGACAAACGTTTTGTGAAACATACTGTGATGCATTTTTTGACTGCTCATTGTTCAAAAAGTCACATCAACGGAAAGTGTTCTGTTCTCATAAAATCCCAGTACCTGGTTGAATGTTTAATATCTTGAATGAACCAACTTTGCTAAAATGTATTTTTCATTTTACATGTATAAAACGTGTTACCAGGGAAAGAAAAGACGGCGAGACAGTGATAGGGTGCTAGGACGGCAGCAGAGACATCAGCGGCAGACTTATTTTCAGGCTCAGTCTCTCTCTCTCTGAGCTCTTGACACAGATTGGCCCATTACTATTTTGTTTATGAGTACTGATAGTCTTCACAGACCAGACTGCTACTACATTTTGTTCTCTTAACTATTCACTGCCTTAAATGTTTTACTTGTACTGATTTAGAATACTAGAATAGGGATAGATTGTGGGACACACTTTATGCAATGTTCTGTAAGCAGCAATTGACTCATAAAGAGAGATTGAACCCTTATGATAAAATAAAGCCTCAAAACGATAATTATAACTCTCGTTATTGACTCCTGAAAGACTATTGAATGTACTATTGATGTTGAGTTGCAGCTTTTATCCTATACCCATTCCCAAGATCCCCTAAGGTATGCAGAGTATTTTAATAAGTGTAGGATCCCCTGCTCTCCTAGTAGTGAAGAAGGAAAGGGGTGAGAAAGAGGTGAGTGGAGGAGAAAACACAACCCCAGTGTCATGCAATCAACAGTCTCCAAGAATTATCAGACCGATGCTAGTGAATTGGCACTAGCAATAATAACAGTTTGAATGGCACCAAGAATATTGCGGCAAATAACCATGTGTGCAAAACATCGGTGCAATAGAGCAAAGTACAGATTGCTCAGCTAAAAGAGAACCAAAAGATTGTAAGTTCATACGCCCATTAATGGGCCCTTCCGGACAGGCATCGTGATAGAAAGGATTGAAAGTAAGCAACACACAAATAGCTACTGTTGTTGGAATGGTGTAAGTGGAAAGGAATCACATATTCCAGTGAAATAATTCCTGTAAAATAAAGTGACAGACCCACAATAGTGTCAATATATGACTATCAAAAAAGTAAGAGAAATTTTATGAAGAACCTACAGAAAAAGTAGTTTGAAAATGTCTGTACTCACTCTAAGGTACAATATGCTGAATATTTTTGGCAAGACTGAAAGAGTGATGAAAATAATTAATTATCCTATTCCCCATATCTTCATTGAACTGAAGGTAAGGTGGTACAGGTAGTCAACACAAATTAGCACTACTGGTATGAGAGATACATCAATATGGATCAATTCTCCAACTTTTGGTGCCCCAATAAGAACACCCTGAGATTTGTGCCAGCACAGGCCATTAAAAAAACTATACGGAGAACCCTCACACACTGCCTAAATGTCATGCCTCATTTTCGGGTCTCCTCATTCACCAAGAATTTTAATAATGATAAATGGCCTTCCTATGTGATTTTTGTTTCACTGTGACAGACTCCTCTTTTTCCCTTCCAGCTCCACAGAGTGCCTTTCAATCACATTTGAAGCCCATTCACCAGCCCTAATCAGTGCAATTCCCACTAACAACCTAGGGGCTAAAGCTGCACCTAGAGGTCTGATTATTGAGAATGAACCAAGATTTTTCCCAGATGATCTGACATTTTGTAAAGATTGGTCAAACATAGAATGGAAATGAACCAGAGACTGACTGGTTCTAATAATCAACACTACAAAACATCACTCAGATGCAATGCTTATCAGAATCCAGACTAGTGAAAACAATTTGAAGATTCTTGTATATATTAATGTTTATAAAAAAAGTCTAGATGACAGTTAGAAAGGCATGATGTAATACAAAGGATTTCTCATACAGTCAAAATTTTCTAAATCATAGTAGGATGTGCGTAAATTCATTCATGAATCTGCATACCCATATACGACTGATGAATATTATACAAAAGAGAGTCAGACTCAGACAAATAATCATACGGTGAAAAGGAGACCAACACCACAAAACTGAACTTTTAGTTCAGATTGCCACAACAGCAGCAGTGACGAAAGTGAAAAAGGTGGCTATCAACCATATCCTCCATCCATGATTCCTCAACCTACCTTTCCATCCAACCCTTAATGTAACACCAATATGAGATACCCCTTGGAACCATACAGACCTCCTTACTAGGCAAGGGCAGAGGGCAGAGAAGGGTAAAACAACAACCGAAAGAGAACAAACCCACTGTCCAATGGACGGAACAATCTCAAAGAGTGACGAGGATGAGGACAAAGGACAGTCGACCAGGGATGAGCAAAATCTCAACTTGGTAGTTAACTTGAGCAACCATGAACTTGATACCACTGGGACACAAGTTTTAGAAAACGGTTTGGGCTTTTCTCCTACCCCACCATTGAATATGTTCCAACTGAGGTGTGAATTGGCACAATTTTTAGGCTTACAGCATTCTTTAAGGAAATTCCTCTGACTGAATTAGGCAGTGAGAACACCAGCCACAAACATGTGCACAATTAGTAGCCACCGAGATTACTACCTTTGAACGAGCATTACTAAATTGGTGAGAATGGGTCCTGAGAAGAAAAAAACATTCCAAAATCTGCCCAATCCTGAACTGCTAGCTCTGCAATTGCTCCAGGACAACAAAATTCTGGTCATAAAACCCACTAACAAGGGTGGTGCTATTGAGTAATGGATTGGAACATGCAGAATGAAGAATGCCTACATATCAGTTACAGATAGTTATGAAATCCTTACCGAAGATTCCACGCCCAGTATAGGTTCCATGACCCAGAACATGGTGGAGGAAGACCTCAATACAGGATGGGTACCTAAAAATGAGGCACATTTGTTAGTAACTAAGAGTCCTTGTACTCCATTGTTATGTGCAGTTCCAAAAAAAAACAAAAAACTATGCAGGTCATTCCTACCCTGGCGGTCCGAGACCGCCAGGGTAGGGGACCGCGGATGCACCGCCAACAGGCTGGCGGTGCATCCAGGCCCATTCTGACCGCGGCGGTAAAGCCGCGGTCAGAAAAGGGAAACCGGCGGTTTCCCGCTGGTTTTCCCCTGGGCTGCAGAATCCTCCATGGCGGCGCTGCAAGCAGCGCCGCCATGGGGATTCTGACCCCCTTCCTGCCAGCCTGGTTCTGGCGGTTTTGACCGCCAGAACCAGGCTGGCGGGAACGGGTGTTGTGGGGCCCCTGGGGGCCAATGGCATGGGCACTGCAGGGGCCCCCTAACAGGGCCCCACTTAGAATTTCAGTGTCTGCTTAGCAGACACTGAAATTCGCGACGGGTGCTACTGCACCCGTCGCACCCCTTCCACTCTGCCAGCTCCATTCGGAGCCGGCTTCCTCGTGGAAGGGTGTTTCCCGCTGGGCTGGCGGGCGGCCTTTTGGCGGTCGCCCGCCAGCCCAGTGGGAAACCCAGAATGACCGCCGCGGTCTTTTGACCGCGGTACGGTCTTCTGGCGGTTCCCGCTTGGCGGGCGGCTCCAGCCGCCCACCAAGCTTAGAATCACCCCCCTATGTTTTCCACACCCTAAGCGCCCCATTGCCTCAGGGTTCAACCCAATCCTCATGCCATTATCACAGTTTTGTGACTAGTGACCAAAGTGCTGCCCTATCTTAAAGACACTAAGGACATACTTTACCTTTTCGAAGAGACAACCATCCATTCAGACGCTGATCACTACGGACATTGAAGGCCCTCACAGCAGCATTCTCCAACTTCTCACCATTGAGATTATAGAGAACATCCTCAATCAAAATTCATGACACCAATTGATTGGGTGGTTGATTGTGCAAGGTTGGTGTTAGAAATGGGTTTTTTGGTTGGCAGTCAGGTTACCCTCTGTCTAAGCAAGAACCCTCACTCTAGTCAGGGTAAGTCACACACAATCCAAATTATCCTGTGCCCACCCTCTGGTAGCTTGGCACGAGAAGTTAGGCTTAACTTAGAAGGCAATGCGTAAAGTATTTGTGCAATAAATCATACAATAACACAATATAGTACCACAAAAATACACCACACAGTGTTTAGTAAAATATATAATATTTATCTGGATATTTGCAGGTCAAAACGATCAAAGATGCAATATGAATTTGTAAAGATATCACTAAAAAGTGATATAAAGTGTCTTAAGTCTTTAAAAAGCAAACAAAGTCTCTTTCAAGCACAAAGTACCTGGTTTAAAGTGGAAAATCTCCGCAAAGGGCTGCAGAGGAGGAGATACGTGGAAAAATGGTGTGTGCGTCGGTTTCACCCCTTCACACACTGACTTGCGTTGTTATTTTTCATGCAGGGAAGTCGTGCGTAGTTTTCCGGTGCGCGGACAGTCTCCTTCTGTGGTTCGTGGGATTACCAGATGGCAGGCGTTGCGTAGATTTCCTCTCTGAAGTCGGGCGGCGTTGTCCAGGCTTGGCCGTGCGTCGAAGTTCCTGTCGCACCGCAGGCGTTGCGTCGAGCGGCGTCTTTCCGGATCGACGTGCGGTGAATTTTTTACCACGGAGCAAGCTGTGCGTAAAATTTTTCGCCGCACAACGCGTCCAAATGAAAAAGATAAGTCTTTTTGGTCCTGAGACTTCAGGGAACAGGAGGCAAGCTCTATCCAAGCCCTTGGAGAGCTCTTCAGCAGCAAGGCAAGAGTTCAGCAAGGCAGCAGGGCAACAGCTAGGATCCAGTCCTTTGTAGAAAGCAGTCAGGGGAGTCCTTTAGGCAGCCAGGCAGTTCTTCTTGGCAGGATGCAGGTTCTGGTTCAGGTTTCTTCTCCAGCAAGTGAGGTAGGGCAGAGGCCCTGTTTTATACCCAAATGTGCCTTTGAAGAGGGCTAAGAAGTGCACCAGGTCCCCTTTCAGTTCAATCCTGTCTGCCAGGGTCGCAGTAGGAGGTGTGGCAGTCCTTTGTGTGAGAGCAGGCCCTCCACCCTCCCAGCCCAGAAAGACCCATTCAAAATGCAGATGTATGCAAGTGAGGCTGAGTACCCTGTGTTTGTGGTGTGTCTGAGTGAATGCACAAGGAGCTGTCAACTAAGCCCAGCCAGACGTGGATTGTAAGGCACAGAAAGAATTAAGTGCAAAGAAATGCTCACTTTCTAAAAGTGGAATTTCTAGAATAGTAATATTAAATCCAACTTCACCAGTCAGCAGGATTTGGTATTACCATTCTGGCCATACTAACTATGACCTTCCTACTCCTTTCAGATCAGCAGCTACCATTTCAATACTGTATGAGGGCAGTCCAAATGTTAGCCTGTGAAGGGAGCAGGCCTCACAGTAGTGCAAAAACTAATTTAGGAGTTGTACACTACCAGGACATGTAAACTACACAGGTAAATGTCCTGCCTTTCACCCACACAGCACCCTGCTCTAGGGATTACTTAGGGCACGCACTAGAGGTGACTTATATGTGGAGAAAGGGGAGGTTTAGGATTGGCAAGTACTTTTAAATGCCAAGTCGAGGTGACAGTGAAACTGCCTACACAGGCCTTGCAATGGCAGGCCTGAGACAAGGTAAAGGGGCTACTTAAGTGGGTGGCACAACCAGTGCTGCAGGCCCACTAGTAGCATTTAATCTACAGGCCCTAGGCACATATATTGCACATTACTAGGGACTTATAAGTAAATTAAATAGTCCAATCAGGTATGATCCAAGGTTACTATGATTAAAGGGAGAGAGCATATGCACTTTAGCACTGGTTAGCAGTGATAAAGTGCGCAGAGTCTAAAAGCCAGCAAAAACAGTGTCCAAAAAGTGGAGGGAGGCAGGCAAAAAGTTAGGGGTGACCACCCTAAGGCTGTCAGGTCTAACATGTGTCCCTCCCAGCTAAAAGTGGGGAGAGCTACCCGACCTCCTGGGAGCTCTCACCGCTAAGGCGGAAGTATCTGGAGAGACCATCAGCATTGGCGTGGTCAACCCTTGGGAGATGCTCCACCGTAAAGTCCATCCCCTGTAGGGAAATAGACCACCTCAAGAGTTTAGGATTTTCACCCCTCATCTGCATGAGCCATCTGAGGGGCCTGTGGTCTGTCTGAACCCGGAAGTGAGTCACAAACAGGTATGGCCTCAGCTTCTTCAGTGCCCAGACCACAGCAAAAGCTTCTCTCTCAATAGCACTCCACCTCTGTTCCCGTGGTAATAACCTTCTGCTAATAAAGACTGCTGGTTGGTCTAGGCCCTCCTCATATAGCTGTGCTAGGACCGCCCCTATGCCATGCTCTGAAGCGTCTGTCTGCACGATAAATACCTTGGAGTAGTCAGGGGCCTTGAGCACGGGGGCCATGCACATGGCTTCCTTCAGAGAGTCAAAGGCTTTCTGACAAGCCTCTGTCCAATTCACAAACCTAAGTTGTTTCTTGGATGTGAGTTGTGTCAAGGGTGACACAATGGTACCATAGCCCTTGACAAATCTGCGGTAGTATCCAGTGAGGACTAAAAAGGCTCTCACCTCAGTCTGTGTTCTAGGTGGTTGCCAGGCCTTGATAGTTTCAATCTTGGCTTGGAGTGGCTGCACCTTGCCACCACCCACTAGGTGTCCCAAGTACACCACAGAACCCTGCCCAATCTGGCACTTACTAGCCTTGATGGTCAGGCCTGCCTGTTGCAGGGCCTGAAGCACCTCCTTGAGGTGGAGCAGGTGTTCCTCCCAGCTGGAACTGTAGACAGCTATGTCGTCCAGGTAGGCTGCACAGAAGGCATCCTTGCCAGCTAGGACCCCGTTAACCAACCGTTGGAAGGTAGCGGGGGCATTTTTCAACCCATATGGCATCACCCGGAAATGGTAATGGCCATCAGGTGTGGAAAATGCCGATCTCTCTTTAGCCCCCTCAGTCAGGGCGATCTGCCAGTACCCTGAAGTAAGATCAAACATACTCAGGAACTTGTCAGTGCCTAGTCTGTCAACGAGCTCATCAGCTCGGGGGATGGGGTGAGCATCAGTCCGTGTGACTGAGTTGAGACCCCGGTAGTCCACACAGAACCTGAGTTCTGGCTTAGCACCTGGGGCAGTAGCCTTAGGGACCAACACCACAGGACTGGCCCAGGGACTACTGGATTTCTCAATTACCCTTAAATCTAACATCTTGGAGACCTCCTCCTTGATGCTGGCCTTCACCTGATCCGATAACCTGTAAATTTTGTTCTTCACAGGGAGACTGTCACCTGTGTCAATGTCATAAACACAGAGGTGGGTCAGTCCAGGAGTAATGGAGAACAGGGGGGAGAACTGCTCCAACAGCTCATAGCAGTCTCCTCTCTGGTTTGAAGTCAGGGAGTCAGAGAGAATGACACCTTTCACTGACCCATCACCTTCTTGGGCAGAGAGGAGGTCGGGGAGAGGTTCGCTCTCCTCTTCCATTCCTTCATCTGTGACCAGAAGCATGTTGACTTCAGACCTCTCAAAATGAGGCTTCAGTCGATTGACATGGAGCACCCTTAGGGGGCTCCTAGGGGATTGGAGGTCCACTAGGTAAGTGGCCTCCCCTTTCCGCTCCTTTACTTCAAATGGGCCAGACCAGAGGTCATGGAGAGCTCTAGGCTCTACTGGCTCCATTACCCACACCTTGTCTCCAGGTTGAAACTCCACCAGGGTGGCCTTCTGGTCATACCAGCGTTTCATTACCTCTTGACTGGCCTCAAGGTTACTTTTGGGCTCTTTCCAGAAGCGGTTCATCTGGTTGCAGAGGGCCAACATGTAGCTGACCACATCCTGAGGGGGTGCCTTTAGAGCTTTCTCCAACCGCTCCTTGACAATGCTTAAGGGTCCCCTGACAGGGTACCCATAGAGAAGCTCAAAGGGACTGAACCCTACCCCCTTCTGGGGTACCTCTGTGTAAGCAAAGAGAAGGCATGGTAAGAGGACGTCCCACTTACACCTCAGGGCCTCAGGGAGGCCACCAATCATGCCTTTCAAGGTCTTGTTGAATCTCTCCACAAGACCATTAGATTGGGGGTGATAGGGTGTGGTGAACTTATAGGTTACACCACATGCATCCCACATAGACTTCATGTATGCAGACATGAAGTTAGTGCCTCTGTCAGACACTATCTCCTTTGGGAATCCCACACAGGTAAATATCCCCATCAGAGTTCTGGTCACCACTGGTGCAGTTACGGTCCTCAGAGGGATTGCCTCTGGGTAACGGGTGGCATGATCCACCAAAACTAGGATGAACCTGTTGCCTAGGGCAGTTTTGGGGTCCAAGGGACCAACAATTTCGATGCCCACCCTTTCAAAGGGGGTGCCAATGACAGGAAGTGGAATCAGGGGGGCCTTAACCCTTTTTCCTGTTTTACCACTGGCCTGGCAGGTAGGACAAGATCTACAGAATATATCTGAGTTTGTCCTTGTTCTGGGCCAATAAAAGTGGGTGACAAGCCTGTCAAAGGTCTTGTCTTGCCCCAAATGTCCTGCCAGGGGAATGTCGTGAGCCAGACCCAGTGGGAAGGTTTGGTAACATGGGGGGAGCACCAGCGCACGCTCTGCCCCAATGGCCGGAACCTTAGGCTCACTGTAGAGGAGATAATTCCCCCAATATATGTGGTGATCGCCAGAGGCTTCACCTGCTGCCTGGCTGAGGCTTGCTTCCTCATACCCTCTAGAGTGGGAAATTCTTTCTGTGCCTTGCAGAATTCCTCCCTGGTGGGTCCACCCTCAACTTGCCAGCCAGCAAGCTCAGGTAGATCACCTAGGGTGTCAATGTCTTCCCCAGTTGGCTCGGGGCCTCCTCCTCAGGAACCCCGTCAACCACTGCGGGAACTTCTGGGACCGGTTTCCCGCGCCCCTTGCCCCTCCTCTTGGCAGTTGTCTGGGCCATTGTTCCAGGCTCCAGACGCCCTTGACTTCCCTCTCGGTCAGCCATGGACCTTGTGGTCATGCAGACACACTCAGGCAATCCTAATATTTCCAAGTGTGACCTTAGCTCTACCTCCTTCCAGGTAATGTGCTCAAGGTCATTGCCTAACAGACAATCTACAGGCATGGCAGGACTCACAGCTACTTTCAGAGTACCAGAGACCCCACCCCTCCCTCTTGAAGGGAACCAGAGCTACCGGTAGGTGGCTCTCAAGATTGACAGCGACTATTACCTTGTGAAATGTATTGGGGATGACCTGCTCTGCTGACACCAGCTGACCCTTGACAGCAGTCATGCTGGCTCCTTTGTCACGCAGAGCCTCCACCCTTTGCCCATTGATGGTGACCCACTGTCTATACTTGGAAGTATTGGCAGGCATGTGGGTTTTCAGCACCATCTCTGCATCCCCTAGGGACTCTAGGGTTACCTCTGTCTGTACCCCAAAACTGTCTGGGACCATCTCCTCCCCGAGCGCTACGCTAGCCAACCCAGGTGTCTGCCCTCCTTGGGGGGGCTGTGCCCTCTTGTGACACTTGGAGTCGCCCTCAGAGTGCTCATACTTATTTCACTCTGAACAATGGTGTACATACCTCCCTGTCTTATGGTCAGTGAAACCTTTCTTTTGAGAATCAGACCAGGACTGGTTACCATTACTCCTTTGGGAACTATTTTGGGGGCCTTTTGAGAACTCCTTGTTTTTAAGTTTTTCTCCCCCCTCTTTCTTCTGATGGGAACCCTGACCACCTTTGTGGGTGTCCCCCCCAGATACCTTCTTGGACAGTCTGGTACTAGTCCAGAGGTCCGCCTCCTCAGCAAGCTTCCTGGGATCAGTCACCTTACTGTCTACTAGGTGCTGGCGCAACTCTGTAAAACAAATACCAAGCATATGCTCTCTCAGAATCAAATTATATAATCCTGTGTAATCATCTACTTTGCAGCCCCGCACCCATCCATTCAGTGCCTTACTGGAAAAGTCAAAGAAATCTACCCATGTTTGTTTGGATAGTTTGGTGCTGTCCCTGAAGCTCTGACGGTATCTCTCAGGGGTCAGACCAAACTTGGCAAGTAAAATGGCTTTCTGAAGTGGGTATGTGTTTTGATCCGGTTTGTCCAATGTGAGAAGTGTGTCCCTCCACAAAGGGGGCACATAACCCCACATAGCTACCCCCCATTGCCCTTCAGGAACCTCATGAGCCCTTAGTGGAACTTCATAAGCAGCTAACCATTTATCCATGTCATCTCCCACCACAAAACTGGGCACCACATTTTTGGGTATACAAACCTTCTTTTCTCCAGTAGGTCCTGTCTGTATGCTGCCACCATTACTGCTGGATTCAGACTGCTTTGCCTTGAGATCCAGCTCCTTGAGACTCAGTTCATGAGCCAACAAAAGTTTCCTTTCAGCCAAGGCTCTCTCAGCTGCAGCTTCAGCTCTTTCAGTTTCAATCTGTTTGGCTGCTCTTTCAGCCTCAGCTTGCTTGGCTTCTCTCTCTGCCCTTCTTTCCTCCTGTTGAGCCTCAATTTTCAGTTTTGCCATTTGCAATTGGAACTCCCTTTCCTCTCTCTTTTCCTCTGCGGTCAGATATGCACAGAGACACTGCTCCCTGGTCTGGAAGGGGGCACAATTGCAGTGGTAACATCACCCACTGATAGCAACAAATCCTCTGAGGGGCCATTTTCTGGCTCATCTTCCTCATCATCCTCCTCTAAATGGGCTTCTGCCCAGGCCCTCAGCGATACTTGAAAGTTCTCCTTATTGGAGGCACCTTGGGTGGGTACTCTCATCACCCTGCAGAACCCTCTTAGCTGTTTGACAGTATATGCATCCAAAAGGGCTAGGTCAAGGTCTCCTACTTGAGACCCAGCCAGAGACATGTTGAGTGAAGGATTTAGTTTTTGAAAATTGTCAGGAAAAAACTAATTTGCAAAAAAGAGATAAAAATCAAGTTGACCTTCAACTGTGGGTAGGTAGTGAAATACTTAGCTACTGTATGTCACTGCACAAATACAAGTCATATCCTCACCGCTGATCACCAATGTTAGAAATGGGTTTTTTTGTTGGCAGTCAGGTTACCCTCTGTCTAAGCAAGAACCTTCACTCTAGTCAGGGTAAGTCACACACAATCCAAATTATCCTGTGCCCACCCTCTGGTAGCTTGGCATGAGCAGTCAGGCTTAACATAGAAGGCAATGTGTAAATTATTTGTGCAATAAATCATACAATAACGCAATATAGCACCACAAAAATACACCACACAGTGTTTAGAAAAATATATAATATTTATCTGGATATTTGTAGGTCAAAATGATCAAAGATGCAATATGAATTTGTAAAGATATCACTAAAAAGTGATATAAAGGGGGTCATTCTGACCTCGCGGTAAAAGGCCCTTACCGCCGGTCAGAACTCCGCCATACTACCGCTGCGGTCGCGGTAAACCGCCACGGTCATTCTGACCACCAACTGTGAATCCACCAAAAACCCGACATCCAAGGAAGGCCGCCTCATCAGCGGGCCACGGAAAACTGGAGATGACCAAACCTCCACCGCCACGCCAACACAAACACGCCCATGCCATTCTGACCCACCAATCCACGCGGCGGTCTTTCAACTGCGGTATTCCATTGGCGGTACACACCGCTGCGGTCAAAATACACATACAGCTCCAAAACACAGCCACATTGGACAATTTGAAATACACACACCTGACACACATACAAAAAACACTCCCACACATCCAATCAACTATAAAACACACACCCACATCACCCACAAACCCCTACGACCAAAGATCAGAGACGAAGGAGAGAGAGACACATCACAGAATAGAGAGCTACATCACACAGAGGCACACTACACCATCACACACACCACATAGAAGCACAAAGCACCACACACCAACACACTCTTCACCATATACACCACCCCACACCTCATCCACACCACCCCATGGCACCCCAAAGGCACCCACGCTTTTCGGACCAAGAACTCCGGGTCATGGTGGAGGAAATCATAAGAGTTGAACCCCAGCTCTTCGGCTCACAGGTGCAGCACACCACTATAGCCAGGAATGCGGAGCTATGGCAGCGGATCGTGGACAGGGTAAACGCGGTGGGACAGCATCCCAGAAATCGAGACGACATCCGCAAACGCTGGAACGACTTACGGGGAAAGGTGCGCTCGATGGTCTCGCAACACAACATCGCAGTGCAGAAGACTGGCGGGGGACCCCCACCCACTCCACCTGAATTCACAGCATGGGAGCAAGAGGTACTAAACATCCTGCATCCTGATGGCCTCGCTGGAGTACACAGAGGAATGGACTCTGGTAAGTACAATCTCAACTACTTCCCCCCCCCAGCATGCTAACCCCCAACACCACCCTCACCCCCAACCCCACATCACACATCCTCCCTGAGAATGTCTCTCCAGCACAACCCACCCAACACCAACCCCTGCATGCCACCACAAACTATGGACACCCATCACCTAAGCATGACCACTGCACATACCCCCCCCCCAACACCCCCACAACACCTCCCCCAAGGGAATGACAGCACTGGGGGACAAGGGCACCCATAAGTCGCACACAATAGCACACACAGAAACAATAACCATACTCTCTTACCCCATGCAGGACCCGAACGCCAACACACCGGCCAGGAGGGTCCAGAAATGTCCATCCCCCCCCGGAAGAGGCCCCCAGTGATGACAGCAGCTCTGTCGACCTGGAACCTGATGACCAGCCCGGACCATCGGGGACCTCTGGACAGTCGGTTCCCCACACACAGGCCACAGCAGACCCAACCCCCTCTGGGAACAACAGCACAGTTCCCACCCAGCGGGCCCATGCCTCTGTCTCTAGGACAGGTCAATCAGCGGCGTGTCTGCCACTACAGGGCACCCAGGCTAACCCACCACCCCAACAACAACAGGGACCTGGGGGCAGTGGTAGTGGGCACACCGTCCAGGGGACAGAGGCCGGGGGAAACAGGGCAACTCGGAGGGCTGCTGTGCGACAGGGGGGGGAGGAGAGGCCCAGGGAACCGACTCTCCAAGAGGCCCTCACCACCATCATGGCAGCCTACCACCACTCCCAAGAGACGATGGCGACGGTACTGGCCAGGTTCCAGGAGATCCAGGCACAGCAGGAGGAACGCTACATGGGGTTCACCAATCATCTCACCAACATCTCTACCGCTATGGGGAGCATAGTCCAGGCCCTCAACCGGATAGAAGACACGTTGCGGGACCATGTGGCACCACACAGGGCCCCTGTCACTAGCCCGGACCAGGAACAGCCTACCACCTCCGCCGGCGCTAGTGGACAGGAGGCCCCACCACAACGACAGGCCACCAGAACCCCACCTCCTGCTGAAGAACAACCACCCCGCAAGAGGAGCCTGAGATCCACAAAAAAGACAGAGTAGGATGTCAAGACCCCCGCCAGCATGAGATACCCCCTGAAGTCATACCACTGTCCCACATTGCCACCCTGTCCAACCTTGAACTGCCCCTGCTCCATCCTTCCACAGGCATATGGACAATGCACCTGTGAGACTGAGAACTGGACTCTGCCATGGACATTACTCCACCCCCACCCATCACCGTGTTAATATCATGTACCATTATCTAGCACCAAAAATAAATCACTCAATGCACTGAAATCATGCTGGAGTCAGGCTGTATTATTTACAAATGTATAACACATTACCGATCAATTATGTTCTGTTAACTTCGTGCTGAACACATACCGAGATCAATAAGCATTAGTCCATGGGCTAACCAAGCAGAAGTCACGCAGTGGGTCATACAGCACTGAAAAGGGAAGGGAAAATCAAACATCAGTTTTAAAGAACTGGGGGGTCATAGACAAAGTTGAGAAGCTGGAGGCTTTCAGGAAAATTAAAATGGCGTTTGTGATTCTTACCTGTGTGCTACTGAAAATACTGTTGGATAACTCTGTCCCTGTTGTCTGTGTCGTCCTCTGAGTCTTCCTCCTCTTCACTCTGCACAGGCTCCACAGCTGCTTCAACACCACCATCTGGACCATCCTCCTGCAGGAAAGGCACCTGACGTCGCAATGCCAGATTGTGAAGCATACAGCAGGCCACGATGATCTGGCACACCTTCTTTGGTGAGTACATCAGGGATCCCCCTGTCATATGCAGGCACCTAAACCTGGCCTTCAGGAGGCCAAAGGTCCTTTCTATGATCCTCCTAGTTCGCCCATGGGCCTCATTGTACCGTTCCTCAGCCCTGGTCCGGGGATTCCTCACTGGGGTCAATAGCCAAGGCAGGTTGGGGTAACCAGAGTCACCTATTAGCCACACACGTTGTCTCTGTAGCTGTTCCATCACATAAGGGATGCTGCTATTACGCATCACATACGTGTCATGCACTGAACCAGGGAACATGGCATTCACATGGGAGATGTACTGGTCAGCCAAACAGACCACCTGGACGTTCATAGAATGGTAACTTTTCCTGCTTCTGTACACCTGCTCATCGTCTTTTGGGGGGACTAAGGCTACATGGGTCCCATCAATGGCACCAATTATGTTGGGAATATGTCCAAGGGCATAAAAATCACCCTTCACAGTGGGCAAATCAACCTCCTCAGGGAATATAATGTAACTCCGCATGTGTTTCGTCAGGGCAGACAACACTCTAGACAAAACTTTAGAAAACATTGGCTGAGACATTCCAGATGACATGGCCACTGTTGTCTGGAATGAGCCACTTGCAAGAAAATGGAGGACTGACAGCACCTGCACCAGAGGGGGAATTCCTGTGGGTTGGCGGATGGGGGACATCAGGGCTGGCTCCAGCTGGGCAGACAGTTCATGGATAGTGGCACGGTCAAGTCGGTATCGTAGTATGATGTGGCGTTCTTCCATTGTCGACAGGTCCACCAGCGGTCGGTACACGCGAGGATTCATCCTTCTCCTCGCAAGTCCCAGCGGACGGTGCCTAGGAATGACAACATGGAGCACAGAGTCAAGCTAATCACTGGTACGTTCACCACAGCTTGCATAGCACACGGTTATCTATGTATTGAAAGGCGTGTATGTGTGGCAATGCAAGGCCTAGGCCTGTGTGTCAAAGTAGAAATTATGCCATGTGGACCCTTGAAATGGTGGCTTCCTGACCTGTGAAGTGGGACAATGGGACGTGAGGTCACTGCGCTGGCGGAGCACACCGTGGCGGTAGGCGGTCGAAGACCGCTATACGGAGCCGCACTGGATAACATTGAAGCCTATGGGTTTCAGGAGCCAATGACGATGTGCACCGGCGGTCGCGGTACGCACCGCCGCAATACGCACCGCCGCGGGCGTGACCGCCATTTTATATCTGCTTAATCACTCGAGACCTGATCATCCACAGGAGAGGACCTATACTGCAAGTGCTGCTGCTCGGTCTGGAAGAGACAATGGCTGCTGCGACTGGGGAAAGGGCCCCTGCCTTCACGTCTGAAGAGTTGGAGAAGCTCGTGGATGGGGTCCTCCCCCAGTATGCGTTACTCTACGGTCCTCCAGACCAACAGGTGAGTACACCGGGTGCACATGGAATGGGCGATGCCTGTGTGGAGTGGGGTGGATGTAAGTTGGTGGGGTGGGGGGCGAATGAGGAGTGCAACGCACGACAGATGAGAGCATATGCTATATTGCAAGGTTGGGGAGGGGGGGCCAATCACATCTAACATGCAGTAAGTTGATTAATGTTTCCTTCCCACCCTGTACATGTCACATAGGTCAGCGCCCATCAGAAAGTCGAGATTTGGTGTGCCATCGCCAAGGAAGTCCGGGCCCTGGGGGTACACGTCAGACGGGGCACCCACTGCCGCAAGAGGTGGGAGGACATCCGCCGCGGAACCAGGAAGACCGCCGAGTCACTGCTGGGGATGGCCTCCCAACCTAGGAGAGGTGCCAGTCGTACCCTGACCCCCCTGATGTCCCGGATCCTGGCGGTGGCCTACCCTGATTTGGATGGGCGCTTGAGAGCATCACAGCAGAAACAAGGGGGTGAGTATCAGCACATTCTGCTATCTTTCTGCGCAGTGGAGGCGTCTGGGTGGGGGAGGAGGGTTGTGGGTGACATTAGGCCAGGGCGCTTTTTGTAGTGTAGTCCTCTCCCTTAGGCATGGCCCTGTGCTCCCGGCCCCCACCTCTGTAGGGTGACAAGTACAGCTATTGATGGTCCAGCCTCACACATGTGCACGTTTGTCGTCTCTTGACCTGTTGTCCGAGTCAGAAGTACTGAGTAGTGTACCCCGAATGCGCGGCTTAGTGCATGCGGCTCCTGTGTCTGTCCTCTCCGCCAACGGTGTTGACATTGCATGCACTCAACCAGGTCTTCTTTTTCTCCCCCCACCCTTCTTCTTCATCTTCTTGTGCATGTGTGCATTAGCATCATCAGGCGGAGGAGATTTGGCATCGGAGCACGAGGGAGCTGCAAGCCACAAGGCCCCAGTGGGCCCAGGAACAGACACCGAGGGCACCAGTGAGCCGGAGGGCGAGGGGAGCACCACAACGGGGACCGGTGGTGAGAGCAGCGACACAGACACGTCCTCGGATGGGTGCTCCCTAGCGGTGGCGGCAACATCCGTGCCCCCGTCTCTACAGGTACAGCCGCCACCCAGCGCACCAGCCCCGCCCTCCCTGCAGCCCCTCAGCCTACGCTCCGTGCCCGCTCGCCCAGGAAGGCAGGCGTCTCCTTCGCCCCAGGCACCTCAGCCCCTGCCCCTGTCACCCCTGCTGCCCTCAGTGCGGAGCTCATTGACCTTGTGAGGACGCTCATTGTTGGGCAGACTACCCTTTTGAATGCCATCCAGGGGGTAGAAAGGGAGGTGCATCGGAGCAATGCCTACCTGGAGGGCATTCATTCGGGTCAGGCTGTCCATCAACGATCGTTCACTGCTCTGGCCTCAGCACTGACGGCAGCCATTGTCCCTGTTTCCAGCCTCCCTCTTCTGACTGCCTCCACCCTGTCTCTGTCTCCTGTTCCTCAGCCTATCCCATCCACGCCATCTGACCAGCCTGCACACACCTCAACACCCAAGGGCAGCTCATCCAGACACATGCACCACAGATCCCACAAACACTCACCCAAGCAACACCCAGATGCAGACATTCCAACAGTCACTACCACCCCTGTGTCCCCCTCCTCCTCGTCTCCCTCCTCCCTCCCTGTGACGTCTACACTCACACCTGCATGCACACCAACATCAGCCAGTGCTTCCATCACCACCACACCCTCCTGTACAGTCCGCACGCGTGCAGTCACCACCCCCACTGCCATTTACACGTCCCCTGTGTCCTCTCCCACTGTGTCTGTCACCACCTCTTCCAAGACACACAAACGCAGGCAGCCACCCACCCAACAGACATCCACCTCACGACAGCCTACAGCACCTGCACCTTCACCCAAAGACAGCACACCTGACTCTCCTACAACCACATCCTCTTCCTCCACTCCCATCACCACTTCTCCTACCCTTTACCTTGGCCCTAAAAAACTTTTCCTGGCTAATCTTGACCTCTTTCCCTCCGATGACCTACCCCCTCCATCTGCAAAGAGTCCCAAGAGCACCACAGCCACCACCAGCCCAGCTTCGGGTGTCACTGTTGTGCATGGGTTCTGGAGTCCACCCTTTGCCAGCAGTGACACCTCCATCAGCAGCAAGGACACATCCAGCCCCCCCCCGGCAAGAGGACCAGGAAACACAAGGGCCGCCGTGCGAGGACTGACACGGCTGCCCCCAAGGAGCAGAGTTCGCCCACTTCACCAGCCACAACATCTAGGGGAGGCAAGGGCCCGAGGGCCCCATCTAAGGAGCGTAAGGGCAGCAGGGCGGAGAAGTCAGCCAGCAGGAGCGCGGAGCAGGTGGGCCCCACATGCCACATCCCAGCTGTAAAGGAGGACACCAAAGGGCCCAGGACTCCATCACCAAAGGGTCCAGAAACATCACGGTCGGAGGGCGACTGAGCAGGGAGTCCAGCCCAGGTCTGGCTCCCTTGAACCTACTGGATGTGCACCGCTGAACAGGGCCCCGCCGTGCAGAAGAGCACCACTGAACAGGGCCCGCCGTGCAGAAGAGCACCGCTGAACAGGGCCCGCCGTGCAGAAGAGCACCGCTGAACAGGGCCCGCCGTGAAGATAGGCACCGCTGAACAGGGCCCGCCATGCAGAAGAGCACCGCTCCGCTGGGCCCTTCCTGTCAAGCACCGCTCCGCTGGGCCCTTCCTGTCAAGCACTGCTCCGCTGGGCCCTTCCTGTCAAGCACCGCTCCGCTGGGCCCCGCCGTCTCAAGCACCGCTCCGCTGGGCCCTTCCTGTCAAGCACCGCTCCGCTGGGCCCTTCCTGTCAAGCACCGCTCCGCTGGGCCCCGCCGTCTCAAGCACCGCTCCGCTGGGCCCTTCCTGTCATGCACCGCTCCGCTGGACCCCGCCGTCTCAAGCACCGCTCCGCTGGGCCCTTCCTGTCAAGCACCGCTCCGCTGGGCCCCGCCGTCTCAAGCACCGCTCCGCAAGGCCCTTCCTGTCAAGCACCGCTCCGCTGGGCCCTTCCTGTCATGCACCGCTCCGCTGGGCCCCGCCGTCTCAAGCACCGCTCCGCTGGGCCCTTCCTGTCAAGCACCGCTCCGCTGGGCCCCGCCGTCTCAAGCACCGCTCCGCAAGGCCCTTCCTGTCATGCACCGCTCCGCTGGGCCCTTCCTGTCATGCACCGCTCCGCTGGGCCCCGCCGTCTCAAGCACTGCTCCGCTGGGCCCTTCCTGTCAAGCACCGCTCCGCTGGGCCCCGCCGTCTCAAGCACCGCTCCGCAAGGCCCTTCCTGTCAAGCACTGCTCCGCTGGGCCCTTCCTGTCATGCACCGCTCCGCTGGGCCCCGCCGTCTCAAGCACCGCTCCGCTGGGCCCTTCCTGTCAAGCACCGCTCCGCTGGGCCCCGCCGTCTCAAGCACCGCTCCGCAAGGCCCTTCCTGTCATGCACCGCTCCGCTGGGCCCCGCCATCTCAAGCATCGCTCCGCTGGGCCCTTCCTGTCAAGCACCGCTCCGCTGGGCCCCGCCGTCTCAAGCACCGCTCCGCTGGGCCCTTCCTGTCAAGCACCGCTCCGCTGGGCCCCGCCGTCTCAAGCACCGCTCCGCTGGGCCCCGCCGTCTCAAGCACCGCTCCGCTGGGCCCTTCCTGTCAAGCACCGCTCCGCTGGGCCCCGCCGTCTCAAGCACCGCTCCGCAAGGCCCTTCCTGTCAAGCACCGCTCCGCTGGGCCCTTCCTGTCAAGCACCGCTCCGCTGGGCCCCGCCGTCTCAAGCACCGCTCCGCTGGGCCCTTCCTGTCATGCACCGCTCCGCTGGGCCCCGCCGTCTCAAGCATCGCTCCGCTGGGCCCTTCCTGTCAAGCACCGCTCCGCTGGGCCCTTCCTGTCAAGCACCGCTCCGCTGGGCCCCGCCGTCTCAAGCACCGCTCCGCTGGGCCCTTCCTGTCAAGCACCGCTCCGCTGGGCCCCGCCGTCTCAAGCACCGCTCCGCTGGGCCCCGCCGTCTCAAGCACCGCTCCGCTGGGCCCTTCCTGTCAAGCACTGTTTATGGTTCACTGTGCCCACCATGCCTCCTCCTTCACCAGTGGAGACTGTCATCCACCTGATGGACTGTGGCTTTGCACTCCCCAGGATGGCAGAGTGGGCAACCCACCCACTGTAGAGACTTGAGAGACTGTGGCTTTGCACTCCCCAGGATGGCAGAGTGGGCAACCCACCCACTGTAGAGACTTGAGAGACTGTGGCTTTGCACTCCCCAGGATGGCACAGTGGGCATGGTGGCCCCTTTGTGGATCTGGCGTCGTGGACTCATGTGGCTGTGGTGCCCCCCCTTCCCTTCCCCCTGAGGTGCCTGTAGTTTTTTCATCAGATGCCCTTGCAGTGTTCTCTCCAAAGGACTCAGGTCTCCTGTGTGGGCTTTGCCCTTGTGTCGCTACACTGTAGCCCACGGACTGTTCTATTTAACTTTGATGTAGAGGACTAATTGCCTCGGTTCTCCATGGCAGTGTGTATAGTATTATTTTGTTATGGATATTTTGCATAGTTGACCGATACATATCAGAGTCTATTTTTTATATACATTTTTCTTCACAATTTAATTATGTCTTTGCATTTTTCAGGGGGGTTTGGGTGGTGTCACTGTGCATTGTTGCTCTGCATTGGTGTGTACATAGTTTGGGGGGGTGGGGGTCGCATATGTGTGTGCCCGTAACCTATCCTCCTCCCCCCTCCCGTGTGTCGTAGGTGCAGTACTCACCGTTGTCGTCTGCGCCGGCGTTCGTACTCGTGGTAGATGAGAAGGTAGACGAGAGCAAGTAGGATGTTTAATTCGGGTTCCATGCTGTCCTCCGTACTCGTGGAGTGTGTTTTGGTGAACGTTTTCCCGTCCGTAGTCTGTTTCCGCCGTGTTTTTATCGGCGGGGCTCCCGCCCCGGAAAAGGTGGCGGATTGGTGAGTTGTAATACTGTGGGCGGTACATTGTCTGCCGCCTGCCTGTTGGCGGTGACCGCTGCTCTGTTTGTCTGTACCGCCGTGGCGGTCGGAGTGTTAATGTGGCGGGCTGTGTTGGCGGTTGCCGCCAGGATCAGAATTCCATTTTTTGGATCGCCGGCCTGTTGGCGGGTTGGCCGCCGCTTTATCACCGACCGCCAGGGTTAGAATCACCCCCAAAGTGTCTTAAGTCTTTAAAAAGCAAACAAAGTCTCTTTCAAGCACAAAGTACCTGGTTTAAAGTGGAAAATCTCCGCAAAGGGCCGCAGAGGAGGAGATATGTGGAAAAATGGTGTGTGCGCCGGTTTTGCCCCTTTACACACGGACTTGTGTCATTATTTTTCACACGGGGAAGTCGTGCGTCGTTTTCTGGCGCGCTGACAGTCTCCTTCTGTGGTTCGTGGGATTACCAGATGTTCCAGGGTCTGTGGGTGGAATCCTAGGCTTGTTTTCTGGCTGCACGTCGTTAAGTGGGCTGTGCGTGGAACCTTCTCCCTCACGGCAGGCGTTGCGTCGATTTACTCTCTGAAGCCGGGCGGTGTTGTCCAGACAAGGCTGTGCGTCTATCTTCCAGTCGCACCGCAGGCGTCACGTCGAGCGGCGTCTTTCCAGATCGGCGTACAGTGAATTTTTCACCGCGGAGCAAGCTGTGCGTCGAATTTTTCGACGCACAAGGCGTCCAAATGAAAAAGAGAAGTCTTTTTGGTCCTGAGACTTCAGGGAACAGGAGGCAAGCTCTATCCAAGCCCTTGGAGAGCACTTAAGCAGCAAGGCAAGAGTTCAGCAAGGCAGCAGGGCAACAGCAAGGCAGCAGTCTTTTGTAGAAAGTAGTCAGGTGAGTCCTTTAGGCAGCCAGGCAGTTCTTCTTGGCAGGATGCAGGTTCTGATTCAGGTTTCTTCTCCAGCTAGTGTCTGATGAGGTAGGGCAGAGGCCCTGTTTTATACCCAAATGTGCCTTTGAAGTGGGGGAGACTTCAAAGAGTGGCTAAGAAGTGCACCAGGTCCCCTTTCAGTTCAATCCTGTCAGCCAGTGTCCCACTAGGGGGTGCGGCAGTCCTTTGTGTGAGAGCAGGCCCTCCACCCTCCCAGCCCAGGAAGACCTATTCAAAATGCAGATGTATGCATGTGAGGCTGAGTACCCTGTGTTTGGGGTGTGTCTGAGTGAATGCACAAGGAGCTGTCAACTAAGCCCAGCCAGACGTAGATTGTAAGGCACAGAATGATTTAAGTGCAAAGAAATGCTCACTTTCTAAAAGTGCCATTTCTAGAATAGTAATATTAAATCCAACTTCACCAGTCAGCAGGATTT
This sequence comes from Pleurodeles waltl, assembly GCF_031143425.1. NCBI lineage: Eukaryota > Metazoa > Chordata > Amphibia > Caudata > Salamandridae > Pleurodeles > Pleurodeles waltl. The sequence goes on from NC_090440.1 coordinate 1,137,524,576, forward strand.
GGTATTACCATTCTGGCCATACTAAATATGACCTTTCTACTACTTTCAGATCTGCAGCTACCATTTCAATAATGTATGAGGGCAGCCCCAATGTTACCCTATGAAGGGAGCAGGCCTCACAGTAGTGCAAAAACGAATTTGGGAGTTTTACACTACCAGGACATGTAAACTACAAAGGTACATGTCCTGCCTTTCACCCACACAGCACCCTGCTCTAGGGGTTACCTAGGGCACACATTAGAGGTGACTTATATGTGGAGAAAGGGGAGGTTTAGGCTTGGCAAGTACTTTTAAATGCCAAGTCGAGGTGACAGTAAAACTGCACACACAGGCCTTGCAATGGCAGGCCTGAGACAAGGTAAAGGGGCTACTTCAGTGGGTGGCACAACCAGTGCTGCAGGCCCACTAGTAGCATTTAATCTACAGGCCCTAGGCACATATAGTGCACATTACTAGGGACTTATAAGTCAATTAAATAGTCCAATCAGGTATGATCCAAGGTTACAATGTTTAAAGGGAGAGAGCATATGCACTTTAGCACTAGTTAGCAGTGATAAAGTGCGCAGAGTCTAAAAGCCAGCAAAAACAGTGTCCAAAAAGTGGAGGGAGGCAGGCAGGCAAAAAGTTAGGGGTGACCACCCTAAAACTGTCAGGCAGGTCTAACAGTTGGCACTGACAGAGAATTGTTTTGAATATAATAACCAACTTTACCCTTAGATTCGAAGGTGATCAATGGCCAGCATTGTTAACCCACTGTAGCATGTCTCTGTGTCCATCAATTTGAATATGATTATATATTATATATGCTCTGCTGATAATTCCTACAAGGACCACAAAAACCATGGCGTTGTTACATTGACGATGACCTGATCACATGGGAGGGAGACACCACCACTGCACAATCATCATTCATTATATAGGTAAGTAAAAAAAATACATAAAATTTACAGACACTAGCTTGACTTACACATCAGTATCCATGACAATCATTTTGAAATCCGTGTGTTTAATAAAACCATCAATAAGAACAGCCTGCTCCCCTTTGATAGTCACAATCCATGTAGACTGAGCAAGTACCTCCCCTTTGGACAAATCCTTAGACTCTGTTGTAATTGCACAGACACTAGCATGTATAATGAACAAGAATCTAGAATTTTCGAGAAACTCAAGCCACATAATTAATACTATGTTATTTTCAACAAGGCTAGGAAACATGCAAGGAATAATAATAGGGAGGCCATCTTGGAAACGACCTCTAAACATGAATAGGATAGGATAACATGTTTATACATAAAAAATTTATCACCAGACACTTGAAGATCATAAATAGCACGGGTACACTTTGGGGAAAAAAACTTAATTTTCTTCAAATATTCCACAATTATATGTGATTTATTGGTTCAAACTAAACAGACCAAAGAACGACCAGGCCCTATCAGCACACTCTGAGGGCGTCCTGCCGTGGTTGGCCACCACCCATGGGGCACAGCTCCTCCTATGCCTTTACGTATACCATAAATGAGGCTGATATAGGCACTAACAGGTCTTGACTGATCAAAACGTTTACTAATTGTAATATTGATATCATCTAGTTCATAATACACCAATGTGGCCTCCACTACGTTGGTATGGCTACATGTAAAATCTGCATCAGGATTGATGACGCAGAAACGAAGGTTTTACATTTATTAGCGCATAAACGTAGTGCCGCAATAATCAAGTGTGATTTTAACCGAACTAATAAAGATTGTACGGGGACAAATGTGCCCTTAGAGTAGTTTGCCAACATTTATAAGCGTGCTTTATATAACGTGATGTATTAGAATTGTACTAATCTGACATAACCGTAAACGTGTGCTATGATTTGCTTGTTTGAAATGTTTTAACTTAGCATAACTTTAGTGGAGGCTTCGGCTTAGTTGCCTTGTCTCACGGTTTAGATGCTCGTGTTTTTCTAATGTGCTAATAAAACGTGTATTCTTGCTTGAAGCTGTACTTTTCCAGTGAGATCGGTTCACATGCTTATCTTTAAGGTTTCGTGCCAGCCTGGCATCTTCTTCTTTGCTCCAAGGTCAATCTGCAGGTGCAGACAATGGAAGCTCTGAAAGTGAGTTAATTGGTAAAATATGTTGCAACTTACGTTCCCGACTCCAAGGATAATGTATGCCTAGGTAGAAGCTTGTAAATTGTTGTTTTTGATTGGACAATTTGAAGCCAACCTATGAACCCGCCAATGGAAGACCCTACTGGATTTGAACTGTTGTTTATTTAAACCTGGTGCACAAGAAGAAAGCGGCCATTACCCGGACATTATTGCCATTTTGCCATTTGCCATTACCAGCCATTACCAGCCATTACCCGGACATTACCCATTAGACATTTGCCATTACCCGCCATTTGCAGGACATTGCGGCCATTATGGCCCATCTTGCCGACCTCGTCATTTTGCCATCTTCTACGATGCCAATTGATGTTCGATGAGACTTTGATGCTTTCTCTAATCGAGAGAAAGAGACTTTAAGTAATTCTCGCCCTAGAGACTTTAACTTTGATTTGCCCCTTTGCATGAAGTAGTAGTTTTGTCCTTTTATCTTGCCGCTGTGAGGCAATTGCCCCGTCCACCCTGCCCTTTGCCCCCGTCCCATGCTGATCGAAACCGGTACCTGTGAGACGAAGACTTCCTTGAATGCTGATTGAATTTGGTAAATATGAAAGGAAAATGTACAATTGCATTGTGTTTCTTTTTAGGTAACCAACTGCTGATTTTTGATAAGAGCCCTAGTTAGGAGTTTTCCAAATTAATGTTGCTAAATTGTTTTTGCATGAAGTCCCACATGCAGATGCTAATTTGAGGTTAGATGAGGATTCATTTGTTGCGCGATGCAATTTGAGACCTTGTTATGCTGACTAATGTATGCAATTAGCCCATTACAGATTATAGTTTTAGTGGTTTGCGTTGCTATTATCGAATGCATTGTTATTCAAATGCTGCATAGATTGCATCTTTTCCGCCGTTATGGACAGCTATTAATGTTCATTTACATATATCATTTGGTGTTGAGACACATTTATATCGTGCTAGCTTTGTTAATATAGGGAAATAAATGCATTAACTTTGAATGAACTGGTGTGGTTATTCATGGCCGAAAGGTCATGGTTCGCCGAAATGTTTTCTGGATTAATTGTGAAGTGTTATGTTGATCAGGGTATTGCTTATGTTCGTTATTGATTATTGATTTGATTAAATTGATAACTCTCGGGTGAAGAGAGCCCCACTTGGTCAAAAGATTCATCGACCCAAGAGCGTCCAGATACAGGTAATTTATTAGGACGGAATGCTCTATCAGTAGATGGTAGCAGAGGACTGTTACGCCCTTTGGGACCCCACTCGAGAGGTAACGGTTTCGCCCTTTGGGACCCCATTCGAGAGGTAACGGTTACGCCCTTTGGGACCCCACTCGAGAGGTAACGGTTATGCCCTTTGGGACCTCACTCGGGAGGTAACGGTTTCGCCCTTTGGGGACCCAACTCGAGAGGTATATGGTGTTGAATTAACGGTTGCGCTCTTTGAGACCCCGCTCGAGAGGTATATGGTGTTGAATTAGATTTTTCTTGGGTAAAACAGATTGAGAGAATGATGATGCCCTAAGTCCCCAGCGACTTTCCCGGGATCTCGGAGCTTGCGAATGGAGAGAATGGAGGTGTGAAATCGGCGTTGGCGGTACTAGTGACGGTATGAGTGTAGTCAGGGTTTTGCGCTTGCACAGCTTATTGCCGCAGATTGTTTGAAAAGGTTGCGAGGATTTTAGAGAATAGCGGAGGTGCGACTCCGAGTGTGAGAGTAGGGAAGTCGTCGAACTTCATGTGCATGTGGCGCTTTGTGCAGAAAAAGGTCCACGTGGTTGTTGTTGTTGAGACGGGCCCTGCGAGGGCAAGAGACTCCGGAGTATGTTGAAAAGTGTATGAGACACTTGTTTTATGTTGTGGTCTGGTCGGTTTAATAGGTTGACCGGGCGTGGTCAACGAGTCGGTACGTGTGTTAAGGGAGTGAAAGAAAACTTCGACTTCGGGCTTTGACAAATTCTAAGTGCACTAGAATAGATCATTGACAAGTTGAGAGCAGAGTCTGCGGGTCAGAATTTGCTTGCGAAAGTGGGGACCGAGAAAGATGGAATAACTGCCGAGGCTAGTGAAAAATCCCTAAGGTCCTGAAGCGATTGTGTTACCCTTCCTGTAGTAAACCGACAGATCTGTTTTATTATTATTTGGTTGCTCGCGATACATGCCAGAAGTTGTTACGAGAGGAGCTGAGTGAAGGAGGACAAGCCGCGAGGCTTTGTCAGCCGCAGTGTGTGTGAGTGTGACGTCACTAGGAGCCGCGCTGGGATAGGTTGGTTGCAGAGAAGGGTCGCGCACGGATTGGACGCAGTCCGTGGGGCTCGATTGGAAGGGGAAAGGCAAGCGAAGAGTATTCCGGGAATTAAAGTCACTTATTGATTACAAACTTTGTGAAATAAAAGACGAGAAAATGAAATTTTTTAAAGCATTAAAGAGTGCGATGAGGGGGGAGTCTTACATTAAAGCGAGCGTAGGAGAGGAGACGCCACCCGAAGGTACACCAGCTTACATTGTAATGGAGGAAAGGGGGGTAGCTCCGTGCCTTTGGCTAAAGCAATGGCACAAGCTGACAGAGAGACATGGGAGCGTAGCGTTCCCGATCCGTGGGACATTCAATATAAGGATCCTAGAGAATTTGAGATTCGCGATGTACGACATGAAGGTACCTCCAAGGCCAGCACAGTTTGAGGCTCTAGCGGTTTGGGAACTAATGGCTAGACAGCAACAGCAAAAGAAGTTCGAGACCAGGATAAGAAAGGTAGAAAAGACACTAGCGGACGCTAGGTGGGATAATGCACAGAAGGTGTGGAGGTCAGATATATTGCAGGGGATAAAATTGTTTCCCGCAATTGCTAAGGAAGAAGAGGCGACAGGCAAGAAAGCTACCTGTAAGACAAACAGGAGGTGTTCCAAAGATAGAGAAGACGAGTCAGAGGATGAGGAGTTCATCATGCAACTGCTGAACGACCGTCCACCACCTTATGCAGAGAGTGAACAAGGTCCAAGTACCAGTTCTGCCCCTCCGGCACCGGTACAGAATAATGAAACTCCGAATTCAGAAACGCCATCGGGATCTAAGGACCCGAGTTTACTGTTCACCCCGCAGATACCGCAGGTTAGGAGAATATATCCAGATGTGCCTATATTGAAAACAGCAGAAAATTATCAGCCGCAGGTCCCAAGGTACTACAGCAGTGACAACAGTACGGGAATGATTCTAGATCCAACCGTAATGGGAGTACAGAATGGTCGCAACCCAACATTGGCACAAGCTGAGTCAACCCAGTTTTTGATGCCCCAAAAGCAGATGCAGGGGGGAACCACACATGCTCAGATGACGGGGAGTCAGACGGGCATGCCGGCAATGATGACCCATAATGTGGGAATGAACATGCCTCAGAACCTGGGGAATGGACAGAACCCAGATGCGATATCCCTACCCATTGCTGTAGGTCCACCGGTACCTTTGTGCATTCAGCCTAACTCAGGTATGAGCGGTCAAGGATCAATGGTGCAGAGTGGGACGGAAAGGAGGTGCATAGAAACCACTCCAGAGACAACTCCGATAGCGGCTCTGCCAACTGGATCTGGGTCCTTGATGGAGTTTAGTCCCATATGTGCTCAGTCAACAGTGGTGAGGTCGAGTCCCCCACTGATGATACCGCTATCATCGAACACTGAAAAGTTGCCCCAACCATCAATGGCAGTCGATGTGAATGCTACACTGATGGGGTTGAATGCGCAACACCTGACACAGTGGTTCAACAGTCTGAATTCCACACAAAGCTCAGCCAGTGGGAAGGGAGAAGACTATCTGAATAGGGTAAGGTTGAACATGGAAGCAGAAGAATTGGTGGAAGGGACTATGGGTTTGAATAGGTTAGAGTCCTACTCGGAAGAAGAGCTGAGGTATCTATGTCCCAGGATTACGAGAGAAGTGAACAAGGTACATAGAAGGTTGCAAGAAATAGCTGATAAAAACGGGGTTGAGATAGACAAGACAAAACACTTGAGCAGGAGCTATAGATTGGATTTCGGGACCACAGACTTTGAACACATGAGGTCAGCAGGCATGAAAACGCACCTTAGAGAATTGCTGCAGAGTGCACAAGTGTGGAGGTGCTTAGACAAATGGGAAAGCAGATGGGCAAAGAAAAAGGAAAAGAGGAAAGACAGTGTCCCAGAGCACAAGGAGAAAAGAACACAGAGTAGTGATGCAATAACCATGTTACCAATGAGGGAGACAGCAGGGGGAAAATTAATACATGTACCGTGGCACAGAAGCGACATTCAGTCTTTTACGAATGATTTTCCCAAACTGAGAGAGAAACCGATTGAATGGTATCAACAGACTGATAGGTTTGTGAAGCTTGCAAAATGTCTTTGGGAAGACCTGAACACCCTCTTTGAGATTGTGGTTCCGGCAGATTTGTGGGAAGTCTGCAAAAGGGCTGTAGGTTGGCCGACAAGTGAACCAGAGAGAGACAGGGATACGGGTGCACCATCACCTATGGTAATGAGCTTGTACTATAAGGTGATTGAGCATTTGAAGACGAAGGTTGCCGCGAAAAATGTGGATTGGCAGAAGATTGATCGAACTGCCCAAGAGGCTAAAGAGTCGATTCATGGTTACTATGAGAGGTTGTTGAAGGCGTTCAAGAACTACAGTGGCACGGAAACAATAGAGGCGAAGGACATGCTTCATTTTGTGTTTAGATTTGTGGAAGGGCTGAGACCAGAGATAAGTCAGATGATAAAGACGCATTTGATTTGTTGGCAGTCGAAACCTATTGATGAGGTATTGAATTATGCGAAATACTGTAGCGACGAAATTGAAGTGAAACAGAAAAGGTTGAAAGAGAAAGTGATGATGATGCAACTTAAAGCAGCTCAGACAGGTTTGCAAGGGTTGCAAGGGTTCCAACAGCAGATACCGCAGCCGCAGGGAAATATGGTGTCTCAGCCACAGGCGAGAGGCAGAGGCAGAGGAGGCTTTGGGAGTAATGGTCCGGATTTGAACACTGTTGCGATTCCGAATGGTGTGCAGGCAATGAAAAGGGTGATGCCGTGTCACGTGTGCGGAATCGTCGGACATTGGAAACGCGAGTGCCCGATGATGGTGCAGGAAGGTGCAGGTGTTGGTCAGTAAAACAATGATGTCAATGCATTCCAGACAATGAGGGGACCGAAAATGAGAGGTCCAAACCCAAATTTTCAGACCATAAATCAGCTGCAGGGATTACAGCCCATGCAGCCGCAACAGATGCAGATGCCCCGTATGCAGATGACACAAATGCAGCCAATGCAACAGCAGTTTCCCATGGTACCTAATCAGCAAATGCAAATACTTTTGGCACCAGTGAGTCAGCAGCAAGCGATGGTTCCTCCACAGGTCTCGGGTCAGGTGATGAATACAAATGGCACAGTACAACAGTTCCCATTACACAGTGAGAATGGAATAAACAATGTATGGGAGAGTGAAAGTTCAGATGAGGAGGGAAATTGTGTGCTTGCAGCATCCTTGGAAGTTGATCAAAAGGGTCCGTATGTGGAGGGAACAGTTATGGGTCATTGTGTTTCATTCTTGGTTGACACAGGAGCCACACGTTCAACTGTTAGGAGCATTGAAGTACCAAATTTGCCACTCTCAGGGAGAACAGTTCAAGTAGTGGGAGTAGCAAACAGGTACCTGACGAACCCAATCACAGATCCAGTACAAGTCAGAATTGGTAACTATCAAGGGTCACATAAATTTGTGGTATGTGACTCAAGCCCGATAGCACTGTTAGGGAGAGACCTATTGTGCAAATTGGGATGTTCGATTATGTGTTCGAACGATGGAATTAGAATTCAGACGAGCAGTGATGGGGAAGAAGAGGACAGTGTAGAAGGGGATGAGATGGAAACTGTCGTTGAAGAATATCCTCTGATTAACCTTTTTCCGATGATAACTGAAGAAGATATTCCAGCTGAATTACGGGAAACAGTCGGAAAGGAAGTGTGGGATATGACAGGAAAAGAGGTGGGATTGGTGAAAGGAGTGGAACCAGTGAAAGTGACCGTAAAACCCAATGTAACCTTTCCCCAGACCCCACAATACCACATGGCACAAGACACCCTCATGAAAGTCGCCCAACTCATTGACGAGTTTGTAAAACAGGGAGTACTGAAAGAAGTGTTAAGCAGTCCATGTAATTCACCAATCATGGGACTAATAAAGCCGAGTGGAAAGGTCCGAATAGTGCAGGACTTGAGGAAAATAAATGACATCGTAATTAAATGCTGCCCTGTAGTACCGAATCCAGCTGTGATAATGTTTCAAATCCCTTGCGATGCCGAGTGGTTCTCAGTCATCGACTTGTCACAAGCATTCTTTTCGGTGCCTCTTCATGAGGACAGCCAATTTCTCTTTTGTTTCAAATTCTTAGACAGAGTTTACAGTTGGTGCCGAATTCCTCAAGGGTTTTCTGAGTCACCGTCAATTTTCAATCAGATTCTAAAGAAAGACTTGGAAGCGTTAGAATTGCCATTCGAGTCAACCCTAGTACAGTACATTGATGACTTACTGATTGCATCTAAGACAGAAAGTGGCTGCATAGCCGACACCATTGCCCTACTGAACCATTTGGGAAGGAATGGACACAAGGTGTCTCCTTCAAAGTTGCAGTTCTGTCAGAAGAAAGTGAAATACTTGGGTCATCAAATAGAGAAAGGGTCACGGAGAATAATGAAGGAAAGAATAACAAGTGTACTTCAAATGAGTCCACCAAAGACAAGGAGGGAGGTGAGGAAGTTTTTGGGGATGGTGAGCTACTGTCGCCAGTGGATTCCCAACTTCTCAACTCTAGCAAAGCCTTTACTGAAACTGACCCAGAAGTATGCCTTGGATGAAATTGAGCTGAAAGGAGATGAGATGGATGCTTTTATTGAATTGAAAGAATGCATGTGCAGGGCTCCAGCTTTAGGTATGCCTGATTACACAAAGCCTTTCACATTGTTTTGTCATGAACGTGATGCATGTTCTTTGTCTGTCTTGACCCAAGCCCATGGTGGCATAAACAGACCAGTAGTGTATTTTTCAGCTACTTTGGATCCGGTCGCAGCAGCACTGCCAGGGTGTTTGCGCGCCGTAGCAGCAGTTGGTATCAGCCTCACTCAGAGTGAAGGAATAGTGATGGGACACCCATTAACAGTCATGGTCCCTCACTCAGTTGAGATACTTTTGACCCGCTCCCGAACACAACACATGACTGGAGCAAGACTCACAAGGTATGAAACAATAATTCTGGGCTCACCGAATGTGCAGCTGAAAAGGTGCACTACGTTGAATCCAGCAACCTTGCTTCCCGGTGAAAATGCTGAAATTGAGAACGCTGAAGACGTCGAGCACGACTGCCTTCAGGTGACTGAATTTTGCACAAAACCCCGACCTGACATTAAGGATACTAAGCTTGATGAAAATGACCAAATTGTTTTTGTTGATGGGTCATGTTTAAGAGATGCATTGGGAATATTGAAAGCAGGATATGCTGTATGTACTGTAACAGGTGTCTTGGAAGCGTCCTGGCTTCAAGGAGTCTATTCCGCACAAGTAGCAGAGCTTGTAGCCCTTACAAGAGCATGCCAACTGTCTACATTGATGAAGGTTACCATTTACACTGATAGTCAGTACGGGTTTGGAATTGTGCACGACTTTGGGCAATTATGGTCACAGAGAGGTTTCCTGACCTCTTCAGGGTCCCCAGTGAAAAACGGGGAGAGAATAAGGGAATTGTTACACGCCATTCAGATGCCAGCCGAAATTGCAGTGGTAAAGTGTAGTGCTCATACAAAAGGACAGGACTATGTTTCCCTGGGAAATGCATATGCGGATCAAGTCGCAAGATTTTGTGCCTTGAACTGTATATTGCTCAGGGATGAATGGAATTTGATAAGTGAGCCAGAGCTCGAACCAGCTGAAGCATTTGCCTTGAAGGTCGTGGATACAATGGATGAACTAAAAGCATTACAGAATAGCGTCAGTGGAGGATGAAAGAGCTTCCTGGATTAAGTCACAATGTACAAGGAGACCAGATGAGTTATGGGTTTCAAATGAAGGAAAATTTGTTTTACCAAATAGTCTCTTATCGCAGCTAGCGCGGTTCTATCATGGGCAGGCTCACCTAGGGAGAGATGCCATGATAAGATTGTTCAAAACTGATTGGTTTAACCCCAGATTCCGTCAAGCTGCAGAAGCAGTTTGCCATCGTTGTGTCATTTGTCAGCAGATGAACCCAGGAAAGGGAACGGTTGTGAACATGAGCCACATTGGCAGGGCGAGTGGCCCGTTCAGCAGAATGCAGATGGACTTTATTGAGATGCCTGTGCATGGAGGTCTGAAGTATGTGTTGGTGATTGTGTGCATTTTTAGTCACTGGATTGAAGCATACCCCACACGTAGAAATGACAGCCTTACAGTTGCAAAACTATTGTTGAGGGAGTTGATACCACGTTTCGGATTCCCGATCTCTTTAGAATCAGATAGAGGAAGTCACTTCAATAACGAGGTGATAAAGTTACTCTGCGCAGCGCTGAACATTGAGCAAAAACTGCATTGTAGCTATCGCCCTGAAGCCTCAGGACTGGTGAGCAAATGAATGGTACACTGAAATCAAGAATGGCGAAAATATGTGCATCGACAAATTTGAAATGGCCTGACGCATTGCCTTTGGTGTTAATGTCAATGAGAAACACCCCTGACAGAAAGACTGGATTGTCCCCGCACGAAATTCTCATGGGCAGGGTCATGAGACTTCCTGCAGTTCCCGCAAACGCGCTTTTGAATATTACAGATGATATGGTGTTAGACTACTGCAAAGGTCTGGCTGACGTGGTTCGCTCTTTCTCTCACCAGGTGGAAGCAACCACCTTGCCACCGATCCAAGGTCCAGGACACACACTGAAAGCAGGTGACTGGGTCGTGATAAAGAAGCACGTGAGGAAGTCGTGTCTGGAACCCCGTTGGAAAGGCCCTTTCCAAGTTATCCTGACGACCACTACCGCTGTGAAGTGTGCGGGAGTTCCCAACTGGATTCACGCCAGTTATACAAAGAAAGTGTTGTGTCCCACAGATGAGGAAGTTGAAGCGCTGAAACTGCCAGTACCTGATAACAAAGTGCCGAGCGCTGAGACAGAGCAAAACAGAACTAGAAGCGAGCAGGCAGAAATAGAGGAGAGAGAAATATTCTCTGAGGATGAAACAACCGATTCACTTGGGGAAGACCAAGGAGAAACCTCAGACAGCGACGAAGCAGCTGAAGATAACAAAGAGCCTGAAGCAGCTGAAAGTGACAAAGAGCCTGAAGAAAGTAACGGTGACAAAGGGCTCGAAAGAGGTGAAGAAGCAGGAGAGCCTGATCAGAGGAGGGCTTTCCCAGAAGCAGACGGTACAGAAAAAGAAAAGGAAAACCTGATTGACTCCCCAGAAGAAGGGGACAAGGCAGAACAGAACGAAACTGTTCAAACTTCTTCAGAAGAGATCGCAGGTCCATCAAGTGGACACAGTGCAAAGAGAAGACCAAGTATATCACCAGTAAAAGTAAGGACTAGAGAAACGTTGAACGACAGTGAAGGGCCAAGAGTGAAAGAGAAAAGAAAGAAAGTGTCTGTCGTGGTACCAACATCAAGTGAAGAAAAAGACTTGGCCAAAGAGGAAAGTTCCAGTGAGACAGAATCAAAGAGAGATGCAAAATTGAAAAGGAAAAGGATACCAAACAGGAGATATTCCGGTCCAGAATGGGCATATGTAGTCAATGACGATTGGACCGACGAATTTGTATCTCTTAGCCTCGAGAACGAAGAAGAAGAGATACCAATAGAAAAGAAAAGTTTTATGGACACTATTGACTGAAAAAAAAAAAAAAAAAAAACTGATAAATGACATTGCTTGCTATAATCTAACGTGATACAACCAGCTGAGATATTGCTAAACCGGATGAGACATTTGCTAACTTGATAAGACTTTGATAACCTGATTGACTGTTAAACCCGATTTGAGACAACGTTGCTAACTGATAAAAGACTGAGTTATTGCCGAATTGAGACAAATGCCGAATTGAGACAAATGCTGCTAACTGATAAGTGACTGAGCCTGAAGAAAACTGTGTGAACATTGCGCTCGTTCAGCTTTGTAACTAATTGCTAAATCGTTTCTTTTATAAGTGCTTCTAGCTCTCTGATTCTATACAGATCATGACTAAGTACGCTACACAAAACAGTAGAGTGAAATATTGTAAATATGTGTGTATAGGCTTGATAACTGCATGTGTACTAATAATAATGGCAATAGTGCTTGCAACGCGTGGTAAGGGTGAGAATGAGAAAATTGATGCTTCTACTTCTGCCCCTGTTACTGTCACTGAACTAACCGCATTGAAAAGACTAGAATTAGATGAGAGACACTTGCATGATAAGAAGGAACTTTCGTATAATGTTTTCTATCGCCTACTAACAGAATATGTTGAGACTATGGATGCGAAAGATTGTTATGTGTGTACACAGATACCGACATCGGTAACGGAAGGGGTGACTTATCACCACATGCCTCTTACATATGGGATTACATGTAGTTTAGTAACTTTTAGATTTTATGGTCAAACTAACAGACAGTATTTTTATTCAAATTATGATGTTACCTTTGCATATGTTCCTATAATAACGCAACTAAGTCAGATTGCTAAAGATTGGGATGCTAAAATAATGAGGGAATTTTTCGAGCCAATGCAACCTTTTGAAACAGCTCACGCTCATAGGGAAAACCTTACCTGCTCGCTCTCGGCAGTAGAAATAAGCTTTTTAGATCGCACAGATGATAGAAGGGCACAAATGAATGCGAAATTAGAAAAAGAGCTAAGTAAGAGGACTTCAGTAGATAATTATGCTTTTGCCGCAATAAAAACACAAGGGAAAATAGCTTTAGACGCTTGGCATGTAGGAAAATTTTGTATATATCGTGGTGAATCTTATTATGATAACATTTTCGTGGGAGCGAGTGAATGTAAACATACGTTTATCTTTAAGGCCAAATGGACATTCATGCTGAACGGACTTGACCCTGTCATACCTGGTGTATATTACATTTGTGGGCATAATGCCTTTTATCGTCTTCCAAAGGGATGGTGGGGGAGATGTTATTTGGGTATAGTGTTCCCAAAGGTTTATCAACTGGATGACCTATCAGTGATTCCAAAGACGCCTGGATCCCATCGTATCCAGAAAAGAGAGACCGCAGCTGCTGTGGTAGGAGATTTATTTGGAGCCATGATTCCTTCATTGGGAGTTGTGTTGAATTCCATCAAAATAAGAAAGTTGTCTACTATAGTGGATAACATGTTGACAAAGTTTTCAGGTGCTATAATCCTGATGGATGCTGAACTTGCAGCGGAAAGAGCTATGACTCTTCAAAACAGGCTTGCCCTAGACATTCTTTTAGCAAAGGATGGCGGCGTTTGCAAAATGCTTGGTGCGCGTCACTGTTGCACGTATATACCAGACAACAGTGTGAAAATTAAAACAATGCTTGCAAATCTAACAAAAGAGAGTGCAGACTTGAAGGAATTGAAAGAACCAGGAGTTTGGGAGAAGGTTGGAAAGGGAGTTGCTTCAGTGGGAAATTGGCTTGGTGGCATTTGGAATGGAATATTACTAAAAATAATACAGGGAATACTAATAGTACTAATTTGCATTTTTGGGATTTGGGGAATAAAGAGGGGAATACTAATGATCATGGCAAGAATTAAGAGGAGGAAGGAAGAGAAAATGATGAAAAGAATGGCAGAAGAATACAAGGCAAGAACAAGGGGAACTAAAAGGCAAAGAGAACTGACAGAATTTTAATGGAATAAAATTTGTGGGAATAGTTTTGTGTGATGACAAATAGTCATCAGAGGAGGGATTGATGACGCAGAAACGAAGGTTTTACTTTTATTAGCGCATAAACGTAGTGCCGCAATAATCAAGTGTGATTTTAACCGAACTAATAAAGATTGTACGGGGACAAATGTGCCCTTAGAGTAGTTTGCCAACATTTATAAGCGTGCTTTATATAACGTGATGTATTAGAATTGTACTAATCTGACATAACCGTAAACGTGTGCTATGATTTGCTTGTTTGAAATGTTTTAACTTAGCATAACTTTAGTGGAGGCTTCGGCCTAGTTGCCTTGTCTCACGGTTTAGATGCTCGTGTTTTTCTAATGTGCTAATAAAACGTGTATTCTTGCTTGAAGCTGTACTTTTCCAGTGAGATCGGTTCACATGCTTATCTTTAAGGTTTCGTGCCAGCCTGGCATCTTCTTCTTTGCTCCAAGGTCAATCTGCAGGTGCAGACAATGGAAGCTCTGAAAGTGAGTTAATTGGTAAAATATGTTGCAACTTACGTTCCCGACTCCAAGGATAATGTATGCCTAGGTAGAAGCTTGTGAATTGTTGTTTTTGATTGGACAATTTGAAGCCAACCTATGAACCCTCCAATGGAAGACCCTACTGGATTTGAACTGTTGTTTATTTAAACCTGGTGCACAAGAAGAAAGCGGCCATTACCCGGACATTATTGCCATTTTGCCATTTGCCATTACCAGCCATTACCAGCCATTACCCGGACATTACCCATTAGACATTTGCCATTACCCGCCATTTGCAGGACATTGCGGCCATTATGGCCCATCTTGCCGACCTCGTCATTTTGCCATCTTCTACGATGCCAATTGATGTTCGATGAGACTTTGATGCTTTCTCTAATCGAGAGAAAGAGACTTTAAGTAATTCTCGCCCTAGAGACTTTAACTTTGATTTGCCCCTTTGCATGAAGTAGTAGTTTTGTCCTTTTATCTTGCCGCTGTGAGGCAATTGCCCCGTCCACCCTGCCCTTTGCCCCCGTCCCATGCTGATCGAAACCGGTACCTGTGAGACGAAGACTTCCTTGAATGCTGATTGAATTTGGTAAATATGAAAGGAAAATGTACAATTGCATTGTGTTTCTTTTTAGGTAACCAACTGCTGATTTTTGATAAGAGCCCTAGTTAGGAGTTTTCCAAATTAATGTTGCTAAATTGTTTTTGCATGAAGTCCCACATGCAGATGCTAATTTGAGGTTAGATGAGGATTCATTTGTTGCACGATGCAATTTGAGACCTTGTTATGCTGACTAATGTATGCAATTAGCCCATTACAGATTATAGTTTTAGTGGTTTGCGTTGCTATTATCGAATGCATTGTTATTCAAATGCTGCATAGATTGCATCTTTTCCGCCGTTATGGACAGCTATTAATGTTCATTTACATATATCATTTGGTGTTGAGACACATTTATATCGTGCTAGCTTTGTTAATATAGGGAAATAAATGCATTAACTTTGAATGAACTGGTGTGGTTATTCATGGCCGAAAGGTCATGGTTCGCCGAAATGTTTTCTGGATTAATTGTGAAGTGTTATGTTGATCAGGGTATTGCTTATGTTCGTTATTGATTATTGATTTGATTAAATTGATAACTCTCGGGTGAAGAGAGCCCCACTTGGTCAAAAGATTCATCGACCCAAGAGCGTCCAGATACAGGTAATTTATTAGGACGGAACGCTCTATCAGGATCAATGAACTCTGCAGCACCATTAGGTGTAGGAGGAGTGCAAGCAAGATGTCTATGCATGATCTGAGAAACAACATTCGGAGAGTGAGCTCAGATAGGCTGTACTGGAAAAAATAACAGCAATTTCAATAACATCACCCTAAGACTGCTGTTCAAGGACCAAAGATGGGTATACTGTCTTTGTACATAAGAGATTACACTTACAGATGAGATTTCCTGGTTGCAGGTCGAGTAACCTATGGATTCTACAGTCACCATTGAGTTTATATTACTGTGTCTTACGAGTGTCTACAGCCACATTTAACACTCCCCCCACCACCTTTTCTCACTGTCTAACTGTATTTTAACTGCCTCTCCACTGCCAGATTGTAATGCACATCCCAGTATTTCATTTTTCATTCAGCTAAATACCAATAGAGTTTTTGCATCCCTCCCAAACTCCAATATTTTCACTCATATAGATTGTCCCTTGACGGCCAGCATGCAGTGCTTAATTTGTAAATAAAAACATTTCGGTGCCGAAAGCCCTCCTGTTAAACACGCGGCTGCTGCAATTAAATGAGGGAACATGGAATACTGAGGCAGCGTAATCCTGAAGCCATCTCAGGCCTCTTCAATCCATTCACAGCCACTCCTGCCCTTTCTGCTCACTCTTGCAGCTTTCTGCTTTCTCCCATTGTGACGCTTTTTTACTTTTTCTCTTCCTCCGTCTTTCCCATATGCGTATTTTGTTTGCAGCAAATGCTTGAGGCAGAAGAATAAGAGCCGGCCCTCAAAAATAAGTGCTGGTGCTCAGCACCGGAAACAACAAGCACAAATTAAGCACTGCCAGCATGTTAGCGAGCCACCACAAGAACTAATCTTCCCATGAGCCACTCAACGCATAAACACAGTTGCAGCAATTAGCTCAGTTAGCATTCATATGCATTGCAGTCCACGATGTGTACAGCATGCAGAGGACATGCCTGGGGAACATACGTCTCCCCTGAGGCTCTTTCCTGGAAGAAGTAAGTGGCTAATTGCTTTTGAATTAACTGACTCAAATTTCCACAACGACAATTCTGATTAGGCCATTTCACTTCCACGCATTTTATGAATAAACAGAGTCCCCAACCATTGCCCTCCATGGTTCCTACTAATCTGGTCATCAGGTTATCAGGGTAAGGCTCTGTGTTTGCGGATGTGCTGCACATTATTTTTAAAGATACACGTGTTCACATTGTGTGCCTTCAGTGTGTTCACAAGGGACACTTTCATGTGCGGCAGGAAGCGATTGGTTGTTTCACCTTAAGATCGTGTTCTTTCTTTCATTTGATATGATGGTCCAAAACATGGAGGCAAGCTTGGTTTGCCATCTTTCATTAGGCTCCAGAAAAGGTCAGGTGCCTAGATTCTTCCACTGGATTCCTGTTAGGAAAAGGTGCATTTTTAAGCTTCTTTGTCTTTCTCATAAGTCCTTGTGTAAGGGCTGGTTTGTTGCATTTTTGTTCCGGTATCAGTTTTTACCACCCGACCAGCACTCTGAGGTTATCAGATACTGCTCTGGCTACCGTCTGCTGTATACTAATTACTCAAAACAGAGGTCGGTCTTTTTCATATCCTGCCCCTTACTACTGGAATAAGCTACCTGTCCATGTTTGTTATTGTCATATTTACTGGGCTTTTAAAAAGCTTATTAAGACCTAACATTTTATTTTGCCTTCGGCTTGAGAGTCTGTTGTGCTTGCCTCCTTTCTCGATGCCAGGATACCCTGTATGGGCTGAGCCGTGTCTAGCGCTATATCAAGACTATATAAAATAACATTAAAAAATAAGAATTTCAGTTTATCCAGTTTATATGTCCATTACTGATATATGTATTTCTCAATAGGCCTCACAAGAAGCACCAGTAATCAAGAGTATACAAGAGAACTTTACATGTATGTTAATTTCAGAGATAGTGCGACTGTTGTCTGACTGAATGGGATACTTGGATTACAAAATCAAGGATCCTGCTCCTGATGAATGCTGCTGACTCACTGGGGTCATGAGGCAGAATCATGCTGACAAGAACAATGCAGGATTAATTACACTTCTTTGCATCGACCGTGTAATTTTTTATAATCCCTTAGCACCAAAAATTGGATAATTTCCGTGGTGACTACTTATGTGTATATCTCTCACACCAGAACTGTTAATTGGTATTGACTATTAGTGATTTGAAGGATACATACACTTGGTGGCCAGGCTTCCTCCTGTGCCTCTCAATATGGCGTGTGAGGGTCCTGTCATAGATAAAGTACCAAAGTCATCATCAATAGACTGCAGCAGACCACAGTGATTTTCCTGGCAGCCGCCACTGCTGTGTGGGAATGTGCAAGTCCAACTAGGGCTACGGAACGCAGATGCCTACCCTGCCACAAGGACATCCTAGCCAAGGTGGGAAGGCCATCACTGCCCATGCTGCATAGACTGTCAATGTGATTGATGCAGCTTACTCTGCGGAGAATGGCACAAGATGGCAGTCTTCAGGTTGACTTCAATTGATAAAAAAATCTTCAAAATGGATTTGTTATTTTTAAGTCATTCACTTTTTCAATGAGATAAAAAAAAAAATTGTTACCCAGCTCAGCAGTGAGTAAGCTTATTTTATCTGCTTTACAAAGATGAAGATTGAGTGGGTCTCATGCCAGTGTCCACTCAGTCAAACACAGACTGCTGCAAAAGACGTATTACTTCACTGTCCCATTATGGTGGCTTCACCAAAATTCAGTAGGAGCCACTTTCAGAGCTCTTACCTAAAGATGCTGTCAACAGAATATTTTCTGGGAGATGGCCTGTGTGTTGGATGAGTAGCGATTTCAACTGAAATGTGCCGGGAGACGACATCACCTTTTGTATGTTGCAGAAGACTCTGAATTTGATTGTAATAGTCGGCCACCTTGAACAAGAAGGCATTCTTCCTGCACTGAGTTAGTTAATCCAGATTTGGAGTCAAAGATTTTATAGCTCTAGTTACATTACACGGAAATTATGAAAGTATACAGGATGAGATATTTCAATGTTTTAATTTGGACATCTCTTTAGAAGTATTTACCTTGGATCATGTTTTAACTTTGCCTCAAGAACAGAATATATTATTTGATATTCTGAAGCGGCCTCAGCATTTCAGTTCTGCTGCATTGACTTCAAATAAACTATCTACCTAACTTTATCAAATTGTCTTAATGACATTTGAGGAAAATACCTTATTGGGGACCCACACTGGCTGCTCCTAAGGCAGTTCAAGTAATTCAGACAAATCTCTATAAAGGGCATTATCTACTGTTCCTTATCCATCTGGCAAATACTATCCCAAGCCAGGGGTGAGAAACAGGAGCAGACAGACCATTAACTGCTGTTAACACTTGATAGAATGTAGCCATTGGACATTTACTGAAAATGGAATGCAGACAAACAGTGGCCACAGGTAGCAATCCACCGAGTGTGCTAATAAGCTTGGTTAACAAAGTGTTACTTGAAGGCCCAATAAGTGGTCTCACTTGGGTGTTTTAATGCAGGCATAACAGCTGCACATGGTGCATAATAGACAGGAATGTGCCAACATGGAAACACGTTTTTAGTTTAATGTGTGCCACAAGTTGCTTCAATTACATTATAACAGTAAAATCAAGGGGCCCAATTCACAAAGGTAAATTTGTCTGTATAGATTTTCTCACATGTAAATGTAGTCCCCCACCCATGTGTAAAGTTCACTTTCGTTGCTATTTACCAGTGGAGATTTATACCTAGGTTTAGACCTAAGGCGACACCCCCTCCACGGGTTTCCATCGGTGTGTGTTGCAGTACCAGTGGTTGACCCTGGGTACCACTTGACTTACTCCAAGATTGGGCTGGAGTGCGTTAAGCCTATTTCGTCACTATTAGGGCAGTGGTAGAATTAGAGGTGTATTTTGTGAATAGCAATGGCTTTACACTTATGTGGGTGTGTTTTGTATTATCATGTATTGTGCTTAAACCTACCAATTTTGTAATAATTATTCCCCCGTTTTTCCACCTCTCTCCCTTGTCCTTCCCACATAAAATACAGGCACCTGAGCTGAGATCTCTGCAATGGGGTGTGAATCCCCTTACAGGAAAGGCAGGAGAGGTAGATATCTCCAGCTGTGGTTTTGGAATCTGCTCACCGCTGCTATTTTTGTGTCCAGTTTTTTCATCATACCCAAATGCACTCTAACAGGCCGAAACACACGCAAGGCTCTGTACCTTTACTAATGTAGTCCAAGAAAATCAGCAAACTGAAAAATATAGTTGGCAGGACCATACTGGCAAAAGCTGAGCAGGCTTCTTCACCCTAATAGTTTATTCTTTAACTGAAAATGCACTGCACGTGCGAAGCTTCTGCTTCGAGGCGGAACATGCCACGCCTGCCAGCATCCAGGAGCCTGCAGGGTAAGCGCCTCAAGATCTCCCCGCGCCGCTTCCAAATCTGTGTTTTCAACACTATTACCACTCAGATTCCATAATTAATTGGAAGAAGAGACATATGTCCTTGCTGAGTCAGGAGAACACCCCCGCTTTCCCCTTCTCCCCCATAAATCCCTTCTTGTTCTTCGCCTTCGTTGCTAACTTGAATTTCTTGCCGCAGACAGCCACGGGCAGACGACGGAGCTGCGCCCTTCCATTCGTGTCAGCGCTGCTATAATTAAGGGGCGGCCTCGGGGCGCGACTGTCAATTTGCTTCTTACAAGGCTGCTTGTTTGGATGTAACTGTTAAACAGATTTATGATACCTGGCGAAACTTCACTGAAGAACACAGGCTGCGGAGCACTGTTCGCTCTTTAGTGATCATTAAATATTTCAAAACTCTCCTGCAATGCAGACACTTGAAGCTGCCTGCGCTTCCGCCAGACAAGGTTTGCCTGCAGCCGTCGAGCTGTGCTGCGGGCTGTGAAAATGCAGAGAGAGGGAGGTACTGTCAACTCTGCACTTAGAGGGAATCAGTCTTGTTAAAAATTAGAGTCTGCAGGTGCGTCACTACAGAAAGTCAGTGTAACAGTTATATCATTAAGGACTAATAATATTAACAACCCACCAGTTTAAGTGTTACGGAAAACAACTGAAAGGGAGTAACGGGAGGTAAACTTCACAGTAGCAAATAGTCAGAAAAATAAACTGCCGCTGTAATCCATGCAGGGGCAGCTGTACTATGGTTTTATTGAAGTCTGACCTGTTACCAATTCTCAATCTGAGTTTGAGACTACATATCTATTTGATATTTGGAAGGGGTGTTTTTATGGTGTCGATTCTATAGAATGGTATGTATTAATGTCTTGCGCCTGAAATCCAGTTGTAAAATATGATGTTTCTGCTTACCCAGAAGTAATGGTAACCCTTTCGCAAACGGAAGAACATCTTTTAAGAGTAGATAGTGATCCCATGGACAACTAACTACCTATTAAAGAATGCATGTACATTTTTACATTTTTAAAGGCATCCCATTTTCCTTTAGGTAGAATGGTCTGCCTTTAAAAAAAAAAAGGTTGCTTCTTTTAAAAGGAATCACAGACATGGTGTTTGCTGACTCCCACAGTCCACGATCCCTGTGATGACAGTGGATCATAGAGGGTCACAATTTTTTGCCTACCTCAATATTATTCATTAGCTAAGTCGAATTGTGACCCACTACTATTCAGTAGTTTGTGATCCAACCTATTAGTATATAGGTAGGTTTGCAAAATACCACACTGGATCCAAAAATACAGGTTGCACATCAGTGGACTGAGTGGGAGTGGCCGAAATGCCAGCAATCATTTATAATGGGAGTGACAGACAATTTTTGCTTGCCGCCTTTAGAGGGACATATCCCCACCGGCCTGTCCTGGTAAAATGTCTGTCTGGCACCAGGGGTGTAACAAAGGCCCTTGCAGGCCCCACAGCACTGGGGCCCCCTCGAACTCAAGAGGGCCTCATTGCACAGCACCCAGTGCATTACTCCAGGGATTCATATTTAAGTACTATAATTTTCATATAACTCGGAGTCCAAGACCCATTGAAAGGAAAAGAGGTGCAGGGTCAATTTCTTGAAACCTCAGGAGGAATAGATAGCTGGAGGCCTTTCTACTGAGGATTACCGGAAGGAGGTGGGATTCAAGGCTCATTTCGTTCATTCAAAGCTCAGAGAAGGCAGACTGTTGGAGCAGTACTCACACTTTCCCAAGTCCATAAATGAGTAACTCATCCATTCCATCTTTTTTTCTCTGCATTTAAACATGATTAGTCATCTTTATTACAAGTCAGGACCACATGTCCCAAAATGCAAAGAAAAATACCTATACTGGATGAGTCGCCTGGGAAACTTAAGAACTCTCTTGTTGGCCTCGGAGCCATGGCCTAAGGTAGAGAATTGAGATGTGGGGCTCAATTGTGTTTTTTTACTTAAAGTCCTAGAGGGGGTCAGACTTCTGAGGGCAGCTATGATATGACCCGGGGAAGTGGCTGAGGTTCATGACTATTTTTTTGTACTTAACCCTTGAAGGGGAAGATTGTGGGGCTGCGTGCTCATGTTTCCAAGGTCCATTCAAGTATAGCTTATCCAGTCCTGAACTTTTTGGCTTTGTGGAAGTTGAAGTCCTGTTTATTACAATATTAAATCAGGAATACGAG
Source organism: Pleurodeles waltl (assembly GCF_031143425.1). NCBI lineage: Eukaryota > Metazoa > Chordata > Amphibia > Caudata > Salamandridae > Pleurodeles > Pleurodeles waltl. Next base: position 1,137,546,963 of record NC_090440.1, read on the forward strand.
TCACTGAAGGCAGAAAAAAACATGCCTGGATTGTATGCATTTACTTTAGAATCTGGATGGATGTACCTCAGAAATCTGAAAACTCTTAAAGTGTCCCAGTAGCTGTTCTAGTCAATGGGAGGCAATCGGAGTGCAGGGCTCATTTCTTTTTATTTTAAGCTCCACCAGGGGCAGACCACTTTTAAGTTTTATAGGTAATAGAGCAAGTCAATTTTTTTCTTTGCATTCTGGAATCTGTAGTTGTGCTCTATGTTATCAAATCAGAGCTGCAACAGCCAGAATCCAAAGAAAAAAAAATCTATGAGTCTATAAACTACTCATGCATGTACTTGGAAAACTTGAGAGCTCTTTTGGAGGCTTCATTGCTTTAGGTCCATGAGTATTTTAACAAAAATACTGCTGATTTAATAAATCACGCCCACTCTTGGCACTCACATATTCCCTCTTTTGGACCCTTATCTTTTGGTGTGGGGACACATTGAAATTTTGCTCAGGGGGCTAACCACAAAAAAATTGTGAATACCTTTTAGCTACAGGGTTCTAAAACACTACACATATATATACATTACTCTTTCAACATGCGGTTCTAGTGCAAGATGCAGTATGTTAGTCTATCAACTTAGTTTTGTGTTTACTGGTCTATGAGAATGTAGCTCAGTGCTGTGGTTGTTGCAGTGTGCCCTTCATAGTCAGACAGGAAGGCCCGAATTTAAGAAGGGCCTAGCGCCAACTCAAGACACATTAGCATATTTCTTTTTACACTAATGTGGCTTTAGAATGGCAAAAACCCCACGCCATATTTACAAAGTGGTGCAATGCGTGCATTGCACCACTTGGTAAACCCTTGCACCACATTATGCCTGTGTCAGGCATAATGTAAGCAAGAGGGGCGTTGACCCATTAGGAGGCCCAGAACAATGGCACAGGGGAATCTACGAAATTCCACTGTGCCATTTTTAGTGTCATGTTTATCGTCTGCTCAGAGCAGGCTTTAACATGAGGCACACCATTATTTATAATAGGCCGCTATGAAATTTGCAGGATTAGTGGCAAAAATGTTAGTGCTAATCCTGCAAAGTACATAGAGGTAAATATTCTAATATATATATAAATATCAGAAATTATGACACTATTGTTCCTAACGTGTGCAATGGTGCACCGTAGGTTAACTACAGTGCACACATGGTGGCAGTAGGGGGGCGTAAGGGGGTGGAAGAAAAGTGGTGCTTTATTACATAAAGTGCCACTTTTCTTAAATCTGGGCCGAAGTGCCTCTGCTCAGTGGGTACAGAGTCACGGTGGCAGCCTCGCCTGTCAATCCTCATTATTGAAGGAAACAGGACAGTATGCCTTAGTCAACAATCACCCATGTTCAGCAGTTGAAACCACTTTGATTTTGGAGGATCCGTCGCTATGGAAGTGATGTCGCCTTTGTCCACAGCTCGTCAGGCAGCAGCATAACAAGTCACTTAGGTCCCTGTGGAGATACCGCATGGCATGGTAGGGACCTGTTGTCGCTTCAGGCAGTTCATCACATGAACCATGCAGGGAGGTCAGGTCAGGTGCAACAAACTGATGAATTTAGTTTACCTTGTCAACTGTGATACTTTTAAATGTGCAACAGTTCTACTCACTGCTACCACTGTAATAGTTACCTATTTTCTCTGTTTAAGAAGGAAACCAACACAGTATAGGCAAACAGTAATACTTTCAGCACCTTAGAGAAAGGTAAAAATGCTGACAAAGTTAATATCTGAAAGAACAAAAAAACTGCCTTAAGATGAAAAGTGAAGACACATAGGTGGTCATTCTGACCCTGGCGGTCTTTGACCGCCAGGGCGGAGGACCGCAGGAACACCGCCGACAGGCCGGCGGTGCTCCAATGGGGATTCCGACCGCGGCGGTAAATCCGCGGTCGGACCGGCACCACTGGCGGGGTCCCGCCAGTGTACCGCCGCCCCATTGAATCCTCCGCGGCGGCGCAGCTTGCTGCACCGCCGCGGGGATTCCGACCCCCCCTACCGCCATCCAGATCCCGGCGGTCGGACCGCCGGGATCCGGATGGCGGTAGGGGGGGTCGCGGGGCCCCTGGGGGCCCCTGCAGTGCCCATGCCACTGGCATGGGCATTGCAGGGGCCCCCGTAAGAGGGCCCCTACATGTATTTCACTGTCTGCTGCGCAGACAGTGAAATACGCGACGGGTGCAACTGCACCCGTCGCACAGCTTCCACTCCGCCGGCTCGATTCCGAGCCGGCTTCATCGTGGAAGCCTCTTTCCCGCTGGGCTGGCGGGCCATATTTTGCAATCCTCTTTTGTCCTTTGATAGGATAAGAAATATTTTGTGTTTTCAATAGTAAGCATACTGTTGTGTTCATTAATATGTGGTTTTCTCTCACTCATCAGACTGGTGCCTGCATCACATTGCCATTTTACTAACTTGTCCTGGTACCCAGGTTGGGGCCAGCACTTACAGCACCTTGGGACACAAGGACTGCACTAATAAAGATAAGACCATAAACAAAATGAAGAGGAGTTCAACTATCTCAGGGTCAACATTCCTGCTGGGAGGAGGCTATACATGACCTTTTGCCCAACTCCTGGAAACCTTTCTCTGGTGGACATGTTGTTTTCTAGGATGAACAGAGGGTTTGACATGCATATCCCCTGGGACCCTCTGTTGTGGCAGAAGCTCATTCTGAACTGAACCCTGACAAGACTCCAAACTGAATTAAGTATATACACAAACCCTTGTGTTGTGGTGTTGGTACAAAGACCCCAATAAGAGGAGGCTACCTATGAGCAGCATTCCACAGTGAAAATGTACCTATACTGTAGTGAAGACTGAGCCTGGAGAACACGCAACATAAGTGGGTGAAAGCCTGATGTCCTTTTACTCAATAAGTCTGAGTTTATACTCTGGTCATAATGTCTGAAGCAATAAAATCATTAAACCTGATCATAGGATCATGTGTGCCTCCATTTCTTTTGCTTCAAGTACAGGGGATACACTGTAGGCAGTAATTAAATCTCCTCTCCTTCCCCTCTGTGGTTGGTAATAACCATGTGTTCTTCAAATAAGGGTTTCCATACTTTGGGACTAATGTTCTCAGAGAGCCTTTTGGCACCACTGGCACCAATATGCTATAACAGATCCCATGGATCGAGAAGGCAGCCTCACGAACAGAATGGAAGGGCCCCTCACCCATCGGGGGCCCCAAGTATCCTGGGCACCCCAGGCCAGGATCTCGGGTGGCTGGGAGAAGGGGCGCATCGCACCCCTAGTCCCCGCCGCACTTCTCATGATAGGCGGTGTGGGCAGCGCGCCCTGAAAGCACTTGGTGCTTACGGGTCACATGTTGTGATGACGCACTCGTGACTCTCCCCTGTTAAAAGGGAGAAGTGGGTGGCGAGCTGGTCTTTTTCAACACCGCTCGCCAACCGTTTGCTGCCTGCGTTCCTTGGGGACAGAGCTTCAAACAAAGCGCAATGAGGAGCGTTTTTTTCCCTGTTTTCTTCCTTCTCTTTTCTTTTCTTTTGCAGGTTATGAGGAGCTTCAGCTAATCGTCTTAGGACCAACCGTGATGCCCAACTTGCACGCTCTGCAACCATCACAAGCAGCCCAACGTGTGCCTCACTGGGAGCCATATGGGTTAGAGCCTAGCTCACTCAACCCGAATACATCTTGATGGCGGCTCTGGTGGGGGCCCTGGTGCTGCAGGTCAGGGCACACAGGGGTAAAGTAGAGAGGGGGTTTGTGAGTGTGGTGTTTTCCTTGTGAGGGTGGCATGCTTCATTAATTATTTTTAACCCATTGGTGGTTTACATTGCTTTAATTGGGAAGGCTAACTTGGGGTTGACCACCCCCCCCACCCCACCTTGTTTTTGGGGCAACTTTTTGTGCATTTACTGTGTGGTTTAACTGGTAGTGGAGGCTTGTGATAAGCAATTTGGTGTTCTTTGGCTTTTAGCAAGCTTCATTCATTCTTGTTAACCCATTGGTGGTTTACATTACTTTAGTTGGGGAGGCTAACTGAGGGTTGCCCCACCACCACATCCTCCATTCTTGTTTTTGGTCCTTTTTTGCACTTTTGCTGTGTGGTTTAACTGGTAGCAGAGGCTTGTGCTAAGCGATTTGGTGCTCTTTGGTTTATAGAAATACAGAGATTCTCACGCCATGGCAGGTACTGCAAATGGGGGTGGGCAGTCAAGCACTGAGGAATTGCTTGAAACTTTAATGCTGTGAATGGATGCTATGGACCAGGCCATGGGGTCATCGAGGAATCAACCTGCCATTTCTAGCGATCAGGCAGTAAGGCCGAGACGAGCAGGCGTGTCCTCTAAGGAATCATGTCTCCCTGTCCCAAAGAGGGTTCGGGGGCAAAGGAAAAGCGAAGGGGCCAGGCTTGAATTGTCAGAGCCTGGACAGTCAGTACAGTACCAGTGCGGGTTGGTGTGAACTCAGATAGATTGGCGGCACCTGTGATTCCACAAGATCAGCAAGTGGCACCTGTGTTAGAGGGCCCCCTCACCACTGCTATGCCACTAGATGTGGCAGGAGCCAGCCAGGTCCCCATTCAGACAGCTCTGCCAACTGAAAGTTGCTTGCCGGTAGTGTCTGCAGTTGCAGCCAATAACGGGGGGGTAACGCAACAGGATGTGGTTGGGCATCTGGCATCCATACTACTGTGGATGTCAGAGGTTGGAATGCTGTCCCCATCTTTGGTTAGCGGTCCATTGGCTGGGTCAAGTGGGGAAGACGCGATGGAGAAGGAACAGTGCTTGGTTTCCCACCTTAACACCTCAAAAAGTGGTTGAGAGTCTCAAGGGGGGGCGTTAGGCAGAGCGAGCAGTCATTATGTGAAAGAGGCCAATTCACCAGCATTGGCCTGTGTGGCCACACCAGTGCCAGCAGTAGCTGGGCAACCGCCATTCATGGCGTCAGCTGAGGCAAGCACTTCTGAGGTATCTTTGTCCATTCAGACAAAGTCGGACTCAGGTACGCTTCACTTGTCCCCCTTGTTGGATCTTGTGCAACATCTTTTCTGAGCATGAGAGTCTGGGGTTGCATGTGCCGACGGAGATTAAGGAAAAGATTTGGAAAGGCGCATACACTGACATTTGTGATCTATTGATTGACAGATCGGAGAAGATGAGGTTAAGCGTTGTAAGCACTCAAGGGATTGTGAACATTGGCCTCACAAGAGGAAGGTAGAAGAGTTGCTTAAAAATTGGGTGAGGGCCTTCTCAAGTTACCAGACCATCATTACAGAGCGCTTCAATGATGAGGGAGCTCAGCTAGCCTGCTACCAGAATAGGGTTGTCATGACGAGTACGGGGGACGGGGGGCCCGCAAGGGGTTTAAGTATGGTTTCAAGATTCCAGCACAGGGCTACTCAGGATCCCCACACTGTAAGAACCAGCTTTCCTTGCAGGCCAATCCAGAGGTGGCTGCAATAAAGATTCTCAAAGAGTTAAGCTTAGGGCATGTAGCAGGTCCATTTTCTAGGGCCCCAGTGCAGGATTTCCTTTTGTCCCTAAGAAGCAACCAGGAGAGTACAGATTGATCCACAACTTGTAGCCACCCAAAGGCCAATCCGTGAATGACACAATAGATGGGGCTCTCTGTTCAAATATGCTTCTTTGGATCAGGCAATTCAGATGCTGTGGGAGCTGGGACCCGGAGCATTAATGGCTAAATCAGACATCAAGTCCACCTTTAGGTTGCTACCCTTCCACCAGGATGATTTTCATCTGTTGGGTTTCCAGCTTAGGGGAAGTTCTACTTTGACAAGTGCATGCCTATGTGGTGTCCTGTTCCCATTTTGAAAACTTGAGCACAACCCTAAAGTGGGCTTTCAGACGCAAAGCGCAGCATCGCTGGGTACTGCATTACTTGGATGATTTCCTATTCTTGCGTCCCCCCGGGTCAGATCAGTGTGCAAATGCAATGGGTGTTTTTAAGAGTCTTATTCGTGAACTCTGGGTCCCGCAGGCACAAGACAAAACTGTAGGTTTCTACACCACAATGGAATTTTTGGGAATTGAATTGGATTTGGTTGTGGGGGTGTCCAGGTTGCCGAAAAAGTACTTGCCTACTCCCAAGCTCTCTGGGCCTGTATGACTGCAAAGAATGTTGCTCTCTATCAATTGCAATACTTGGTTCGGCAGCTCAATTTTGCCCTGCGTATCATTCCCCTGGGGCTCCCCTTCTCCCAGTCCATTGCACAAGCCATGTCAGGCTTGAGGGGTAAGCACCATCACACTAGGCTCTCCAGTGAGGTTAAGCAGGACATGAGAATTTGGGAAGCTTTTCTACATGACTTCAATGGGATGGTTATATGGCCCAAGCCCACCCAGGTCTACTGAGGAGATTGGCCTTTTTACAGACGCGGCAGGCAATTAGAGTTTAGGTGCCATATTTGGCTCAGCATGGTGTGCACAGCGGTGGCCTGCAGACTGGGTTGAATCTGGACTGGTGACTAACATTGGTTTCCTAGACTTATTCTCTATTCTGGTGTCATTATCAATCTGGCCTGATAGATTCCGCATTCAGTCGGTGATTTTTTGATCTGACAATATGTCGGTGGTTGAGTGCATAAACCAACAAGCTGCCAGGTGTAAAATTATTTTGAGAGTCTTGAAAATGATTGTTTTACTGTGTCTCCAATTGAACGTGAATTTTAGAGTGAAACATGTGCCCGGGGTCTCAAACAATGCTCCTGATGCCCTCTCCCATTTTAAGATGCAGGTGTTCAGGTCCCAGAATCCACAAGCAGAGGAACGCTCAACACCCTTCCTGAAGCATCTTTGGCAGATCTGTGCAGAAGACTATCAGGCCTTGTGGCAGCCAGCTTAGCTCCAAACACAAAAAAAGGCTTAGGAGAGGGCTGTTGTGGTATATGTTATTTTCTTGGGATATTGGGGAGGGGGCCCTCTTGGGTGGACACTTCAACAGTTTTGGCTTTCCTGGAAGTCTTAAGGGAGAGTGGAAAGTTGTTGCATGTGCTAGGTGTTATATGGCCACTATTTCATTTTTTGCACAGTTGCAAGGGTTGTAGGTTGGTACAAAATCTTTCCTTGTGAAGAGAGGGCCATTAAGGGGTAGCAGCACCTATAGGGGGTCAAGTCAGATACTAGGGGACCCATTGATTTAGGATGGCTGGGTGCCATCTTGGGGGTCCTTGAACGGATCTGTACATCCCTGTGGGAGATCACCCTGTTTAAGGCGGCGTTTATGTTAGCCTTGTATGGGTACTTCAGATTGGGTGAATTGGTGGCCAGCAACACGAAACGGAGGGTTTACAGATGGGGGACCTTCACTGCCTGGCGGGGTCTGGTTCCTTGGTGATCAATATACAGCATTCCAAAACAGACCAGAAATGGAAGGGTAACCATGTACTGCTTCGTAGGGCACAAGGCAACATGTGCTGTCCGGTTTCTGATTTAGAGGGTTTCTTAGCCTTGCGCCCTACTGGGTCACGGGGTACCATCTTGGTACATGCTGACAGCTTGCCGTTGATTAGGTACCAGTTTACGTAGGTTCTCAAGCGCAATCTGGGCACAGCAGGCTTTGACATGTCTGAATGTGGAACTCATTCATTCAGGATCGGGGCAGCAACAGGTGTGGTGGCATTGGGTTTGTCGGATGCAGCAGTTTAGAAAATTGTCAGGTGGTCCTCAAACTGCTACAAAGAAGTATGTGAAATCGCACATGCTATAAATACTGGTTGTTTACACCGTCCTTCTTCTAAAGAGGACCCAAGATTCCCGGTTCACGCAGGAGCACCTAAAGTCGCAGAGGTGTGGGTCATCGGCCATTCGTATGTTTTCTGTACTGCTGAGTGGTATGTGAAGACTGGTGCTGCATCATGCGTGGCACAAGCTGGTTTCCGTATGTCCTTTTTGGGGAGAGGAGGGTTGCGTCTCATGTAGCTGAGATTGGTTATGGACTCAATGATCCCACAAGGTTCTCTTCAACCAGACGTCATCTTAATGAATTTGGACGGGGATGACTTGGTCCCTCTGCGTCGATGACAGCATTTTGAACTAGTGGTTTCTGAATTTGGCATGCTGGCCAAAAAAATGCTGCAGCCTTTGCTTGCATGGTCAAACATCATTTCCCGTCTACAATGGAGTGGTGGCATCTCAGTGAAAGCACTCAATGACTCGGTTCACAGAATCAATAATAAATTCGCCAGGTTGTTCAGGTCACCGAAGCTGGCTGTCATCCCACATGGAACCATACAAGGAGGCTGTTTCTTTCTCCAAGATGGGGTGCACCTTACTAAGGTTGGGAATGACATGTTGCTCCAGGATTTTTTTAAATGGTTGGTCCATCATCCACAGTAGAGGAACGACTGCAGATGGGGGGCCAGATATTCAGTCTACTATGCTGGCCTGTGGCTGGGTGAGATAATGACTGGGGTGACAATTGCTCATTACCTCAGCAGGACGGCAAGGTAATTTGACCCTCCAGCGGATGCTGGTGCGAAAGGAGAATGACAACAAGGGTTGCGGGGGGTTCAAAGCAGTCGATGGCAGCTGGTCCCTAGGGACAACCAGCCACACATGCGTAGAGACTTGAAGCTAGCACATGCCACTGGGGGAGGGGGTAGAGCACGAGAGTCTGTGGGTGGAGGGGGTGCCCGAGGTAGTTATCCTGGTGGGCATGAGGGCCCCCCTTCACATAGTTTACATGCAACTGGAAGTGTTTGGAGGAGAGGATGGAACAATCCAATTCCATATGGATGTACTACCCCTGGGGCCTTAAAGCCGGAGGGTTGGGGAACGTGTGACTCACTAGACAGTCATGATCTTATCCGCAGTCATTGGTATTTGCTATTTTAGATGCACGAGAACTGATTCAGTCAGTGGCAGGAGTTTTGATCTATTAGTGGACTGTGTTAAGGTTAGGCATCTTGAAAATGCACATACTGTTTAAATAATATGGGGTTACTGCGTAAAAGTTTTGTTGACTGAATTTTGCTTTATTAAAATAAAAATATGCCCAGGAGTTTACGACTCCCAATTCCAATTAGTTGTTGTTGTTAAAGGTGAGATATTACCATGCTGGGTTTGACCTGGAGGGTGAAAGGGGGGATGTCTTGTGGGGGGCCGAATGGGATGGGGGTTCAGGTGACAGGCCTCAGTGATGCTAGCCCATATGTAAGGGGCCCTCAAACATCAGGGGGGCCCAAAATATGCTGGCCACTATAGGTTGGGATCTCAGGGGGTGTGGGAGTGGGGCGCATCACACCCCCACAGCAATTCTCCTGATTGGCAGTGCGGGCAGCGTCGTCGCGCAACGCGATGATGCTCTCGTTACTCTCCTCTGTTCAAAGGGGGGAGTAGCCGGCGAGTGGGTCTTTTTCAACACCGCTCGCCGACCGGTTGCTGTCTGCTCTCCTGGGGACAGCGCTTCAAACGCACACCCACCTACCACCCCCCATGGCATATATTTGTCCTGGCATACCTTTGATTCTGTTAAGATGGAACCTATTGTATCTCCTTTTTGCTTCTCGAAGTTTTCTTATGTTGATATTATAAGTACTAACATTTTCTCCCTACAGCATGGAAGCTTTTGCCGTGAAAGTATCTTTGTTGTATTTTATGTGGTTATGGTTGGTGCAGTTAGATCATGTCTGGGGTGATTGTTGGATGCCTTTTCATCACCTCAGCAGGACGGCAAGGTATTTTGATCCTCCATGGGTTGCTGGTGGGAAGGGAGAATGACAACAAGGGATGCGGGGGTTGCGAATGGTCCCTGACATCTGGTCCCTAGGGCCAACCACCCACGCGTGCACCAAGACTTGAAGCTAACCCATGCCCGGGGGGTGGTAGAGCATGAGAGTCTGTGGGTGGAGGGGGTGCCCAAGGAAAGTATCCTGGCGGGCAGGAGGGCCCATTTCCCATGGTTTACTTGCAACTGGAAGTGTTTAGAGGAGGGGATCGAGCAATTCAATCCCATATGGAGATGCTACTCCTGGGGCCTTAAAGCCGGAGGGCTGGTGAACATGTGACTCACTAGACAGTCATGTTCAAATATGCAGTCACTGTTTTTTTATACTTTGGATACGCAGGAACTGGTTTAGTCAGTGGCCAAAGATTTGATGTATTAGCAGACTTTGGTAAGGCTTGGCATATTGACAATGTACATACTGTGTAAATAATATGGGTTTACTGAGTAAAAGTAATGTTGACTGAATTTTGTTTTCTTAAAATAAAAATACTGCTGGGAGTTCACGACTCACAATTCCAATGACTTGTTGTTAAAGGTGAAGTATTGCCATGCTGGGAGTGACCTGGAGTGTGAAAGGGGCGGGGTCTTGTGGGAGGGCTGTTAGACCTGACAGCCTTAGGGTGGTCACCCCTAAATTTTTGCCTGCCTCCCTCCACTTTTTGGATACTGTTTTTGCTGGCTTTTAGACTCTGCGCACTTTACCACTGCTAACTTGTGCTAAAGTGCATATGCTCTCTCCCTTAAAACATGGTAACGTTGAATCATACCTGACTGGACTATTTAATTTACTTATAAGCCCCTAGTAATGTGCACTCTATGTGCCTAGGGCCTGTAGATTAAATGCTACTAGTGGCCTGCAGCACTGGTTGTGCCAACCACTTAAGTAGCCCCTTTTCCTTGTCTCAGGCCTGCCACTGCAAGGCCTGTGTGTGCAGTTTCACTGTCACCTCGACTTGGCATTCAAAAGTACTTTCCAAGCCTAAACCTCCCCTTTCTCCACATATAAGTCACCGCTAATGTGTGCCCTAGGTAACCCCTAGAGCAGGGTGCTGTGTGGGTGAAAGGCATGACATGTACCTGTGTAGTTTACATGTCCTGGTAGTGTAAAACTCCTAAATTCGTTTTTGCACTACTGTGAGGCCTGCTCCCTTCATAGGCTAACATTGGGGCTGCCCTCATACAGTATTGAAGTGGTAGCTGCTGATCTGAAAGGAGTAGGAAGGTCATATTTAGTATGGCCAGAATGGTAATATAAAATCCTGCTGACTGGTGAAGTTGGATTTAATATTACTATTCTCGAAATGCCACTTTTAGAAAGTGAGCATTTCTTTGCACTTAAATCTTTCTGTGCCTTACAATCCACGTCTGGCTGGGCTTAGTTGACAGCTCCTTGTGCATTCACTCAGACACACCCCAAACACAGGGTACTCAGCCTCACTTGCATACATCTGCATTTTGAATGGGTCTTCCTGGGCCGGGAGGGTGGAGGGCCTGCTCTCACACAAAGGACTGCCACACCCCCTACTGGGACCCTGGCAGACAGGATTGAACTGAAAGGGGACCTGGTGCACTTCTTAGCCACTCTTTGAAGTCTCCCCCACTTCAAAGGCACATTTGGGTATAAAACAGGGCCTCTGCCCTACCTCATCAGACACTTGCTGGAGAAGAGACCTGAACCAGAAACTACATCCTGCCAAGAAGAACTGCCTGGCTGCTCAAAGGACTCACCTGTCTGCTTTCTACAAAGGACTGCTGCCTTGCTGTTGGCCTGCTGCCTTGCTGAACTCTTGTCTGGCTGTGAAAGTGCTCTCCAAGGGCTTGGATAGAGCTTGCCTCCTGTTCCCTGAAGTCTCAGGACCAAAAAGACTTCTCTTTTTCACTTGGACGCTCCGTGCGCCAAAATGTTCGACGCACAGCTTGTTCTGCGGCGAGAAAAACGCCGCACACCGACGCTGATCGACGCGACACCTTCGGGACGACCGGAACTTCGACGCACGGCTTCGCAAGGACAACGCCGCCCGACCTCCAGAGGAGAAATCGACGCGACGCCTGTCGTGAGATCGAAATTTTGATACGCAGCCCCGCAGAACGACACGCAGCCGGAAAACAAGCAGGAAAATCCACGCACAGACCAAGGACATCTGGTAATCCCCGCGATCCACAGAAAGAGACTGTCCGCGCGCCAGAAAACGACGCACAACTTCCCCGCGTGAAAAATAACGACACAAGTCTGTGTGTGCTGGGGAGAAATCGACGCACACACCCTTTTTCCACCTATCTCTTCTCCTGTGGCCCTCTGAGGAGATTTTCCACTCCAAACCAGGTACTTTGTGCTTGAAAGAGACTTTGTTTGCTTTTTAAAGACTTAAGACACTCTATATCACTTTTCAGTGATATCTCTACAAATTCACATTGCAACTTTATTCGTTTTGACCTACAATTATCCTGATAAATATTATATATTTTTCTAAACACTGTGTGGTGTATTTTTATGGTGCTATATGGTGGTATTGTATGATTTATTGCACAAATATTTTACACATTGCCTTCTAAATTAAGCCTGACTGCTCGTGCCAAGCTACCAGAGGGTGGGCACAGGATAATCTTGGATTGTGTGTGACTTACCCTGACTAGAGTGAGGGCTTTTGCTTGGACAGGGGGTAACCTGACTGCCAACCAAAAACCCCATTTCTAACATTGGTGATCAGCGGTGAGGATAGGACTTGTGTTTGTGCAGTGACATACAGTAGCTAAGTATTTCACTACCTACCCACAGTTGAAGGTCAACTTGATTTTTATCTCTTTTTGCAAAATTTTGTTTTTTTTCTTCCTGACAATTTTCAAAAACTAAATCCTCACTCAACATGTCTCTGACTTCGTCTCAAATGGGAGACTTTGACCTAGTCCTGTTGGATACATATACGGTCAAACAGCTAAGAGGGTTCTGCAGGGCAATGAGGGTACCCACCAAAGGGGCCTCCAAAAAGGAGGACTTTCAAGTGGCGCTGAGGGCCTGGGCAGAAGCCCATTTAGAAGAGAATGATGAGGAAGAGGAGCCAGAAAATGGCCCCTCAGAGGATTTGTTGCTATCTGTGGATGATGTTACCACTGCAATTGTGCCCCCTTCCAGACCAGGGAGTAGTGTCTCTGTGCAAAGCCTGACCGCAGAGGAAAGGAGAGAGGAAAGGGAGTTCCAAGTGCAAATGGCAAAACTGAAAATTGAGGCTCAACAGGAGGAAAGAAGGGCTGAGAGAGAAGCCAAGCAAGCTGAGGCTGAAAGAGCAGCCAAACAAATTGAAGCTGAAAGAAAAGCCAAACAAGCTGAAGCTGAAAGAGCAGCCAAACAGGTGGAGGCTGAGAGAGCTTTGGCTGAAAAGAAACTATTGTTGGCTCATGAACTGAGTCTCAAGGAGCTGGAGATCAAGGCGAGACAGTCTGAATCCAGCAATAATGGTGGCAGCATACAGACAGGACCTGCTGGAGAAAAGAAGGTTTGTATACCCAAAAATGTGGTGCCCAGTTTTGTGGTGGGGGATGACATAGATAAATGGTTAGCTGCTTATGAAGTTGCACTAAGGGCTCATGAGGTTCCTGAAGGGCAACGGGGGGTAGCTATGTGGGGTTATGTGCCGCCATTGGGGAGGGACACACTTCTCACATTGGATCAACCTGATCAAAACACATACCCACTTCAGAAAGCCACTTTACTTGCCAAGTTTGGGTTGACCCCTGAGGGATACCGTCAGAGGTTCAGGGACAGCACCAAACAAACCACACAAACATGGGTAGATTTCTTTGACTTTTCCAGTAAGGCACTGAATGGATGGGTGCGGGGCAACAAAGTAGATGATTATAAAGGGTTATATGACTTGATTCTGAGAGAGCATATGCTTAATACTACTTTTACAGAGTTGCGCCAGCACTTAGTGGATAGTAAGCTGACTGATCCCACAAAGCTTGCTGAGGAGGCGGACCTCTGGGTTAACACCAGAGTGTCCAAGAAGGTACCTGGGGGGGACACCCACAAAGGTGGACAGGGTCCCCAACAGAAGAAAGAGGGGGGAGATAAACTTACAGATAAGGAACTCTCTAAAGGCCCCCAAAAGAATTCCCAGGGAGGGGGTGGCAACCATTCCTTTTCCAGATTTGGGAAAAAGCATGGGACATATGATAGGTCAGGGAAATCCAACCCCAAATGCATGGAGTGTTACCAGTTTGGTCACTATAAAGGTGACCCCCAGTGCTCCAAGAGAGCACCGTCCACTACCGGACAGACACTTGGGTTGACTAGTGTAGAGCTCGGGGGGAGATGGACCCAGATAGCTTTGGGGAACAGGTAGAGATTTCCCTAGTGTCCCTGGGAGAAGGAGAAATGGTGCCCAAAGCCCTCATGCCCCAAAATACTTCCAAGTACAGGCAGTGGGTCACCATTGATGGGAAGAAGGTGGAGGCTCTGCGTGACACAGGAGCCAGTATGACTACTATCAAGAGTCAGCTGGTGTCAACAGAGCAGATAGTCCCTAATACATTCCACCAGGTCATAGTCGCTGACAATCGTGAGAGTCACCTACCAGTGGCTCTGGTTCCCTTTGAGTGTGGGGGGTCTCTGGTACTCTGAAAGCAGCTGTGAGTCCTGCCATGCCTGTAGATTGTCTGTTAGGCAATGATCTTGAGCATACTGCTTGGAAAGAAGTGGAGCTCAGATCTCACCTGGAGATGTTAAGGTTACCTGAGTGGGTCTGCATGACCACACGGTCCATGGCTGACCGAGAGGGAAGTCAAGGGCATCTGGAGCCTGGAACAATTGCCCAGAGAGCTGCCAAGAGGAGGGGCAAGGGGCGCGGGAAACCGGTCCCAGAAGTTCCCGCAGTGGTTGACGGGGCTCCTGAGGAGGAGGCTCCCGAGCCAACTGGGGAAGACATTGCCACCCTAGGTGACCTACCGGAGCTTGCTGGCTGGCAAGTTGAGGGTGGACCCACCAGGGAGGAATTCTGCAAGGCGCAGAAAGAATGTCCCACTCTAGAGGGTCTGAGGAAGCAATCCTCAGACCAGGCGGCAGGTGAAGCCTCTGGCGATCACCACATATATTGGGAGAATGATCTCCTCTACAGTGAGCCTAAGGTTCCGGTCTTTGGGGCAGCGCATACGCGGGTGGTCCCCCAGTGTTACCGAACCTTCCTACTGGGGCTGGCTCACGACATTCCCCTGGCAGGACATTTGGGGCAAGGCAAGACCTTTGACAGGCTTGTCACCCACTTTTATTGGCCCAGAATGAGGACAAACTCAGATAAATTCTGTAGATCTTGTCCTACCTGCCAGGCCAGTGGTAAAGCAGGGAAAAGGGTTAAAAGCCCCCTGATTCCACTTCCTGTCGTTGGCACCCCCTTTGAAAGGGTGGGCATCGACATTGTTGGTCCATTGGACCCCAAAACTGCCTTAGGCAACAGGTTCATCCTGGTTTTGGTGGACCATGCCACCCGTTACCCAGAGCCAATCCCTCTGAGGACCGTAACTGCACCGGTGGTGACCAGAACTCTGATGGGGATATTTACCTGTGTGGGATTCCCAAAAGAGATAGGCCCTCATTCTGACCTTGGCGGGCGGCGGAGGCCGCCCGCCAATGTCCCGCCGTCAGGTTACCGTTCCGCGGTCGAAAGACCGCGGCGGTAATTCTGACTTTCCCGCTGGGCTGGCGGGCGGTCGCCTTCAGACCGCCAGCCAGCCCAGCGGGAAAGAGGCTTCCACGATGAAGCCGGCTCGGAATCGAGCCGGCGGAGTGGAAGCTGTGCGACGGGTGCAGTTGCACCCGTCGCGTATTTCACTGTCTGCGCAGCAGACAGTGAAATACATGTAGGGGCCCTCTTACGGGGGCCCCTGCAATGCCCATGCCAGTGGCATGGGCACTGCAGGGGCCCCCAGGGGCCCCGCGACCCCCCCTACCGCCATCCGGATCTCGGCGGTCCGACCGCCGGGATCTGGATGGCGGTAGGGGGGGTCGGAATCCCCGCGGCGGTGCAGCAAGCTGCGCCGCCGCGGAGGATTCAATGGGGCCGCGGTACACTGGCGGGACCCCGCCAGTGGTGCCGGTCCGACCGCGGCTTTACCGCCGCGGTCGGAATCCCCATTGGAGCACCGCCGGCCTGTCGGCGGTGCTCCCGCGGTCCTCCGCCCTGGCGGTCAAAGACCGCCAGGGTCAGAATGACCACCATAGTGTCTGACAGAGGCACTAACTTCATGTCTGCATACATGAAGTCTCTGTGGGATGCGTGTGGTGTAACCTACAAGTTCACCACACCCTATCACCCCAATCTAATGGTCTTGTGGAGAGATTCAACAAGACCTTGAAGGGCATGATTGGTGGCCTCCCTGAGGCCATGAGGCATAAGTGGGACGTCCTCTTACCATGCCTTCTCTTTGCTTACCGAGAGGTCCCCCAGAGGGGGGTGGGGTTCAGTCCCTTTGAGCTTCTCTATGGGTACCCTGTCAGGGGACCCTTAAGCATTGTCAAGGAGGGGTTGGAGAGAGCTCCAAAGGCACCCCCTCAGGATGTGGTCAGCTACATGTTGGCCCTCCGCAACCAGATGACCCGCTTCTGCAAAGAGGCCCAATGTAACCTTGAGGCCAGTCAAGAGGTAATGAAACGCTGGTATGACCAGAAGGCCACCCTGGTAGAGTTTCAACCTGGAGATAAAGTGTGGGTAATGGAGCCAGTAGAGCCTAGAGCTCTCCAGGACCTCTGGTCTGGCCCATTTGAAGTAAAAGAGCGGAAAGGGGAGGCCACTTACCTAGTGGACCTCCAAACCCCTAGGAACCCCCTAAGGGTGCTCTATGTCAACCGGATAAAGGCTCATTTTGAGAGGTCTGAGGTCAACATGCTTCTGGTCACAGATGAAGGAATGGAAGAGGAGAGTGAACCTCTCCCCGACCTCCTCTCTGCCCAAGAAGGTGATGGGTCAGTGAAAGGGGTCATCCTCTCTGACTCCCTGACTCTAAACCAGAAAGGAGACTGCTATGAGCTGTTGGAGCAGTTCTCCCCCCTGTTGTCCCTTACTCGTGGACTGACCCACCTCTGTGTTCATGACATTGACACCGGTGACAGTCTCCCTGTGAAGAACAAAATTTACAGGTTATCGGATAAGGTGAAAGCCAGCATCAAGGAGGAGGTCTCCAAGATGTTAGCTTTAAGGGTTATCGAGAAATCCAGTAGTCCCTGGGCCAGCCCAGTGGTGTTGGTCCCTAAGGCTACTGCCCCAGGTGCGAAGCCAGAACTCCGGTTCTGTGTGGACTACCGGGGTCTCAACTCTGTCACCAGGACGGATGCTCACCCCATCCCCGAGCTGATGAGCTCGTTGACAGGCTGGGCGCTGCCAAGTTCCTGAGTACGTTTGATCTTACTTCAGGGTACTGGCAGATCGCCCTGACTGAGGGGGCTAAAGAGAGATCCGCATTTTCAACCCCTGATGGCCATTACCAGTTCCGGGTGATGCCATTTGGATTGAAAAATGCCCCTGCTACCTTCCAACGGTTGGTTTACGGGGTCCTAGCTGGCAAGGATGCCTTCTGTGCAGCCTACCTGGATGACATAGCTGTCTACAGTTCCAGCTGGGAGGAACACCTGCTCCACCTCAAGGAGGTGCTTCAGGCCCTGCAACAGGCAGGCCTGACCATCAAGGCTAGTAAGTGCCAGATTGGGCAGGGTTCCGTGGTGTACTTGGGACACCTAGTGGGTGTTGGCAAGGTGCAGCCACTCCAGGCCAAGATTGAAACTATCAAGGCCTGGCAACCACCTAGAACTCAGACTGAGGTGAGAGCCTTTTTAGGCCTCACAGGATACTACCGCAGATTTGTCAAGGGCTATGGTACCATTGTGTCACCCTTGACAGAACTCACTTCCAAGAAACAACCTAGGTTGGTGAATTGGACAGAGGCTTGTCAGAAAGCCTTTGACTCCCTGAAGGAAGCTATGTGCACGGCCCCCGTGCTCAAGGCCCCTGACTACTCCCAGGAATTTATCGTGCAGACAGACGCTTCAGAGCATGGCATAGGGGCGGTCCTAGCACAGCTAAATGAGGAGGGCCTAGACCAACCAGTAGTCTTTATTAGCAGAAGGCTATTACCACGGGAACAGAGGTGGAGTGCTATTGAAAGAGAAGCTTTTGCTGTGGTCTGGGCACTGAAGAAGCTAAGACCCTACCTGTTTGGGACTCACTTCCGGGTTCAGACAGACCACAGGCCCCTCAGATGGCTCATGCAGATGAGGGGTGAGAATCCAAAACTCTTGAGGTGGTCCATTTCCCTACAGGGGATGGACTTTACGGTGGAACATCGCCCCGGGGTTGACCACGCCAATGCTGATGGTCTCTCCAGATACTTCCGCCTTAGCGATGAGAGCTCCCAGGAGGTTGGGTAGCTCTCCCCACTTTCAGCTGGGGGGGACACATGTTAGACCTGACAGCCTTAGGGTGGTCACCCCTAACTTTTTGCCTGCCTCCCTCCACTTTTTGGATACTGTTTTTGCTGGCTTTTAGACTCTGCACACTTTACCACTGCTAACCAGTGCTAAAGTGCATATGCTCTCTCCCTTAAAACATGGTAACCTTGAATCATACCTGATTGGACTATTTAATTTACTTATAAGCCCCTAGTAATGTGCACTCTATGTGCCTAGGGCCTGTAGATTAAATGCTACTAGTGGGCCTGCAGCACTGGTTGTGCCAACCACTTAAGTAGCCCCTTTTCCTTGTCTCAGGCCTGCCACTGCAAGGCCTGTGTGTGCAGTTTCACTGTCACCTCAACTTGGCATTTAAAAGTACTTGCCAAGCCTAAACCTCCCCTTTCTCCACATATAAGTCACCGCTAATGTGTGCCCTAGGTAACCCCTAGAGCAGGGTGCTGTGTGGGTGAAAGGCAGGACATGTACCTGTGTAGTTTACATGTCCTGGTAGTGTAAAACTCCTAAATTCGTTTTTGCACTACTACGAGGCCTGCTCCCTTCATAGGCTAACATTGGGGCTGCCCTCATACAGTATTGAAGTGGTAGCTGCTGATCTGAAAGGAGTAGGAAGGTCATATTTAGTATGGTCAGAATGGTAATATAAAATCCTGCTGACTGGTGAAGTTGGATTTAATATTACTGTTCTAGAAATGCCACTTTTAGAAAGTGAGCATTTCTTTGCACTTAAATCTTTCTGTGCCTTACAATCCACGTCTGGCTGGGCTTAGTTGACAGCTCCTTGTGCATTCACTCTGACACACCCCAAACACAGGGTACTCAGCCTCACTTGCATACATCTGCATTTTGAATGGGTCTTCCTGGGCTGGGAGGGTGGAGGGCCTGCTCTCACACAAAGGACTGCCACACCCCCTACTGGGACCCTGGCAGACAGGATTGAACTGAAAGGGGACCTGGTGCACTTCTTAGCCACTCTTTGAAGTCTCCCCCACTTCAAAGGCACATTTGGGTATAAAACAGGGCCTCTGCCCTACCTCATCAGACACTTGCTGGAGAAGAAACCTGAACCAGAAACTACATCCTGCCAAGAAGAACTGCCTGGCTGCTCAAAGGACTCACCTGTCTGCTTTCTCCAAAGGACTGCTGCCTTGCTGGTTGCCTGCTGCCTTGCTGAACTCTTGTCTGGCTGTGAAAGTGCTCTCCAAGGGCCTGGATAGAGCTTGCCTCCTTTTCCCTGAAGTCTCAGGACCAAAAAGACTTCTCTTTTTCACTTGGACGCTCCGTGCACCGAAATTTTCGACGCACAGCTTGTTCCGCGGCGAGAAAAACGCCGCACACAACGACGCTGATCAACGCTACGCCTTCGGGACGACCGGAACTTCGACGCACAGCTTTGCAAGGACAACGCCGCCCGACCGCCAGAGGAGAAATCGACGCGACGCCTGTCGTGAGATCGAAATTTTGAGGCGCAGCCCCGCAGAACAACGCGCAGCCGGAACACAAGCAGGAAAATCCACGCACAGACCCGGGACATCTGGTAATCCCCGCGATCCACAGAAAGAGACTGTCCGCGCGCCGGAAACGATGCACGACTTCCCCGCGTGAAAAATAACGACGCAAGTCCGTGTGTGCTGGGGAGGAATCGAAGCACACACCCTTTTTCCATGTATCTCTTCTCCTGTGGCCCTCTGAGGAGATTTTCCACTCCAAACCAGGTACTTTGTGCTTGAAAGAGACTTTGTTTGCTTTTTAAAGACTTAAGACACTCTATATCACTTTTCAGTGATATCTCTACAAATTCACATTGCAACTTTATTCGTTTTGACCTACAATTATCCTGATAAATATTATATATTTTTCTAAACACTGTGTGGTGTATTTTTATGGTGCTATATGGTGGTATTGTATGATTTATTGCACAAATACTTTACACATTGCCTTCTAAGTTAAGCCTGACTGCTCGTGCCAAGCTACCAGAGGGTGGGCACAGGATAATCTTTGATTGTGTGTGACTTACCCTGACTAGAGTGAGGGCTTTTGCTTGGACAGGGGGTAACCTGACTGCCAACCAAAAACCCCATTTCTAACAAGGGCCAAATGGGATGTGGGGTTCAGGCGACAGGCCTCGGCGATGCCAGCCCATATAGGAACAGGGCTAGTGGAGACCTGCTCATCTTCTGTAATTTACACTCATGACCCTGCATTGAGCATGTAGCAGCATAGAGGGTATTGTGGGGGTAAGCAAAGACAAGGGAACAATAATGTCATGTCATCCATGCCAAAGAATGAACAATGTCCATTCCACTACCTCCGGCATCTTGGGGAATTGGCAGCCATCTATACCTACCAGGCAGGGTACTCTCATTGTGCAGAATACGCTTTCATCAGTCTGAGACTCGTCCACAATACTTCCTTCTTTAAACATTTCCGGGAAGCAACGATGGAGATGCTCTTAGTAGAGTGGTCCTTTGTACGCTGTATCCATACCACTAGTCCTACTAAGTGAGGAGCAACAGGCTCCGGAAGGAAAATGATCTCCCATCATTCACTCACTCATTCTGTAGTGCACCTTCCCTCTGTCCTATGACAACATTGGGATCAATGTGGTAATGAGGAACTGCATAATATTATCATCGTTTTACAAATCAGTTTTTGATTAATCTGATTAAGCAAAACATTGACAAATTATTTCATTTATGGTGTAGGAGGAGAAACTCGACACCACGCCTAACCTCAGGTCCCATTAGCATTGGAATATTTGTTGCACCTTCATATCCTGCCTAACTCCGTTTTACTGTCTCATTGCTTCCTCTTTATATTACTGGCAGCCAATGCCAGAACAGCTCTTTCCTTGTGTGGCCCTGAAGCCCCCGTTCCGTTCCGAATGCCCAGTATAGAAAGGTAGTTTTTCAACAGAAGTATAACTTCCTACAATGACTTCAGACACCAGATGCCAGAAAGCACAGGATTTGTTCGGTCATAACCATAAGAGAGTTTCATGTTATCTGAAGGCTGCCAAATCTTTCTGCTCTGATACTTCAGATGGAAGAACCGAGGAAGGAGACGTGCAGGAGTCTTGGGAAACTGAGTGGGTATTTTAGCCATAAGAATTAAGAAACAGAGTTGTCTTGAGTCTTCTTGGCCTTGGAGCAATTGTGGGTTCTTCACATCTCTGATGAAAGGATCCACCAAGGAAGAGCTGCGGTTAGCCAAGAAATCTGCTTCCAAAGCAGGTGTTGTTTATATTTGCTATGCAAATGAGCATTCTTTGGGTTTGAAGGGGTGAAGCCGTATTTTAAGGTGTTACCTGCCTTCCAGAAAGCATCATTTGACAAGTGTTGCTCGGGTCTTTAAGCTACCTGTTTGGTTTTGGAGGAGTTCCAGTTTTTGGGGTTTGGCACTGGCATCGTAAAAGTCCGATCATCACGTGGCGATGCTTATTAACAGTTTAACCGTGATGGTGAGTGGCACCAACTGAACAGAAAAGAATATGAAACTCAACACCTTACCTTACAATTGGCACTAAACCAACAAACTGAATTGATTTTGCTTTACAACAATGTATGTCACACAGCCCTTCATTAACCTACTCCAAATCAGGTTTTATATCCAAATAGGAGGCAGAATGTGCCATTTTGATGAGGTTTTATTGTGAGAAGCATGACTTTTCAGGATCGTCCCTTAGCTTAGCACCATCCCTCTTATAGCCGCCACTCGCTGAACAAACCGCAGACGGCTGCCCCAGTAAGCAACTCCAGGAAAGCCGAACGAGTGGCAAATGCATAAGAGCCTGTCTGTCGCTCCTTGTGACAAGCACAATTATGTGTGAGGGATGATCGGTTGGCTATCTGTTGGAGGGGGGTCCCTTGAAAAGCAAGAAGCATCTGGCAGATAAAAATAACAAAATAGGTCAATGGTTGTTTACAAAGGGATAGGATTGGTGGATTTCTTCGTTCTTCAGTTCTTTTCTAAACCAGTCTCTTCCTCTTCTCTTACGGCTAGAGGCGCTGATGCCGTCACTAAGCCTCCTGTGCGGGTGAATACCCAACTACAGGTACACCGCGCTGCCTTTCCACTCACGCCTCCTTCCCAGAGCTGCTCCTGCTGAAGACACAGCGTTTACCCATGGATTTATCTCCAGTTCCCTTTTTCGCTTGAGCTATTATCGTGCTCCCAATAGCACAGAACTGATGCACCGCTTGTTATCGACTGCAACTCTTCAATTAATGGAGGGGGAAAACAGATCTCTTCTCTTGCCTCAGGAAAGAAAGCTGGCTCCTCCGACAGCGCAAATCAAGAGGAATGGTCTGTGATGCTTGCACCACCCCCACACATGCACTTAATGTGATCCTGGCAGTCATCCAGCTCACGCTGCTCCGCACTCCTATGTGAAAACATATTATTGACTATTTAGGTTTGTTTATTGGGAAACTGCAGTTCGGTTTATAAATTAGCCCTTTATGCAACTGCGTACCACCCAGAGGCATTCGATAAATAACCCCGACACCCACACACACATCTCAATGGTTTTATGTTTTAACCCTTGCTTTCTATTCACACATTACATGTACACAA
Organism: Pleurodeles waltl; assembly: GCF_031143425.1. Taxonomy (NCBI): domain Eukaryota; kingdom Metazoa; phylum Chordata; class Amphibia; order Caudata; family Salamandridae; genus Pleurodeles; species Pleurodeles waltl. Next base: position 1,137,569,730 of record NC_090440.1, read on the forward strand.
AGATGATCACTGATCCTTTTGACTGGGAGGAGGAGAGAGCGGGTCCTTTCTGAGCATTACACAGGCAGGTGAACCTGTGTCCTCTATTCCGGTCCCTCAAGCAAAGGACGAAGACTACGAAGGCTCTGGATTCATAACTGTGCAGCATAATAGTCAGCTGCGCCTGCGTCACGAGCGCAGCATTTATCCCACCATCTTATCGTGCCACTGAGCACCAAATGAGGCAAGTGGAGAGAACTGAACAAAAACGTGTTAGACAAGTATGCATCGTCAGGTGATGCATTTCGACAGGGGGGTAGGGGTATACACCTATGAAGTATGCTACCTCTGAACGGGTCAAATTGTGTTTAAAAGCTTCAGGATATATTCAGTTTTAAACGCATAAAGCTTCAGCCGCCCTTCACTCCTGTAGTCTGCTGTCCTACTCCCCTGCAGCACTCACACTGATCACTCCACGTGCCCGCACCCGCAGGGTTTGCTGGATACAACACCAATTTTCTGATGAGAATGTTCTACGTATGCCCTGCACCGGAACACCTGCTCTGCAGGATGCCCTGACAGACAGTATGGCCTGGCACAGTGTGTGTGTTTTCTTTTCTTCTACTTTTGATGTACTTGGGGCGCTTTTTAAAGGTGATTACTCCGATATTGCCAGAATCATTGCCTGCAGCAACCCCAGGGGCACGCAGTCTCCAATACCTTGTAAACCACTTATACAGGGCGTTTTTTCAAGTTCGAAACTGCACTGATATACAAACATGGAGCACTTTTTTATCTATTTGATTTGCTTTTGTGGCCACCTTTATCTGGGCGCCCAGGCCCAATTTCTCTTACAGTCCGATCCTGTTGATAGATTTCAGGTGAAATCAGGAAACTGTGCCCACCATTGCCAAGGAAAAGATTCCAGACTTCACCCGACTACACAGGTGAAGTAAGAACTTTGCACAAGCCTACTGTGCTTTCATTTAAAAGCAGCATTCTTTGAGTTTGTTGTCTTGGCTCATCTCAGTTGAACTAAAGCAACCGAAACCAGGCATGTGTTAAAGGAAAGGGCAGTTGCAGAACAATTTTGCCCTGCTGACATAAATAATTAATTTGCACTAAGTACAGATGTAAATATCAGTATCTTCAAAATGTGTAAGGTTTCACAAGCTCTCCTGTGAGACTATCTAATCATATATACCTTATGCCTTTGCATTCTGAAACTTCTAGTTCTTCACTACTAAGAAAACTAGCCCTGAAGTGGATAAGCTAGTCACATCTGGCATAGGACAAATTTCAGATTATTGACAGGTGCTTAGCTGGATAACTGAAGTGTCACATTTCTGTTTGGTGCTAAGTCATTAGTTTAAGATTATGAGCATGAAACAGGGCTTTCCTGAATGGGGAATACTAAATAATGAACACCCAAAAGACTACTGGCCTCAAAGAGAGTTTAGTTGACAGGGTACTCCTCCACCTTTCAGGTGGAGTATCCTGTTCTTCAAGGAGGCATCCCATCCTCTCAATTTATAGTCGGGCAGACCATCATATGTTTTCCAGCAGACATCTCATTGGCTCCGTTGGTGGAAACATTACACTGGCAGCCAAAAGAACTTAGGACTGGTAGTGTAAGTGCATTAGACGAGGGGTTCCTAACTGGGATCAGCGAACCATTACGCGTATCCAAGGGCTATGTAACTGTAAAGTAAACAATATTATCAATCTTATGAATCTGACAAAAAAGCAAAATGTAAAAGTGAAAATAGAGGCTTAACATTAAGCTAGTATCCTTAGCTTGATTTGTAGAATAGTGAAAGCAGAGCAAACAGAATTTAGTATGGATGATTGGTGGTGTAAATTGAAGTATTGGTATCCACTGATTAACAGAGAACAGCCATTAAGAACAAAAAAGACAAAATGATGTACTAAAGTCTAGCATATGACTTCTTTCAGAAGTAAAATGAATTTTTAAAAGTTCCAACTTCACAAAATAATTATAATTTCACTTGTTGTATGTTTTTTGCTTTTGAATTAAGTAAATTATTGCATAATTTGTGTACTTGTTTTATGAATAGTTGACTCTATTTTTCCACATTGTTTTGATGTTCAAATAGTAGAAATTGATTGGACAATGTGACTCAGCTTCGAGTAGTGATTCAGTAGTGATTCGTGTGAATTTGCAGAAGTCAAAAGGTTAAGAACTGTTGCATCACACCATCCGCCCTTTTTGGGTGTCCGTCCTGATGTATTTTTTTCTATTGGGGACTGGCAGTAAGTGCCTGGTGGTCCCGAACAGAAATGAAAACAAGCTTTTTCAACGCAATGGTTCTCGCATTTACTTGAGTTAGCGCTATTAGCCTTGTAAACTCCTAACCGGACTTTTCTTGTCATATAACTTGAAAAATCAAAAGTAAAACAGTTTCACATAAGCAAGTCGATCCACAATGCTACGGCCGCCATGAGCATCAGCGATAAGGAGAGACACAAAGGGAAAAATAATTTTGTTCGCAGTCAAGCTTATCAGCAAAAATACAATTAGCCATGTAACAGGGGCGATAGCCATGGTGGTAACAAAACCTCCCCAAGGAGGGACAAACGTAAACCATTATCAATGTCATCAAAGGATTTTTGAAGGGCAATCCCACGAACGAGTGATAGGGATGGGCGTGAGGTGGGCATTGTTAAAAGCCCAGATACATACCAATATGTCAGAAAAGCAGCGCGTGTGCGCTGCTATGCTTGACCTAAAAATGAGTGTTGATGCTGAATACCATGTAAAACATTTGTGATGTTTGACTTGTCGCACCTGTTCATTTATGTGTCACAACACTGTTACAGCCCCAGTGTAATAACTTATACAGCCAGGTGCAGGGTGCCTTTTCTTTACAAAAAAGAATGCAATAGACAGCTGCAGGGTGCAACAGTGGAGCAGACAAGCAGATAAATGCCACTAATAAGTATAAGCAAGGAATGGTTTGGCCAGGTTTTTAAAAAGAACTCCACAAAAAAATCTGAGCGGGATCGGACGAGCAGAATGCAACATGGAGATTGCAGTGGTGGGGATGTTAAGGGGAAGCAGCTGGGGGAGACAGAGAGCAAGAAAATACCAGGCACTCACATGACATTCTGAAAGAAAAAGACAAACGTAGTTGTGGAGGGAAGCAGGTCATCCAATCAAAAGGACTGCAAAGAAGCTATGCTTTAGAGGAGGGACAAACACAAAAAGAGGAAGGAAATGCATCTACTCAGAACTAAGCACATGAGATTTACAGGGAAGTCAACCAGTGATAAACAATGGGCTGACCCAAAGCCCTCTCTAATATCTGGTTTGCTGCATATAGCGAGGTTTCCTAAAATTCGAGAATTGGAATGCAAATTCATATCCTTATAGTGTGACTGACTCTGTCCAAGCTGCAGACATTTCCTCTTTAGATTGATGGATGGCGCTGTCGAAGTAAGTATTCAGGATTAATAGGCTGGTGCAGACACATAAGAGATACACCTATCCACTTCCTAAGCATCACAAACCTAATATTCATACAGCCTCTAAGCACAGCTATACCTGTATTTATTTTGATGTGTATGCAATGGAAATTTATGTTGTCTTGCTTTCTTTTTTTGCTTTTGTTCGGCGTGTCTCTTGCTTTGTTGTATTTTTTTCATAAGGTATCTTTCACATTCTGATGCTTACAGAATTCAAATTAGCTGTGATGATGTAGTGATTTTTTTCAGCTCTCCCAGGAGCTCTCTCTTGAGCAAATACAGGAGCATATTTATGAATTGGCATTGTTCCCCTAGGTGTTTATTAGTCATAGAACAATGTACCCCAACCTTGGTAACTAGTGTGAGTTTTCCATAACTGAGAAGGAACAATATGTGGAAGAAACTGGTACATGTACTGGTACAAAGACTGGTACATGGAGCTGCTTGATGTGGACCACTATAGACTGTTGGATGTACATTTGAAACAGCCTGCTGCATGCCACATGACCCAATGGATGGTCACCACAATTGTTGCCGGGCGCCAGTGTCTCCGGTTTGTATCTTGAGAGGAAAGAACCTGTGAGATATGAGTGTCACTGCATGGCCTTCTATGATTCGGTACATGCATTGGACTTGTGCTTTTATTGTTTTTGGTGCCTGCGAAGCAAATTACGGCTCCCATCATGCTATCAGAGTTGCAGCATTGTCAAATTAATCGTGAGGACGTCTCAATATAGTGTTGCGAATAAAATTACAAAAACAGTAGGCTGTGCCATACATGACAGATGTGAGATACAGGCTTTCAGACATGTGTGGTAAATCATTAAAGAAACCAGTTTTTGACTGTTGCATAGTAATCGAATCTACCAGAACACTTCTAGTATAGCCTCTAAGCCACAGGCAAGGGATGTAGAGAGTGGCAGAGAAATGCAAATTAACAATAAACGAGTGTCAACAGATATTATAATAGGACGTCTATTGAGCTGGTTAAATCCCGGAGAACAGACCATAGAAGACGTGAAGACAGCTATGGATGAGTAACTAAAAAGAAAAGACTGCTGGAGTATCCGAGTTTACAATAAGTGTTTTCTAGATACTGTCCACCCGAGTGGCAATAGTTTTGGAACTTCTTCAATATTTATTTTAATGGTGCAAACTAGACTACGAAGAAAGGAGTGACAGTGTTTTCCAGCTTAATGGAGAAGTCAGTAAAAACAATATGAGCGATACAACAGAATGATTGATATATAGCAAGGTATACCCGTTTTTAGCAAAGAAGCATGAAGCATAAAGGAAGTGAGAGCATGTTAAAAAATGATTCGTAGCACTTGGGAGATCATTATGTTTTATAGATACAGTGATGAGCAGTTGCACGACCAGTACCATACAATATTTGCTTTAAAATGCGTAGCATCCCGTATAGCTTTGCCATGATAAGAAATTGCACGCGGCTGTGACAGCAACCGTTTCTAGGTCAGAAAGCACTGTGAGCTTGCGCGCACTGCCATAAGAGCCAACACTTCCTTAATGTAAGCATCTTCGTAAAGGCAAAAACGGGTCTAACCTTTGCTCGAGTTGGAGCTATTAGCGATGTAAACTCTTAACCGGACTTTTCTTGCCACACAAATTACAAGAAAAAAAAACACAGCGCAATCGCACTATGTAAAATGCAGCGTGATCACGCTGAAATTGAAAATGGAAAAAGTGAGGGCGATTGTGCTTTATAAATTCCAGCGCAATCGCGCTGCGCGGAAAATAAAAAGATGACGTAGTCAGGGAACCATGCTGAAAACATCGAGCCTTGAATGGTTTCAGTAGTTTACCGGTGCTGTGTAGGTGGGCTTAACCCCGGATAAGGCATGACGTATGCATGCCTTTCACAAATGAAAGCAAGTGGATTTTCAAAGGCAAGCTCACGAATCCATGAAAGTGACTGAAGTGACATGAGTGTGGTTAGAAGCCCAAAGAGAGATGACAGCATGGGACGGAGAACTCCGGGCTTACCCATAAAAATGACACCCACACCAGGGAAGAAAATCAGAGATTTGTTATTGAAAAAATACATTTGCTGGTGAGCATACTTACAATGCGTTCAAAGGAGCCACAGTGGAGTATGTAGTTCAATTACAAGGCTACTAAGAACAGTTGGAGCTTTCCAATGTAATGAGCACTGGGATTTGCCCTCACAAAGTGTGTAATATCAATTTTGTTCAGGTTCGTAATTTATATATTTATTCCTGTGCTTTTTTATAATCATTGACCCATAGCTGTTGTGAAGTATTAGTTCCTTAAACTATGGGTGTGGGTGGATGATAGTGAAACCTCCATGTTGGACTGAATCAAATCCTCCAAAAGTGTGTAATACAAATGGCTTGTTCCCCAAATTATAAGATTCTCTTTTGTTTCTGAAGCCAGCATGCTTCAACTACCAGAAGTTTTGAGAATGAGTCTATGGTAACCTCTTCTTGTTGCATGGCAGGATGTAAGATACAGCTTTAGTTGAATAACCCTGTCCCTTTTACCTTTGTGGGGGTTGTGATTTTTGGTTTTATATTACTAATGCTGCTAAAACACTTAAACACGATTATACAAAAGGAGGTGATTAGTTTCTACACAGATTTTTTACTACTATTGTGAAAGTCTAAGGTCACTGAATGTCAATTGGTGTAGTGTAGAATGACAGACCTGCAGCCCTCCTTCCACCAAAGCCTTGTTTGCGCATCATCCAGGATTCAGGGATTGCCTGATGTAACACTCACTCATCATTCACATTACATGAATCCGTAATCCTGATCAGGGGGACAAGTCTAACACCACATGCTCACATTGGACAACACAAGATGAAATAATTACTATACCTAACAGTACACAATGTCATGACACCACCATTGCATTTACACACACATATCCATACAGTCAACATATACCCTTGTCTTGGGAGACTGCAGCACTGCCCACTAAGTCAGATGCTGCATCAGCAAATGGATCAGTAAGCAGGCTAAAATGCACACAACTGAAGGCCGACAACACAAGTCACTCAGGAACAACATAAAGGTAGAAAAGGATTTGCAGGGCAAATGTGTACCCATCAAAACAACACGTTTTTGGGATTATTAAATGTAAACTTGAAAAGTACAAGACCATTGGCCAGTCCATTTTGATATGCACAGGCACATCACTGTGCTGTCCTCAGGAAGGGGCATCAAGTGGATAGGTAGGCACCTCAGGGATCATCTTTGGGGGGGTCGGATTTGGGAGGGGTGGGTTTAGGTGTGGGAGTGATGGACTGCTTATTTGGAGGGGTTCATCTTGTGGGGAGGGATTTGTGTGGTTGCAGGTGGGGCAGGTGTGACATGGGAGGACTTGGAGGTGGAAGGGATGGGTTTGGAGGTGGGTCAGTCCTCTTGGTTTTGGGAAATGGGGTTGGAGGGAACATCGAAAGATCAAGGTCAAACAAAAAAACTTTCTTAGGAATATGGGGATGGTCAGCAGAAGGGGTGGAGATTTGGAGGTTGAGGGAGTGGTTCTCTGCTGTGTTGGTGTCGTTTGTGTGTGCATGTGGGAGGTATGCTTTTGTTTGGGTGGTGTCTGTTAAGTGGTGAGTGGGTGAGTGTGGGTGTTTGTGTGTCTTGGAGGGCCGGAAGGTGGAGGTGTTGGGGGATGGAGTAGTGGATGTGTGTGTGTGTTAGGGTGGTGTCTGTAGGTACAGTGGTTGTGGTGGATGTCTGTGTGTCTGTTCGAGTGGTGTCTGCAGCTATGCTGGATATGGTGGGTGTGTCACTGACTGTTGTGGTGGTGCCTGTGGGTATGCTTGATGTTGTTCGTGGGCTGGTGTGGATGTCTGTGGAAGTGTTGACTGATGCTGTGTGTGTGGGTGTCTGTTGTTTGCTTGTATGCCGGTATGTTTTGTGGTGCTTGTGTCTGTGCGTGCTGAGCCTGTGTGTTGAGATGAGTGCTTGCAGATCGGTCTATGTGGTTGGGGTAGGTAGGCCAATGGGGGATTTCAATCAATCACTCAATAAATCAAACAAATTTCTTAAGCGCACTACTCACCCGGTAGGGTCTCAAGGTGATGGGGAGGTGGGGGTGGTGTTATTACTCCTCGAAAAGCCATGTTTTGAGGTGCTTTCTGAAGGTTAGGAGGTCCTGGGATTTGCGTAGTTTGGTGGGGAGGGAGTTCCAGGATTTGGCGGCGAGGTGGGAGAAGAATCGGCTGCCGGAGGTGGTGCATTGGATGCGTGGGACTGTAGGGCGAAGTGGGCGGAGCGGAGCTGTTGAGTTGGTTTGTGGAAGTTGATCCGTTCGTTGAGGTAGGCCGGTCCGGTGCTGTGGAGGGCTTTGTGAGCGTGGACAAGGATTTTGAAGATGATCCTATTGTTGATGGGCAGCCAGTGTAGGGCACTGAGGTGGGCGGAGATGTGTTTGTGGTGGGGGAGGTTGAGGATGAGGCGTGAGGCTGCGTTCTGGATTTGCTGGAGTTTTCTCTGAAGCTTGGCTGTGGTCCCTGAGTAGAGGGAATTGCCGTAGTAGAGTCTGCTGCTTATGAGGGTGTGAGTGATCATTCTTCTTATTTCTAAAGGCATCCATTTGAAAGTCTTGCGTAGCATGCAAAGGGTGTTGAAGCAGGAGGATTGTTGTACCTGGCTTTTTGACAGGGTCATCCCCAAACTTTTTGCCTCCTTCCACCTATTTTTTCTGACCTGTTGTTGTTGGCTATTGACCTCTGGGCACTCTTACCACTGCTAACCAGTGCTAACGTGCATATGCTCTCTGTGTAAATTGTACTATTGATTGGTTTATCCATGATTGGCTATTTAATTTACTTGTAAGTCCCTAGTAGAGTGCACTACATGTGCCTAGGGCATGTAGATTAAATGCTACTAGTGGGCCTGCAGCACTGGTTGTGCCACCCACTTCAGTAGCCCCTTAACCTTGTCTCAGGCCTGCCATTGCAAGGCCTGTGTGTGCAGTTTCACTGCCACTTCGACTTGGCATTTAAAAATACTTGCCAAGCCTAGAACTCCCCTTTTTCTAAATATAAGTCACCCCTAATGTGTGCCCTAGGTAACCCCTAGAGCAGGGTGCTGTGTGGGTAAAAGGCAGGACATGTACCTGTGTAGTTATATGTCCTGGTAGTGTAAAACTCCTAAATTCGTTTTTACACTACTGTGAGGCCTGCTCCCTTCATAGGCTAACATTGGGGCTGCCCTCATACACTGTTGAAGTGGCAGCTGCTGATCTGAAAGGAGCAGGAAGTTCATATTTAGTATGGCCAGAATGGTAATATAAAGTCCTGCTGACTGGTGAAGTCGGATTTAATATTACTATTCTAGAAATGCCACTTTTGTAAAGTGAGCATTTCTTTGCACTTAAATCTTGTTGTGCCCTTCAATCCACGTCTGGCTAGGTTTAGTTGACAGCTCCTTGTGCATTCACTCAGACACCCCAAACACAGGGTACTCAGCCTCACTTGCATGCATCTGCATTTTGAATGGGTCTTCCTGGGCTGGGAGGGTTGAGGGCCTGCCCTCACACAAAGGACTGCCACACCCCCTACTGGGACTCTGGCAGACGGGATTGAACTGAAAGGGGGCTTGGTGCATTTCTTAGACACTCTTTGAAGTCACCCCCACCTCAAAGGCACAACTTAGTATAAAACAGGGCCTCTGCCCTACCTCATCAGACACTTGCTGGAGAAGAAACCTGAAACAGAAACTACATCCTGCCAAGAAGAACTGCCTGGCTGATCAAAGGACTCACCTGTCTGCTTTCTACAAAGGACTGCTGCCCTGCTGTTGGCCTGCTGCCTTGCTGAACTCTTGTCTGGCTGTGAAAGTGTTCTCCAAGGGCTTGGATAGAGCTTGCCTCCTGTTCCCTGAAGTCTCAGGACCAAAAAGACTTCTCTCTTTCACTTGGACACTTCGTGCGCCGAAATTTGCGACGCACAGCTTGTTCCGCGGCGAGAAAAACGCCGCACACCGACACTGATTGATGCGACACCTTCGGGACGACCGAAACTTTGACGCACCGCCTCGCAAGGACAACGCCGCCCGACTTCCAAGGAGAAATCGACGCAACGCCTGCTGTGAGAGTGAAATTTCGACGCACAGCCCCGTGGAACGACGCGCAGCCGGAAAACAAGCAGGAGAATCCACACACAGACCCGGGACATCTGGTAATCCCCGCGATCCACAGAAAGAGACTGTCCGCGCGCCGGAAAACGACGCACGACTTCCCCGCGTGAAAAAATAACGATGCAAGTCCGTGTGTGCTGGGGAGAAATCGACGCACACACCATTTTTCCACGTATCTCTTCTTCTCCGGCCCTTTGCGGAGATTTTCCACCAGAAACCAGGTACTTTGTGCTTGAAAGAGACTTTGTTTGTTTTTTAAAGACTTAAGACACTTTATATCAATTTTCAGTGATATCTTTACAAATTCATATTGCATCTTTAATCGTTTTGACCTGCAAATACCCAGATAAATATTATATATTTTTCTAAACACTGTGTGGTGTATTTTTGTGGTGCTATATTATGGTATTGTATGATTTATTGCACAAATGCTTTAAAAATTGGCTTCTAAGTTAAGCCTGACTGCTCGTGCCAAGCTACCAGAGGGTGGGCACAGGCTGATTTTGGATTGTGTGTGACTTACCCTGACTAGAGTGAGGGTTCTTGGTTGGACAGAGGGCAATCTGACAGCCAACCAAAAACCCCATTTCTAACAAGGATGATATGGTGTTGATTTGCTGAGTCATGGAGAGAGATAAGTCCAGTGTGATGCCAAGATTGCATGCATGGGTGGTGGGTGTTGGGGGAGGACCAAGGGTCGTGGGCCACCAAGAGTCGTTCCATGCTGTCTTGTTGGGGCCAAAGATGATGATCTTGTTTTCTTCTGAGTTCAGTTTGAGGTGGCTTGCTATCATCCAGTTAGCGATGGCGAGGAGTCCGGCATGTATGTTATTTTTGGCGGTAGAAGGGTTCCTCGTGAGGGAGATGATGATGTGGGTGTCGTCAGCGTATGAAATGATGGTGAGGCCGTGTGGGCCGATGATGTTGGCGAGAGGAGCCATGTAGATGTTGAAAAGGGTGGGGCTGACGGAGGATCCTTGGGGGGCCCCACAGATGGTCTTGGTGGCTGTAGACCAGAAAGGAGGGAGGTGAACTCTTTGGGTTGTTTCGGAGAGGAAGGAGGTGTGCCAGTCCAGGGCTTTGTGGCAAATTCTGGCGTCGAAGAGGCGTGTGCAGAGGGTTTGGTGGCATACGGTGTCAAAAGTTGCGGATAGGTCTAGGAGGATGAGGGTGACGGTCTCGCCCTTGTCCAATCTGGTCCTGATGTCGTCTGTGCAGGCGATGTGGGTGGTCTCCGTGCTGTGGTTTTTGCAGAATCCAGACTGGGAGACGTTGAGTATGTTGTTGTCTTCTAGGAAGCGAGACAGTTGTATCTTTACTATCTTCTCTATGATCTTTGAAGTGAAGGGGAGTAGAGAGATGGGTCGGTAGCTTTTGAGGTCTTCAGGGTCTGCTTTGGGTTTTATGAGAAGAGCGTTGACTTCGGCATGTTTCCAAATGTCTAGGAAGGTTGCGGTCTCGAAGGAACTGTTGATGACGGCACAGAGCTGGGGAGCAATGATTTGGCTGGTCTTGTTGAAGATGTGGTGGGGGCAATGGTCTGTCGGGGAGCCTGAGTGGATGGAGCTCATGGTTTTGCCGATTTATTTATTGTTAGGGTGGGTCCAGGTGTTCAGTAGGATGGTGCGGCAGGGTGTTGTGGTGTTGGCTGTGTTGGTGGTGGTGATGGTAAGTGATGACGATGTGAAGCTATGGTGTATGTCTGCGATCTTGTGGTGGAAGTAGTTGGAGAGGGAGTTGCAGAGGTCTTGGGAGTGTGGAGGTCGATGGTGCAGGATTTGGATTTGGTGAGTTCTTTGATGATGGCAAAAAGTTGCTTGCTGTTGTGGGTGTTGTTGTCTATGCGTTCTTTGTAGAAGGATCATTTGGAGGTCTGGATGAGTTTGTGATGTTTGCGCATGGCTGATTTGAGGGCGGAGAAGTTGCTCATTGAGGGTTCTTGACGCCAGGCTTTCTCAATTTTTCGGCATTCTCGTTCGGAAGACTGAAATTCTGTGGTGAACCAGGGGGCAGTCTTGATGGTGCGGGTGTTGTTGTTTATTTTGAATAGGGCGAGGGAGTCTCCGCATGTTTCTAGCCATCGAGTGAGGTTGAGGGCGGTGGCATTGGGGTCGTTGGTACTGGGAGGTGGGGCTTGTCCGAGTTTGGAGATTAGTTGTTCTTTGGAGATCTTGTTCCACTTGCAGTAGGGAGTAGGATGTTGTTGGTGGTGGGTGGGGGGTTTCAGGAAGGAAAAATGGACACAGTGGTGGTCAGTCCAGTGGTGTTTGGTGGTGTGAGTGGGATTGGGAAGAGGGTGTTTTGTAGGGGGGACGGAAGGTGGGGGCTGACTGGGAGCTGTCAGTGTGAAGGCCAGAGCCTGAAAAGATCTCTGTAGGCCAGACATTGCACCATGAATGCTTTCCAGGAATGCATTCATCTGCTGCAGTTGGGTTGCCAATCCATGGATGCATTCACAATGGCTGTTTGACCCACAGAGATATTCCTCAGTAGGTCTATAGCCTCCTCACTAAGGGCAGCAGGGGGAACAGGGTATGGGTTGGAAGTGCCTGCAGCAAAGGAGACACAGATCCTCTGGGGTGAGGGGGTATGGGTAACTTGGTGGGGAGCAACAGGGAGGGTGGTAATATGGTGGGTTTGTGGACAAAGATGGTACAGGGGTACGCACCAAAGGGTCGGCCATCATTAGGCAGTGTCCACTGATGGAAGATTCCGATGATGAAAATGATGTTGTTCTGGTATCCCCCTTGACACTCCTCTCACCCTCTAGGCCACTTGGTCCCTTTGTGTTGGTGGTGTCCTGACCCGCGGTCCCGTGGCCAGGTGCGTCCCTATTGGTTGTGCCCTATCTCCTTCACCTCCCTGTGCAGATACTGCAAATACAAAGAGAAATAGGGTCATCTCATGTCCATGATCACACTTGAACAATAGTTCTGATTAGAAAATATCACCATAATGTCAAGTAGGCCTCAGCAACAAACTACACCGAAGTGGCCCAAAGATGTGGAATAACATATGCATGCATTTCATCTGAACTGCCAACAGTTTCCGAAAGGAAAATCAGGATCTCAGACAACTACAATTGCATGGCTAAAGTTGTGCAATCACAGTAACAATTGAACTATTAGGAGACATCATCACCTTCAAAGCTTTGCCCCATTGAGCATATCTCAGTTACCTGTTGTCTTACAATTGTAGGTCAATGCATGCCCACAAATCCCACACAAGGTCATGCCCACATCTATTTGTCACATATGTAATGACCCAAAAGTACAAAATCATGCTGCAAAGTCATGCCACGTTGCTGGCAAAAGTACAATAACCTGGAGAAGGTGATATGAAAACACTCATGTCACACTGGATGCAGTTCTACAAGGAACACTTCACCAAATGAGATTTGTCCCAATGAATCAGCAAACCCCAGGGAAATTACCCCGAATGTCTGGCACCCCTTACAATGACATACGCTACATCATTGTTTCCATTATGGTCATGCATGCCGAGATGTAAGTGGATGAATGTTTGTACTGAAGTACATGTGATTTCAACAGAACTGCAAATCACCCCATGGTGCACACCAACAGTCAGGCTACAAACCTTACTCATTTCACATGTGTTAAGCACTTTGAAACATGATTCTACATCAATGGCATAGAAACACATTGTGGCAAAAAACGTTAGGCCTACCTGCTGTGTCCCTCATCGCTACTGCAGTTGTACATGCCAAATGACATGCTATGATGCATGAGGGTATGTGTCAGCTAACAAACAATGGTGACACACTCCTGTTCTTTTTGCATTTGTCACCCTAAGTGGGAAGGGTATGCCCAGACGTGGGTTCCGTGGTCACTATGCCAGCAAATTCAAGCTAGCCTGGCTGAAGAGGGGTGATACCCTGAAACCGGTCCCAGGATGCTTGTTTCTGGTCCAGGGAGGACCTGGTCTGGCAATTTGGGCTGGACTGTTCCCAGGGGGAACAGGGTAAAGACTGATTTGCATATGGCTGGGGCCAAACTGGAATGGCATGGTGAGCAAAAAAACTGATGGATTAAACCCAGATCTGACTGGGGGTTAATGTTTGATTTGTTCTGCATTCCGTCCATCAACTGTTCTTTTTGCATTTGTTGCCCCAAGTTGGAAGGCTATGCCCAGACGTGGGACCCATGCTCACTATGCCACCAGATTCAAGCTAGCCTGGCTGAAGAGTGGTGATATCCTGAAACCGGTCCCAGGATGCTTGTTTCCGGTCCAGGGAGGACGTGGTCTGGCATTTCGGGCAGGACTATTCCCATGGGGAACAGGGTCAAGACTGATTTGCATATGGCTGGGTCCAAACTGGAATGGCATGGTGTGCAAAAAAAACGATGGATTAAACCCAGATCTGTGACTAGGAGTGAATGTTTGATTTATTCTGCATTCCGTCCATGAACTGTTCTTTTTACACTCCTGTATGTGGCACAACATAAATTGTACTCCCATTGTAAATGTCTTATTCCACACACAGATTGCCATGCACATATATGTGAGGGAATGCAGACATCACCCCATCAACACAAGTAGACCATGCATGAAACAACAGCTTACAAATGTTTTGCTGATGAGAAAAGGACACATGTTAACATGTTGGCACAAGGAATGTTGACAACAGTGATGGCACATACATCATGTCAATGGACATTCCCCACTTTTCAAGGAAAACTACTGATAGGTAGCTGTACCCAAAGTACAGTTCATGCTCTGTCACATGTGTGATGGCTATCTTCACATTACAGACTGTAATGAGGCACCAGCAACCCTCATAGGCTGAAGACAAGAGGCTTCTGGGTGGAAGATGCCAAAATACTCATTTGCCCAGACACATGGCTGAGGACAGTGATCCATCATTTCCTTACCTTTGGTCTGTACATTGAGGAGTAATGGTCTGTTGCATAGAATTTTCACCCACTATAACAACAAACATTACTTGATTGATCACTGTGCACAGCCACATGTCGTCCCTGGAGAGCAAGTTGTTTGTGGATTGTACACAGATGTGTCCTAGTTCCCTTCCCTGGGCCAATAGACAAGGCATATCAGTATATAACTCATGCATGGCTAAGCAAACAATCACTCATCTACTGTGTTTCCCTAATCATCAGGAGGAGCTGTCAGAATCCATTCACTTGGCAATGTGACAGGCAGGAATATTCCCTGCACTCACCTAGTAGTGGCCCCTGTGCTGTCCTCAAATGCCAATCAAGTTCTGGGTATACCACCACCAGAATTAGGGGGTCCATGGTCTAACGAGCATCCCACCCACATTGGGAGGAAATCCCCAGCTGGACCTCAGTGATCTTATTTGCTGCACCCCGAAAAATGTGGTGCACATGTAAAGCGCACACATGCGTGGGGGAATGTGTCCTCTTTATTGCAGTTTAAATAAAGCATTTTCGGGTGCTTTTTTAAAATCGACTTGAAGTTGATGATAATTGCATTTCCTAAATGCACATTCCTATTTAGGGAATTGCAAAATGCGATTTCTACGATTCCCTAAAGGCCTTTATACACAGAAAAAGGCTGTTTTGCATTTCTTAACCTGTTCTGTGCCTTGGACGAGGTGACCTTGTCCAAGGCTACAGTTCCCCTGTGCCTTGGATGAGGTCACCTCGTCCAAGGCACAGGGAAACTTGGGGGAGCGCCAGCGCGCCCCCCCGTGCTCCCCTCTCCCCCCCAAGGCGGGGATGGAAGGGGAACACCTTCCACCCCGCCCCCCCTGTGACGTCAGCGCGCGAGCGCCCGCTGATTTGTCACAGGGGCATCCCCCATCGCGCTGGAAGCACGCAATTGAAAGAGAAATGCAAAAGCATTTCTCTTTCAATCACTGGGGGAGGCCCGGAGGGGCTTCAAAGGGAAGGAAAAGTATTTCCTTCCCTTTGAAGTCTCTCCGAGGGTTTCAAAAGCCGGATTGCTTGCAATCCGGCTTTTGAAACCCCACTAGACACCAGGGATTTTTTTTTTTTTAACTGAAATTCACATAAGGGAGCGACCCCTTGGGCAAGGGTCGCTCCCATGGGGGCATTTTTTCGGGAAGGCCTTTTCTGCCCCCCCCCTGGGGGCAGATCGGCCTATTATTAGGCCGATCTGCCCCCAGGATGGGCAGAAACCTCTAGGCACCAGGGACTATTTTTATTTTATTTTTTATGTTTCATTTTTTTTTTTTAGGAGGGGAGCGACCCCTTAGGCAAGGGTCGCTCCCCTTGGGGGAAAATTATATTTAGGCCATTTCTGCCCCCCTTGGGGGCAGATTGGCCTATTTTGATGAGGCCAATCTGCCCCCAAGGGGGGCAGAAACCACTAGACACCAGGTAGTTTTTTCTTTGCGTGAATTTCACTCAAGGGGAGCGACCCTTTAGGCAAAGGTTGCTCCCTGGGAGGGGGGGAATTTATTTTAGGCCATTTCTGCCCCCCCTGGGGGCAGATCGGCCTATTATTAGGCCAATCTGCCCCCAGGGGGGGAAGAAACCTCTAGGCGCCAGGGCAATTTTTTTAATTTTTATTTTTTATTTTTTTAGAGATGGGGAGCGACCCATCAGGCAAGGGTTGCTGCCCTGGGGGGCAAATTGTATTTAGGCCATTTCTGCCCCCCTTGGGGGCAGATTGGCCGGTTTTAGGTCAATCTGCCCCCAAGGGGGCAGAAACGACTAGGCACCTGGGATTTGTTTTTTGGCGCCAATGTCACGCAGGGGGAGCGACCCCGTAGGCAAGGGTCCCTCCCCGGGAGGGGGGTGGGTGTAAGGGTGGCAAATTTATTTCAGGCCATTTCTGCCCCCCCTGGGGGCAGATTGGCCTATTATTAGGCCAATCTGCCACAGGGGGGGGGGGGGGGGGCAGGGGGGGGACAGAAACCTCTAGGCGCCAGGGCAATTATTTTTTTTATTTTTTATTTATTTTTTTAGAGATGGTGAGCGACCCATCAGGCAAGGGTCGCTCCCCTGGGGGGCAAATTGTATTTAGGCCATTTCTGCCCCCCTTGGGGGCAGATTGGCCGATTTTAGGTCAATCTGCCCCCAAGGGGGCAGAAACCGCTAGGCACCGGGGATTTGTTTTTTGGCGCCAATGTCACGCAGGGGGAGCGACCCTGTAGGCAAGGGTCGCTCCCGGGGGGGCCTGGGGGTTGGGGGGCAAATTTATTTTAGGCCATTTCTGCCCCCCCTGGGGGCAGATCAGTCTATTATTAGGCCGATCTGCCCCCGGGGCGGGCAGAAACCTCTAGGCGCCAGGGCAATTTTTTTTTTGTGGTTTTGTTTTTTTGTTTGTTTGTTTTTTTAGAGATGGGGAGCGACCCATCAGGCAAGGGTCGCTCCCCAGGGTGGCAACTTGTATTTAGACCATTTCTGCCCCGCTAGGCACTGGGGATTTGTTTTTTGGCACCAATGTCACGCAGGGGGAGCGACCCCGTAGGCAAGGGTCGCTCCCGGGGGGGTGGGGGGTGGGGTGGGGGTTGGGGGGCAAATTGTATTTAGGCCATTTCTGCCACCCTTGGGGGCAGATTGGCCGATTTTAGGTCAATCTGCCCCCAAGGGGGCAGAAACCGCTAGGCACTGGGGATTTGTTTTTTGGCGCCAATGTCACGCAGGGGGAGCGACCCCGAAGCCAAGGGTCGCTGCGGGGGGGGGGTGGGGGTTGGGGGGCAAATTTATTTTAGGGCATTTCTGCCCCCCCCGGGGCCGGCTGAGCTACAGGCCAAACTCCACAGGTAGGCACCTTGCAAAAAACACCTCTGTTTTCTGTGAAAAAATATGTTGTGTCCACGTTGTGTTTTGGGCCATTTCCTTTTGTGGGCGCTAGGCCTACCCACAGAAGTGAGGTACCATTTTTATCGAGAGACTTAGGGGAACGCTGGGTGGAAGGAAATTTGTGGCTCCTCTCAGATTCCAGAACTTTCTGTCACCGAAATTAGAGGAAAAAGTGTTTTTTTGGCCAAATTTTGATGTTTGCAAAGGATTCTGGGTAACATAACCTGGTCACAGCCCCGCAAGTCACCCCATCATGGATTCCCCTGGGTTTCTAGTTTTCAAAAATGCGCTGGTTTGCTAGGTTTCCCCAGGTGCCGGCTGAGCTACAGGCCAAAATCCACAGGTAGGCACTGCTTTTTATAAAAAAATGTGATGTGTCCACGATGTGTTTTGGGCCCTTTCCTTTCGTGGGCGCTAGTCCTACCCACACAAGTGAGGTATCATTTTTATCGGGAGACTTGGGGGAACGCTGGGTGGAAGGAAATTTGTGGCTCCTCTCAGATTCGAGAACTTTCTGCCACAGAAATGTGAGGAACATGTGTTTTTTTAGCCAAATTTTGAGGTTTGCAAAGGATTCTGGGTAACAGAACCTGGTCCGAGCCCCGCAAGTCACCCCATCTTGGATTCCCCTAGGTCTCTAGTTTTCAGAAATGCACAGGTTTGGTAGGTTTCCCTAGGTGCCGGCTGAGCTAGAGGCCAAAATCTACAGGTAGGCACTTCGCAAAAAACACCTCTGTTTTCTTTAAAAAATTTGAATGTGTCCACGTTGCGCTTTGGGGCGTTTCCTGTTGCGGGCGCTAGGCCTACCCACACAAGTGAGGTATCATTTTTATCGGGAGACTTGGGGGAACGCTGGGTGGAAGGAAATTTGTGGCTCCTCTCAGATTCCAGAACTTTCTGCCACAGAAATGTGAGGAACATGTGTTTTTTTAGCCAAATTTTGAGGTTTGCAAAGGATTCTGGGTAACAGAACCTGGTCCGAGCCCCGCAAGTCACCCCTCCTTGGATTCCCCTAGGTCTCTAGTTTTCAGAAATGCACAGGTTTGGTAGGTTTCCCTAGGTGCCGGCTGAGCTAGAGGCCACAATCTACAGGTAGGCACTTCGCAAAAACCACCTCTGTTTTCTTTCAAAAAATTGGATGTGTCCACGTTGCGCTTTGGGGCGTTTCCTGTCGCGGGCGCTAGGCCTACCCACACAAGTGAGGTATCATTTTTATCGGGAGACTTGGGGGAACATAGATTAACAAAACAAGTGTTATTGCCCCTTGTCTTTCTCTAAATTTTTTCCTTCCAAATATAGGAGAGTGTGTAAAAAAGACATCTATTTGAGAAATGCCCTGTAATTCACATGCTAGTATGGTCACCCCGGAATTCAGAGATGTGCAATTAACCACTGCTCCTCAACACCTTATCTTGTGCCCTTTTTGGAAACACAAAGGTTTTCTTGATAGCAATTTTTTACTCTTTATATTTCAGGAAATTAATTGCTGTATACCCGGTATAGAATGAAATGCACTTCAGGGTGCAGCTCATTTATTGGCTCTGGGTTCCTTGGATTCTTGATGAACCTACAAGCCCTATATATCCCCGCAACCAGAGGAGTCCAGCAGACGTAACGGTATATTGCTTTCGATAATCTGACATTGCAGGGAAAAGTTACAGAGTAAAACGTAGAGAAACATTTATGTTTTTTTCACCTCAATTTCAATATTTTTCTTTTTCAGTTGTTATTTTCTGTAGGAAACCCTTGTAGGATCTACACAAATGACCCCTTGCTGAATTCAGAATTTTGTCTACTTTTCAGAAATGTTTAGGTTTCTGGGATCCAGCATTGGTTTCATGCCTATTTCTGTCACTGACTGGAAGGAGGCTGAAAGCACAAAAAATTGCAAAAATGGGGTATGTCCCAGTAAAATGCCGCAATTGTGTTGAAAAATTGGGTTTTCTTATTCAAGTCTGCCTGTTCCTGAAAGCTGGGAATCTGCTGAGTTTAGCACCGCAAACCCTTTGTTGATGCCATTTTCAGGGGAAAAACCACAAGCCTTCGTCTGCAGACACTTTTTCCAATTTTTTTGAAAAAAAGAAATTTTCCCTGTATTTTGGCCAATTTCTTGGCCTCTTTCAGGGGAACCCACAAAGTCTGGGTACCTCTAGAATCCCTAGGATGTTGGAAAAAAGGGCCGCAAATTTGGCTTGGTTAGCTTATGTGGACAATAAGTTATGAGGGCCTAAGAGCAAACTGCTCCAAATAGGCAAAAAAAGGCCTGGCACAGGAGGGGGAAAAGGCCTGGCAGCGAAGGGGTTAATGGGCCAAAATTGCAATTCGGCCTGTTAAGAAATGCGAAAGGCCTTTGTACATCATTCTGGCGATAAATCTTGAGACCTTTGGGATCATTGTTTTACACACTGAGTAAGCTGTCCTTTTTGTCCTCAATAGTTTCATCTTGGGTTAGCTGGTCAAGATGGTGCACGAGGACCAGACACATCTCAGAGTTGAGTATGATCTGTATCTAGGTCACTCCAAGGTGACTGGTCTGGTGGTTGGAGTTACTGAAACAGTGCCTCCTGGGAGTTGCAGTCAGGCCACTATCTATACTACACACACTTGACAAATGTTATCCTCCCAGGTGAGTAAACTTCAAGAGAGCTCATAAATAGATTTGGGCAAGTGAATATTGTTTTTGTGGTTGGAGTTAGAGGCACAAGGCCTATTGGGCTAAGCATTCCAGTCACTCACTCTACTTCCCACCACCATACAAATGTTATCCTCCCAGATGAGTAAATTTCACTTGAGAGTTAAGAAATAGGGGTATTTTATTCATCTTTGCCCATATCCCTTGATATCTTTGCATTGCTCCTATCCGTTTGGTATACAACTTTTCTTTGACCCTTGTAGACTCCTTTTTTGCCTCCCATAATGCGTATGTCGGAGGAACTGGTGATTTCCACGCCTGGAGAATAAGTGATTTCTTTTTTTTAATCTGTTTATTGAATATAAAAGAGTGAACATTAAACATTTAACATTAAATGTTCTGGGGTGTCACATAGATAGTCGGTCGCAGAGATCTCTGATCTGTGAGTCTAGTGGTACATAGTACATATATTATGACAATATCATATAATATCCTTAAATTCTGATTATTGTATATGGATTGTGTTCCTGCGATGAAGCCCATAGTTTCTGGTCGCTAAGTGATAGGGCAAGGATATCATTAACACAAATACACACTGTACATCTCAAGGCCTGCGGGAAAGAACTGTCAACTACTCCAAGTCATGTGTCCCTCATGCAGATTAAGGTTGTCGCGTATCATTTTTAGCTTCCATAGCTACAATGAAGGCATCCCATATATCGAAGCCGCCCAGAGCCAATCCCCGCTGTTGGAGCTGCTTCAGTGTGTATGCTTCTGCCTGTGAGGCCTGGATCAGGTCCCGGAGCCAATTACTATGGACCAGAGTATGTGCTGCCTTCCAATGAGTTGCTATCAGGCATTTGAATAATATGAGGGCCAAGTCTATATATCTGTTTATTGTTTATCTCCCTTATCGCGTCGGCGTAGACCGAGCAAGCATGACTCTGGCGTCACAGGCAGTGCACAGTTTGTTATCTCAGTTATTGTGTCAGTGACACGCCGCCAGTCCTCTGATAGGTGTGAGCATGACCATACCATGTGGTAGAAGTCTGCCGTTGATTGCGCGCATCTAGGGCACTTCAGGTCTGAATCTGGAAATATACACTTTATGTGGGCCGGGGATAGGTAGGTATGATGTATGTAATTAAACTGTGTATAGTGAAGTTGGACATTACGAGATATACTTTTAATGGAAGAGAGGGTCTCTATCTAATCTTTTTGGGACAGAGGGGAGGGAAGTACTGCATCCCATCGTGCTTTGGCACGTGCCAGTTTGGAGCAGGTCCGATCTAGTTGCAGCAAATATAATCGAGAGATTGCATTTCTTGAGTTGCCAAGTGATAGGAGTAGTGTAAGCAGTTGTGATTCTTGAGGTTCATGATTGCCTCTTCCCCATGTGGCTTCCAGTAGATGTTTAACTGCGTGATACACAATAAAGGCGCCGACCGGGATCCCCGTTGAGTTTCTAAGCTCAGTAAAGGGCTTCATTGTAGAGCCCTTATATAACTCGCCCAAGTTTTCTAGCCCTGCTTCACACCACAAGGCTGTATTATGGTGACCTATTAGGGTTTGAGCCTTAGGTAATTGTGTCCATGGTAACATAGGGGTGTATGGAATTGGGTTGCCGCCATTATGGACATATCTGTGCCAGCACGCTTTAGCAGCCAGTAAGAGGACAGAGCTCTGTGCCGGACAGCTTGACCCATCCAGCAGCCAAGTGTGCACTGGGAGGGGTGCCAATGATTTCGTCACCACCTCCTGTTCTGCATAGGAAATCTCGCCCAGCCACAAAGCAGGCCACTGCAGTTGGGCTGCTGCATAATACAGTTCGAAGTTGGGCATGCCCAGTCCTCCCCTGGATTGTGGGTACTGCGTTATGAGAAATGCCACTCTGCACCTGTCTCTGACCCATACTAAGTCGGTCATAACAGAATGTAGTGTTTTAAAGAAAGAGCGGGGAAGGACAATCAGTAGTGCTGTGAAGTAATATAAGAGTCTCGGGAGGATAATCATTTTTGTGATATCCATTCGTCCCATTGGTGATAAGGGGAGGGATAACCAAAATGGCAATGATCCGCGTACTGAGCAAAGAGCCCAGTCTATATTACCTTCCCGGATGTCTTCGATTGAATGGTAGATCTGTATACCTAAGTATTTAAAAGTGGTGTGGCACCACGGTAGCTGGTAGTGTGGGAGGCCTGAGCGGTATTCTACGGGTACTGGGGAAAGGGGGAAGATGCAAGATTTTGATCAATTGACTCGTAAGCCAGAGATGGACGCAAAAGTATCCAGTGTCTCCATAACCCTCCCCATGGAGACTACATGGTCGCGCAGATATATCAATGTGTCGTCCGCATATAGTGAAATGATATTATACGTGTTAAATTCTGGGATTCCCCACTTGTGTGCCTGCTTACGCATTTTAGCTGCTAGCGGTTCCATGGCGGTCGAAAAAAGAAGAGGAAACAATGGACACCCCTTTCTGGTGCCTCTGTGTATTGGGAAGGACTCGGAAATTACCTGCCCCGTCTTGACCCACGCCATGGGCCTTGCGTATAACGTCTTGATCCACTGAACGTATCCAGTGCCAAATTCCATAGCCTCCAATGTGGCAAAGAGATAATCCCAGTTAATTTGTGTCAAACGCCTTTTCTATATCTAGTGATAAACCAACAGCTCTTATTGGTGGTGCCACCCCGGTGTTGTGTAATATACGGATTAAGCGTCTGATATTGAGAAAGGTGTTCCTGCCGAGTATAAACCCCGACTGATCCTCGTGGATCAGATGCGTCATATAAGGAAGGAGTCTATTAGCTAAGATTTTTCCTAATAATTTACAATCCGTATTAAGTAAGGATAGAGGGCGATATGAACGACCATCAAGAGGGTCACATCCAGATTTTGGGAGGACGGCAATCAACGCCTCGTTCATCAAATCAGGTAATCTTATTCTGTCGTAGGCCTCATTGAACACTTTAAAAAGCGGCGGTAGCAGAAGAGTAGCTTGGGATGATGAATATTCTACTGGCAGGCCATCTGACCCTGGAGTCTTGGCGCGTGCCATCTGTGATAGTGCCAGACGAAGTTCTTCCATGGTGATTAAGGCATCCAGCACCTCAGCCTGTTCAGGCCGCAAGCGCTGCTTGGGAGAAAATAGTCAAAAGTCAGCCAGTTGCCAGCCGGGGTAGGGGTTGGGCGAGTACAGGGATTGGTAGTACTTGTGAAAGGCCTCATTCATTTCTATCTGCGAACTTACTGTCCGTCCCATGCCCAACTTGATTGCACCGATGGGGAAGGGCTGGGAAGGCTGTCACACTAGCCATGCCAGTAGTCTACCCACCCTGTCCCCTTCTGCGTATTTACTTGCCGTGTAGTGCCTGTAATCATATTTGCTGAGTCTAATATCAGCTTCCCTATAATTCGTCGTCAATGTTTGTAATTGCGCCATAGGTATATCACCATTTGCAACAGCAACCTCTGCCCCTCGCAACCGGGACTCCAAGTCCGAAATCTCTCTCAACAATGTTCTTCGGACCCTAGTGAGGTAGCCATGCAATGGCCCCGCACCACCACTTTATAGGCATCCCATTCCCTCGCTCTACTAGATGCAGAGCCATAATTTGTAGAGAAGTAAGTGGATAAGCATTTAGTTAATTCAGCACGAAAGGGAGGATCCGTTGAAGTCTCTGTCTGCAGGCGCCACGTGGGAATTAGCACGCTTGGTTTTCCCCACCCTAATGTTACAAGTAGGGGGTTGTGGTCTGATAGGATACTAGCCAGGTAGTCTTCCGTGTGTATCCTGTGGACGAGTGCCTGTGACGCTAAAATCATGTCTATCCTAGTATGTAAGGCATGTACAGGGGAATAAAAGGAGTATTCACGCTGTTCCGGGTGTCACATGTGCCATATATCGTTCAGCCCATTAGACAATCGCCAAGTGTTGAGGTCGCGTGAGGTTCGGCTACTTTGGGCAGACGGAAGCGGCAGCAAAGATCTGTCCGTGTGAATATCCAGGACACAGTTAAAATCCCCGCCTCACATGCAATCTATCGTTGGGTCACGGAACATGCCCGTTGTTAGTGTATGTAGGAAATCTAGTTGATTGAAGTTGGGGGCGTATAGTGCCACTAGTGCCAACGGCATACCATCTAGTTTACCCTCCACTACTATGTATCTCCCGTTTATGTCAATACGCGTACTAGCAATCACATAAGGGACCCCTGGAGCAATCCAAATTGCCACGCTGCGTGCAAAGGAAGAAAACCCTGTGCCCAGAAACTGTCCTTTCCAGGATTTCTGGGTAAGGTCTAGTGCAGAATCGAATAGGTGTGTCTCTTGGAGCAGGGCAAAGTGTATTTGGTGGCGTTTCAAGTAAGTATATATTTGTTGTTGTTTGTGTGGATTTGCCATTCCTCTCATTTTCCATGTCAACACATTATAACGTGGAGAGTGTGGTAGTCTTTGTGTTGTCATTAGTGTGTGGGAAAGTGGGGGGGGAGCTACAGGGGGCTTGCCCCGTGTTGGTTATATGAGGTAACCGGCATCTCCCATCTCTATCTTGACCCAGATGTCATTTACCTCATTCGTTATTACTTGTGTTGTGTGACAGTACGGCAAGGATCTACTATACAGACCTAAAGTGATCCCCGGGATTTTTTTTTTATAACAATAACACTAATAATGAACAGCACAAATATGTAAACATCTGAACAATGCCCACTTCCAGGGACAGGTGTAATATTGAATCGGTCCATATGGTGCGGGACGTAGAAGATGTGGATTAGTTTCAAGGGTAACCTCATCTGGCCCAACGAATGGACGTGTTCCACCTACTGCATAGCACCCCATCGAGGGTGAACCCAGTCCATGTAGGGTGTCGCCGCCTAAATTCTTCAGTGTGGACGCTCGTGATGGTACAGGCGAGACTTCGTAGGCCGCAAACGTCCTTAGTCGACACTGCTGACCATTTAAAAAAATTTCATCAAATGTCCTCCGCTGAACGTGGGGTGAGAAGTGGGCCCAAGGGAGAGCCCAGCGAGTCGGAGTTAGTTTCGTGTTCTTGGTCGGAGTTGCCAAGTCCCACATGCTCTGCTAATGGGTCTGCCACAAAGTGCGTCGTTTCTCGCGAAAGCCGGGAGTGCTCTTCCACTACTTGCTCCATGGATGGCTTATGCCCTGGACGTGGGCGCCGTTTTTGTTTTTCTTTGGAGGATGTACGCTCTCCTGTTGAGTGATCCCGCTGTGCAGGGCAGGCAAATCCCCTGGCATGCAGCCACGTCCACGCATCTTCTGTGGAGGTGAAGATGTGTACTTTGGGGCCGTCCTGAACACACAGCTTTGCAGGGATCAATAGCATGTATTTAATGTGATGTTCTCGTAGGCGTTTTTTTATCTGGTAGAACGAGTTACGTTTGCAGTGAAGTCAGGGTATGCTGTGATTGATGCGTTCTTATATTCCTGTGGACCTTGTTTACGAAATAGCTGAAAAATGAGGTCTCTGTCTCGGTAGTTAAGTAGTCTGGCTATTATAGGGCGGGGCTATGCGCCCGGTGGTGGAGCTCTATTTGGAACCCTGTGGGCGTGTTCAATCGAGAAGAATTTAGGGATGTCATCTTGTAATACAGTGTCTGTAAGCCATTTTTCTATGAACAGTTCTACACTGGGGGCCTCTGCCCGTTCCGGGAACCCCACCAGTCTGATATTATTTCTCCTTGATCTACCTCCAGAATCTTCAGCTCTTTTCTACAATCTGTCTAACTCAGATGATAAGCGTTGCACTTGTTCTTGTAATGTTTGTACTGCTGGGGTTAATCCGCTTACTTCTTTTTGAGTTTCGGTGATCCGGTCTGCCAGTGCACGTTGGTTGGTTCTAAGTAGTCCAACATCCACCACCACTGCTCCTATCTTTGCTTCCAGAGTAGTTCTGGTGTCGACGATAGCTTGCAGAACCTTCTCAAATTGCGAGGTGTGATTGCTTAGCGTGATTTCCAACTGACGTAAAGCCTGGACAGTAGAGTCCTGCTCTCCCACGTGGAGATCTGGGGAGTTCTTGGCTCCGGAAGGTGCTTTCGCCATTTTTGGCTTGCCCATTTAGACAGTGCTTAGGCACTGCGCCGTTTGTGTGTCTCCAGAACTGGATGCTAAAAATTGAGTCAGACCATCGCTCATATAGAAAGGGTAGTGCTCACCATTCCCAGTCTCACCTTATTGGCCTGTGGTAGCCCGGTGTATGATAGTGGTGGATGTAGGTGTCAAAGGGCCACCATAGTACTATTTCTGCCCTGGGTGTCGCGTGATTCAGTTAAGTTGTTCCTTTTAACCTTAGTATAGCACTTTCCTAATGCGCTACCCTATTAGCAGAACCTCAATCCGATTTCACCGCCGAGTGGTAGTTCCGGGCGTAGGCCGAGGATATCTGCACACCGTTCAGCACAACATGGCCCGTTGTGTGCCGCCGATTGGTTCTCTGCTCTGCGCCACACACTACTGCTGCTACTCTCGGCCTGACGTGTTGCTCCTCACGATAGCCAGTGTGGGTCATTTAATCTCCGCTGGGGTTCGGGACAGCAGGAGGCAACCCGCAATGCTCCTACCGCTCTGGGTTCGATCTGTTTTATACTGCGTTTACCCACTGCATCGCGAATGCAGCGCTCAGTCAATTCTATGTTCCACTCACCGCCGACTAGCACAGCGGGTCCACAGTTCAGGTGGGCCACCCTGAGTTCTTAGGGCAGGCGGGATCAGCGGGTAGACGTCCAATCTCCTCCCTGGGTCCGCGCGAATCGCAGGTTTGAAGCTTGCATCTGTCGTCTAACGGGCCGCGGCTTAATGTGCGCCGCCGAACAGTCTGCTACTCCCTAGTTCACCGCATCTAGATCACCACCAGTCCACAACATAGCTCCTCTCAAGATCTGATTCAGAGCGGAGTTGCCCGTCCGGGGGTCGGATCAACACGGGCAATCACTCGGCGTCCTCCGAGTCCGCAGTTCATCACGCCCCAGTTTCCGTCTGCAATCCGTTCGTTTTAGGCCCAACAGGCCGCCATCCAGTTCCGCGGGGCCTCGGGCGGGTTACAATCATTTGGGTTCCCTCTGGCGTGTCAGGACGGTGGGGAAAGATGCGATCCCCCGAGTGAAAGCGGGGATCGCTAGTATTTCAGAAGATTTTTATAAGGCCAGGATCGGAGCCGCCGATTAAGCAGCCGCTCCGGTCGCCATCTTGGCCACGCCCCACGCCTGGAGAATAAGTGATAATGCTATTACAGTACCCTTAGATAACATTTGTCTGGATGAAATAGGAAGATTTGTGATTTGCGTAATGCCCCAAAGTGCCACTAATGGGCTAAGGGCTATCTAATAGGCTATCAAAGTATTCAATCTCTGAAAGATCTTCTCCCAGTAATTAGCCAGAAACGCACATGAAAAGCACGTATATAACCAATCCCCCTGGGATGTTTGGCAGCGTGGACAAAGACCTGATGCCTCTGGGTGCACTTCCCTTATCCTGGCGGGGGTATAATAAAGCAACCATTTAGAGAATAAAGCAATACTTTTAAAATTTGCTCCTCTAAGTGCTT
Organism: Pleurodeles waltl; assembly: GCF_031143425.1. NCBI lineage: Eukaryota > Metazoa > Chordata > Amphibia > Caudata > Salamandridae > Pleurodeles > Pleurodeles waltl. The sequence goes on from NC_090440.1 coordinate 1,137,597,312, forward strand.
TATGCAACACCTCATTATGCTTTCGCCAGTGCTGTGACTTTACCTTACATCCTGTCAATATTTGCTATTCGAACCAAGAGTTGGGAGGTTGCCTTGATTGACCCCGCATACTGAAGTAGTTTATACCATTTAACGATACCTAATTGATTGTCGTAGAAGGCCCGGCCAATGGCTTCATTAGCGCCATTCGGTGCTTGTTTCGTTGACTGTAAGGAATACTGAATTTGGCAATATGAAAATTTTAAATTTTCTGGATTATCGCTTGTGCCCATTACACACTGTGCCCAGGTTTTGTTATGATCCGCTAGTTAGAAATCCACTAAAGTCTTAAAACTCAGCGGCTCCCATTGCTGCACATTTCTTTGACTTAGTTCTACTCCGATCATCCACATGTCCCTTACTCGTAATGCCGAATAGGTCTTATCAATTTGGTACTTAGCCTGTATCTGTAACATAGCAATCTAAATCATTACCGGTAATTTGTATCTAACCCTTTTTGGTAGGTGAGGTAATTTCAGAAAACGTGAAAGATGGATGTTGGTTTCTACCAGCATCTGATTGAGATAGAAGTTAAGTTTTGGTTTTTGTGCCGCTCTTGAGGCCCAATCCAATTATGCTGCTTCATAATAGGTCGTAATATTGGGAAGAGCTAGTCCACCATCTTCCACTGCCAGAGTTAGTTTTGCCAACTGGAGCCGGGGTATCCTGTGATTCCATATGAGTTGTCTGATTAATAAGTCTAGCTTGTCAAAAAACCTTTTAGGTACTCTCAGAATTACACTAGAGAAAACAAATAGTAATAGAGGCAGGATCATCATTTTGACCAGTGTGGTCCTTCCTATAATGGTCATGGTAGTTTCCTGCCACTAAAGAAATAACCCTTTAATCTTTTTAAGAACACTCAAGTGATTCAACTGGAGCACATCTGCCGAGCTCCTGGACACGTATATACCTAAATATCTAATGGGGTGAGAAGATGAAGATACAACACGGATATATTTCGGCAGGACCGATGTCTCTGCATTATACAACAGAGCCTCTGATTTAGATTGGTTGATTTTATACCCCTCTAGCTCTGAAAAGGCCTTGATCTTTGCAAATGTTCTGTCGATATTTTGCTGATCTGCTCGAAGATACTAGATCATATCATCAGCGAATAACTTCACCTTAGGGGCCAAAGACAGTGGTGCCTGTATATGTAGATCTTGTCGAATTGCTGCAGCCATTGGCTCAAACAAAACTTGAGATAGGAGGCAGCCCTGTTGCGTGCCCCGTGAGATTTGTACTGACCCTGCTGTTTGAGTGCTTATGAAACTGTAGCTTGCGCCCCTGTATAAAGTGTCCGTAGTGTCTGAATAAACTTCCTGGGGAAGCCAAACTTCGCAAGCACCAAAAATAACACTTGCCATTGGACTAAATCGAATGCTTTTTCGGCGTCGAGCATTATGATTGCCGCCGTATGGGAACTATGCGATAAATAATCTATCGCCTGTACCAAAAAGTTGGTATTAGTGGACAATAACCTACCCGGCATAAATCCGCACTGGTCCTCATTTACCAGTCCTTGCGCCACCTGAGCTGTGCGAACTGCCAGAATCTTGGTAAATAATTTATAGTCCTGGTTTAACAAGTTAATTGGGTGATATGAGCCGGGATATTCCGGTGGTTTATCTTTTTCAATAAAGCTAACCACTACCGCTCTTAAAAATTCAGAAGGAACTTTCGCTCCTGCTAGTATTTCATTGAATAAGTCTACTAATATTTCGGCAATGTGATCTTCTAGAATTTTATAGATTTCCACCGGAAGGCCGTCTTCTCCTGGAGCTTTACCATTAGGAGTGCCCCTTATTACTTTGGTGACTTCTTGAAGAGTAATTGGGGATAATAATATATTCTGTGCCACTGTATCTAGCTGTGGTAAAATTACTGTATCTAAGTATTGGTTAATTTGCTAACTATTTACCTGTGTCATCTCTGTGTATAGTTTACAATAATGTGAAAGAAATACTTTTTTGATCTCTTTGGGGTGTGTAACCATTCTGCCCTGCTCTTCGTCCAAAATAACTTTTATTAAATTAATACTGGATCACTTTTTGATTTACCAGGCAAGAAATCTACCTGCATGCTCGCTTTCTTCATATTGTCGCTGGAAACTAGTATGTCTATTCAGTATCCCCCTTGAAAGAAAGAAGTCCCTTAATTTGGCCTGAGCCCTTGCCAGCCTTAGTGCCGTCTCCGGACTAGAAAGTAGTTGATTTTTTTTAATGGCTGTTCTAGCTCATTTTCCAGCATATTACTTCTTTCGGGGGCAATTTTACCTAGATATGCCTTGAAGGAGATTGCCTCCCCCCGTAAAAATGCTTTGGTGGCCCCCCAGATTTGAAAGAGAGAGGCAGACCTCTTATTTATCTGTAAAAAGTTAGTAACTAATACTTTAAGATTTGCTACCCAATCTTCGCCTGACAAAAGAGATCTATCCAGGCGCCATTGCAAGCAGTGCTGCTGATTGCCAGTCTCATTAATATCATTAAAATCGACACAGGGAGCAGAATGATCTGAAAGGAATTTGCAAGCATTCCTGTCTGCTGCCATTTTAATGCAAATGAGATTAGAATGGGGTCAATTCTTGATGCCGTATTATACCTTTTAGAATAACATGTGAATTCTTTAGGATAAAGATGGTCGGCTCGCTACGCATCTACTAAGGCTGGATCTAACACCAGTTTTGCAAGCATTTGAGAAGTTTTTGGTTTATTCTGCACTTTATTCTTCCGTGATGTGTCCCACAAAGTATTTGGTATAGTATTGAAGTACCCTCCTATTATGAAATAGACTTGGAGAAGAGAAAGGTGTGTATTCAGTGCTTGCATTGGCTTTGTATCATCCTCTATTGGGCCGTAGTAGCTTAGAAAGTGGACATCTTTGCCTGCCAGTATAGCAGTAACTATTATCCATCTCGCATGCGGGTCTCTCACAACACTATTTATCCTCCCTACAAATTTTGTAGAGAACAGAACTGCCACACCCCATACCGCAGCATCCGCTGATGCAAAAAAGGAGTGAGCAATACATGCCAGGAGTCTGGGTAGCTTGGCATTAGCCTTTAGATGTGTTTCCTGTAACAAAACCACTTGAGCCTGTGCTGATTCCAGCCAGTTGAGTGCAGCTTGAAATTTCACGTTATTATTACCCCCATTTAAATTACAGGAAGCTGCTCTTAACTTCAATCCCATCCTTTCTCAAGGTGCCAACCCATCATCACCACACCCCATTGTGCTAGTACTGCTAACTTGACTAAACTTTTGTCTTGTGTCTTCTCTCCAAATAAATAGTTGGCTGATCGCCACCTGTATTTTTTGTTCTGACTTCTCTCTGTGCCCTCCATCCCTCCCAGCTACATCTGGGGCCTTACCCACCCTGGCCCTTTCCTCCCTCAACCCCCCTGCCCCTCCTTGCCCCCCTCATCCACTCCACCCCCTCTCCCCATCCCCCAATTTCCAGACTGGAGTGCTCTGACACGGCACTCGTAGGGCATAACCCGGTGCAGTTAGGAAGATCAGCAGATGGGAAAAAAAAGGGAGAGAAGAAAGGGAAAAACCCCAGAAGAATTCCAGATGGGGAAGAGGGGCATATCATGAATAGTACGTCTTGTTACAACAGATAACATTACTTCCCCTATCTTCCCCACACACACCCTCACTTTATTCATCTTGCTCTTTTCTTCTGGCTCCCCCCCCCTTATCCCCTCAGCCCCTGTTCCCTACGCTAATCATGTTCGCACTGTTTTAATGATACTAAACAATTCTGAGCGCCCTGTACGAGCTGAAATACATGTGCTTGACCTTTATGCAATACTTTAAGTTTGGACAGTTGTTCGATCCCAGCCGGAGCTCCCAGCCCTTTAAAGTCATCTATAAGGCTTACAAACTCTCTTCGTCGATGAGCTGAATTAGCTGACATATGGATTGCTTGCGATATAATCTGTTCTTTGATCCTGTAATTCCCGAAGTCGACTAATATAGTATGAGGATATTTTGAAGTAGCAGAGCACGTGAAGGGTACTCTATGTGCTCTCAATATTGAAAAGTCAGTCTCTGCTCTTGCTGAATCAGGAAGAATGCAGTTGGTAATGAGGTCTGAAACCACCTTATTTACAGTGTATACTGCCTCTGTCCCTTCCAGCACTCCTACGAACTGCAGATTCGATCGTCGAGGTACATTTTCCAACTCATCCATCTTTAGTTGGAGATCCTCTAATTCTGATTGAATCTGAGGTAATACTGGTTCCATTTGTTTGCTGGCATCTTCTAGATCCGAGACTCTCTGTTCTACTTGTGTTAGTTTGGTAGACAGATGGGCTAGATCGGTGTTTAATTGGGTAAACTGCTCTTTAGTCTCTTTATGAGTCACCTCTTGGGATAGCTTTATTGCACAAAGTTCCTCTAGAATCTTCCTCATCCAGCCCTCCATCGAAATAGTATCACACATTGCACTGCGATTATTAGGACTAGAATTTGGAGTACCAGAAAGAGTACTAGCATCTCCCTCTACGGTGGTATTTGATATTAATGAATCTGTTGTGACGAGGGGGAGGACCTCCATACGGGGGTTTACTACCTTATTAAAAATTATAGCACTATCTACAACCCCTGTTCTGGGTGTAGGTATGGCTTCCTCCCGGTCTGCAATTCTCACCTCCTTTCCTTCGGGTGCATCTGGTGCTTTCGCAGGCGCTTTGTTGTAGGTGGAGATTGAAAACAAAGGGTATGTAGACAGTTCCTTCAGCTGAGACCTAATCGCCAATAGAACGGGGGATTCGCTGCCAGAAACTGCCATAATTGATGTAGAGGCTGATGGAGGAGGGGGGTATTGATAGTCTTGGCGTGCTCCCAGTTTGTGCTTGTCCTGATGCTGATGTCACGTCTTGTAGTACTGAAGTGGGCACTGCTATTCCTGTAACTGCTGGCAGCACTGATGGAGCGGGAGAGGAGGAGACCTGCTGCAGTGAGCTTTGTGTCACAATAGAAACTCTGAGCCCCCTATCAGCAGGCAGAACCTCCGAACTGCTGCTCGGTCTGCCCGTAGCGGGAGTCAATGGCTTGGTCGATGTTCTAATTTTAGATCCTTTGGCTATTTTCCCCATTGTTCGTGCCCTACAGCTTGTGTCTCTAGTAATCCTTTTCATTCTAGTAAGTAAGGTAGAACCAATTTAAAGACCCCCCAGGAATTTGCCTAAAATGCACCAAGAGCTCCTAGAGTCCACACAGTGAGACAGAGAAGGGAAAGTCACGTCAGGGGGTCAAACGTCCGACACTTCAACTGCTTGTGTCTCTTGTGCCCATTTTAAGTGAATAACCCCAATGTTGCTCAGGTTTTCTGCGCTTATCAAAAAATATTTTGCTGTTTGCTGCTTGTAGTGCTATTTGCGAATAGCCTTGGTTTTAGGCTAAGAATCCATGGTTGGGAAAGCAGCTGTTATAGCCCCCCCAGACCCAGCCACTTTCATACCTTGTTTGAAATCTCTGTCCAGTCTCAGCAGTCTCACCGGTCTCACATCAAATGGCTTGATTTTGCCATGTACCCCGTTTTGGAGGGAAGAAGGAGGCAGGAGGGGCTGTAGACCTTAGCCCCTATATTACGGCTGGGAAGCTCCCCTTGTCCATGCCTGGAGGAAGCAGAATCCGTGCAGGATCATGCCGTCAATTAGGCTGCATACTTCAAATAGCGACGTGCCTGCAGCATGCCGTGGCAACCGAAATCCTTTCAAGCATCCGAGGACGCTATCCGCTGCTGTTGTTACCAGCGTGTGGGCAGTCTCTGGCACAGTGTGTAACGCGGAAGCGCAATGCACACTCGGTTTTCCTCGAGCCACAGAAAGCTGCAGGTAGAGTGCTTTGACTTTACCGAGCAGTAGCGCAAGCCCTCAGTGCTCCGCTCGGCCCACCCACAATCTTGCCGACGACGTGCCGGATCACTGGTCCCGGAGCATGACGGGAGCTCCCACGGGACCCGCCTGTGTTCCCCTACTCCATAAACTTGATAAATGTCATCCCCCCATGTGAGTACACTTCATGTGTGAGTGTCCAAGGAAGGGCATGTAGAAAACTGAACACTGAACTGGTGGTTTGAGTTACTCAACTGTGCCTCCTGGCCCTAGTAGTCATGTCACTCCCTGTATTACACACACTATACAAATATCATCCTCCCAGGTGAAAACACTTCAATTGGGAAGTAAGACACAGGGGTCTTTGGACAAGAGAACACTGGGCTGATGGGTTAAGGTATAGAAACAGTGACTGCTGGGGGTTGCAGTCATGTCACACTCCCTAGTACACACACTTGCCCGATGTTCTTCCCCAAGGTGAGTAAACTTAATTTGAGAGTTCATCAACAGATGTATTAGGGCATGTGACCACTGTGCTGGTGGTTGGAGTTACAGACACAAGCACTGTTGGGAGTTGCAGTCATCTAACTCCCTGTACTACACACACTATACAAATGTTATCCTACCAGGTGAGTCCACCTTAATTGAGAGATCACAAACAATGGTATTTTGACAAGAGAACACTGGCTTGATGGTCGGCTTTACAGACACAGAGCCTCCCTGGCCTTAGTAGTCATGCCACACTTCTTCTTCCCACATTTGACAAATTATATCTTCCCAGCAGAGTAAATTTAAATTGTGAGTTGCCAGGCAGCGGTCTGTAGACAAGTGAACACTGTTCTGGTGTTTGGAGTTGTTGAAACAGTGCCTCCTGTGAGTTGCAGTCAGGCCACTCTCTCTAGTACACACACTTGGCCAATGTTCACCCCCCAGCTGAGTAAACTTCAATTGAGAGTTCATTTAGTTGGTGTGATAGCATGTGACCACTGTGCTAGTGTTTGTAGTTACATGAATAGTGCCTCATAGGAGTTGAAGCCATGTCAGTGCCTGTACTACACACACTTGACAAATGTTATCTCCCCAGGTGTGTACCCTTAAATGGATGGGTACCAGACAGGGGTAATTGGAGAAATGACCACTGGTCTTTTGTTTGGAGGTATAGAACAGTGCCTATTGGGAGTTGGAGTCATGCCAGTCCCTGTACTACACAGACTATGCAAATGTCATCTTCCCAAGTGAGTACACCTCAAATGTGAGTTTCCAAATAGAGGTCTTTAGACTTGTGGACACTGGGCTGGTGCGTGGAGTGAGAGTAAAAGTGGCAAAAGCTGAGCTGTCAGCATGCATGACATAGCATTTTGGTGACCTTTTTTGTGTTGTGACTTAACAGACTCTACTCCCCCAGGTATTCCCATCAAGCCCTCAGGATGGAAGATAGTCAAGACCTTCTCCTCCCAGGGAAAGAGATGTAATGGGGCACTTGGAGGGCCGCTGCCAGTCTTTTTGGCCTGCAGCTGGTGCCTGAAGACTAAGGAATGGACCTTGCTCCTGAGGTTGTTCCACCTCTTCCTGACATCCTTCCTTGTGCTCAGGGTAGTGCATACAGCATTGACTCTGTTGACAATCCTACCCCACATTTCCATTTTCCTATTCAGAAGAATATGATGGACTTGCGCTCAAAACAATTGTAGCTCTGATCTTATGATTTCATTCACCAAGACTCTTAATTCATCTTTTGAAAAACGGGGATCTTTTAAACATGCCATGGTGGAAAGAAAATGAGTGACAGTGACTTACTAAACAGGGGAAGTGCAAAAGGATGTGACTGAACAAAAGTGTGTGCAGGGTGTTGTATGTGATGGTGAAAAAAGTGTTGCCTAGTGTCTGCACTGTGTGGAAAAATGTCACTCTGGCTTCTGTACGTTGCAGGGTAATTGCAAAGTATTGTGGTCTGTGAAGGGGTGTGTTTTACAGTGTCCTTTGCAGGTCTGTCAGCTTGGGCAATATGTTACAGCTGTGTTGTTTTCAAATTCATCCAATGTGCAGTTGTGTATTACTTTGGTTGCCGCGGACCGTCGTGGTTCAGACCACCATCGGGGTCCACCATGGCGACTGTTTGTTTGTAATATGGTCAGTGATTGGTTATGGTGCTGATGGTGTTGGTGGTCAGATTGCCTATTTCCAGGCCTCCGTGCCACTGCCACTCTGCTTTTGTTTGGTAGGCTGTCAGCAGTCCTGCCTGTACAACTCGAAATAAGGCAGTCTGAAAGACCACCAACATGGCGGTCTTTTCAGGACCACTAACATGGCGGTCTTGCGGTCTGACTGCCGAACTTGCAATGAGGCCCTGTCTCTGGGGCCTGATTGATTCAAGATGCTTAGGAAGGCCATAAGGCAGAGACATTTTACAGCTTGGGCAGTGTCCAATTGACAAGAGCCCTCATATTCCAAGGGGCCCCTGGTAAAGTGACTGGGAAAAGTCCCAAGTTTTTCAATGTACAGCACACTCCTGCCTCCCTTGTTGCCCTGTGTGTTTCTGTGAACTCAAAGCTTTGCTCATTTATACATATGCACCAAAACTGCCAACTCTCACAGTCAGTAAAAATCAAAATCCAAAAGTGCTCTTTTTTCAGAAAATTACAACCGTTTGATAGAAGACTATCATATACTCAACTTAGCTGATTTGTGCAGTTTGCATGCCTTCTGTTAGTTCACCAGTTGCTTGAGAAGATGTGTGTATAGATTTAGGATCATAGTAACTGGTTGACAGAGCCCCCTGGTGAACAGTTGCTGAATTAATTCAATTTTGTTTTTCACAGACAGTGAAACCTGTCACTTTTACTATTAATTTGCAAATAAAAAAATCATGATAAACTCCAAATCACACAAGAATGTTCATACAAAATGTGTCACAAGACCTTATAACTCACAGCTGTGCACAGAGTAACATCATGCAGGTGCTTACTGTACATGGATGGACTGTTGACAAACAAATCTTGACCCGCCAGTTTGTCCCGTTAAGACGCAGAAGAGCAACATTATCATAAACTCAAATAAAAGCTAAGATTGGGTGCTTAAAAGAGGGAGTGTCACTAAAATTTTCAGAGTTGAAAGTCCAGCCATAATAATGGTCTGCTTAAAAAACAGATTATTGTTTAATTCGACAACTGGCCATTATTAACCAACAATGGGGCCTATTCACATGTTATGTTTTGTACTATGTTTTGTAGTACTACACAAGTACTGTATATGTTTTACAAAATGCTATTCAAAAACCCGTGTGCAAATGTTATGACTGTACTATCTTTTTCTGTACAGAGATCTCCACCCTGACTGGAGCATCTCTGCATATGAGTATAGGTTTTAGAAACAAATGTGAGAAGGGCAGGGGAAGTGGCTGAAAAATGAGTTATATTAATAAAGGGGAGGGGTTTCAGAAGGGACGTGTACCCAACAAAAAAAGAGTTAGTTCGTTGCTATTCAAAAACTGCCCTTCTAAGGTTACCGCAGTCAAAAAGGGACCCAAACAATAGCAAATAACTCTACCTCAGAGCTGAAGTATGTGCAGCATCATACATGGCCATCCACTGCTAGTGCAAAACCCTCCCTTAGAAAATAATGGTGGTGGGGACTTAAAAGAAACCTCTATAAGGAATAATGTTAAATTAAAATGAAATATTTTAAATAGTAATATAAATGGGAGGAAAGGGAAGAAGGTGGCGGCAGGCTAATCTCACTGTGAGTGACCTCTCCCTCTGCCCCGTTTTTTATGGGCAAGCACAAAGTGCTCCGTCCATTCTGTAATCTCTCTTTGGGCTTGAAACCACACCCATGCCACGTCAGTCACTTACATTGGTTTATGGGCTTGCATTTTAAAATCCACTTGCTTTAATTTGTGAAAGGCATGCATAGGTCATGCCTTTTCCGGTGTTTACCCCAACTACACAGCTCCGGTAAAGTACCAAAAACATACGAGGCTCGATGTTTTCAGCCTGGAGTCCGGACTACTTTATCTGTTTTTTTTCCATGCAGCATGATCACGCTGCATTTTACATAGAGCGATTGCGCAGCGTTTTTTTTTCTTTACAACGCTAATAGCTCTAACTCGAACAAATGCGAAACCCGTTGCATTGAAAATGCTTGTCCAGCTTTGCTTGCACCTTTCTGATGCCTCAGCAGCATATATTCGCATATATTCGGTGCAACCCAAAGGTGGTGAAAAAGGGCGGAGATGGAAAACTAAAAAAAAACTAACACACCTGCTCATCACGCACTTCTCTTATCAATGTGACTGTGTAGTTCATGGAATTCCTCTTGGCAGTTTCTATATCTGCAGGGAGGTCTACGATCCATGTGCTTTCTTTTGGGATGTGATGGTGCACACTAAGTCAAGTATGCTACGAAATGGGAGTGGGACTCACCTCACCTCCAGTTCAGCTCTTTGAACAGGTGGCCAGGGGTCAGGATCACAGCAGTTGGCAGAGAAGCACTCCATTTCTATAATTGGGCACCCGAAGGTGAAGCTGCTTACGTCAGATGCTGGAGTCTCTCTGCTTTCAGTCAGAGGGCCCGTGTCAAGGGGCCTCCACCGTAGCAGTTTCCCCCATTAAATTGATGTTGCTGGAGTCAGTAAACAAGGTAGTGCTAGGAGGGGATACACTCCAGCTTTCTCCTTCAAAGGCAGAAGCCCAGCAGGTACAGTCAACTCAATATACTGTTTCCATAGTGAATGTTACCTTCCTGGCGTAGGCCTCACCAGGTGACAAAGGGGCAGATGTAGCAAATTCCGAATTTGCGAGTCACAAATCCGGATGCAGGATGGTGTCCCTGACACCATCTGCGAGTCACAATGGGGTCGCAAAGGCCCACCTCATTAATATTAATGAGGTGGGTCGCAATTTGCGACCCCCTTGTGAGTTGTAGCACTCACAGGGATGATGGCCTGCTGGAGACAGCATACCACCATGTCTGTGACTGCTTTTCAATAAAGCTGTTTTTATTTTATTTTTTGTAATGCAGCCCGTTTTCCTTAAAGGAAAACGAGTTGCATTACACACGAAAAAATGTTTTCAGGGCCATTCACAAAGGGGAAGGGGTCCCATGGGCACCTCTTCCCTTTTGCGAATGGGTTACCACCAGTGTGACACTGGTGGTAATTGCGAATCGCTTTGCGACCGCGTTTGCGGTCACAAAGCAATTCTGCATCGCGAAGCAAATCGCAAATAGGAAGGGGAACACCTCTTCCTATTTGCAACTCGCATTCCCATTTTACGAATCGGTAACCAGGTTACCGATCGCAAAATGGGAATGGGCATCACAATGTGCTTTTTGCATGTCGCAAACAGAGAAATTCGCTGTTTGCGCCATACAAAAAGCTTGCTACATCTGGCCCAAAGTTTCTTCCTCCTCTAGTGCACTCTCTGTGGCCCCCTTCTGCAGCAGTCCAGTTAACAATGGATTTTCTGATTCAGGAGGGGGGGCAGGCAGTCCAGCAATGCACTATCAACACTGCTTCTCCACCCAATATTGATGTGTCATTAGTGGCTCTGCATGGCAATGACTACAATGGCAGCCGAGGGAATAATAATTTAGCATCCGGTCTTCATTTTAGCAACAGCCAAGAGGTAGGCTTTATTCCTCCACAGCAGCATAACCAGGTTGCTTCCTCTCCAGCATTAACTACTGCCTCACCTAAGGAATCAACAGAGGCTGTGGTGGCATTGGCAGTCATGGAGGCCAGGAATGAGAAACGAAATAAGCATAACTACAAGCCTGACCACCATAAGAGCTGCCATCTGCAACAATGGGTGACATCAAAGCCAAAAAAGAACACTACTCTACCCCTGGCTATCAGTAATGGCTCCTCTGATCAGTGTAGGTCATCAGAGGGGGCTGAGAGCAGACCTCAAAGCCCGGCGATTCATTTCTGCAGCAGCTTGGCTCCAGATAGCAGTATCCCTATCTTTTCTGTCAAACTTGGAATTTGCTCAACCATTTATGAAATATCAGACTGCCTTAGTAAGCCATGAGCAACTGTGCCCAATCAGCTGACAGGTAATCTAGAGCCATCTCTACATAGTATAGTCTTGGCTGGGGGAACCAATGGAATCCATGCCAATGGATTCAAATGTGGACATTGCAACTGTGACTCTCTCCTCTCCTATTGATCATTCTCTTACTACAATCATCCAGTTATTGAAGGTTCAGTACACACAGGCACTTCAGCATTAGGCCCAAGTTAGAAGCCATAACCTACAGCTACAGCTCTTTTTAGATTAATTTGCAGAGAAAGTCTCTACCCTCACAACACAGGTCTCAGAGCTCCGGCAGTGAGTGGCTGATACAGACGAGGTCGGGACTACCTCAGCAAAATCAATCAGAGATTAAGAGGGCCGCCTTCTCCAGAAGCAAGTCAAGATTGAAGATTTGGAGACTCATTAGCAGAGTAACAACTTAAGGGTTTTTGGCATACCCTTGGGGAAAGAAGGGGATGATCCTTAACAACCCATCATCCAGTTGTTCATGAAGGCCTTGCCGGAGCTGTCAGACTGGTATCTGGACTGCCAAATTCAACGTGCCCATCATCTTCCACTCCAGCAGGACATTGCTAAATCTGATAAAGCCTATCCTCAGCCACTACTGATATTTATCTGTAACTACTTAGTGAGGCAATGTGTATTCTTGAAGGCACGTCCCTCCATCCCATCTCAGTAGATTCAGTATTGTTTTTTCAGATCAGATTTCTTTAAGCCTACAATGGATAGGCTCTGGTGACATAGATAATTGATCCATTGAAAGCAGAGGGAGCACAGGTCTTTCTCCAGGAACCTGCTAGGCTGAAGATATTCAGGGACGGTCAAGTCCAGTAATTCTATACAGAAGCTGATACTGCCAAAATCCTTAAGAAGTGGCAGGGTTAGAACTGACACTACAGCTGCATTATCTTGTTGTTTTAAATTTTTATTACTGTTAGGTTTTCTCTCTCCTATTTAGCCTTCAGTTTTTATTTGTGAGGCTTTTTGATGCTATGCTGAGGTGCACACATCTTAAATATATATTTCTTGTAATGGGTGGCCTGAGGGTTGTGAGCGCAATGGTAGCTGTCTCAGTGTTCTGACAACTAGAGGGTGGGATGATTTTTCCCTATGGATGGGGTGCATTTTTGTGTTTGTTGGCGGCATGTCACCTATGTTGGGTGCATGTCACCTACGTTGTATTTCCTGTTATTTTGTTTTTTGGGGGTTTTGGGTGGTTGGACGGGTGGCTGGGAGTGTCTTAGTTAAAATATGTTGCTGTGATCACATATGTTTTAGATCTGGCACGAGCATCATGTTGGTATTATACTGATGTCTGACCTAATGTTAGAAACACACTATGCCTCAATTAAGGTTTCTGTGCTAGAACATAGCAGACCTCTCTAATGACGGTTGAGTAGTGAAGAGATCTTGGCATACAAGCCACAGATTGTCTGCCTAACAGAGCCTCATTTGGCTTACAAAGATTGGTCTCTCTTAAGGCAGCTTGGGTTTGATCCTGTTATCTCTACCAGCCAGTCAACATCTATACCGGGGGTGGGGGTCACAATTGTTTGCTCAGGACATTTGGAATACTCAATTCAGAGAGCGGCCTCCAACTCTAAGGGTAGGTGGACAATCGCTCAGATTATTGTTTACTCCAAGAAAATTACTATTGTCACGATTTATGGGCCGCATTTTTATGATCCAGTTCTCTTTGATTGGTTAAATCTGGAATTATTGGAATGGTCTGGGGACTTACTTCTTCTTGGGGAGATTAACTGTGTAATGAACTGCACAGAGGGTACTACTAATTTTGTGGCTAATCCACGGATTGGTCCATGGTATAGTCGATGTGTGGCGGACTCCGGAGTCCTGGCTATACTTTTTTCTCTGAACCACGTGGATAGTATTCAAGGATTGAGATGGTTTTCAGAGTCTAGTGGCTGATTCAGTTCACTAGTATGGAAATCTGCCCTAAGATTACCTCAGATCACAATCCGCTTTTGCTGATTTTACAGTTACCTGACTTTAATTAGGAAGGGCGGGGTTTTACTTTTCCAGATCACTTTTTTCTCATCCAGGTTATATAGTCTGAATGAATGATTTGGGAATTTATTCTGGTTAATATTGGCTCTACCACACTTAATATTGTCTGGGGCTTTGAAGGCTTACACACGAGGTATTACATTTCAGTTTATCCTGTAGGCTGATAGACTGATGAGAGAGGAGGTCTCTAAACGCAGAGCCTACCTTTGATAGGCAGAATACCATAATTCTCAAGATACTAACATTAGAGGCCAGGAAGAGTCTTCTACATATTCAACATTCATGAAGCTTTGCTGTATATTGGGAGAAAAAGTTGTAACCAAGTAGCTTAGCCATAGTGTGCTTCAATGTGAGTTCTGGGAAAATATCGGGCAAGTTCTTGCTCACCAAATAGCAGAAAGAAGAATATGATTAAAAGTATTAATGGAAATGACAACACTCTTTACCATGGCACTTCGTCCATAGTAGAACGGTTTATGGACTTCTATAAAGACATCCATGGTCACTCATCACCTGTCAGACAATCCAGGATTAATGCATACATTCAGTGTGCGCACCTCCCTTGCCTTACCTCATCACAGATTGCAGAGGGATATCAACATTCAAGAAATTGAAGGGGCAATTAAATCACTACCTTCAGGGAAGGCAGCAGAGAAGGACGCTATTCCATTGGTATTCTATAAAATGTTTAGCAAAGTTTTGCTCCCCCTATTCTTCAGTCTGGTGACAATTATAGAAAAGGACTCTGAAGCTCCTGCCTCATGGAATCTTATTAATATTATAGTGTTTCTTAAAAAAGTAAACCCTTAATACGAGAGAGGGTCATACTGGCTGATTTCTCTGATCAATTCTGATGGAACAATCTTCAGCAAAATCTTAGCTGGTTGTGTAGCTCCTCTAACTCTGTACCTAGTTTCATCACAACAGCATGGTTTTGATACCACAAGTCACATGAACTCTGCTGTTGCTGCTTTTGATGTGGCAAGGCCCGTCGGTAGCAGACTGGGTATGGTTTTGTTGGACACTAAGTAGGCTTTCAACAGAGTCTCATTGTTGTTTTTCTGGTCTTCTCTGTCCGCATATAGTATTGCTAGCCATTTAATTGCTCTTGTTAGATTTCTCCATTGAAATCCATGGGCCAGGCTGGGGTTGGTTGGGCATACCTCTCCCTCATTCAGCATTTACTGTGGTACCCTTCAAGGCTGCCCGTTAACTCCTTTTTGTTTGCTCTCTCTACATTGAACTCTATTTAAAACATCTCAGCGCAAACTGCTTGACCCTCCCTGCAGTTTTTAATGATGTTGTACTTAAATAAGCACATATGCTGATGGAATCACAATCCACTCTACTGATCCCCTT
The DNA here is from genome assembly GCF_031143425.1 of Pleurodeles waltl. NCBI lineage: Eukaryota > Metazoa > Chordata > Amphibia > Caudata > Salamandridae > Pleurodeles > Pleurodeles waltl. The sequence goes on from NC_090440.1 coordinate 1,137,612,618, forward strand.
TCCACTGTGGAATAAATTTCAATTTGGGTTGAGAGATTTGGGGGTGTCTCTGGTTACAAGCTTAACCTATCCAAAACACAAACTATTTTGAATTTGCAACCAGACTCCCCCGTCCCGGGGACAGTCACTGCTGCTACCTACCTGGGGGGTTAAGATGTGTGATAATATTGATTGTATTATTTAGTTAAATTACAAACCCCTCCTAAATTCTGTTATTTGTAATGTGCTGTCATGGAATTGCCTCCCAATCAGCATCCTCAGATGATGTAATATTGTCAAAATGAACATCTTACCTAACTTTATCTTTTTCCGGCGATCCCTTTACGTGTTCCAGATCTCTATTTTAAGCATCTCGAGGGGATGATAGGCTTTCATTAGCTTCATTAAGGTTTTAGAAAGACCATCTGTCTTTTAAAACTTCCATTCAGTCAAGGTGGTTTATCTCTTCTGAATCTTAAGCTGTATTTCTGGGCTGCTTTTGGCTCTTGTATTAAGAATCTCCTCACTCATCATGACCCTGACTGCTTGGCTCAAGGGTATCAAATGGCCTTAAATCTGAGTTCAGGTGTTTTCTTAGTAGACATTCCATTTAGTCAAGACGGTTTATCTCTTCCGTATCTTAAGCTGTATTTCTGGGCTGCTTTTGGCTCTTGTATGAAGAATCACCTCACTCATGATGACCCTGACTGCTCGGCTCAAGGGTATCAAATGGCCCTAAATCTTAGTTCAGGTGTGTTCTTAGTAGACATTCCGATCGGAGCTATTTTAAGCAAGTTCAGGTTACGATCATTGGGGACTCTACCCGGATCCGGGGAGACATTTGCACCCAATAGCCTCTTCCACCTATTCACTCATTTACATCGCTGTGGGGTAACCCTATTTTTCCATCTATCTTCCATGAGTCAGTGGTCAAACACTGGTTCAGATATTTGATTCTGATTAGTTTTGTGCATTTTCTACTCTTCAGACAGACACTCTATGAACTTCTGCAGCAGCCCTTCCTTAAATACTAACTGATTTGAGGCATTTTTTACACTACAAAGCATATAAGGTTGGGGTCAAGGATGCCGATAGCCAGACTTATGTTTTTTCCCACAGAAGGCAAGCCATTAATCAGAATTTTATATAGGATTATGACCACAGACAGAGAGGATAATAGGTCTAGTCTTGCCGCCAAATGGAGTGTTAAGCTTGATCAGGATATTTCAGTTGATGAAATCTCTGATGCCTTTGATATTATTAGTTGCTCTGTTTATTCTATTGGCCTAAACCTTTAGCAATTTCGGACTGTGTGTATGCTATATTATACTCCATAAAGAATATGCAAATGGTCTTGAGTAGTTCTAGCAACAAAACCTATTGTCCAAAATGTGGTCTACATGCATATGAGATCATTCATGTATTTGCAGAATGCCTCACAAGCAAAGCTTTCTGGTCAGGCATGGAGTAGTTTTTATCCTTTCACTTGGGTCTTCATATTGAATTGGAGGCTTACGATATCATGTTGCCACACAAGTGTGAAATTAGTTCCTGATTAATCCTGGTGGTATCTATTGCAATTACTGTTGCCCGACTGTGTATCGCCTGAGTTTGGGTTCACCCTGCGCCCCCCTATGGTTTCTGAACAGTGAACATTGTTTTTACAGATTTTTGAACTTGAGTGAGCTATTCTTTAGGCTAAAGTTCCGAAGGTCTGCACACGTTTGAAAACTGTTTGGGTCACTTAGGACCAGATGTATCAAGCCTTTTTGAATTCGCAAACGGTGCGGCCCATTGGTGCGAATGGGGCCGGTATCGCAATTTGCGATTCGGTAATAGCATTTGTGATTTTTAATAAATCACTATTACCGAATCGCAAATATGATACATTGCAATTTGCGAATCAGAAATAGCAATTTCTTAAAAATCGCTATTTCCGAATCGCAAATGCCTTTTTTGTTACATCTGGCCCTAAATTTCTTTGAGCTTGAGTTTTTGTATTTTGCATGTGCACTGTTGTGTTCTACGATATTTATTCTGTGTATTAAGGTCATTTACACCAAGGATTCATGTATGATGCTGTGTGCTTATTATGTTTAATTTATGTCATTATTCGGCTGATCACAGATCACTCTATTAAAAATAATTTAAAAAATACATATATAAATAGATACAATTTTGTATTGTTAATATAATAGTACATATTTTTCATATAATCATACATATGTTAATAATCACTTTAATATATAAAAATGAATGTAGCAATACATTTTAATAAATTACTTTTAATTAATTATATACATAATTTTTAATAATCATAAATGCATAACCTTTCTTTATTTATTACTTTTGATGGGATTTTTTTATATTAAACGAGAAAAATAATTTACATTTAATTTATTGCATTTACTTTAAAGACTTAAAATGAATAAATGGAAATTATATTAATCTTTACTAAAAACATATCTTTATAAGTTTTTTCCAAGATCAATAAGCTTTTTTTTTCTTTTTCCGATACTTAAACCTATGGAGACTCCACAGTGGAGGTCGATATGTCGATATGATAAAGGGAAAATTATCTATGCTTCACCAAAGTGTGGGGGGTGATCTCTACATGGTAACGAATGGGGAGAGGAAGTAAAACGTTCGGAAATAGTTTCCAGAGCTATTTTTTATGCTAAGTGTTAACATAAATTGATGTCAATTTGTGTTTTAAACGTAAAACTAAAAAAATAATAATACAGCACAACTGAATTTTGAATAAAAAAGTAAATTATATAAAATATATTAAACTACGTTAAAAATATTTTTCTCAAGATCACATTTAAAATAAATTCCGACCTAAAGTAAAACATATTTTATTATACAGTAATAATTATTAAAAAGGTGTGTATATAATTAATATAAAACAGCATAATTATAATTAATTACATGTTGCATTCATTTGTAATGCTACAATTTATTGGTACACTGATTGTTAAATGCAAAAAAGATATTAAATATTTTATAATTAAATCAAAAATATGTATGATTTACAAGTTGCTTAACATTATATTATATTTTTTATATTTTAATTGCTTTGAATTTAATGTAAAATAAAATTATTTCCTGTTGGATTTATATTTAAGTTCCTATATCCATCATTTTGTATGGGAAATGCTAGTTCATCCTATCTACTCCCTGACAGCTACAGTGCTTCATCACCATAACAATAAAAGCTCACACTAAGTCCGCTTCAGAAACTGTTGCATGTCATGTGCATACAGGACCAGTGTTCCGAGTACCATTCACTGAATTCCACCACCTTCTGAACTGCCTGTGACATTTCATCTGAAAGCCACTTGACTTCTTTATCACCATATGTCTGACAAGCAGAACAGTGAAGGGCAGTGGGGTAACAAAGGCCCTCTCAGCCCCTGTTTATGCGGGGGGGCGAGCTACAGGGGGCCATCTCAGCACAGTGCACATTGCAGGGGTGGCAGGCCCCTGACTGGGCCCAGGGGAGAGGGGCCCTCTCTAGGTACTTTCCAGGTGCCCCCCTCAAGTTTTGTTACACCACTGGTGAAGAGGAAGGGTACCTGAACACACAGGAGCCCATCATCATCTGCATTCCCATCACCACTCTAAATCCCATTTGTCCATATGTTCAAGGAATAGTAGGCAACGCTCATACAAGGAAAGCCAACACTAATGCCAAAAAACCTAATGGACGCGTGGTTTTAGTGTAGGGAGCCCAGAGAGCAATGAGAGGATATCTCAGTACAAGTTGCATGGTGTTTGACACTGGAGAAAACTCTCAGAGTACAAAGTAGAAAATGTTGGAGTGTCAGTGACTCCTGGCTGCGGCTACACTTGGAGTGCATCTTGCTGAGATGTTTTAATTATAATTTGCAATGACCCCAGCATGGTTATAAAGGTGTGGCATACTTGAGGAGAATTCCGTAATGAAACTGATCTCTCCTTTTTGACTTATATTTCATAAGATACTGCACTTTAAAAAAACGAAAAAAGGAATGGATGGAACACTTGAAATAACCTCGCCACTGGTAATTAATGTATGTTGCACACTATACCACTCCAGAGGTCAGCCATGAACGAATCAGCCCTGGTACTTCTCCAATATGAACAGTCCAGCCAGGTTCCCTTTAGACTGGAAAGAAAACCGTTGCAGGCCGATTTGGGGCTTTTTGGACCACATTGCGAGCTGCAGGTTAAGTCTAATGGCACAGTGAGCACAGGGCCATACTTAGACGTTCCTGTGGCACTTAGATGATCTAAGAAAACAATGAAGGAATGCTTGAATTACTCAGTCACTGTTAATTACTCTAGACAGTAAAAGGTTAACAACAGAAAGCAAAGCAAACACGGCATTGCCACAAAGTAAACATAAGAAATTTGAATGCATCACCATGAATATGTCAAATATCCTCAGGCCAGGGTGTGCATTCCAAATCGAGGAAGTTGCTCGTGGCACCAATTAGCATGACTAGTAGCCTGGCACTTTGGGACAAAGATATTCAGAAGGGAGGGACATGTCCACTGCCTCCAGAATGTAAAATCTAGTTCACCTTGCTTGAGTGGGAATAGCCTTCAGCTGAGTTCTGTTCTGTTTTAACAACTGCTTTACATTACTCTGATTGTTCAACATGCACCTGCTAATACCATTGTTCCATCTGCATAGCATCCGGGCCTTCGCTTCGAAAGCAGACAGGACAAAAGGGAGGAAACTACCTTTTTTCCTATGATTTCATTGTATGTGACATGGCGGGGGCCTTCCAAGCACATGTAATTTTAGGCCACACCTTCAGGTAATCGTGCAATATGAAAGGAAGACTTACATTGGGAGATGGTTATTAAATGGTCAGACATCCTCAAAAGGTGACTTATTTTTGTGCGAATAATATTCTGTGCAGCGGAAGAGTAAAAGGATTGGAGGCTCCTCCTCTCGTGCTGTATGACCAATGGCACTTAGGAGAAAGGTTGACTGTTTCTTTAATTGTGTGTGGAGTGGTGAGAAGGGGAAGATAGATGGATCTACACTACCTCTGACAACAGAAGGCTGCTGGAGTGCACACTGATGGGATCAGATGCCTCTCAAGGAGTCTGTGCCACTGTGAGCTTGGCCGCCTCTGTTTTCTCTCCTCTTACTTTGAACGGTTTCCTTTTCATCTCATTCTCTGTGCAAAGAATGCCATTATTTCTAACATATGTATCTTCACGCCAGACCGCCTGCTGTCCCCTTTTTTGGTGTCCTGTCTTCCTTCCCGTAACTTCTGATGTCCTCAGACAAGTCTCCGTGTTCCTCTTTAGAATCCATCCCTCATTCTTCTTCTTTCCTATTTTTCATTAAGCTTTGATATCACTTACATATGTCCTCAACGCTTTCCTTGATGCCACTGCATCCTTCTACATTTCAATTGTCCCTTTCCCGAACATCTTTTCCCGCTGCAACACTTTTCACTTTCTCTTATTTGAGTAAGGCTCTGCTTCCCGCTACATTCCACTGTCCATAACTGCAGGGTTTCTTTGTCCCTTTACTTTTTAACCATTCCTTCTCTTAATTCGGCCGACCTTACCTCTTACTTTCTACATTCTTTCTTAATATGTCTCTCTTTGCCATTCTGTTCTCTGTATCCATTCTGTTAATACATCTCTCCCGCTCGTATAATTTCTCTTCATGAACTCCAAACTTCTTTCCAGTTTATGTTTCTGCTCCACTGCGTTTCTTTATTAGTTCTCTTAAAACTTCTCTCCTACCTATTCAGCTTCCCATCACTACATTTAATATTCCTACGCAGCCCCTCCACATTTGCCCATCTCTTCTGCCAGCGCCTCAGCCGACTAGACATTTTTTCCGCGTACTATCCCACTCTATCGTGTGCCATCACTTCCTTCAATACTTTCCTATTGACGGTCTGTCTGTCTTGCACCTTTTATTTTACATTGTATTTCCTCTCTGCTCTTTCTCTCCGCCATTCAATATACAACTCTTGATACTTCTCTCGTGTTTTTCTCCATTCTTCTTCATACATAACTCTTCCTTTTCTCCTTCAATATTTCCCCTATCCTTCTTCCGTCCATTCCACCTCTCCTCTTTCTATTTGTTACACCCATTTGCCCACACTTGCTCTGTACACACTCCCCATTTTTTGCAGTGCCCATTTGTTACATTGTCACCTTGTTGCCTGCTCAAATCTCCCATTCCTTTTCCTGCTTCTATAGGATTTGCCGCTCACCATTTACCTTTCTTATTTCATCTTATAATTTCACAATTTGTCTCACAATTTATTTCGACTTAGTTTCTTTTTAAAGCTCTGACTCACAAGTTTATTTCACTACATTTGTTTATCTGCCATAACTTTGTAAGCATGTCACCCTCCAGCAATGGATTCCACGGGGACAACAGCAAAGGCCTCTATAGCACTATTAGCAGGGACCCAACATGTTGCTACAAATGAAACAAACATTGGCAAAGCCAAAAGGTATGACTTTGGCAAGCCTGTTATGGTGTATTTATTTATTGCAAACATATGCAATAGACATTCAAAACGTAAAAGCAATAAAATGGAAAAATGCCACCATTTAAAGGTAGAATGCATGTTTGCAAAAAAGTAAAATGACTCAACACAAAATGAATAGTAACAACAAAATGAAAGGAGAGATTGGCCTACCAGTCCTGATACTGAAGTGGAGTGGTATATAGGTGGATGTGCTCATGTTGTGCAAGATGTAGAATGCCAGAACTTACTGTGAAGCGAGCCAATGATTAAAGTGGGTTGAGCCATGGCCGCATGCGCTAAGTTTTGGTGGCAGATACAAAATGTGAATGTCACTTAAACAAACCCGTGGGTATAATTGGATAATTGAAAGCAAGTGAGAGAGAAAGTAAGTGAATGTTTCCTGTTTGAAATTAGGTTGACCAGACAGCTGAATCTGTCTCTAGGACAGACCAAAAATTACTGTGGATATTCAGGGTTAAGGGGTGGAAGGGTAGCGAGGTGTGTAGAATGTTAAGCCGCTTCCAAACAGCACTTCAAGAATAACAAAAGTTCGGTCATGAGCCCCTGACTACCTAATTTTAGACATTTCTTTTCTATTTTTGTTTGCTGTCACCTATGTACCCATCCTTCTTTTGTACTTTTTTTCACTTTCATTTTGCCCTTATTCTTGCCTTGGTGAGTTAAACTCTCGCAGCTGGCATGTCTGTGTGGCCTGCAAGTAAAGGTTTTGAGTCTTAAAATGGCCAACCCTGACTTTCACCCTTCCGAATTGATAAATTGAGAAACATTAAGGAGCTGATTTTGAGTTGGTGGTCGGAAGAACCCAACCGCCAAACTCCCCATGAGGAGACTGCTATGGTGCTGGCAGTCTCTCCACCGCCCCCATTATGAGTTTTCCACTGGCCTGACTGCTGGAAACCAAGGTTTCTTCCGGTCAGCCCAGTGGAAAATGTGCAGCAGCATTAGACTTGGCTCCACATCCCATCATCCCGTCAGGATCAAAGATCCTGGAAAAGGTAGTGGTCTTTGGCAGTTTGATCGCCAGGGTCGTAATGTGGCGGTCGGACCACCATAGTTTTGGCAGTCCAACCACCACCGCGAGTGTGGTGGTCTTGTGACTTTCAGACTCATGAAAGGGCCCTAGATTATGTAAGGGGAACAAGTGTATTTACAAATCGATTAAATTAAAAATCAGGGTTGTAGGCACAATTTAATAAGAACAGTGTCTTATTTACTCTCATCAATCCCTTCTCCCTTTCCAGTTGCTCCCTTCATCCTCTTTTAACGAAGCTTTCTATTCACTCCCACCCCTTTTTACTGTCAAACTCATTCATCAGTTATAAAATGGTGCTTAGTGCTCTTCAGCGTGTAATAATTATGTTAAGTGCCACATATTTGATAAAACACCTATTTGCCTTGTATCAATGCCTCCTGCCGTTTGATTTCGTGTGATAAAATATTTTCAATCAGCTATACATCAGTTTGTACCAATTTCAAGCAATGCTCCTTTCCACTGATACGACCCTCTGTCTAGGGCCACAGGTCTTTCCTCCCTGCAGAGGTCATGGTAATCCAATGGACCATTCTCTTGAAAAGAACCATTATCTCTTCTCGATGTGATGACAAATGCTACCTATTGTGCAGTGTCATGGCCTTTGAAGAAACTAACATAACGAGATTTGTCTCCTTCCACCAGTCATAAGGTGAGCATATTTTGGGTTCTCCAGAATAGGTATTTTGTCAGACCCTTGTAACATGGCACGCTGACCTACAACTGAACTGTAAAGATTAAGTTTCACACTATGCACCTGGGACTTCAGAGTGCCTCACAATGGTTCAAATCCATCATGCACGTAAAACATAGTATGAAGTATGAATAACAGCAAAACAAATTATGTCTAAGTTTAAAAAATGGGAAAGGAACTGTAACATACTAAATTAGTCAAGAAAGCAAATGAAGCGAAATTTAAGAGTATTTCAAGGTGGACTACAACCAGCCAAATCATTATAATCAGGGGCGGCTCCTCCTCAATGGCAGAGGAGGTTCGCCCCCATGGCCAAGAGCCAGGAGATGAAAAATGAAACGTTAGTTCCATTATTGTTTTATTTTTCATCTGCTGGCCCAGCCAGCAGTACAGAGAGGGGCGGGACTAGGCCACGGGAGATTGGGGAAGAGGAGGGGAGAGTGCACCTAAGTGTGCATGTGTGTTTGGCTGGCCGTCTCAGGCCGGTCAAACACACATGCACACTTAGGTTTTGTCTTACCTTGTGTTTAACAGCTGGGCTGGAGAAACTGCACAGACCCCAGGGCTGTGTCTGAGTGGCAGTCCGAGCTGCTCAGACCAATCCTGGTGCTACTTTCATGCCACCTTTAGCATGAACACATAACATCCTATAAATATGCAGCAAATTGAAACCAAATTAGAAAACATATAATTTATTGCTATAATATAATACAAAGGATTAAATCACATACAAAATTACAAATGACCCCCCTATCAAAACCTTAAAATACAGAGGACAGAAGAAAAGTGCTCAGAAATAAAGTGCACGTGATTCTGAAAGAACAGGACAATAAAGTCCATCCAATAACCACAAAAAGAAGAGGAGCCTGCTGTTTCAACTTATTACTGTAGGAAAGTACCATCTTGCCTGGCATGTTACCCCCCATATTTCACTGTATATATGTTGTTTTAGTCTATGTGTCACTGGGACCCTGCCAGGCAGGGCCCCAGTGCTCATAAGTATGTGCCCTGTATGTGTTCCCTGTGTGATGCCTAACTGTCTGACTGAGGCTCTGCTAACCAGAAATTTGTCACTAACAGGCTAGTGACTAAATTTACCAATTCACATTGGCATACTGGTACACCCATATAATTCCCTAGTATATAGTACTGAGGTACCCATGGTATTGGGGTTCCAGGAGATCCCTATGGGCTGCAGCATTACTTTTGCCACCCATAGGGAGCTCTGACAATTCTTACACAGGCCTGCCAGTGCTGCCTGAGTGAAATAACGTCCAAGTTATTTCACAGCCATTTACCACTGCCCTTAAGTAACTTATAAGTCATCTATATGTCTAACCTTCACCTGGTGAAGGTTGGGTGCAAAGTTACTTAGTGTGTGGGCACCCTGGCACTAGCCAAGTTGCCCCCACGTCTTTCAGGGCAAATTCCCCGGAGTTTGTGAGTGCGGGGACACCATTACACGCGTGCACTGTACATAGGTCACTACCTACGTACAGCGTCACAATGGTAACTCCGAACATGGCCACGTAACATGTCTAAGATCATGGAATTGTCACCCCAATGCCATTCTGGCATTGGGGGGACAATTCCATGATCCCCCGGGTCTCTAGCACAGAACCTGGGTACTGCCAAACTGCCTTTCCGGGGTCTCCACTGCAGCTGCTGCTGCTGCCAACCCCTCAGACAGGTTTCTGTCCTCCTGGGGTCCAGGCAGCCCTGGCCCAGGAGGGCAGAACAAAGGACTTCCTTTGAGAGAGGGTGTAACACCCTCTCCCTTTGGAAATAGTTGTGAGGGCTGGGGAGGAGTAGCCTCCCCCAGCCTCTGGAAATGCTTTGATGGGCACAGATGGTGCCCATCTCTGCATAAGCCAGTCTACACCGGTTCAGGGATCCCCCAGCCCTGCTCTGGCGCGAAACTGGACAAAGGAAAGGGGAGTGACCTTTCCCCTGACCTGCACCTCCCAGGGGAGGTGCCCAGAGCTCCTCCAGTGTGTCCCAGACCTATGCCATCTTTGAAACAGAGGTGTTTGTGGCACACTGGACTGCTCTGAGTGGCCAGTGCCAGCAGGTGACGTCAGAGGCTCCTTCTGATAGGCTCTTACCTCTCTTGGTAGCCAATCCTCCTTCCTAGGTCGCCAAACCTCCTTTTCTGGCTATTTAGGGTCTCTGCTTTGGGGATCTTACCAGATAACAAATGCAAGAGCTCATCAGAGTTCCTCTGCATCTCCCTCTTCACCTTCGGCCAAAGGATCGACCGCTGACTGCTCAGGACGCCTGCAAAACCGCAACAAAGTATCAAGACAACTACTAGCAACCTTGTATCGCTTCATCCTGCCGGCTTTCTCGACTGTTTCCAGGTGGTGCATGCTCTGGGGGTAGCCTGCCACCTCTCTGCACCAGGAGCTCTGAAGAAATCTCCTGTGGGTCGACGGAATCTTCCCCCTGCAACCGCAGGCAACAAAAGACTGCATCACCGGTCCTCTGGGTCCCCTCTCAGCACAACGAGCGTGGTCCCTGGAACTCAGCAACCCTATCCAAGTGACTCCCCCAGTCCAGTGACTCTTCAGTCCAAGTTTGGTGGAGGTAAGTCCTTGCCTCCCCACGCTAGACTGCATTGATGGGTACTGCGTGATTTGCAACTGCTCCGGCTCCTGTGCACTCTTCCAGGATTTCCTTCATGCACAGCCAAGCCTGGGTCCCCGACACTCTAACCTGCAGTGCACAACCTTCTGAGTTGTCCTCCGGCGTCGTGGGACTCCCTTTTGTGACTTCGGGTGGACTCCGTTTCACTTTTCTTCTAAGTGCCTGTTCAGGTACTTCTGTGGGTGCTGCCTGCTTCTGTGAGGACTCCCTACGTTGCTGGGTGCCTCCTCTGTCTCCTCATCCAAGCGGCGACATCCTGGTCCCTCCTGGGCCACAGCAGCACCCAAAAACCCTAACCTCAACCCTTGCAGCGAGCAAGGCTTGTTTGCGGTCTTTCTGTGTGGGAACACCTCTGCAAGCTTCTTCACGACGTGAGACATCCGTCCTCCAAAGGGGAAGTTCCTAGTCCTCTTCTTTCTTGCAGATCTCCAAGCTTCTTCCAACAGGTGGCAGCTTCCTTGCACCCGCAGCTGGCATTTCCTGGGCTCCTGCCCACTCTCGACAGTGTTGCGACTATTGGACTTGGTCCCCTTGTCTTACAGGTACTCAGGTCCGGAAATCCACTGTTGTTGCATTGCTGGTGTTTGTTCTTCCTGCAGAATCCCCCTATCACGACTTCTGTGGTCTCTGGGGGTAGTAGGTGCACTTTACACCTACCGTTCAGGGTCTTGGGGTGGGCTATTTTTCTAACCCTCACTGTTTTCTTACAGTCCCAGCGACCCTCTACAAGCTCACATAGGTTTGGGGTCCATTCGTGGTTCGCATTCCACTTTTGGAGTATATGGTTTGTGTTGCCCTTATACCTATGTGCTCCTATTGCAATCTATTGTAACTTTACACTGCTTGCATTACTTTTCTTGCTATTACCTGCATAATTTTGGTTTGTGTACATATATCTTGTGTATATATAACTTATCCTCATACTGAGGGTACTCACTGAGATACTTTTGGCATATTGTTATAAAAATAAAGTACCTTTATTTTTAGTACTTCTGTGTATTGTGTTTTCTTATGATATTGTGCATATGACACCAGTGGAATAGTAGGAGTTTTACATGTCTCCTAGTTCAGCCTAAGCTGCTTTGCCATAGCTACCTTCTATCAACCTAATCTGCTAGAAACACCTCTTCTACACTAATAAGGGATAACTGGACCTGGCACAAGGTGTAAGTACCTCTGGTACCCACCACAAGCCAGGCCAGCCTCCTACAATTACTCATTGAATCATTCAGATAAAATCAGAGGTAATAAATCCTCATTCAAGTCCTTGCTGTATACTAAAAGAGAAACTACATCCAGGCTCAAACACACTATCGTCAACGTTTTGACTCATCCAGTTCTCGGGCTATATCCAGGCTCACATACGGGTCTTCATCAGGACTAAAACGATAGGGGTGCTTATTGTGATTCCATTATCACAATCTTCATCCAAAAGAACACCTCATATCACATCGGGAATTATGGGAACATTTCTCCTTCCATCTATAGTGGAAGGAGCACCTTAAAAAGGTAGCTGGTGGTGCTTGTGGTATTGAGAAAGGGTAAGCAGCTTTGATGATGGTGATAGAAGGAGATGATGAGGAAGAAGAGCATGAGAGCTTTACACAAAGCAGCCCTGTCCTTTTCAGTGTGCCAGCATCACCCACATCAGCAACCTACAAAGGGCACAATGTTCATACGCGGACATCACCACATACAGTGATTCCCCCAAGATGCACATTGAGTCTACCACCTCCTGGTTCTCTACTAAAGTTGCCTGTGTTAGTGACACCACAAATAAAGAAATGTAACCTATTATTACAGGCATGTTTAGGCAGGACAGGAGTTGGACCAGTGTGCACAGAAGAAGCCTCCTCATTTGCTTGAAGGACATGAAGACAATGCTTCCCATCCCTATCCTTTTTTTCTTCATTCCCTAACTGGGCTGCCAGTAATGATCATTCATTTACAATACTGCCATTGTTTGTTGCTTCCATCACAAAAAGGAAGTACAATATAGTAGGCAAATGTGCCCCACCATGCTTGTTGGAACAGTTAACAAATGTTTGCACATCAAACAGCATCACTACAGGTCTATCTCTCTCAATCTCATTTGAGACTCAGCGTCAGTCACAGGACTACCCCAGTGGCCAGAAGAAGGAATTTAGGAATAATGCCTATAAACTTCAATGGGAAACAACATGACTATAAGAGACTTACTCTTCCTCTTCCCTGTGGACTGGAGGGAGGTGATTTGATTTGGGAAATGCAGAGTAGTGTGCTGCCCAAATGTCAAACTAGTCTAATTAAGAGGTTGTGGTCTGGGGAGGGGGACTGTAACTGTAGACATGTCGCATAATAGATGCACTCAGCTGTTATGACAGTTGACATTTGTGGACTGATCAGCCAGGTACATATAACTACTTGTCTGGGATTGGTTGTATGTAAAATTGTTCTAAATTCTCAGTTAAACGCACATCATTGCACCAGCTTATGTTCTTGCTCTGCCCTCTTGGTCATCATCTACCTTCTCCATCACTCTACAATACTGACAACATTAATTTACTTTTTTGTAATCCACAGGCCTTCTCCTCTTCTGCACGAAAGCAACAAAAGACTCCTGATCAATTACCAGATCAGTTTAGTCCAGCACCCAAGCTGGACATTTCATGAAGAAGAGTGCAGGGGAAACATCCATTTTGGAATTTATATACAGTTACCTTTTTCTTTTCTTAGCAATCACAATTTTCAGAACTATGTGGGTCCTCCCTAATTTATATTTTTCAATCTTAGAAGACAGAATAATTACATACCTTCGGACTCTGGGGCTGAAGGGCTGTTTGCAATGCATTTATTACCCAAATTATCATTCCTTACTTTCCCCCAGAACAGATTTGAAGATGATATGCTGCTTTTCAACCTGAGGAATATTGTGTCTGTTTTTTCACACCTTTACCCAAACCCCCGTTCCCATCAATTCATGAAACCCCTAACCGGCTGTGTGATATATTGAGGTGTGACTTATGAATTTAAACCATTTGGTGGGGCGGATGTGGTGTGACACTTTCAGAGGGCAACATCTCATTGCGCTGTCATGCCAAAGCTACAATGCTATACTATGCCAAATAGCAATGGAAAGGCAGATAATGACAAATAAAACAAGTAAAGCCCATTGATTTGTTTACTTTCAAACACACTCTCTCTGCTCACAAAAGGTCCATCCCTTTTCCCAAGCAAAACAAGTCTCTTCCACCTTCCCCAACTTCTCTCCCTCCTTTCCCACACTCTCCTCCCACATCATGCCCTCCTACCCAACACATTTTCAATAAAATAGGGCTTTGAGGGCACCCAGTTCTGTGGAGATATTGGCCATCTCCTAGGCCATTTTCTCCTACTGTCTTTGCCTGACCAGTGCAATCTTGTGCCTCCGCTGGGCCTTCTCACACCTGATATGTACCAGCTCTTGTAAGGTATGGAGGAGAGTGCGGTCAAATGATGATGACGAGGAGGTGAGGTTGGTGGTACGGGCCGCAGTGGACCCTGGCTACAGGTAGCAGTGTGGCAGTGTGGCAGGTGTGGCTTGGCTGGAGGATAGCATGGCTGGTGGCTCAAGGAACTGGATGCCCATGCCTCTACCGCTTCTTCCTCCAAGGGCACCAACTAGTGTTATTTGACAGCTAGAGCCTCCAACTTTTGCTGCTGCCGCACGTCAGCTATCTCCTGCCATGATGGCAGTTGCTTCTTACCATCTCTAGCAGCAGGAGTAGCCATGCCATGTAAGTAAGAACAAAAATAATGAATAGTGATGATCAGTGCAAACACTTGTTTATACTGTCTATAGTGGCACAGTAGCAGAACTCTAGTAATTGGGTGACCCTGTGGGATGGGCTCCCAGGGGCTCTAATTGGCCAGAGGAGGAGGGCTGTGTGCCTACCTTCCCATGTTGCCTAAATATGTTGAGTGGGCCCTACGGCTGTCCCTCCACCAAGCACAGCCTGCACCATGCATTGCTAATTACTCAGGATATTATATCAGTCATGACATTTTCTGTGGCATCAATGATAATATCACTGCAGCATTTTCACTAAAATTAATGATGAAAAAACTGTGTGTAGTGGGGTGCGAGTTATAGTTACCTTACAGCACAAGTTATAGGTTCTTGATCAAAGTATACCTATAACTGCTAAAGTTCTGTGGTTTTGTGCATGTAAAATTTTAACCTAACTATAACATCCCTGTACCCTTTGTTTTTTTCAGTGAATTTCTAAGGGTTTTTTAATTCTAATTCCTAACTATAACATCCCTGTAAACTTTGTTTATTTTCAGTGAATATACATACATATGTGTATATATTCACTGAAAAAAATAAAGGCTCCAGGGATGTTATAGTTAGATTCTGAATTTACTTGTACAAAACCAGAGAAATTCAGCAGTTATAGTTAGAGTTATTTCAAGTAACTATAACTCGCGGCCTAAGGTAACTATAACTCGCGTCCCTGCCATGCACAGTTTTTTCTTCAATAATTTAACTTCTAATTTTTTATTTATATTTTTATTGACATTATAAAATTTTCATGAGTGAGTATCTGGATTAATTAGCAGTGCGTGGCGAGGGCACGAGTTATAATTACCTTAGACTGCGAGTTATGTTATATATAGTTACAATGGCAGCTCACCTTCTTGTTTATCCAACAAGAATCCACAGTTTGCACAAAATTTCTATCCAAATTTAGCACTTTCTACTGGTTAGTTAGTAGGTGCTACCTCATTGGGTAAATGTCCAGTGTGAGGGGGGGGCTGCATGGCTTCACTCCCCTAACCGATTTCAGCCCAGGGACCCCAACACACCGGACCCATTACAGTTTCATGGGGGGCCATGTGGCACCCCCTTCTCAGGCTGATCTTGGCCCGGGGACCCCAACTCTTGGGGCCCTGCCTTCAATAAATGGAGGAGGTGGACCTGGGGCCCTCCTCTGCCAGCTGATTTCAGCTCAGGGGACCCCAACCCCCCGGGCCCGGTCTTAATATATTAAATATGTTTGGAGGGGGTGCATGCGGCATTCCTCCATGGGACGATCTTGGCCCTGGGGACCCCATCCCCCAGGGCCCAGCCATCTATCGTGGGTGCCCTGCAGGCATCCAGTGAACAATTCAACCACAGGGGAGCCTGAAGGCCCCCATGGTCCCAGACTGGTCTCCACCTCCTTCGGGAGCCAGCATGCTGTCGCAGACACAGAGCAGTTAGACATGCAGCTCCATGTTTGTGAGGGCAATTGTTTCCTCTGATTCTCTGCCCACATCTCTGCGGGTAGAAAAACACAGGAAACCTCCACTTCCAGCAAGTTAGAGCTGTTTGGCAGCTCTTGCTTACTGACACCAGAGTATTTGCTCTGATTTGGCAGGAGGTGTCACCCCATGACATAGCAGGTGCCGGCCCTGGGGGGTGGCGGTCCACAGGGCCATTATTGACTCCACTAGTGGATCGTTCGGCCCTCCTTGAAATTTGCCATGAGCAGGTGGTGTTCCCTTGAGCTAGGGGTCCACAACAGACTTATCTTTTTTCATCCCCAGAGAGGTTGCGGTCCCTGAGGATGTGGGGTGGCTGTGTGCCCCCACTTAATGTGAAATCAATTGCTCTAGAGAGCTGATGGTCCCTGTGCCTGCGGAGGCACATAGGCCTCCTGTGCTAATTTAATAGTTTGTCCTGGGGAGATGGTGGCCCCCAGGGCTGTCAGGGCGCCATGCAGCCCCTGCATTAATTTAGTCTTTAGCCACAGGGAGGTGGCCATCCCTTGGGATAATACAAGCCTCCGGAGGGGGGCCCTGTGAGCCCCCCTCCTTTTCAAAGCCCCTAATGCCCCCTGGACCTGGCCCTCCTGGGGCAAATTAAAAGAAAATGGTGGGCCCTTTTTAGCCCTGACAGGGTCTGGGGGGAACCCTAGACCAAACTAGGAGCTCGGGGTGACCCTGCCCTGGCACATTTTTGTTTTTTTATCTTTTTTTTGGGACTCTGCTAATGCCGAGTCCCAAGATGGCTGCTAACACTTCTTTGTTGAAGTATTTCCAGCCAATCAGATATCAGCAAGGGGACAGTTGGATCCGCGGATTATCCACATGTCTAGATATCTATATTTTAAAACTCTAATTACTCCAAAACTATCGAGCAGATTTACACCAAATAGAAAAGAAAGTGCTCTCTGGATCAGCAGCCACCTTTCTGCTAAATTTGGTGTAATTCCATTCAGCAGTTCTGGATGTATTCATGCCAACGAATTTGAAAAATTCAATTGGTGTAGAATGGGGGAAAGTGTTTTGTGATCCCCCCTTTTTCTTGGCCCCCACTTGACAGATTAACCCAAAACTTTCAACACAGCAGCTGAACTGACAAAAGTATAACTTTTAAAAAATTCATAAAGATTCGTTAAATGGAGCCAACATTATTGGCAAAGCAGAAAAATGCTCTGTCTAAGGAAAAAAGGTCCTAACTATAACTACCTACTGGCGACCACCAGTAGGTAATTTATATCCATATATAGAATGACCGACAGGCCAACTGACAGACTGACCGACAGTCCGACAGACAGATAGATAGATAGATCAATAGACGTCTTCATGTGGCCACACTCAGAACAGGACTGACACTCACCAATAGCCTTCAGCTGTGAAGATATATATATGTCACCACTGTGTAAGTATAGTTAGGTTGTAAGGCTTAATTTAGAGTTCGGCAAACAAGTTACTCCTTCACAAATGTGACAGATATACAATGTACCATATTACAAGTGCATTATATACATAAGTACTTGTAATACAGGGGACGGCATATCTGTCACATTTGTGACAGAATAGCCCGTCTGCCAAACCGTAAATCAGTCCCAGAGTTTCACAAGGAAGAGTGTATTTTTGTTCTGCGAATAACTATTCTTCATGAAAATGTCACCAACAAAGTTGATTCACTTCAACTTCCTTCAGGACACATTCTGGGTGACTTATCAAGTGTGGGCCTAGAGGCCTTGTGACTGCCAGAGGGACTTTTTTCGCCCATCAGTTTTTGCAAAACTGTGGGACCAGTACTAGGCCCATGGTAAGAAATCTGATTTGCTGACCCCAGTTTGGAGAAAAATTTTCTGGCCACCATTTCTGTATACGGGGTCTCCGTCCCCCTATCCTGATTTTTTGAGGAAAAAACAAATAAGTGGGCAGGGTAGGGACAGCTTGAGCCTCTGCCATTTATTGGGGGACCCAGAGGAATCCCTCCTAAGGGTCACAAAATAGTAAAATAAATGCTTGTACTGCAGTGCTCCCACACGACTCAGCGCAGCTCTCAAGTGATGTCTCAAGGTACACCAGCAGGAGCCACTGCACAAGCTTTACCTCCATAGTACTCAGGACCTTGGAAGCTTCATTGGGTAAAGCTCGCTCAGACCTGTTGCACCAGTAAGTTAACGCTTGGGTAGCAGTGCCGCAGGAGTACTACAGAACTGTGAAAATATAAAAAATACACATATGATGTGAAGGATTCGTGGGTAGATAAGCAACCACAGGGGATTGGGCATAGGGCCTGGCCTTGCCAAAGGTTGAATGCAGCCCATGGGGTATTGGGTGAAGGGCCTAGCTAGAGACCAAACCCTCTGGCTAATCCCCTGCTGCCCACAGCCAAATGCCATGCACAATCACGGGTTGGGTACATGTAGCCACCCCCCTGCTGTGCACAGCCGAAAGCTGTGCATCTCAGCAGGGGATTAGATTCTGAGGGGCTTGGGGACAGCATGGCTGCCTATGGTGGATTGGGCTCAGAACCAGGTCAGAGGCCAGGTCCTGCAGCCAAGCACCTGCAGTTCACGGTCAGGGGAGTAGGCTGAATATAACTCAAGGTAAAAGTTATGCTACAGTTGGGTATGGCGGTAACTTATTACCTTAGATTATAAAATTAAATAAATAGATACTTATCTGTGGTTAATTCTGCAAACAACAACGCCATGCCACACAGTGTCGATGCTGGTAACCGGGGAAGGAACCAGAGTCAGTTTTCAAACAAGCTCCTCAAACATTAAAAAAAGAAATGGCAGCACTCCAGGAGCTCAGATCAAATTTGCTTAATTTAGAGAGGATACGTTTGACTGTAGAACATTTTTAAAAACCATACAATATTAATTGGAACATACTCTGTTACAGCCCTTGTTCACAGTCTTTCTTTCCTTATACAACATAAAGGGCACAAATGGTATATATCAGAGTACAGATTCAAAATGATGTCATCATTTCATTAATGAACACTGTGGTCTGCCTAGCGGCAATATATGGCTTAAATTGTCATTCACAAATTCATTTGTGGCAGGGTAGCAAATTCATAGTTCACCCAATGGTAATTTCCCATTGTTTGCAATCAAACATTTATAATAACATGCATTCGAACTGTTTGGTAATCCCTGTGATTCAGTTTAATACATTAATCTCCCCAGTGTGCTAAACGGACCAAATATATGAAAATAGTCTGTATATACAAATGTGCAGATCAAATATTAGCACATTTTACCTTTATATCCAAATCTGGTAAAATAATCTCTCACATCTCTGCCAGGCCCTGCAGCCACTCAGGCGGTGATTGGAGGGGGGGGGGGTGGGGGGGCGGGGGGGCTCTACCCGTAAATATAGCATACCAAGATATTACTTTACATGTGGAAAAACTGACATTCACTGAAAAACTAAGATTAAAGTGGAGTTGTACACAAGTAAGGTAGAAAGATTTTAACTTACGTTAAATAAGTTGAAATTCACAGAGACAAAACAAAGTTTAAGGTAGAGTTATTTATATTACCTAGAAGTAGCGCCAAAGAAAAAGAGTTTTTGACTTGCCTGTATCTTTGGTGCCATTTGACGAATGTACACAAAACTTTCCCCCAAAAATGTTGAGGTGATTCTTGTTGCGCAGAGAAAGTTTCAGTGTGATCTGTCAAGCGGGGGCAGAGAAAAAAGGAGGTAAAAAAACATTGCGTTTCCAATGTTAATTTCCATTGGACCTTTAAACACGTCTACACACCGAACCACTGGACAGAATTACACCAAATTTGGCAGAAAGGTAGCTGTTGGTATGCAGATTGCGCTTTAGCTTATTTGGTGTAAATCTGTTCAGTAGTTTTGGAGAAATTTAGGGAAATCCAAATTTGCTGCAAAGTATTCATGTAAAAAGACGGGCTCGTGCAGGGAAATGCACAGCTCTGATTGGCTGCCAACACTTCAAACCAGGAAGTCTTGGCAGCCATCTTGAGACTTGGCTTGAGCCGAGTCCCAGTAAAAACATTTTATAAAAAGACAAGGGGCCAGGGTACAGACACCAGGACCCCTTAGCTCTGGTGGTGAGGTCCCAGAGGGACCCTCACAAAGCAAAAAAGCATTTAAAAAAAAAGATTTTTGCCACAGATTCACGATATTCACAAATTTGTGGCAAAAAATCAAGCGTGGGCTTTCGCACCCACTCACAGACCCACTGAGACCCTTGTGCATTTACTCACAGCCCCAGCCAGACTCTTGTGCACCTACTGGTTGACTCACTCAGACAGTTACGCACCCACTCACAGACCCACTCAAACTCTCACAGATGCACTCACTGACCCACTGACACCTTCATGTAACCACTCACAGACCCGTGCACACACTGATGCACCCACTAAAACACTGATTTACGCACTCTCACACCCAGACAGACTCCCACAGCCACTCTCATCCCCATATACACCCTCTAACACCTATTCTGACACCCAGAGAGGCCACAGGCAACTTCTGCTGTGCAAAGCCAAAGGGCTGTACAGAGCATGAGGTTGGGTGGTTAGGGCGGGTTGGCCTGAGGGACTGGCTGCAGGCCAGGCCTTGCAGGCAACCCCTACTGCACCACTGCACATAGGCAAAGGCTGTGCACGGTGCAATGTTGGGTGATTATAGGGAGTTGGCCTAACGGCCAAAGGCATGCGTGTCAGTGGTTGGAATAACATATAGTAATGAAAATTACTATATGTAAATAAAAAACAGAAATGCACTTAAAAAAACAAAGGTTACAGGCACATTATAGTTAGGAAATAGAATTAAGAAAAACATAGAAATTCACGTAAAAAACCTAAGGTTACAGGAACATTGTACTTAGGCTCAAATTTTACATATACAAAACCATAGAAATTCACCAGTTATAGTTATAGTTACCTCAAGTTACTATAACCTGTGCCTTAGGTAACTATAACTTGTGCCCCCTCCATGCACTGCCAATTAACCCACAAATTACGGCACTCAGCACTCATAACATCTATGATAATATCAATGTAATAATTGCAGTAAAAGTTTTGATGAAAAAACTGTGCATGTTGGGGGCACAAGTTATAGTTACCTTAGGGCACGAGTTTTAGTTGAGGTAACTATAACTGGTGAATTTCTATGGTTTTGTACGTTTAAAATGTGAGTCTAAGTATAATGTCCCTGTGACAGAAGTTTATTTCATATATATTTATATATATATATATATATATATATATATATATATATACCTTACATATAATTTTTGAATTTTAGTAGTTTATATATTACCCAGTGGCAGTCACCCCTGGGTAGCTATAGTTAGGTCTGCATTTCCATAGGAAAAGCATTATTTGTTTATTTGTTTTCCCAATCACTTTGGCTCTGTTTGACAAATCTCCACAAAACTACCAACAAAACAAGTTTCTTCCTCGTCAACTCCTTCCTGGAAAACTTTAGGGTGATCTGCCAAGTTGAGGCCAAGAAAAAGAGGGAGTCCCAAAACACATTTTCCCCATTCATTTTTCGATAGTAAATCAGAACAGAGATACCTCAAAAGCTACTAAATAGATTTGCACCAAATTTATCAGAAAAATAAATCTTGTTCCAGAAAGCATTCTTTTTGTGATTTGGTGTGAATCTGTTTGATATTTTTAGAGAAATTAAGGATTAAAATATGTAATAATGCTTAGCCGTTTCTCACAATCACTGCCTGTATTATGACTCTGTTGCCTGTTTTATATTTATTAAGATCTCCCAATTTCTATGGTCTTAATTGTTCATATGAGTTATAATGATTGTACTGCACACACTCACATTAGCCCACTTGGGCACGACTGGTAGAAGCTTGTGAATAGGTATAATTCATGTTGTGCCAATTTAGTTTTTTTAAAACAAATCCACATACTGCATACAGCAGAAATACTCTATAATGGAGGAAGGAAATCAGTTACATTTTGATCATGTTTGTTCATACCTCCACTCAATATAACATGCAGAGGCTTCCCGCTCCTCCAACAAAGACTCTACTGACCATGAAGGACTAAGCATGCCCAGTTGGGATAACAATGAGGAGTACTCGCGTTGAACATTCAGAGAATTAAATAGTGTTGCAGGAGAGAAGGCAACTGCAACACATTTACTTTTCAATGTGAACAACACTAATGGAAGAAATAAAAGTCAATAACCTGAACCTCATGTGTGTATAATCGGCTTTCTCCACCCCCTTACCCTACACCAATATCCCATCAATTACCAAATCTTGTGCCAGAATTTACTTTTGGTCACCAACACGGGGGGGAATATTGATACATTTTAAATATAAATTTTTTAAAAAAACTTACCTGCACACCGCGCCAACACTCCTCTGTCTCCTCAGCAGCAGGCAGACACAGGCTCCCAGCCTGCCCTGCAGCAAATCATGACACTGCTAAGAGCAGCGCTAGGATTGGCTGGGAGCACACATCAAGGGCACCCCCAAGCAGACAGGGAGCCTGTGCCTGCTCTCTCCAACCCGGCAACAGAGTACTGAGCTGGAGAGAACACTGTGCGCATGTGTGTTTGGCTGGCCTAAAGCGGCCGGCCAAACATACATGATCAGTGAGGGGAGTGCACAGTGCACTCCCCTCAGTGCTCATCATCACCAATGCCCCACCCCTTTAACAACGAAAAGATAATAAGCTTAGTTTATTATCTTTTCGATGTTAAAGAATTTGCACCAGTTGCTGCTGGCGGGGGGGGGGGGTGGATTATGCGCTTCCGCCCTAGCGGAGGAGCCGCCACTGTAATCTATGTGTCGCCACTGTGTTTTCAACATCCTGTTCAGGGTAGCAGGTGCTCTCATGGAGGGCGGTCACCTGAGTTCACTTCCAATTTCTCTAAGTGGTTCGGCCAGTGGTTTGGTGGGTCTTGCCCCTTCCTCTTGTGCGCAGCTTTCCATGTACTGCTAGTTCAGCTGCCATTGCTGCAGAGGGGGTGCCCTAGCTGATTTCCATGCAGCTCTGTTGTGCCAATTGATTTATGTAATTTTTATGTTTTATAAATAAAATTGGTGTTGCTTATATTTCTAGTAACATTGATATATGTGCATAATCATTCATGGATTTGACCATTGGATAGTATGATACGAGTGTAAACAAGCTGATTAACTCAGTGTCGTATTGCAATGCCCAGTGCATGCACTGCATACCTTAAGGCAGAACACTGACAAATTATTGCATTTTTGATACAGACGATTTCATGCTACAAATGAATGAATTTACATCTGATAATTCTACCCATCTTGTTACATGTTGAATATTAGCTGATGAATGAACTGAAATGACCAGTGAATGGTTTGATGTGAGTGGACAAGTCATTCGTGGGACCATGGGACATGTAGTTTTGCAACAGGGAGTGCACACACTGAATATCACAAGCAGACCATAGATACATGAATTAATAACAATATGTTTTCATCAAAGATGAACTTTCATTCATTGATTGAGCAATGAGATGATGAAAATGGAGATCCCAACAGATGAACCATAATAATTATTTTTATAATGTTATGTGCAATTATAGTATGTTTTTTTATTTCCATGTACTGGTGTGCATTTATTTCCTTGGGTGTTGGAACACATTTACTTGACAAAGGCCTTCCAGAAGAAATGTATAGGTGGTCATTATGACCCTGGTGGTCTCCTGACCACTAGACCAAAAGTGGCAGTTTTACCGCCATCAAGCTGGCGGTGAAGACCGCCACATCTCCACTCATACCGCCAGGGCAGTCGGAGCTGCTGGGCCAGAGATGTGCATCTCCGACCCGGTGGTCCACAGAAAATGGCCGGCGGTATTAGGAGCCATCTTTCTACCAGGGTTTCAGCGGCAGTAGTACTGCCACAAAAACCCTGGCAGAAAGGCTACCAGTAACAGGGAATTTATTCCCTGTCACAGGTAGACAACTCCCCACCCCCCCCATTAAGCACTAAACCACCCCTACCTACAGACACAGCGCCTCCCTCCCACATACATGCAGACACACACAGACACCCACACGCACCCTGTATACACTCATTCAACTACACTTTTATACACACATTCACTCACACGCATCCATACTCACATTCACCTCAGCACTCAGACACGCATTCAACCACGCATACTCACACCCATCCAAACATGCATACTCACACCCATCCAAACATGCATACTCACACCCATCCAAACATGCATACTCACACGCAGACAAACATGCATTCACTACAACACTCATAGTCACATACAAACATTGAAACACACTTACTTGCATACACACACTCACTTCTACATTCAAACACTCATACAACCACGCATACACACATTCATGCACACACGCAAACACACACTCACATATGCACACACCACATACCCCACCCTCCCACCCATCTTCCCTGTCGGATGATCAACTTACCTGGTCTGGTGAGAAGGTTGTCCGACAGGGAACAGGCCCTTCCATCTTTGGCAGCACCACACCAGCAGGACACTTCCAGACTGTATTATTGCTCATAATACGGTGGGTGGAGTCCTTCTGGTGGGATGGACCAGGTGGTGGAACCACCCCAGCGCCTCAGCCAGCCAGCACGACTACTACTGGATTTCTGCCCAAAGTGTGGCAGAAATCCAGCAGTACCTGTAATATGATGGGTGGAAGACTGCCAGCATTTGCGGTCTTCTGGCACCGGCGGCTTTGGCGATTTTCAAGGAAGACCGCCAAAGTCATAATGACCACCATAGTGTTTTTCTTCCCACATGACATAACAACAGGTGAACTGTATTGAAGTGCCTTTTTTCTATTTTGGATCCACAATTTATGGCAGGTTGAACACCTGCCTTTGATACCAGCATCATCAGGTGGATGGGATTACACTAAGTGTGACTTCGGCACCTAGCTATAACATTACTATAACCTTTAACGTTTAATCAGCAAATTTCATTTTTTTTTTAAATGTAAGGCAAGATCACATTATTACCATGCCTAACATTAATGTCTGTTTAACTTTTGTTTTCCCTTAAATTTCTGTCTGGGTCTCTTTATTATTTTTATCCAACATCCCCACTGTGCATGTGTTCGGCCATGCGCGGGAGGAGATTGTCCCAGGACCCCTCCTCACAGGCGACCATTCCCTGATGCAAAAGGCTGAAGACTGTGCACAATGGGGGATTGGTTGGGGGCCCCAAGTCCACTCCCGCTGGGGCCAGACAACCCCCTGCAGCACAGTACACAGCTTTGCATTGGTCCTGTGGCCCAACCCACTTCAAGCAGTCAACTTCCACTACACAAGTCCTAAATCCTGTACAGTGGTGGTAGGCCACAAGGTCTGCTGCCCAAGTTCCTCCCATTCAGCCTCCATTCTCAGTTAGCTGCCCCTGACCTCCCTGTGTACCCTCTGGTGTCAGCCTGCTCCCCCTCAGCCTCCAGCCTGCCCTCCATGAACAACCTGATGCAACTGCCTTTCCTGACTATTCTCTGTTGTCCATGTGCTGTCCCTCCTACCTGCCTTCTGTTACCTGTGTGCTGCTGCCTCCCCACAGCTTTCTGTCCTTGGTTAGTTTGCTGCCCCTGTTTCCCTCATCTGCCCTCTACCTGCTGCTCTTGCCCCCTCACTTCTGCTCTCTATGCTCAGCTCGTTGCCCCTTCCCCTCCTTAGTCAGCTTCCTAGCCGTACGTATTCCAGCCTGCCTCCCATTGTTGCCCTTGTCATTGCACTCTGGCCCCAGCCATCGGTGGTCAGCGAGCTGCTCCTGCACCAATATGGTCAGCTTTCTGCCTGTGCATCACTTCCACCAGCCCTCCATTCTCAGGTCACTGCCCCCACCTCCCTCCCACCTGCCTTCCATGCTCAACTTGTTGCAATGTTCCTTCATGATCAGCTTGCTTCCGGTGCCCCCCTCCTGTTTCCCCTCTGTGCTTAGCTTGCTGTTCCTGCCCTCAGTGCTTAGCTTGCTGCAAGTGCCACTCTGTGGTCAGCTTGCTTGCTAACCCTGCTCCCCTGTCATTTGCCCTCCATTCTCCATGTGCTGCCCTTGCCCCTCTCCCACTGCCCTCTGTGATGAGCTTGCTACCCCTTTCCCCTCCCAACTGCTCTCTATTCTCTGTGCGGTGCCACTGCTCTTCCCACCGACCCTTCTTGCTCAGCTTGCTGCCCTAGCTCATCTGTTGTCAGAATGTTGCTACTACAACCCTTCTGTCTGCTTTCTTTCCTTGGCATGCTGTCCCTGCTCCCTCCTGTCTGCCCCCATTCTCAATACCTGCCCCTCGGTGTCAGCTTGCTGATCCTACCTCCTCCTATCTGCCTTCTGTTCTATGTGCACTGCTCCAGCCTCCATCTCACCCGCTCTGCGTGCTCAATTTAAAGCATCTACCCTTCTGTGGTCAGCTTGCTGCCTCTACCTTATTTTTGTCTGCCCCTGTTCTGCAAGTGCTGCCTCTGCCCTCATTCTGTCTGCTGACTTTGCTCAGCCTGCTTGCCATGCCCTCTGTGGTTAACTTCCAGCTCCTGCTCCCATCTTGCAAACCCTCTGTTCTCCATGTGTGGCCCCTGCCCTCCATAGTAATCTTGCTGCCCCTCTGCCTGTCCCATACTCCATGTGATGTCCTGGTACCCCTCTGAGTCGCCCTCCATTCTTGGCTTGATGCCTTTGGCGCTGTCCTTGCCCACCTGTCCCGTTATCTGTGCACTGCTTCTTCTGTCCTTTCACCTGCCCTCCTTGCTCAACTAGCTGCCCCAGGCCCACTGTGGTCAGCTTGCTGCCCCACACCCTTCCCACTTGTCTTCCATTCTCCATGTGATGCTAATGCTCCCTCCTACCTGCTCTTAATGCTCAGCTTGGTACCACTCTCCTTCTGTGATCAGCTATTTCCCCATACCCTCTGCCACTCTCCTTGAGCTTAACCTGCTTGATGTTCCTACCACCTCTGCGAGTCTTTCATGCTCAGTTTGCAGCCACCAGCCCCATTGACTGTGTGCTGCCCTTGCACCCCACTGTCCTGAACTCCATGCTCAGCTTGCTGCCTCTGACCCTCCATGCTCAGCTTGCTGCTCCTACCATTTCCCATATGTATTCTAAGATCAGCTTGCTGCCACTACTCTTCTGTAGTCGCCTCTCTGCCACTGCCCCCTCCCACATGCCCTCCATGCACAGCTCTCTGCACTTGCCATCCATGCACAGTTCACTACCCCAACCCCTCCAGCCTGCCCCTGATCTCTTTGTGCTGCACCTGCCCTCACCTGCCTGCCATCTTTATTCAACTTGCTATCAATGCCAATTTGTTGTCAGCTAATCAGAATACTTGATACCACAGGGCCAGGACCTGGGCAAAACAGTAGGCCTCTTTTTTTAAATTACAGTCCTGCGAGATTACCCAAGGACCAACCGTCTAGATATACCTAACTTTTTAACCCTTTCATGACTACCCCCAAGCACCTGTTCAAACGCAAGTTTCTCAAAAACGACAGAAGGGATCTACACCAAACCACAAAAAGCATGTTTTCTGAATAGTTGCCAAATTTAGTGTAATTCCACTCAGTTGATTTTTCTATATAGGAGAGCAACATTTCCAATGGCAATTAACATGCAGATCAATGTTTTTCCACCAACCTATTAAAAAAGTTAAGGTTTTTGTATCTACTTTCTAAGTGGGAAGTGCTTGGGACTCTGTAGTCAGCCTTACAGGGAGGCTATAGGCTAGGTCTGGAAGCAGAGCATATGTCAAGTGAATCATAGTACCTGGATTCTGTTACATGGTTGACTCAGGTATGCTTAGGCTGGAGTACAGGATGATATCCAATTTGGAGGAAGCTAGTTTGACATCTAGGATGTGCTTTTTTCCCCATGAGTCTTCTGGTGCTAGCACAGTCTCCATCTCTGTGAGGTGCAATATACAATGGCAATATGACTTTGCCCATAGCTTTCTGAGTGACAAAATATGAAAAAGGTATGAAACGACTGTAGGAGCAATATCATCTGTAGGAAGCAGTGTGTAGGACAGGAAATTAAATTTGTGGTGGTTTGAAGGGATGAAAAGGATTGGTTGAACAAAGAGTAGATTCATCTACCTATAAAATGCCCTTTCTGCCTTACAGGATAGCTAAAGAGAACCAAGAGGGGCACATCATGGCCTCAAGTGGTCCGGCCCCTGAGGACTTTGCAATCGCATCCTTCATACCAACTGTTGCTGCTGGTGCTGGAAAGTGATATGTATTAGTTCTTATTTTTAATAATTCTCAACTAATATACATAATGGCCTTTTCAAATGCCCCCTTAACTGCACATACATCTTTGTTTTGTTTGTTTTATGGAGGTCAATTGTTGGTATCTGGATTTTTAAAATGTCAAGAAAATCTTTCAAAGTGATACTACTTAGGCTAGCAATAATTTAACATTCATTAGGGAGTATTTTTTTAACTTGTGCAAATCCTGTGGTTGGCACTGATATTTTAAATGATGGTGTTAAAATTGTGTCTGACTATATCCCCCAGGCTGCAGAGGAGGACACAAAGGACAAGCCTAATGAAGGGGATCCACTGACTGCAGTGACAAGTGGTAAGTCAATTTCCTTTCTCACTGACTCCCGCTGTATGTGTTAAGGGATTCTTTCCTTGCTTTCAAGCCCACATACAAATCCTTTTTTAAATGATCCACATTCCTGGGTTTCTGACTCTGCTTCCATTGAAAGTAATCGTGAGAAAGAAAGGCTTGTGTTAGACGTGTCAGCCTTAGGGCAGTCTTCCCCCAAACGATTTGCCTTCCTCCTCCTCATTTTGCTGATCTTGTTTTAGTTGGCCTTAGAACCCTCTGCACGTTAACACTGCTAACCAGTGCTAAACTACATGTGTTCTCTCCTCAAAACATGGTAGCATTGGCTTATACACCATTGGCATACTTAACTTATTTGTTAGTCATTTTAAAATTAGTACTACAATCACCCATAGCCTGTCAATTAAATGTAACTAGTGGACCTGCTACATGGATTGTGCCATCCACTCAAGTAGCCCTTTAAAGACGTCTTGTGCCTGCCATTGCAACCTCTGTGTGCAGTTTTAAACTGCCATTTCAACCTGGCAGAATAAACCTTTGACCAGGCCCAAACCTTTATTTTTAATATAAAGGTGACCCCTGTGGTAAACCCTAGAAAGCCCAGAGGGCAGGGTGCAATGTATTTGAAAAAGTAAGATGTGTAATTTCAAGTTTTATATGTCCTGGCAGTGAAACAGTCTTCAATTCGTTCTTCACTACTGCAAGGCCTACTTTTCCAATATGATTACTTTAAGCTACCTTATTGCATTTAATAAGCTGTTATTTCCTAATGGGAGTGTAGGAGGCTGGACTGGCTTGTAGTGAGTACCAAGGGGTACTTACACCTTGTACCAGGCCCAGGTATCCCTTATTAGTGTATAGGGTGTCTAGCAGCTTAGGCTGATAGATAATGGTAGCTTAGCAGAGCAGCTTAGGCTGAACTAGGAGACGTGTGAAGCTACTACAGTACCACTTAGTGTCATATGCACAATATCATAAGAAAACACAATACACAGTTATACTAAAAATAAAGGTACTTTATTTTTATGACAATATGCCAAAGTATCTTAGAGTGTACCCTCAGTGAGAGGATAGGAAATATACACAAGATATATATACACAATAGCAAAAATATGCAGTATAGTCTTAGAAAACAGTGCAAACAATGTATAGTTACAATAGGATGCAATGGGGAAACATAGGGATAGGGGCAACACAAACCATATACTCCAAAAGTGGAATGCGAACCACGAATGGACCCCAAACCTATGTGACCTTGTAGAGGGTCGCTGGGACTATTAGAAAATAGTGAGAGTTAGAAAAATAACCCTCCCCAAGACCCTGAAAAGTGAGTGCAAAGTGCACTAAAGTTCCCCTAAGGACAAAATAGTCGTGTTAGAGGGAAAATGCAAGGAAAACACAAATCAGCAATGCAACAACGATGGATTTCTGACTGAGGGTACCTGTGGAACAAGGGGACCAAGTCCAAAAGTCACAAGCAACTCGGAGATGGGCAGATGCCCAAGAAATGCCAGCGGTTGGTGCAAAGAAGCTCTTACTAGGCTGAAGAACTGTGAATACTGCAGAAACGACAAGGGCTAGAGACTTCCCCTTTGGAGGATGGATCCCCCACTCCTTGGAGAGTCGTGCAGAAGTGTTTTCCCGCCGGATGGACGCCAAAAAGCCTTGCTACACGCAAATCGTACGTTTGGCGTTTTTGGACGCTGCTGGGGCCCAGGAGGGACCAGGAGGTCGCAAATTGGACCTGCAGAGAGAGGGGACGTCGAGCAAGACAAAGAGCCCTCACTGAAGCAAGTAGCACCCGGAGAAGTGCCAGAAACAGGCACTACAAGGATGCGTGAAACGGTGCTCGCCGAAGTTGCACAAAGGAGTCGCCGGAGACCAACTTAGAAAGTCGTGCAATGCAGGTTAGAGTGCCGTGGACCCAGGCTTGGCTGTGCACGAAGGATTTCCGCCGGAAGTGCACAGGGGCCGGAGTAGCTTGCAAAGTCGCGGTTCCCAGCAATGCAGCCCAGCGAAGTGAGGCAAGGACTTACCTCCACCAAACTTGGGCTGAAGAGTCACTGGACTGTGGGGGTCACTTGGACGGTGTCGCTGGATTCGAGGGACCTCGCTCGTCGTGCTGAGAGGAGACCCAAGGGACCGGAAATGCAGCTTTTTGGTGCCTGCGGTTGCAGGGGGAAGATTCCGTCGACCCACGGGAGATTTCTTCGGAGCTTCTGGTGCAGAGAGGAGGCAGACTACCCCCACAGCATGCACAAGCAGGAAAACAGTCGAGAAGGCGGCAGGATCAGCGTTACAGAGTTGCAGTAGTCGTCTTTGCTACTATGTTGCAGGTTTGCAGGCTTCCAGCGCGGTCAGCGGTCGATTCCTTATCAGAAGGTGAAGAGGGAGATGCAGAGGAACTCGGCTGAGCTCATGCATTCGTTATCTAAAGTTTCCCCAGAGACAGAGACCCTAAATAGCCAGAAAAGAGGGTTTGGCTACCTAGGAGAGAGGAAAGGCTACTAACACCTGAAGGAGCCTATCAGCAGGAGTCTCTGACGTCACCTGGTGGCACTGGCCACTCAGAGCAGTCCAGTGTGCCAGCAGCACCTCTGTTTCCAAGATGGCAGAGGTCTGGAGCACACTGGAGGAGCTCTGGACACCTCCCAGGGGAGGTGCAGGTCAGGGGAGTGGTCACTCCCCTTTCCTTTGTCCAGTTTCGCGCCAGAGCAGGGGCTAAGGGGTCCCTGAACCGGTGTAGACTGGCTTATGCAGAATTGGGCACATCTGTGCCCAACAAAGCATTTCCAGAGGCTGGGGGAGGCTACTCCTCCCCTGCCTTCACACCATTTTCCAAAGGGAGAGGGTGTCACACCCTCTCTCAGAGGAAGTTCTTTGTTCTGCCATCCTGGGCCAGGCCTGGCTGGACCCCAGGAGGGCAGCTGCCTGTCTGAGGGGTTGGCAGCAGCAGCAGCTGCAGAGAAACCCCAGGAAGGGCAGTCTGGCAGTACCAGGGTCTGTGCTACAGACCACTGGGATCATGGAATTGTACCAACAATGCCAGGATGGCATAGAGGGGGCAATTCCATGATCATAGACATGTTACATGGCCATATTCGGAGTTACCATGGTGAAGCTACATATAGGTAGTGACCTATATGTAGTGCACGCGTGTAATGGTGTCCCCGCACTCACAAAGTTCAGGGAATTGGCTCTGAACAATGTGGGGGCACCTTGGCTAGTGCCAGGGTGCCCTCACACTAAGTAACTTTGCACCTAACCTTTACCAGGTAAAGGTTAGACATATAGGTGACTTATAAGTTACTTAAGTGCAGTGTAAAATGGCTGTGAAATAACGTGGACGTTATTTCACTCAGGCTGCAGTGGCACGCCTGTGTAAGAATTGTCAGAGCTCCCTATGGGTGGCAAAAGAAATGCTGCAGCCCATAGGGATCTCCTGGAACCCCAATACCCTGGGTACCTCAGTACCATATACTAGGGAATTATAAGGGTGTTCCAGTAAGCCAATGTAAATTGGTAAAATTGGTCACATAGCCTGTTAGTGACAATTTAAAAGTAATGAGAGAGCATAACCACTGAGGTTCTGGTTAGCAGAGCCTCAGTGAGACAGTTAGGCACCACACAGGGAACATATACATGCACACCTATGAGCACTGGGGCCCTGTGTGACAGGGTCCCAGTGACACATACATATAGGCCACAAACCTATGAGCACTGGGGTCCTGACCAGCAGGATCCCAGTGACACATAACAACCATACTGAAAACATAGTGTTTTCACTATGAGCACTGAGGCCTGGCTATCAGGATCCCAGTGAGACAGTGAAAACAGTGACAAACATCCTGACATACACTCACAAACAGGCCAAAAGTGGGGGTAACAAGGCTAGAAAGAGGCTACCTTCTCACACAACCCCCCCCCAAACGAAGGACAATAAGGCTAACCTTGGCCAGTTGAGACTTTATTGTCTAAGTGGTGATAAGTAGAGAGTAGCTCTGCAATAGACTGGTTACTCCCTTTATCATCCACTATATGGTTACTTCCCTGTGGGGATGTAAACCACCCTGTTTGAAGTTTTTTAGCTAGCCAACAATGTGAAGATGTATTTTCAGAGTTTCTATCAGTAAGTTTTAGTTTAGAGCAGTGGGAATTATCCACTGAACCTATTTGTAATGATGGAAATGCCAGACAGGGATGCTGTCTCAGTAAAGCCATAGCTGGGCAACAACTTTGTCCATTTGGCTGGAAGAGAGAACAGGGATGCTGTTTCTCTTGAGTTGGAGCAGGGCAGGGATGCTGTCCTATCAGCTCCACACTAGGGCAGGGATGCTGTCCTAAGTGTTGTGAGGCAGTGCAGGGTTTCTGCACTAAAGTTTCTCTGGGAGGGTTGGAGGGATGCTCCATGTTAACTAAAATGGTGCTCTTTTTCTCACCAATGTTAGTTATCCCACAGAGAGGTACTTCCACCTCAGGGAGTACAGTTTTGCCAACTGATAATTCCCTTGGAACAGGTGCCACCCCAGGAGAGGTTTCTCCCACCACAGGAATGGTATCCTGAATGGTAGGGTGGTTAGGGGATACTGTGATACCCTTTTTACCTGTTGATGGAGAGGGATCCTGAGTTTTCAGGCCTTCTCTCCTTTGCTTTTTCATTTCAGTAGAAATGAGAGGGAACAATTCCTCAGGGATGCCCAGCATGGCTGCATGGGCATAAAACTCTACATCAGCCCAACCTGAGGCCTCTAGGTCATTACCTAAGAGACAGTCTACAGGTAAGCTAGGTGATACCACCACCTGCTTAGGGCCAGTAACTCCACCCCAACTAAACTGAATTATAGCTAAGGGAAGAAACTTAGTGGAGTTATGGACATCAATAATCTTATACTGTTGTCCAATGATGTGTTGTTCAGGAGGCACTAGGTTTTCAGTCACCAAAGTGAAACTGGCACCTGTGTCCCTGTAGGCCAAGGCCTCAACACCATTTATTGAAACTGTCTGCCTGTACTTATCCATTGTAAGGGGACAAGCAGCCAGTGTGGCAAGGCCAATGCCACTAGGTGTGACAGAAACTGTCTTGGGACTGATTACATCAGTTTCCACTATGGACCCATAAGTGAACCCAACTACACCCTTTGCTTGACTGTTGCCAGCAGTCCCACCACTAGTACCACTACTGCTAGGGGCACTAGAGCTTGATGTATTAGTGGTGGTAGGCTCAGGGGGTTTACCTGGACAGGACTTATCCCCTGGCCTATGGCCTCTATTTTTACACACAAAGCACCAAGGCTTTTTAATGTGTGCAGGTTGGGAAGAAGAGGAAGAATTTGTTTTATCCCCACCCTCTGAAGAGTGTTTAAGATTTGAAGTGGGATCTTTGGTTTTACCCTTATCCCCATGCTTATCTTGAGATTTTTCACCATCTTTCTTCTTATTGCCATCTTTGTCACCCCCTGTATGAACTTTTCTGTTCACCCTTGTTCTGACCCATTTGTCTGCCTTTTTTCCCAATTCTTGGGGAGAGGTCAGATCAGAGTCTACCAGGTACTGGTGCAACAAATCAGACACACAATTATTAAGTATATGCTCTCTCAGGATTGTGTTATACAGGCTTTCATAATCAGTAACTTTACTGCCATGTAACCACCCCTCCAAGGCCTTCACTGAATGGTCAATGAAATCAACCCAGTCTTGTGAAGACTCCTTTTTGGTCTCTCTGAACTTTATCCTGTACTGTTCAGTGGTTAAGCCATAACCATCCAGGAGTGCATTCTTAAGAACTGTAAAATTATTGGCATCATTTTCTTTCACAGTAAGGAGCCTATCCCTACCTTTTCCACTAAATGATAGCCATAGGATAGCAGCCCACTGCTTTTGAGGGACATCCTGTACAGCACAGGCCCTCTCAAGTGCAGCAAACCACTTGTTAATGTCATCCCCCTCCTTATAAGGGGGAACTATCTTGTGCAGATTCCTGGAATCATGCTCTTTTGCAGGATGACTATGGGGAATACTGCTGCTGCCACCATGGGTATCTAAACCCAACTTCTGTCTTTCCCTCTCTATTTCTAAAGACTGTCTATCCAAATCCAGCTGTTGCTTCTTGAGCTTCAGTCTGGTTTGTTCCACTCTCAATCTATTGAGCTCCCTTTCTAACAATCTGTCATCAGGGTGGGTGGGAGGGACATTTCTAGATACAGAGGTATGATGGGAATGAACAGAAGGAGACCTGTCCCTTACAGAGGGCACCCTAACAGCTTGGCTACCAGCATAATGTGAGAGCACATCATCAGTATGATGTGATTCAACCTCTGTACCAACTATGCTAGACTGTCTAGTAATGGGCAGGCTGAGAAGTTTCTTTCCTGAACCTTTTCCTGGGGGAGTCCCTGGATCAGATTGAGAACCATTAGCTACTTTTTCTACAGATTGGGCACTTATGGCCTTATCCTGTACTCTAAGCATATTAATTAACAGTTCTAAGGAAGGATTCTTCCCTACACTCAAACCTCTCTCTATGCAGAGACTCCTTGCTCCTTTCCAGCTAAGGTGATCATATGCAAGTTTGGACAGTTCAAAATTTTTTCCTGTGCCAGACATTTTTTAGAGAGAGTTAAAGTGATAGCAAAAGAGAAAAAAGTTTTCAGAACTTTTTGGAAAGACAGAAAAAACTTTTTAAACTTTTAAGAACTTTTTGAAAGTTTAGAAGTACTTTTCAGCACTTAGAAAAGAGTGAAAAGAGGAAATGCAAAACTTTTTGGCTATGTGTATATACACTGACCTTGTTTTGTATATTTTTCTCTTATGAAAAGTACAATGACAGAGTGGTAAGTAGTCTCAAAGCACTTATCCCACCACTGCACAACCAATGTAGGAGGCTGGACTGGCTTGTAGTGAGTACCAAGGGGTACTTACACCTTGTACCAGGCCCAGGTATCCCTTATTAGTGTATAGGGTGTCTAGCAGCTTAGGCTGATAGATAATGGTAGCTTAGCAGAGCAGCTTAGGCTGAACTAGGAGACGTGTGAAGCTACTACAGTACCACTTAGTGTCATATGCACAATATCATAAGAAAACACAATACACAGTTATACTAAAAATAAAGGTACTTTATTTTTATGACAATATGCCAAAGTATCTTAGAGTGTACCCTCAGTGAGAGGATAGGAAATATACACAAGATATATATACACAATAGCAAAAATATGCAGTATAGTCTTAGAAAACAGTGCAAACAATGTATAGTTACAATAGGATGCAATGGGGAAACATAGGGATAGGGGCAACACAAACCATATACTCCAAAAGTGGAATGCGAACCACGAATGGACCCCAAACCTATGTGACCTTGTAGAGGGTCGCTGGGACTATTAGAAAATAGTGAGAGTTAGAAAAATAACCCTCCCCAAGACCCTGAAAAGTGAGTGCAAAGTGCACTAAAGTTCCCCTAAGGACAAAATAGTCGTGTTAGAGGGAAAATGCAAGGAAAACACAAATCAGCAATGCAACAACGATGGATTCCTGACTGAGGGTACCTGTGGAACAAGGGGACCAAGTCCAAAAGTCACAAGCAACTCGGAGATGGGCAGATGCCCAAGAAATGCCAGCGGTTGGTGCAAAGAAGCTCTTACTAGGCTGAAGAACTGTGAATACTGCAGAAACGACAAGGGCTAGAGACTTCCCCTTTGGAGGATGGATCCCCCACTCCTTGGAAAGTCGTGCAGAAGTGTTTTCCCGCCGGATGGACGCCAACAAGCCTTGCTACATGCAAATCGTGCGTTTGGCGTTTTTGGACGCTGCTGGGGCCCAGGAGGGACCAGGAGGTCGCAAATTGGACCTGCAGAGAGAGGGGACGTCGAGCAAGACAAAGAGCCCTCACTGAAGCAGGTAGCACCCGGAGAAGTGCCAGAAACAGGCACTACGAGGATGCGTGAAACGGTGCTCGCCGAAGTTGCACAAAGGAGTCCCACGTCGCCGGAGACCAACTTAGAAAGTCGTGCAATGCAGGTTAGAGTGCCGTGGACCCAGGCTTGGCTGTGCACGAAGGATTTCCGCCGGAAGTGCACAGGGGCCGGAGTAGCTTGCAAAGTCGCGGTTCCCAGCAATGCAGCCCAGCGAGGTGAGGCAAGGACTTACCTCCACCAAACTTGGGCTGAAGAGTCACTGGACTGTGGGGGTCACTTGGACGGTGTCGCTGGATTCGAGGGACCTCGCTCGTCGTGCTGAGAGGAGACCCAAGGGACCGGAAATGCAGCTTTTTGGTGCCTGCGGTTGCAGGGGGAAGATTCCGTCGACCCACGGGAGATTTCTTCGGAGCTTCTGGTGCAGAGAGGAGGCAGACTACCCCCACAGCATGCACAAGCAGGAAAACAGTCGAGAAGGCGGCAGGATCAGCGTTACAGAGTTGCAGTAGTCGTCTTTGCTACTATGTTGCAGGTTTGCAGGCTTCCAGCGCGGTCAGCGGTCGATTCCTTATCAGAAGGTGAAGAGGGAGATGCAGAGGAACTCGGCTGAGCTCATGCATTCGTTATCTAAAGTTTCCCCAGAGACAGAGACCCTAAATAGCCAGAAAAGAGGGTTTGGCTACCTAGGAGAGAGGAAAGGCTACTAACACCTGAAGGAGCCTATCAGCAGGAGTCTCTGACGTCACCTGGTGGCACTGGCCACTCAGAGCAGTCCAGTGTGCCAGCAGCACCTCTGTTTCCAAGATGGCAGAGGTCTGGAGCACACTGGAGGAGCTCTGGACACCTCCCAGGGGAGGTGCAGGTCAGGGGAGTGGTCACTCCCCTTTCCTTTGTCCAGTTTCGCGCCAGAGCAGGGGCTAAGGGGTCCCTGAACCGGTGTAGACTGGCTTATGCAGAATTGGGCACATCTGTGCCCAACAAAGCATTTCCAGAGGCTGGGGGAGGCTACTCCTCCCCTGCCTTCACAACATTTTCCAAAGGGAGAGGGTGTCACACCCTCTCTCAGAGGAAGTTCTTTGTTCTGCCATCCTGGGCCAGGCCTGGCTGGACCCCAGGAGGGCAGCTGCCTGTCTGAGGGGTTGGCAGCAGCAGCAGCTGCAGAGAAACCCCAGGAAGGGCAGTCTGGCAGTACCAGGGTCTGTGCTACAGACCACTGGGATCATGGAATTGTACCAACAATGCCAGGATGGCAGAGAGGGGGCAATTCCATGATCATAGACATGTTACATGGCCATATTCGGAGTTACCATGGTGAAGCTACATATAGGTAGTGACCTATATGTAGTGCACGCGTGTAATGGTGTCCCCGCACTCACAAAGTTCAGGGAATTGGCTCTGAACAATGTGGGGGCACCTTGGCTAGTGCCAGGGTGCCCTCACACTAAGTAACTTTGCACCTAACCTTTACCAGGTAAAGGTTAGACATATAGGTGACTTATAAGTTACTTAAGTGCAGTGTAAAATGGCTGTGAAATAACGTGGACGTTATTTCACTCAGGCTGCAGTGGCACGCCTGTGTAAGAATTGTCAGAGCTCCCTATGGGTGGCAAAAGAAATGCTGCAGCCCATAGGGATCTCCTGGAACCCCAATACCCTGGGTACCTCAGTACCATATACTAGGGAATTATAAGGGTGTTCCAGTAAGCCAATGTAAATTGGTAAAATTGGTCACTAGCCTGTTAGTGACAATTTAAAAGTAATGAGAGAGCATAACCACTGAGGTTCTGGTTAGCAGAGCCTCAGTGAGACAGTTAGGCACCACACAGGGAACATATACATGCACACCTATGAGCACTGGGGCCCTGTGTGACAGGGTCCCAGTGACACATACATATAGGCCACAAACCTATGAGCACTGGGGTCCTGACCAGCAGGATCCCAGTGACACATAACAACCATACTGAAAACATAGTGTTTTCACTATGAGCACTGAGGCCTGGCTATCAGGATCCCAGTGAGACAGTGAAAACAGTGACAAACATCCTGACATACACTCACAAACAGGCCAAAAGTGGGGGTAACAAGGCTAGAAAGAGGCTACCTTCTCACAGGGAGCAGGTAAACAGTTCATGTTTGTGTCTTTGGAATTTTAATAAAAATTCTCTCTTACGGTAAAGTCGGATTTTAAATTACAATTTTGAAAATGGCAATTTTAAAAAGCCAGTGTTTTCATGCCTTAGCCTTTTAGGTCCTATATCCTGTCCCTAGGTCACATGACTGGATGTAGCTGACAGTTGGGCTTTGTATATTTCTCCTAAACAGTCACAAAAAATAGAGAGCTTAGGTGTTCCTGGATGGGCCATCAGTGGCAGAATGGGAGGGTGGTACTAGGCACAGCCCTACTTATTTGTACTTGACTGGGTTGTGTCCTGCTGCTACACAAATGGCAGCATACCCCTGTAGTTAGTCTGTAGCCAAGAAAGGGAAGGCAGGATGCCTGGCAATTTCAAAGGGAAATCTCTAGAAGTTTATACCACCTTCCAGGGGAAGGACACCAGGTATAAAAAATGAAACTGAGACACCAACTGTTCAGTAAACTTCTGGACCCGTGGGTACTCTGCTGTGCTGCTGAAAGGGCCATCAATCTGCTGGACTGCTGTTCTAAAGGACTACTGAGCTGCTGTGCTGACCTGCTGCCTGCTTCTTTTTGCTTGGGTGAGAAGGACTTGACCTGCATCTGTTGAACCTAGGACCCAAAAGTGACTCCAAGGCCTAGTTTACTAGCATCCTGACTAGTGCCTCAGGGACATAAGGCTCCAACCTTGAACCCAGCACCTGGAATCTGTCATCTGAATTCTACCCTGCCAACCACTGCTACCCCAATCCTGGAACCTTTGAAGTGGACCTGAAGGTGCTCTGCCTGCTCATTAGTGGACCTGAGCAAAATCGACGCATCTTCTCTGCTGTTTGGCACAAACCCGAGCAGAACCAACACATCACCTTTGATGCATGGGTTTTCCCAACGCAAAGGACTCTGCATTAATCCTGCAGCTGAATCAGAACTGTTGCCTGAGCAAAGTTTTCCCAGCGCAGGCCCTTGCATCTCTTTTTGACGGCAGCCTCGTTAAAGCCACAGGTTCTCAGATCACACCATCACAATTCCTCTGAAATAATGCATCATCTTGACTGCACAACGGATCTTCTACCCCGAGCTTTGCATCAAAAGCTGTCATTGATGAGGTCCTTCATGATGACTCAGAACCTTGCATCGCAGCTCTGCAGCACCTCGTAACCGACACATCGTCTCGGCTGCACAATGCATCCTTGGCACGGAACGTCACAAGGCTCCACAGCCTAGGGTACATTGTTCAGCAGGCCTACTTGGGTCCCTAAAGCCAGCCTGTATTCCATTGCAGTCAGCCTGAATTTATGACTTTGTCCCAGTCCAGCACAACCAGATATTCTCAGCTAACCCTTTGTGCCGTTTGGCACTATGTTCAAGGAAATCATAAAACCTGCATACCTCAGGTTGTAATGATTGGATTTTTGTTGTTTTGGCCTTGCTTTATTTACTAAAAAGTACTCTATTTTTCTAAAACTTGTTTGGGATCCTTTTGTGGTGTGTTTTTACTGTGTTATTGTTTGAAGTGTTGCACAAATACTTTATACATTGCTTCTGAGTTAAGCCTGACTGCTCTGTGTCTAGCTTCCCCGGGGTTGAGCACAGGTTAATTTAGGGTTTGCTTTTGAATTCACCCTGACAAAGATTGTGGTTTCTGCTTGAGAAGAGTTTCACCCTCCTCAACCATCAATCTAATTTCTTACAATGTGTTGCCATGGGCCCAGTCATACCTACCACCCACTTGTTCATTCTTTCCCAGTCAGCCTGCAATCCCATTATAGCATGTGCCACATTTCTCCCACTGTTCATGCCTATGTGTCTTCTTCTCATTGCTTTCATTACTCTGTTCCATCTTCTACCTTCCATTAACCAACTATGCCTACTACACATGATATGATCCAAGCTGTCCGTAGTCAAACCTAAAGCTGGCACAAGCCCTGCTGTTTTATTAGACCTTCCCTTACACAATAAAACTCACTTTCTACATAAATCAGGAATCAAAAGTAGTACAGTTAATTAATTTAATTAATGTGGGTTGAAGAGTGTAGTGTAGACCTCAGTCTAGAGACTCAGGACAGGACTCAGCACAGGGTAGGGCAAGAGCAGGCCTATTGGAAATATTATGACGTCATTAGTTGCCCAAAAATAAAAAAATGCTTTCTTGCCAGGTTGGCTGAATGAATGTTGCACAATATATATCATAGTCACATAAATTGTGCAGCATAATTTTAATGTATCACATTTTTTCAACTGCAATACATATGCATATTTTACAGTTCAGTCAATTTTTGTTGACATATTAGGTCAAAATGTCCCCCATGAATTAATTGAAACTTTTTATTCATTTTAGTAAAATATCTATTTTTGGTTATGAAGGTAGTTGTGGATTATTATGTGAGTTACATATGGGAAAAAAGGCCCAGTGACAAGGAATAACATAAAAAATTCCAATAGTCCTAGGGGAACAGCAATGTTCCGTTGCTCTGAGATTAAATTAACAAAATGCAGCTGCTACTGCCAGAGGCTAGGCCCTGGAGTCCCCAAAGGAGATATCAGCTCGGCTGTTTCTTCAAAAATGGAGGCCATTATGGTGGAGTGTCCTTGGTGGTGGTCATAGAAGAGGAGAAAGAAGTCTTGGCCACCACCCCTGCTGCCTTGGCTTCTTGAGGGCACCAGTCAGACAGAGGCATCCCTGCCACTTCACCACTGACACCATAGGCAGGCGAGGTCAGAGTCCACGGCAGCTGCTCTCCACCACAAACACACAAGCCCTCCAATAGCAACGTCTTAAAAGACAACAGAAAGTGAAAGAGGCCCAGCATGCCCTCCAAAGTGCCTAGGAGGGGAGGGCGTCTTAAGGGAAGCCAGAGTGAGAACAACATTTGAAGATGGTGTAGGCAGTTTAGTTTGTAGTTTAGTTATTTTTTGAGGGTTTTGAGGAGAGGGGCTGGGCCTCTGGCAGAAGGAGAGAGCCATATTTTTTTCCTTCAATATGTGTCTTTTTATATTCACTAGTAGGCATTACTGGTTAGTCTAGCATACACGTTAATTAAAGAGGAGACCCCATCAACTTAGTAATGATAAATGCTGAGGCGCACACATAGCCCACCATAAAGCAATTGTCCAACTGTGTCTAACCTCATTATGCTGTCTTCAGTCTCTTTATACCTGAACTCACTCCCTTAAAAGGCTACATAGTTTTAGGCTGCCCTATCACCTCCAGTTCGACCCCCCTTCAATCAGTGCTGGAAAAGCAGACCATGTCAACACCAGAGCAGTACGCGCTCTATTGGCGACAAAAATGCAAAAACCCAGCACTCTCAAAACAACGTAATTTATGCATTGTGCTGATATGTTGTGGTTTAACCTTCTGCATTGCAGAGTTCAATCCTGAAAACTTATTTTTAATATGCTTACAAATACTGTTCCTTTCCAATGTATTGCTGCAGGTTTTCAGAGTGTGTTAGGGTGTGGCCCCTTTCCAGGGCCTTCCAGAGACTTTCCCTGCAACATGCCTGGGCGTGGTTCTGGGCTGGGCCAACTCCCAGTGTTCACTATTCAGAGGTCCCGGTGCAGAGCAGCAGCTTCTTCCTGAGCTCTTGTCCCGGCGGCCTATTTGGATCTTCCAGTCTTCTGCCCTTCATCCTTCATTGGTGATCATTGTTCCAGGCGGTAAGACGGCGGTTGGACTGTTCCAACACTGTTATTGAGAATTTTCATATTCTTTGTTTAATTCTTAAATGAGTAACAAATTACTTGCGCGCTACCATTTCTTGACATTTATATGGTCGTTTACAAATAGGCAAGACACGCGATTTGTTTCATAAAAGTTTGACTTTGTTATTCATTGCGTGCTACCTTTTCTTGACATTGGCATGGTGGCTTAACAATCGGCAAGATGCACAATTCATTTTATGGTGTTTAAACATTGTTGTCCATTGCGCGCTACTATTTCTTGACATTTACATGATGTTTTACAAATTGGCAAGACGTGCAACTCGTTTCATGAGGATTTAACTTTGTTGTTCATTGCGCGCTACCATTTCTTGACATTTACATGGTGGCTTAAGAATCGGCAAAAGAAGCGCGATTCGTTTCATTGTACTCTGATCTTGTTATTTATTGTGAGCTGTTATTTCTTGACATTTACATCGTGTTTTACGAATCGGCAAGATGCGTGATTCGATTAATGATGATTTGACTTTGATATTCATTGCGTGCTACCATTTCTTGGTATTTTACATGGTGACACTCGAATCGGCAAGACGCACGATTCTCTCCTCGAGTTTATTTCATGTTGTTT
Organism: Pleurodeles waltl; assembly: GCF_031143425.1. NCBI lineage: Eukaryota > Metazoa > Chordata > Amphibia > Caudata > Salamandridae > Pleurodeles > Pleurodeles waltl. The sequence continues at coordinate 1,137,655,637 of NC_090440.1, forward strand.
TTTGGATGCCACTATTTTAAGATATTTATTATGTAATATTTGAGTTGACAAGTTATGTGATTTGTTTCCTGAATCCATATTATGTTATTCATGGTGCACAATCCTTTTATGGTGTTTACTATATATATATAGATATATATATATATATATATATATATATATATATATATATATCTGCAATACGCGCAATTTGTGTTGAAACATTTTAAGAGTACTCAGAAGGCCAGAGTTTCTAGATGCAATATTGTATGGTCCTAGTATACATTCTCAAAACAGGATTTATATGACTGGTTTAAATTTTTGTCAGAATGTTTTTTCTGATTCTCATGTAAAGGAAAGTACTTGAATAATTTTTTTTTCATTTAATTCATCTTGATTCCCTTACAGGTATCTGGCCATCTTGAAACTTAGTCATTTTAAACTTAACTCTTAGATTGTTCATGTTTTCAGAGTGACTAGGCTTAGAATCATAGTCTAGTATTGATTTCAGGAGATATAATTTTCATATTGAGTGTTCTTACCTTTTTCTTACTACAGGTCTCCTTCCCAGCTGTTCCCTTCCTAATCCCCTCTTCCCCTCTTGAACTCTCTCAGTCTCTGTGATTTATCTATCAGAGTCTTTGAGCTGTTCAGTGGTGGACGTGTTGGGAACGTGCACAGACCCCGAGGATCTGGTGACTCTGACAGACCATTACCATGCTCAATCCTGCAACCCTCCCTCCCCAATAACTTGGCTTGATCAGGCTGAGCAGCACCCACCCTCCCATCAGTAACAAATGTACACCTACTGCCCTACCTTTCGTTACTATTGACCACTAATGATGTCTGCCAACACAGAGTGAAAACAATGATCACTCCTTTGTTTGTCTTGCAGAAGAATTTTATCAAACTGCCATCTTCTAGTAGGAGATTTTAATTACTCAGTTTGTATAATCATTTCTACAGGTACATGATCTGCCAAACCTTTAGAGATAAACTATACCATACTTTTTGTCAACATCAATGACACCAAGTGGAAATCTAGGAGGCTAAGCCTAATGTTATAGAGAAACAAGTACATTATTTGGATCAAGGGCAATCTTTCTATGGATCCACCTGCCCAAATTCCTCTTTAATTTTAGCATACCTTTAGTTGTTTTTACCCTTGAGTAATCTAATCTAGTAGACTGAAGTACGTTAGAACCCCCCCCCATTACTAAGATACTTTCAACATCTATTAATGTGAATATTAAGGGCCATATTTATACTTTTTGACGCAAAACTGCGCCATTTTGGTGCGCCGTGCGGGCGTCATATTTATACTTTGACGCACGGCGGCGCAACCCACAGGTGGGAGTCATTATTTTTGACACACACCGCAGCGTCAAGTCGTAAAGCAAAACAACGTTAACGTGGTGGAAATGACTGTGGGTCGATTTACGACCCCGCAAGCCGGATATGCGCCGTATTTTGACGCAATAGCGTCAAAAAAACCTGCGAACACTGCCATTTCAACAGAGGAGAGCCAAAATGGATCCCAGATGCCACTACAGACCCCAGGAAGATGACAGCAGATCAGGAACCAGCCAGGAGGACCCACACAAGAACCAGGACACTTTTAAGAAGAAAAGAAAGTGTTGCTTTAGTGCAGAGGAACAGGAAATTCTGGTTAAAGAGGTGACGGAACACCAGCACCAACTGTTTGTCACCTAAAAGTTGCCAATCAGTAGGAGAAAGGCTATGTGGCAACAAATTGTCGACAAGATTAACAGTGTGGCAGAAGTACGCAGAACAGTCATCGAGTGCAAAAAACGTTGGCATGACTGCATGCGCAGGACCAAGGAAAAGATGGCCAGGAACAGGAAGACAGCACTGCAGACTAGAGGTGGGAGTCCAGCACACCAGGAGGCCCTGGACCACATGGAGGAGATGGTCGCAGCCGTCATCCCTGAGGAGATCGTCACAGGAATTCAAGGACAGGACAGTGCAGACTACCAGGAGACAACGCACATGCAGGGTAAGTTGCATGGGGAATTAAAATGCAATAATGTCATCTACAACCGGGGGGGGATACCGACCACAAAATGCATGGAAGTCATCTTATACATGGAGTGGGATGGGTAAAGGGGCACAGCAGTGGGGCATGGCCCGTCCTGAGAAGATCTGGGGCACACCATTACACAACAGTCCCATGGGGGCCTGCTGTCATGCCAACGATGGAGCAAAGGGAAATCCACGCCAGGAGGGAAGGCCACAACATCAAACTGACATCCCGGCACACGTCAGCCACCATACCCCTACATTAACTAGGGCCCTCTTAACAACCTCTAGCCATACCGACAACTGGAATGTAACTGCGACAACAGTTGCCACTACCACCTCCACTCTGTGTGCAGCTCAAGTAGCCAATGACAGTAACATCCCCATGGATCATACACACCTAAATTAGGGGGTGAGGATGACAACTTCAACAATCCCCAGAAACAAGACAATGGCCCCAGTACTCTCAAATGTCAATGCCCATAGTTGTCGCAAACATCAGCCACTGTAAACAACAATAGGAGCTACACAGCACTAAGGACACACCCATGCTGCATGTGTCAGGGTCCATCCTGTGCCTGGGTAACAATGCAACATCCCAAATGTCATACTGCACAGACAACAGCATTGAGGGGGGGACACATGTAACTGGTCACTGACATACACCTGCACAGTCAGAGGAGGAAATAGGACACTGATACGATTATCAGGGCAATCCAATGTAACACACATTCCCCAACATCAGCAGTACACATTACCAATGTCAACTTCCATATCAGATCATAACATTGCCATGCATAGGATATGCCACATGTCAAATACATTTAAGTGGATGTGAAAGATCAGAGATTGGGGCGGGTCCAGATTGTTAAGTATTCTGCCAGGGCCATCAGAACACCCACAGCCAGTGAAAGGTATCACCATGAGAATGGATGTAGACAGAGGCTTGAGTAGGACAAGAAGGTGGCAATTCTCTATTTGGCCTAAACCAACACCTAGAGGTGATGATGCTGACAAGTCTAATAACTCAATAACATACATGTGACATGCAGGTGGGCCATAGGCTTGGAAGAATGCCCATCTGAAGGACTGGAGCAATTAACACAAAACAAGATCACAAAGTGAATTCATCATAAGGCAGGCATGTCACATCAAAATTGCCACAACACAGACACACTAATTGTACCCTGTTTCATTGCAGAGGAAGATGGATCTCCTGCAGATATGCCTGTCCCAGATTTCCCTGATGACATGGATGACGAGCCGATAAACATTCCCCAGGAGACTATCCAAAAGGTCCTTGAAACCCTCCAGACCCCACCTTCAGTCACAAGGAGGAGCACAGAACAAGCAGCCATCGCAGAGGATCCACCCACCACCCCAATTGTAAGACCTGCCAGCTCCAATACAGCTGAGGACTCAGACGACACTGGCACCAGCTTTGAGAGAACTGTAGTTGGAGTAGAGCAGGAGCTGACCAAGGAGGTGCGGGTGGGGATGCAAACTATGGCAGCCAGCCCTGGGGCATGCGTTTGTGCATGATGTCATCTGCAGATCAGGCAGCAGCTATGCAAGCCCTAACATCTAACTTGCAGGAACTGCAGAAAACCCAGAAGGAAATCAGCACAGCTGTAATACAGTTGACCCAACACCTACAACAGCAATCCTGTCAACGCGTGCATGAGTGCAACATTGAACCCCTCAGGGCCGACCTGGCTGCCTACCATCGTGATGTGGCTGCTATTCTCAAGAACCAGCAGATACTCCTTGCTGCAGTACTGCCCTTAAGACCTTCACAGGGCGCAGCGACCGGGATGTCTGACTCCACGTCTTCTAACACTGAGGTGTGTGTTGCCCCTTCACAACCAACAACAGCAAGGACAGAGGAGGCAACACACACATCAGAAGAAGAAGACATGGAACAGATCACATTCACAAGGAAAATGACCCGGAAGCACTAGTCCCTGCCACATGGCCAACATTTACCAAGGTCCTGCGCTTTGTAACTTGCCAGTCTTGCAACAACTGTACTCAAGCACTGTTCTGCAAACCACTGTATATCTTGTCACCGAGCCCAGTGATTTTCTCTCTCCTACTCATTGGCAAATTCTGTCCCTCTGCACTGTCTGAAACAGCAACCCCAGCATGTCAAAAGCATTTTGGTAACCCCTTGTGTTGGATCACAATGTAAGATGTCACTATAATGGACTCACAATCATGGACAATGTACAGATAGCACTACAGCACTTTTCAATAAATAGCACTTACACAACAAATCTGTCTCTGGGTAATGTGACATATCAACTGTGCAGTAGATAACTGAAATGTGCCTACTGTCAAATTACGTAGCTTGTCAATACAACTGTCCTGATAATATGTAGTCAGAGAAATCTGCACAGTGCCCATGATTGCATCATACTGTGCCCATCCTGAGGGACAAATCGGATGAAGTGAGAAATCATACACCATCATGCTGTGTTGGACAGAAGAATGCTTCCTCAGGGGATAACTAAGTCATCAAATAGTGGCCGCAAAATGTTGTCAACATGCAAATATAACACAAATAACATGGCACACTAATCTAAGCAAAGACTACAAAAACTGCATAAATGAAGGTGTCTGAGTTTACATACAAATAGGTAATCATGCTGAACTGTGTCACAATTGATGTATGAAAATCATGAACACAAGAATACAAAGGTGCCAATGAGAACTCATCTTATAAGGGTGTCCATGATCATCACACTGCAGTCAGACCTAAAACTGTTTCCCCAATACCAAGTCTGGAAGCACTGTTTGTGACTTTCAAAACACACTTATCAACAGAAACACATTGTCATCCATATTAACTGTGATTCGTGGTTGCAAAGAAGGGTCGACACTTTGCAAGGTAGCTCTGGGCTAGCTGCCAATCGTACAGCTCAGTTGGGATTAGTTTTTTAGCATAGGACACAAATGTAATAGTACAAAATGTATGTACACTGAATCCAAACCCACGATCAAGTACCATTCAACACATACTATTAACGGTTAACCAAACATTTATTAGATGCTAATCACAATAGAGGAAACTGAGGGAAAAATCTTACCTACCCTAATCTACCCTGACTTCTCATTACCCACAACTGTCCCTAAATAACCTAAGCTACACTTACTTATCAAATGCAACGAAACGTTCTAAACATCTACTCCCCGCCCCCCTTATGAGACGGGACACATGGAGGACAACACATACTAACCCAAACACATACTATACTATCCTAAACAAATATATATATATTTTTTTTTTTTTATTTTTTATTTAAACACACAAGAACCCCAACATAGCCATCCACCCACACACTTAATAAGTAAAAATAGAAAGAATATTGACCCCCCACCCACTAACACTAACTAAACTAACAGCCTATACTAACCTAACACTAAGCCCCCTAAGCCCACTAACTGTAAGAACAAGGAAGGAGGAGGGAGGGGAGGGAATCATGTCCATCAAAAAATGTCTAGAGGTTGGCCCTACGGTGCGGCCTCTTAATAGACTTAACACGCCGGTTAATGTGGCGCACATCCCGGCTCAGGTGGCTCAACTTGCGCAGCACACGGTCCATCTTACGTTCCATGTTGTGGAAGACTGCAGGGTCAACAGATGGAGCTGTGGCAGTCTGGGTACCAGTGGAGGAGGTCTGTGTGTGTGTGGTGCCAGGCCTAGTGGGCTGTCCTGCACCGGTGGCAATGCTGGGGCCTGGAAGTCCAGCAGATGTAGGACCAACAGTCCCATCTGTGGGTGAGGCCACCTGGCTTGGATTGGTGGTTGTGCTGGTGGTGGCTGTGGTGGGCAAAGTAGGGCCACCCTGTGGGAAGGCTCTCCATGCCCCAGAGGTCCGTACATGGCGATATCGCCGGGCCATCCTCCTGAACCCCGGCTCCACCAGCAGGATGTGCTGGTATCTCATGTCCCGGTGCTGGAATTCAAAGGACCTGGTCTGGAGTCATGTTTGCAGCTGTGAAGACAAATGCAGATATTCGACATTAGTAACTGCATTGTGTGAAATGGCACAAGAAGTTAATCAGACAATACATCTACTGTACTTGTAACAGCTCATATCACAATACAGATCATTGAATGTCCCTGAGGAAGTACATGGCAGGCCAGCCTACAAAGGTCACATCACACATAGCACATCCATAACCTACAAGATGGGTAACAACTGGCTTTGACTTGCAATCTGAGTTCTGGCAGTTATCAGCTAAGAATCATGCTGCATATCCTCCACCAAGACCTGGGCTACAAATGTCAGTTTACGGAAAGCAAAACTAAAGCCACATGGTCTGCAAGTTGTAACTGGACTTGCCAGTATAGTACCAAGTGCCAAACCTGAGTGTGTATGCTAGGTTGAAACCAAACCGTCACTTATTCACATGTATGTGTAACATACTGGTAGCATCAGTACTAGGTACCCCGTTCACAAACCCATGCCCGTGTTTGAGGGTGGGGGGGTGGATAAACAACTATCAATTTCCAACAACATGTACACTGAGGAGTGTATAGAAAACTCCACACGTGTTTGGCTCTACACACACACCACAGGTAAGGTCTATCAGCAATTAGGAGTCAGCAAACCCTAGACCAATTATAGGGCCACACATGTCAGGAAATGCAGAACTTGGTACACAACATATACTTCCAGTAAGGCCTGACTTACATCAGACACAGAGTTGCAAGAACACCCATGATCATGAATTGCATGCACACCTAGGGCATTGCACTCAAGTGCCACATACTTGTAGCACTACATGAGGAAGTACATGCTGCTAGGAGGTTTTACCTACTGTTTCATAATTACGTAGGTAAATAGGGAAGCAGATGTCTATTGGAAAGCAATTTGCTGTACCAATCTTGGAGAATGTGGGTCTGACAGGCTGACTAAATCGGAGCTGACTTCCAGTGCGACTCTTGTTGATACAAGTGTCATCCACATGACTAACCCCTGTATTCACAGTGGGGCCTACAGGAATGGCCTACAATCCCTACATAATACCATTGGATACGCATTGGCCAACTCAAAACATGTGAGAAACTGAATTCCCACTCATGGAACAAGAGAAAAGCTTGCCCAACGCATCACACCTTGCTATGCGTTCAACACACATGAGTCCATAAACAGCAAACACAACACAAAAGAGACATATCAACACTTACTAGAGTGGTCAGGGTCCTCAAATGTCACCACCTCTCCCACAGTGTAGGGTGCCGGTCCACCTGTAAGGTATGGAATGAAGAAATGTGCTCATAATCTGTGCACAGCGCAACCATTTCATAAACATATACAATGTGTAGGCTGAATAAGGAAATGGCAGCCATTCAGACATGATGGTAGTGTATCTGATATATCACAGCCAACTTGTACATAGCATGGGACTCCTGTGACAGTTACACACATATCTGCACACATACATAGGCCCTAACTATCATGTGGTTGCAAACATGCCCCGTACTTGGGGAGCAGAAAAAAATATGGAGTGTAATCGTCTCATCATGTGCATCCAAGAGAGACATCCAAAGCCTGGTTACTTGAGGACTGCATTACCAGTCAAACATGCCTTGTGGCCAATAACACATTAATGACACATAGGTACAATGTACAGAGGAAGGGGCAGGGACTTTTGTAAGCCCCCCTGTTGTTACATTTGATTTAATTGATGTGGCCCAGCTATGGTGATTTGCACCAACCATGGAGATGTGAAGTCATGTGCATACACTTGGACTGCCATCCATATTTGGAATGTGGCACAACTAACTCCAACAAACATTCTAAGATGTTAGCTGACGGCACCTTACACCTTTTCATGATGTTTTCAAATCCAGATCTGACATGTATCCAAAAAGATCAAGGAACACAATAATCCCAAACATTCATAGTACCTCCATGAACGCTTTCCTTCCACACTCACCAGACTCACATGAGACATATGTCTGAGCCACTTTGCTATTATCAATTGACGTGAAGGCAGCACTCATTTTCAGCATCAAATAGTGATTGTAAAGTCAGTCTAGCTATTACCTCAACACAGTTAGCCAATATGTTGGTACATCTTTACTTCTCTGTCAATAGTACCCTATATAGACATGATTGGCTCCTATTTTGTTTGGTTTTCTGACAAAAAGGCCGCACCAATTTACTTCATGGAAAAGTATCCTGTAAGTTTGCTGAGCACGTGCTACCTGACAGCTAGCAATTGTTATCTTTGCCATAGTGCATCAATTATCCCTTTATGTTTCCCCAGCATTAGACACAGTCAGCAAGTTAGCTGGCAGACATTGTACAAATCCTCTTATGTCACTACAGAGCATTTAATCGTGCTCATTTACATGATTGGTACTCACCAACAGTGCCACCAATCATGATTCCCAGGTGGTCCAAGAGATCCTGCTCCCTGGTGATGAGGGCAGCCCACAGGTGCTTCAGCTGGTGGTCACTCCTCTGGCTGGCATACACACGCTGTAGGTGATGCAGCACCTTTCCCCACCGGATTCTGCGTGCCTCTGTTGGATACCCCTGTATCACCCTGCCCCCTGCCTGGATCATGAGTGGCAAGAAATGGCACACAAGCCAGATGAACCCCCTCAACTCCTCTTCACCCATCCTGCCAAGACGTGGCCTACCATACATACTTGAAAAGTGAAAGGGAATAGGGGTAAAAGAAATAGAAAGGGGAAAGGGGGGAAAGTAGGGGTACAAATACAGATAAAAAGTAAACTTAACCACTAAAAGAGCCCAACTATCCCCAAACTAACACTGCCCACAACAGACTCCCACAAACAACAAAAACACAAGATAAATGGACAAATGTAGTCAAAACACAGTAGTACAGTATACAGCAACAATATTTATTTCACAAATGGACTTTACAGATAGCACACAGGACAAAAAAGCACAAAATCTCAGGACACCACTCTCTACACAGCCACACAGTCTAGAAGGATCATAGACTGCAAAGTGAAAGTGAAAGTACACCCACTGTACATGATCTGTAAACAGGATATCCTATTACATCACTTCCTGTATGAAAAGTAATGCCTTTTTCGTGTTATGCGTCATTTTTTGTCTACCAAAACTGTATTTGCGTAATTTTTTTGGACGCACAGGAGTGAAAATTAGCCCGCATCCACATAATAGTACATGGCCTGTACAAATATCTGGATGCGGGTTAATTTTCACTCCTGTGCGTCAAAAAAAATGACGCAAATACAGTTTTGGTAGACAAAAAATGACGCATATCGCTAGGAACGTCAAAATGTCAGTGCATAACTGGTTTTGGGCAATTTTTCAGTTTTTTCTGTTATGTTACATTTGGGACACATCAGAGATAGGCTGATTGAAGACACTATGGTGTTGATGGTGTATGTTCACATGTGTGACATCATACTGCAGCGGACCATGATCCGCTACTCCCTTCACAGTATTTTTACAGTTGGCTGACGCAATAGTTGGTCATAAGTGTGGCCTACATATATGTGTTGCACAAGTTGTGCATGTTTGGCATAAGGAGAGGATAGCAATGTGACGCACATATGTACAATACCTAAATGCCTTTGGCTCAAAGTGTTTTCTTTGGCAACTAATGTATTTGTTGACTAAGTGTGTGTGTATCACATGAAGCATATTTGTACATTTGCTTGTATGAATGTGACGTCCATGTGTCCAATCCTTAGATGCAAGTCATTGTGGAAATGAGAGAGGGCATGTGTTAGTCATACATGTAGCAACATCCGTAAAGTGGACTTCCATGATTTAGGGTCACGTAGACACCACATGTGACATAGCATGCACCAGGTAGATGGCAGACACTTGTTCATGTCAATGGTCCACATTTTCTACATCCTATGTCCTAGAGTATAGGTAACAGCTTCCTAGGCACTAGTTGGTGAATCCCACAGTGAGTCATACACATGCATTGAGGAAGTGGGTACCATGTTGTTTGCACAGACGGACAAGGGTGAATCTCAAATGTATGATGACACCACAGTTGAGGCCATAGAAGTGAGCTCCAACTATTAAGTGGCTGTGGTGGACCAGAATACAAGACAGCACGTGTCCACATATTTCCAGTGATCAATTGCACATAGGTGTCTTGTTCATGTGTGTGATCCAATCCTGAGTATCCTTGGTTGATCTATGTGAGTAAAGTGGATGTGGACATGTGAACCTACATGGGGATTGTGCCACCCTGCCACTAAAGACATGTAATGAGACAGTCAACAGGGCAACCTTGGTGTGCTGAGTGAGATAATGTCTCAGGTGTCATGTTCCGGCAGGTGTCATTACAACATTTGTACACAGGTTAGCCTCTGCAATTCCCACTGCATCTGAGAACATCATAGCCCCTGTGCTGATTATTCTTGCAGCTATTCACCACACACGGCCCATCACTATGTTGTGAGCACTGTGATTCTGTGGGTGAACTGTCATGGTCCTGACATGTGTGGATTTTTCATGGACATTATCAGAGGTTGCTGGTTGTGCTGAAAGCCCCGTACCCAATCCCTGCCTACGGCCTAGGGACACTGTCACACTTTGTCATTCATGCATAAATGCGACCCAGACAAGGGATGGGCCATGAATTTTGCTTTTCGAAGAGGATTTAACTCAAATGGTACGGTTAAAAGGCAGATGATGCTATCCAATGTATTTGTGTATGCATTGAAGAAGCCCATGCCCAATACCCCCTGATGAATGAGAGGTTTGCTAATGCAAGTGTGGTACATATGTAGACACAGGGATACTTTAGTGTGACGCACAGACAGATGCCAGTCAGGCAGACAGAATGCAGGGTGATTCAGGATCCAGCAATTTGACAAGTTACACAATCAGTGGTCTGACTCAGACTGCTTGGAGGACAAACTAGAGAGTTGACATGTCAAACTGTGTATGTCCTGTGTTTTTGAAGGTGACAAATGAACCCAAGGGCTGTGTTACACAGCTTAATTAGTATCAATGCTTAATGCATAATTGACTAAATGGCAACTCCTATGCTGTTCCAGGCATCAGCAGGGGCAGTACTTTTTGAACTTGGTGGTGTGCATGGAGGTGATCACAGGCGTGGGCTGCATCTGTTTCTCACCAGTCCTGTAGGTGAGACTTGCATTCTAAGGGCCAACAGACATTTTCACACGGGAAGCAATCTACAGGTGCTAACAGGGCTTTGAAACGAGAAGACAGTGTATAAATGAACCTGACGTCCATGCAGTCAGATGTTCTATGACAATGGCATACCATAGGAAAGGGTGTAGCACACTGGATTGCTAATGTTGGTCTGTGTGTGTAGAGGAGGGAATATCAGGGTACACATCTTAGTATTCCAGAGACCTCTTCCGACAGGTGGGTTGTGACCAGGTGCATGGGTGTGTCAGGGGTTATGAAATGGGCTGACATGTACATGGAATGTCATGTGTGCAATGCTGCTCATATGTGTGGCACTTGCGCTGTCTATGTCCTGCTTCTATGGAACTCTGTTCACAGATAGTCCTTGCAAATATTGGATGCAGTTGGACTTACTGCTGTCAAGGGTCTGGTCAGACATTCCTGTTTCTGATGCAAAAGCACATTGACTGCCTCATGTATGAGGCTTGTTTTCCCCTTATTGAGTGATGGTGTCTTAGTTGTGTGCCATATGCTGCGTTGGACCTTGATTTCAACATGTATGTGTGAAATAGTTGTGGTCCTCTGCCATTGGCCTTAAAAGGAGAAATGTACATGATATATGTCATTAACAGTGTGTGTGTATGTGACCATTGTATGTTAGGCATCACATTAGCTCTGGGATGTTCAGTGTCCTAATCAGTATCTCAGCAATGCTCCATGAGGCAACACTCTTATTCTGATAAGTAGAGATGTAGGTGTGCAAAAATGAATAGCCAGTCCATGATATGGTGATTATTATAGGTGTTTATTTAAATTAGTTAACTAAAGTGGTGAAGGTGATTATATTCAAAAGAAATTGTTGACAATCTGTTGCCGCCTGCGTATACCAGGGGCTGTGTTCTGTAGTTCCCCCTCATGTTGCAGGCCAGCATCCTCCTCTTCCTCCTCTTCAGGCATGTGTGGCTCTGGTTCCAGGAGGGGAATGTTCCTTTTGATGCAAATGTTGTGCAATATTGCACATGTTAGGATGATCCAACAGACCATCTCCGGTGAATATAGGAGGCTACCACCAGGGATGTCGAGCCACCGGAACCTTGACTTGAGGATGCCAAAGGTCCTCTCGACAATGCTGCGTGTCCTCCTAAGTGCGTCGTTGTAGGCACGCTCTACAGCAGTACTCGGGTTGCCAAATGGTGTCATAATCCATGGCTGGATGCCATACCCCTGATCAGCTGCAAGAGAAAATGATTGGGATCATATTGATGTAGCTGGCCCTATTGAAATGACCTTTCATGGCAGTAGTTGTCTTGTGTTGTCTGTGACTCTTTTGTGTTATAATGCAGCATCCTAGGCTTGTAGGATGTACCATCTGCATTGTGTTGTTTCCTTGGCTGAACGAGTGTTTGTCTGCTAACCGGTTGTCAGCAGTATGTTTTGGGATTTGCAGTACAGTACAGTGTGCCCTCCCTAGCATTGTGACTTGTGATACAGGTGTCTGTGTGTCTTCACTGGGGGTGAGATGATACACAGGTTAAAATTGACAGTGTTGTTAACACGTTCATATCAATGTACCCTGGACATCCATACATTTAGACTTATGCAATGGATTAATGTAAAGGTCATTGGGACACTTACATTTTGAAAGGTGACATTTGTGCAACCCACTCCACACGTTGTGATCTTTGACGTCTTAACATTAGGCTGTACAGTAATTTCCGATGTGTGACAGGTTCAATGGTGACCTAAGAAACATGGCTAGCGATGTCACGATCTCAGTGTGTTCCTGTTCACATGTTGCTGTTGTGGTGTATGTGTTGTGTGTTCTAGAGGGTTGCTGTGCAGTGTGTATATAAGTAGGTTTTTGTACTTACCAACAATTAGACCATTGCCATACCGTCCATCCTGGAAGTGTTCATTGATGGTGCAGTGACGGAAGATGAATGAGTCATGTACACTTCCAGGATATTTAGCCACAATGTTGGTGATCAATCCCTGGTGATCGACTATGGCCTGCACGTTGATGGAATGTGTGTGCTTCCTGTTGCGGTAGAGGTGTTCAGTTGCAGCAGGTGGCACAAGGCGTACATGTGTGCAGTCGATTGCACCAAGGACGTGTGGGAAGCCACTGATGAGGTAGAACCCCTGTTTTGTTTCCTGCTGCTTCTGCAGTGTGTTAGGGAAGCAGATGTGGCGGGGTGTCAGTCCAATGATGGCATCCAGTACTTTGGGCAAAAAGGCGGAGAATGATGGTTGTGATATTCCGGCAACCAGGACACCAGTTGTTTGAAAAGAGCCACTTGCCAGCATATGAAGTACAGCAAGCAGCTTGGTTTCTGTTGGGATGGTGCGGGGTGTCAGCAAAGTGGGGGCCAACTGCGGTTCAATGTTGCACAGCAGCTGCTGAATGGCCTGCCAGTTCAACCGGTACCTCTGGATGATGTTGTGTTCCCTGAGGCCCTGAAGTGTGGTTCTGGGGCAGAATATCCTCTCTTGCCTTCTGCACTGCCTTTGGGGTCCCTGATGGTGTTGTTGTAGCTGCTGTTGTTGCTGCTGGGCTCTGCGTCTGCGTGCACGCAGGATTAGAATCACCTCCATGGCTCCCTGTTGCTGCTCTGCTGCTCTGCTGTTTGTTTTGTGTGTTCTGATTAAATACAGGTGTGTTTGCCCCATTTTAACGCCTGCCCTGACCCAGGCGTTAAATTTTGACGCAAATCGGGCTGTGCGTCATTTTTCGGCTCCGCCTCCCGGCCTTGTGTAATTTTTGCCCGAAAGGATAAATACGACGCACGGTCGTTTAAGTCATTTTTTGGACGGGGCCTAATATGATTAACGCAAGGCGGGTTGCCGCATCCAAAAAATGACACACACAGTGTAATTTTGTCGTCCGTGGGCTCGGGCGTCAAAGTTTAAATACGGGGCAACGTTTGCGCTGAATATGCGTCAAAATGTTTGATGCACATTCGGCACAGACGGAGTATAAATATGCCCCTAATTGTTTTAAGAGTTGAGGTTAGCTTCAGGGTTCAATACAGGTTTACTGTTGTAATCAGGTTTTGTAAATAAGGGAAAATAACCCACAGCAAGTGTCTCTCTGTATCAGAAGAGAGCTCCAATATATGGAAATCTAACACTCTCCTAAAGAGAATGCCAAACTCTCTTTGGGCAGCATTCGTTGACCAGAAATACAGTTTGCTGATACATATAGATATAGATTATTTTCTGTTTCTGATTTTACAGAATGGGTTCTCTTGAAGGAGGATAATATCTGGCTCATGATCTTTAAGCGGGCCCTCACTGCATTTTCTTAATAAGAAATATCTAAACTGTTCCGTTACACAAGAGAACCTCCAAAAACAGTCATTTCAATCTATAGCCATAGATTTATCACTTTCACAAAATATGAATTTAGATTCAAAGCTGTACATTCTTAAATAGACTTTTGTTTCTTTTTCCCATATTTATCTATGAATGTTCCCCAATTTATGAACTAAACCCTCCAATTACCCTTCCTCTTGCCCTTTTCCCTACCCCTCTCACTACTACCTGCTATTCAGGACCCTGTCTGCCCTAGTCCTCTTGCAGGTTCATTAATAATCGCTCAGGATGTCCTTTAATAGCACCCAGCCTGACCTATTATACCAGTGATCAGATCTTTCCATATTTCCTAAAGCTTCAACCAGCCAGGGGGGTTTCAACAAAAAGAGAAGAAGAAAAGCCATAACAAATTACTTATTCAGACCTTTTTAACACATTGAAGAACTTTCATGCAGAATCAATACATGATTTTCTGTTAGCCCAAGACCATTAGTTTTGCTTGCTGAGTTAAGGAGGCTTAGGGTCTTTAAGTTAAGAAATAGGATATTAAGGGGGTCATTACGACCCTGGCGGACGGCGGAGAAGCGGCGGTAAGACCGCCAACAGGCTGGCGGTAAAATTTTTGCAAATATGACCATGGCGGTTACCGCCATGGTCATCTGCAAGTTCTCCGTTCCGCCCGCGAGGGTCTCCAGCCCGGCGGTCGTCACTATACCGCCTGTGGTATTTTGACCCGGCTGACCGCCATGGATTTCATGCAGTTTTGAACCGCCATGAAATCCATGGCGGTAAGCACTATCAGTGCCAGGGAATTCCTTCCCTGGCACTGATAGGGGTCTCCCCCACTCCCCACCCCGACTCCTTCCCCTACACCCCCCACCACCCCTGCCACCCCCCAAAGGTGGCTGGACCCCCCTCCCCACCCCTACCCCCAACATCACAACACACATACACACCTGACACGCACGCAGGCTCCACCAACACACATACACGCACACACACCAACATACATGCCAACAGCCACACACACAGTCATACACGCACACTGACATTCAAACATACACGCACACATCCATACAGACATACCTACAGACATACACGCACTCATTCCCAAACACACAACACCCCCGCAAGCATACACACACTCACACACCCCCTCTACATACACACACGCACACCCCCATGCACCCACACAACACACAATACCCCCCACCCCCCTCCCCTAACGGACGATCAACATACCTAGTCTGTTGATCCTCCGGGAGGGGACGGGATCCATGGGGGCTGCTCCGCCGACACCACACCGTCAACAGAACACCGCCACGCCGAATCACAGGACGTGATTCGGTGGGCGGTGTTCTATTGACGTGGCGGTGGAGGTGGAGCAACCTCCACTTCCCCACCGACCGCCAGTATGGCTGTTGGTGGCTCTCTGTCCAAAAAAGGACAGAGGGCTTCCAACAGTCATAATACGCCGAGCGGAAAACCGCCACCACTGGCAGTCTTCAGCACGGCGGTCCCTCAGCGGTCTTGGCAAAAGACCACCGAGGTCAAAATGACCCCCTAAATGTTTACATTTGGTTGTTCTTTGGGCAGGGTCAATAGTCCTGTTTCTTTATTCTAATGTCTGAGAAGTCCATGAAACTCATTTGTGGGCACTGAGTCTGTTTTGGATGATGTAATGGAGTGTGAAGTACTCTAGTTTCAGTAAGATCATCTACAAATTCTGGCCAGATATGTTTTAATCAGCTCCTCACTAAGTTAGTGTGTTTGAAGTCTCCTCTCTCCTCACTCAGGAACCCCCATAAACCTGAGATTAGATTAGTGTGACCAATTATCTAAATCTTTTCTCATTTAATGGAGCCACATTTGCTTGAAATTCTGAACTATGATCTTTGTTATCAGAAACTATGGCCCTCATTACAACCCTGGCGGTTGGTGATAAAGTGGCAGTAGTACCGCCAACAGGCCGTCAGTAATTACCGCCAAATTATGACCATGGCGGTGAGATCTCAGATAGACAGCCACTTTACCACACCGACCGCCAGGACGGATACAACAGCCACCACGGCGGTAGCCGTCTACAGCCAGGCGGAAGTCAATGTTCCACCCACCATATTAAGAACCTGGAAACTGCCTCCTTTTCCGGGGCGGTACCAACGACATTAAAAGCATGGCAGAAACAGACCTCAGAAGGGAAAGGACTCACCTTTGGAGAAACAGGGAACAACCACACCTCCATGGAGCCTGAACTTCAAATATTCCCAATGATTTTCTACGTCCTGCTCCACCGCACACAGGTGAGTGACACACACACACACAACACCCCTCCACCCCAACACCATACACACAATCAGCTGCAGTAATAAAACATATTTACCCTGTACCCCTGAGGAATAATGCAAGGACAACAGGATTGTGCAAAAATTAGTGTAATAATAACACAGTAGAAATACAAAATGCAGTGTAATGGTATATACATATGTACAGTTCAAGAAACACTGCCCAGTCCATATTGTGCATGGGCCACAGGGCCACAGGCTAATGTCCAAGTCCCCACTTGTCAACTGCACCAACACGGAGAGAACACTGCAGGGCCATCAGTTGGAAAATAGGCAGTCACCTCAGGGGGACGGGGAACGGGGAAGCACAACACCACTGGTTTTGGGGGGGCAACATGCCCTGTGCTTGGTCCTGGGGAGTGCAAGGCCACAGTCTCGAAAGTGGGTGACTTGCCCACATGCTCTGGAAGGGGCAACATGCCCTGTGCTTGGTCCTGGGGGGTGCAAGACCACAGTCTCTCAAGTGGGTGACTTGCTCACTGGTTCTTGAGGGGGCATCGTGCCCTGTGCTTCTGATCCTGGGTAGGCTGGGGTTGATGGGTGGCTTGCCCACTGGTTCTGGAGGGGGCATTGTGCCCTGTGCTTCTGATCCTGGGGAGGCTGGGGTTGGTGGGTGGCTTACCCACTGGTTCTTGAGGGGGCATCATGCCCTCTGCTCCTGATCCTGGGGAGGCTGTGGTTGGTGGGTGGCTTACCCACAGGTTCTCGAGGGGGCATTGTGCTCTGTGCTTCTAATCCTGGGGAGGCTGGGGTTGCTGGGTGTCTTACCCACTGGTTCTGGAGGGGGCATCATGCCCTGTGCTCTTAATCCTGGGTAGTGCAAGGTCACAGTCTCTCAGCTGGGTGTTATACTCACAGGAATTGCAGGGGGCAGGGGGCAGGCTGCACAGCAGCCCATGGAGGCAGGACTATATACCATCCGCTGGTGGTGACGGCTGCTCAGTAGGGTGGTGCTGCTGCAGCCGCTGGTGGGGGGAGGCTCCAACCCATCCCCTGCTGCCTCGGATGGCTGCCCACTGGTAGTGCTGCTGCTACTGTTGGTGGTGGGTGGAAGCTCCAGCCCATCCCCTGCAGCCTTGGACGGCTGCCAACTAGTGGTGGTGCTGCTGGTGGTGGTGGTGGTGGTGGGTGGAGGCTCCAGCCCATTCCCTGCAGCTTTGGATGGCTGCCCACTGGGGGTGGTGGTGGTGCTGCTGCTGGTGGTGGTGGTGATGGGGGGAGGCTCCAGCCCATCCCTTTGCAGCCTCGGATGGCTGCACAACCATGGTTGGTGGTGGAGGCTCCGTCTGAGTCCCTGCACCAGGCCCCTTGTCCTTTCTGCCTGCTGGTGCAGGCCCCTTGCCCTTCCTGGCAGCACTTGTGGCAGGTTCCTTTCCCTTCCTGGCAGCACTTGTGGCAGGCTCCTTGCCCTTTCGGGCAGCACTTGGGGCAGGCTCCTTGCCCTTCTGGGCAGCAGCTGGGGCAGGCACCCTTTCCATGAGGCTGCCTGGTGCCCTGGATCCTTTCCCATCACGAGTGGGTGTGGAGACTACTGTGCCCGTGGACTGGGTGGCTGGGGTGCTTGGCTGGGTTTTTGCCACCCTGGCCAGACGTGAAGGACGGGGGGTAGGGGTAGGGAAGATGTCAGTGGTGGAGAGGAAAAGCTTCTTAGGGACATTGGGGTGGGAAGAGGGAGAAGGTTTGGGAGTCGAGGAAGAGGGAGTGGATGTAGGAGGTGTCTGTCTGCTGTGTTTGGGTGCAGGTGCATCGGCTGGATGCTGATGTGAGGTGGATGGCTGTTGGGTGTCTGAGTGCTTGCGTTTGTGTACCTTGTGGGGGGCAGACAGAGTGGGAGAGGACACAGGGGACGTGTGCATGGCTGTTGTGAAGGTGTCTGCCAGTTAGGTGTGTGTTCTGCTTGGTGTGGTGGTGATGCTGGTGATGCTGGTAGTGGATGGGGATGTCGTGCATGCAGGTGTGAGTGTAGATGGAACTGGGAGGGAGGTGGAAAAGGAGGAGGAGGGGGACACAGAGGAGGCAGTGGATGTTTGTATGCCGTCTGCATCTGGATGGTGTTTGTGTGAGTGCCTGTGTTTGCCTGTGCCATTCTTGTGTGTTGTCCTGTATGCAATGCTCGTCTGCCTGTGTGCTTGGGATAGGTTGGGGTTGAGGGGAATGGGATTGGGAAGAAGAAGTTGGAGGGGGAGGGTGGAAACAGGGACAATGGCTGCCATCAGAGAAGAGGCGAGAGCCTGGATTGATCTCTGTTGGGCTGCCAAGCCAGTGTGAATGCCCTTCAGGAATGCATTTGTCTGTTGCATTTGGGCTGCCAGCCTATGGATGGCATTCACAATGGTTGACTGCCCTACAGAGATGGATCTCAAGAGGTCAATAGCCTCCTCACTCAGGGCAGCAGGGCTAACTGGGGCAGGGCCTGAAGTGCCTGACGCGAAGGCGATGCGCACCCTCCTGGGTAAGCGGGCATGGGCAACTCGTTGAGGTGCTGCTGGGAGAGTGGTGCTGATACAGGGGTGGCAGCTGTACCTGTAGCGGGGTGGTCACAGAAGTGTCCGCCACCACCAGGGAGCTTCCATCGGAGGAGGTATCTGTGTCTGAACTGTTACCTCCAATCTGCCATGGTGCTCCCCTCGCCCTCCGTCCCATTGGTTCCCTTACCTTTGGTGGACTCTGCCTCCTGGGTCCTGTGGGATGCAGCTCCCTCCGTTGCCGGTGCCTCTGCTCCTCCGCCAGATGATGCTAATGCACATAAGGGCAGGGTGACAAAACAAAAAGGGGGGGGACAAAGGATACACTTGGTCAATGGCTGCACTAACACCACAGTTGACATACACACCACCGTCACACACAGGGATCAGCCCTACGCACTATGCAATGCACTACAAGTTATAATGCTAGACACTAAGGCATGGGGAGGGGCACATACCGCCAAATGCAGCACACGTGGGACCCACAAAGCCCTGATCAGTTGTGGATGCCTGCAAGCTAGGAAGCAGGATTATCACTTCAGAACCCTGCCGAACATGGGACACCTAGGGGCACCCACTGTCACACATCCCCAACCAGGGTACCCCCCTACCATGCATAAGTTGTAATGATGGGTACTGTACTCACCCCATTGTGGCTGATGTGATGCCCTCAAGCGCCCATCCAGCTCCGGATAGGCCACCACCAGTCTGCAGGCCATCAGGGGGGTCATGGTTCCACGGGCACCCCTTCCTCATTGAGAGGCCATACCCAGCTGGGCCTCCGCGGTCTTGCGTGCCCAGCATCTAAGTTGCTCCCACCATTTCTGACAGTGGGTGCTCCACCTGCCGTAGACCCCCAGGGCGTCACATCCTTGGCGATGGCACACCATATACCCTTCTTTTGATGGGCGCTGACCTGCAGAGAAATACACACAGGAAATGGTATCAGTCAGACCGTCATGCCTGTTACACTTATGGCCCACCATACCCCTTCACATCGCCATTTGCACATACAGGTCCCAGCACACAAACTGCACGCCGCCCAGGGGACATCCACCCACCCCCGACACGAGGCCCTCACACACACCATTCCATGCATTTATGCCACATGCATCGTGCTCGCAGTGTACTCACCAGTTGGTCTGGAGGCCCATACAGCAGTCCGTACTGGGTTAGGACCCCATCCACCAGTCACTCCAACTCCACCGAGGTGAAGGCAGGGGCACTTTTCCCAGTCACATGCGCCATGGTAGTTTCCAGACACAGGTCACAGCAACACCTTCAGTGTAGGTTCTCTCCTGTTAAAGGTCAGGAAACAAGTGAGGAATCAGATAGAAAATGGCAGTCAAATCCGCGGCGGTGCATACCGTCACCGCTGGCCTACATCACCATTGGCCACTGTACCCCATAGGGCCCAATAATAACCAATGAGGAGTTGCACGGCGGTTCCCAACCACCTCCCGCAATGGCGCACAATGTCAGCGGAATTACCTCACTTCCATCTGTCCCTCCACACAGGACAAACGGACGTCATTTCGGGGGGGGGGGTGCAGGCCCTGGATAATAACTGCGTCACAGTTCAAAATAGGACATTAGGAAATACAGGACAAATGCCACTTATACATTACAAATTAACATCATGCATTGTACAGTTGTAGTTACGATGTTCAGTTTGTGACTGGCTCCTCACTCTTTTGTCCCTTAGACTGAAACCACTGCAGATGAATAGGAGCTGGAGACATACCCCCATGTACAGCCCCCTGGTGGACTTGGCAACAATGGACGACAGGCACATTATTCTCACCTATAGACTTGACAGGGCCACAATCACGGAGCTGTGTGCCCAACTGGAGCCTGACCTGATATCTTCTATCCGTCACCCCACTGGGATCCCCCCTCTTGTGCAAGTCCTATCTGTGCTCCATTTCTTGGCAACTGGTTCTTTCCAAATGACAGTGTGCTTGGCAGCAGGAATGTCACAGCCAATGTTCTCAATAGTGCTGACAAGAGTGTTGTCTGCCATGATTAAACACAAGTGCAGCTACATTATTTTACCCCAGGTGAAGGATTTGGCCACAGTGAAGGCTGACTTCTATGCAATGGGACATATCCCTAACATCAATGGGGCAACTGATGGAACACATATTGCATTTGTCCCCCCCTGGCAAAATGAACAGGTGTTCAGAAATCGAAAGAGTTTTCACTCCATGAATTTCCAGGTGGTGTGCTTAGCGGACCAGTACATCTCCCATGTCAATGCTAAGTATCCTGGGTCGGTGCATGATGCCTTTATCCTGAAGAATAGCAGCATCCCAAATGTGATGGCCCAAGTACAGAGGAACCAGGCGTTGGTAATAGGTGAGCCCTGGTTCTCACCCAGTTGATGTTGGTGTATGGGTATGGTGAGGGCCATATAGGATAGTGTGTGCCTAAATGTTATCCCTCAATATTTACAGGTGACTCTGGTTACCCAAACCTATCATGGCTACTGACCCCTGTGAGGAATCCCAGGACAAGGGCAGAATAACGTTACAATGAGACACATGGGCGAACAAGAAGGATTATAGAACGTACCTTTGTGCTCTTGAAGGCCAGGTTCAGGTGCCTCCATCTAACTGGGGATCCCTGTGCTATTCACCCAAGAAGGTCTGCCAGATAATCGTGGCATGCTGCATGTTGCACAACCTTACCTTGAGACGACATGGGCCTTTTCTGCAGGAGGAGGAGGCTGGAGATGGCCGTGTGGCAGCAGTGGACCCTGTGGACAGTGAGGATGAGGAGGCAGAGAATGAGGATGAGGACAACAGAACTTCAGTGATTCGACAATACTGCCAATGACACACAGGTAAGACAGTGTTACTTCACATTTCATTGTCATTTTTTATATTATCTTTGTCACTGGCATGCTGTTATTTCGCACTTCTATGCCCACTCACTGTACCCTTTGGCAACTCATTTTGCAGATGTTGGTGCCCCACTATCGCTCCTGGTGTGATCACTGCAGCCAACTACAGGTCTTTCCTATGTGAACATTACTGTATAGTTGAATTGCAATGTTTGAACCTGGTTAAACGAATACCTACTTAAAACATTTGACATAATCCATACTTGTATTTTTTCAAAGGGTGTTTATTGAAGTGCTAAGAGGAAGAAGGGCAAGTGCATTGGGATGGGGTGATGATGGACGGAAGTCCAGGGTATTGTTCCAGTCTATTTGTTGCACAGGTGCATTGTCCAAGGGGACATAGGAAGGGGAGCAATGGCAGTTCAAGGTGGGCAGGATGACTGAGTGGGACACAAGGGTGACAAGCAGGAGAGTCTCATTTCCTGGTGGGGGTCTTGGCAAGTGTCTTTGGCTTCTGCCTGGATCGCAGGGAACGTTTGCGGGGTGGTTCACCTTCTGCAGGGGGAGGGGTGCTGGTGGCCTAGTAGCAGCGGAGGTGGAAGGCAGTTCGGATGTCTGGCTAGTGGCAGGGTCCCGCTGTTGTGAGACTGCCTCCCTCATAATGTTGGCCATGTCTGCCAGCACTCTTGCTATGGAGACCAGGGTGGTGTTGATGGCCTGCAAGTCCTCCCTGATCCCCTGGTACTGTCCCTCCTGCAGCCGCCTGTTCTCCTGCATGTTGCTCAGGATCTAGCCCAGCGTATCCTGGAATGTTGGTAGGATCCCAGGATCTCTGCAAGTGCCTCCTGGAGAGTGGGTTTCCTTGGCCTGTCCTTCCCCTGGCGCACAGCACTCCTCCCAGTTTCCCTGTTGTCCTGTGCCTCTGTCCCCTGAACTGTGTGCCCACTGCAACTGATCCCAGGTCCCTGATTGTCTTGGGTATGAGGTGTGCCCTGGGGTCCCTGTACTGCTGGACACACTGCTGATTGATGTGTCCTGGGGACAGAGGTATAGGTACGCTGGGTGGGTGCTGTGGTGGTGTTTCCAGATGGGGGAGTCTCTGTGGTGGTGAGTGGCTGGGCCTGGGTAACCAGCTGTCCAGAGGCCCTTGATGGGCCAGGTTGGTCATCCAGATCCAGGCGACCAGAGTTGCTGTCATCACTGTGGGCCTCTTCAGTTGGGGGACTGGATAGTGCTGGCACCTCGTCACTGCTGACATTGGCTTGGGTACCTGTGGGGATGTGGGTACCTGTGGGGCAGTGTTATTGTTTCCGTGTGTGACATATCGTGCATCAGTGGGTTGCCCTCTTTGGATGTATTTGCCCTGGCAGCTTTCACTTGTGTACGTTGGTGTATGGTGGGATGAATAGTTCTCTCTAGTGGGCATGCTTTAGTGATGGGTGTCCATGCAGGTATGTGAGTGGTGTCCATGCATTGGTATGGCATGCAGGACTTGGCATTGGGATGAGTGAGATGTGATGGTGGGGAGTGATGGGAGTGATGGTGAGGGGGGTATGTGATGGCATGCAGGAAGGGGGTGATAATAGCAGAGAGTTGACTTAATAGAGTCCAGTCCTTCTGCTACTCCGGCGAGGCCCTCAGGATGCATGATTGCCAAGACTTGCTCCTCCCATGTTGTTAGTTGTGGGGGAGGAGGTGGTGGTCCACTGCCAGTCCTCTGTAAAGCGATTTGGGCCCGTATTTATACTCCGTTTGCGCCGAATTAGCGTCGTTTTTTTCGATGCAAATTCGGCGCAAAACTAACGCCATATTTATACTTTGGCGTTAGACGCGTCTAGCGCCAAAGTATGAAGAAAGAGCGTCATTTTTTAGCGTGAACGCCTTCCTTGCGTTAATGAGATGCAAGGAAGGCGTTCCCGTCTAAAAAAATGACGGCGACGCAAATGCGTCGTATTTATACTCCCGGGCAAAAATCACGCCCGGGAGGTGGCGGGTCAAAAAAACCCGCATTTGCGCCTGAATTTAACGCCTGGGTCAGGGTAGGCGTTAAGGGACCTGTGTGCTCAGAATGAGCCCACAGGTGCCCTCCCCTGCCCCCAGGGACCCCCCCTGCCACCCTGCCCACCCCAGGAGGACACCCAAGGATGGAGGGACCCATCCCAGTGAAGTACAGGTAAGTTCAGGTAAGTATAATTTTTTTTATATTTTTATTTTTTTGGTGGCATAGGGGGGCCTTATTTGTGCCCCCCTACATGCCACTATGCCCAATGACCATGCCCAGGGGACACAAGTCCCCTGGGCATGGCCATTGGGCAAGGGGGCATGACTCCTGTCTTTACTAAGACAGGAGTCATGAAATGGCGTCTGGGCGTCGAAAAAATGGCGCAAATCGGGTTAAGACGATTTTTTAGCGTCAACCTGACTTGCGCCATTTTAAGACGCCCTAACGTCATTTTTTCCCAACGCCGGAGCTGCCTGGTCTACGTGGTTTTTTTCCACGCACACCAGGCAGCGCCGGTCTGATTGCGCCGTCTAACGCCATTCCATAAATACGGCGCCCGCATGGCGCTTCAGAATGGCGTTAGACGGCGCAAAATTTTTGGACGCTAAACTGCGTTAGCGCAGTTTAGCGTCAAAAAGTATAAATATGGGCCTTGGTGTCTTGCTGAAATGGAACGCACCTTCCTCTGTAGGTCGTTCCACCTCTTCCTGATGTCGTCCCTTGTTCTGGGGTGCTGTCCCACTGTGTTGACCCTGTCCACGATCCTCTGCCATAGCTCCATCTTCCTAGCAATGGATATCTGCTGCACCTGTGCTCCAAATAGCTGAGGCTCTACCCCGATGATTTCCTCCACCATGAACCTTAGCTCCTCCTCTGAGAATCTGGGGTGTCTTTGTGGTGCCATGGGTGTTGTGTGAATTGTGTAGGTGAGGGTGTGTAGGGTGATGTGTTGGGGAGTGTGATGTGGGGTGCGTGGGTGGTGTTGAAGTGTAGGTGGTGTGTGGCTCTGGCTTTGTCTGTAGTCGTGGTGTCAGTCTTGTGCCAATGGTTTGTATTCATAAGGGGTTGTGGGTAATGTGAATGTGTGTTTTATAGCGATGTGGGTGTTGTGTGTGTATGGGTGTCAGGTGTGTGTTATTTAAATTGACCAATGTAGTGTTGTTTTGTATGTGTGTGTGTATTTTGAGCACAGCAGTATATACTGCCAATGGTTTACCGCCATTGAATGTCCGCCGTGGTGATTCATGGGTCATAATGTGATGGGCGTAGTTCTGTTGGCATAATGGTGTGGGTTATGATACCACTAGTTTATCACTGACCTTTGGTGTGGCAGACTTGTGTCTGTGGCTGTATAGTGACGGATTGGTGTGTCATAATATGGTGAATGGATATTCGGGGCGGTGGCGGTATGTTGGCGGCAGTCAGCATGGCAGAAAGTGGGATTTACCACCAATGTCATAATGAGGGCATATGTGTTTAAGAGCTGTTCAAATACTGCTCCACTTTAGCATCCCATTTTTCTCTTTTTTTTAATTTAGTATTGCAACAGTTGATCTTTGAGGTGATTTATTTTCTCTCATTTCCTTCAGCATATACAGCAAAATACTGGACAAAGCTCCTGCTGATATTTGTGGGCTTTAGTGTAATCATAACACATTATTTCTATAGTCTTGACCTGAAGGGGAGCTTCAGGAGACAGTTCTTGTACTCTTAACTCCTGCTCACAATGCTTTCTTTCATATGAATCAGTTGTGAGGCCAGGTACTACCATAAGTCCCTGTGATTCCAATGTCCTCTCAGTTGACTTTAGAGCTGCTTTAGTGGTGTCCAGGGTTTGATGGTTATAAAGATTGATATGTAAACCAATTTAATTGAATTAATGTGAGTCTCCGTATTATTGAGGAAATATGGTGCTCCCACTGCACGTTATTTTGCTGGTTGGTGCTCAATTATTTAATCGTGTGGTCCATTAAATAGATTTTGGTCTTGCTGCAATAGAAAGGTTATGTCCATGCGTACCAAAGAGTGGACATACTGCAAGGGAGATCCCCTCTGATCTTCTAGCCTACTGAGACTGCGTTTGAGGGCATCTCACCGGTTTGTTTAAAGAGTCATTAAATTTTCAATGCGCCTCTTTCAGCTTTTTATTTTTGAATTCTATAGTTTGAACCACATATTTTGATACAACCAGTTTTGGCCCCTCTGTCTTGTTTGTTAATGAGAGAACCTGTCATGCAGGATTTCCAACTCATGTGCATGTTGAAATCCTGCCTTCACTTCTAGCCTTTCAACCAGCTCGGGGTGTACCCCAGAAGAGGCTTTTTATCTGGGCGAATCACACCCTCCCTGAGCTTGTTGAAAGTGTCCCAAACTGGTGTTGAAACTGATGTGCTGAATTAGAGTTATATTCTATTCTAAACTCTGCTCTTGCATTGCATATTCTGGGATTTCCAGTCTGAAGGCTGTTAGAGCCTTCCTCATTGACAGTGCTGCTCACTTGCTGATGAAACATAATTAATGTCTCTTAAAAGTAGCATTTTGCATCTGATGGATTTAGGACCACTTGCTCTAACCTTCAATTTTGGTAAACCTTTTGAGTCTATACTTGATTTTATTTTCCTGTCCAGTGTAGGTGCTTTTCCTTTAAGTTCCTCATACCCTTTTATTTTCTGAAAGGAATAATTTTAAGTCTGCAAGATTTCACCAATTTCCGTTTGGAGTTGCAAATAAGGGACAGCGGGAATGGTTCTTTTTGGCTGCCTTTTCTGATTTCCCATTCTTGCTTTTGTGTTCTTCTATTCTTCCCATCCTACTTCTTTCTACTCTCTTGCTCTTCCCTTTACTTTTCCTGGTTTTACCTTTCCATCTTTTAGGCAGTAATTAAATTACTATGTCCAACATCATGACTAGCAAATAAGGTTGCTATCTGGCCATTATGTTTTTCATGACCAGTATTTTAATGTCCTGGCCCCTACAAAAATTAGAAAAATCACTTAAAGCCAGTATTTTCCCCTTATCATTACATACTTTAGGCAGTGAATATAATAAGAAAGCACTTTAAAATGTATTCTACACCTGCCGTAATGATCCCTGACTGATAATTAAAGTAAATAAAGACACAAAGGCCATGTTAAAAATTAATACAGATGACCTTATAAAAAGTTCTATTTCCTAAACAAATGGCCCGGAAGGTATTTTTTCCTGGGAACGGTGGCAACCCTACAACAAACCACACCAGGATCCGCCAGACAACTGACCCAATCAAATGTGCCACATTTCTTCTATTTAAACCTGGCACCTGCTCAGCTCCCTCAAATAGTAACAAGGGCATAAGGTCACAGTCCTCTGAACTCCTTCATCACAAACATATCCTAGATGTCTCTGCTGGGGATCTTTGCTACAAAACGGCTTGAAGATTCAGTGCATGTGCAAGCTGTTTGATGCTTTTCTGTCATAGGTACTCAAATGCTCCATCCGTCTTGGCTTGTTCTGTGAAAGTTGACAAACGCCATCTTAATCGAGGGGCAAGGTCTCCCTATGAGGCAGTCAAGCAAGGAAATGGAAGCATCCAGGCTGACACAAGCTTGCAAACTCTCAACCTCACTAGTTTGGTAGAGTGTGCAAGTGCTTTGACCTCTTGTGAGTATTGTGGGCTTTTAGCCACGCCTACCTCATGCCCATCACTTTAACTCATTCACGGGCTTGCCTTTCAAAAATCTCTTGATGTCATTGTTAATTGCCTTACGTTTGTCCTGCCTCAAGGGTGTTTTTGTCACGCCTTGCAGACTGCCCTTCTTGCATGGATTATTAAACGACTGCCATTATACTTTGGCGTGGGAGATCTATTTATTTTGTCTCTCCCCTTCGTGCTGCATGGCAGCCAAGAGGCTCACAGAGCAAACAGGAACAACAGCACGAACTCAATCGGGGGTATTAGAGCAATGGTCATATTGTTCAGAGTTACCTAATCAGAGTAATTTCTTGTGATTCTCCCCTTAAAACACTTGAAATTGGTGAATGCTTTACTAAAACAGAAATCCTCAAAGTGAAAGTGGCTCTCCTGGCACAGCAGGAGAGCTGATACTGCAATATTCTGGAAACTAGTCCCATAATGATTTGCAAGCATTCTTTTTGAAAACATGTTTGCTCATAACTCAGCATGTGGTGGTCCTTGGACAATGGGAACACCACCAAGATATTCACAAAAACGTGCTCTTTCTGTCTACATCATCTTTGGGTCTCAACACTAAGCTAGTGGGGACCCCAAAATAATAACCCCTCTCACTATTCAGCTTCTGTTTAACTTTTCTCATGGTTGGAGCTTTTGGTTTGCAGTTGAGAGTAAGTTGTATTTTAAGGGTCTTCTTTGTAATAGCTCTGCTAGCCTTGAAAATGTGGAATGCTCTATCTTCTCTAGGGGCTAAATATATAGTTATGCTGCATTACTTTTTCTCGTTCTCTTTTCATGTGGTTATGCTCTCTAAGGGTTGACTGCATGGTTACATGACCATGTTTCTTCTAAATGCTATATTTTTTGTGTGGTGTTCTCTAGGGGCTGTTCTGAACATTACAATCAACATACCATAATATTTGCGGCACGAAAACTCGCCCCTTAATGCTCTGCAGGGCATTACTTTTATAAACCATTTTTACTCATAACTCAGCCTGTGGTGGCATAGGATAATGGGACCACCTTTAAAATGTTCTTTCCGCCTACATCATCTGTGGATCCCCACACCAGGTTAGTGGGAACCACAAAATAAAAACTCCTCCTATCAGTCACTGTCTTTTAAGGTTTCTCATGGCTACAATGTTTGTTTTACAGCAGAAATAAGTTTTGTTTTAAAGGCCTTGTTTGTAATATCATTGCAGTAGGCATGCTTGTCCTAAAAAAGCACTCTAAGGGCTAAGTATATGGTTACACTGCATTATTTTCTGCTGTTTTTTTCATGGGGTTATCCCCTTGTGGGGCTAACAATATGGTCACATGACTATGTTTCTTATAAATTATATTTTTGTTATGCTGCTCTCTAGGGGTTGTTTTGAGCATTACAGTTTAATGCCAACAGTTTATTTCTGCTAAAGGTTTATATGAAATTGTTTATGTTTTAATGATTTCTCTTTGTTACAATTATGACAATAATTCAGGCACCCTTAACATTCTTATTCCACTATGACTGTTTGAATACTCTTGGAATGTTTGGGTGACCCTTCTAGTTTATTTCTCTTATTACTCCTCCATGGTTGTATTGTGTCTTTTTTTAGGGGAATTGTGTTAGCCAACCACCAACGCTGATGGTGGGGTGGTGAAAGTGGCATTCTATTGAAGTTAGCATGGCAGATTTAAATACGGATGCTAACTGTTGACATTTTCATTTTTTTGCTGAAGATAGAGAAAGAAGGTAAATGGAAGTGCTTTAATTATATGGAGGGCCATTGGAATTGTGTGGCAGGAAAAGACAAAATTATGAGGCAGGGTTAACCAATGTATGTGGCAAGAAAAGTCCAGTTAAGAATTTACAATGCCAATAGCTCGAACTCAAGCAAATGTGAGACCTATTCCATTGTGAGTGCTTGTTTTTGATTATAATGTATTATCTGTTCTGATTGAAAATTCATATTATCTCATATGTGTGTAAGGACTGGGACGAAAAGGGGCAATGAAGAGGTAATGAAGCAAAAAGGGCTTTACTCTCTAGAACATGTTTAAAAATCTCTGCATGGGGAAAAAGTACGGAGCAACACAATTGGTTTATGTTTGCTTTGTTTTCATGATAATAAATGTACAAACATTTATAACCACTTTGAAATTATGGAAATTGAAATTACGTTTGAGGGAAAATCAAGTTGCTAAACAACTGATATTAAAGCAGTAAAACGTTCAGAATCAATCTGCTTCTATGTGTATGAGAAATGTTATTTGTGCCTCAGACTACGTGTTGAAAACTTTATTACACACAAAGGTATTTATAAATAAAGATGTGCATTTTATTGCAATCTTGCTGCAATTTATTTATTTCAACAATTGGGTGAGGAAACTTTTGCCCATATTTAACAGAAAATGAAGGAACGCGACGCAGCACCAAAATCGGCAGCGTTGCACTCCATCATTTTTACAACACAGGAATGTGCCGTATTTAATTGAATATGGTGAACCCCTGTGTCGTCCTCTGTGCGGATGCTAAATTTGCAGCCGAGAGCCAATGCAGCCCCCTTGTGCAAGGATGGCTGTGATGAGAGGGAGATTGTTTTTGTGCAGGAAGGGACACCTTCCTCCACAAAAACAATCTTAAATGGCGGTTTGCCCTGTCTATGTGTGCTGCAGCATGCAGCACAGATAGGAAGAGCAAAAAACAAGGAGAAATAAAAGTATCTCGCCTTGTTGTGCCATGGTAACGTCACCCCAGGGGTGGCGTTATATTTTGGCGCTGCCTCAGGTTTATGAAAACAAGTAAATCTGGGGCACCGTCAAAATACAATTGGTGTTGCTGTGGCCCGCCCGCAGCAACACCCATTGCAAGCCCCTTCCATGCAGAGTGCTGCGTTTGAAGGGGCCGTATTTACAAAATGGCGTTAAGCCACAAAAAGTGACTTAATGTCACCTTGTAAATATGGTGCAGGGCATAGCGCCACCGCAGCGTCACAAAAAAAAGTGCCACTCCGGTGGCGCTAGGGGCTCTCAAATATGCCCCTACATTTGCTCTGTTGACCTTTCCACGAATAGTAATAAACAATGGAAAAGAGCAGTTGCTGCATATTTGTAAGGTCTGTGAGATCTACCATCGGAATGCAAAGCTTGTAAGGGAGGAGTTTCTGATAGGATTTGCGTGTGTATGTTATTGGGAATATGGCTGGTTATCTTGCAGTTAATTGTGAAGTTGATTGTGCAGGATCCCCTTAAAGCTGCCTGGGGTAAGAAAATCCATGCAATGTGTTGCCGAGATACGTTAATTAACTTTATTTGTGCTTTATTAACATAAAGGAGAGCCAATCGCCAAATAAATACTCCACCTAGAAAAGGATTGAATCCAGTAATCTCCTCGACCTTGGTAGAATATCTACCATGGGTTCTACAGGTACCCAGAATATAACTCGCTGGTCCTCAATACAACATGCAGCACTGGTCTTAGATAGCATCATGAATTAGAGAACAGCTGGCAGATGGTCGATGCAGCTGCAGGTTTCCCACAGGTAACAAAATAAAGTAAAAACAAAAAGCACTGGCAAAGACAACAGGGCTGGCAATTTCAAAGGTGAAAGTGCTTGTTTATTGCTCTTAGCATTATTAAAAGCTTCAGCACTCTTCAAGGTCTCTTGGTGACATCTGTTATTAATTAACACTCACATCTTTTCCGTGGCCGTCTTTTTCGTTGTAGTTGGTTATGTGCAAAGGAGGGATTTATAGAACCTGCACAGACTGCGGATTATGGTCACTACCTACTTTACACTTAGCTGCCTCAATGCCGTCATCCCTGACACTGTTTTTAGGACAACTGTTACGACCACAGGCCACAGGGACGGGTTTATCCATCAGCGGAATCAATGTTTTTCCACTCAAACCCTGACTTTCATCAGTATAAGTTATACCGGCAGCCGAAACAAAACAGTTCAGTCACAGTACTTCTTAGCTCTCTACATTAATTCACCTCAGTGGCATGAACCATTTTTAATAGATGCTAAACAACTTTAATCAAGTTATTAAATGTCTTAATTTGCATGAATGTTCTTTAAAAGGTCCTGGCTAATCCTTGCTGATGGTGAATCGTCTGATGTCCTGAGGACGAAGCCTGACGCTGATTGCTGATTCGTTGGAGGGGTAACTATCTGATGAAATTTGTAATTGTCTGTTTGCCTTTTCTTTCTAGGTACCAACTGCTCTTTGATAGAAGCCATAGTTAGATGTTTTCCAAATTTGTGTTTTGCTGAATTGTTTTGCATGAAGCCCAACATGCCGATGCTAATTCGAGGTTAGTTAAGGTGTTCACTAAATCTGATGCCAATAGACAAATGACTGAGTTCTCGCTTTGTTGAATCTTGTATTCTGAAACTTTGTCAAATTGCTTCCAATTAATGATATGGTAATGTTAAAATGAATATTCTCTATGCATTGATTAACCGTGTTCTAATGACAGAGTTTGAAGAGTTACTAATGAGATTGGTTGCTAATGGATTAACGGAGACGATATTAGATTGTAACAAATAGGGAAATAAATATTCTAATCCATAACTAAATTGGTGTGGTTATTCATGACTGAAGGGTCATGGTGTGGTCACTCTTATTGATTCTTATTGAATGTCATCGATTAATTTGCTGATTAGGTATTGCGATTATTGCTTGTCTTATTATCTTATTGATTGTGATGTTAAAGAATATCTCGTTCTGGGAAGTCTCCGAACGTGGTCAAAAGCTTCATCGGCCTAAGTGTGTCTCCTTGTAAGTTTACTTATCAAGGTTCTGACGTGTTATCAGGTACCATGAGCAATGCACAATGATTGTGTGGAGTGCATGTTCCATGGCTAAAAAATGGAAGTTGTCAACAAATAAATTATATTGGACTTTTTAATGAGTGAAAACGTATTATACTTAAGAAGTGAGCTAGACAAAAGAACACCAAAACTCTTTAATAGTTGGTCAACTCAATTGTCATACTGGCTGGACCTGACCAAGGGGCAAAGCTGGGAGCTGCAGCAGCTTTATTCATGGATTAGTGTGCCACATCACATTGGTTGGCCTGCTGCCACTGGCACACATGGCTTGACTTATCATTGCTGCTCTATTTAACAGAACACAGGCCCTGTTAATGTTTACCCTCACACGATTTGCAATGAAATGGCAAGGAACACAATGAGCAATTTTCACAGAAGTAGCAGAAGTGGTTTCGTCTTTGGAATTGTGTTGGAAAGACTTGTTATAAAAAGTTGCATCCACTGTAGTTCATGCGTACTGTGATGTCCATGCATTGCAATGGAAGCACGCCTTAGGCAGATTAACAAAGCGTCTGGCCAGTAAATAGATGAGCTGTCCTAAAGAGCCTCGCCAAAGTCCCAAAGAAGTTTGCCAAAAGTCCCTATCCCTACATTCCCGTTTTGCTTTCATATTTTAAGGAAATGCCCCTTTTTCTATGATCATCCCCCAAGTTTTGGACTGATGCTGCTGGTTTTTCAACTCTGAGAGTGCACTGAGGCCTGCTAACCATACCTCAGTGCCAGTGCTCTGATCCATAAAAATGTAATGTCTGATTGGCTTACACCCATTTGACATAATTATGTTTACTTATAAGTCCCTAGTATATGGTACCAGATGTGCCCAGGGCCTGTACGCTAAGTTGTCCCCCATGGCTGCAGATAGTATTGTAAACCTCACTGTGACAAAGTAAATCATGTATCCCAGCCTGCCACTGCAGAGTGGTAGGGCAGTTTTAAACTGTTAACTCAACATTTAAGATAATGACAAAGATCAGACCTCCATTTTTGAAATATATGTATCAATCCTGCAGCAAGCCTATCCAGTCCTGAGAGAGGGTGCTGTATAATAAAAATTAGGACTTATGTGTTAATATGTAATAATAGTAAAAACCTCAGCTTGTCGTTGCTACTGTGGAAAGGCTAGTAGCCCGATAGGCCAGTACCAGGTTACTCTCTGACAGCTCAGCAATGCTAACTCCTGAATGGAACTAGTAAAGTTGGTACTTCACGGTATCAAAATAATCATTAAACACAACTTGATGCCTGTGACAGGGTCACCTCCAAATTATTTGGCTTTCTCCAATTACATTTTGCTGGATTTCTGCTTGTTGGCTTTAGGACTCTATGCACTTTACCACTGCTAACCAGTGCTAAAGTGCTTGTGTTCTCTCCCTAAAACATGGTTTGATTGGCATATGCCTGATTGGCATGCAAATTCCTTGTAGAGTTGTATACCATATACCCAGGGCCTGTAAATTAAATACTACCAGTTGACCTGCAGCACTTATTGTGCCACCCTCTTAAATAGCACTTTAAAACATGTTCCAGGCCTGCCCTTGCAGCGTAAAGGCCATGTCTAACTGCCATGTTGACTTGGCATTTAAACCACCCTGCCAATCCTTAAACTCATGTTTTATTATATATGTCACTCCTAAAATAGGTCCTAAGTAGCCCATAGGACAGGGTGCAGTGTGATTAAAAGGCAGGACATGTACTTTTTAGTTTAAAACGCCCTAGTAGTGAAAAACGCCTAAATTTGTTTTTTTTCACTACTGTAAGGCCTCCCCTCCCATAGGATAACTTTGGGGATTCCTTATTATATTTATTAAGCTGTAATTACTAAACCAGAGATGGTATATATATTATGTTTTGTATCTATGAACTTGTAATAATAAACCCTCTCTCATAGTAAAGTTGAATTTACCATTACAAGTTTGAAAATGCCACTTTTCGAAGTTGGCATTTTCCTGCCCCTAACCCTCTGTGCCTGCAGCCTGTCTTCAGTCACATGATTGTGTGTAACTGACAGTTGTGACTTTTTGAATTGACTGCAGAAAATCACACAATAGTGGGATTAGCAGAGCCTGACTGGAACATTTACTAACTTGATGGGGTGGTGGAGCTAAGCACAGCCCCACTTGCAGCTGAATAGGCTGGGCTCTGCCACCACACAAGAGGCGACACAGTATTGTTAGTGCAGCAAGTTAGGGCAGGACAGAGGAGGCAGGAAACTCCTGGAACTTCAAAGAACCCTTCTATAAAATTCTTCTGTCTTCTAGGAGCAGGGCGCCATAGTATAAAATTAGGGCACTCAGACCCACTTTTTAGTTTTCTACTGGACCAGTGGAAGGACTCTCAGAGGACTGCCTGCTGCTGTGACCTGCTTTGCATTCTGCCAGACTGCTGCTGTACCTGGAAGGACTACTTTGCTGTTAGGAGCCTGCCTTGAATCTTCAGAGGCCAGCCCAGTTGTGGAACACGCCATCTTCAGCTGCACCCAGGAACTCCAGAAGTGACTTCATGGACTAGTTTTGCTGGCCTCCTGTTCAAAGCTACAGGGACATAACAGGTTCCCACCATCTTGAACCTCCACATGGACCCAGTCTGAGTGAGTCCTGAACCCCCAAGTGGTCTCTATCCACTCCTGGACCATTGGTTTTGGTGCTAAAGGTGTCTTGATGGCCATTTTCTAAAACTGAGGACTTGCTATTTTGAACCTTAAATTTTAGTAATTCATTACTGCTGTTCTACTAATTTGATTTTGATGGTTTTGGTGTCAAATAATTTATTAAAATGTACTCTATATTTCTAATTTTGTTATTGTGTTGTGTTTCACTGTATTGCTGTTTGTGTGCTGCATAAACACTTAACACATTACCTCTAAGTTTAGCCTACCTGCTTTATGTGCAAAGCTACCCAGGGTTAAGCACAAGTAAATTAATTACATTTTGTAGTTCACCCTGCAAGGGTTTAGGTCTGTTACTTGGCTAAGGCTCATACCTCATTCAACCAAAAACCCAATTTCTCACAATTCCCAAGTCGAATTCAATGTAATTTTTAAGTATAAGGTAACTTCAGAAAGTTGTCAATCTGTTGCCTACGTTTTCCAGAGGCCATTTACAGATGATGGCCACAAGACGGCCTTGTGCCCACCTGGGGAGAGCCTCCAAAGAAAGAAAGCCATAAAGACATACCGTTGAAAAAGGTGTCACCTCTTCCTGGCAGGAACCCACAAAGCGTGTGAGCCCAAAAGGCGAGATTCAAAAGAGAAGGCCCCTTTGAAAGGCAAGCGTTGGACACCCATGAAAGGGGAATGCTTTTTAGTTCTGTTGGACAGGTTGGTGTAGAGGACAGTGAGGAGTAAAAACAGTTGCCAGGTCACTTTTCCCTGGGGTGGGCCACCAAGCCCCACACACTGAGAGAGGGGTCCTACCTTCCTGGAAGTGAGCGTAAAATTGCATTCTGAGACAGCTATATGCCACACTTTGCAGGAAGTCATCATCAGCAGAGAAGGGATGTGGTTAGCTATTGGCCAGTGACAGCTGCATCCCCTGAAGGGATTTTATGGAAATAAATATGGGACCTCTGGCACCTAGAGCTCAGATGACTTCAGCACTGGAGAGAGGATTGAAGAAGAACTCCCCTGCTCTTCTCTGGACTTAGGAAAGAAAGGCTGCACCAAAGGAGGACAGCACCTGCTTCGTCTGGACTAGAAAAAAGAGGACTCTATCTGTAGTGCCTGGCTGATGGAAAAGCCATCCCCAAGCCCCAAATGATTCAGTTTGCTGGCCTACTGCTACAGGACCACAAAAGCTTCAGTAACCCTCCTTGACAAGTCAGTAGTTACAATCACTTGATTGGACTGGCCCCCGATGTGCAGATGGGAGACCGAGACCTGATGCTCAAAAGTTGCACTCAGGTCTGCTGTACCTGGGGGAGTTGTCGGAGTGCAGTTTGGTCACCCAAGAAGGACACTAGCCTCCACCAAAGGGGACCAATGGTTTTTCTGAGAACGAAGACGAGTAGACAAGTGGCAAATGGACCCAGCAGAACTTCAAGGGACATTGGCAAATGTGGCCAAAGTCCCCCCAACAAGACCGTGGACTGAGATGTAGTCCCAGGAAGCCCCTCCCTTTGACTTTACAGTATCCACATCATTATACAGCATCTTCAGCAGCCTGTATCCCTTGCATCAGGCACACTACATTGAAATCTATGGCAGTTTGTTTGTAGAGCCTGGAACTGGACTGTAGACTGCTTGGGTGACAAGGTAGGTGTCCTAAAACTCATTACTGGCCCCTTGACCTGTTCCCTGCTGGAGTTGGTTACACAAATTGGGCTGGATTTCCCAAACACAACTCTTCAAAAGTTTTACAAAGTTTTGAAAGTGTCCGCTAACCACAGTAGTTACCAATGCGTGTTTCCATTTTGAGTGAAAAGCTGTGATGTACGTTTTACTTAAAAATATTTATCTCGAGAACCCTCTGGTCAATTCTGTTCATTTATTCTGTAAAAATTCATAAAAAATAAGATTTGATAAGTTGGTGTTGGATTTCTCTCGTTTAGCGTGAGTTTCTTATATAGTTGTTTTAGTATTTATAAATGCTTTACACATGTTCCTTTGTTTAAGCTTGACTGCTTAACAGCACAGCTACTCAGGGTTGTGCTAAGCTTTAGCGAACACGCCTAACTGAACCCAAGATGGTATTGTGAGTGTATTACAAGGTGAAGTCCCACAACCACACCATATAATACACCACTTTCCTCACAGTTATGACTTGATCTCTGGAAAACAGTTACACTTGTCTCAGTTCAAAACTAAGTAAATTATTACAATTGCTTTTGCAGGCCACAAGTACCACCACATGCATTTTAAAAACCAACAAAGCAACAATAAAATTCAAAACACTATGGGTAATTAACCTCCATCCAGCATACATAATAGCTTTGAACAAACACTGGAGTCAGCAATGTGCACTTTAATAAGTAACCATGGATTTTGGAGGTAGTATACATAAGAAACCTAAACAATGAGCATAAAATATTTTAATCTTCAAATGGAATCCAAAAGTACTTCATTAAGCAAACATATAACACAATACTTGTTTGACATTAACATGGGAAGTCAGTTGAAATGTTCCTCAGTACTCAAACACAAAATAGTCTTTCTTTCAGAGAGAAAAGATGAATTTATCACAAAAATGCAAGCCCACCTGAGACCAACATACGAAGAAGAATATGACTAGGGAATGGGCTACCTCTACTATATGTGCACTGTACCCATCTTCATCCTCATAGTGTGGTTGGCATAGTATCCCACCCATCTTAATCATGCAATTGCATTTACTATTGAGTTTATTTAATGTATTACTCATTGAGTGCATATTTGCCGATGAATCTCATGATGTTAGCACAAGACTATTAATGTGAGATGTTGAATTTGTCTGAACAGGACCTAGCAATCATAGAAAGAAATTGGGCTCTTTTTTCAAATTTTGGTGTCCAGGAAAAAAACCTGTCTACTGCATCCTTTAAATCATGGTACTAACAAGACTATGGCCCTCATTATGAACACGGCGGTCGAAACCGCCGTGTTCATGCTGGCGGTCAAGCCTCTGACCACCAGCGTCCCAGGATCCCTGCCGGCCGTATAATCTACATTCCTGTGGGCCATTGTTTCCACCCGCCGGCCCACAGGAATGCCTGGCCGGGACATTGACGGCGGCTCCACATGGAGCCGACGCCAATGCCTCTGTGCGGCGGGTGCAGCTGCACCCGTCGCGCAGATCACTGCCTGAAAATCATGCAGTGACCTGCACGATGGGGCACTGCACAGGGGCCCCTGCACTGCCCATGCCAAGTGCATGGGCAGTGCAGGGACCCCCAGGGGTGCCCCGGTGCACCCCTTCTGCCAGCCTTTCCCTGGGGGGGGACCCACCAGGGAAGGGCTAGAGGATGAGGAATCACTATCCGAGGCGCAGCACCACTGCCCTGTCGGATAATGAGTCCGTCCGCTGCCAGGCTGCCTGACGGAGGCAGCCTGGCGGTGAGTGAGGGCTGC
Organism: Pleurodeles waltl; assembly: GCF_031143425.1. Lineage (NCBI taxonomy): Eukaryota > Metazoa > Chordata > Amphibia > Caudata > Salamandridae > Pleurodeles > Pleurodeles waltl. Next base: position 1,137,694,292 of record NC_090440.1, read on the forward strand.
CGATGGCGGCCCATATGATGTTGTTTATGTGGCAGCATGGCGGGCCACAACTCCAAGTTCCAAATGACCACCTATGTTCTAAATGAAGAGTCTTACCTAGATGGTAGGGCCTAAGATTGTTTTAACTCAAAACACTCCAGTAGACTATACAAAAGACATAAAAATGCTATTTGAGCAAACACTGGCAACCAATGAAGTCTACTCCTCAAGGTTGAGATATAATTATATTTTTGGTGCAAAAAGTATGCAGGATTCTCAATCATCTTCTTTTTTCCCAGCTGTACTATGGAAGCACCTCGTTTCAGGCATTGCCAAAGTCTTATCTCATGAAGTTAAAGCCATTTACCATTAGGGCATGTTAAGCACAAGAGAGTAAGTAGATCTTCCCCAGTAGCCAAGGATAACAAAAACTGTTTGATACCAACAAAATGATTTTACTTTTAAGCATATTCTTATCGAGTTTTAAGCCTACGTTCCTTACTGACACCACTGGATGAGAACGCTTTCCCAATGCTCTAAAACAGACTGCTGTGTCTCTTACTGCCAGTCACCAGTATCTCTATTTTGTTGGTATTAAATTTAATGAAATGTACTCTCACCCAACAATGGGCAACCAGCAAATCATTTTTAAAACAAAATGGTGTGACATCCAGTTCCTGGAGTAGGAAGAGTAGAATCTGGGGTTCATTGACGTATGATTAAAATTGAATACAAAATGATAGATCAAGGAATACCAGAAGCTGACAATATGAACTAAACATGATTTTTGACAAGAAACAACCCTGTGGAACATGCCAGCAATGGTCCATGCCAAGGTTAGGCAGCCAATTAAGGCATCATGTTAATTAGTGTTGTCTTTCACCGAGAGGTCCTAAATAACCAAAGTGGTGGTAGTGCCTACATCTGAAAACAATAATAGATCATCTAGAATGGTGGCAAGACGGTTCTCGTACGAGGTCTGGCAACAATTGTTTGTGAATAGAAATCTTCTTTTTGCCCAGCTGTGCTACAGAAACAATGCGTAGCAGGCATTGCCAAAGTCTTATCTCATGAAGTTAAAACCATTTACCATTAGGTCATGTTAGGCACAAGGGAGTAAGTGCAGGATCTTCCCAGTGGCCAGAAATTATGAAAACTGTTTGACACCAACAACTTTATTTGAATTCTAAGCACGTTCTTATCGAGCTTCTAGCCTACTTTCTTTACTGAGACCACTCGATAGTGGTTTGCAAATAAAAAACAATTATACCTAATGTGCTATTCCCTAACTGACCAACTTGACTAAGGGGGAGTGAGGAAATGACTGAAACAGAGGCTAAGATCCGGATGAGGCTTTATCACCAGTAGCTACTCAACAACACTCTGGGCCAGATTTACAAGGCCCTAGTGGATCTTAGCGTCACACTAGCATCATTTCTTTTTACACTAATGTTGTGTTAAGGAGGCCATTCTCCTGTGTCATATTTACAAAGTGGCACAATGCATGCATTGCGTCACTTTGCGACACCCTGCACCACATCATGCCTGCGCCAGGCGTAATGTATGCAAGGGGGGTGTTCCGGCAGCAGGAGGCCCATATAAATGGCCCAGTAAAGCTTGCAACATTTCACTGCGCCATTTTTAGTATAATTTTTAATGCCTGCTCAGAGCAGGCATTAAAATGATGCACCCATTATTTTAAATCGGCCTCCCTTTACTTTGCAGGATTAGTGCCATTATTAATGGCGCTAATCCTGCAAAATACCACAATAGTGTCAAAAATGATGACGCTATTGTCCTAACGTGTGCCATGGTGTGCTGTATTGTAAATACGGGGCTACCATGGTGTTGTTAGGTGCCGTGGGAGGGGGGGCAAGAAAAGTGGTGCATCACAGCTTATGCAGCACTTTCTTGTAAATCTGGCCCTCTTTGTCACCAAGGGTTGGTTACTAAGCCTAATGTAAAAAGAGGAATTAGGAATATTTATTATAGCAGAAATTACCACAAAATGTCATAAGAGTTGTATAGTCACAGGCCAGGATTTATCAGGGGAGAAATATTTTTTAAACTGATAAATTATACATCTTTGACTTCTTACTCAGTTAAAATTTACAAGGTAGACAAAATTAATTGTGTGATACAATGACTATGTTCTAAAGAGATATCGGAAACACAAGACCTTGTATAGTTCGCAGGTTGAACCTTCTCAAATATTTTCCATATTTAAGTAACATCTTTGTAATATTGTCACTAAGTTCTTTCAAGGGTTGTACCTTCTTAGACAGTATAGAGGACTTTATCTAGAAAGTTGTCACTGAGCTTAATGAAGAGAAAGACACAGACGAAGATCATCAAATATCTGAGACTCAGTAACCGCACCCAAAAAAATTGGAATGACCAAGTATCACAACAAACTACATCAAACAATATACCAAAATTCTTTCTGCAGTGCTCCTTCGACCAGTGCCGGACCTCAACATTTTGAACAGGCATGTTCCAGAGGCTGGGATTGCACAGCGCTTAGTCTATAAAAATGTAAAACATTTTCATAGAAGATGGTATATCTGTTTCTTTCTAAAGCATAGTGACTTAGGCTCCAAAAATACTGACCAACTTGATAATGGCTACTTCATAATACGTGAAAACCAAAGAATCAACACAAACAGCAAATCTCTGAGTGATAGTAGAAGGGCTTTCAGAATGTTAACATGGAATAATACCTAAGAGCAAATCGTGTCACAACTCACATATTCGTCCACCTGTACATTCCTCTCAGTAACTTAAACACCCTCTGCGTAGACCTGTCTGTCATCTACATGTCACGTGATAGCGCGTCCAGTCTTTATAAATTACTTGTACTTGGACACGCTGGAGGTCGGTGAACCTTTTAACCGAGTTGGGTTCTCCTCATCCAAGAATAGTCGGATCACTCAAATCAATAATCAATAACCATTATAATCAATACCCAATACTCAATTAATAGATCAAACAACACATTAAGAACCAATAACAATCAGTATTTTGACGCACCATGACCTTTCAGTCATGAATAACCACACCAGTTTATTAAAAGTTAATAAGTTTATTTCCCTATATTAACAAATCTAACACAATATATATGAGTCTCAAAATCAAATGATATATGTATACGAACATTACTAGCTGTCCATATCGACGGAAGAAACGCAATTTACGCAAAATCTGGATTATAATGCACTCGGTTATAGCAATGCAAATCACTAATAACTAAACTAAGTAACTGAATTTGACTTATTGCATACATTGGTCAGCATAACAAGATTTCAATTTAGCATGGTGCATCAAATGAATACCTCAACTAACCTCTAATTAGCATTGGCATGTGGGGCTTCATGCAAAACGAATTTAGTCAACATAAATTTAGAAAACTTCTAGCTTGGGCCCTATCAAAATAAGCAGTTGGTACCTAAGAAGGAAAAAAACACAATGCATAATACAATTATCCTTTCATATTTACCAAATACAATCAGCATTCAAGGAAAATTCTTCGTCCTTCAGGTACCGGTTCGATCAGCATGGTGCAGATTTCAACGGGGCAAAGTTAAAGCATGTTTCCTTGTGGCAGCAAGGAGAGTGGGGCAAAAGTTACTGCATGGACAGGACGGGGCAAAATTAAAGTTAAAGTCTCTAGGGTGAGAATTCTTAAAGTCTCTTTCTCTGCGACAGAGAAAAGGCATCAAAGGGTCTTTTAAAATGGCGTCTTGAATCAGGCTTCAAAATGGCATCAAGGAAAATGGCTGACTTCTCTTTGTCCAGTGGGTTTAAGTAAGAAACATTCCAAATTCTTCAGGGTCTTCCATTGGAGGGTTCATAGGGTGGCTTCCTTTTGACCAATGAATAGTGTCTTTCTCCTAGTACTCATTTATGCATAAGGTGTCATTGGAGCCTTGGAACACAAGTTGCAACAAAGTTTGCCAATTAATTCTATATCAGTGACTTTATTGTCTGCACCTGCAGAAGCTGACCTTGCTTCAAAGGGGATTAAACTAGCCTAGCACAAAACCTTGAGATAAGTGTATTAGTCATCTCTACTGGAAAAATACAACCTTAAAGTAAAATAATATGTCTTTGTTAATACAAGTGAAAACCACGCAGTTAAATTTGAGACCAGGCAACTAGGCCAAAGCCTCTGCTAAATTTAAGCTAAACATATAACAGTTTCAACAAGAAAATCATAGAATGCATTTGCAATTATGACGGATTACTACATTTATCGATTCTTCATGACTAATTAAGCTTGTTTCTAATAATGGCGAACTACCTCGTGGGCACAATTTCCCACGTACATTATTTTTCTTTGCTAAAATCACACTACCTTATACGATTTTGTTACATGATATATGAATATTTGTTAGTCTTTCTTTTTCTGCTTCATCACACGCTTGCCCTAATTGTACATGTTCTAAGGGTCATGAAAGCTTGTTAGTCGATTCTGCTGAATCTGTTCTCCGGGGAATGAAAGACTGCACTTACTGTCTTCTGTGAAAGGGGGAGGTTTGCTTTGCCACTGCCATGCAGTACCTGTTTTGGAAGGCAGCGATGTTTTCCCAGCTGCTGTCTGATTTGTGCTTGCCCTGCAAAATGGGGAAAGGTTGTGCTACTGCTGTTAGCCCACCTGTATCTGTCCTCTGAAGCAATGGAGCTTGCACTGTTTCTGCCCAAGATCTACATTTTCGGTTAAGATGAGATGCTTCCAATGCCTATTTTATGATGAAGCAAAGGACTTATTGAATGCACTTACATCACATTCCTTTTAAACCAGGAACTGCTTAACTAGATATGAAATACCTGTAGCCCTGAGGAAGGCACCAGATGCCATAGGACCCATATTTATATTGCAAGACATTTTGAGGGGAAAAATAACCATAGTCCGTTGCTTGACCCTCCTGTTTATAATCTCATACTAAGGAAACACAAGAAAACGCTTTTTAGATCACCAAAACATTGTTGGAATGTAGTTCTAAGATGTTTTCAAAGGGAGAAAATTAATATCCACATAATTAATGTAACTTCGCCCAAATGAGGTAACCATAACCAGAAGACTGTACAACCAGTAAAGGGTAGTACTCTTGTATGCATCCCACTGCTTGACGCAGAACCCATTTATGAAGCAAACCACACTAGGTAGGTCAGGGTTTATCATCCTACATGAGTACATGGATGTATGACAGTTCTACAGGAGGTTTGACTGTTTCTTCCAGGAGTTTTGTGCTTTTGGTATATTTATGTCTGGTAATGGAGAGCATAAAACAGACCTTTATCACCTCCCACTCCATCTTTGGTGCGTTTGCCTGCCTGTATTGTATCTGCACAGTATGTCTGGGAGAATTGTGTGATGCTCCTTCTGCTACTACCACTTGTACTAGGGAGGGTAGTGCGGTTGCTGCCCATGCTGTTCCTTTGTTGATTTGTAAAGCTCAGTGTAAAACTTTACACTACACAAAAGACAAAACAGTTTGCATTGTAAATGCTTGTTTTGATCCCTGATAGAAATTAAAGTGGGATCCTCACAAACTATGTGAGCAGATTTTACTTTTGGATTTATGTGTGAAACAAGTAATTCTTTTTAAATGTTTTCTAACATTTTGTAATATAGCTGGCAAGTGGCTTCATGTCGTCTGTAGCACCGGTCAGTTCCGGCATTTTAGCCAACAGCACTTTGCATGCTGGAGTGTTGAACCCAAAAAGAAATAGTCATACTAAAACTAAAAGCCCCAAAATGCAACATACTGTTGCTCGAAAAGCTATAAATAGCATAGAACATAGAACCACTTGGCAGACTTGTGAAATGAAATGAAAATGTACGCTCCTGACTTCTGTCTTCTTTTTTCAACGTAGGCAATCTTAAGTTAAACACCTTAGTGAGTGAGAGGGCAAAGATAGTCTTTGAAATGCAAAAACAAGGATCTTACTACTGATAGCGCGTCCAGTCTTTGTAAATTACTTGTACTTGGACACGCCGGAGGTCGGTGAACCTTTTGACCGAGTTGGGTTCTCCTCATCCAAGAATAGTCAGATCACTCAAATCAATAATCAATAATCATTTATAATCAATGACCAATACTCAATTTATAGATCAAACAACAAATTTGTTAAACAGAAAATCAATAATTAGACACACCATGACCTTTCAGTCATGAATAACCACACCTGTTTATTAAAGGTTAATGAGTTTATTTCCCTATATTAACAAAGCTAACACAATATAAGTAAGTCTCAAAATCAAATGATATACGTACACGAACATTACTAGCTGTCCATAGCGAAGGAAGAAACGCAATCTACGCAAAATCTGGATTATAATGCACTCGGTTATAGCAATACAAATCAATAATGTAAGTAACTGAATTTGACTAATTGCATACATCGGTCAGCATAACAAGATTTCAATTTGGCATGGTGCATCAAATGAATGCCTCAACTAACCTCTGATTAGCATTGGCATGTGGGGCTTCATGCAAAACGAATTTAGTCAACACAAATTTAGAAAACTTCTAGCTTGGGCTCTGTCAAAATAAGCAGTTGGTACCTAAGAAGGAAAACTCAATGCATAATGCAATTATCCTTTCATAATTACCAAATACAATCAGCATTCAAGGAAAAGTCTTCGTCCTTCAGGTACCGGTTCGATCAACATGGGGCAGATTTCAAAGGGGCAGAGTTAAACAAGTTTCATTGCGGCAGCAGGGAAAATGGGGCAAACGTTACTGCATGGACAAGACGGGGCAGAATTAAAGTTAAAGTCTCTCGGGTGAGAACTCTTAAAGTCTCTTTCTCTGCGACAGAGAAAAGCATCAAAGTGTCATTTAAAATGGTGTCTTGAATCTGGCTTCAAAATGGCATCAAAGAAAATGGCTGACTTCTCTTTGTCCGGTGGGTTTAAGTAAGAAACGTTCCAAATTCTTCAGGGTTTTCCATTGGAGGGTTCATAGGGTGGCTTCCTTTTGACCAATGAATAGTGTCTTTCTCTTAGTACTCATTTATGCATAAGGTGTCCTTGGAGTTTTGGAACACAAGTAGCAACAAAGTTTGCCAATTATTTCTGTATCAGTGTCCTTATTGTCTGCACCTGCAGAAACTGACCTTGCTTCAAAGGGGATGAAACTTGCCTAGCACGAAACCTTGAGATAAGTGTCTTAGTCATTTCTACTGGAAAAATACAGCCTTAAAGTTAAAATACGTTTTTGTTAATACAAGTGAAAACCACGCAGTTAAATTTGAGACCAGGCAACTAGGCCAAAGCCTCTGCTAAATTTAAGCTAAGCATATAACAGTTTCAACAAGAAAATCATGGCATACATCTGCAATTATGACGGATTACTACATTGTCAATTCTTCATGATTAATTAAGCTTGTTTATAATAATGGCGAACTACCTCGTGGGCACATTTTCCCACATACATTATTTTTCTTTGCTAAAATCACACTACCTTATACGATTTTGTTACATGAGATATGAATATTTGTTAGTCTTTCTTTTCCTGCTTCATCAATCCCTCCTCTGATGACTAATTATGTCATCACATTAAATCTTCCATCACAAATTTTATTTCATAACAATTCTGTTTTAGTAATTTGGCACTTCAGTCAATTCCCTCTTCCTTTTTGTTCCCTTTGATTTTTCCCTGTATATGTCTACTATTTTATTTTGTTCTTTCTCTTCTCATTTCCTTTTGCTTCTTGATTTCAATATTTTAATAGCTTTCCATATTCCCCAAATACCTATTAAGCAAATTAATATTATTAATATTCCTTTTACTATTTTCAGGAATATTCCGTTCCAAATGTTGCTGAGCCAATTTCCCATGAAGCAAATCCTTTTCCAGCCTTTTCCCATACTCCTGGTTCTTTCAATTCTTTCAAATCTGCACTCTCGTTAGTTAAATTTGTAAGTATTTTCCTACTTTGCCCACTGTTGTCTGGTATATAAGAACAACAGTGACGTGCACTAAGCATTTTGCAAACGCCACCATTCTTTGCTAAAAGAATGTCTAAAGCAAGCTGGTTTTGAAGAGTCATAGCTCTTTCTGCAGCAAGTGCAGCATTAATCAGGATCATGGCTCATGAGAATTTTGTCAGCATGTTATCCACAATAGTAGACAACTTTCTTATTTTGATTGAATTGAATATAACTCCTACGGAAGGAATCATTGCTCTAAATATATCCTCTACCACACCAGAAGCTGTCTCCCTTTTCTGAATACGATGTAATTCAGACAGCTTTGGAAATTTCTTGAAGTCGTCCAGTTGAAAACTCTTTGGAAATACTATTCCCAAATAACATCTTCCATACCATCCCTTTGGAAGACGATAATAGGCATTGAGTCCACAAATATAGTATACTCCTGGAGTAGCTGGATCTAGGCCATTTAACATGAACGTCCAATTACCCTGAAACAAAAACACGTGTTTACATTCACTCGTTCCTACAAAGATTGTGTCATTAATTAGGTCTATATATACAAAGCTTCCCATTAATTAGGTCTATATATACAAAGCTTCCCTACATGTATTGCATCTAAAGCTAATTTCCCTTGTGTCTTTATTGCGGCAAAAGCATAGTTATCTACAGATGTCCTTTTGTGTAATTCCCTCTCTAATTTCTCCTTTACCACTTTCCTTCTATCTTCAGTGTGATCTTTAAAACTTTTCTCTACAGGTGAAAGCAAGCATGTAAGGTTTTCTCTATGAGCTTGAGCTGTGGAAAAAGGTGATAGTGGTTCAAAGAAACCCCTAACTATTTTTATATAACAATCTCTTGCTACTTTACTCAAGTACTCTATTATGGGGACATATGAAAACATGACATCATGATTGGAATAGAAGTATTGAATAGACTCCTGGCCATAAAATCTGGTCAGTAACAATATACATGTTATTCCATACGTAAGAGGCATGCTATGATATGTCACGCCTTCTATTACTGAGGTAGGTATTTGTGTGCACACATAACAATCTTTTGCATCCATTGTCTCAACATACTCATTCAGCAAGCGATAGAAGACGTTAGAAGAAAGTTCTTTCTTGTCGTGTAAATATTTCTCGTCTTGTTCGAGTTTCTGCAAAGGAGTTAATTCAGTAGTAATTTTAGAAGTAGAAGCATAATTCGCGTCTCTTTCATTCTCTCCATGCATTCCAATAATTATTGCCATAATTATTAGTACACATGCAGTTATTAGACCTATACACATGTATTTACAATATTTCATTTTATGTCCTTGTGTAGTGTAGCCTGTCATGATCTATATAGAATCAGCCAGTTATCAAATCAAATTTGCAGATATATATAAAGCTGAACGAGGTCAAAGTACACACAGTTTTCTTTAGCAGCTTATTCTCTTGTCGGATTAGCAGCTTTGTCTCAAAATCTGTTTCAAAGTCAATGAAGTTATCAATGTCTTATTCGGTTCAAAAGTCAATCAGGTCATCAATGTCTTATTCGGTAATGTTCATGAAATTTAACTTTTCAAGTAACCAAAGTGACGTTCTGCTTCTTCGTTTTCAAGACTGAGAGATAGAAATTCGTCTGACCAATCGTTAGTGGCTGTGTATGCCCATTCTGGACCAGAATATCTTCTGCTCAGTATTCTTTTCCTTTTCAATTTTGCATCTCCTTTCGATTCTCTTTCACTTATGTCTTGTTCTTTGGCTGTGTCTTTTTCTTCATTCGATGCTGTTATTGCGATAGACACTTCCCTTCATTTTCTTTTAATGTCTCTTTAGTCTTTGATTTCACTGGCGATATGCTTTGTCTCCGTTTCGCACTGCTTTCACCTGATGGACCTGAAACCGGTTCTGGAAGAATTTGAACGATTTCACTCTGCTCTGTCTTGTCTCCTTCCCCTAGGAGGTCAATCAGGTTTTCTCCTTCTTTTCCTGTATCGTCTACTTCTGGGAAAGCCCTCCTCTTATTAGGCTCTCCTGCTTCTTCATCTGTGACAGGATCTTTGTCACCTCCAGGATCTTTGTCACTTCCTGAGGCTTCTTCTCTGTTGTCCTCAAAAGGATCAACTGCGTCTTCCTCAGAAAATATTTCTTCTGTCTCGATTTCTTCTCGTTCACTTTCAGGCTCTCTTTGTTCTGTCTCAGTGCCTGGTACTTTCCTGTCAGTTGCTGGTAATTTCAGCGCTTCAATTTCCTCTTCTGTGGGACACGTCACCCTTTTCGTGTGACTGGCGTGAATCCAGTTGGGAACTCCTGCACACTTCACAGCGGTGGTAGTTGTCAGAATCACTTGAAAAGGTCCTTTCCAACGGGGTTCCAGACACAACTTCCTCACGTGCTTCTTTATCACGACCCAGTCACCTGATTTCAGGGCGTGTCCTGGACCTTGGATCGGTGGCAAGGTGGTTGCCTCCACCTGGTGAGAAAAAGAGCGGACCACATCAGCCAGACCTTTGCAGTAGTCCAATACCATATCATCTGTAATATTTACAAGAGCATTTGCAGGAACTGCTGGAAGTCTCATGGCTCTCCCCATGAGGATTTCATGTGGTGATAGTCCAGTTTTTCTATCAGGGGTGTTTCTCATTGACATTAACACCAAGGGCAACGCGTCAGGCCATTTCAAGTTTGTGGATGCGCATATTTTCGCAATCCTCGATTTCAATGTGCCATTCATTTGCTCCACTAGTCCTGATGCTGCAGGGCGGTAGCTACAATGCAATTTTTGTTCAATGTTCAGTGCTGCACACAATAATTTGATTACTTCGTTGAAGTGACTTCCCCTATCTGATTCTAAAGAGATCGGGAATCCGAAACGTAGTATTAGTTCTCTCAAGAGTAGTTTTGCAACTGTAAGGCTGTCATTTCTGCGTGTAGGGTATGCTTCAATCCAGTGACAAAAAATGCACACAATCACCAACACATATTTCAAGCCTCCATGCATAGGCATCTCAATGAAATCCATTTGCATCCTGCTGAATGGCCCACCTGCTCTTCCAATGTGGCTCAAATTTACTACTGTTCTCTTCCCTGCGTTCATTTGTTGGCAAATGACGCAACGATGGCAAACTGCTTCAGCAACTTGGCGGAATTTGGGATTAAATCAATAAATTTTGAATAATCTAATCATGGCATCCCTTCCAAGGTGGGCTTGTCCATGATATAACCTGGCTAATTGCGTCAAAATACTGTCTGGCAAAACCAATCTCCCTTCACATGAAACCCACAAATCATCTGGATTCTTTACGCATTGTAATTTGCTCCATGAGAGTTTCTCATCCTTACTGACATTATTTTGTAGCAATTTCAATTCTTCGATTGGATCTACAACTTTTAGAGCAAAGGCTTCACTTGGTTCAAGTTCTGGCTCATTTATCAAGTTCCATTCGTCTCTGAGCAATATACAGTTCAATGCGCAAAACCTTGTGACTTGATCTGCATATCCGTTTCCCAAAGAAACGAAGTCTTGTGATTTTGAGTGTGCACTGCATTTTACCACTGCTACTTCACCTGGTAACTGGATGGCATGTAACAATTCTCTTCTTTCACCATTTTTCACTGGTGATCCTGAAGAGGTCATGAAGCCTCTCTGTGACCACAACTGTCCAAAATCATGCACTATTCCAAATCCGTACTGACTGTCTGTGTAAATGGTGACTTTCATTAATGCAGAAAGTTGGCAAGCTCTAGTAAGGGCTACTAGTTCCGCTACCTGTGCAGAGTAAACTCCCTGAAGCCAAAATGCTTCCAGAACACCTGTTATTGTACATACAGCATATCCTGCTTTCAATATTCCTAGTGCATCTCTTAAACATGAACCATCAACAAAAATAATTTGATCATTTTCTTCCAATCGGGTGTCTTTGATATCAGGTCTTGGTTTTGTACAAAATTCAGCCACCTGAAGACAGTCGTGCTCGATGTCTTCGGTGTTCTCAATTTCGACATTTTCACTGGGAAACAAAGTTGCTGGATTCAACGTAGTGCACCTTTTCAGCTGCACATTGGGTGATCCCAAAATTATTGGCTCGTACCTTGTAAGCCTAGCACCGGTCATGTGCTGTGTTCGGGAACATGTCAAAAGTATTTCCACTGAGTGAGGGACCATAACTGTTAAAGGATGTCCCATCACTATTCCTTCACTCTGATTTAGGCTTATACCAACTGCTGCTACAGCACGCAAGCATCCTGGTAAGGCTGCTGCGACTGGATCCAAAGTAGCTGAAAAATATGCTACTGGTCTGTTTACGCCACCATGGGCTTGAGTCAAGACAGAGAAGGAACATGCATCACGTTCATGACAAAACAATGTGAAAGACTTTGTGTAATCAGGCATACCTAAAGCTGGAGCTCTGCACATGCATTCCTTTAATTCAATAAAGGCATCCATTTCATCTCTTTTCAACACCATTTCATCCAGCGCATCTTTCTGGGTCAGTTTCAGTAGAGGTTTGGCTAGAGTTGAGAAAATGGAAATCCATTGGCGACAGTAGCTCACCATTCCCAAAAACGTTCTCACCTCTTTTCTCGTCTTGGGTGGACTCATTTGAAGTACACTTGTTATTCTTTCTTTCATGATTCTTCTCGACCCTTTCTCTATTTGGTGACCCAAATATTTCACTTTCTTCTGGCAGAATTGTAATTTTGAAGGAGACACTTTGAGTCCATTCATTCCCAAATGGTTCAATAGGGCAATAGTGTCAACCGTACAGTCATTTTCTGTCTTGGATGCGATCAGTAAATCGTCAATATACTGTACTAAGGTTGATTCAAAAGGTAATTCCAATGATTCCAAATCTTTCCTTAGAATCTGATTGAAATTGATGGTGACTCTGAAAACCCTTGAGGAATTCGACACCAACTGTAGACTCTGTCCAAGAATTTGAAGCAAAAGAGAAATTGGCTGTCCTCATGAAGAGGCACAGAAAAGAATGCTTGTGACAAGTCGATGACTGAGAACCACTCTGCATCACAGGGAATATGAAACATTATTACAGCTGGATTTGGTACTACGGGACGACATTTGACTATTATGTCATTTATTTTTCTAAAATCTTGAACAATCCGGACCTTTCCGCTTGGTTTTATTAGTCCCATGATTGGTGAATTACATGGACTACTTAGTACTTCTTTCAGTAATCCCTGTTTCACAAACTCATCAATGAGTTGGGCGACTTTCATGAGAGTGTCTTGTGACATATGGTATTGTGGAGTCTGAGGAAAATTTACATTGGGTTTTACAGTCACTTTCACTGGTTCTGCTCCTTTGACCAATCCTACTTCTTTCCCTGTCATATCCCACACTTCTTTTTCAACTGTTTCCTGTAACTCAGCAGGAATATCTGCTTCAGTGAGCATTGGATAAAGAGTAATCAGGGGATACTCTTCATCGACAGTTTCCACTTCGTCCTCTCCTAAACTGTCCTCTTCTTCCTCATCACTGTTTGTCTGAATTTTAATTCTATTATATTTTAATTATTTGAGCACATAATCGAGCATCCCAATTTGCACAATAAATCTCTCCCTAATAGGGATATTGGACTCGAGTCACACACCACAAATTTATGTGACCCTTGAAAGTTACCAATTCTGATTTGCACTGGATCTGTGACTGGGTTTGTCAGATACCTATTTGCTACTCCCACTACTTGAACTGTTCTCCCTGAAAGTGGCAAATTTGGTACTTCAATACTTTTGACTGTAGAGCGTGTAGCTCCTGTGTCAACCAAAAATGAAACGCTGTGACCCATAACTCTTCCTTCCACATACGGTCCCTTTTGATCAACTTCCAAAGATGCTGCAAGCATACAATTTCCCTCCTCGTCTGAACTTTCACTCTCCCATACATTGTTTATCCCACTCTCACTGTGTAACGGGAATTGGTGTACTGTGTCATTTTGATTCATTCCTTGACCCGTGACCTGTTGAGGAAGCATTACTTGTTGCTGATTCATTGATGCTAAGGATATTTGTATTTGCAGATTAGGTACCATAGGAAACTGCTGTTGCATTGGCTGCGATTGTACCATTTGTACACGCGGCATTTGCACCTGCTGTGGTTGTATGGGTTGTAGACCCTGCATCTGATTCATATTATTTTAGAAATTTGGTTTTGGACCTCTCAATGTCGGTCCTCTCATATTCTGAAATGTATTGACATCATTGTTTTGCTGACCTACACCTTCCTGCACCAACATTGGCCACTCCCGTTTCCAATGCCCGATGATTCCGCACGTGTGACATGGCATCACCTTCTTCATTGCCTGTATACCATTTGGAATCACAACAGTATTTAAATCAGGGCCATTATTCACAAAACCTCCTCCGCCTCTGCCTCTCATCTGTGGCTGAAACATAGCATTTCCCTGCTGTTGCTGCTGTGGCAACTGTTGTTGGAAACCTTGCAAGCCTTGCAAACCTGTCTGAGCTGCTCTAATCTGCATCACCATCACCTTTTCTGTTTTGTCTCAATCTCATCACTGCAGTATTTTGCATAGTTCAACACTTCATCGATCGATTTTGACTGCCAACAAATCAAATGCATTTCAATCATCTGTCTGATTTTGGGTCTCAATCCTTCCAGAAATCTGAGCACAAAATGGAGCATGTCCGTTGCCTCAATCGTTTCCGTGCCACTGTAATTTTTAAATGCTTTCAACAATCTCTCATAGTATGTATGTATCGACTCTTTAACTTTTTGTGCTGTTCTGTCAATTCTCTGCCAATCCACATTTTTTGACGCAACTTTTGTTTTTAAATGCTCAATGACCTTATGGTATAAACTCATTACTGTAGGCGATGGTGCACCTGTGTCCCTATCTCTTTCAGGTTCACTTGTTGGCCAACCTACAGCCCTTTCACAATCTTCTCACAAATCTGCCGGAACTACAATTTCGAATAAAGTATTCAGGTCTTCCCAAAGACATTTTGCGAGTTTCACAAATCTATCTGTTTGTTGATACCACTCGATCGGTTTCTCTCTTAACTTAGGGTAATCATCCGTAAAGGATTGAATATCGCACCTGTGCCACGGTACATGGACAAGTTTTCTCCCTGCCGTTTCTCTCATTGGTAACATGGTTATCAGATCATCATTCTGTTGTACTTTCTCATTCCGGTCTGGGGTACTTTCTTTCTTCTTGTCCTTTTTCTTAACCCACCTGCTCTCCCATTTGTCTAAACATCTCCAAACCTGCGCGCTTTGCAGTATCTCTTTAAGGTGTGTTTTCATTCCTGCAGATCTCATGTGTTCAAAATCTTTTGTTTCAAAGTCTAACCTGTAACTTCTGCTCAAGTGTTTGGTTTTACCTATGTCTACTTTGTTTCTATCTGCAATTTCTTGTATCCTTTTATGTATGCTGCTTACTTCTCTTGTAATTATAGGGCAAATGTATCTCAGCTCTTCTTCTGTGTATGATTCTAACCTGTTCAGACCCATCGTTCCCTCTACTAGTTCATCTGCTTTCATGCCCAATCTTATTCTATTCAAATATTCTTCTCCTTTCCCGCTGGGTGTACTCTGTGAGGAGTTCAGGCTGTTCAACCATTGTGTTAACTGTTGCGTGATCAATCCCATTAATGTGGCATTTACGTCTACTGCTACTGATGGTTTCTGTAATATTTCTGTTTTTGAAGTTAGCGGTACTATTAGTGGTGGACTTGACCTTACCACAGTTGACGGAGCACAAACTGGAATTGGACTAAATTCCAACAAAGACCCAGATCTATTTGGCAGTGTTCCTACCTGAGTCGTTTCTTGAGTATTTTATATGTATCTCCTTCCTGTCTCATTTTGTGTCATTACCCCTTGGTCGCATAGACTCGGCTTTGCCTGTATATACAATGGTACTGGCGGACCTACAGTGATAGGCATAGATATTGCGTCCGGATTCTGTCTGTTCCCCAAATTCTGTGGCATGTTAATTCCCACATTATGGTTCATCATTGCTGGCACGTCTGACTGGTTTTCTGTTGTTTGAATGTACTTTGGCGCTTCTTGCATCTGTTTTTAAGGCATCAAAATTTGTGTTGATTCGGTTTGAATCAATGTCGGTCTTTGGTAATTCTGTCCTCCTTGCACCATTAAATTAGAAGTCATTTCCAAATTATGCTCATCATAATAGCGCCTTTGAACCTGTGGCTGATAATCATTGACAGGTTTCAATTTCACCACGTCAGGATATATTCTCTGAACTTGTGGTATTTCTGGCGTAAAAGGCATATCAGGACTACTTTGCCTCTGCGATATTCTCAAATTCGGTGTTACAGTACACTCTATTGGTTCTGGAGGGGCAGTACTAGTGCTTGGGCCATTTTCGCTTTCCACATATGGTGACGGGCGGTCATTTAGCAATTGCAGAATTAACTCCTCATCGTCTGATTCGTCTGACCTTTTCGAATTTCTATTGTTTTCTCTATCTCTGGACTGACTCCTGTTTGTTTTATAGGTAGCTTTGCTTCCTTCCGTCTCTGCTTCGTCAATAATTGCTGGAAACAATTTAATTCCTTGCAATATGTCTGATCTCCAAACCTTTTGAGTACTATCCCATCTAGCATCCACTAGTGTCTTTTCTACTTTTCTCACTCTTGTCTCAAATTTCTTTTGTAGCTGCCTCCTAGCCATTTGTTCCCAAATTGCTAATGCTTCAAACTGTGCTGGTCTTGGAGGTACTTTCATGACATATAGCGCAAATCTTAAATTCTCCAAGATTCTTAGGTTAAGCGTCCCATGGATGGGAAACGCTACGCTTCCATGCTTTTCTTAATTTACACCATTGCTTTAACCATAGACATGGTGCGACACCCTTTTCTTCAATCACGATGTAAGCTGGTGTACCCTCAGGCGGTGTTTCTTCTCCTACTTTTGCTTTAATATATACATCTCCCCTCAAGGCACTCTTAAGTGCTTTGAAAAATGTAATCTTTCCATCTTTTATTTTCTTAAAAATGTAATCAATAAGTGACTTTAATTCCTGGAATACTCTTCGCTTGCCTTTCCCCACTAATTGCGCTTCGCGGACTGCATCCAATCCGTGCACGACCCTTCTCACCAACCAACCTATCCCAGCGTGGCTCCTAGTGACGTCACACCCACACACTGCGTCTGACAAAGTCTTGCGGCTTGTCCTCCTTCATTCAGCTACACTCAAAACTAATTTCTACAATATATCGCGAGCACTAACCAAAAAGAAGAAAACAAATCTTTCGGTTTACTACAGCAAGGGTAATACAATCGCTTCAGAAACCTTAGGGATTTTTCACTAGCCTCGGCAGTTATTCCATCTTTCTCAGCTTCCCACTTTCGCAAGCAAAATTTTGACCAGCAAACTTTACTCTCAACTGATCAATGGACTATTCTAGTGCGCCTTAGAATTCGTCAAATCGAAAAGTCGAAACTTTTCTTTTATTCCTCAACATTCGTACTGACTTGTTGACCACGCCAGATCAACCTACTAAACCGAACAAATTACAACATCAATCAAGTGTCTCATACACTTTTCAACATACTCCGGAGTCTCTTGACCTCGAAAGGCCTGTCTCAACATCAACAACCACGTGGACAATTTTTCTGCAGAAAGCGCTACACACATATGAAGTTCGACGACTTCCCTACTCTCACACTTTGGAGTATCACTCCTCTAAAATTTTTGATTGGAGTTCGTAACCCCCTAAAATCCTCACAAACTTCACAATTCATCTGCGGCATAAGCTGTGCAAGCGCGAAACCCTAACTTCACTCATACTGTCACTAGAAACGCCGAAAACATTCTCACACCTCCATTTCCTCCATTCGCAAGCTCCGAGATTCCGAGAAAGTCATTGGGGATTTAGGGCATCATCATCTCTCCAACTTGTTTTATCAAAGAAAATTCTAACTTGAATCCGTCTATTGT
Organism: Pleurodeles waltl; assembly: GCF_031143425.1. Lineage (NCBI taxonomy): Eukaryota > Metazoa > Chordata > Amphibia > Caudata > Salamandridae > Pleurodeles > Pleurodeles waltl. The sequence continues at coordinate 1,137,712,147 of NC_090440.1, forward strand.
TTGGATGGGGCCTCAAAGGGCGAAACCATCAATCTCTGCTACCATCTACTGATAGCGCGTCCAGTCTTTATAAATTACTTGTACTTGGACACACTAGAGGTCAGTGAGCCTTTTGACCGAGTTGGGTTCTCCCCATCCAAGAATAGTCGGATCACTCAAATCAATAATCAATAATCATTTATAATCAATGACCAATACTCAATTAATAGATCAAACAACAAATTTGTTAAACAGAAAATCAATAATTAGACACACCATGACCTTTCAGTCATGAATAACCACACCTGTTTATTAAAGGTTAATGAGCTTATTTCCCTATATTAACAAAGCTAACACAATATAAGTAAGTCTCAAAATCAAATGATATACGTATACGAACATTACTAGCTGTCCATAGCGACGGAAGAAACGCAATCTACACAAAATCTGGATTATAATGCACTCGGTTATAGCAATACAAATCACTAATATAAGTAACTGAATTTGACTAATTGCATACATCGGTCAGCATATCAAGATTTCAATTTGGCATGGTGCATCAAATGAATGCCTCAACTAACCTCTGATTAGCATTGGCATGTGGGGCTTCATGCAAAACAAATTTAGTCAACACAAATTTAGAAAACTTCTAGCTTGGGCTCTGTCAAAATAAGCAGTTGGTACCTAAGAAGGAAAAAAACACAATGCATAATACAATTATCCTTTCATATTTACCAAATACAATCAGCATTCAAGGAAAATTCTTCGTCCTTCAGGTACCGGTTCGATCAGCATGGTGCAGATTTCAACGGGGCAAAGTTAAAGCATGTTTCCTTGTGGCAGCAAGGAGAGTGGGGTACCTCAGAAGGAAAACACAATTCATAATACAATTATCCTTTCATAATTACCAAATAAAATCAGCATTCAAGGAAAAGTCTTCGTCCTTCAGGTACTGGTTCGATCAGCATGGGGCAGATTTCAAAGGGGCAGAGTTAAAGCAAGTTTCCTTGCGGCAGCAGGGAAAATGGGGCAAAAGTTACTGCATGGACAAGACGGGGCAGAATTAAAGTTAAAGTCTCTAGGGTGAGAATTCTTAAAGTCTCTTTCTCTGAGACAGAGAAAAGCATCAAAGTGTCATTTAAAATGGTGTCTTGAATCTGGCTTCAAAATGGCATCAAAGAAAATGGCTGACTTCTCTGTGTCTGGTGGGTTTAAGTAAGAAACGTTCCAAATTCTTCAGGGTTTTCCATTGGAGGGTTCATAGGGTGGCTTCCTTTTGACCAATGAATAGTGTCTTTCTCTTAGTACTCATTTATGCATAAGGTGTCCTTGGAGTTTTGGAACACAAGTAGCAACAAAGTTTGCCAATTATTTCTGTATCAGTGTCCTTATTGTCTACACCTGCAGAAACTGACCTTGCTTCAAAGGGGATGAAACTTGCCTAGCACGAAACCTTGAGATAAGTGTATTAGTCATTTCTACTGGAACAATACAGCCTTAAAGTTAAAATACGTTTTTGTTAATACAAGTGAAAACCACGCAGTTAAATTTGAGGCCAGGCAACTAGGCCAAAGCCTCTGCTAAATTTAAGCTAAGCATATAACAGTTTCAACAAGAAAATCATGGCATACATCTGCAATTATGACGGATTACTACATTGTCAATTCTTCATGATTAATTAAGCTCGTTTATGATAATGGTGAACTACCTCGTGGGCACATTTTCCCACATACATTATTTTTCTTTGCTAAAATCACACTACCTTATACGATTTTGTTACATGAGACATGAATATTTGTTAGTCTTTCTTTTCCTGCTTCATCAATCCCTCCTCTGATGACTAATTATGTCATCACATTAAATCTTCCATCACAAATTTTATTTCATTAAAATTCTGTTTTAGTAATTTGGCACTTCAGTCAATTCCCTCTTCCTTTTTGTTCCCTTTAATTTTTCCCTGTATATGTTTACTATTTTATTTTGTTCTTTCTCTTCTCTTTTCCTTTTGCTTCTTGATTTCAATATTTTAATAGCTTTCCATATTCCCCAAATACCTATTAAGCAAATTAATATTATTAATATTCCTTTTACTATTTTCAGTAATATTCCTTTCCAAATGTTGCTGAGCCAATTTCCCATGAAGCAAATCCTTTTCCAGCCTTTTCCCATACTCCTGGTTCTTTCAATTCTTTCAAATCTGCACTCTCGTTAGTTAAATTTGTAAGTATTTTCCTAATTTGCCCACTCTTGTCTGGTATATAAGAACAACAGTGACGTGCACTAAGCATTTTGCAAACGCCACCATTCTTGGCTAAAAGAATGTCTAAAGCAAGCCGGTTATGAAGAGTCATAGCTCTTTCTGCAGCAAGTGCAGCATCAATCAGGATCATGGCTCATGAGAATTTTGTCAGCATGTTATCCACAATAGTAGACAACTTTCTTATTTTGATTGAATTCAATATAACTCCTACGGAAGGAATCATTGCTCCAAATATATCCCCTACCACACCAGAAGCTGTCTCCCTTTTCTGAATACGATGTAATTCAGACAGCTTTGGAAATTTCTTGAAGTCGTCCAGTTGAAAAATCTTTTTAAATACTATTCCCAAATAACATCTCCCATACCATCCCTTTGGAAGACGATAATAGGCATTGAGTCCACAAATATAGTATACTCCTGGAGTAGCTGGATCTAGGCCATTTAACATGAACGTCCATTTAGCCTGAAACAAAAACATGTGTTTACATTCACTCGTTCCTACAAAGATTGTGTCATTAATTAGGTCTATATATACAAAGCTTCCCATTAATTAGGTCTATATATACAAAGCTTCCCTACATGTATTGCATCTAAAGCTAATTTTCCTTGTGTCTTTATTGCGGCAAAAGCATAGTTATCTACAGATGTCCTTTTGTGTAATTCCCTCTCTAATTTCTCCTTTACCACTTTCCTTCTATCTTCAGTGTGATCTTTAAAACTTTTCTCTACAGGTGAAAGCAAGCATGTAAGGTTTTCTCTATGAGCTTGAGCTGTGGAAAAAGGTGATAGTGGTTCAAAGAAACCCCTAACTATTTTTATATAACAATCTCTTGCTACTTTACTCAAGTACTCTTTTATGGGGACATATGAAAACATGACATCATGATTGGAATAGAAGTATTGAATAGACTCCTGGCCATAAAATCTGGTCAGTAACAATATACATGTTATTCCATACGTAAGAGGCATGCTATGATATGTCACGCCTTCTATTACTGAGGTAGGTATTTGTGTGCACACATAACAATCTTTCGCATCCATTGTCTCAACATACTCATTCAGCAAGCGATAGAAGACGTTAGAAGAAAGTTCTTTCTTGTCGTGTAAATATTTCTCGTCTTGTTCGAGTTTCTGCAAAGGAGTTAATTCAGTAGTAATTTTAGAAGTAGAAGCATCATTCGCGTCTCTTTCATTCTCTCCATGCATTCCAATAATTATTGCCATAAATATTAGTACACATGCAGTTATTAGACCTATACACATGTATTTACAATATTTCATTTTATGTCCTTGTGTAGTGTAGCCTGTCATGATCTATATAGAATCAGCCAGTTATCAAATCAAATTTGCAGATATACATAAAGCTGAACGAGGTCAAAGTACACACAGTTTTCTTTAGCAGCTTATTCTCTTGTCGGATTAGCAGCTTTGTCTCAAAATCTGTTTCAAAGTCAATGAAGTTATCAATGTCTTATTCGGTTCAAAAGTCAATCAGGTCATCAATGTCTTATTCGGTAATGTTCATGAAATTTAACTTTTCAAGTAACCAAAGTGACGTTCTGCTTCTTCGTTTTCAAGACTGAGAGATAGAAATTCGTCTGACCAATCGTTAGTGGCTGTGTATGCCCATTCTGGACCAGAATATCTTCTGCTCGGTATTCTTTTCCTTTTCAATTTTGCATCTCCTTTCGATTCTCTTTCACTTATGTCTTGTTCTTTGACTGTGTCTTTTTCTTCATACGATGCTGTTATTGCGATAGACACTTCTTTTCTTTTCTCCTTCAATTTTGGCCCTTCATTTTCTTTTAATGTCTCTTTAGTCTTTGATTTCACTGGCGATATGCTTTGTCTCCGTTTCGCACTGCTTTCACCTGATGGACCTGAAACCGGTTCTGGAAGAATTTGAACGATTTCACTCTGCTCTGTCTTGTCTCCTTCCCCTAGGAGGTCAATCAGGTTTTCTCCTTCTTTTCCTGTATCGTCTACTTCTGGGAAAGCCCTCCTCTTATTAGGCTCTCCTGCTTCTTCACCTGTGACAGGATCTTTGTCACCTCCAGGATCTTTGTCACTTCCTGAGGCTTCTTCTCTTTTGTCCTCAAAAGGATCAACTGCGTCTTCCTCAGAAAATATTTCTTCTGTCTCAATTTCTTCTCGTTCACTTTCAGGCTCTCTTTGTTCTGTCTCAGTGCCTGGTACTTTCCTGTCAGTTGCTGGTAATTTCAGCGCTTCAATTTCCTCTTCTGTGGGACACGTCACCCTTTTCGTGTGACTGGCGTGAATCCAGTTGGGAACTCCTGCACACTTCACAGCGGTGGTAGTTCTCAGAATCACTTGAAAAGGTCCTTTCCAACGGGGTTCCAGACACAACTTCCTCACGTGCTTCTTTATCACGACCCAGTCACCTGATTTCAGGGCGTGTCCTGGACCTTGGATCGGTGGCAAGGTGGTTGCCTCCACCTGGTGAGAAAAAGAGCGGACCACATCAGCCAGACCTTTGCAGTAGTCCAATACCATATCATCTGTAATATTTACAAGAGCATTTGCAGGAACTGCTGGAAGTCTCATGGCTCTGCCCATGAGGATTTCATGTGGTGACAGTCCAGTTTTTCTATCAGGGGTGTTTCTCATTGACATTAACACCAAGGGCAACGCGTCAGGCCATTTCAAGTTTGTGGATGCGCATATTTTCGCAATCCTCGATTTCAATGTGCCATTCATTTGCTCCACTAGTCCTGATGCTTCAGGGCGGTAGCTACAATGCAATTTTTGTTCAATGTTCAGTGCTGCACACAATAATTTGATTACTTCGTTGTTGAAGTGACTTCCCCTATCTGATTCTAAAGAGATCGGGAATCCGAAACGTGGTATTAGTTCTCTCAAGAGTAGTTTTGCAACTGTAAGGCTGTCATTTCTGTGTGTAGGGTATGCTTCAATCCAGTGACTAAAAATGCACACAATCACCTCATTGATACACATAGTTCAAGCCCCCATGCATAGGCATCTCAATGAAATCCATTTGCATCCTGCTGAATGGCCCACCTGCTCTTCCAATGTGGCTCAAATTTACTATTGTTCCCTTCCCTGCGTTCATTTGTTGGCAAATGACGCAACGATGGCAAACTGCTTCAGCAACTTGGCGGAATTTGGGATTAAACCAATAAATTTTGAATAATCTAATCATGGCATCTCTTCCAAGGTGGGCTTGTCCATGATATAACCTGGCTAATTGCATCAAAATACTGTCTGGCAAAACCAATCTCCCTTCACATGAAACCCACAAATCATCTGGTTTCTTTACGCATTGTAATTTGCTCCATGAGAGTTTCTCATCCTTACTGACATTATTTTGTAGGAATTTCAATTCTTCGATTGGATCTACAACTTTTAGAGCAAAGGCTTCACTTGGTTCAAGTTCTGGCTCATTTATCAAGTTCCATTTGTCTCTGAGCAATATACAGTTCAATGCGCAAAACCTTGTGACTTGATCTGCATATCCGTTTCCCAAAGAAACGAAGTCTTGTGATTTCGAGTGTGCACTGCATTTTACCACTGCTACTTCTCCTGGTAACTGGATGGCATGTAACAATTCTCTTCTTTCACCATTTTTCACTGGTGATCCTGAAGAGGTCATGAAGCCTCTCTGTGACCACAACTGTCCAAAATCATGCACTTTTCCAAATCCGTACTGACTGTCAGTGTAAATGGTGACTTTCATTAATGCGGAAAGTTGGCAAGCTCTAGAAAGGGCTACTAGTTCCGCTACCTGGGCAGAGTAAACTCCCTGAAGCCAAGATGCTTCCAGAACACCTGTTATTGTACATACAGCATATCCTGCTTTCAATATTCCTAGTGCATCTCTTAAACATGAACCATCAACAAAAATAATTTGATCATTTTCTTCCCATCGGGTGTCTTTGATATCAGGTCTTGGTTTTGTACAAAATTCAGTCACCTGAAGACAGTCGTGCTCGATGTCTTCGGTGTTCTCAATTTCGACATTTTCACTGGGAAACAAAGTTGCTGGATTCAACGTAGTGCACCTTTTCAGCTGCACATTGGGTGATCCCAAAATTATTTTCTCGTACCTTGTAAGCCTAGCACCGGTCATGTGCTGTGTTCGGGAACATGTCAAAAGTATTTTGACTGAGTGAGGGACCATAACTGTTAAAGGATGTCCCATCACTATTCCTTCACTCTGATTTAGGCTTATACCAACTGCTGCTACAGCACGCAAGCATCCTGGTAAGGCTGCTGCGACTGGATCCAAAGTAGCTGAAAAATATGCTACTGGTCTGTTTACGCCACCATGGGCTTGAGTCAAGACAGAGAAGGAACATGCATCATGTTCATGACAAAACAATGTGAAAGACTTTGTGTAATCAGGCATACCTAAAGCTGGAGCTCTGCACATGCATTCCTTTAATTCAATAAAGGCATCCATTTCATCTCTTTTCAACACCATTTCATCCAGCGCATCTTTCTGGGTCAGTTTCAGTAGAGGTTTGGCTAGAGTTGAGAAAATGGAAATCCATTGGCGACAGTAGCTCACCATTCCCAAAAACGTTCTCACCTCTTTTCTCGTCTTGGGTGGACTCATTTGAAGTACACTTGTTATTCTTTCTTTCATGATTCTTCTCGACCCTTTCTCTATTTGGTGACCCAAATATTTCACTTTCTTCTGGCAGAATTGTAATTTTGAAGGAGACACTTTGTGTCCATTCCTTCCCAAATGGTTCAATAGGGCAATAGTGTCAACCGTACAGTCATTTTCTGTCTTGGATGCGATCAGTAAATCGTCAATATACTGTACTAAGGTTGATTCAAAAGGTAATTCCAATGATTCCAAATCTTTCTTTAGAATCTGATTGAAAATTGATGGTGACTCTGAAAACCCTTGAGGGATTCGACACCAAATGTAGACTCTGTCCAAGAATTTGAAGCAAAAGAGAAATTTGCTGTCCTCATGAAGAGGCACAGAAAAGAATGCTTGTGACAAGTCGATGACTGAGAACCACTCTGCATCACAGGGAATATGAAACATTATTACAGCTGGATTTGGTACTACGGGACAACATTTGACTATCATGTCATTTATTTTTCTAAAATCTTGAACAATCCGGACCTTTCCGCTTGGTTTTATTAGTCCCATGATTGGGGAATTACATGGACTACTTAGTACTTCTTTCAGTAATCCCTGTTTCACAAACTCATCAATGAGTTGGGCGACTTTCATGAGAGTGTCTTGTGACATATGGTATTGTGGAGTCTGAGGAAAATTTACATTGGGTTTTACAGTCACTTTCACTGGTTCTGCTCCTTTGACCAAGCCTACTTCTTTCCCTGTCATATCCCACACTTCTTTTTCAAATGTTTCCTGTAACTCAGCAGGAATATCTGCTTCAGTGAGCATTGGATAAAGAGTAATCAGGGGATACTCTTCATCGACAGTTTCCACTTCGTCCTCTCCTAAACTGTCCTCTTCTTCCTCATCACTGTTTGTCTGAATTTTAATTCTATTCTATTATAATTACTTGAGCACATAATCGAGCATCCCAATTTGCACAATAAATCTCTCCCTAATAGGGATATTGGACTCGAGTCACACACCACAAATTTATGTGACCCTTGAAAGTTACCAATTCTGATTTGCACTGGATCTCTGACTGGGTTTGTCAGATACCTATTTGCTACTCCCACTACTTGAACTGTTCTCCCTGAAAGTGGCAAATTTGGTACTTTGATACTTTTGACTGTAGAGCGTGTAGCTCCTGTGTCAACCAAAAATGAAACGCTGTGACCCATAATTCTTCCTTCCACATACGGTCCCTTTTGATCAACTTCCAAAGATGCTGCAAGCATACAATTTCCCTCCTCGTCTGAACTTTCACTCTCCCATACATTGTTTATCCCACTCTCACTGTGTAACGGGAATTGGTGTACTGTGTCATTTTGATTCATTCCTTGACCCGTGACCTGTTGAGGAAGCATTACTTGTTGCTGATTCATTGATGCTAAGGATATTTGCATTTGCAGATTAGGTACCATAGGAAACTGCTGTTGCATTGGCTGCGATTGTACCATTTGTACACGCGGCATTTGCACCTGCTGTGGTTGTATGGGTTGTAGACCCTGCATCTGATTCACATTATTTTGGAAATTTGGTTTTGGACCTCTCAATGTCGGTCCTCTCATATTCTGAAATGTATTGACATCATTGTTTTGCTGACCTACACCTTCCTGCACCAACATTGGCCACTCCCGTTTCCAATGCCCGATGATTCCGCACGTGTGACATGGCATCACCTTCTTCATTGCCTGTATACCATTTGGAATCACAACAGTATTTAAATAAGGGCCATTATTCACAAAACCTCCTCCGCCTCTGCCTCTCATCTGTGGCTGAAACATAGCATTTCCCTGCTGTTGCTGCTGCGGCAACTGTTGTTGGAAACCTTGCAAGCCTTGTAAACCTGTCTGAGCTGCTCTAATCTGCATCACCATCACCTTTTCTGTTTTGTCTCAATCTCATCACTGCAGTATTTTGCATAGTTCAACACTTCATCGGTCAATTTTGACTGCCAACAAATCAAATGCATTTTAATCATCTGGCTGATTTTGGGTCTCAATCCTTCCACAAATCTGAACACAAAATGGAGCATGTCCGTTGCCTCAATCGTTTCCGTGCCACTGTAATTTTTAAATGCTTTCAACAATCTCTCATAGTATGCATGTATCGACTCTTTAACTTCTTGTGCTGTTCTGTCAATTCTCTGCCAATCCACATTTCTTGACGCAACTTTTGTTTTTAAATGCTCAATGACCTTATGGTATAAACTCATTACCGTAGGCGATGGTGCACCTGTGTCCCTATCTCTTTCAGGTTCACTTGTTGGCCAACCTACAGCCCTTTTACAATCTTCCCACAAATCTGCCGGAACTACAATTTCGAATAAAGTATTCAGGTCTTCCCAAAGACATTTTGCGAGTTTCACAAATCTATCTGTTTGTTGATACCACTCGATTGGTTTCTCTCTTAACTTAGGGTAATCATCTGTAAAGGATTGAATATCGCACCTGTGCCACGGTACATGGACAAGTTTTCTCCCTGCCGTTTCTCTCATTGGTAACATGGTTATCAGATCATCATTCTGTTGTACTTTCTCATTCCGGTCTGGGGTACTTTCTTTCTTCTTGTCCTTTTTCTTAACACACCTGCTCTCCCATTTGTCTAAACATCTCCAAACCTGCACGCTTTGCAGTATCTCTTTAAGGTATGTTTTCATTCCTGCAGATCTCATGTGTTCAAAATCTTTTGTTTCAAAGTCTAACCTGTAACTTCTGCTCAAGTGTTTGGTTTTACCTATGTCTACTTTGTTTCTGTCTGCAATTTCTTGTCTCCTCTTATGTATGCTGCTTACTTCTCTTGTAATTCTAGGGCAAATGTATCTCAGCTCTTCTTCTGTGTATGATTCTAACCTGTTCAGACCCATCGTTCCCTCTACTAGTTCATCTGCTTTCATGCCCAATCTTATTCTATTCAAATATTCTTCTCCTTTCCCTCTGGGTGTACTCTGTGGGGAGTTCAGGCTGTTCAACCATTGTGTTAACTGTTGCGTGATCAATCCCATTAATGTGGCATTTACGTCTACTGCTACTGATGGTTTCTGTAATATTTCTGTTTTTGAAGTTAGCGGTACTATTAGTGGTGGACTTGACCTTACCACAGTTGACGGAGCACAAACTGGAATTGGACTAAATTCCAACAAAGACCCAGATCTATTTGGCAGTGTTCCTACCGGAGTAGTTTCTTGAGTATTTTATATGTATCTCCTTCCTGTCTCATTTTGTGTCATTACCCCTTGGTCACATAGACTCGGCTTTGCCTGTATATACAATGGTACTGGCGGACCTACAGTGATAGGCATAGATATTGCGTCCGGATTCTGTCTGTTCCCCAAATTCTGTGGAATGTTAATTCCCACATTATGGTTCATCATTGCTGGCACGTCTGACTGGTTTTCTGTTGTTTGAATGTACTTTGGCGCTTCTTGCATCTGTTTTTGAGGCATCAAAATTTGTGTTGATTCGGTTTGAATCAATGTCGGTCTTTGGTAATTCTGTCCTCCTTGCACCATTAAATTAGAAGTCATTTCCAAATTATGCTCATCATAATAGCGCCTTTGAACCTGTGGCTGATAATCATTGACAGGTTTCAATTTCACCACGTCAGGATATATTCTCTGAACTTGTGGTATTTCTGGCGTAAAAGGCATATCAGGACTACTTTGCCTCTGCGATATTCTCAAATTCGGTGTTACAGTACCCTCTGTTGGTTCTGGAGGGGCAGTACTAGTGCTTGGGCCATTTTCGCTTTGCACATATGGTGATGGGCGGTCATTTAGCTATTGCAGAATTAACTCCTCATCGTCTGATTCGTCTGACCTTTTCGAATTTCTATTGTTTTCTCTATCTCTGGACTGACTCCTGTTTGTTTTATAGGTAGCTTTGCTTCCTTCCGTCTCTGCTTCGTCAGTAATTGCTGGAAACAATTTAATTCCCTGCAATATGTCTGATCTCCAAACCTTTTGAGTACTATCCCATCTAGCATCCGCTAGTGTCTTTTCTACTTTTCTCACTCTTGTCTCAAATTTCTTTTGTAGCTGCCTCCTAGCCATTTGTTCCCAAATTGCTAATGCTTCAAACTGTGCTGGTCTTGGAGGTACTTTCATGTCATATAGCGCAAATCTCAGATTCTCCAAGATTCTTAGGTTAAGCGTCCCATGGATGGGAAACGCTACGCTTCCATGCTTTTCTGTTAATTTACACCATTGCTTTAACCATAGACATGGTGCGACACCCTTTTCTTCAATCACGATGTAAGCTGGTGTACCCTCAGGCGGTGTTTCTTCTCCTACATTTGCTTTAATATATACATCTCCCCTCAAGGCATTCTTAAGTGCTTTGAAAAATTTAATCTTTCTGTCTTTTATTTTCTTTAAAATGTAATCAATAAGTGACTTTAATTCCCGGAATACTCTTTGCTTGCCTTTCCCCACTAATTGCGCTTCACGGACTGCGTCCAATCCGTGCACGACCCTTCTCACCAACCAACCTATCCCAGCGCGGCTCCTAGTGACGCCACACCCACACACTGCGTCTGACAAAGTCTCGCGGCTGGTCCTCCTTCATTCAGCTACACTCAAAATTAATTTCTGCAATATATTGCGAGAACTAACCAAAAAGAAGAAAACAAATCTGTCGGTTTACTACAGGAAGGGTAATACAATCGCTTCAGAAACCTTAGGGATTTTTCACTAGCCTCGGCAGTTATTCCATCTTTCTCGGCTTCCCACTATCGCAAGCAAAATTTGACCCGCAAACTTTACTCTCAACTGATCAATGAACTATTCTAGTGCGCCTTAGAATTCGTCAAATCTCAAAGTCGAGAATTTTCTTTTATTCCTCAACATTCGTACTGACTTGTTGACCACGCCCGATCAACCTACTAAACCGAACAAATTACAACATCAATCAAGTGTCTCATACACTTTTCAACATACTCCGGAGTCTCTTGACCTCGCAGGGCCCGTCTCAACATCAACAACCACGTGGACAATTTTTCTGCACAAAGCGCTACACACATATGAAGTTCGACGACTTCCCTACTCTCACACTTTGGAGTATCACTCCTCTAAAATTTTTGATTGGAGTTCGTAACCCCCTAAAATCCTCACAAACTTCACAATTCATCTGCGGCATAAGCTGTGCAAGCGCGAAACCCTAACTTCACTCATACTGTCACTAGAAACGCCGAAAACATTCTCACACCTCCATTTCCTCCATTCGCAAGCTCCGAGATTCCGAGAAAGTCATTGGGGATTTAGGGCATCATCATCTCTCCAACTTGTTTTATCAAAGAAAATTCTAACTTGAATCCGTCTATTGTTTGGATGGGGTCCCAAAGGGCGAAACCATCAATCTCTGCTACCATCTACTGATAGCGCGTCCAGTCTTTATAAATTACTTGTACTTGGACACGCTGGAGGTCAGATAGCCTTTTGACCGAGTTGGGTTCTCCTCATCCAAGAATAGTCGGATCACTCAAATCAATATTCAATAATCATTTATAATCAATGACCAATACTCAATTAATAGATCAAACAACAAATTTGTTAAACAGAAAATCAATAATTAGACACACCATGACCTTTCAGTCATGAATAACCACACCTGTTTATTAAAGGTTAATGAGTTTATTTCCCTATATTAACAAAGCTAACACAATATAAGTAAGTCTCAAAATCAAATGATATACGTATACGAACATTACTAGCTGTCCATAGCGACGGAAGAAACGCAATCTACGCAAAATCTGGATTATAATGCACTCGGTTATAGCAATACAAATCACTAATATAAGTAACTGAATTTGACTAATTGCATACATCGGTCAGCATATCAAGATTTCAATTTGGCATGGTGCATCAAATGAATGCCTCAACTAACCTCTGATTAGCATTGGCATGTGGGGCTTCATGCAAAACGAATTTAGTCAACACAAATTTAGAAAACTTCTAGCTTGGGCTCTGTCAAAATAAGCAGTTGGTACCTAAGAAGGAAAACACAATTCATAATACAATTATCCTTTCATAATTACCAAATACAATCAGCATTCAAGGAAAAGTCTTCGTCCTTCAGGTACTGGTTCGATCAGCATGGGGCAGATTTCAAAGGGGCAGAGTTAAAGCAAGTTTCCTTGCGGCAGCAGGGAAAATGGGGCAAAAGTTACTGCATGGACAAGACGGGGCAGAATTAAAGTGAAAGTCTCTAGGGTGAGAATTCTTAAAGTCTCTTTCTCTGCGACAGAGAAAAGCATCAAAGTGTCATTTAAAATGGCGTCTTGAATCTGGCTTCAAAATGGCATCAAAGAAAATGGCTGACTTCTCTTTGTCCGGTGGGTTTAAGTAAGAAACGTTCCAAATTCTTCAGGGTCTTCCATTGGAGGGTTCATAGGGTGGCTTCCTTTTGACCAATGAATAGTGTCTTTCTCTTAGTACTCATTTATGCATAAGGTGTCCTTGAAGTTTTGGAACACAAGTAGCAACAAAGTTTGCCAATTATTTCTGTATCAGTGTCCTTATTGTCTGCACCTGCAGAAACTGACCTTGCTTCAAAGGGGATGAAACTTGCCTAGCACGAAACCTTGAGATAAGTGTATTACTCATTTCTACTGGAAAAATACAGCCTTAAAGTTAAAATACGTTTTTGTTAATACAAGTGAAAACCACGCAGTTAAATTTGCGACCAGGCAACTAGGCCAAAGCCTCTGCTAAATTTAAGCTAAGCATATAACAGTTTCAACAAGAAAATCATGGAATACATCTGCAATTATGACGGATTACTACATTGTCAATTCTTCATGATTAATTAAGCTCGTTTATAATAATGGCGAACTACCTTGTGGGCACATTTTCCCACATACATTATTTTTCTTTGCTAAAATCACACTACCTTATACGATTTTGCTACATGATATATGAATATTTGTTAGTCTTTCTTTTTCTGCTTCATCACTACTTACATAACCCCTTCACTCGTGCTCCTCGTCCGAGTCCTTAAAACTTGGTGTCCTGCCACTTGGAAACACATTCATAAAGCATTTAGAAAAATTAAAAGAGAAAGACATCCAACAGTCGTTCTACTTTTTCATGGCAAGACCATTAAACGCTACCCTTCTGATCTGGGCATCCTGCTGCTTTTCCACCCTTAGCGCTTCCGAAGCTGTGATGGGGTGTTGTTGGGAAATGCGGTGAGTTTATTTTTCAACAATATCATTACCTTACTTGTATGTGTCTTGGTGCATTGCTTTGTGGGTAGCTGCCCGCTCATATGATGACCTGTGACGGGAAGTGAAGACAGCCCTCTTTATGGTGACACGTGGACACTAATAGGAGAGCCCGATGTCGAGTTTCTCCCATGTATAATAAGAAAGCAGTAAACTGACTAGGTGTTCATCAGGGGTCTACGTCCTGCTGAACTCTCACAAGAGTTTTTCAGTTTCCTAGGGAATCGATATATATAGCACAATGCTTTTAGTGTGTTCAGTTGTCTTCATAGGAGCTGCTACGGAGCACCCCAGATGCTTGGAGCACAGACATCATATTGCTTCTGTTGGAGTGTGTCTTTTAAAAGCAATAATAACATGAAAAGCTTGCAATATATTGTGTAATGAAGCTGCATAGAAAATGTGTTAACGTAGAAAATAATGTACACGTTTGAAATGTTCCCACGGGGAGTGGCTACCAATGTATACAAAGACTAATGAAACTTATTAATGATGAATAAATAATGTACTAATGTTTTGTATTTGTATTAGCATATCATAATTAGAGTCCCATATTAGGGGTTTGTTAACTAAATTACTAGGCCTTAGTTTAGCGAAGGTCTGGGCCTAGCTGCCTGGTCTCATATTAAGCTTTGTTTTTCCTAACGTGCAATGTGCCGTCTTCCTGAAGGACACGACGCTGTACTTTTCCAGAAGTTAGATGTGTGTGTAGCCGTAGTAAATTCTTTTCTCATGGGACCCGACTTGCTCAAGGAGACATTCTTGCTGAATGCAACAGTGTAATTCGTAACAGGTGCAAGGCTGCCTGGAGTAGGAGAAACAATGGGACTACTGACTGGAGCGTAAAGTGTAACTTTTCTTACTTGACATTCCAACCAATGGAGACGTCAATAACATGGGCCAATCAAAGACATGAGAACTGTGTTCTGTGGAAAATTCTAGTGAAGTGTGTGGAGAATTATTGGACAGAGATAATGATGCACCAAATATTATCCAATGGGGAATTAAGGACTAGTTTGACAGTTTTGATTTAACCGCATAACCTGAGGAGAAATCAGCCATTATTCAGACATTCCACTTTAAGCCATACCTTGCCATTATTCTTTCCAGACTTTGCCGTTTATTCTTCCTGATACTTTAACCATCCTCTATCTAAGTCCTTACTGATACTTACTTCTCCTCCATTTGAGGGAAGAGCCTTATTCCTTAGCTAATGCTATGCTGAGACTTTGCCCTGTCCTATCTTTGCTGATGGTGAATCGACTGATGTCTTGAGGACGAAGACTGACACTGTTTGCTGATTCATTGGATGGGTAACTATCTGATGAAAATTGTAATTGTCTGTTTGCCTTTTCTCTCTAGGTACCAACTGCGCTTTTGATAGAGGCCATAGTTAGATGTTTTCCAAATTTGTGTTCGCTAAATTGTTTTGCATGAAGCCCAACATGCTGATGCTAATTCGAGGTTAGTCAAGGTGTTCACAAATACCTGACGCAAATAGACAAATAGCTGAGTTCTTGCTTTGTTAAATCTTGCAATCTGAGACTTTGCTAAACTGTTCTTATTAATGATGTGTTAATGCCAAATGAATATTTTATATGCATTGATTAATTGTGTTCTAATTATAAATCTGAAGAGTTACTAATGAGACTGATTTCTAATGAGATTAACGGAGATGACTATTAGATTGTAACCAATAGGGAATAAATATCCTAACACTTAACTAGATTTGTGTGGTTATTCCTGACTGAAAGGTCATGGTGTATTCACTTTATTGATTCTTATTAAATGTTATTGATTAATATGTTGATTAGTTACTAAGAATATTGATTGGGTTATTGATATATTGATTTTGTGATGCCAGAAAGACATCTCATACTGGGAAGTCTCCGAACATGGTACAAAGGTTCATCGGCCTAGGCGTGTCCCCTTGTAAGTTTACTTATCAAGGTTCTGACACGCTATCACTTCCGATACTGAGGATGAAAGAGTTTCCCTTTGTAAAGGGCAATTGAAATGCTTAATCAAAGAGACTGTCAATGCTGTTGTTTCAGATCCTGAAGACAAAAGAGAAAAACTATCTCTTGGGATTGATGAGGAGCAAGAGGAAGGTCCAAATGGAAGATGAGTGCAGGAGCAACAACTAACTGAACTTCTTGGCCATGTTAGGGAGGTACTACATTTGGGAGACAAACCTATACAAAATGAGGATGTATTATTTGCACAATATGCTTTGTCAAAATCAGATGACTTGCCCTTTCATGATGTCATCAAAAACATTTTACTGAAGGAGTGGAAAGATATAGATACAAAATTTCCCAAGGTTTCTGGGCAAAAATATAACTTGGAAATTTTTTAGGGCTTTTCCCCCAGATTCCTAAAGTTAACTTGATTCTAGCAAACATGACTTCATCCGCTTTCCTGGCTTCTGAAGAAGCATCACTCCCAAATGCTGTCACAAGAAGTATTGACTCAACTTTGAAGAGAGGATGTTTGCTGCAAATTTTGTAATTCAATTGGGTACTTTGCAGGCCGTATTGAAAGATTTCCAGACACTTTCTGGTTGTCCACAAGATAAGTTGCATCCTACAGAAATCCTTTCTAAAATGGAATTACTAGCAAAGTTCCAATCCAACACATCTTTTGATTCCTTATGGTCATCAGCATCCTTGTGGTCTCAATCGATGGTAGAGGACAGCTTTGGTTGAAACTTTAGAAACTGGAAGCCTCTCAAAGGGATCTTATAAATGATTTGCCTTTTCAAGTCCCAAGCTTTTTGTTCTGAGCTTAATTACTTGGTACAGAAATCAACCAAGAATAAAATGGTGCTCCAACCATTTAAAGTTTCAGCTGAAAGAAAATCTTTTATTCAAACAAGAACTACTCACGTTTTACAAGATATTAGGCCTCCCTTTCGAGGCTAGACTCAGGGAGTCACCTTGTCAAACAAATCCTGGTCTCAGTCCAAGAACTCTATCAAATACCAAAGCAATAACTATATGATGACGCAAGTAGGAGGAAGAATCATGCATTTCTCTTCTCAATGGAAAACACTGGTAACAGACAAGTGGGTTCTTTCAGGTGCAAAGAATGGCCATGACATAGACTTCTTATCTCTTCCTCCAGTGCCTTGGGTTGCAACAACAGGTTTTCTGTAAATGAGGAATAAAAGAGACCTTATGACTTTGCAAAGCATTAAATTTTTTAGTTCCACAAGTGAATGGAACATTCATACCTGTTCTCAATCTAAACGAACTGCACAAGTTTGTACATTGCCCCATCTTCAAAATGATGATTCTACATGTAGTAATTATTTTGATTGCTCAAGGTGATTATCTAAGAACACTAAGCTTACAAGATGCATATTTACATGCCGGAGTCTTCCAACTAAAAAAAAATAATAAAAAAAATAAAGATATCAAGTAGGGATAAATTCACACCTAATTATCAAAGTGAAAACCTAAATTCTTCACTGAAAATTATTTCTTTAATCAGATTAAGTACAATTAGTTGATGCTTAGTGTCTACAAGTCACGCTCGTACATCTATATAACAATAACAAACAGTAAGATCATCAAAAATATTCAAAAGACAAAAAACTAAAATCACAAAGTCTCATATAGAGATACTATACAAAACATCACAGTATAAAAATGAACCAACATTTCCTTTGAGCACCGTCATAAATTAATCATAATCTGCTTAGCCATACAATGGCGAGAAGTATTTGAAGGAGGTAATGAGAGTGGTGTCAAGAGCGTATCGTCCATCAATCAAATGTCTATCACTGGTAAAAATATCCGATACGGTCCAAAGTCATTAAATCCAATTTTTCAGAAATTTCAACTGACATTCCTCCATCGTTGTGGTCAACGTGTTTCGGCCTTTATAAATCTGGCCTCCTCAGGACAACAGTACTAGTACCTATATATACAAAATACCAAATTAAAACAATAGTGTGGACTTTTCAACATAAACCACCAGGTGTGAACACACACCACCTGTTCACCATAAAAAGGCAGTCTTCCAACTAGTTAACAATTGCTGAGGTTTGCGTTAGAAAATCAACAGTAACAGTTATAAGCACTGCCACTCGGCATGTCTTCTGCTTTTTGGATATTGACCAAAGTATTGGCTCCATTAGTGGCATCTTTGCATCTACAAGGAGTGCAAATCTTTACTTTTCTCTATTATTGGGTAATCTCTGATTGTTCATTTTTTAAGGCACAAATGAGTCTCAACAGGGTATGTCAATGTCTGAGGTCGACGGGGTTCATTATTAACATGAAAAAATCCAGTCTTATCTCAGAACACCAAACTCTTTTAATTGAGCTCTGTTCGACACTATTAGGGTCAAGTGTTTCTAACAGAGAAGAGGAGATTGAGTTTGCAACTTCAATTGCAGAAGTTACTATTATCACCACAAACCACATCCTGAGATTGGCTAAGGGTGCAGGGCTAGAATGACATCCATATCAGAGGTCTTATCATCATCTGAAATCTGTCATAACATATCTACCGGAATATTGGTCTCTGTAGTCAGGGAACTATGATTTTTGATTATAGTAATGGAGGAAAAAAAACGAGATTCACAATGGTGGTTGAATCCCCAGAATTTGCTGAATGGAAATTATTTCAAATGTCCAACCCCAACAATTCTGACAATGGATGCAAGTGCCTTGGGGTGGGGTGCAACTCTGGGGGAAATTCAAATAAAACAGAGTTTGTGTCAAGTGGAGGTACAACAATCCTCCAGTTGAAGAGAACTGATGGCAATCTGTAAGCCAATTCAGTCTTTGTCCACTCATTTCATTGAAAAATTAATAGTGATGAGAATGGGCAACCATGTTGCCAAAAGCTGCATCAACAGGTAGGGTGGTACGAATGTAAAATTCCTTGCTCAGATTGCACATAAGATCTGTTCCTGGGCATTAAAAAAAATTCTGAGTCTAACAACATTGTACCTTCAAGGGGCTCTGAATGTCTTGGCAATGGACTCAGACGGAACCGTCCTTCATCTCTATAGTATTGTCTAAGGGAGAAAGTTTTTGGTAGATCATAACCAGATTCAGAAACCCTTGGTTGGATGTTTTGCAACCACCTCCTGTACCCAGCTCCCACAATTTTGCTCTTAAATAATATTTCCCCAGGAATGGGAGATAGATGCTATGTCAATTTGTTGGAAGAGTGCCATTCTGTATGCCTTCTCTCGAATTTCCCTCCTCCCTAAGGTGCTTCAGAATATTCAGGAGGAGAGGGTTGTACTCATTCTGGTGGCTCCATTTAGGCCTTGTTGGGCATGGTTTCCATTACTCACAAATGTGTCAGCAGCTCAGCATTTTTATATTCAGACACACCCTTCACCTCTCAAAAATTCTGACTCTGTCAAGGAAACAATTGATGGGTCCAAATCTGATGGCCTGGCTCACTGAAAGGAGATTTCTTCAACTTTAAGGTTGTTCAGCAGAGGTGTCATTTGAAATTTAACTTTAAAGCCTTCAATTATTGATGAGTACTGGAGTAATTGTGCACAATTAAGGGGAAACCCTAAATTGTGACCCTTTCCAGGCCCTGGAATTTTTGAGAGAGGGGTTTATGAAAGGGCAGGCACCATCCACCCGTTTCAGCGCAATGGGTTGCTATAAAAGGTTGTTGAGGTTCCAGGGTAACATACACCATATCACCTCTTCAATGTCTAGATTGTTAAAAAGCTTCTGAAATGGGAAATCAGATGTTTTGTCACCTTTTGTAATATGGAATTTTCTGTAGTTTTAGAAAGTTTACAGAAGGGACATTTTGAACCTTTGTAAACTAAATTGTCTTTGTTAGCAGCAAAAATGCAATTTCCTTTAGCTATGACATCTGCTAAAAATTGGGCGAATTGGATGCCCTAATCATCTCTTATCCCTACCTTAGATATTTTCCTGACAGGATGGTCTTAAGAACAGACCCTAAACTTCAACTGAAAGTTCAATCCAAATTAAATTTACATCAGGAAATTGTTATTCTTATTTTTTCTGCTTCCGATGAGAATCAAATTTCAACTGCCATAGATATAAAGAGAGCATTAATAATTAATTAGTTTATCCAGACACAACTAAATAATTTTTATATACTACGGCTCTTTTGTATTTTATGGCTTAGCCCCAAAAAGGGAGACAGGTATCAACTCCCACTCTCAGTTGTTGGGTTTGACAGACAGTCTCACAAGCTTACATTTCCTGTGATGTACTGTTCCAAAAAAGGTCCAAGGGTGCTCTAGGAGTGCAGCTTCCACCTCTTGGGCAGAGACAGCAGAGGTTTCTTCCAGGAAATCTGTCAAAGATAGTATACGCTGTAGGAAGTTGGCTCTCTATACAGAGCTCTAAAATAAAGTACATTGTGCAGAGGCAGAAATAGATAGGTTTAGAGCTCTATTTGTGGTGGTGTGGGCAAGGAGCTAGGCTTATCATGGAGTTCTGTTAAGCATTTCTTGTACTCACGGAGGCAAGAAATGAGACACACACTCAAAGAATAAATCTGAGACTAATTAAAAAACATACAGTTGCTTTTATATACACTTTGAACCCAAGAACTTTGTGACAAGGTAAGCAGTTTTTAAAATAAAAATGCTTCGTTGTTTCAAAAATCGACAGTGCAATATTCAGAGTCTTGAATGTTGACCTAAGGAAGGAAAACAAGAATGTAGTTTCTCAGGTGAGTGCAAATTTACAATTGAAGTCTTAAGGGTTTCATGCTAGCACCAGGCAAGGTTCAGGTTGGTACCAAGAGTGCACCCACAGCAGCATGCGGGTGGCTGGGTGCCAAGGTTGAAGTCTTAGTCAGTGCTCAATGTTAGTCAATGGAGGCTGGGGGGGGACTGAGGCTGCGCTGCTCCCAGGTAAGTACATGGATTGTCAGAGGTTGGTTTCTGGGGGTTGAGGCACGCACTGAGGGGGCCATAAGGCAGCACCAAAGTTACATCTTCAGTGGCACAGAGGTGGCTGGGTGCAGTGTGCCAACAAAGCGTTGGGTGCCCAATGCTATCCAATGGAGAAGGGGGTATCCACTGCAGGTGAGTTCAACAGGGTGGAGGTGGATCTCCTGGGGTTGAAGCAAGGTCAAGGGGGAGCACAAAGCCACACCAAACTTACACCCTTAGTAGCACAGGGGGGCAGAGCACCAACACAGCATTGTGCTCCCAAAGTTAGTCAATGCAGGGAATCACTTTTAGACACGGGCTGCAGGCTCTGGCCAGGAGGCTGGGAGAGGTCAACCCATAGCTGCCTAGGTAAGTTAGGATTCCAGGGGTAGTAGGGACACCAACTGTCTAGGTTCCCAAGGCCCAGGGGCTCCAAATGCAGTGGTGTCTTTTGGTGTCTGAAAACAGCTTACCGAGCAGGTCGCGGTCAGGGGGAGCCCTCGGATTTAGGCTGCAGGCATTACTGTGGAGTCGGGCAGGGGTCAGCCCATGATATAGTCTGGATCAGAATCACTGGGGAACCTTCACTGGACTGGTGGGTCATTTGGACTCAGGCCGTGGGCATCAGGTGCAGAGGTGGTCCAGGCGGCGGTTTTGTAGTTTCTCCGGCAGACTTCCTTCTTCTTTGGAGATGTTTCTTTTGAACTGGTTCACTGTCCATTGGGGTTCTTATTCTTTATTGAAGGCATTGGAGGACACTGGGCATCAGGACAGTCGTCTTCTGGGTGCAGTTTCTTGGAACGCTGCAGACAGGCCGGTAGGACTGGGACCAAGTCAGTTGCTGTCCTCAGTCTTCCCTGCTGGGCAACTTGTGTGGTACCCAGCTCTACTTAGGTCAACAGGAATCTGATCCTAGGGTTCTAGGTGCCACTTAAATACTGAATTTAGGGGTGTTACCAGGTGGTGCCAATGGGCTACTCACCTTTGGAGTAACTACAGCCTTCTTATGACCACTTCCTTTGGGAAGTGGGCATGGCCCTAACACTATTGGCTTAATTCCTTCCACACAAGATGGAGGAATTTAAAAAGTAGTGTCCACTTCAACTCATCCACCTTAGGGGTGAGATTTGCACGAAGTGGGCACTCCTCCTATTTTAACTCATTTTCCCGCCAGTGCTGCCGCCAAATTTGGGGCAGGACATGGGAGGGTCGGTCATCTCCACCAGATGGAGAGACCTGGGTCACATTACAAGAGCTGCAAGGTCTTTGAAGCTCCCCTCCTGGACTGTCCATCTGCCTGGGGGACAGGTAACACCTCTGCCAAGTGTAGGCTTTTGTCTCTGGGCCTCAATAGCACTGGCTCTCACTGTGAGGATCCAGAAATGTGTCTTTGAGGGTTGAACTGGCCAGGACCAGTCAGTCAACACACTAGTAGCTGGTAGGTTGTCAGGGGGCACCTCTAAGGTGCCCTCTGTGTGCATTTATTTAATAAATCCATTACGGGGGCCAGTGAGGGTTGATTATTCTGAGATGCTTTATACCAAACATTCCAGGATTCAGAGGAGCCATCATGTAGCTGGGGAACTCAAAATGACCATGAATTTTAAATGGCTTCTCTGTACACCTACTATGTCTGAGAATCTACGAAGACACAGCAGGGGCATACCTGCTCCTGCAGATATGCCCTCACATGTAATATAGTGCACCCTGCCTTAGGGCTGTAAGGCCTGCTAAAGGGGTGACTTACATATATTGAATGCAGTGTTTACGGGACAGGGCACAGAGGCTGTTTGTCATGTTGTGTTTTCTCTTTGGGGAGCACCCTCTCACTCAGCCTGCTTTGGCAATCTGCATGAGGTTGGTGCTAGGTCATTCAGAGTGGCACAAATTGTGCTGCAGGTCTGAGGGACCCTCTCCAGTACCCATGCCCTAAATACCAGGGGTACATTTTACTAGGGGCTTATATCGGTCTGGAGGGTATCTTTATTTTAGGGAAGGAACACTGATACTAGGGACCTGGTTAGCAGGAACCCAGTGCACCTCAGTTTAAGTTGCATCCAAAACCAGGCAAAAGGTGTGTGGGGATAATGCAACCAAAATCGAGCTCCCTAAACACACCACATACTTTTATTTACCATTTTCAATGAAGTCTTCTATGAGAAGAGAATGCAAATTTTGCTATAGGCATCTTAAAAACTGCAATGAAGTAATTGTAGGTTTTCCATTCTCTGTAAATGTAATTAAAATAAAGAGAAACATGAGTAATTTGTTTAAGCAATGTTTCTTTTTGTTTGGATATATCGAGGAGCACATATTCAGGAGAAATTGTTTCATTACTTACCGGTAAACTTAATTTCCCCAAGTCCTAGAGAGCCTATCCCCAGTCTTACATCTCACCCTTTCTACCTTCTCCAAAGGCATAATGCCAACTCAAATTCGCTTTGTGATGGCAGTATGCCGAGATCGGAAAGGGAGGGTTTAATAATATTGCCTTAGAAATAGTGGAAGGACTTTTGAATGTCTTTCTCTTTTCATTTTACTAAACACTTTAATGTGCTGGGGGCCGGGGATCTCAAGTGATGATGACTGATATGAGGAGCACTAGGACTTGGGGTAATGAAGGCTTCTTGTAAGTAATGTAATAATTACCATGCCTTTCAAAAGTCGACCACCAAAAATACTTTATTTGCTAGAAGAACGTGAGCACTAGTGGCTGAATGTGTCTGAAAAGACACTAAGAAAGGGAGACAATGTGCCAGCACCTCTCTTCCTGAACACCTCCTCGACCTAGAGGTTTGTGTGCCTTATGAGGAGCACATGAAACACCGCTTTAATGCTCCCTGTCTTGAACGGGTGCAGTATGGGCTACAGGTACGGTTGTGCAAGGGCGATGAGTGCTTTAGACCATATCTACTTGAAAAGCATATATTCCATCCCAGAAGATTACAATTTTCATCCAGTACTAACAGAATAGAAATTACATCACCCATTCACCTCAATAGCACAACTCTGTGGTTCACTGAATATAGTTTTATGTTATCGAACCACTTTCAGAAGGACCACACCTATTGAATGAAACACCTTCCATTTCATCAAATCCATCATTCATTGGTTCATAGAAATACTTAGGAAGACCCACCTTTTCAGACATTTTGCATTGCAGTACCCCTCTGACCCAATGGATCACATGTTCTACAGAACTGCAAATTTAAACTTGTGACCATATTCCTCACCAAAGGTGACCCCAAACCAGATGCCAGAAACTACTGCCAGAGGCAACGTATGCATTTGGCACACCCACTTTCATTAAATTCTGTATTCGTTTGTTCGGTTCAAATTTGGGGCTTCGGTTTACTTGTGCCCTAGGCGACTAAATAAGGGGCAGATTTTAGAGGCCCTAGTATCTCCTTGTGCAACATTAGCGTCATTTTTTTTACGCTAATGTGGCCCAATGAGGCCAAAATCACTGTGTGAAATTTACAAAGTGGCCAAATGCATGCGCTGCACCACTTTGTAACCCCTTGTGCCACATTATGCTCCAGGCATAATGAATGCAAAGGGAGCAGTCCCCCTTAGGGGGGCTGAAAAAATGGTGCAAAGATATCAAAGAGATTTCTTTGTGTCATTTTTTTGGGTACTTTTAAAGCCTGCACAGAGCAGTCGTTAAAAAGAGGCATACCATTATTTACAATGGGTCTTAATCGAGTTTGCAGTATTAGTGCCAAGATTGTTGACACTAATCCTGCTAAGCTCCAAACTAGCTAGAAAAATGTTGACACTAGTTCTGTTAAAACAGTAGTTATTCATGAAATTATTAATTATTATTTATGTATTCTGAGAGTTGAATTTGTATAGAAAATGTAATAACGTAGTGAGAAATAATGCACTAATTTGAAGGTGGGCCCACGTGAGTGGTCGCCAATGTTCACAAAGTGTACTTATTAATGGCTTATTAATATGAAATGATGAGCTCATGATTGATTAAATGTAGTAATATATCATAGGCCTTAACTTGACGAGGTCTTGGCCTAGTTGCACGGCCTCATCTCAAGCCGCATTTCTTAATCAGCTTATAAAATGGATGCATAGAGAATTAAATTGTGATTTTCAACTGTGCTGACCAAGTGCTTTGAGCTGAAATCTTTTCTCATGAGAACTGCTTGCTAGGAGATGATGCATTTGTTAATAAAATAATGTTTAATGTAATGTGTATGTGTATGAGACTGACTTTCTCAGGAGAAGACAGTGAACGTACTGACTAGAGTATAAGCTGCAACAATATTGTTACCTGATGAGCGCAATGAGGAGAACAGAAGAGACAAGAACCAATCTTCGACATGTGAACCATGTACTAGAAGAATTGCAGATATGAGGGTTTAGTTTCATTGGATTAAATGTAAACATGCGATTCTTGGACCAATTTGGATATGGGAAGCAGTTTTAGGAAATCTAACTTAGCCAGACTGCACAGAGGAGTGATACCGCCATTATTTTTTTGACCGTCTTGAGAAGAGATGTGCTTAACTTTATTGCTTAAAGAGACTTTGCTTTTTCTGAACCTTGATGTTGAATCCTGATGCCTTGCTGACCAGACTGATGTCCTGATGACAAAGACTTTCACAGCTTGCTGAACCATTTGAGGACAGGTATACTGATTATGAATCTGATTGTTATATCTATTTGCTTTGTTTCTCTGCACCAACCGATATTTTGATAGAGCCATAGTTAGATGTTTTTCCAAATTTGTGTAACTAAATTGTGTTGCCTGAAGCCCAAACATGCTATTCTAATCTGATGCTAGTTAGATTCTCACTGATGAGGTTTGCTATATGTAATAATAGTTGATGTATTTTCTTTGCTGATTTGATAGAGCCACACCACCGAACTCCACTGGACAGACCATCGCTGCATCCACTTCTCCTTCAAGAAACCCACAACACACCACCACCCACAACGGATCCCCCACCACAGTTGGAACAAGGTCACCGAAGACCTACCTATTGCGATCCTCTCCCAGAACCCACCCATCGACACCACCGACACTGATGTAGCTGCCCGCAACTTCAGGCAATGGGTCAACACCTGTGCCAATACTCTCGCCCCAATTAAGAATCCCTCCAATAGACGCACCGACAGAAAGGCCTTCTGGTTTACCGCCGACCTCCACGAATCTTAGCAAAGCTGCCGAAGACTCAAAAGAAAGTGGCGCCAAGATCAGACTCTGGACAACCACACAGCCTTCAAAAACGCCATCCGCAGATACCACCAACTCATCCGGCCGCCAAAAGAACCACCTTCAAAGACTGAATAAACAACAAAGCCACAAGGAGCTCTTCAATGTCGTGAAGGAACTCTCCAATCCCAGTTCCAATGCCAATGATATCCCGCCATCCCAAGACCTCTGCGACTCCCTAACCTCCTACTTCCACCGCAAGATTGCAGACATCCACGACAGCTTCAGCACCCAGACCCTCCTGGCAACCACCAACAAGACAGATTCACCTCTGACCAACCTCCTGCTCTCCTGGACCCCCGTCAACGACAACAACACCATCAAAATCATGAACACCATCCACTCCGGCGCTCCATCAGACCCCTGCCTTCACCACCTCCTCAACAAAACAAGCTCTGTCATTGCACCACAACTACGGAAGATCACCAACCACTCCTTCAAGTCCGCCACCTTCCCGGAGAGCTGGAAACATACTGAGATCAACGCCCTCCTCAAAAAAAACAAAGCGGACCCAAAGGACCTCAAGAACTTCCGGCCTATCTCCCTGATCCCCTTTCATGGCAATAGTCATTGAGAAGGCCATCAACAGACAACTAACCCACTTCCTAGAGGAGAACCGCACACTGGACTCTTCCCAATCCGGATTCCGCAGCAACCACAGTACCGAAACCACCCTCAATGCCGCCACCGACGATATCAGAACCATTCTGGACAGCAGCGAAACCACGGCCCTCATCCTCCTGGACCTCTCGGCCACGTTCAACACCGTCTGCCACCACACCTACGCTCACGCCTCAGCAATGCTGGAATCCACGACAGAGCCCTGGACTGGGTCACCTCCTTTCTCACAAGCAGAACCCAGAGAGTCCACCTCCCCCCATTCCGCTCAGAGGCCACCAAAATCATCTGCGGCGTACCCCAGGGTTATTCCCTCAGCCCGACCCTCTTCATCTACATGGCCTTACTCACTAACATCGCCCGATCCCACAACCTCAACATCATCTCATATGCCGACGACACTCAGCTGATCCTCTCCCTCACCAAGGACTCCGCCAAGACCTACCTCCATGAAGGAATGAAGTCCATCGCCGAATGTATGAAGATCAGCTGCCTCAAACTCAATTCCGACAAGACGGAAGTCCTCATCTTCGACTCCACCCTCTCCGCATGGGATGACTCCTGGTGGCCTGCCACTCTCGGAACCGTTCCGACTCCCACCGACCATGTACGCAACCTAGGATTCATCTAGGACCCCTCACTATCCATGACCCAGCAAGTCAACACCATCTCCTCCTCCTGCTTCAACACCCTCTGCATGCTCTGACAGATCTAAAATTGGATACCCAGCCCAAACCAGAAGAATAGTCACCCAAGCCCTCATAAACAGCAAGCTGGACTTCGGCAATGCCTTCTACGCAGGACCCATGGCCAAACTTCAGAAGAGGCTGAAACGCATACAGAACGCCTCCGCACGCCTCATCCTGGACATCTCCCACCACTGCCACATCACAGACCACCTGAAAAACCTGCACTGGCTCCCAGTCAACAAGAGAATCACCTCCAAACTCCTCACCCAGGCTCACAAAGCACTGCACAACACTGGACCAGAGTACCTCAACAGACGACTCTCCTTCTACACCCTGACCCGGCATCCCTTCTTGGCCGACCTTGCACTCACAACCGTCCCAAGCGTCCGCAGAACTACAATCGGCGGTAGATCATTCTCACACCTCGCCACCAAAACGTGGAACACTCTTCCAACCCAACTGCGCCAGACTGAAGACCTCCTTACCTTCAGGAGACTTCTCAAGACCTGGCTGTTCGAGCAGTAGCAGCACCTCCCCTCCACCTTCTTTCCCCTCCCCTCCTTAGCACCTTGAGACCCTAACGGTGAGTAGTGCATTTTACAAATCCCTGATTGATTGAGTGATAGTTAGATATTTTTCCAAATTTGTGTGACTAAATAGTTTTGCATGAAGCCCAAACATGCTATTCTAATCTGATGTTAGTTAGGGTTCTCACTGAATGTATGTATGTAATATCATTTGCACAGTCATTCTTGCTATTAATTTGTACTGTAACTTTAAAATGTGTAGTAGCTCAAGCTTTGATTAGATTGCGATTCTTTCGCCACTTTGGTCATCCAGTATTGTTTCTGTATGTTTATCATTTGAATTTGAGATTAAGTTATGTAACATTAGCATTGTTAATATAGGGAAATAAACATTCTAACTTTTACACAAAGGCGTGGTTATTCATGACTGCAAGGTCAGGGTGTGTGACAATTACTGACTCCTATTAATTACTAATGTTATTGATTGTTATTGATCGGCATGTAATGGGATAAATGGTGGAAAAACCTTGAAGCGAGTCAAAAGGTTCATCAACCTATTTGCCTCTCCTTGTAGGTTTACTTATTAAGGACTGACGCTAACAGTTCCCTAACTGCAGCCATGGTGCCCCATATCTTAGATATGGAGCACACCAGGTGGCATTAGGGAGGTGCTGAGGGGCACATGAAAAGTGGCGCAGCACTGGGTGTCCAACTTCTCCAAACACATCGCAGGGAATATTTACTATCTAGCTCCAACGACTAGCCATCTTGACTAGCCTCTTGAAGAACTGAGCAACATACACAAACCAATAACTGGAATCAACTGTCCTCAAAACATCTACTTGAGTTAAATGTTTTGCCAATTGAGGTTTTGGACCCATGCAAATACAGCTAACTTAATGAAAAAACTCTTATTCATCAAGGGGTGCTTTTGCTTTGCAACATGGGACCCCTCTAAGTCAAGAGCCACTGTTCCAAGTGACAATTGTTGAATTCCCTAGCTGTTTTGTTATTTCTGGCTATTCTGCTAGACCTTGAGGCATTAAAAATGTTATGCCGCTTGGAAGCCTTGCTGGCTGCTTTCCCAGAAGTGTTTAATGTTCACAGTAACAGCAGAGCGGGTTTGTGCGCAGAGCCGGATCAATGCACAACCTGTTCTCGAGAAGCTGCGGAAGAGCTGAAAAGGAGGCAACAGAACATGACGTTTCACATTTGCTGAATCATCAGAGGAAATACTGGAATTATTTACTGAGGCAGAGATACAATAAAAGAAGAGAAAGGATTTGATGGACGGCGAAAAGCAGATGGAAAAAGCTAAATATTTACCAACCTTCGCTAAATTTGGAAGTTGCCATAGCTCTTTGAAAAGATGTTGGAAACAAGAAGCCCTAGCTTTGTGCACCCCTGCTGATCACTAATAACTTAGATACATTAGGCCATATTTACAAGAAAGTGGCGCATCAATAGTGATGCACCACTTTTCTTGCAGCCCCTTTGCGTCCCCTAACACCACCATGACGCATGTCAGGGGCAATAGCGTCATTTTTTTGACGCTGTTGTAAAGCTATACTGAATTAACATAAACAAATTACGTTAACCCAGTATGGTGTTAAGAGGCACATTGAGATCAACGGGAGCCTCATTTCAATGCCTGCTTTAAGCAGTTTTAGTGACCCTCAAATGAGGGAATTCCCCCTTTGCGTACATCATGCATATATTATGCATGATGTGGCGCAAAGGGTTTACAAGGTGGCGCAAACCTAGGCCAATATTTATGTAAAATGAGGCACAGCTGCGCTAGCGCAGTTGTGCATCAAAATAATTAACGCGAGCTACCGTCATTTCCATCCATGTGCCATATTTAAAGTGATGCACAACAGCGCTAAGTAATAGCTAGTGTCACAGAAAATGACGCTAGTCGATGATGGATGGCGTTATATAAAATGGCGCAAGTGGGCTGAAAATGACGCTAGACTAGCAACAAAAAATAATGATGCCTGTCTAATAATAGACAGGGGCCAGTACCACTACCACAATGTCCAACACAGGGGACCTGTGTCCCTAGGACAACCCTAACAGAATAAGTGCCAGAATAAGTGCCAGCCGGGGGGGCCATGTAAGAGGCCCCCAGTGGCACACAACAGACAAGTACGTATACTTACGGAGGATGGGCTCCCTCCACTTGTAGTGTCTCTGTGGTGATGGTGGTGGTGATGCAGGGGATTGGGGTGGGCCTCAATGTGCCCAAAATAGTGACATCATGGTGGACTCCAGGGTGTTTGCACTGTGTTTCTCTATGGAACTGTGCCCACCATCACTTTAACGTCTGGTCTGGCCAAGCGTTAAAATTTTACTCCAATTGGCCTTCATGTCATTTTTTGGATCTGCCCCGTTAGTGTCTGTCGTTTTTGCGTTGGGAGGTAAAAATGGCGCTGGGGGGGGCTAGAATCATTTTTTGGAAGGAAACACCCACATTCCATATCATTGTCACAATACAACGCACAGTGGTTTGGCGCTCCCAAAAAATGATGCTAACTCAGATATTTTGACGCTAGATGGGTCTAGCGTCAACATATAAATATAGAGTTAAGTTAGCGTTGCTTTAGTGTCCTAAAAACTGACACTAAGGTGGCGCAAACATTTCATAAACATGGGCCCTAGTTGGTGCCACCTTGTAAATATGACGCTATGGTAGTGGCCCATTAGCATCGCATTTGTGGTGAAAATGTTGCCGCAAATGTGAAGCTAAGAGGCGCATGGGCCTTGTAAAGCTGGCCCATTATTCGCATACATTAATGGCGAGTCACCGGCCCTGTATTCTCCGGGTTTAAAGTGCTCAGTTTAGAGAGTACTCTGGCTCTGCAGAATGCCACCTCACTGCCCACATCCTGCGCACTACAGCCTTAGCCCAGTCACTCTTCAGTGGTCTGTGATCCCTGGGTAGAACTTTGCAAACATTCCTCTCGTTTATCCTATTTAACCAAAAATGATCTTGACAAAGTCCTCGGGAGAGCAGTCACTCTCCGCTCTAGCCCTGCAGCTAAAGGTTTTCACTAAACTGGCCTCCTGTGACCGCAGTGGCTCTGACCTATGAATATGTATTAACCTGACAGCTCACAGGCTTTGATGATTGGGGACTGAGGATAGAGGAGAATCAATAAATGCAGGTTCTAAAAGGGAGATGGACTGTGAAAAGAAGTTGACCTATTTACATTTATGCCATGCAATCTCCAAAATATGTTACAGATTACACTCGTTTGTAAATTACGTTATGTTAAATCACGCTCATTTTACAGCGATAGTATGTAACTGCTGTTTCTGGACACGTAAATAAGGGGCAGGGTTGAGATGGTGCGTTATGTGCAATATAATTCACCTTGACACACTGTTATGCACAACACAAACTCAGTGTGACACTATGATGTATAGCACAAGTCACGGGAATGCAGGATCATAAACAGCACAAGTCATGATGTCCCACCATTCTACAGAAAAGATCATGGTGACACCTTGTTATGTAAGATTCATAGGTGCAGGTAGAGCCAGGGGCACCGGAATTATGCGATTGTGTAGCTGCAGGCTTTTTTTCACATCATTTGAATCATCTGCCTCATAATCCTCCGAGTTTAGTAAAAAAAAAAATACTAAAAGCTTGGCGACGTATTAGCTTGTAGTGGCATGCCATGTGCAAAGGTTAAGTAGGTCCTCTTTCATTTGCTTATTTCTGTATTTGGTTGTTCAACTGATTTTAATGAGGTGAAATATTTGCCTCGACAATATCAACATGTGTAAACATTACAAAATAAGGTAGTAATAAAAAGGTGCAGCATTAAACAACATATTTTAGTTAGTCTTGTCTTAGTCAACCCTTCTGCATAACTTGGTACCCCATGCTGCATAACGCCAGTGGTCCTGGGTATAGCACACGTTATAGGTATGTAGTAGCATGTAAGGCCCATGTCACAGTGTCTCACCGTTGTACAGAAAAGGTTACTGTGACATACTATCTTGCACAGCACAATTCGTGGACATAGCAGAAGTCATGGGTATGTAGTCCCATGTACAGGGCGTCACAGTGTCCCACCATTGCACTGAAAAGGTTGTGGCGACACCCTGTCTTATCCAGAACTATTCATGGATACAGCACAAGTCTTGAGTACTTAGTACCGTCTACACCACATGTCTCGGTGTGCTATCATTGTATCGAAAACTTTGTGGTGACACACTTATGTAAAGCACACATTGTGACGTCAAAGTTGTGAGTAGCAGAGGTCTTCTAAAGCAAAATCCTATTCAGCACAAGTCATGGCGATACACTCATGTACACTGTTCCTATCCAAAGTCCAGATAAATACAAGTAATGTGCCTGAATCAAACAATTGTCGATGGGAATGTTTATAATTCAGAGCAAAAGACCTCACTCACCAACAAGGGCAGCATGCTTCATCATCAGACTGCTCCTTGTTGAGCCAGCGCTGCAGGTCCCCAAAGGAGCCCTGAAAAGGGCTCTTTGCCAGAGTTTTTTTACTTACTTGGGAATAGGTAAAATTTTGAATAGGTAAGAAGTTGATTGTGGAAGTGTAGATTGGTGAGAAAGTGAGATTAAAATTAACTAAGGTACCCCACTAAAGTTATTTTATTCTGTAGGTTCTTGTTAATGGATAAAAACAGAGTGGAATATATAGGGAAATAATGTTCCTTATAATTCTCTACTACTTGTCAACACGTTTCTTGCCCTTTATTTAGTCTGAAGACCTAAGGCAATTCATCAGGACCCTAATGACCCAAATTGCGTTCAATGGGACCCTAACTCGATTTGAGGAGTGTGTCCACAGTTAAAAACCACCAAACGTGTTTCAAAATTAGTTCTACCTCTTGAAATTCACAGGGTAACCCATAACAAAACAACCAAACTAAAAAATGCAATAAACACACACATACATGAGGGAGAGAAATATCTCAGGTCAGTTACCAGTACAGTTTTTATGCATGAGTAAGGTTCAGCAGTCAACCAACATATATTACCCACCACAAATATTGCACCATTGTGCTGCCACAGCCATAAATGAACACCATATCAAATTGACAGACGCCCATATCACCAACAGAAATTGAGTAAAAATACAGAATTGTCTTACCTATTCCCCACTAAAATCAGGACAGTTAGGTCTCGCTGGATCGTGAAAACCACTCACTGTTAGTTTCTGAATAGGGTGATAATAGTATCAAGAAGTAAATAACATTCTCAATTCACAGCATGTCTGTACCTTAAAGGCCCTTAAATTACTTCTGAATATGTTCCTAGACAATGGGCATCTCCTACCCCACCTCCTCAATCCTGGACATGATGCTGTAGATGGGCGTGTTGTAATAGTACAGAGCAGTCAGCAAGGCATGTAGATACGTCACTGACGTGATCACGTAATTGTGACCAAACAACAAAGTACCAATTGGGCTTGAGAACAATGGCTCAATGTCAGCACCATGTTGTTAGAAACTTATACAGATTTAGGCCCATATTTATACTGTTTGACGCAAACCAGCGCTGGCGCTGGTTTGCATCAAAAATTTTACAGCCGGCTAACGCCATTCCTACGCGCCATGCAGGCGCCTTATTTAAGGAATGACGTTAGCCGGCGCTGCGGATTGGTCTGAGTAAAAAGAAATGACTCAAACCAGGCAGCGTCGGCGTAGGGGAAAATGGGGGTTGTGAGTCACAAAATGGTGCAAGTCAGGTTTGAGGCAAAAATCATACCTCAAACCGGACTTGCGCCATTTTTTGACGCACAACCCCCATTCAAATGACTCCTGTCTTAGCAAAGACAGGAGTCATGCCCCCTTGCCCAATGGCCATGCCCCGGGGACTTCTGTCCCCGGGGCATGGTCATTTGGCACAGTGGCATGTAGGGGGGGGGGGGGCCAAGTTAGGCCCCCCTATGCCACGTTAAAAAAAAAAAAAACTTATCTCAACTTACCTGTACTTACCTGGGATGGGCCTCCCATCCATGGGTGTCCTCCAGGGGTGGGCGAGAGTGGCAGGGGGTGTCCCTGGGGTCAGGGAAGGGCACCTCTGGACTCCTTCCATGGTCAGAGGCCATGGAAGTGAGCCCACAGGTCCCTTAACGCCTGCCCGGACCCAGGCGTTAAAAAACAGCACCCATCAGGCTGTGCGCCGTTTTTTAAGGCCGCCCCCTTCTGTGCGTCAAAATGACGCAAGAGTATAAATAAGGCACACATGCCTTAAAGTCATTTTTTGGGTGGGAACGCCTACCTTGCATGTCATTAACGCAAGGCAGTTTCCCGCATCCAAAAAATGACACACACGGAGGAATTTTGATGTCCGCTGGCTTGGGCGTCAAAGTTTAAATATGGTGCACGGTTTGCGCTGAATGTGGTCAAAATTTTTGACGCACATTCGGTGCAAACAGAGTATAAATATGCCCCTCAGTGTTAAAATTGTGTATGGAGTAATATAAAAGT
Source organism: Pleurodeles waltl (assembly GCF_031143425.1). NCBI lineage: Eukaryota > Metazoa > Chordata > Amphibia > Caudata > Salamandridae > Pleurodeles > Pleurodeles waltl. The sequence goes on from NC_090440.1 coordinate 1,137,746,679, forward strand.
GTAAGTAGATAGAGCGTCCCCAAGTGGATATTGTAAAGCACCACCCAACAAAGTATTTCTACATGTATTGCCCTGTCACACCAGATGTGTGAACATTATACAAATGAAAAAGTCGACAATCGGTGGGGGGTGTTCTGCAAGCAGGGATCATTGATGTGATAGTTTGCTCTGAGGAATATCATCATGTAGCCTATTAATGTTGTCTTTTAGATGAAACAATTAGCTCTTTTCCCTTCTTAATAGGGATGACCCAAGTCAAAAAGGAGGATCATCCTGGAGTCATTCTGAAGTCAACCAATGACATCTTCCAGGCTATTCCTGTAATTTTCTGGGGAAGTCATTAGAAGCCGCCCTGAAGTATGTGCATAGGACGAAATATTTTAATGAGATTACCCCAGAGTAATCAGAGAAAATACTCCAGCATTAGCTCCCAATTACTTCAGTGGAAAACATGTGATAACCATTTACTACTGCAGTATGATTCCATGGTGATTCCAGGATTAGGCTGGGTTACTCCAGAATGGGTTCCTGATTACTTCTATGGAAAACATGTGATGACCATTTACTACTACAGCATGATTTCAGGATGATTTCAGGATTAGGCTGTATTACTCCAGGATGATCTTACAGGTATTTCAGGATGGGAGTTTATTGCTGCAGAATAATCTTGTGATGACTTCAGAATGGGACTTTACTAGCTGATGATCACTTAATGATGGAGATGTATTATCCCCAAGATGGCATCAGGCTGTATTACTGGATGATGATATTAAGATGGGGATGTGTGTCTCTAAAACAGTGTTAGCCAAATTAACTCAGGAGCTGAGTGTTGGTGGGTCACGAAAGTCAAAACAATAAATAAAGATGCCTTTAAATTCTAAGTTTAACTTGTACACTTGATGGTGATTCAAAAACAGAGGTCAATGTCAAGATTCTTTATTATTTTAACACAGAGATTGATGTTTACTTAGCTTTCTCTGAAAGCAAAGTGAAAGGATTTTTTCAAGTGAATTATGTGACAATGTGCTCTTTCATGCAATACATCACAAAATACAAATACTTGTAAATGAACAATATGCACCCAGTAGTCAGGAAAGCAATACTTAAGTACTTTTAAAATAATTCTGAAGTGTACTAGGAACAGAAATTTTAAAAGGATTTAAATAAAATCAAGACAGTTGGTGATGCTCCAATGACAAATACTCACAGAACCCAGATTGCTACGTTATGATTTATGTGCTATATATAGTTTTTCAGTAAAACGCCATGTCTGTGCAAATTTAGTGGTCATTTCAAAGGAAAATATGCTGTCCCTAAACACCAATGCACTACCACACAATGTTTTAGTTACATTAAAAAGAGCCCTGCCTCTTGTCCATTAAATGTAGGTGGGACACAAATGTTTGTTGTTCTAAAAAGTGGGTTATAGTTCTAAAAAGTTTTGTAATCACTGCTCTAAGGCAGGGGTATTCAAAATTGGGGGGGAGGCCTCCCCCAGGAGGGTCCCCTCTATGGAGTCCTGAAATGATCCCAGGGGGTGTGCCAGGCTCTGGCCAAGACCAGCATTACGCTGATAACAAAGCTTTATTTTAAGAAAAAAATTATCATCAGTAAACCGCTCTGTAATGAGCCATCCCTAACATGTTTTCGTATTTATATCCAAGCAGGGGTGTGTGTCAAAAGGAAAGGGCTTCTAATAATCACACTGTGGATATTTTTACACATTTGTAAGGCCTACCTGACCAGTATAGTATGTTTAGCATCATGTATTTGATTGCATTTTTAAAACAGTAACATAACTTAACTGCAATGTTAAAATAAGTCTAGACATATTTAAAGATTGCCGATTTACTCAAATAATTGTGAAAAATATGGAAGGGGGGCTTGATGATTTTTTTTCCCACCGGGTCAGGGGTGCGGCATCAAAAAGCTTGAAGATCACTGCTCTGTAGTGATCTTGAGTTATGTATGTGAATTAATGGAAAAAGAAAAACCTCCCCTATGAACCCACATTAGAGGAACCAAGATCTGGGAAAAATAATTTAAGGAAAGACAGTTTGAAGGAAATACAAACAAACTAAAAATAAAACAAATATTTTGAAGGAATGATAGATCATTTTAATGAAAAATTCAAAATTACTTCAAACTTGTGTGGAGTTTAGGAATAGTGATGGATTTATTGGTCCTGGGAGGAGTATGTTTAGGGGTGCTGAGGTTTTTTTTTGTGGTCCAGATGGGATGGAGTTCAGGCATTAAAACGGGGTGTAAGGTTCAGGAATGGGTGGAGTTAAGGGGTGCTGAGGGTTTTTAAAGTTCAGTGATGAGTAGAGTTTATGTGTTCTGAGTGTAGGGATGTTAAGGGTTTTTCATGGGTAATGGATGGGTGGAGTCTGGGGTGGTGAGGGTTTTAAGGGATCACAGATGAGTCTAGTTTAGGCATTAATGTTTTTTTAGGTATGGACAGAGTTTAGGGGCAGTGAGGGGGGCTCAAGGATGGGAGGAATGTATGGATGGAATGGCTTTTAGGATTCTGGGATGGGTGTGGTTTTGGATGAGGGATGGGTGTAGTTTAGGTGTGGGAAGGGGTTTTCAGAAGACATGGATGGGTCAAATTTAGGATCAGGAATGGATGGGGTGAGAGTAGTCACTGAATTAATAGCAGCCAGAGCAATTGTTTAACAGTGTAAAATAATTAAATCTGGTATAATTCCCCATGATATAAGGCACTTAAAGAAACATCTCTGACAAGGTTGTTTCTAAAGGTAAGACCCGCAACCATTGCTTTTACATCTTAACAAGTAAGCATGTCAAAGCCAATTTCTGAACAAAAAGATATACTATGAATTGATTTCAATGAAATAGTAGATGCCAATCATTCTGATAACTTCCAGTATCCATTTTGGATTAAATGGTTCGTCAGTAATGGTATTCCATTAAATTGATTTTCTGTGAAATCACATAAAACCAAATGCATAAGCCTTGTTTGACATTCTTTGGAAGTTCTTTTTTAGATCAAAGCCTAAATGAGAGTTCAATTGTCTGATTTGCTAAGGACATTTTGGGGGATAATTGAAAGCTTCTCTGGGAATGTATTCCACCTGTTGCTTACCACTGGCGTTTTGGTTTGCAACTCACATTTCTTGGTTTGCAGGCTTTACTGTTTTTAGGCTGTTCAGCTTGAGTTCGTCCCTTCTCTTGACCAGTCCCTATTTACAGTATCCTTCCACTCCTTTTCTGCAAGCAGGCTGTTAAATCTTATTATCTTCTCACATTTGCTGTGCATTCAAAGACAGAGGTCAAATGTCAATCTCCAAGTTCCAGCTGAGCTTGGTACTTACTTTTCTTTCTCCGACATTAAAGTGAGTGGTTTATATGACAATCATGCTGGCTACTGGGGGTAATTCTGAAGTGTGGTGGAAACACATATTGTGATACCATCAAATCTAATCAATACATCAGCTGATGACATTTCCATACAATATAGTTTGTGAACTGTATACTTTTATCAGTAATTCTGTACATTGGTGCAAATGTAATGGTCATTTCAATTGAAGATGTGTTGCTTGTAATGGCAGTCCACTACCACACCATGCATACTCCACTTTACCACACTCTACACCACTGCACTCTACTATCCGACACTCCACTTGACCCAACTCTACCATGTACCACTCCACACTACTCCACTCTACTATGCAACATCCCACCCGACTTGATGCACCACTCCACTTGACCCCACTCTACTGTGTAACACTCCACCCCACTGTACTATAAGCTACTCCACACCACTGTACTATAAACCACTCCACCGACTGTACTATAAACCGCTCCACCCCACTGTACTCTGCACCACTCCATTGGACCTCTACTCTACACCACTCCATTCACCTCCGACTCTACTCTGCACCCCTCCATTTCCCTCACTCTACTCTGCACCACTCCACTCTACACCACTCTATCCCAATCTACTCTGCACCACTCCATCCCACTCTACTCTGCACCAATCCACCCCACTCCACACTACTCCACCCTACACTACTCTGCACCATCCACTCACTCAAACTGTGCACCACTCCACTCTACACCAGTCACCTCTCCTTTGCACCATTCCGCTCCACTCCACTCCACCCTATTCTGCTATGCACCACTCAACCCCACTCTGCTCTGCACCACCAGTTGAGCTTGGAACTTATGCCCGTATTTATACTTTTTTTAGCGCCGCATTTGCGCCGCTTTTTGACGCAAAACGGCGCAAACCTACAAAATACAATGGCATTTTGCAAGTTTGCGCCGTTTTTGCGTCAAAAAACGACGCAAATGCGGCGCAAAAAAGTATAAATACGGGCCTTAGTTTTATCTCTCCGACACCAAAGTGAGTTTATGTGACAGTCATGCTGGCTACTGGGGGTAGTTCTGAGGTGTAGTGGAAATAAATATTGTAATACAATCAAAACTAATCAATACATTAGGTGATTAAATTTCCACACAATATAATATGTGCACTGTACACGTTTATCAGTAATTCTGTATATTGGTGCAAATACAATTGTCATTTCAATTGAAGATGCATTGTCTGTATTGGCAGTGCACTACCACAGCAGGCATACTCCACTTTACCACACTCCATGCCACAGCACTCTACTATGTACCACTCCACTTGACCCAACTCTACTATGCACCACTCCACACTACTCCACTCTACTCTGTACCACTCCACTTCACTCTACGCACCACTCCACTTGACCTCACTCTACTTTGCACCACTCCACCCCACTGTACTATAAACCACTCCACCCCACTGTACTCTGCACCACTCTATTCGACCCTCACTCTACTCTGCACCACTTAATTCGACCCCTACTCTACACTGCACCACTCCACTCTGCACCATTTCACCCCACTCTACTCTGCACCACTCCACCCCAATCTGCACCACTCCGCTGTACTCAACTCTGCACCATCTACTCAGTCAAACTATGTACCACTCCATTCTACACCACTCCACTCTACTCTGCACCATTCCACTCCACCCCACTTTACTATCCACCTCTAAACCAAACTCTACTATGCACTGCTTGAGCCCAATGTACTATGCACCACTCTACTTGAACCGAACATACTATACACCACTCTACTCAATCCCAATATACTATGCACCACTCCACCCCAAAATACTATGCACCACTCCACTCAACCCAAATATACTATGCACTACTCCACTTGATCCCAGTATACTATGCACCACTCCACCCAATGTACTATGCACCACTCTGCTCCACCTCAATAAACTATGCAGCACTCCACCCCACCCCCATGTACTATACACTACTCCACTCCACTCCAATGTACTATGCACCACTCCAACCTAATGTACTATGCACTACTCCATTTGACCTCCACCCTACTGTGCACCACTCTGCTCAACCCCCACTCTACTATGTACCACTCCATTTGACCCCACTCTACTATGCACCACTTCACTCAACCCCACTACTATGCACCATACCACCCCACTTTACTATGCACCATTCTACTCGCCCACAATCTAATATGAACCACTCCACTCTACCCCACTCTAATTCTACTATGCACCACTCCACTATTCAACCCTGCACTCTACTCAGTACACTCCATGCTAGTGCACTCTTTGCCATTCACTCTACACCACTCTAATTCTGGATCACAGCAGGAAAGTAGAGTGGGGAAGAAAGATAGAAACAGACAGAGGTGTAAGCCATGAAAGATGAGTGCGAGAAGGAAAAATAGATAAAAAGAAGGGTGAGGAAGGAGGAGAGATTGATGTGGGAACCACACATAGGGTAAACAAGGAATAAGAACAGTGAATAGAACTAGGGAAAGCAGAGACTGGAGTGCAGGAAAAGGATGCAAAAGAGTAGTGGACCTTGGGAGACTAGAGTAAAAGGGGATAAAAAGCCAAAGTGGAAGGGAAAGATAGGAAAGTGAAAAGCAGTTAGTGAGGGGAGAGCGGAGAGGAAGAAGGAAAACAGGCAGTGTATAAAAAGAGAATGGAGAGCAGGAAAGAAGGGAAGGAAAATAGGGAGGAAAAAAGCAGAGAGTGAGGGAGTGCAAGAAAGTGTACTCCTCTTCCTCGATGTATACAGTAATAAAATACCTCTGCCTCAATGTTTATGGTAATAAAATATGTAAAGTTGAGGGGTGACAGGTGTATCATTCCTGAGCCGACCTCACCTAATGGATAACTCTGCTGTCCCTTCACACACAATAGAAATTATTTCATCATGATAAGGTTTTCTTCCATCAAACAATGTTTTTGTGGCATCATATCAGTCTCTATTTATATAAAGACATCAGTGGTTGCATTTTCCCAAAAGCTACCTTGTCAAACTGATAAAAGAACATCAAAAATGTTATACATAAATGTCAACATCTGCAAAACCAAAACACAGTTCCAAATATAATAGGACAGGGGGTTCTTTCGGCATCATAACACTCACCAGAACTTGCATCATCTGGACAAAACTCACCACTCAAAAGGAACACCTTCAAATTCTCACAGCATCAGAATAATCACACTGTAGAGCCATACAAAGACCAGTCGTTCACATCATTTACCAGTGCTGTACAGCTATTTTAGCCATATTTCATACACATTATTTTAGCAAACTAGGCCTGCGGTTATGCACTTTAGCCCAGTTACATATTATTCAGCATTGCCTTATTTTTCTCGCAATAGCCACATTTGCATTGTTGTCTTATTTTTCTCTATCTAATTGTTCTTTCACCCAGGGAAGATTCACATTCTCAATAGGACATTCATTTCACTTTGTGCTTTCTTCAGTCAGATAGGGTTGTCGGCAAAAATGGTACGCTGTGTGTCCAACATTCATAGAAACACACATATTCCTACGTTGGGGCCCTTTCTTAGAATATCAACTGTTTTATTATAAAAACACTCCTTGCGGATTAAGGTTTATTATGCTGTGCTCTAATATAGTTTAGGTAGGAGAACTATATATCACTCCTATTGACAGTATGGTTGGACTGTTTTTATGTTTCACTCTCCTTGTCACAATTTTACTTTTATTGTGTTTTATCATCCTAGTTATTGCAATACATACCATTTTATCTCAGATGCAGTTACTTCAATAAATCCTTATTGAACTATATTCTGCCTCCGTTTATCTTTGCCTTTGTGAGACTAGCGTAACTGAGAGAAAGGGATAAGATCTGATCGACCACGATTCCCCTGAGGAGTCTTTCTTGTCATGCACCTGTTTGCCACAATCATCCCTGTTCTTGGACAGAGGTGAAGTGCTGTCAGTTAGCCGGAAAACCCGGATTCGGCAAACAGGTGTCACATGGTGTGGAATTGTACTTAGTACCCCACAATCTAGCCAATAATGAGAACTAGGCAATGTGGTGCCGCCAACTTTTGGCCCGGCACAAATTTTTGGATCCTCCTAAGTATCTCAGTCTCATTAAAGGCTAAAGACAGCTAGAATCTATATTCGGAGACGTCCATGGTATTGAGGATTTCCTCCTCAGCTAAGTAGGTAGTACCTATCTAACGCTGTAGGCTGCTCAAGCTTGATCCTTAAAAGGATAAATCCACACTTGGTGTCTTTATCTCTGAACAAAAACCTTCACCATTAACATTGTAAACCCTCAACGTGTAGCAACTGCAGTCAATATGCAACCGGCCCTTACAGCATATTTACTGTCAAATGGCCTAATTGCCCAGGGTGATCAAGTCACATTTGTTGTTGAGGCTCATCCAGCCTGGAAAACAGAAACATTTTATTCTTGGGTAACTTTTCCAGCAGTTGATGGGAACACAAACATATTTCATCACTATACACCTGCAAACATACCTGCCCAATACAGAGCCTATGCATATTTAAAAATACACCTATCTAATCAGGACCATAATAATTGGCTTGATGGCACCCTACCACATACAATTTTACATAACATACATCTACTAAGAAAGCACTGGAAGATTCTAAAAACCGCTGGGACAAAAAACTTCAAACACATAAAAAGAAAGAGGAGAATCTCCTCATTTGGAGATTCCTCAAAATAGATTTATTCTTAGAAATAGAGATAATACAAAACACCTGACAGATATCAATATATTGATACACGCCAATCTCGTTCATTACAGGACTCACCGGAAAAATGCAGTGAGAGAGGTGGGTGGTCAGAACATCGAACAGAGTATGTGAAACCGAGAAAGGACTCACAATGCTTGTCTGAAGATTGTGGTAAGAAAGAGGAGAAACTTCTCCAAAAAAAAAAAAACAGTAAAAAAATAAAGTGGCAGAAGATGCAATACACATGGCACCCAGGAAGAGGGCTTTACTGAAGAACAAGAAGTGGGCACTAGCACTGCTAGACAGTGTAGCAGAGGTCACAATAATTCGCTGGGATCTTCAAAAGCATCTGGAGGTGAAAGCAACGGATGACTTCTTACAAGTTGAGACTACGACATGCATGTCTCCACACCCGCCAGAGTGTATAACGTAACTATGCAGTTGGATGGAGACATTGAAAGCACAATAGACGCTATCTTTTGGGACTGCATCATTACCATTTATGATATTTTATTGGCCGAAAAAGACTGGCCACCAGAATTTGTCTATGATCTCCCAAATGGAGAAGAGGTTATTGAAAAATCCTTCTTGCCCCTTGTTCCAAGAAAGCACGTTGAAATACACGTCATGGATTGGGCAGTGGCGTTATATCGCAACCACGTAGGGTGGGATAAAGATTCTCCCTATCAGGTAATTCCAATTAAATTCCAACCTCAACTCCAATACCCAATAAAACATGAAGCTAAAGCACCCAGAGGGTAATCCTCAAAAAATTTGAATACCAAAGCGTAATTGAACTTTGTGTTTCATCAATGAATAATCCATTGTTTCCTGTTGCTAAACCCGTCCATTCATAGAGAATAGTCTTAGACTACAGCAATTTGAACAGTCAAACACGCACATTTGCTATACACAATGCACACAGCACTTATGAACAATATAAAACACACACCCACATCACCCACAAACCCCTACTACCAAAAATTCAGAAGAAGGGCAGAGAGAGACACCACAATCTACAAACAAGCATCCACAGGCACTCAACACCATCACCCACATAACATCCACGCACCTCACACAACACACCACTAAATATCACCCCAAACATCACAACCCACACCAACCCACACATCACCCACACCACCCCATGGCACGGCAAAGACACCCCAGGTTTTCTGAGGAGGAGCTCAGGGTCATGGTGGAGGAAATCATCCGGGTAGAGCCACAGCTATTTCGAGCACAGGTGCAGCACACCTCCATATCTAGGAAGATGGAGCTATGGCAAAGAATAGTGGACAGGGTCAACGCAGTGGGGCAGCACCCAAGAAATAGGGATGACATCAGGAAGAGGTGGAACGACCTACGGGGGAAGGTGCGTTCCGTGGTCTCAAGACACCACCTGGCGGTTCAGAGGACTGGTGGCGGACCCCCACCTCCTCCCCCACAACTAACAACATGGGAGGAGCAAGTCTTGGCTATTCTGCATCCTGAGGGTCTTGCAGGAGTAACTGGAGGAATGGACTCTGTAAGTCAAATCTTTCATACTATATCCCCCACCCTACCTGCATGCCATCACATACCCCCACCCTCACCCTCACCCCCATCACTCCAACTCCTCACAAATGTCCCAATATCACAAACCACCCATCCCAACACCAAGCCCTGCATGCAACAACAAAGCATGGACACCCATCACCAAAGCATGGCCACTGCACATACCCATACACCCCCCTAAACCATCATCACACAAGGTCCCACACAGGAATGCAAGCACTGGGGTACACGGTCACCCACCCATTACACACCATGGCACACACAGATGCAATAATCATGCTTTTACACCCCTGCAGGACCCCTACCCAACGTCACTGGACAGGAGGGTCCAGACATGTCCACACCACCAACAGAAGAGGCCCACAGTGATGACAGCAGCTCTGTCCAACTGGATCTAGACGACCAGCTAGGCCCATATTGGACCATGGGACAGTCGGTTCCCCCTGACACAGTCACAGGCCACCACAGAGCTTCCCCCCTCTGGAAACACCAGCACAGCACCCACCCAGCGGGCCCATACCTCTGTCCCTAGGACACGTTGATCAGCAGTGTGTCCACCACTTCAGGGAACCCAGGCTAACCCACCACCCCAAGAACAACAGGGACCTGGGGGCAGTGGCAGTGGGCACACGGTTCAGGGGACAGAGGCCCAGGGAAACAGGGGAACTGGGAGGGCTGCTGTGCGACAGGGGGAGGACAGGCCCAGGGAACCCACTCTCCACGAGGCCCTCTCCAACATCATGGGAGCCTACCATCATTCCCAGGAGACGATGGCAACGGTACTGGCCAAGTTTCAGGAGACCCAGCGGCTGCAGGAGGAACAGTATTTGGGCTTCAGGGAGGAACTCAAATCCATCAATTCCACCCTGGGCACCATTGTAGGGGTGCTGAAGGCAGTCCTCAACACCAGGACGGACACTGGCACAACAAGGGGCCCCTGACACTAGCCTGGACGATGAACTGCCCACCACCTCCGCCGGTGCTAGTGGACAGGAGGCACCACCACAGGACCACCACACCAGCACCCCACCCCCTGCAGATAGATAGAGAACCATCCTACAAACGGTCCCTGAGATCCAGGACAAAGACAGAGAATGATGCCAAGACCCCCGCCAAGAAATGAGACCACCCTGATTGTCATCCTTTTGTCCCACCTTGTCACCCTGTCCATCCTCAAACTGCCCCAGCTCCACTTCCTATGCCCCTTTGGACAATGCACCTGTGAGACTAATAGCTTGGACTCTGCCATGGACATTCCTCCACCATCACCCCTCACCATTTTACAACCCCCTCCAATATTGAGCACTTAAATAAACACCATTAAAGCACAAAACAATCTGGAGTCTGTCGAATTAGTGTATTAGCAATTACAGTGACAAAATTCTCTTTCAAATGTAATGTCAACATACCTATGTCACACAGCTCTAGTCCATGAGGAAACAAAGCAGATGTCACACAGTGGGACCCGCATCTGTGAAATCGTAAGGGAAAGTGAAAACTCAGTGACCATACACTGGGTGAAAAGGACAGACAGGAGAGAGGTAGTAGTGTTAAAGTACATGTAGCAGGCGGGCTTGTCTTCATACCTGTGTCTCACTGGAAGTATTGCAGGATCACCGAGTTCCTGTTGTCGATGTCCTCTTCTTCTGCTTCCTCGCCTTCACTGTCCACAGGCTCCACAGCTGCCACAACACCTCCATCTGGACCATCCTCCTGCAGAAAAGGCACCTGTCGTCTCAAAGCCAAGTTGTGAAGCATACAGCAGGCCACGATCATCTGGCACACCTTCTTTGGTGAGTAGAATAGGGAACCACCTGTCATATGTAGGCACCGGAACCTGGCCTTCAAGAGGCCGAAGGTCCGCTCTATAATCCTCCTAGTTCGCCCATGGGCCTCATTGTAGCGTTCCTCTGCCCTTGTCCTGGGATTCCTCACTGGGGTCAGTAGCCATTACAGGTTGGGGTAACCAGAGTCACCTGCAAATCGGGAGGGACAACTGTTAGACACACACTAACTCTTAGGGATATCCCCAGACCCAGACAACTATTCCCACTGATTTGGTTCCAGGTGCTCACCTAATAGCCACACACGGTGCCTCTGGAGTTGCCCCATCACATAAGGGATGCTGCTATTCCGCAGGATGTAAGCGTCATGCACTGAGCCAGGGAATTTGGCATTAATATGGGAGATGTACTGGTTGGCCAAACACACCATCTGCACATTCATCGAATGGTAACTCTTCCGGTTTCTGTACACCTGTCCACTCCTGTGGGGTGGGACCAAGGCCACATGTGTCCCATCAATGGCACCTATGATGTTGGGGATATGTCCCAGGGCATAGAAGTCACCTTTCACTGTAGGCAAATCCTCCACCTGAGGGAAAACGATGTAGCTCCGTATGTGTTTCAGCAGGGCAGACAACACTCTGGACAACACGTTGGAAAACATAGGCTGGGACATCCCTGATGCTATGGACACTGTTGTTTGAAATGACCCACTTGCAAGGAAATGGAGTACTGGCAGCACCTGCACTTGAGGGGGGATTCCTGTGGGATGGCGGATAGCTGACATAAAGTCTGGCTCCAACTGGGCACACAGTTCCAGGATTGTGGCACAATCAAGCCTGTAGGTGATGATCACATGTTTTTCCTCCATTGTCGACAGATCCACCAGTGGTCTGTACACCGGAGGATGCCGCCATCTCCTCACATGCCCCAGCAGATGGTGCCTATGGAGGAGAACAGCGAGCACAGAGTCAACCAAATCTGAGGTACGTAAACACAGCTTACTCAGAAAACTATTCATAAACCGAAATTTGCCTGTGTGAGTGTTGAGCCAAGGCCTAGGTATGTGTGACGCAGTTAAAAATAAAGCCCCTGAAATGGTGGCTGCCTGACCTGTAAAGTGGGACAATGGGATATGAGGTAACTGCGCTGGCTTTGTACATCGTCGCGGTAGGCGGTCGAAGACCGCAGCACAATTCTGCATTGGTTAATATTGGACCCTATGGGTCCCAGGAGCAAATGACGATGTACGCCGGTGGTGACGGTACGCACCGCCCTGGACGTGACTGCCATTTTCTATCTGTTCAATCACTCGATACCTGATCTTCGACAGGAGAGGACCTACACTGCAAGTGCTGCTGTGACCTCAGTCTGGAAGAGACAATGGCTCGTGCGTCTGGGGAAAGGGCCCCTGCCTTCAGCACGGAGGAGTTGGAGAAACTCGTGGATAGGGTCCTCCCCAGTACGCTATTCTACGGTCCTCCAGACAAACAGGTAAGTACACTGGGAGCATGCTGTATGGGCAATGCCTGTGTGGAGTGGTGTGGATGAAAGATAGGGGGGGGAGAATGAGGCGTGCATGAAACGACGGTGAGTTCATGTGCCACATGGCAAGGGTAGGGATGCGGGCCAATGACTGTGACGGTGCAGTTGGTAATAACTTCTCTTTTTCCCCTGTACAATTCCTGTAGGTCAGCGCCCACCAGAAGAAGGATATTTGGCGTGCCATCGCCAAGGACGTCCGGACCCTGGGGGTCTACCACAGACGGAGCACCCACTGCCGGAAAAGATGGGAGGACATTCGCCGCTGGAGCAAGAAGACGGCGGAGGCCCAGCTGGGGATGGCCTCCCAACGTTGGAGGGGATCCCCGTCGTACCATGACCCCCCTGATGTTCAGGATCCTGGCAGTGGCGTACCCGGAGTTGGATGGGCGCTTGAGGGCATCACAGCAGCAACAAGGGGGTGAGTACACTCTCATTCAGCTGATTCAGCGCGCATTGTAGGTGTCTGGGTGGGGGAGGTGGGCTGTGGGTTCCCTTAGGCCAGGGTGAGTTTGCTAGTTAAGTCCCCTTTTTCAGGGAGACTCTGTGGCACCCCACCCCACATGGGTACAGTGGCAACTACACCTAGTCAGGCTCCTGTAACATCCATGTGTGCAGAAATCGGCCATAGCCTTGTAAGCCATGTCGCAGCGATTAAATTGTGGACCCCAAGTGCGCGGCGTAGTGCAGGGGGCTTCTGTGTCTGTCGTGTACGCCAACGGTAGCGGTATTGCATGCACTCAACGTGTCTTTCTTCTGTCTCCCCCCCCTTTTTTGTGGTCTCCTTGTACTTGTGTGCATTAGCATCATCAGGTGGAGGAGCAGTGGCACCAGAGCAGGAGGGAGCTGCATCCCACATGGCCCTGGGAAGCGAGACTGCAGACTGCAAATTCACCAGTGGGACGGAGGGCAAGGGGAGCTCCATGGCGGGGACAGGAGCTGACACCAGCGATATGGACTCCTCCTCTGATGGGAGCTCCCTAGCAGTGGCGGGCCCATCTGTGCCCCCCGCATCTACAGGTACAGCCACCAACCCCCCTTCCAGCACCGCCCTCCCAGCAGCCCCCCAGCCTTTGCCCTGTGCCCGCTCACCCAGGAGGGTGGGCATCACCTTCGCCTAGGCACCTCAGCCCCTGCCCCTGTCACCCCTGCTGCCGTCAGTGAGGAGGCCATTGACCTCCTCAGGTCCCTCACTGTTGGGCAGTTTACCATTTTGAATGCCATCCAGGGTGTAGAGAGGCAGTTGCAACAAACCAATGTATTCCTGGAGGGCATTCATTCTGGTCAGGCAGCCCTTCAGCGAGCTTTTCCGACTCTGGCCTCAGCACAGATGGCAGCCATTGTCCCTGTCTCTAGCCTCCCCCCTCCAACTTCCTCCACCCAGACCCACACCCCTGTACCTCAGCCTATCCCAAGCACACCATCAGACCAGCATGCACACACCTCAACACACAAAGGAAGCTCAGGCAAACATAAGCACCACACATCCCACAGGCACTCACACAAGCATCAGACACATGCAGACATACCAACATCCACTGCCTCCACTGTGTTCCCCTCCTCCTCGTCTCCCTCATCCCTCCCTGTCTCGTCTCCACTCACACCTGCATGCACTACATCTTCAGCCACTACGTCCATCACCAGCACACCCACCACCACACCCCGCTCACGTGCAGTCACCACCCCCACTACCATTCACACATCCCCTGTGTCCTCTCCCAGTGTGTCTGTGAGGCCACCTCCCTAGGTACACAAACGCAGCCACACACCCACCCACCAGCCATCCACCTCACGACAGCCTCCAGCCCATGCACCTTCACCCAAAGTCAGCAAACGTACACCTTCTACGACCACTACCTCTTCCTCCACTCCCAAACCCCCTCCATCTACACGTCCCAGTGTTCCTAAGAAACTTTTCCTGGCCACCCTTGACCTCTTTCCCTAACCTCCCCCACCCCGTCAGTGTCCTAGGGCCCGACTCGCCAGGTCCCAACCTAGCACCTCAGCCACAACATCGGTGGGACCAGTGGTGCCAGTAGTCACCGGATTATGGAGTGCACCAGGCAGCAGGGCAGGCAGTGTGGCAAGGAGCCACAGCACGGACAGTCCCCCACCTGCCAAGCATCAAAAGTTGGCCAGTGCCCAGCGGGAGAGGGGGAAGACACCAGCCACCAAAGCCACTCCCAGGGGTACAGTTGGGATTGTGGAGTCAGCTGCGACACCTTCCAAGGTGGGGAAGGGTCACAAGAAAACCGTCAAGTCTGGGAAGATCAGCACAGCGGAGAAGACCGCCATCATCCCGCTGCCCAGGAGGCGACTGCCAGCAGCCCCACTGCCCCAGACAGGACCGCCAGCAGCAGCCCCGTTGCCCAGGAGGCGACCGCCAGCAGCCACACTGCCCCAGACAGGACCGCCAGCAGCAGCCTCGCTGCCCAGGAGGCGACCGCCAGCAGCCACACTGCCCCAGACAGGACCGCCAGCAGCAGCCCCGCTGCCCAGGAGCCGACCGCCAGCAGCCACACTGCCCCAGACAGGACCGCCAGCAGCAGCCCCGTTGCCAAGGAGGCGACCGCCAGCATCCACACTTCCCCAGACAGGACCGTCAGCAGCAGCCCCGCTACCCAATAGGTGACTGCCAGCAGCCCCACTGCCACAGAGAGGACCGCCAGCAGCTGAACCGCTGCCAAGGACACCGCCGCCACAAGCACCGCTGCCAAGGACACCGCCGCCACAAGCACCGCTGCCAAGGACACCGCCGCGCCAAAAGCTCTGATGCTACTGAGGCCGCCACAAGAAGGATGAAGCACTCTGGGCACAAAGCCCCCTCCAGAAGCAGTGGAGGCAGTTATCCACTACCTCAGTCCTTGGCAGGATGAAGCACTCTGGGCACAAAGCCCCCTCCAGAACCAGTGGAGACTGTTATCCACTACCTCTGTCCTTGGCAGGATAAAGCACTCTGGGCACAAACCTCCCTCCAGAACCAGTGGAGATTGACATCCACTACCTCAGTCCTTGGCAGGATGAAGCACTCTGGGCACAAAGCCCCCTCCAGAACCAGTGGAGACTGTTATCCACTACCTCTGTCCTTGGCAGGATGAAGCACTCTGGGCACAAAGCCCCCTCCAGAACCAGCGGCGATTGACATCGACTACCTCAGTCCTTGGCAGGATGAAGCACTCTGGGCACAAAGCCCCCTCCAGAACCAGTGGAGACTGTTATCCACTACCTCTGTCCTTGGCAGGATGAAGCACTCTGGGAACCAAGCCCCCTCCAGAACCAGTGGAGATTGACATCCACTACCTCAGTCGACTATTATCCACTACTTCAGTCCTTGGCAGGATGAAGCACTCTGGGCACAAGGCCCCCTCCAGAACCATTGGAGAGTGACATCCACTACCTCAGTCTTTGGCAGGATGAAGCACTCTGGGCACCAAGACCCCTCCAGAACCAGTGGAGACTGTTATCCACTACCTGAGTCCTTGGCAGGATGAAGCACTCTTGGCACAAGGCCCCCTCCAGAACCAGTGGAGATTGACATCCACTTGAGAGACTGTGGCTTTGCACTCCGCAGGATATAGCAGTGGGAAAACCACCCACTGTAGAGACTTCAGAGACTGTGGCTTTGCACTCCCCAGGATTGAACAGTGGGCAACCCACCCACTGTAGAGACTTGAGAGACTGTGGCTTTGCACTCCCCAGGATATGGCAGTGGGCAAACCACCCACTGTAGAGACTTGAGAGACTGTGGCTTTGCACTCCCCAGGATTGAACAGTGGGCATGGGACCCCCTCGTGGATTTGGGATCGTGCACTCAACCGGCTGAGGTGCCTTCCCTTTCCCTTCCCCCTGAGGTGCCTGTTTTATTTCTATCTGATGCCCCTGCAGTGTTCTCTCCGTCACTCCGTCTTGTTCGGGTATCTTGTGTGGGCCTCACCCATGCCTTTTGGGCCCAGTGATCCACGGACTATGATGGTGGACTCCCTTGGACTTGTGTTCTTGGTGTATTTAATTGTATATGGTATAAATGTATATAGTTGTAAATATTTTTGATGTATGTAATTGAATATATCACAATTTTTCGACTCATTTCCTTTTGTCCTTGCATTCTTCCAGGGAGGTTTGGGGGTGTAACTGTGATGTATCATGATGTATTAGCGTGTGTGTTGTAGTGGGTGAGGGTGGGGGTGGGGTGTTGCGTGTGTGTGTCACTGTTTTTTCCCTCCCCTGTGTTGTAGGTGCAGTACTCACGTGGTCTTCGCCGCCGGCGTTCATGCTCCTGGTAGAGGAGCAGGAAGATAAAGGCTGGAAAAATCTGGAGCTCTGGTTCCATGGCGTCCTGGTTCTTCGTGGGGTGCGCAGAGGTAAGCGTTTTCCCTTCGAACTCCTGTTTCCGCCGTGTTTTTGTTCGCGGTGAATCCGCCCAGGAAAAGGTGGGGGTTTGGTGGGTTGTAATTCTGTGGGTGGCACATTGTCCTCCGCCTGTCTGTTGGCGGTGACCGCCGCTGTGTTTGTTTGTACCGCCGTGGCAGTCGGAGTGTTAAAGTGGCTGTCTATGTTGGCGGTTTCCGCCATGGTCGTAATTACATTTCTTTTACCGCCGGCCTGTTGGCGGTCTTACCGCCGCTTTAACACTGACCGCCAGGGTTGTAATGACCACCATAGTATAGGGAAATTATGCCAGCAGTGGTTTAAAAGTTCCTCACTAGATGCTATTAAATAACACCTCAGTCTCCTGTCCAATGAAACAGATTTACTGGAATTCCTGTTAGGCCCCAGAAGACAACTTAGAAAATGCTTCTTATATGCAGTATATAATGGAATTTGGAAACTTTCCCAACAGGAAACGACAGCCCGGTTAAGGCAAATTGATCAGGAAAATTTACAGAAAGCATTAGCTATTCCAGATAATGGTATTAACACCTTGTCCAACAAGATATACACCTTAAATAAAATTGTATCCTCTCCAATAGAAATAGTACAGCGTCACATGTCACCTTTACATCATGGACAGAGTCAGCTAAGGTACATTATGCAGTTAGGTTGGACACTACAAACACTGTAAGCAGGTCGCGTTCTCTGGCAACACGTCTATGCAGGAGATTTAAACATTTAATTTAATGTAACAACAACAACAAATAATGGCTAAGAAGGAAGTGGTGTATGTCATGTGAAACACAGAAAAATTAGAAAAGTTGGCTGAAGTACTCTCTGCTGAATGGCTAATACGTGGTTTTATGAATCTGCCTATTTCAACAATTAAATTTACATCCTGTCTCAAACACATTCCAGTAGGTAGATACGAAATTCTGGAAGATAGTTACATACACAAGGTGTGGGAGCTTCCTTTTTTGTACAAACGTTTCAGTGGCATGAAAGAGGTCTTTCTTAGCGGTAGTGATTGCCAGACTCCTGTGAGAAATTTGATGGTTTGTAAACAGCTGTCCTTGCACGGGGCATGTAATGCCTTGGCAGCAAACTTGGCTTGTTATCGGAAGGAAGTTTCAGTTCCCTTGATTAGACCTGCATTCCAGGTGCTCTCAAATGGCAACTATGTGCTCCTTAACAGGGGGAGCTGTAGTGGAATGGGAGCCGGAATAGCTTATGTTGTTTCAGTATCCCAAATTGTCACATGTTGTGGGAATGTCCTTTTCCCCCTACACAACAGAGAGGATTAGTAGACATGTGGCATCGTATTTCTACTTCTGATATGAATCTTGACAAGTTGAGCAGACTTAAGGCGTTATTGTTTCAAAAGCATGTGGCACTTACATCTACATGCAAGACCTATGTGCTTCAAGTTGCGAGGTCATCTGCAGAGATTCAGTCCCTTTTAAGAACAAATTTTCTGAGACACTTTGGTGAACTCGTGGGACGAATATTCAATGTGTACAGTACTACTGAAATTGGACATTTCTTTAAGGCTGTTAGTTTTGGTTTTGTTCACATCTTCACCTCTATATTTGGCTTAAGACCTTCAGCCATACACTCAATATTTTCAAGTATTTTCGGGGGATTTCTGATTACTTTGGTTCTAATAGGTGGCATCTTGCTGTTGGTACTTTTTCTGCACAATGGCTGTCCCTTCACAGCAAGAAGGACTGAAAGCGCTTCCACCAGCGTAACTGTGTCATGAAATCATGATGCAATATTTCGGTGCACCACTCCTGGAGCAATTGGTGTGTGACTGATCTTTGTCATTCCGACTGGTTTTAGATTGTGTACAGACCATGTTTCAATGCCATAGGTGCCTTTTCGAATGTGCACTGAAAGTCTGTCTTTCTACGCAGCGCTTACTCTCATTGGACGCTGATCTGTTGATGTTCTCGATGAGGGCTCATTACCAGACATGCGCGCTGAGGGTGCGTTCGTTACGGGAAGCTGTTTATGAATTGCCCTTTGTGGATACAGTGACTCTTAACTTAACATTGGGCACAACACGGAGTGCTGCAGCCTCAGCTGGAGGTCAGGCTATGGAACATGTGTGCTCTGTGGTTTTCCTTGGCTACGATTGGGATACTTTACCACCTGCCGAAGTGGAACATTTCCTGGCATCAATTGTCCCTGATATAATTGGTGACTTTCAAATGACACTGAACTTTGAATTTGGCTTTCTTTGGTGCCACTATTGAAGTTTCAAATTGTCCTTCTTTTTCTTCATGCTCAAGTGTCTTTTAACTTGTAATTATTGACATTTATGTTGATATGCTTTGAAAATAGCCTTTAATAGGTTTTTTATTTTTTATTTTAGGCTTTCAACCCACCTTTGAACTGACAAGGGGAGGGTGTTGTATAGCTATTTTAGCAATATTTAAGACACCTTATTTTAGCAAACTAGGCCTGCCATTGTGCACTTTAGCCCACTTACATTTTATTCAACATTGCTTTATTTTTCTAGCAATAGCCACATTTGCGGTATAGTTTTATTTTTCTCTGTCTAATTGTTCTTTCACACAGAAAAGCATCACATTCTCAGTAGGACATTAATTTCACTTTGTACTTTCTTTAAGGCTGCAGTCAGATAGGATTGTTGGCAAAAGTGATATGCTGTGTCCCCAACAATCATAGAAATACACATACTCCTACATGGGGGCCCTTTCTTAGAATATCAATTGTTTTATTATAAAAATACTCCTTTGTGTCAAATATGTTAGAGGTAGATTCCAGCCAGATGAACAAGACTGCGTGCTGATTGCTTCGCTACAGCTGCCTGCTTAGACTGCCAAACCCTGGGCCCACATGGAGACAGGCTTACTTACTCAGGTATGAGGGATAATGCCTTCCCAGGGGGGAAACCTGAAGGGCGGTTTAAGGCTTATTATGCTGTGCTCTAACATAGTTTAGGTAGGAGAACTATATATCACTCCTAGTGACAGTATGGGGGACAATTTTAGTGTTTCACTCTCCTTGTCACAATTTTACTTTTATTGTGTTTTATCATCCTAGTTATTGCAATACATGCCATTTTATCTAATATGCAGTTACTTCAATAAATCTTTTTTCAACTATATTCTGCCTCTGTTTGTCTTTGCTTGTTTGAGACTAACATTAGAGAAATGGATAAGATCTAATTGACCACGATTACCCTGAGGAGTCTTTATTATCATGCACCCGGTTGCCACAATCATCCCTGTTCTTGGACAGAGGTGAGGCGCTGCTAGTTAGCCGGAAAACCCAGATTAGACCAACAGGTGCCACATGGTGTGGAATTGTATTTAGTACCCCACAATCTATGCAATTCTACCACTCAAATTCAGTAGACTCATTAGGATAATGAGAACCTATGCAACACCAGATTAAAACAGTTCACATCTTCACAGCATCAGATTACTGAAAAACAGCAGCTCACAGCACCACAAGGATTACAACCGATTGAGACCTACATCATCAGGACACCTCCAGCAACACAACGATCAATAGGTGGAAACTTACATCAAAACTTCAGAGATTAAACATGTCCATCTTTAATCTCCAGTGCTCTCAATTCAGAGCTTTTGACAGGCTCCAAATTCAAACACTGCAGGGCCCATAGTACCTAAATGCACACTAGTTTGAAGTGTGTGCCACATACTCTGAAACAAGCATGTGCATATACACACAAGACACTCAAAACATGTATTTCTATGCAAGTATGAGCTAAGATGCACATTTGTGTAACAAAAGCCTATGCATAAATGAGAACAATTTTTGTAAACATACATACTTCTACACACAAACATGTTTTAAGTTCTTAGGAGCTGCCCAATATCACACTAGCACACACACACCCTACATTAACCCAAGCCCAGGTTGGTTTCCACACTTTCCACTACCCTAGATTCACTGCTGGGCCCTGTGTTGCGAAGAGTACTGCACATACATCTCAGTGCTCACCAGGTATGAAATCAATAGTTTTTATTAAAAAGGTGTATTTGTGTGGAAGGCAAAGTCTGTTTAGAATATATTTTTGCTTTGATTTTCTCCTTATCCCTTCACGGCAGTGAATCTTTCCAAACCATCAGCCTTAACAAGCTCCACGCTTTTCAACCCACTGACTAAAAATGAATTTTCTCTTGCCTTTTACAAACACTCGAGTTCCCTGTCCCGTCTGAAAGGAAATTTTTATTTTACCTGTTTAAGGCATTGCATATCCACTGGAGCACACAGAACACCACACACCTCTGCTTCAAGTCACTAAGGGGCAGATTTATAAGCCCCTTGCGCTGCCTTAACGCCACCTTAGCATCATTTTAGGGTGATAAGGAGGCGTTAATGTGGCCTCTCCCCTGTCCCATATTTAAAAAGTGGTGCAATTCATTCATTGCGCCACTTTGCAACCCCTTGCTCCACCTTATACCTGTGGGTGGCATAATGTACGCAAGGGGGTGTTCCCATACAGGGAGGCCCACAAAAAATGGCACAGTGAAATTTACAAGATTTCACTGCGTCATTTTTTACATCATTTTTAACGCCTGCTCAGAGCAAGCGCTAAAGTGACACACCCATAATAATCTTTGGGCCTCCCTGTGCTTTGCTGCACTAGGGCCATCATTTTTGACGCTAGTGTAGCAAAGCACCACAACAGCGTAAAAAATGTTGACGGTGTTGTGGTAACGACCGCCATGGTGCACCGTATTGTGTTGACCAATGCGCCACTTTCTCATAAATATCCCACAAAATCATTTAAAGGAAATTAAATGTTAATAAAGTGAAATGCGCAAGGGATTTTAGCCCTCAAAAGCTGCAGTTATGCTATGCACCAGTGTCCATTACTGCTAATTGACCTGCGAGAAGTTAGGCCTTTAACACAAAACTGACTACATTTTCACAAATATACTTAGGCCCATATTTATACTTTTTGACGCTAAACTGCGCTAACGCAGTTTAGCGTCAAAAAGTTTTGCGCCGTCTAACGCCATTCTGAAGCGCCAAGCGGGCGCCGTATTTATGGAATGGCGTTAGACGGCGCAATCAGACCGGCGCTGCCTGGTTTGCGTGGGAAAAAACCACGTAGACCAGACAGCGCCGGCGTAGGGGGAAAATGGCGCATGGGCGTCTTAAAATGGGGCAAGTCAGGTTACGTCGAAAAAATCGTCGTAACCCGACTTGCGCCATTTTTTAACGACGCCCATCCCCCATCAACATGACTCCTATCATTGTAAAGATAGGAGTCATGCCCCCTTGCCCAATGGCCATGCCCAGGGGACTTCTGTCCCCTGGGCATGGTCATTGGGCATAGTGGCATGTAGGGGGGCACAAATAAGGCCCCCCTATGCCACCAAAATAAAATATAAAAAATAAAAAATTATACTTACCTGAACTTACCTGAATGTCCCTGGGGTGGGTCCCTCCATCCTTGGGGGTCCTCCTGGGGTGGGCAAGGGTGGCAGGGGGGGTCCCTGGGGGCATGGGAGGGCACCTGTGGGCTCATTTTGAGCCCACAGGCCCCTTAACGCCTGCCCTGAGCAGGCGTTAAAAAGTGGCGCAAATGCGCCGTTTTTAGCCACGCCAACTCCCGGGCGTCTCTTTTGCCCGGGAGTATAAATACCACGTAAAGGCCTGGGAGTCATTTTTTAGACGGGAACGCCTCCCTTGCATATCATTAACGCAAGGAAGGGGTTCACGCTAAAAAATGACGCACATTCCGGGAACTTTGGCGCTATTCGCCTCTAACGCCATAGTATAAATATGGCGTTAGTTGGCGTTAGTTTTGCGTCGAAATTGCGTCAAAAAAAACGACGCAATTTCGGCGCAAACGGAGTATAAATATGGCCCTTAGTGCCATTAAGTATAGTAGTTAATTTTCTGCTGTGGAGTACTTGAAAAACGTCTTCTTTAATCGGACAGCAGAAGACAATACATTTCCATACAAAGCAGAAAGCGATTACCGGACTTGTACTGCTGGCAGAGATGAGAATCCAATATCATCTGATCTCCACCTGGTTAGCTTACAAAATGTTTAAGCAACCAAGAATGCAAGATCTGTCTGCCTGCTGAAACAATAAGCATTTGCAATGCAATAGGTCTCAGAGTTAGAGCTATTGGCACTGTAAATGCATGGCTCTGTAAATGCATAACTGGACTTTTCTTGCCACATAAATTGGAGAACCTTGCCACATAATCGGTCCTCTCTGACACATAATTGTAGTGGCACTGCATATAAATAAAGCATCTTCCATGTATCGAACATAAATAAGTGCATTACACTCCAATATACTAACACCATAAAAGTAAAAGCCATGATCCAATTTTTTAATACCAAAGCAAATTGCTTATCAATTGCTTCACAGAGCTTACAGCCCACCCCTCCTGCTGTTAGCAGGAAGACGCACAGTTGTGACGCTTCCTAAACAGACATGCTCTCTCAGGCGTAAGCACTTAGGGCCACATGTATGTATATTTGTAATTGTGATTCCCTAATTGCGATTCCATGCAATGGAAATGCAGGGCTGTGCCTTATTCTTCAGAATACAGCGCGGCCCTGCATTTCAAAACTGGCGCAGCGCGTTGCTGCTGAATTTGGCGCAGCACCGCGCTGCACCAGTTTCTTGTAAATCTGGCCCTTAATTTATCATTCAATCGAAACAGCCTTACTACAAATATATAGTAAACAAGCATTGGCAAAGCTAACAGACATTGCCTATGCAAGACCTATTGACTTTGGCAATTTGTTTTTGCCATGTTGCACACCAGTGTGGCTGTTGTTCAGCATGTCTAAAAGTTAGTGGCATGGAGTGTCAGTGGAGTGGGGGGAGTAGAGTGCCGTAGACTGGATTTGTTGGAGTAGAGTAGTAAAGTGTAATAAGGGAGTAGAGTGTCATAGAGTTGAGGAGAGGGGAGTATAGTTCAGTGGTCAGTGGCAAAGAGTGTCATAGAGTGCAGCATCATTGAGTTGAGTGGGGTAGAGTGGAGTGGAGTGGAATAGGTTGGAGTGGGTGCATTGGATTGAGGTAATGGGGTGGATTACATTGGAATATATTATGGAGAATTAGATTTGGGTATAGTGGATTGGATTGAGTGTAGTGAGGTGGGATGGGGAGGGGTGGGGTGGAATAAAGTGGATGGACTGGAGGGGGTGAAATAGGTTGAAGTGGGTGGAATGAAATGGGGTGAGGTGGATTGGATTGAGGTGAATTAGAGTGAGGGTGGATTGGAGTTGTGCCAGCTGGGAGGATTGCAGTGTGATCGATTGGTGTGGATTGACAATGGGTGAATGGTTTGGATTGGAGTGGGGTGGGTTAGACTGGTCTGGAGTGGATCGGATTGAGTGGGTGGATTGGTGTGGGGCGAGGTGAAGTGTACTGGAGTTGAGAGGATTGGAGTGGGGTGGATTGGAGTGTATTACATGGTTATGTGTCAAAGCATCATTTCAGAAGCCCACAAGAAAGGAATTTATAACAGGATAATAATCATCTTTGAAAAACTGCGCCCACAAGCAGAAACAAAAGAAAACGTGTTCAAAGTGAGAAAAGAAGACTTGGCAAAACAAAATAAAGTTAACTGTAGAAAATAAATCTTTGTCATTTTGTTTGTCCTGCTGCGCACATTTTCGCCAGTCACATGCCTTCTGTTTGGATGGCACTAAAAGTAAAAAAAACAACAAAAGAGTATCTCAGTCACGTAGGGGGCAGGGGGCAGCGGACAGGCACCGATTAAGTTGAATGAACCAGTGCTTGGTCTCTGCTCCACAGAGAGGAATGGAAAATATTCTGGGCCTGCAGTGATGAATGACAAGGCTGTAAACAAGAGTGCCACATAAGCCAACAAATCGTAGGCAAAGTTACTGTATGGTTTCTGGATCCCTACCTCAATGAACATGACAAACATGTATGTCCACTGAGGATCTACATGTTTAAATGGGCTGAAACCCTAGAGCTTATTTCTAAGGTCGAGGGGAGCATGCATAGTGTACCCCTATTTCACAGAGAGTGGCTACCGCCCTCTCTACCCAGGAGGTGGTAGACTGATAGTGGTGGCAGCAATAAATCTATAGTCAGAGATACCTGTATCCTTGTATCCTTGTTTGGGGGGGGGGTACTAGCCACCCTCCTCATCAAGTCAGTGCAGTCTTCTTTGCCTGTGGAACTTTTGCCTTTGTCTACCTGGGATGTGTATTTGAGAGCAAAGAGGTTCCCTAGGAGAGAATGGTGAAGGGAGCCATTATGTTTAATGTGAGATAAGCTGTTCTGCTTGACATTCCAGCTCCCTTGGGTCCCTCCCCTTCCTTGGAGTATCTTGGTGGGCTGGGGTAGAAACATGCTATTATCTGTGTGTAGCTGCCCTAAATCTGCTAAGAGGGATGATGGTCAGTGCCTCCTGGTGTAGAGTCAATTAAAATTTCTCTCTGGAGAATAGTCCAGGCTGATACCAGGATCCTGTCTTGAAGAATAATAACTCAACCTTGCATGCCTTGTGCATGCAGTGAGCATGAGACACAGATAGGCCTCATGATCGAAGGGGCACCCAGGATTTAAAAGTAGCAGGCCCTCTGATTGGATCAGCCTATCAGTCAGAGGTGATAAAATGTCTGCCCCCACAAAAAGCACACTTGCTATCATGGGTGCCACTGGCACCGCATCCTTCCCTGGGCAGTCTGGCTTACAGTATCCCTCTCTGTGATAAATATAGCATTTAATCACCTTGGGAGTGAAAGGACCCTTCCCTTATTTTCCCTTCTGGTGTTGACTAGAGATCTCGTTCCCCTTAGACGTCTGTCTTGGCTGAGAGCCTTGGGAACTCTTCTGGCCCTTCCCCTCTGGTTTAGGGCCAGGCTGCTGGGAGTTCTTCTCACTCCTTCGGCTTGGAACCATGGTGCTCCTGCCCCTTGTTCACTCTGTTGGCAAGCATCTTATCAGCCAACACTGCAGATTTTTCTGGATCAGCAAAGCCAGACGAATACTGCCTGAGAGGGTTAGAGCACTTCACCTCCAGAGACGCTCTGCTATCATTACTTCATTCAGAGACTGGTAATCATTTGCTTCCATCCCCGTCCCCCACTCATTCCAGTATCTCACTATGTCATGGAACCAATTCTCAAAAGAAACTCCATCTGTCTTCTTGTTCTCACTGAACCTCTTTAAGTACTGGGCTGGTTTCAACCCAAACCATCTATCCAAGCATCCATCATGCAATCATATATTAGACTGTCTTTCTCAGGCATTCTTTCATTTACCTCAGTCCCTTCCTGTGGGAGGTGACTCAGTAGAGTTGCTGCTTTGGACTGACCATTCAGACATTGAGCATTACATGTAAGAGCAAAAGCATGCATCCAGCTGAGAATATCAGTGCCTTAGACATACATGTGTATCAATTCCTTTGGTCATTTGGTGGTGTTTCCTTGCCCCTGGACTTTAAAGAGGACTCACTGTCCTCAGAGTTAAGCCCAGTCTCCACTGCTAACTTCAGATTTTCTTTCTCCAGGGCTGGCCGCTCTTTGTCTAGTTCCCTATCCTTCTTTTTCTCCTGCTTTTCCCTCCCCTTCTCCTGCCTCTACTTCTCCTTCCAAGCCCACTCTTCCTGTCTGGCCCTTTGTTTCTCCTCTTCTGCCTGGTGGGCCATCCTTAGCTTCTCCCTCTCAAACTCCCTTGTTTTCTCCTCTGCTAAATCCTTAGCTTCTTGAAGCTTCAGCTGGAGTTTCAGGGTCTCAGCTAAGTCAGTCCCTCCTAAGGAGGCAAATCCTGAGGAAGGGGAAATGTTAACTAGAGAGATAGGGGGTGGTGAAAGTCTAAAGGCAGGCATAGGGGAAAACCTAGGGGAATGCCTAGGGGCATGTGTAGGAGAACACCTAGGAGAAAGACTAGGGCCAAGTGTAGGGGAAGCCTGCCCGACGAACTTGGCAAGCTTTTGACAACAGTGCTCTCCACCTCCTGCACTGCAGTGACCTCTTCATCAAAGCACTTTGGCCCATATTTATACTTTTTTAGTGTCACATTTGCACCGCTTTTTGACGCAAAAGCAGAGCAAACTTACAAAATACAATGACGCAAATGCGGCACTAAAAAAGTATAAATATGGGCCTTTATCTTGTTGCTAATTACATATTCCCTGTCCTTAGACCTTGGGACCTTCCACCCTCTGTCCAATGTTATCTGTCATTTTATTAGGCCGGGCGGAATTCACATAGTTCCACTCTGCGGAATTCCGCCGAGTTGATTAAAAACTCTGTGGAATCCTGTGGAGGCGGAGTTCCATGACCCGCGGAGTCCTGAATGTGCCTGACCTCAGAAGCGCTAAGCAGGGTTGGGACCCTGTTTAGCGCTTCCGAGATTTGGAGCATTCAGGATAGGGCCGTAGGAAGTGAAAGCTGCACAGCACACAGGACAGGCCAGTGCACAAGAGGCCTGAAATGGCAGCTTTCACTGCCTATGGCCCTGGCCTGAATTAAGGCCTGGTCCATAGGTAGCGAAAGCTGCCATTTCAGTCCTTGTTTGTGCACCAGTGTGCACATACAAGGAAAAAGAAAAGAGACAATTTAAATATGTACAAGACCTGAACAAAATGTAAATTACATCAGCTTAATTCACATCATTTTGGAAATTTTGCAGTAAACTTACTACATGAAATTATGCACCATTGAATGTGCAAATTGATGAAAAATATTACCGCAAATGCATGGGAACAAGAGAACGCAAGCGGAAGTTGATCATGGTGCATTTATATAAATGTGTCCTTGCATCAAAAATTGACACATTTCACAACTACAGTACAAGGCAAAAATATGGGTTTGCAATTCACGTAATTAAACGTTATTTTGCACAATTGTGCTGTAATTTGGTGTAATTAGTCAAAAGAAATTGAAATTTTGCACCCTCCCAAATATACATGTACATATACTTGATTTAGACAGACTATTTTCTTGTGAAAGATAACAAACACAATATTAATTGTAAGCAGCTGTAAACTCAGTAGGTGTGACTTTTGATTAGTGTAGTGCTTGCTAATTGGTGGGTGAGTAGGTGTATAGTTATGTAGAGCACTGGGATGTACTTTGTATCCATGCATCTGTGTGTGAAGATTCACCATTCATCCACAAAGTCAGGAAACCTAGCCCTCTGTGAAGTTGCTATTGCTTATCAGTTTCACCAAGGCAATGATTTAGCCATCTGACCTGAAATTTGGTAATTGGACTTTTTTTCCAGTCTCAGGGTGTACCAACCTTTGGCGTTCCAAGGTAGGAGAGTTGCACTAAGGCCCTGATTTATAGTTTTTGTCGCAAAACTGCGCTAACGCAGTTTTGTATCAAAAAGCTTAGGGCTGACTAGTGCCATTGTTTAACGCCACTCCACAGTCATATATCTATACTATGTCGCTGGGTGGCACTAAAAATTGCTTAGAGTAATTTTTTCCAACGTTAACCATTGTGCCTTGTCGTAACGAAAATGATGTTAACGGAGGAAAAATGACTCTAATCCGGTATACAACATGAAAACACATTGCAAAATGGAAATGCACCATGTTTGCCTGCAATAGCGTCAAAAACAGACGCTAACGGAGAAAACAGTGCAAAGGAGCACCAAAATGGATTCCGGAAGCCAGGAGAGACCCCAGGAAGACCCCATTCAACCAGGAACCAGCTAGAAGGACACAGGCAAGACCCAGGGGAGGGAGAAGAAAAAGAGGAAGTATCAAAATCAACTCTTCATCACCTCAAAATTGCCAATTGTAAGGAGAGCGGCAATCTGGCAGCAGATTCTGGATAAGATCAACAGTGTGGCAGAGGTCAGGAGAACTGTGACTGAGTGCAAGGAACGCTGGCATGACTGCAAGAGAAGGATAAAGAAAAAAATGGCACAGAACAGGAAGGCAGCACTGCAAACTGGAGGTGGGAGTCCAGCACTGCAAGAGGACTTGGGCAAAATGGAGGAGATGGTTGAAGCAGTCCTCGCAGAATACCAGGAAACACCACAAATGCAGGGTAAGTTGCATGGGGGAAATATATAATTAAGGGGCATATTTATACTCTGTTTGCACCAAATTAGTGTCATTTTTTTTTACTCTAATTCGGTGCAAAACTAACTCCATATTTATACTTTGGTGCTAGACCACTCTACCGCCAAATTTATGGAGTTAAAGTCATTTTTTGAAAGTGGAGACCTACCTTGCCTTAATGAGATGCAAGGTAGGTGTTCCCATGCAAAAAATGACTCTATGGCCTTAACGCCATATTTAGGGGCATATTTATACTCTGCGGCATATTTATACTCTGTTTGCACTGAATTAGCATCATTTTTTTTACTCTAATTCGGTGCAAATCTAACTCCATATTTATAATTTGGTGCTAGACCCATCTAGCACCAAGGCCCTGATTTATACTTTTTTTGCGCCGCATTAACGTCATTTTTTGACGCAAAAGTGGTGTAAACGTACAAAATATTGGCCCTTATTTATACTTTTTGCTGCAAAACTGCACTAACTCAGTTTTGCACCAAAACATTTAGCACCGACTTGCACCATTTCTGTGCACCAGCCGGGCAACATATTTATGGAATGGTGCAAGCCGGTGCAAAGGGTAGGGTAGAATAAAAAAAAAATGACTTTAGTCGGGTGGGGCTGGCAGTATAGAAGAAGAGGGTTTAGCACCAAAAAATGACTTTAGGCAGGTTAGAGTAAAAAAAGAAAATAAGGCCCATATTTATACTTTTTGACGCTAAACTGCGCTAACGCAGTTTAGCGTCAAAAATTTTTGCGCCGTCTAACGCCATTCTGAAGCGCCATGCGGGCGCCGTATTTATGGAATGGCGTTAGACGGCGCAATCAGACCGGCGCGGCCTGGTGTGCGTGGAAAAAAACCACGTAGACCAGGCAGCGCCGGCGTTGGGAAAAAATGACGTTAGGGCGTCTTAAAATGGCGCAAGTCAGGTTGACGCTAAAAAATCGTCTTAACCCGATTTGCGCCATTTTTTCGATGCCCAGACGCCATTTCATGACTCCTGTCTTAGTAAAGACAGGAGTCATGCCCCCTTGCCCAATGGCCATGCCCAGGGGACTTGTGTCCCCTGGGCATGGTCATTGGGCATAGTGGCATGTAGGGGGGCACAAATAAGGCCCCCCTATGCCACAAAAAAAATAAAAAAATAAAAAAAATTATACTTACCTGAACTTACCTGTACTTCACTGGGATGGGTCCCTCCATCCTTGGGTGTCCTCCTGGGGTGGGCAGGGGTGGCAGGGGATGTCCCTGGGGGCAGGGGAGGGCACCTGTGGGCTCATTCTGAGCCCACAGATCCCTTAACGCCTACCCTGACCCAGGCGTTAAATTCAGGCGCAAATGCGGGTTTTTTTGACCCGCCACCTCCCGGGCGTGATTTTTGCCCGGGAGTATAAATACGACGCATTTGCGTCGCCGTCATTTTTTTAGACGGGAACGCCTTCCTTGCATCTCATTAACGCAAGGAAGGCGTTCACGCAAAAAAATGACGCTCTTTCTTCATACTTTGGCGCTAGACGCGTCTAACGCCAAAGTATAAATATGGCGTTAGTTTTGCGCCGAATTTGCGTCGAAAAAAACGACGCAAATTCGGCGCAAACGGAGTATAAATACGGGCCTAAATGACTCTAACCAGAATAGCATCATTTTATGGTGCTAAACCTACCATGCCACATGACTCCTGCCTTAAAAAAGGCAGGAGTCATGCCCACCACCCCAATGGCCAGCACAGAGGACAGGGGTCCCCTGGGCATGGCCATTGCACCCTGTGCCATGTATGGCACTTTAAAAAATAAAATGCAACCTTACCTGCACTTACCTGGGATTGGGTCCCCCATCCTCCGCAGTCCCTCTGGTGTGGGTGGGGGTGCCCCTGGGGCCTGGGGAGGGCACCTGTGGGCTTATTCCATGGTGTTCCACCATGGAAATAGGCCCACAGGTCCCCTAACGCCTGCCCTGACCCAGGCTTTAAAAAATGGGGCAAAGCTAGCTTTGCCCCATTTTTTGACCCCTCCTCCCTCCCTTGCACCATTTTTGCATGGGAGTATAAATATGGCGTTAATGCCATAGAGTCATTTTTTGCATTGGAACACCTACTTTGCATCTCATTAAGGCAAGGTAGGTTTCCACTTCCAAAAAATTACTTTAACTCCATAAGTTTGGTGCTAAACGGGTCTAGCACCAAAGTATAAATATGGAGTTAGTTTTGCACTGAATTAGAGTTACAAAAAAATGATGCTAATTCAGTGCAAACAGAGAATAAATATGCCCATTAGCATCAAAACATGATGCTAATCTGGTTAGAGTCATTTATTTTGACTCAAACTTGCCTAACGTCATTTTTTTTAAGCTAGCCTACCCTTTGCACCTGCTTGCACCATTCCATAAATATGGTGCCCAGCTGGTGCTAAAAAATGGTGCAAGCCAGTGCAAAACTTTTTGGTGCAAAATTGCGTTAGTGCATTTTTGCACCAAAAAGTATAAATAAGGCCCTAAATGTCAAGTGCAAGAAGGGGGAGGCACATAGGACTCACACAATGCATGTCAAAGGAGCGCAGAGGGACACAATACACACTAAGCAAGTTGCACCATGCCAACATAAGCTACACATGTACCTATGCCTTGTAGTGCCATGCACCATTGACACATACACAACCTGGACATATTTAGAACACCACGCCTAAATACCTAAATGTACAAATGCAGCACATGGGTAGGATGGCATGTATAATCACTGTTCCACTGGTTGTGACATCACAATATCTCTTGCATATAGTCACATCAACACCACCAACCCGACCAAGACCTCAAAGACCAGGTGGTCAGTCAACAACATACCTGGGGTTACTTCTTAGTGGTGTCCCTTGCAGTAACACATTGCAACTGCCTTGCCTCATTGCCCAAATCCATGTGTTGCATCTCACAAAACACAAATCATTGCAACTGTCCCAACAGTACCCAGTCATGTGCGGTAGCACCACCACACCGCACATAGACAACACATTTACATGAGGCAGCCATCCCTACATCATGCAGTCAGGGTCCCCTGGTTGCATGGAACAATGAACTGAACAGACACTGGGGGAATAGCAGGCTGGACCTGTATAAGTGGTAACATGCCACTATCCAGACCAACTAAACTGAAGTTGTGTTGAACCACCCATATTGATGCTGAACTGAAATGTGCCACTGCAGAAAATATGTACCACAGATAGCAAACAGAAGTCACAACAGTCACAGGCTGAGCCCACAACTACTCTGACACAACCATGTCAGACACATGGGAATGGGGAAATAAACACACACATACAACACATGGGGTATGACTGTGAACATAATGGCAGATAATTCTACTTCAATGGCCAGGGGATGGTGCATGGACAAGCCTGGTGTTGGTAAGACTGCCAGTGCAGTGTTCCCTTTGCACTTGGCAGTATGAGTCACACGTTGGGATGGTGGCTGGAAATCTGTCTGCTCATGGTAGCTCTGTGGGGCACTTAGTAAACATTTTTGATGTATCAGACAGAGTCAGTGCCAGTTTTGGCCTGCATTCAGTGTAACAGGGCACGCTGCACTCAGCCCTGCAAATCAAGCAGTGGAAAGGACAAAGGGCCAGGGTATGGGACACCCTGCACTGCCCATGCCAAGTGCATGGGCTGTGCAGGGGCACCCAGGGCCACACCACATCACCAACAAAAATTTCATGGGAGTTACACCGCCATGCAAAGGCTGGTGGAAATGCGGAAACAGACCTGGAGGGTAGTGTTGAACGTATCACTCATCTGGTGTCACAGGACATATGCCATAGCCAGTCTGTAAGCTGCTGGTAACCTGCCATATCTATGCCATTGGCCCATGGGGCATCCACATTGACAACATTTGACACTACCACCTGTGCTGTTGGGGGTGGTCAAATACACAATGGCA
Source organism: Pleurodeles waltl (assembly GCF_031143425.1). Taxonomy (NCBI): domain Eukaryota; kingdom Metazoa; phylum Chordata; class Amphibia; order Caudata; family Salamandridae; genus Pleurodeles; species Pleurodeles waltl. Next base: position 1,137,779,963 of record NC_090440.1, read on the forward strand.
GTCAGGTGCCTCTTGGACTGATGCACATGAAATGAGAACTTGCTTCAGGCCCTGACCTAAGTACAACTCCTGTTAAATGGCTATGGCCATAGACACATTTACCATCAGGCACTGTCACATATAGAATGATGTAGACAGCAGACATTTCATACCCATACTGCCCATCCCTGGGTTCAACCCTGAGCTTGTGTCAAATGAGCCGTACTGTCACCATGCTGCACTCATGGACCATACTGCAAGGAGGGCTGCATTGAGGGGGGGGACATGGGTGTTTAGTAAGGCAAACAACCTACACAGACAGGAGTTGAAACTGAACTCTCCAAGGTCCATGAGTACCATGCAATGTAGCACACAAACACAAATGACAATATAAAGAGCTATCAATGACAAGAAGAGCACAGTGTCCCGACAATGCCATCCCTGGGGGTGGTGCAAGGTCTCAGCACAGCATGGGAGTATGTGAAATATGTACAACTGTGACAGGTGAAAATTGCCATGTGTGGTGCTGTGGCATGAGCACAACAACACCCATTGCAAGGCCTCACCATGCAAATGGATGCAAAGGGAGGGTAGAACATGAAAAGACGGCGTCAAGCCACAAAAAGGATAGACAACACACTTAGAAGGTATGACGCAGCCAATTTGCCAACTGGGCTTCCATTCATGTGACATGCAGGTGGGACATAGGGTGGTAGACTGCAGCTATGATGTACTGGAACAATCCTTTGGAACTAAGGGGTGCTAAGCACTGTGCCATATTGACAAGGTGGCATTAAGCCACTTTTTGTGGCTTAATGTCACCTTTTAAATACAGACCCTCCTGATCATCACTGTGCGTGGCAGGTGGTGCAATGGGTGTTGCTGTGGGCGTGCCACAGCAACACCCATTAAATTTTAATGTTGCCTCAGATAAATGGAATTTTGTCAACTTGAGGCAGGGCCAAAACTCTGATGCCAGTCCCAGGGGTGGCATTAGCGGGGTGCAATGAGGAGGAATACATTTATATCTCCTCCTTTTATGTTTTTCCAATGTGTGCTGCATTCTGCAGCATGCATAGAAAGAGCAAAATGCCAGAAATGATTGTTAATGTGCGTGGAGGTGTTCCTTCCTGCACATAAACAATCATATGTAATTGACGCTTTGGCTCTTCTGTGTGTGCTGCATTCTACAGCTCATACAGAAGTGCCAAAGCACCATTAGTGATTGTTAATGTACAGGAAGGGAAACCTTCACACACATAAACAGTCACATCCCTCAATGCATACATTCTTGCACAATGGTGCATGGATGCCTGCATTGACGCTGGCCGCTGAATCTTGCACCAGCACAGGGGACAACACAGGGGTGCCCCATATTCACTTACATATGGCGCATCCTTATATTACCAAAGTGATGCAGCACGGCGCTGACTATTTTTGCACAGCACCGCGTTGCACCACTTTTACATAGATAAGGCCCTAATATGACAATGAGCCTCAAATATCAAGTCAGTGACATGACCTGTCAACTGCCACAACACAGATAGACTGATTTTACACCATCTCATTGCAGAGGAAGATGGCTCTCCTGCGGATCTGCCTGTCCGGAAGTACCCTGATGACCTGGATGACCAGCTGGCAACTACCAGCCAAGAGACCCTCCAAGAAGTCCTTGTAAACCTCCAGACACCACAACCAGTCACAAGGAGCAGTGCTGATGTAGCAGACATCCCACAGGCCCCACTTAGCATCTCAATAGTATGACCTGCCAACACCGACACAGCCGAGGACTCCAAGGACCCAGGCACCAGCTTTGAGAGGACAGTGGTAGGAGTCAGTAGGGAGCTGGCCAAGGAGGTGTGGGTGGGGATGCAAACTATGGCAGCCAGCCTTGAGGAGATGCAGACATGCATGGTCACTGCAACAGAACAGACTGCAGCTAACCGAAGCACACACTCCCCAATGCATGGAGTCCAGGAGTGTCTGAGGGACATAGTTGCTGCCATGAGGCAAAGGCCACAACAACTGCCCTCCCAAACTGGCATCAGCGTGCTTGATGACAAAATGGACTCCATGTACCGGGAAATGGCCTCCCTCAGGGCAGACATGGCTGCCTACCACAGGGATGTTGCAGCTATACTTAAAAATCAACAGTTCCTCCTTGCTGCAGTGATGCCATATGTAGTGCCACAGATGGCAGCTGCTGGGAATTGGGAGTCCACATCTCCAACCACTGAAGTGTGTGTGGCCCTCTCTACCTCCCCACTACCACCATCAAGGGTAGAGGAGGCATCACACACATCGTAGGATGAAGATGTGGAACAGATCATCTTCACCCGTAGGAGTTACCGGTAGCACCAGCCCATGCCACATGGGCAGTGTTTTCCTTTGCCCTGTGCTAGACATCATGCCAGTGTTAGCACTGTAGCAGATATGCACTCTTCTTCAACACACTGTTGACCTTTCTGCTATGGACTGCAATTGTCTCTAACTTTTCAATTGACAATTTATGTTCTCATGCACTGAAAGACACTTTACCCAAACATGTCCCATGACAAGTCCCTCAACCCTGGACTTGTCTTGTGTCACAATTGAATGGATTCGACCAATGGGGTCACAGAGCTGGACATTATAAACCTTGCCCTATTACACTTCCTATTAAATACCACTTGCACAACCAGCATGTTTTTGTGTGTTGTGACACATCTACTATGCCTAAGATTTGTGATATGTATAACATGTCTTAAGTCACAGAGGGGGTCATTCTGACCTTGGCGGTCCATGACCGCCATGGCGGAGTGCGGCGGAAGCACCGCCAACAGGCTGGCGGTGCTTCCTGGGCGATTCTGACCGCGGCGGTAAAGCCGCGGTCGGAAAAGGGGAGCCGGCGGTTTCCCGCCGGTTTCCCGCTGGCCCAGGGAACCCGCCATGGCGGCGCTGCTTGCAGCACCGCCATGGGGATTCCGACCCCCTTCCCGCCAGCCAGAACCAGGATGGCGGGAACGGGTGCCGTGGGGCCCCTGGCATGGGCAGTGCAGGGGCCCCCTAACAGGGCCCCACAAAGATTTTCACTGTCTGCTTAGCAGACAGTGAAAATCGCGACGGGTGCCACTGCACCCGTCGCACCCCTTCAACTCCGCCGGCTCCATTCCGAGCCGGCTTCATTGTTGAAGGGGCTGTCCCGCTGGGCGGCCGTCGGTCTTCTGGCGGTCGCCTGCCGGCCCAGCGGGAAAGCCGGAATGGCCGCCGCAGTCTTTTGACCGCGGTGCGGTCTTTCGGCGGGAACCGCTTGGCGGGCGGCGACCGCCGCGGTCAGAATGACCGCCAGAGTGTCATTACAAGAGTACATGAATATGAGGGCACATATCTATGCACATGGTACCTACATGATATAAGTCGATGCTGGCCTCATTCCCTACAAGCAATTCACTGAATATGTGAAGCATGTTGAACACATGTATGCTACACTCACTACATACAGCAGGAATGGCTGTGAAACACTTCTAGGGCAGTATCATCAGCTGGGAGTACCAGTAGAACACATTGGTGTGAAACAGAGTAATTCAACCTCATCTATAATTGCCACTGGTCAGTTTAGCAGGATAGGAATGAAATGTAGGCTGTTGTCAAATGTCCCACATTGCCCAACATTCTGAAACAAAATCCATACAATGACAGCTGAATTACCACACCTACCTGTCCAATACATGGTCAATATAGTCACCTTGAGTGATGGGTACACTGGATGGCAGATGTATAGATAAGTAGATGTGTTGTGCATGTCAATGTGACAGCTCAGTCATAAGAAGGTGATGAACATATCAAGAGAGCAATCTGGATGCAGGTCGGAGTCACTAAGACAACACATAATTTTCACTCTACACCCATGGGAAGGCCCTGAGACCCAAGCATATGACACATGAAGTAAGGGAGCAATGAAAATTATTTATTTTGAAAATAAAAAATGAAAAATAACTATGAACACCTATCCTAACCTATCCTAACTATACATAACCCACAACAGATCCTAACTACTCTACGCTACACTTACCTAAAACATTTAATGACACACTCTAAATAATCGCCCCCCCCACCCCTCTTTATATCACAAGACACATGCAGAACAACATAAACTAAACTAAAACTACACATTGACTATCTATTACTAAATAAATATATCTTTTTTTGGTGTTTTTTTTAAAAATATTATTTTAATAAATACATAAAAGCCCCAACATCACCCTCCACCCACATAGTAAAACATAAAAAAGTTGAAAACCCACGCCCGAAACCTACTCATCCTAACTAACCTACCAACCTATTCTAACCTACAACTAACCCCCTAATACCCACTAAAAAATAAGGAGGGAGGGGACTGAAATTGGGAAGAGTGACATCATGCCATTCAGACGTTGGCCATTTTGAGCTTCCTCTTACTGTACTTGAGGGTCTTTGTGTTCTTAGCCACCTACTTTTCTATAGAGTCCAACTTTTTGCAGACTAGTGTCACATCCCTCTGTAAGTCTCTGATGGCACTCATGTCCATGGCAGCAGGTGTGGTTGGCTGTGGGACGGAAGTAGAGGGTGCAGCAGCTGGAGCAATAATGATGTTGGCAGCTGTGGGCCCTGTCACAGCTGTGGTACTTGGTCCACCCTGTGAGGGCAGTATGGGTCCCCTTTGGCTGAATGCCCACCACTCACCATGGATTGTTCCAAGCAATAGATGTGTGCCATCCTCCTGAAACCAGATTCCACTGCCAATATGTGCCAATAGCGCACTGCCCTCTTCTGAAAGCACGGAGTTGGTCGTTATTCATGTTGGCAGCTGTTAAAATGAGACAGGCAACCACCAGTGTCAGCATTGTGTGGAGTATATGCAGAAAATTAGCTTACTATCTACATCGATTTGCACATGCACTCCTACTCACATTCCAGATACTTCAATGGCCCTGATGGATGAAACAACAACGCTGCCTTAGCACCATTTCCTTGACACCATAGCCACCTACAACAAGATTATGAAACAAACTAAATTAGATCTGCATAGATTTTGTACCATGTGTGACAATGCAAAGACAGTGTCAACTTCACCTCGGTCAGGGTCCCTTTTCCTCATCATCTGTGTCAAATTTTCAAACATACATCAACAGAAACCTGTATCTGTTATTGGGAGTATGGGATGCAGTTGGTAACCATAAGGGTTCAGTGTTCATAGGTACACATGCAAGCCTGATCAAATTGACTGTAACCTACACTGTGAGCATCACATCTACCTACAAATGTGTTGTTCCCACCTCCTGTGTCTCAGTAGGTATGGCCATGCAGATCATCATCTCAGGTGTCCAGGTCACCCACCAAGGCATGCCCACTCATACATGGAGTCAGGGAGTGGACCATATGTTAGGTGCTGACAAATATAACCATAGGTCTCTCACATCTACATTCATATGTCCATGTGTAGATACCCATCACTACCCGATCAGCCAATGCCATTCCTCACACACCCATAGCCATGCCAGGACACGATTGGACTTGACCTGCATGCACGCCTATTACATTCCATATAAGTGTCACGTACGTGGAGTACAAAATTAATGGCACCATGCTGGGGGACAATTGCCCACCCAGTCAATGTACATTACAATACAGGGATGCACAAATTTGTCTACAAAATGGTGCATTAATGTGTTGTGAGAATGACGGTGTGTTCCAGTGCCTTTATGTTCACAACAGTGCACATCTAAGTCACATATGGGCCCACATGTGGCTTGTCATCACCTTGCAAGCCTCACAAGATATTACTCTCTGCATGTGCATGGGGAACCACTTAAATGTGACACAGAGTCACCATCCAGCCTACTTTGATTTCTGATCATTTTACAGATCATCAATTCTAGCATTGGGTGCAACACTCATGACTCACTAACACAAAACACTTGGGGCCATATTTATACTCCGTTTGCGCCGAAATTGCGTCGTTTTTTTTGACGCAATTTCGACGCAAAACTAACGCCAACTAACGCCATATTTATACTATGGCGTTAGAGGCGAATAGCGCCAAAGTTCCCGGAATGTGCGTCATTTTTTAGCGTGAACCCCTTCCTTGCGTTAATGATATGCAAGGGAGGCGTTCCCGTCTAAAAAATGACTCCCAGGCCTTTATGTGGTATTTATACTCCCGGGCAAAAGAGACGCCCGGGAGTTGGCGTGGCTAAAAACGGCGCATTTGCGCCACTTTTTAACGCCTGCTCAGGGCAGGCGTTAAGGGGCCTGTGGGCTCAAAATGAGCCCACAGGTGCCCTCCCATGCCCCCAGGGACCCCCCCTGCCACCCTTGCCCACCCCAGGAGGACCCCCAAGGATGGAGGGACCCACCCCAGGGACATTCAGGTAAGTTCACGTAAGTATAATTTTTTATTTTTTATATTTTTTTTTGGTGGCATAGGGGGGCCTTATTTGTGCCCCCCTACATGCCACTATGCCCAATGACCATGCCCAGGGGACAGAAGTCCCCTGGGCATGGCCATTGGGCAAGGGGGCATGACTCCTATCTTTACAATGATAGGAGTCATGTTGATGGGGGATGGGCGTCGTTAAAAAATGGCGCAAGTCGGGTTAAGACGATTTTTTCGACGTAACCTGACTTGCCCCATTTTAAGACGCCCATGCGCCATTTTCCCCCTACGCCGGCGCTGTCTGGTCTACGTGGTTTTTTCCCACGCAAACCAGGCAGCGCCGGTCTGATTGCGCCGTCTAACGCCATTCCATAAATACGGCGCCCGCTTGGCGCTTCAGAATGGCGTTAGACGGCGCAAAACTTTTTGACGCTAAACTGCGTTAGTGCAGTTTAGCGTCAAAAAGTATAAATATGGGCCTTAGGGCCATATTTATACTTTTTGACGCAAAACTGCGCTAACGCAGTTTTGCGTCAAAACAATTTGCGCCGGCTAACGCCATTCTGAAGCACCATGCGGGTGGCGTATTTATTCAATGACGTTAGCCGGCGTTAGCCGCCGGCGCTGCTTGGTGTGCGTGAAAAAAAACGACGTACACCAGGCAGCGCCGGTGTAGGGGGATATGGAGCTTGGGCGCCAAAAAATGGGGCCAGTCAGGCTGAGGCAAATTTTTCGCCTCAACCCGATTTGCGCCATTTTTTTCGACTCCCAACCCCCATTGAAATGACTCCTGTCTTAGCAAAGACAGGAGTCATGCCCCCTTGCCCAATGGCCATGCCCAGGGGACTTCTGTCCCCTGGGCATGGTCATTGGGCATAGTGGCATGTAGGGGGGCACAAATCAGGCCCCCCTATGCCACAAAAAAATAAATAACAAAAACTTACCTGAACTTACCTTAATGTCCCTGGGATGGGTCCCTCCAGCCTTGGGTGTCCTCCTGGGGTGGGCAAGGGTGGCAGGGGGTGTCCCTGGGGGCTTGGGAGGGCACCCCTGGGCTCCTTCCGAGCCCACAGGTCCCTTAACGCCTGCCCTGACCAGGCGCTAAAAAACGGCGCAAAAGCGACCGGACGTCATTTTTTTTGACCCGCCCACTCCCGGGCGTGAATTTTGCCCGGGAGTGTAAATACGGCGCACATGCCTCGGAGTAAATTTTTTAGACGGGAACGCCTACCTTGCATATCATTAACGCAAAGTAGGTGTCCACGCAAAAAAATGACGCAAACTCCATGGACTTTGGCGCTAGACGCGTCTAACGCCAAAGTATAAATATGGAGTTAGTTTTGCGTCAGAATTGCGTAAAAAAAAAGACGCAATTCTGGCGCAAACAGAGAATAAATATGCCCCTTAAACACTACACAGGACAGACAAAATCACACTTACTGCATACATCTGGGTCCTCAAATCTTGCCACTATGGTGTAGGGGGCAGGTCCACCTGAAATATATGGATGGAAAACCATGGTTAGTATCATATTACTGTCACTACAAGTGGACAACATATTGCAGTGTGTACTATTTCAGAGGAGTGAGGTATTTATCCAGGTTGTGGACAGTGCAACAGACACACCACTGCAAACTCACAACAAGACTGACACTCAGGTGAATGAGAGCCACACATCTGCACTCTTACACCGGGCCTGAGACTCATGTAGTGCTACACCCTCCAACAACCATATGTAGACAATCTGTAGAAGATGGAACTCCATGGAATGAGGGGGAGTTGGGTGCCAATACATGACACTACCCTTGTGCTCTGCAAGACAACTGACTCAGGTATTCTGGCTTGTCTTGCAAGGCACACAGAGACACCTTGTGGAGGACAAGCAGCTAAATTGTTAGTCTGCAATTTTCATGCATTGAGTAATCTATGACTGATGTGTTACAGTTGGCTGATGGTATCAAATGCCCCATCGCCAGTGCCCCATAAGGCGGTATGCTCTCTTTGTATACATAGTGGCAGGGATGATGTATGTGAAGATCTGACATTGTTGCACCATACATGGATTGGCCTAATTTGTTCTCACAATTCACTTACATATGGTATGCTGGCGGTGTCTTGGCTTATTGTACATGACACAATGCTGGGGCACAGATGTTGCCATGGCCCCTGAAATTTGTGACTTAATGATGGTTGTGCAGGGCTCACCTAACATCTGACTTGCATTGGTAAAATGGTAGGATATGTGAACCCCATGTCTATACTGGCACAGTGACACTTCATTCTGGTTGCATGCAACCTGTCCACAAGCATTGCATGCAGCACGCCAACACATCTGCTACTGTCATTCAAGTGTTGTGAACAGTAATTAGTTTGCCAATGGGAGACTCACTAACAGGGCCACCAATCACCACACCAAGATGGTCCAGATGATCCTGCTCCCTGGCCACCAGATCAGCCCAGCGATGCTTGAGCTGGTGGTCATTGAGACTGCTGTGGTACACCCTCTTCAGGTGGTGGACCACCTTGCCCCACCGCAGCCACCTCACCTCCATCCGGTAGCCCTCTATCACACAGCCACCCATCTCCAACATTAATGGGAGGTAGTGGGCTACCAGCCACACAAAGCCTCCCAGCTCCTCCTCCCATATTCTGGCCTGCGTCCCCCTACCAGACATTGCACTGGGGTACAGGTTGAAAATGAGAAATAAAGTAGTAATAAACAGAAGAGAGGGAAGGAAACTTATCACCCAAAAAATAACTATTCCAGCTAATTCACCTAAACAGCTAACTCAGACAGACATTCCACAGCACAGGTAACAGGTAAAATACAGATAACACACAAATTCACAGACACTGGTACAAATAACAATCAAATACAACAGAAAACACAAAAGGAGGGACACCACAAGAGACAAAAAAGAGCAAAAAGACACCACCAACTCTAAGAAACAAACACACAGTCAAAAGAGGCACAGACTGTAAAGAGAAAGTGAAAGTACACCCACTGTACCATGCCTGTAAACAGGATATCCTATTACATCACTTCCTGTGCCCTTGCATCACGTTTTCTGCAATGTCTATATTTTCTTGATGCATCTGATATTTACGTTAGTATTTCTGATGCATCACTTACATGCATCTTTTTAAATTGACACATTACCTTTATTCGTCGATTTAACAGTAAATCAGCATTGCGATGAGTGCGAAGGTGGAAATCATGCTAAGGGCTCATGGGTCGTGTACTTTGAGTTTGCAGATGTTTTCGACGCATTCACATCATTTTTTTTTACCCTATTCCTGACTGCGTGATTTTGTCAATTTTTAATGGATGCACCCTGTATCAACATAAAAATGTCGACCTACTGCTGGGAAAATGACCAGTAATAGGTGGCGACACCTATGTATGTTGCTTTCTCTGTGTATTCCTCAGTGGTCTAGTGTGGACCAGCATAACCCTAACGTTTTTAGTACATTAAAATGCAAAATAGGGACAACCAAATTGAGTGAACCACAATTAATGATGTTCCACCATTCATTAATAATCTTTTTGTTCTTATTAGGATTAGGAGTGAAAATCATCACAGAGGTGAGTGTGTTGGACCCCTCTTGTGGTTTGTGTTCCAATAATTTGTCACAGTTATTGCTCCTAGCTCTTTTGTATGCCATATTAATGATGTTGCGGGGTTGTTTCTCTGCAACAGTTTATCCTTTATTTTAAAGGATTGTTGGGTAAACTTTCTAGGGTCACTACAGTTTGTTCTTATCACAAGAAATTGGCCAAAAGGCAAATTATTCATTAGTGACCTAGGGTGATGACTGTCGAAGATATTCACTATTGTGGTCTGTAAGCTTTATGAAAGTCTTAGTTTTCAATAGACCATTATCAATGTGATGGTTAGGTACAGAAAAGAAAGTGCCTTATAAGCCACATTCTTTGTAAAACTCAAATATGGATTGGGGGTCTTAACTCATACTGTGTATTATCCACGTTTTCAGGTTGCCTTTCCACACTATAAGGATGTCATCAGTGTATCATTGCCATGAGTGAATGTTGTTCCTAGTGGTTATTTTGTAAACAAATAAGTGCCAGGGCCTTTGTCAGGAACCTGCTGTAGCTTGCACCACCCATTGCCCCTGACATCACTGCTAAAGACAGTAACACACAACTGCAAGCCATCACCCTCCTACTAATGTGACCATTCAGAATATTTCAGGCACCCAAAGCTATAGAAAGAGCTTGGGACGACCACTAACCACTACACTCATCCACCAATAAACCCTAAAAGTACCCTGTGATGGGTCGCTCCATTCCGACCCACACAATTCTCTTACTTGTGCTGACTCTGCCACACACGACCTGGTGCATACTGTAGACCCCGGCGATTTGATTGGTCGCTTATCGCAACCGCGGGACCAACTGCGGGTTAAAAGCGGAGCGTCAAAGAGAGTGAGAGAGGCGAGAGGGAGTGGAGACATACAAGTGACAAAGGAGGAACAAGAGGACGAGGAACCCACCATCGAGGAGGAGGACGGCCGGAAGACGGAGCCGAAGGGAGCTGAAGTACCACAGAGGAGACTTGGAGACAGCTGGCCCGGGGAGCCTGCTTCTACGCCGCCACGCTTCCGGAGAAGTGTGGCCTCTCCAGGTACGGAGACGGAAGCGGGGAAGGGAGGCGGGAGGTGAGAGGAGCGGGGAAGAGGAGGGGAAAGAAGGGAGAAAAGGAGAGGGTGAACGGGCACTTGGGATGGTGAGCACTGCGGGGAAAAGGGGACGGGGCAAGAAAACAATAGCAGGCATTCAGATACAGAGAAGAAAGGGAAGAGAAATATAGGAAATACGATACCAAGAAGATAGAGCGTACACAGGAAGAGATTTACGATTAAGTACACTAAAACAAATAAACAAGAGAAAGAGAGAGAGAGAAAAAAGAAGAAGAAGGACGGAAAATAGTACATAAGCAAGAAGCGCAGGACGCAAGGAAACAGGCAGGAAGGAAGTCTGGCAGGAGAATCAGAAGAGGGACAACACAAGCGAAAAGAAGTAAGACAATAAGGAGACAGCGGAGACAGGGCCAAAGAGAGGGAGAGAGAAAAGGGAAAGACGAGAACAGTTAAAGCCTTAACAAACCTCCCCACTTACCGTATCTATTTATTTTCTTGTTTCCATGCTCCCCGCGAGGCCTGGGAAGGAAGAAGAAGGACGAGCCAAGAGGACCTACTGCTATTTCATAAACTTTGTACATATTACTCATCGTATAAACTGTTTCAAGAACCAATAAAGGACAGTTCTTTGAAACCACGATATTGCCATTCAGCGTCATAAATTTGCCATCCTCGCACAAGTGGTGTCAGAAGTGGGATTTGAACCCCACACACACGCGGAGAAGACGATGGAAGAAAAACCCACCATGGCGGATGTAATTGCTCAGCTCGCAGAAGGACAACGACATCTACAGTTGATGTGGGAGCAGCAAATGAAAGACGCCAAAGAGGAGAGAGAAGCGTTACAGACGGCCCTTAAAAGTCAGGCCACAATTATGGCCAACAATCAACTAGTCCATGAAACTGCCATGAGTAAATTAACAGAGACCATTGCACATACCAAAGTACATCCGAATGTGCCGAGCAGTGTTCTACAAAAATACCAGGATCAGGAAGATCCGGATTCATTTTTTCTTAATTTTGAAAGGGTGGCCAGTACAGCCAACTGGCCCGAAGACAAATGGGGCCAATATATAGCCCCATTATTGACTGGACAATTACAGGCCACATATCAAGCCATCAATCCCATGGGCACACTCCCATACAGGGAGATCAAAAAGACTGTCCTAGAAAGGATAGGACTAGACCACGAAAGTTATCGGAGCAAATTCCGGCATATGAAATGGGGATTACAAGAAAATCCTCGCGCCTTATATTACCGGGTCCAAAATGCGGCGGGACGTTGGTTAAGGCCCACCGAAAAGACTCGGGAAGAAATGTTCGATGTGATTGTATTAGAACAATTCCTGGATGCACTGCCCTCAACCACAAGAAATTGGGTTCGGCAACACCCCGGATTAACTAACGAAACAGCAATTGACTTAGCCTGTGCCTTCCACAGGAGCCCAGATTTCAAAACCACCCCTTATCGGAACCCTGGACCATCTCCTGCATGGCCCAATATAGGGAAAATAGCACATTCACGACCACCAAATTCCCATGAGCCAGAGAGAATACGTAGTCCCCATCCCCCTCCAGCCTCTTATACGTCTAGCGGACCTCAATGTTATAATTGTTCTGAATGGGGTCATATCGCCCGCTTTTGTCCACAGAAAAAAGACATAGAAGAACCCATGGAAATTGGCGTCACCAAAGGCAGGGTTTTCTGGGCTGGGGAGGCTAGGCCTACCTATACGCTTCCCATTTGTCTAAATGGACAAGAGAAAGTAGCTTTAGTTGACTCTGGCTGCAGTCAGAGCGTCATTAGACAAAACCTAGTAGAAGCAAGGCACACCATACCCCATACCCAGGTATTGATAGCATGTGTCCATGGTGATCAGTCATATTACCCAGTAGCTAGCATTCGCTTTCAGTGGAGGGGTGAAGAAGAAACCCTCAGGGTTGGAGTATTGCCACATCTTGAAGAAGATATTATTATTGGGACCGACTATGTAGCCTTTCCACAATTATTGCACAAAGCCGGAGAAGAACATCTGATGAGAAAATGGTGGGAGGAAATACCCTATGATATTGAAATAGCTGAGACTCGCCCTCTAAAACCCCACGTAAGCAAAAGACAGAAAAGAGTCCAGAGACAGCAATATTGGGAGGAGAATCCAGGGAACAAGAACTCACACAAAAGCACCGGAAAGGTATACACCGTTGCCGGGGATTTTAGACAAACACAGAGAGAGGATCCATCCTTAAAGAATGCCTGGGAAAAGGCCCTTAATCGGGAGGAAGGAGGGGTAGGACCCACATTTCACATACATAATGAACTGTTATATAGACTGCCCCAGTCAGGAAATAGGGACCGGAGACAATTATTAGTCCCTGGGAGGTACAGAGAGCAGGTCTTACAACTAGCACATGGGGAGACAGGGGAAGGGCATCTCGGAAGAGATAAGACTGAGGCAGCGGTCCTCCAGCGATTCTATTGGCCTGGGGTATATGGGGATATACGGCGGTATTGTCAAACCTGTCAGAAATGTCAATTCTATAATCCAGGAATGCAACCCCCTGCCCCTTTACAACCCCTCCCGATTATAGAAACCCCTTTTTCTCGTGTAGGAATGGTTCTTATTGGTCCCCTCACCCCATCTACTAAAGGAAGACACTATATATTAGTCCTGGTGGACTACGCCACGAGGTATCCCGAGGCAATCCCGCTTCCTAGTATGCATACAAAGGTAGTGGCCCAAGCTATGATCGAGTTCTTTTCAAGGGTCGGGTTCCCTAAAGAAATTCTGACTGATCAGGGTACTCCTTTCATGTCTAGATTAATGAGGGAGGTCAGTGACACGTTGGGGATAAAACAAATCCGGACCTCGGTTTACCATCCCCAAACTGATGGACTTGTGGAACGATATAATCAGACCATTAAGTCGTTACTTAGGAAGAGCGTAGCAGAGGACGGAAGAGACTGGGAAAAAAAACTACCACTCGTATTATATGCCATACGTACACATATCCAGACTTCCCTTGGACATAGTCCTTTTGAGATGTTATTTGGTAGACCTCCTCGAACCCTCCTTGATATGTTGGTAGAACAATGGGAGGAAAGAGATGAGGACATAAAGGATCTACTGACCTATACTAAGGACTTAAAAGAGAATCTACAGGCTGTATGGGATAGAGCCCATGAGAATTTAAGAGAAGCCCAAGACAGGCAAAAGAAGAATTATGATGCCAAAAGTGTGTTTCGTACTTTTAAGGTTGGAGATAAGGCTCTAATCCTTCTCCCCAGTAGTGAGAATAAATTGTTAGCCCGATGGCAAGGACCATATGAAGTGTTAGAACAAATCAACCCAACAACATACCGGTTGGCTCTTCCCCATCGACCGCAAAAAGAACAAATCTATCATATAAACTTGTTAAAAAAATGGCAAGAGACTGAGCATAGCCATAAAATCCAACATATTGTGACAGAGCAGATAGAAGACATTCCTTATCCCGCTCTTTCCTTTTTCCCCAATGAAGGAGACGATAAACCCCGTATCAATACTTCTCTTGCTGACAGTTATCAAACCTCTCTCTATCTAATAATTACCACCTATGCAGATATATTCTCCCGACACCCTGGCCACACTAATTTAACCGAACATAGTATCAGAACCAAGAGCGAGGCAGTTGTAAGACAAAGACCCTATAGGATTCCGGAAGCCAAGAAAGCTGTAATCGAACAGGAGGTTACTAAAATGTTGCAATCCGGGATTATTGAACCATCCAGTAGTCCCTGGTGTTCCCCTATAGTATTAGTACCCAAGCCAGATGGAACCACGCGCTTCTGTGTAGATTATCGGAAGGTGAATGAGCTCACCTACTTTGACGCTTACCCTATGCCTCGCATCGACGAACTGTTGGAGAGAATAGGGCATGCCAAGTTCATGTCTACTTTAGATCTCACAAAAGGATATTGGCAGATCCCCTTAAAAGAAACAGACAGGGAAAAGACCGCATTTTCAGCACCCTCTGGGTTATATCAGTTTACAGTTCTCCCTTTTGGACTACACGGAGCCCCTGCTACCTTTCAACGGCTAATGGATATGATTTTAAGGCCCCATCGCTCCTATGCCTCAGCCTACTTAGATGACATTGTAATATTTAGCGACTCATGGACTGACCACCTCCAACATTTATCAACAGTACTACAGACATTGAGGGAAGCCCACTTAACTGCCAATCCTGAAAAATGTATGTTAGGCTGTACATCAATCAAATACCTGGGGTATGTCTTAGGACAAGGTAAAGTCTACCCTCAAATTGAAAAAGTTGCAGCCATAAAACAGATTCCAGTACCTAAGTCAAAAAAAGAAATACGCTCGTTCCTTGGGCTCGTCGGCTACTACAGGCGGTTTATTCCTGGGTTTTCGACCATAGCTGAGCCTCTTACGAATCTGCTAAAGAATGGGTCTCCTAAAACATTCTCCTCCTTACCAGAAGAAGGTATGCACAGTTTTTTGAGGCTTAAGGAGGCCTTGGCTACCAACCCTGTATTGTGCTGCCCGGATTTTGGTTGTCCTTTTATCTTACAAACTGACGCTTCTGACGTGGGTCTAGGGGCCGTGTTATCACAAACCCAAACTGATGGGTCGGTTCACCCTGTTCTATTTATCAGTAGAAAGCTTCTTCCCCGTGAGCGTCCATATCCCACTATTGAGAAGGAATGTCTCGCCATTAAGTGGGCCATTGAGTCTCTCCGGTATTATCTCAGTGGCCGTCCTTTCACCCTCCTGACTGATCATGCCCCACTCACTTGGCTGTCTCGTCATAAGGATACGAATCCTAGAGTCCTGAGGTGGTTTCTTTCCTTACAATCCTTTTCGTTTCAGGTGTTTCATTCTCCGGGACGTCTCATGGACAATGTTGACTTTCTCTCCAGATGTCCTTCGGATGAGCGTCGTCTACAGACGCTCTCTAGGGGGAGTGTCTGTGATGGGTCGCTCCATTCCGACCCACACAATTCTCTTACTTGTGCTGACTCTGCCACACACGACCTGGTGCATACTGTAGACCCCGGCGATTTGATTGGTCGCTTATCGCAACCGCGGGACCAACTGCGGGTTAAAAGCGGAGCGTCAAAGAGAGTGAGAGAGGCGAGAGGGAGTGGAGACATACAAGTGACAAAGGAGGAACAAGAGGACGAGGAACCCACCATCGAGGAGGAGGACGGCCGGAAGACGTAGCCGAAGGGAGCTGAAGTACCACAGAGGAGACTTGGAGACAGCTGGCCCGTGGAGCCTGCTTCTACGCCGCCACGCTTCCGGAGAAGTGTGGCCTCTCCAGGTACGGAGACGGAAGCGGGGAAGGGAGGCGGGAGGTGAGAGGAGCGGGGAAGAGGAGGGGAAAGAAGGGAGAAAAGGAGAGGGTGAACGGGCACTTGGGATGGTGAGCACTGCGGGGAAAAGGGGACGGGGCAAGAAAACAATAGCAGGCATTCAGATACAGAGAAGAAAGGGAAGAGAAATATAGGAAATACGATACCAAGAAGATAGAGCGTACACAGGAAGAGATTTACGATTAAGTACACTAAAACAAATAAACAAGAGAAAGAGAGAGAGAGAAAAAAGAAGAAGAAGGACGGAAAATAGTACATAAGCAAGAAGCGCAGGACGCAAGGAAACAGGCAGGAAGGAAGTCTGGCAGGAGAATCAGAAGAGGGACAACACAAGCGAAAAGAAGTAAGACAATAAGGAGACAGCGGAGACAGGGCCAAAGAGAGGGAGAGAGAAAAGGGAAAGACGAGAACAGTTAAAGCCTTAACAAACCTCCCCACTTACCGTATCTATTTATTTTCTTGTTTCCATGCTCCCCGCGAGGCCTGGGAAGGAAGAAGAAGGACGAGCCAAGAGGACCTACTGCTATTTCATAAACTTTGTACATATTACTCATCGTATAAACTGTTTCAAGAACCAATAAAGGACAGTTCTTTGAAACCACGATATTGCCATTCAGCGTCATAAATTTGCCATCCTCGCACATACCCTTTCCACCCAATAACCTTACCCACCCCTAATACCTTTACTCAGCCTAAACCTGAAAATACCTTTACCACCCAAATGCTCTTACCCAACCTGAACCCTAAAAATACCCTTTACACCCAATACTGTCTCCCACCCTAAATCCTAAAAATACCCTTACCACCTAAATACCCTTACCCACCCTAAACTCTACAAACACCCTTATCACCAAAATACCTTTACCCACCCCTAAAAATATATATATATATACACACACACACACACATATATATGTATGTGTATATATATATATACATATATATATACAGATACATTTATATACATATGCTTCCCAAAATTCACAAAATGAACAATCCTGGCTGCCCCATCATCTCTGGCAATGATACGGCCACTGAGAGACTATCTTTATTTGTCGACCTGCACCTCCAGCCCATTGTCCAAGAACTTCCATAATTTGTTAAGGACACCAGTCACTTTCTTCAGATTATTGAAAGATTAAACCAAACCAACACATTTGATGATGACACTCTTCTGGCTACATCTGATGTTACTTTAGCAGCACAAAAGGATGATGAACGGAGTGTTAAATGTTTGAAACACTCACCCCAAGTCACCGATCTGGGTTTAATCCATCGTTCTTTTGCTCACCATGCCACCCCAGTTTGGATCCAGCCATATGCAAATCAGTCTTGACCCTGATCCCCATGGGAACAGTCCAACCCGAACTGCCATGTCAGGTCCTCCCTAGACTGGAAAGAAGCATCCTGGGACCAGTTTTCGGGTATCACCCTTCATCAGCTGGCTAGCTTGAATCCAGTGGCACAGTGAGCAAGGGACCCACATCTGGGCATACCCTCCCCACTTAGGGCAACTTTAGCAACACAAAAGGATGATGGACGGAGTGTTGCCACCCCAGTTTGGACCCAGCCATATGCTGTTGGAAGGTGGGTCATTAGTTGTGTGGCCTGCACAAGTAACGAGTCCGCACACGACCGCCACTGGGAACCAAACACCCCATTGTAGCGCTTGACTCTCATAGGGTAGCGTTGCAGAGCAGTCCAAGGTTTACTCAAGGGAGGTGGTGTGGGCTAGTAATCCGCATTCACAAGCACGCAAGCATGACTCTTAATAAATGAATGTCCAGTCTGTGCTTTTTCTTTTGATAAAGCAAAAGTACATTTATTATTCACACACACTACTCAATACTATGCAACAATCTACAAATATATACAAAGTGATGAAATCACTCTGGACCAACAGTATGTAATCGTTCAGGTCTCCTTAAGGGAGAATATAATCCAACAACCCACATGGCAAAACAATCCCAGTGTCCCCCTTTAGGACATTTGAACATTCTGACAGTATTCAACAGTACAGTGCAATGATGACACCTACATTTGTGAATAAATACTTTCATCCTGCCAAGATGTGACTGTCAGTATCATTATTCAAATTAACATAATCAGGGAACATAAGAGACTAAATTCTAGCATTTTAACCATTAGGATTACTTTTGGATTACTCTTATTTAAACATTAAATAACAGTAGAATACATGGGGCCATACCAACCTACACCTATGGTCGGCACCCTTGCACAAACAGGAACAAAAGTTCACTGAAGCTTGTGCTTCAAACATCCAGCCACCCCTGGAGGGGTTATCTCTCAGGTGTCCCACCCTACCTAGGGTGGGGACACCAACAGATGTTGGGGGGAGGCTGCGCTGCTCCTGCAGCTCCCCCTGTCTCCTAGTTCTCCGTTGGTGGTGGCCCCCATCTCAATGGGACCACCACAGGCGTTTTAAGGGCTCAATAAGCCGCCCCAGCCCCGCAAAGCATGCTGGGGCGGCTGCATAAATGATTAGCGGCTCTCCCGCTGAGAGGGGAGAGCCGCGATTCCTTTTCTGCTCTTGTTTTTCTTTTTATTTTGGGGGTGCCGGTCCCACCCGGACACCCCCTGCATTAAAAAGCCGATCCCTCGTTGGAGGGCGGCTCAGGGAGCCCACCCCTGGCCGCCCCCGCCGGTTCCCCGCACGGCCAGCACCTCCGGGTGCTGCTGCGGGAACCGGCCAGGTGACTTAGAGTCTGCCCGCTCCAGCGGGCAGACTCAGGGATCCTCACGGCCGCTGGGGCCGCGCGGGGGAGTGCAGCGGCACTCCCCCTTCCTACCGGCATCTTCGGGGCCCCGGGGTGGGGTCCGGGGCCCCTCCTCCTCACGACGGGGAGTGCGACGGCGCTCCCCGGAGTCCTCCTGTTCTCGGGGCCCCGGGATGGGGTCCGGGGCCCCTCTCCTCTTCAGTGGGGAGCGCGACGGCGCTCCCCCAGGCCCTCTTCTGCGCGGGGCTCCGGGATGGGGTCCGGGGCCCCTCTGGCCATTATTCACGGGGAGCGCGATGGCGCTCCCCGACTTTTCTTCAGCTGGGGGTGCGCGACGGCGCACCCCCACTCCCGCCTCTTCTCGGGGCCCGGGATGGGGTCCGGGGCAACAAGGGGACCATTTTCACGGGGAGCGCGACGGCGCTCCCCGACTTCCCTTCTGCTGGGGGGTGCGCGACGGCGCCCCCCCATTCACCCTTTCTTCATGGGGAGCGCGACGGCGCTCCCCGGCTTGTCTTCGCCGCCGGGGGCCCCGGGATGGGGTCTGGGGTCCCCTTTCCTCAGCGGCAGGGGGGTGCGCGACGGCGCCCCCCCTTCTTAAACCTCCAATGGACCAGGCTTCACGGGGCCCCGGGATGGGGTCCGGGGTCCCTTTCTCTTCTGCGAGGGGGAGTGCGACGGCACCCCCCTTGCTCCTCTTTCTCCTGGGCAGCCCCCAGGCCCTGGCCCACCCTGGGGGCACAGTCTCAAGCAGCTGCGGAGCTCCACTCGCTTCGTAGCTGCTTTCACAAAGGTCAAAGGTCGCCATTCTTTGTCCTGTGATATCTCGGGCCCCCAAGGGCCGATTTTCTTCATTCTTGCGTCGTTCCGCTCCTGGTGACAAGCCCTTGTCACCAGGAGTACTCTCCTTAGGCCTCCTGGCCTGGAAGGGTCCCAGATCTTCAGGGAGCCAG
Source organism: Pleurodeles waltl (assembly GCF_031143425.1). Classification (NCBI taxonomy): domain Eukaryota; kingdom Metazoa; phylum Chordata; class Amphibia; order Caudata; family Salamandridae; genus Pleurodeles; species Pleurodeles waltl. Next base: position 1,137,800,066 of record NC_090440.1, read on the forward strand.
TTCCACTGACTCCTGCGCCAATCTTTCCTCTGGGTTTCCTCTTTTCCTTCTGGGCTGCGCGCTCTCCTTGCGCTAGCCCAGTCCTTCCCCCAACTAGTCCTCTGGGGGGGTAAGGGGGCCAGCTTGCCTGGCCCTGGCATTCGCCTCCATGGCCTGGGATCCTTCAGGGGCAGAGTCCCTGCCCCAAGGGCAGTCAGGAGGTTCTTCCTTCCAGTTGTCCATGACGCCCGTCTGCAGTTCCAGTGTCCAGCAGTGAAGCACAGCCAAGAGAGAGAGAGCTCTCCCCTGTGCAGGACCTTTTAAGTGGGGGCGGAAGTGTCCAGCAGGTCTGCACCTCTGGCCTATCCAGATGTGCCACATCACTTCCTTGCTCCCATCCCCTCCTTCTTGCCCAGTCTTCTGGGATAGCTCAAGATGGCATCCTCCAGGAGTTAGTTGCCACATGTGCTCTGAAAGTCTCAGCCCCTCCTTCCTGACATTCCTCGCAGGGCTTCTCCAGCCTGCTCCTGGCACTGAATGACAGCTGGCTGATTGATGCTAGGCCCTGCTCCAGCAACTGGACAGAGCAGTAATTGGCCCTAATCCTGAGCTGAGGCAGAAAAATATGACATCCCTGGATGACCCATAAGTGGTACAACTATGCTCCTGTAACCTACTGCATCATTCTTTTCTTACAGGTTACAATGTACTTTGGTGTGACTCTGGTCTCGGTGGACCCCAGAGAACTGGAGTTGCACCCTAGGCCCTCCTTTCTTATTGACATTCAATGGAGTATTCCCCAATGCAAATACCTTAAGCACCCTGACATTGGCATTGAACTGGGTGTCCCTACAGTGAAAAGACAGTAAGAACACTGACTCTCCCTCACATGTATACACCCCTGTCATGAGACCTACTCCAGGTCACCACCCACTCTGCAAAGTTCCTCCTGCGCCAGGACTATCTAGGCGCAGTTCTAGGGCTGCGCACACTAGGAATCCTCCTCCCACAGCCCTCACATGGGTGCACATCCATGCGCACACATGATCACATGTAACCTGCCTGGGGCCTCCTGCCTTGCTGCGCCACAGCAGCCTTTCCTTAGCACGGCGACACCAGCGGTAAACATGTGTAGTCCATTTTACCATGTGTTTATTGTGCGGGAGTCACCTCATAGGAGGCTTCCTCACAGTAAACAGTAAAAAACCAGGTGGTCAAAAATCGAAAAATCAGGGCAGTCCTGCTGGTCAGAACCGTCCTCTAACACACGCCGCGCCCAGCTGATTCCTACGGGGAAGACGCAGCCACCATACGTGGGTAGTCTTCACCTGGTCAGTGATAACAAGTGACGAGGAGTTCTGACCAAACACCCTCCTCGCCAATTGTCCGCGACCTCTAACTCTTGATGCTGGTCATCGGCCACTAGGACCACCTCCTTTGCCCAACCATGAGATCACCTTACATGATCAGGGCAACACTAGGCCTACCCTTGCCCGGGGTCACGCAACACTACGCCCCCCTCTCCGTTGGACAAGGGTACAGTGCCTCAGCACTGCGGCCTCCACCTTGAGTAGGTGTAGAGCCCACTCCACGGGCCACTGGCTGGTCCCCCTTCTGGAGTCCACCCAGTGCCCTCCTTCCTTGGGATCCCTGCATCCTGAAAAAATGCAGACTCATTGGACCCTCTTCCTCAGCATGCAGCTGGGGTCTTTGCTGCCACCACCCTTTTGGGACGACTGCCTTCCCTCGTGGAAGAACAGCCCACTCTGAACTTCTTGGTACGTCTCCCTCACAGAGAAGCACCACTGGCCCGGGTCTGGCTCCCAGAAAAGTCACCAGTCCGTCCTTACTACCGCACGGGTAGCGTTGGAGGAGGAGCACTGTAGGTACCTCGTCAGGCAACCCCCAGGTCCCTCCTCCCCTCTTGGTAGCTCCGCATGGAACCCACCCAAGAACCTAGACCCTACCTTGTTCTCCTCCGTGAGAACAGGGCCTACGCCCCCGCCGTCTCTAGTGAATGAGCTCTATCCCCTAGAGCACCCTTGGAGGACCCGTGAGCCCTGGGTCAGCTTCACCCAGGCCCACTTCCGTGGGCCCTCCCACGTCTCCCAGCCTCAAGTCAGGAGACCTCCCAGGAACCCTCCAGATTCCCGGCTCGCTAGCGCCACCCTGCACGGGAGCACAGGGTCCCTTCACTTAAGATAGGCCCCACCTGGCTCCAGGTGACAGCTAACAGCACCACGGCAGGCGGACCCGCCCGTGGCACCCGGCTGAGGGGACAACCTCCCCAGCCCTTGCCACCTTACGGGACCCCAGGACGCACCCTTGGGCTGGGACACCAACGGTGTAGCACACAGGGGTCCGCTAAGTAAAGGCCTCTGCCGCCCGTCACTCATCGACAGCTCAGACGCCCCAAACAGACGTGGCTCCCTGCCCCCTTCCCTCGTCCCGGGGCCTGACCCCACAGGACCTACCTGACTGGTCAGGCAGTTGGGCATCACCCCTACCACCACCTCAAGTTTCAACCCTCCTTACTCCAGGATGACATCCTTCAGTTTCCTTGGGTAGTCTCCTACCCTACCCTGACACCTCAGGGTCCACTGCTGACTCCCCCTGACTCTTCAGGGTTAGTCACCTAGCCCACCTAGGGAACCTAGGGGCTAACACCGCACTTCCTTCGGGGCCTCCCATTACCATGGGTCACCCCGGGGTCCCTCACCCTCCCCACCAGATAACCTAGGGGGATCAAGGGAATGACAACTTCCTTGCACCCTCCTACCACTATGAGAACACCTGTCTGGGTTCCCTCCTCTGGGAACTCTTCGGGGGTGTCACTACCTGTGGGTTTGAAATCTTCCGCCTCCACCCTTCCGGTGGATTTAGCCTGCGCCAATGGCGGGTAAACAAAATTTCCTCAGGATGACTGACTAGCTGGGGCCCCCTCCCTTTGGAAACAGGTCTTATCCTCAACAAGCATAAGAATTTCCCGGGGCGCCCCTAACCACTTCCTAACCCACGAAGTCAGGCCACCCTACCATCCCAGTCTGTGATGTGGGTATCAGTTGCTGTCCCTAAACCTTTAGAGAAAACCCCCCCTCGTGCGGGTCCAGTATGTGTAGTGTTAAGGGTTCAAAAGGATAACCTATGGCCTACAACACTTTGTGAACATTTCTTGGAAAGCTTCCTCCCGGCACCCTGTCACTTTGTGCAAACAAACTAGTCCTAACAACACAGTTAAAACCCTTACTTTTCATTTTCTCACTTGACATATGTGTGCACAGGGCTTTCCCTTCTCATACCTTTAGTTCACATGACCAAACCTTTGAACCCTTCTTAGAGCCTTACGCTCTCATATTTGCTCATTACTGCATAGGCAATGTGTGGTAAAACTGGACTTATCAAGCGCCATGAATGCATACTGGAATGGGATACTATGTTTCCCGCCGCTGAACACCAAATGTTGGAAGGTGGGTCATTAGTTGTGTGGCCTGCACAAGTAACGAGTCCGCACACGACCGCCACTGGGAACCAAACACCCCATTGTAGCGCTTGACTCTCATAGGGTAGCGTTGCAGAGCAGTCCAAGGTTTACTCAAGGGAGGTGGTGTGGGCTAGTAATCCGCATTCACAAGCACGCAAGCATGACTCTTAATAAATGAATGTCCAGTCTGTGCTTTTTCTTTTGATAAAGCAAAAGTACATTTATTATTCACACACACTACTCAATACTATGCAACAATCTACAAATATATACAAAGTGATGAAATCACTCTGGACCAACAGTATGTAATCGTTCAGGTCTCCTTAAGGAAGAATATAATCCAACATCCCACATAGCAAAACAATCCCAGTGTCCCCCTTTGGGACATTTGAACATTCTGACAGTATTCAACAGTACAGTGCAATGATGACACCTACATTTGTGAATAAATACTTTCATCCTGCCAAGAGGTGACTGTCAGTATCATTATTCAAATTAACATAATCAGGGAACATAAGAGACTAAATTCTAGCATGCTAACCATTAGGATTACTTTTGGATTACTCTTATTTAAACATTAAATAACAGTAGAATACATGGGGCCATACCAACCTACACCTATGGTAGACACCCTTGCACAAACAGGAACAAAAGTTCACTGAAACTTGTGCTTCAAATATCCATCCACCCCTGGAGGGGTTATCTCTCAGGTGTCCCACCCTACCTAGGGTGGGGACACCAACAGATGTTGGGGGGAGGCTGCGCTGCTCCTGCAGCTCCCCATGTCTCCTAGTTCTCCGTTGGTGGTGGCCCCCATCTCAATGGGACCACCACAGGCGTTTTAAGGGCTCAATAAGCCGCCCCAGCCCCGCAAAGCATGCTGGGGCGGCTGCATAAATGATTAGCGGCTCTCCCGCTGAGAGGGGAGAGCCGCGATTCCTTTTCTGCTCTTGTTTTTCTTTTTATTTTGAAGGTGCCGGTCCCACCCGGACACCCCCTGCATTAAAAAGCCGATCCCTCGTTGGAGGGCGGCTCAGGGAGCCCACCCCTGGCCGCCCCCGCCGGTTCCCCGCACGGCCAGCACCTCCGGGTGCTGCCGCGGGAACCGGCCAGGTGACTTAGAGTCTGCCCGCTCCAGCGGGCAGACTCAGGGATCCTCACGGCCGCTGGGGCCACGCGGGGGAGTGCAGCGGCACTCCCCCTTCCTACCGGCATCTTCGGGGCCCCGGGGTGGGGTCCGGGGCCCCTCCTCCTCACGACGGGGAGCGCGACGGCGCTCCCCGGAGTCCTCCTGTTCTCGGGGCCCCGGGATGGGGTCCGGGGCCCCTCTCCTCTTCAGTGGGGAGCGCGACGGCGCTCCCCCAGGCCCTCTTCTGCGCGGGGCTCCGGGATGGGGTCCGGGGCCCCTCTGGCCATTATTCACAGGGAGCGCAACGGCGCTCCCCGACTTTTCTTCAGCTGGGGGTGCGCGACGGCGCACCCCCACTCCCGCCTCTTCTCGGGGCCCCGGGATGGGGTCCGGGGCCCCAGGGGACCATTTTCACGGGGAGCGCGACGGCGCTCCCCGACTTCCCTTCTGCTGGGGGGTGCGCGACGGCGCCCCCCCATTCACCCTTTCTTCATGGGGAGCGCGACGGCGCTCCCCGGCTTGTCTTCGCCGCCGGGGGCCCCGGGATGGGGTCCGGGGTCCCCTTTCCTCCGCGACAGGGGGTTGCGCGACGGCGCCCCCCCTTCTTAAACCTCCAATGGACCAGGCTTCACGGGGCCCCGGGATGGGGTCCGGGGTCCCTTTCTCTTCTGCGAGGGGGAGTGCGACGGCACCCCCCTTGCTCCTCTTTCTCCTGGGCAGCCCCCAGGCCCTGGCCCACCCTGGGGGCACAGTCTCAAGCAGCTGCGGAGCTCCACTCGCTTCGTAGCTGCTTTCACAAAGGTCAAAGGTCGCCATTCTTTGTCCTGTGATATCTCGGGCCCCCAAGGGCCGATTTTCTTCATTCTTGCGTCGTTCCGCTCCTGGTGACAAGCCCTTGTCACCAGGAGTACTCTCCTTAGGCCTCCTGGCCTGGAAGGGTCCCAGATCTTCAGGGAGCCAGTTCCACTGACTCCTGCGCCAATCTTTCCTCTGGGTTTCCTCTTTTCCTTCTGGGCTGCGCGCTCTCCTTGCGCTAGCCCAGTCCTTCCCCCAACTAGTCCTCTGGGGGGGTAAGGGGGCCAGCTTGCCTGGCCCTGGCATTCGCCTCCATGGCCTGGGATCCTTCAGGGGCAGAGTCCCTGCCCCAAGGGCAGTCAGGAGGTTCTTCCTTCCAGTTGTCCATGACGCCCGTCTGCAGTCCCAGTGTCCAGCAGTGAAGCACAGCCAAGAGAGAGAGAGCTCTCCCCTGTGCAGGACCTTTTAAGTGGGGGCGGAAGTGTCCAGCAGGTCTGCACCTCTGGCCTATCCAGATGTGCCACATCACTTCCTTGCTTCCATCCCCTCCTTCTTGCCCAGTCTTCTGGGATAGCTCAAGATGGCATCCTCCAGGAGTTAGTTGCCACATGTGCTCTGAAAGTCTCAGCCCCTCCTTCCTGACATTCCTCGCAGGGCTTCTCCAGCCTGCTCCTGGCACTGAATGACAGCTGGCTGATTGATGCTAGGCCCTGCTACAGCAACTGGACAGAGCAGTAATTGGCCCTAATCCTGAGCTGAGGCAGAAAAATATGACATCCCTGGATGACCCATAAGTGGTACAACTATGCTCCTGTAACCTACTGCATCATTCTTTTCTTACAGGTTACAGTGTACTTTGGTGTGACTCTGGTCTCGGTGGACCCCAGAGAACTGGAGTTGCACCCTAGGCCCTCCTTTCTTATTGACATTCAATGGAGTATTCCCGAATGCAAATACCTTAAGCACCCTGACATTGGCATTGAACTGGGTGTCCCTACAGTGAAAAGACAGTAAGAACACTGACTCTCCCTCACATGTATACACCCCTGTCATGAGACCTACTCCAGGTCACCACCCACTCTGCATAGTTCCTCCTGCGCCAGGACTATCTAGGCGCAGTTCTAGGGCTGCGCACACTAGGAATCCTCCTCCCACAGCCCTCACATGGGTGCACATCCATGCGCACACATGATCACATGTAACCTGCCTGGGGCCTCCTGCCTTGCTGCGCCACAGCAGCCTTTCCTTAGCACGGCGACACCAGCGGTAAACATGTGTAGTCCATTTTACCATGTGTTTATTGTGCGGGAGTCACCTCATAGGAGGCTTCCTCACAGTAAACAGTCAAAAACCAGGTGGTCAAAAATCGAAAAATCAGGGCAGTCCTGCTGGTCAGAACCGTCCTCTAACATATGCAAATCAATCTTGACCCTGTTTACCTTGGGAACAGTCCAGCCCGGACTGCCAGGACAGGTCCTCCCTGGACCGGAAACAAGCATCCTGGGGCCAGTTTCAGGGTATCACCCTTCATCAGGCAGGCTAGCTTGAATCCAGTTGCACAGTGAGCAAGGGAACCACGTCTGGGCATACCCTTCCCACTTAGGGCAACTTTAGCAACACAAAAGGATGATGGACGGAGTGTTAAACTTTTCAAACACTCACCCCCAGTCACAGATCTGGGTTTAATCCATCACTCTTTTGCTCAGCATGCCTCCCCAGTTTGGATCCAGCCATATGCAAATCAGTCTTGACCCTGTTCCCCATGGAAACAGTCCAGCCCGAACTGCCAGGACAGGTCCTCCCTGGACTGGAAACAAGCATCCTGGGACCTGTTTCAGGGTATCACCCTTCATCAGCCAGACTAGCTTGAATCCAGTGACACAGTGAGCAAGGGACCCACGTCTGCGCATACCCTTCCCACTTAGGGCAACTTTAGCAACACAAAAGGATGTTGCTAGATTTGATGTTACATCATTAAACACCAATATACCACATGATGATGGGCTTCTGGCATTATCTGAAGCTCTTAATTAAAGAACTGTGAAAAAACCATCAACAAAAGTGCTTACCAACTTTGCTAGAGTTATCCTTAAATCCAACAATTTTACCTTCAATGGTAAACACCATTTGCAGATAAAAGGAAAATCCATGGGCACTCGGATGGCTCCTTCCTATGCAAATATTTTCATGGGCAAACTGGAGGACTTTATACTTGCGAGTTCAAACATCAAACCACTGGTATGGCAATGATACATTGATGACATATTTATAATATGGAATGCAGGAAGCAGAACACTGGAGAAATGTACAGCTTTTATCAACAGTATCCATCCTACCATCAAATTCACTGGCAGGAATACTAAACAGAAGAGTCATCTCCCTTTTCTGGATGTGTTACTCACCATTCATGAACAAAAAATTATAACTGATCTGTACCACAAGCCTGCAAATGCTTATTTGTATCTAAACTGGACTTCATGTCACCCACGCCACACTAAACTCAGCATCATCTACAGCCAAGCATTCAGAATAAGACGTAACTGCAGAAATAAAGACACTTGTTGCTTTAGCAACACAAAAGGATGATGGATGGAGTGTAAAAACTTTTCAAACACTCACCCCCAGTTACAGATCTGGGTTTAATCCATTGCTCTTTTGCTCACCATGCCACCCCAGTTTGGACCCAACAATATTCAAATCAGTCTTGACCCTATTCCCCCTAGGAACAGTCAAGCCCAAGCTGCCTGGACAGGTCCTCCCTGGACTGGAAACAAGCATCCTGGGACCGGCTTCAGGGTATCACCCTTCATCAGCCAGGCTAGGTTGAATCCAGTGGCACAGTGAGCAAGGGACCTACGTCTGGGCATACCCTTCCCACTTAGGGCAACTTTAGCAATAAAAAAGGATGATGGAAGGAGTGCTGAAACTTTTCAAACACTCACCCCCAGTCACAGATCTGGGTTTAATCCATCGTTCTTTTCCTCACCATGCCACCACAGTTTGGACCCAGCCATATGCAAATAAGTCTTGACCCTTCCCACTTAGGGCAACTTTAGCAACACAAAAGGATATTGCTACATTTGGGGCCGTATTTATACTCTGGTTGCGCCGAATTTGCGTTGTTTTTTTCGACGCAAATTCGACGCTAAACTAACGCCAACTAACGCCATATTTATACTATGGCGTTAGACGCTTCGGGCACCAAAGTGCCCGGAGTGTGCGTCATTTTTTAGCGTGAACCCCTTCCTTGCGTTAATGATATGCAAGGGAGGCGTTCCCGTCTTAAAAAATGACTCCCAGGCCTTTACGTGGTATTTATACTCCCGGGCAAAAATGACGCCCGGGAGTGGGCGTGGCCAAAAACGGCGCATTTGCGCCGCTTTTTAACGCCTGGGTCAGGCATGGCGTTAAGGGACAAGTGGGCTCAAAATGAGCCCAGAGTGCCCTCCCCTGCCCCCAGGGACCCCCCCTGCCACCCTTGCCCACCCCAGGAGGACACCCAAGGACGGAGGGACCCATCCCATGGACATTAAGGTAAGTTCAGGTAAGTATTTTTTTTTTTTTTTTTGTGGCATAGGGGGGCCTGATTTGTGCCCCCCTACATGCCACTATGCCCAATGACCATGCCCAGGGGACAGAAGTCCCCTGGGCATGGCCATTGGGCAAGGGGGCATGACTCCTATCTTTACAATGATAGGAGTCATGTTGATGGGGGATGGGCGTCGAAAAAAAATGGCGCAAGTCGGGTTACGACGATTTTTTAGCGTCAACCTGACTTGCGCCATTTTAAGACGCCCTAACGTCATTTTTTCCCAACGCCGGAGCTGCCTGGTCTACGTGGTTTTTTTCCACGCACACCAGGCAGCGCCGGTCTGATTGCGCCGTCTAACGCCATTCCATAAATACGGCGCCCGCATGGCGCTTCAGAATGGCGTTAGACGGCGCAAAATTTTTTGACGCTAAACTGCGTTAGCGCAGTTTAGCGTCAAAAAGTATAAATATGGGCCTTGATGTTACATCATTAAACACCAATATACCACATGATGATGGGCTTATGACATTTTCTGAAGCTCTTAATAAAAGAACTGTGAAAAAAACCATCAACAAATGTGCTTACCAACTTTGCAAGAGTTATCCTTAAATCCAACAATTTCACCTTCAATGGTAAACACTATTTGCAGATAAAAGGAACATCCACGGGCACTCGGATGGCTCCTTCCTATGCAAATATCTTCATGGGCAAACTGGAGGACTATATACTTGCGAGTTCTAACATCAAAACACTGGTATGGCTACGATACATTGATGACATATTTATAATATGGAATGCAGGAAGCAGAACACTGGAGAAATTTACAGCTTTTATGAACAGTATCCATCCTACCATCAAATTCACTGGCAGGAATACTAAACAGAAGAGTCATCTCCCTTTTCTGGATGTGTTACTCACCATTCATGAACAAAAAATTATAACTGATCTGTACCACAAGCCTGCAAATGCTTATTTGTATCTAAACTGGACTTCATGTCACCCACGCAACACTAAACTCAGCATCATCTACAGCCAAGCATTCAGAATAAGACCTAACTGCAGCAATAAAGACACTTGCTGCTTTAGCAACACAAAAGGATGATGGATGGAGTGTAGAAACTTTTCAAACACTCACCCCCAGTCACAGATCTGGGTTTAATCCATTGCTCTTTTGCTCACCATGCCACCCCAGTTTGGACCCAGCAATATTCAAATCAGTCTTGACCCTATTCCCCATTGGAACAGTCAAGCCCAAGCTGCCTGGACAGGTCCTCCCTGGACCGGAAACAAGCATCCTGGGACCGGCTTCAGGGTATCACCCTTCATCAGCCAGGCTAGCTTGAATCCAGTGGCACAGTGAGCAAGGGACCTATGTCTGGGCATACCCTTCCCACTTAGGGCAACTTTAGCAATAAAAAAGGATGATGGAAGGAGTGCTGAAACTTTTCAAACACTCACCCCCAGTCACAGATCTGGGTTTAATCCATCGTTCTTTTCCTCACCATGCCACCACAGTTTGGACCCAGCCATATGCAAATAAGTCTTGACCCTTCCCACTTAGGGCAACTTTAGCAAAACAAAAGGATATTGCTACATTTGATGTTACATCATTAAACACCAATATACCACATGATGATGGGCTTATGACATTATCTGAAGCTCTTAATAAAAGAACTGTGAAAAAAACCATCAACAAATGTGCTTACCAACTTTGCAAGAGTTATCCTTAAATCCAACAATTTTACCTTCAATGGTAAACACTATTTGCAGATACAAGGAACATCCACGGGCACTCGGATGGCTCCTTCCTATGCAAATATCTTCATGGGCAAACTGGAGGACTATATACTTGCGAGTTCTAACATCAAAACACTGGTATGGCTACAATACATTGATGACATATTTATAATATGGAATGCAGGAAGCAGAACACTGGAGAAATTTACAGCTTTTATCAACAGTATCCATCCTACCATCAAATACACTGGCAGAAAACTAAACAGAAGAGTCATCTCCCTTTTCTGGATGTGTTACTCACCATTCATGAATATAAAATTATAACTGATCTGTACCACAAGCCTGCAAATGCTTATTTGTATCTAAACTGGACTTCATGTCACCCACAACACACTAAACTCAGCATCATCTACAACCAAGCACTCAGAATAAGACACAACTGCAGAAACAAAGACACTTGTTACTTTAGCAACACAAAAGGATGATGGACGGAGTGTTGAAACTTTTCAAACACTCACCCCAGTCACAGATCTGGGTTTAATCCATCGCTCTTTTGCTCACCTTACCACCCCAGTTTGGACCCAGCCATATGCAAATCAGTCTTGACCCTGTGCCCCATTGGAACAGTCCAGCCCAAACTGCCAGGACAGGTCCTCCCTGAACCAGAAACAAGCATCCTGGGACTGGCTTCAGGGTATCACACTTCATCAGTCAGGCTAGCTTGAATCCAGGGGCACAGTGAGCAAGGGACCCACGTATGGGCATACCCTTCCCACTTAGGGCAACTTTAGCAATAAAAAAGGATGATGGACAGAGTGTTGAAACTTTTCAAACACTCACCCCCAGTCACAGATCTGGGTTTAATCCATTGTTCTTTTGCTAACCATGCCACCACAGTTTAGACCCAGCCATATGCAAATAAGTCTTGACCCTTCCCACTTAGGGCAACTTTAGCAACACAAAAGGATGTTGCTACATTTGATGTTACATTATTAAACACCAATATACCACATGATGATGGGCTTATGACATTATCTGAAGCTCTTAATAAAATAACTGTGAGAAAACCATCAACAAATGTGCTTACCAACTTTGCAAGAGTTATCCTTAAATCCAACAATTTTACCTTCAATGGTAAATACTATTTGCAGATACAAGGAACATCCATGGGCACTCGGATGGCTCCTTCCTATGCAAATATCTTCATGGGCAAACTGGAGGACTATATACTTGCAAGTTCTAACATCAAAACACTGGTATGGCTATGATACATTGATGACATATTTATAATATGAAATGCAGGAAGCAGAACACTGGAGCAATTTACAGCTTTTATCAACAGTATCCATCCTACCATCAAATTCACTGGCAGCAATACTAAACAGAAGAGTCATCTCCCTTTTCTGGATGTGTTACTCACCATTCATGAACGAAAAATTATGACTGATCTGTACCACAAGCCTGCAGATGCTCAGTTGTATCTAAACTGGACTTCATGTCACCCACGCCACACTAAACTCAGCATCATCTACAGCCAAGCACTCAGAATAAGATGCAACTGCAGCACTTGTAAAGACCAACTACACGAGCTTGTTAGATTATTTATAAAGCAAGGCTATCCTCTGCATATCATCCTGCAACAAATTAACAAGTCTTTGCAGTTATCCAGGGAAGCACCTATTTGGAATACCAACAGAAGAAACAAAAGTGACAGAATCCCGTTTGTGGTTGACTATCATCCATCATCTCCTAACTACAGAAATATAATACAAACAACTTTTCCCTTTCTATCCACTTGTGAAAAATTGTAAGAGATTTTTCCAAAACCGCCAGTCATTGCTTACTGCAGAGCTCCCAATTTACGATCGCTTATTGTGAGAGTTGAACTTAAGCACACTGTAACAAATGCAGGAGCTCATTGCTCTGATTCTAAAAGGTGCATCACATGTAAATACCTTTTACAAACATCATCAGTAACTAGCTCTGTTACAAGAAGGACCTATGGAATAAGACAGCATCTTACATGTCGCTCAACATGCAGTATTTATGTGATTCAGTGCCAACGTCAAAGCTGTAAAAAACAATATATAGGCCAAACAGTGAATGACCTCTGTACACGATTCAGGAACCACAAATCAGCAAAAATTAACAAGAAACTTGACCAGCCCATAGCCAATCATTTTAACCATGTGGACCATTTACTATCAGATTTGAAGATTTTCCCTGTGGAACACGTTTTAAAGGAAGAACTACCGGACATCAGATAAAATGTCTGGATGTACCATTTAAAATCACTGCATCCAGATGGACTGAACATCACTGACAATACCACTTGATTTCTGCATATCTGAAGAGTTCTCAGGACTGCATTGATTCCACATTCCAATTGGAATCTTCACTCATGATGCTTTTTGAAAATCCAGCAGTGTCAGCTGTACAGCCACTGAGCTAACTATCTTGTACTACCTGAGGAAGGCAGGAGCTGAAACGTTGTAGTAGAAATATATTTTTCTTACTTGGACATACATACATATATATATATATATATATATTACCTAGTCACCACTAGATAGTTAGAGTTAGGACCTAGTTTCTTTATGAAAAGTGTTTTTTTACTTGCCTATATCTTAGTGCAGCTTGACAAATTTTCACAAACTTTTTTTTAAAAATCATCTGCTGCCTGGAAAGTTTTAGAGTGGGGCTGAGAAAAAGGCAGGGTCCGAAAGCACCTTTTCCCCATTAATTTTTCTATGGGGATTTTGAACAGCAGTAGCGCAAAAACTACTGGACAGAATTACACCAAATTTGGCAGAAAGGTACATCCTGGTTCAAAAGGAAATCCTTTTTTGTTTTAGTGTAACTCCGTTCAGTAGTTTTTGAGAAATTAAGGGGAAAATACATTTTTATATAGAGGGACGCTAAGGATTCACGACCCCTCCCGACCTTGAGCTGAGGTTTGATTGGCTGACAACAATTCAACAAGGAAGTTGTTGAAGTGTTTTCAGCCATGTTGGGACTCAGCTTCAGCCACGTCCCAGAAAAAAGGTAAAAAATATAGAAAAGTGCCAGGGTATGAACACCCTGACCCCTTAGCTCTAGTGGCTAAAAACATTTTTTTTTACTTTTTACGGCCAATGTCATGGTGGATCTATGGATCTGCCATACATTTCTTTTTAAACATGAGATGCAGGCTCTTGCGCTTCATTATTATAAAGTCCCCAGGTGGGCCAAGTCCCGAGGGCATATGCTGAATAATGCAGGGGCAGGGCTCCTGCCACCTTCTACTGCCCTGGGGACAACCACGTCTGTGGGGCTTATAAATAATATGCGGGGGGATGAGAACTCACTCTGCTGCCCTGCGGAACACCACCTCCTGGTCCTATAAATAAATATAATTTGGGGGGCTGCGTGCCACCCCACTGCCAAGGGGATCACCAGCTCACCGAGGCCATCAATAAATTTAATGTGCGGGGGGCGCGCACTCCCCTGTTGCCCTAGGGATCACTAACTCCCCAGGTCTGTTAATAGCTATACTGAGGGGCCACACACCCTCTGCCGCCACAGGGACCACCACCTCCCAGAGGCTATTAATAAAAATAATGCATGGGCTGCGCGCCCCCTCCTGCCCCGGGGATCACCACCTCCCGGGCCAAATAGTTAAGAAAAAAAGGGTTCCCTTTGGGACCCAAATCCTCGGGGATCAGCACCACCCGGGGGCTTCTAACACATTTGTGGGGAGGCTGCGCGGCTCCTCTCATAGAGTCACCTATGGCCCTGGGGACCACCAACCCTCTGGACCGGCTCCTGCTATGTCCCAGGGTGCCCACCCCCGGGACACAGCTATTTGCTGTGGCTTGGCCTCAGCTTTGTAGCTGTAGCCAGTCCACACCAAACACTTTTTGACAGTGGGACCTGTCAAACAGGTTTCATCTCTGTCACCTGCACACGTGCAGGGAACAGAGATGAAATGCTTCAGCAAGCAGGGAGCTGCTGTTTCAAGTAGCTACCTGCTTGCTGAAGCAATGGCACAGCGAGATAAGCCCAAATAGCCCATAAAGGATATTAAAAAAAATATTTTTATTAAAAAATATTGATATATATATATGTATATATATATATATATATATATATATATATATATATATATATATATATATAAACATAGGAACCACAGGGGAGCCCTATTGAAAAAAACAAGCAATAGCTCAGTGTGAAGGTGGCAGACCTTCACACTCAGCACTCAGGGTTTGAGTCTAGCCGGACTCTCTTCCCTCTTTTTTTTCAAATGTACAAGTTATTTTAATTTTTAAAAATGCCAATACATTTTTTTTCTAATTGTCCACAAATATCTCATTCTAAGTATTTAAACCATAGCCTAAAAAAGCTCTCTATCCTCCATCACTTTCTTGCTCTCTCTCCCTCTCTCTCTCTCTCTCTCTCTCTCTCTCTGTCTCTCTTTCAATCAATTTCTCCCACTCACACACCCACTCAGACACTTACGCACCCACTAACAGACCCACTCAGACACTTACGCACCCACTAACAGACCCACTCAGACACTCACACACCCACTCACAAACCCACTCAGAGCCTTGTGTTCCACTCACAGCCCCAGTCAGACCCTCATGCACCCACTTACAGACCTACTAAGACTCTCATACATTCACTCACAGACCCACTGACAGCCTCATGCACCCACTCACATACCCACGCACACACTGATGCATCGACTAAAATAATGATGTATGCACTCTCACACCCAGACAGCCACTCTCACAGCCACTCTCACACCCAGATACATCCTCTCACACCTATTCTGACACCCAGAGAGGCTGCAGCCAACTTCCACCAGGCACAGCAAAAATGGCTGTGCACAGCATGGGGTTAGGTGGTTAGTGGAGTTGGCAGCAGGGTCTGGCTGCAGGCCAGGTGTTGCGGGAATCCTCCGGTTTGCATGGGTGAAGGCCGTACATGGTGCAAGGTTGGGTGCTTATGGGGGTTAGCTTTAGGGCCTGGTCGCAGGCAAGGCTCTGAGGCCAACTGCCACCGCTCATGGCTGAAAGCTGTGCACAGCGGTGGTTGGATTAATGTATAGTAATGAAAATTACTGTACATTGAAAAAAACAGAAATTCACTGAAAAAAACAAAGGTTACAGGAACGTTATAGTTAGGAAATAGAATTAAAAAAAAAAACATACAAATTCACTTAAAAAAGGCAAAGGTCACATGGACGTTATACTTAGGCTCACATTTTAAACGTACACAACCATAGAAATTCACCATTGATAGTAAGAGTTACCCCAGGTAATTATAACTCGTGCACTAGGGTAACTATAAGTCACGCCCTTGTCATGCACTTCTAAGTACCCCACAAATTACGGCACTCATGACAACTTTGATAATATCATTGATAATATCAATTTAATATTTGCAGTAACATTTTTGATGACAAAATGGCAGGTGAGTGAGTTATAGTTATCTTAGGGCACAAGTTATAGTTACTTGAGGTATCTCAAACGAGAACTGGTGAATTTCTATGGTTTCGTAGGTTTAAAATGTGAGTCTAACTACAACGTCCCTATAACCTTTTGTTTTTAAAAGTGAATGTATATATATATATACTTTACCACTGACATTTGCCAGTAGATAGTTATAGTTAAGACCTAATTTCGATAGAAAAAGCGTTTTTTGACCAGCCTATATCTCTGGCACTGTTTTCCAGAAAAAAGTGCCCTAGTGATTCTTGTGTGCACAGAAAGTTTCAGGGTGATCTATCAAGTGAGGCCGAAAAAAAGCGGGTCAAAAAAGTTGTGTTCCCCATGTTAATTCTCATAGGACTAGTACAGCCCGAACACCTGGATGGAATCACACAAAATTTGGCAGAAAGCTAGCTTTCAGTACACAGATTACGCTTTCGCTCACTTGATGAAAAAACATACAGTACTTTAGTAGATATTAAAGGGAAAACAAATTTGTATATCTTGATTTGCGATGAATTTGCAATGATCATGACGTATTCCTGAATGCATGTGACAGCAGAGATGCTGTGTTTGGCTTGGGTTGAGCTGTCTAGAAAGTTGCTGCTGCATCTTAAGGAATGAGTTACGGTCCCCGGGGCAGAAATTTGTGGTGAAAAGTGGCATAAGGGGTCAGGGTGGAGTTAGCTTGACCCCAGGGCAGTTATATTGGACACTATAGTGGTCTAATTAAAACCTTAAAATAATCTTTTTTGTTGAGTGTTGCGATAATCATGAGTAAATTGCAACGCTCAGCGTGGGCTCCCTGTGTAATGTTCTGACGCCTTTGCGAATATTGGTGATAACAAAGAAAATACAGACAGCCACTCAGACAGGGACGCACTCCCTCACAGACCCACTGAGACTCTAATGCGCCCACTCACAGACCCACTCAGACTGTTATGCACCCACTCACAGACTCACTCAGACACTGACACACCCACTCGCAGACCCACTCAGACACTGACGCACTCACTCACCCACCCACTCAGCCACTGACACATCCACTCTAAGACCCACTCAGACACTGACACACCCACTCATCGACCCACTCAGAGACTCATGCACCCACTCACAGGCCCACCCAGACCTTCATAACCCAATCACAGACCCACTCAGATCCTCACGCACCCACTCACAGACCCACTCATGCCATCATGCACTGACTCACAGACCCACTCAGTCACTGACACATCCATTTGCAGGCCCACTAAGACACAGATGCACCCACTCACAGACCCACTCAGACACTGATGCACCCACTCACAGACCCACTCAGACTCTGACACACCCACTCACAGATCCACTCAGATACTGATGCATCCACTTGCTGACCCACTAAGACACTGACAGATCCGCTCACAGACCCACTCAGACACTGACGCACCCACTCAGAGACTCACTCAGACCCTTAGAAACCCACTTACAGACTCACTCAGACCCTCACACACCCACTCACAGACCCATTCAGACCCCCACGTACCCACTCAGACTGTCATACACCCACTCACAGACCCACTCAGACACTCAGGCACCCACTCACAGACCCACTCTGACTCTCACAGACCCACTCACAGACACCCTCATGCACCAACTCACAGACCTGCACAGACGCTGACACACAAATGAAAACACTGATGCATGCAATCTCACACCCCAATAGAGACTCTAACAGCCACTCTCACCCCCAGTTACACCCTCTTACACCTATTCTCACACCCAGAGAGATAGGCTGCTGCTAACTTCCCTTGGGCATTGTCAAAGGGCCATGTGCAGAGTAGGGTTGGGTGGTTAGGGCTTTGGTTGCAGGGACTGGCTGCAAGCCAGGCCTTGTGGGCAATTCCTGCTGCTCACTGGCAAAGGCTGTGCATGGTTTAAGGTTGGGTGCTCATGGGGAGTTGGCCTCAGGCCCAGTGCTTTGGTTAAGGTATAGTAACAAAAATTACTATATATTAAAAAACATAGAAATTCACTAAAAACAACAAAGGTTACAGGGACATTATAGTTCGGAAATAGAGTTTTAAAAAACATAGAAATTCACTGAAAAAAACAAAGGCTACAGGGCTCAAGGTATAGTTATCTTAGGGCACGAATTATATTTACTTTAGATAACTTTATCTATAACAGGTATATTTCAATGGTTGTGTACGAGTAAATTCAGAACCTAACTATAACGTCCCTGCAATCTTTTATTTCAGTGCAAGTCTATCCATCTATCTATCTATCTATCTATCTATCTTATACATATATATATATATATATATATATATATATATATATATATATATATATATATATATATATATGTGTGTATATATATATATAGATATAGACACATATAGCATATATATATATATATATATATATATATATATATATATATATATATATACACATATATAACACGTAAGTGTGGTCGCCAGTAGGAAGTAACAGTTAGGATCATGTTTCAATTAAAAAAGTGTTTTTTGACTGGCTATATCTTTGGCACAGCTGGACAAATCTTCATGAAATGTTCCAAAAAAAGTGATTCTTGTTGCACATGGAAAGTTTCAGGGTGATGCATCAGTTGGGGGCAGATGAAATGGAGGGTCAAAAAAGTTGAGTTTCCCATGTTAATTCCCAGAGGGCCTTTAGACATGACTACAGCCTGAGCCACTAGATAGAATTACACCAAATTTGGCAAAAAGCTAGCTTTCCGTACGCAGATAGTGCTTTTGGTTATTTGGTGTAAATCTGTTCAGTAATTTATGAGAAAGTGTGAAAAAATCCCAATTTGAATATCTCTGTACGGATATATATTACGGATAGTTGCGATTTTTCGCAAACGCGCACATGAATAGAAGCACTGTAATTGGCAGGCCACAATCTGACTAGAAAGTTGCGGCCACCATTTATGTTATCGCAGAGGGTCCCCAGGGCTGAAAATAAAAATGATAAGTGGTATAAGGGGTCAGGGTGGAGGTACCCTGACCCAGGGGTGTGATATAGGGTTTTTTATGTCAAATTATGGGTTAAAAATGATTTTTCTTAATTATGCATGATATTCATGAGTATCCTCGAATATCCTGGAATATTCAAGGTTATTCTTGAATATTCGAGAATATGCACAAAAAAAAACATTCACAGACTCATTCATACACTAATTAATTCACTCATACATACACTTAGAGATTCCTGTGCCCACTAACACACCCACCCAGACACTCTTGCACCCGCTCAGACCCGCTCAAAGACTCACACACACCCTTTCAGACCCACTCAGACACTCACGCACCCACTCACAGATCCACTGACAGAGACAGGCCCTGTGGCTGGTTAAATGGGCTTGGCTGCAGGGTCTGGCCACAGGTAACTATAACTCACACCTTCGCCATGCACAGCTAATTACTCTACATGTTATGTCATTGATGACATCTTCTATGACATCTTTGATATTATCACTGCAATATTTGGAATACAATTATTGATAAGAAAACTGTGCATGGCAAGGGAGCAAGTAATAGTTACCTTTGGGTGCGAGTTATGCTTACTTCAAACTATAACTGCTGAAGGTCTGTGAATTTCTGTGGTTTTGTATGAGTAAATTCAGAACCTAACTAGAACATCCCTGTAACCAAATTTGGGTGGAGAGCAACTCCAGTAAGGACCACCCTGCAACACAGGGACACTCTTTATTTGCTTAACTTAAAATGTCTATGTATATATATATATATATATATATATATATATATATATTTATATATATATATATATACATATATATTGTGTGTATCATTCTCTTGTTTAGAGATTGAATAAGTGAGTGCCTACAAGTTGACAATATTACCACCATTTTATTTCTGTTCTAAGGAATCTGCACTATCCTAAATCAAAATAAAACATTTGTTATCAAACCACATTGAGCAATTCTTACATGAGGTGACTGAGCTACATCCATTCTCAGTGCTGTTAGGCTTAAAGAACTGGCAGAAAAGGGAATTGCCTTGAAATAACTTGACAATACATGGTGTTCAAGCATCCAATAGGTATAAGTATTCATTCAAGATTGAGAACCCCTAAAATGTGTGGCTAATGGGAAAGATCATTCAAAGAGGTCACTGCACAGAAACAGAAACTGAGGCTTTTTGCAGCATATGTTATAATAACAACCATGCTTTCAAAGTCCCAGTATATAAATTGACCATTTTGTAAAAATATCAATGTTGTTTTAATTCCTGTGGCGGCATTCTAAAAGGCAACTTTTAAAAACATTTTCCTAAATTCCTTTGAGAATATCAAACATGTTGGAACGGAAAAGTCCCTTGCGTGATGATGAACATGGTGATGAACATGCACTGCTGCCCTGAGTGCCCTAACAGTAATGATGTTTGGATCACGGTTGCAGACCATGTTTGTGTGCCATTACATAGGCCTCTCTCATGGGTTTGTTCCTTTTTTAGATCTTTTTTAAACCGGAGGGGTGCCCAAAGTGCTACCCTCATAGTGGTGAAGGAGTTAAGAAGCACAAGTGCGATGATGGCAGCATGCTTTGTAGTGAGCACTAGGAGTCAACAGACCATTTTACCTGTGTCACTTGAGTTGGACCTGCAGGCTCACTCATTGAAAGTTCTGCTGCTGTGTGCTTAACTCTCCCTTGGCCTCCATCAGTTTTGTGTACAGGGCTGTGCAGTGTGTGTATGTTATATATGTGCTTGAATTTATGTGTGCTTGTCAGTGGCACAATACAGGGATGGTGCAGTGCTGTACAGTATGTGTGTGTTATATGCATGTGTGGGCATATGTGTGCCGGTGAATGGTATATAACATGGAGAATGTAGTGCTGTGCAGTGCAGGTTTATGGTATACAAGTACTGTGTGCATGTGTGCCTGTGAATGGTAAAGAACATGGAAGATGCCAGTTTGCATTTTGGGAGACCCATGACTAACTACAGGAAGATGGTGAGGGAGAAGAGTCCATCCAGAAAGATTTGTGGATTGTTGTGTTCCTGTGAACTGTGTGGGAGACATTAGAGAAAGGGAGAGCTACTCTCTTCAGTACACTTCAAAGAGTGTTCATTTATTCATAGAGAGGTCATTAGGAAGGATCCTTGGCAGATCTAAGGAAGGAGATGAAGCTGATGAGAGAATCATAAAGATTAGGACAGAGGACCTCGGGTAACCTTTTGATACACATCTCACTGTGGCTGACATCCAGGTGTGAACCTCTAGACACTCTCATGGCCTATGTTGCCAAGCTGTCACAGTTGAATAGCTCCCGCATTCTGTATGGAAAGCAGGGCCGAGAAGAGGGGACTTCAAAAGAAATCCGACCCTCAACATCAACTTCAAAGGCTCAGACTCTAAATCACATTTTGTGTCTGGAAAGAAGGAAAGTGCAAGGTCCCCAAAATTTTAACTAACAACCAGCCAAACCGGCTGTGTGAAGAGGAGAAGCTCTGCAAGACTTCTTAATGTGACCAGAACTGGGGTCCATGGCCTGCCATCTCACAGCCAAATGAGCTTACGTCATCCAGAGACTTCAATACCACCTGCCCCAGCAGCCTGGAACACCAGTACCTACCTGCTTGCCAATCTGCTTGATGTGGAAAAGGAGAGTGCTAGAGGAAGCAAGGTCCAGTGGGAGATCCTGTCAATTGGACGCCTGTAGGGAGGCGTGGGGTGACAGCTGCTGCACTGATTAGATGACTGTGTGCAGCGAAAAGTTAGCAACCTATGCCAGAGTAGGGCCACCATGAAGTGACTGGGACTGGTACTGCACCATCTGGGTCATCATGTATGTTAACTCGGTGGACCTGTATGCTGGGTAGGGCTGCCATGAAGAGTGCTGCCATGCTACTTGGCTGTAGCTTGTGTAAGGGCCTAAGTCGGTGACTCCACATGCCAGGTGGGGACACCATGAAGACTGTCGCTGTGCCGATCGAGCCTTAGCTTGTGTGCAGAGTGGAGTTGGTGATCCCATATGCCGGAGGGGGCAACCTGGACAAAGCAAGGAGTGAGTGTGGTCTGGTCAAGACCATCATCGAGATGAAGAGGCTGTCGTTGTGACCCGAGCAAGCCCAAGCTTCGACTTAGCACCAGCACCAAGAGAATCGCGTTGGGGCGGGGAGCCCTTTGAGGGCATTGACGCGCTCCCGCTGGCGCGGGTAGCGCATTCGTGGAGCAGGAGGAGGGGCCAGCCGCCACACGTCAGGGCAAGGAGCCCTTTGAGGGCATTGACGCGCTCCCGCTGCCGCGAGTAGCGCATTCGTGAAGCGGGAGGAGGGGCCGGCCGCCACGCGTCGGGGCGGGGAGCCCTTTGAGAGCATTGACGCGCTCCCGCTGCCGCGGGTAGCGCATTCGTGAAGCAGGAGGAGGGTCCAGCCGCCACACATCAGGGCAAGGAGCCCTTTGAAAACATTGACGCGCTCCCGCTGCCGCGGGTAGCGCATTCGTGAAGCAGGGGGAGGGGCCAGCCGCCACGCGTCAGGGCGGGGAGCCCTTTGAAAACATTGACGCGCTCCCGCTGCCGCGGGTAGCGCATTCGTGGAGCGGGAGGAGGGGCCGGCCGCCACACGTCAGGGCAAGGAGCCCTTTGAAAACATTGACGCGCTCCCGCTGCCGCGGGTAGCGCATTCGTGAAGCAGGAGGAGGGGCCAGCCGCCACACGTCAGGGCAAGGAGCCCTTTGAAAACATTGACGCGCTCCCGCTGCCGCGGGTAGCGCATTCGTGAAGCAGGAGGAGGGGCCGGCCGCCACACGTCAGGGCGGGGAGCCCTTTGAAAACATTGACGCGCTCCCGCTGCCGCGGGTAGCGCATTCGTGGAGCGGGAGGAGGGGCCGGCCGCCACACGTCAGGGCAAGGAGCCCTTTGAAAACATTGACGCGCTCCCGCTGCCGCGGGTAGCGCATTCGTGAAGCAGGAGGAGGGGCCAGCCGCCACACGTCAGGGCAAGGAGCCCTTTGAAAACATTGACGCGCTGCCGCGGGTAGCGCATTCGTGAAGCAGGAGGAGGGGCCAGCCGCCACACGTCAGGGCAAGGAGCCCTTTGAAAACATTGACGCGCTCCCGCTGCCACGGGTAGCGCATTCGTGAAGCAGGAGGAGGGGCCGGCCGCCACACGTCAGGGCAAGGAGCCCTTTGAAAACATTGACGCGCTCCCGCTGCCGCGGGTAGCGCATTCGTGAAGCAGGAGGAGGGGCCGGCCGCCACACGTCAGGGCAAGGAGCCCTTTGAAAACATTGACGCGCTCCCGCTGCCGCGGGTAGCGCATTCGTGAAGCGGGAGGAGGGGCCGGCCGCCACACGTCAGGGCAAGGAGCCCTTTGAAAACATTGACGCGCTCCCGCTGCCGCGGGTAGCGCATTCGTGGAGCGGGAGGAGGGGCCGGCCGCCACACGTCAGGGCAAGGAGCCCTTTGAAAACATTGACGCGCTCCCGCTGCCGCGGGTAGCGCATTCGTGAAGCAGGAGGAGGGGCCAGCCGCCACACGTCAGGGCAAGGAGCCCTTTGAAAACATTGACGCGCTCCCGCTGCCGCGGGTAGCGCATTCGTGAAGCAGGAGGAGGGGCCAGCCGCCACACGTCAGGGCAAGGAGCCCTTTGAAAACATTTACGCGCTCCCGCTGCCGCGGGTAGCGCATTCGTGAAGCAGGAGGAGGGGCCAGCCGCCACGCGTCAGGGCAAGGAGCCCTTTGAAAACATTGACGCGCTCCCGCTGCCGCGGGTAGCGCATTCGTGAAGCAGGAGGAGGGGCCAGCCGCCACGCGTCAGGGCAAGGAGCCCTTTGAAAACATTGACGCGCTCCCGCTGCGCGGGACGCGCGCGGGCGGCGCCCGGGCGAAGCCCGGGCCAAGGGCGGGCCCGTCCTTGCCCGTCATTGCCAGGAAGAGCCAGGGCAGGGCCACCCCCCTAATAATTTGAACGAGGTAGGCTAAAATGTGATGCCCCTTAAAAGCAGTGCGCCTGGGTTTATTTAAGTACAAACAACCTCACCCATATCGCACTACCTCCCAATTAGGGCCTATCGGCTTCTGGAACTTATTACCCAAGGTATTCATAACTCCCCCTTCGCGCGCTAGTTATAACGTCCTTGAGGCAAATAGCTTATCAAGATGGGGAAAAGGAAAGCTACCAGTAATCCTACTGAGCAGTGAAGGGCAAAAAGAGCACCTCGACACGCGGCCGAAAATTGTACGCTCACCCAAATTGACGATCTTATAGAGGAAGTGGAGAGTTTGCTAGCCACTAAACCCTCAAAATCTCGTAGGAAAGATGCTTCTTCCTCCTCTAATGTCATAAAATCTTTCTTCGCTCCTGTACACAGAGATTCGCAGATATCTATACCCCAAGGCACCAGCACAGAACTCAGGAAGTTAGAAATTTTAAAGAATCCAACAGAGAGCCCTAACTTAAATCTGCCTAACCAGCAAGATGGTGTATCCCCCCTGCCAAACTGCAATAACCGCTTCTTACCCCTTGTCCTACCATCGCCAGCTGAATTAGAGAGAACCATCTCAAGGGAAATTGAGAAACCAGTCCCAGTCATAGCCACTCAAGATGAACACCTAGCTGTCTTCCAGCTAGCACAGATAAGAGATGAAATTTTAAGTCTTAGAGAGCATCTTACATCTTTTACTCATATGATATATGAGAAGCTGGACGGCATATCTGCAGTAATTGGGGATATAAGGAAGATACCACAAAAATTAGACCTTAATTCCTTACCAAAGTCAGTTGAAATACCGGAAACACCCATCCCACAGAGGCGTAGGGGTCAAAGGGTCGAAATGGTAACACAGACTACTCAGGGGGGCAATAGCGCACCTCCTGCAGCGTGTGTTCGTAATAACTACAATCCATCCTTGGACACAGGGAATAATTGGAAGATGCATAGAGAAAGACACCTAGATAAAAGCTCCAAATGCCCCTTGGGAAATAACCTCCAAAGCCAGACTAGACATAACGTCTATGATATTTACATAACAAACGTCCCCAAGCTAAGTAAAGATCAATTTGAGCAAGGGGATTCCCTTAAAAATAAAGTTATACATTGGATAAGAAGGACAAAGAAGTGTAGATCCATTATAAGGGACGATATAGTCATTGCACAGAGACTTACAAAAATAGGCTCAACATTAGATCTCATAGGGATAAAATTGACCAGTCAGAATCTAGTTAAGGGCCTTTTGGCACTTGAGGAAAGAATGAGACCGGGCACCTCCTCCCAAATGACATTTGTTCACAAACTTCCTCAATCATTGACAAACCGGTCTCCACAAGAGATAAATAATACTATAATGGCCCAGTATTCTTGCCCGCAGAGAAGGGATCGAAAGCAAACCCATACTTCAGACATAGATTGACGCGAAGTCTCTGCCGTTGAAGTTCCTGCCGCTGAAGCTGGGAGCAATGGCATACCCAATCCCGACTCTTATACTACAAAAAATGACTTACCTAATATCCTGGGAGCAGAGCCTAAAACTTATTGTAGTGGCTCGCCAAAGGAGAAGTCCCAGCAAGAAATACTTTGTACATATGAGACTAGGGAAAATCTACCAGAAAATGGGCATGACCATGACCCACCGATTAAGATTCTATCCTGGAATGTGGCAGGCCTGACTCAGAAAATAGCTAATCCTGACTGGTGCAGACTTATACATCAACACCACATCATTTTATTACAGGAGACATGGGCGCCATCTGTAGCAAATAGAGAAGGCTATTGGACCTTCCAGAAGGCTGCACTACCATCACCATCAGGTAGGGCTTCAGGCGGCCTGATAATTTGGTTAAAACACGACTTGTTCCCAAAAGTTAAAGAGATAGTATCCCCTTTGAGGGATTTATTAGCCGTTGCAGTTGAAATTAGTACTGTTAAAGGTCTTGTTAACATAATAATTGTAAATTTATATATTAGACCTGGCACCCAAAGGACCCAGACCATCCAGATGAGTTCAATAGTAGACTTTCTTAACTGCTTACGTAATGGGCGGGGCATAGTGGTTGCGGGCGACTTCAATATGCAATTGAACCGCGGAGATGGCAATCAGCAAGAGGGATCCCAGTTCACAGACTCATGGGATAGATCAGGGCCGGTGCAAATTACATCTAAGAAAGAAGGAGGAGCCTTAGATCTACTGGAAGACCTAATAAAAATAAAGGGATTAAGAATAGTAAATGGGAATACCAGATCAGACAATCCGGCGTCACCTACATATAGGAGAGGCGTATATACTAGCCACCTGGACTATGTCTTAGTAAATGACGCCCTCTGGAAATCCCTAACTGACATGATAGTTCTCCCTCGCATTGATAGTGACCATCTAGCCTTAAGTACCTCCTTTTCCACTATCTTATTTAGTTCCAAGACACTATCAACGTGGACTTCAAATAGTGCCCTCATTAGGACCAATGACCGTAAAAATGTGAAATGGGATCGGGTTGAAAGTGATGTAAATTTCCAGCTAGCGATCTATAGAACAGTTGCAACAACACTTTCCCCCCTGAAACATACAAATACCAAATTGGTTGATTTGGTCTATCTCCATAACATCTTGGCCATCCGACTAAAACCACACTTCCAGACGGTAAGGAGGCGGACAGAGACTGTGATTAAAACCTCTAGGTGGTTCTCCAACTCCTGCCGTCAAGCTAAGATACACTTACTGGGAGCACTTAAGGAAGGGAATTTAAGAGAGATAAGGAAGAGCAGGACTGTATACAAAGATGTACTTAAAAATGCAAAAAAAGAATGGGCGAATAGGAATTGGAACAAGATGGTTGTGGCGCTCCAGGAGAAGGATCTCAACCTATTCTGGAAACTAGTGTCAGATAAGAGTACCCCTCAAGAAATGGAAAGTTACCCTGTCATCCAGCCAGAAATTTGGATGACGCACTTTTCAAATATATACAGAAAACCACATACCAATAGTACTATTACACCCCTACTAAAACCTAATGATCCTGTTGGCAATACCCTAACGTGGGGGAGTACAACACCACCCAAATTTGACCTGGACCTATTCTCCATAAAAGAAACAACAGAGGCTCTCCAATCCACACGCAAGGGAAAGGCCCCTGGTCTTGATGGTATCCCAGGAGATTTATATCTTTCTCGTCTGACAACGTGGTCATTGTATCTAAACGCACTTAGTAACGAGATACTGAGGGGGGGAGGACTCCCTACTACATGGCAAGGAGCAGTTATAGTCCCTATTTATAAGAAAGGGCCAAGGGAACAACCTAACAACTATAGGCCTATCAGTCTTATTGATGTTAGCCAAAAAATCTTCGCTAAGCAAGTGCTGAACAGATTACAGACATGGATAGATGATGCCCAAATTCTCTCCGAATCCCAGGGAGGCTTCAGAAGAGGAGTGAGTACAATAGACCAGGCATTTAGGTTTAACCTCCTCTGCTGGAAATACCTGTCACTCAATAAAAGTCAATTGTATGTAGCTTTTATCGACTTAAAAGCTGCTTTTGACATGGTACCTCGGGATACATTATGGGAAGTTATGGAGAGTTATCAACCCAATAGCGAACTACTAAGACTGATTAGATATCTCCATGAAGGGACTTATGCTCATGTACGTTGGTCAGATAGTGGCGACCTAACGGAAGCCATACCCGTCAATAGAGGGGTTAGGCAGGGCTGCATCTTGGCACCAACACTATTTAATCTCTACTTAAACGGTGCTGTGGACCAATTGCTACACTGTAATCATGATGCCCCTAGATTAGCTGGAACCCCGGTCCCTATTTTAATGTTCGCCGATGACACCTTACTAATTTCAAGAACACCTATGGGCTTGCAAAATGAATTGGACACTTTTTATAATTTTTGCTCCAACAGAGGACTTGAAATTAATCCAACAAAATCTAAGTTTATGGCCTATAATCCACACAAACTATTTAGGGGAAAAATGATGATAGCAGGCCAACCAGTGGAGAGAGTCAGACAATTTGATTATTTGGGGATTAGGTTAAGTGACGACCAACGTTGGTCGGCACAGATTAAGAAGAGTCTGACAACACTTAGGCAAAGGTCTATAGTGATAGCTAAGAAAATAGCTAATACTTGTGAAGGGGAGATAACACCTGCCATCACCGTCTACAAAGCAGTGGCAGTAGCGGCCTCAATTTATGGTGCCGAGCTTTGGGGTCATACCAACTCTAGGTGTCTGACCACTGTAGAAAACCGGTTTATTCGAAATTTCCTAAAGTTGCCGATGAGCACCCCTCTCACTCCACTCAGATTTGACTTAGCCCTAAATGAAATACACAATGAAATTGCATTAAGACCCCTAATGTATTGGATTAATCTTTGGACCTCAGAGGACCGGTCCATTCTCCATAAAGCACTAGATGAATTTCTTGCAAATGACAGCGTATTAAAGATCCCTTGGTTCAGACACATCAGAGATACGTGTAAATTTCTCAAAATGGAGGAGGTGTGGAGTGCTCCCCACAATTTGGCAAAGGCAACAAAGGAACGTGTAAAAAGGTGCTACTGGGAGAGCATTCTGACCCAAATTTGGCTAAAAAATCATGGTAGTCTGACTTTGCAGTTCTTAGACCATAAATGTAGTCCCAAGTTCGAGGCCTATATGGATAATGTAAATCCTCCATATACCAAAACATTATTTATTAAATTTAGACTAGGGACTCTTCCGCTTAAGTCATTTACAGCGCAATGGAGACCGGAGGACTGCAATTCAATATACTGCCATCATTGTCAAAAGACAAAAGAGTCACTCGCGCACTTTATGTTTTTCTGCCCTAGATATTTGGTACCTAGGAAAAAGTGGATTGCTCCACTATGTAGGGCAATTGGGATAAGGGAATGGAATACGGCATTACGACTCCTAACAACTGATACAAATGATAAAATAGTTTTTTCTGTGGTGGGATATTTGCGAAGTGCATGGTTACTAAGAACAAAAGAACTATTATAAATGTGTAATTTTAATACATTGGTTTTAGACTATATACACTTAATACATCAGTTCTTAACCGAATGAACCTAAAACCTAAACGGTCTGGATTTTAGTTTAAAGAATAATGATGATTTGTATGTTTTATAAATATATGACCTCACTATTTATTTAGGGTTCTTAAAAAAGTAAATTATGCAATTTTCTCCTTTTATCTCGGATAACAGAGACAAATGTTAAAATTGGTCACTCAGCAGCAAGGTTCTTGTAAAATACACAGGTGACACAAACTAGAATTCTGATAATCACGTGCTTCTAATAACTTGGTTTTAGATTATACTTAATTAGTTTGATAAAATTTTAATTAATTGAAGTTAAATTTTAACAACCTAATATTTTTATACGTTTTGAGATTTCGTAAAAACAAAATTTTTTAAAAAATAACGTTGTCTATACATTCTTAAAATTTTTAAAGTGCTATGCTTCTTAATCATGTTATGTCTTGTATTGTTTACTTTTATGGCTTATAGCCGAAATAAAGTTATATATGATGATGATGATGATGATGACTGGGACTGGTACTGCACCATCTGGGTCATCATGTATGTTAACTCGGTGGACCTGTATGCTGGGTAGGGCTGCCATGAAGAGTGCTGCCATGCTACTTGGCTGTAGCTTGTGTAAGGACCTAAGTCGGTGACTCCACATGCCAGGTGGGGACACCATGAAGACTGTCGCTGTGCCGATCGAGCCTTAGCTTGTGTGCAGAGTGGAGTTGGTGATCCCATATGCCGGAGGGGGCAACCTGGACAAAGCAAGGAGTGAGTGTGGTCTGGTCAAGACCATCATCGAGATGAAGAGGCTGTCGTTGTGACCCGAGCAAGCCCAAGCTTCGACTTAGCACCAGCACCAAGAGAATCACAACCACCCACCCACACTGGTGTGGAGAATCCCCGAAACAGTTTCCAAGCATCAGAGGAGCATCGAGGACCCTAACCACTGTCCCTCCGAAGCTGCATATGACAAACTTACTGGAGACAGCTGCAGCACCCTCAACGCTGGGAATAGGGCATGCTCAAAGACCACAGTTGCTCCTATCCTGATGGCCACGTAAGATTTATGGGCAACGTGGCCCCAGGAGGATTTGTCTGCCATACAGAGCTTCAGCGCTGGAAGCCATGTGACTTACTAAGCAGTTAGAGTGAGACACATACCTCCTGACCACCCCACCCCCAAGAAGCCTTGGAATACTTAACCTGCATTACCACTGAGAGTCGGGTGCTGAAGGGGTGCTTCGCCTAGTTTCTCAGGATCCCCAGTTTGTTGGGTCTTGGTACATCAGGAGTAAAATGCCTCGCCCCCCCACAATTGGGCCCAGTAGCTTTTGCATGGGGTTCTGACTATATTCTCTATTTTGGTTGTTCCTAAGTGTGTTGACTAATTATAGCAATTAACCAGACCTATGAAAGGGACAACAATAAATAGAGCACATTCGAGATATCCAGCAGACAATATGGTTACCAGTTTGTCATTATGACATTTAGTGCACAAAGTAGTGTTTGCACTGAGCAGTGCTTTTGCATTGGTAGACTATAATATCCAATATATGAGTTATGCTGCTGTTGACAGGCCCAGGCTTAGTTTGAAAGCAGAAAAAGGTTTTATAAGCATGATGCTGCCAAACTATGTTCTCTTGATGAGGCAAGACAGAACACTACAATGACTACTTAAGGGGAGTTCTGGTGTGCTTCCTCTGTATTCACACTATCCTGGAGAAGAACACTACGAACAATACACTCTGAGAAACTCATCATAGAGGCATCAGCTTAAGGCATCAGAGGTATACATCTGGTTAAGCATAAATTATATGTTTAGGCTTCACATAGATGAGCCATCTCTCAGACTAGCTATAGCTGAGGCACCAGAAACCCAAGCTATCCCTCAGGTGACAATGATCCATCAAAAAAAGGCAACAATCAAAATCCATAATTTCAACTTGAGTTCTTCTAAACTTGCCTCCGCTCTGAAGGCGCCCACTAATTGTATTGAAAACATATATATGCAAGATATGAGTTGAGCTGAGTTGTAACTCATAAAGTGAAATTTACGCCCTAAGATATCTTGCTATGGAACTAACAGTAATTGCTGGTTACCACACTGATTATTCTATTCTGCATTCATCTCTTAGCATTTTACTGTGATAGATTTTCTGATTTTTTTCTAGAAGAACTTATCAGGAGGAATTTACAGATTGTGGTAATTGGTGCACTGCACCGAGTTCCAATCTCTGTGCAAACATCCATTTGCACATGGTTTGGAAACTGAAAAACAACTTTGAATGTAAATGAAATCTGTCTGTTTACAGAAATCAGGGATTAGATTGTGACTATCTCTGGCTGGCATCGTTATGGCCTCACAGCACCACAGGGTTTGAGTATACTGATTTGTATTTTAGTTTAATTTATACTCAATAGAGTGCCATTGATGGGACACTGCATATTTGGTTTGTTGCCTGTATGGGTAGTTTTTTGATGCTTTGAGTAATGACAGTTTTGTTACTATGCTTCTGCATGAATTTGAAGACGAAACAAATGAGAGATAGATTGCATAAACTTTAGATTCTAAGTGAAGGACAGAAGTGTGATAGTGCAATGTAGCCTATGTTTGAAACTTTTGGTGTGTGGAATTGGTTGAAAGTACTGAAACTGTGTAATAAAGAAGCATATAGTTGCTGAGATTCCTCCATGTAGTGGAGACATTTGAGGAAAGAGATGGCTTGCAAGGCTCAGCTCAGACCTTTGAACGAAACTAGATCATTGTCTGGTCTCTCCCTTTTAATTTCTTGACTTACTCACCTCTACCTGTTCTGTAAAGCCAGAGGAAAGGCGGACAGGGAACGAAAAAAAAACCTTCTTGTCAGGATGCTTGCTACCTGAACAAAATGTAAATGTGTGCAGTTGGTTGATCAACAAATCTAAAGGCTGCTTGAGAGTGAGCATATGGCTTTAATTGATAGAATCAGTTCAGGCTTCATGGTGACCATAATTTATTATTTCTGGGAAGTATTGTAAGGGTGTTAATAGCTGAGTTCTTATGTGTGTCCTCCGAATTGAACTTTTTAACTAGGTAAAGTTTGATTGTGTATTAGTAAAAATATACATCTATTAAGGCACTCGTTTTATATGAAACACTAATGCCCCAGAATATAAATAGCGATACCCCTAGGTATGTTACTTTTTGGGTGTGATAAATGGCACCTAGTACACGTTTTTGTGGAATAATATGCAGATGTTGCTGCTTACCATACCAGAATCTGCATAGTATGTTAAATACCTTAAAAGTTTTCCATGTTAACTTAGAGCACGTTTGACCAGCTGAAATGTAACCAACGGTGAGATATTTAATGCACCTGGTAATTACCAGATGTGATATATAACACCAATTTCATCATTTCTATCCTTGCCCAAACAGGCATTTACTCAGAGGTTGGAAAATAAATTCTGGTTATTCAAAATCAGAGCCTAAATCTCACAGCACATTTCGTGGCAGTCTACCTTAAAATGTGTAAAGGCGGGGGGGGGGGGCATCCCCTTTGGCCCCGACAAACGACTGCGCTACCTGCCACAGCATAGAGGTGCGAGAGTTCAAAAGGTGAATAAGCAATAAGAATGTATTTACGTTTTGGTTTTATTTGCTGGTGTTCCAAGACAGGTTAAATAAATGTCAGGCTGTCTTCAGAGGAATTGATTCTTATTCTTTTGTTATGGAGATGTTGTTTACGTTTCTTTCTTTTACTGCAAAGTGAGGATTTAGTCAAATGAACTATGTGACAATCCGTCTGTGGTACAAACAAGCCCATGGGATTTAGGCAGCAGTGGAGGCCTAAATTATTCAGCAATATTTACTGATTTATGTGGCAAGAAAACAAAAGTTATTCGTTTAATGTGGCACATTTTTTAATAGTATCACTTCATTGTTTTATCATTTTTGCACGTTAGCGCTGTCTCGGCAAAAGCTTCACTTTATTAGTACCAGTTCCACTTCCAAATATTGCCTGCTGTAAGTAACTGAAAGATGACCAGTCAACCTTTGCAAAGGACCTTCCTTTGCACATGTTGCAACATTTTTAGTGACTTCTCATCTATTTGAACTAGAAGCAAAACATTACTTTTTGTTAGAATTTG
This sequence comes from Pleurodeles waltl, assembly GCF_031143425.1. Classification (NCBI taxonomy): domain Eukaryota; kingdom Metazoa; phylum Chordata; class Amphibia; order Caudata; family Salamandridae; genus Pleurodeles; species Pleurodeles waltl. The sequence goes on from NC_090440.1 coordinate 1,137,833,335, forward strand.
CAGATTATGCAGCAAGTCAAAGATTGTGTGGTAAATAAACTGAATTCATGATTATGTGGTAAACATTGCAGGCACAGAATCACATAATTCTGCAGTCGCAAAATTGCATAATTTCAAGCGGCCTTGTGTACAGGGAGTGCAAAAAATACTGTAGGATGTCAATTTTTCTTTAACTCACAAAAAACGTAAACACGTGTAAATGAACTGTACAGATACTTCAATATATGCAAGCTGTACAAAAGCAGAAATGAAGCACATTTTTTTTATAATGCTGAAGTGTGATGGAAACAAAGATTTAAAAAAGATTAAAAGAAATCTTGATGATGCACAAGTGATAAATATTATATTGTATTGTGCATTTCTACAGCACCTACTATTTATTTGTCTGGCATTGAAGCGCTTACCTATATGAGCAGTAAGCTACGCCAGATAGGGTGGTATGTGGATAAAAGGGTGTTGTCCTTGTTGTGTGATCCAAAGTGGGAAGTGTTTCCATGCCTTGTGTGATGACACCGAGGTGTGGTTATCACTTCATAAGATACAGCGTGTAGTAATGTGGTGGATGATGAGATGTGAGAAAAATAGATGCCCAATTCATGGTTTTTCAGTACACTGGCAGCTTTGAAGTAAATACCATTATGGTATTTCTTCTAATTATAGTCTGCTTAGCTGGTTACTGCACTGGGTTCTCAAAAGAGATTGTTTGGGGTAAGATTTACTTACATTTCACACAACAGAACATAGTGCAGTGAAACAACTTGCTGCACTGCACTGCGTGAAAGGCAGATAGCAGAAATTTGCAATTTTTACAAAGCTATGGCTTATTTCTGCTGCATACCATTTTAACACATTCCCAGGTTTACTAGCTTTGGCAAAACTGGAAATGCACCAAATTCCATAAGTGGATGTATGAGAATGCCCATGCTCCACCCACAGACGAGTGCCCAATGCAATGTAACTCAAGGCAACAATATGCGCTGCTTGGTGTTACTTTGTATTTAATAAACTACGCAAAACCCCACATGGTGGCTTTGCATTGCTTAGTAAACGCCAACAATGATTTGCTTCGGGCTGCACCACAAAATTGATGCAGGTCTGGCACAAAATCTTAATAAATTTACCCCCTAGTGTAGAGTTCTGGCTCACAGCTGGCATTGTTAGAGGGAGAGAGAAGTTAGAAGAGATGCTGGGATCTGTATTGTTACTATCATCTCATATTTGAAAGCCATAGTGGGAGGCAAAGAAGCAGTAATAGTGTGTACATATTTGGGACCTGCTGTCATGGACTAGATTAAAGTCTTTCAATTGACCCTCAGTTTGTGACAAGTATTTTCAGTAATTCCATGCCTGTTCATTTAGTGATGGCTGGTTTATTAACGGCATAATACTGGTGATGGACATCCCTTGTAGCAGATGTGTCTTATGTGCATATGAGAGGTGATAGTTACAGTTGGCTGCTGACTGCAGAGTGTTATGGTATATTAGTGTGGGCCAGAACCATTATGCATGAACTTATAACTATATAATACCCTACTGAGGCATAGACAAGGCCAGACTGGCAGTACCTGGCTTCATGCATTTCCCCAGGAGGCTAAAAGGTTGGTAGGCTGCTTTTGTTACTAGGGAGGTGGCTTTGTAGCAATGCAGCAGTTTTAAATGCTCTGCAGAGTTCCCTTCATATCCAACAGTTGAAAGTGACAAGATATGACTCTGGTGATTAATGTACCTACTGGAGAGAGATCGGAGCTTTGTCTAGTGCCAGTTTTGACTCATCCAAGGTAGCGCAGAGGGTTAATATGCTTGCTGCAAAGAATGTGTACTCTGCAGATTACAGAACAGTAATTTATGTGCATAGCTCATTGGGATACTGTTTTTGTCATAGAGATACTTTTGTTACTGTGCAGTTCAGAAGTTGCAGTTATAATTTTAGCATAGTGAGCTATGAACTGCCATCAAAAAGATGCATGAAACTGCATGGTACCGATTATGTTTTTCTGCAGTCTTTGATTATCTAATTTTGGTAAAAAGGGTTTGTTTGGGTAGAAATGAATTGTTAATAGTAAAGTCAACCTAACCACTGTGTTATGTTCTGAAACCTGAGTTTATGTTTCCCCAGATCAATAACTCTTAAAAAACGCCTACCAATATGGATGCCATGTGAGTCCTACACTTTGTAGTTCGCTTTGTCTTATATAACATTTTCTGTATACTGATCTACATATGTATGAATCATTGTCTTTGTATGTGTGTGTGATGTAAAGTGCTCCAACACTGTAAGCTGGTAAGAGAGGTACTATAAAACAAATGAAAAACATGTGAGAGAGTGGATACAGAGAGATGGGAGGCACTGGTAGAAGGTGATGGTGAGGGAATCATTGAAGAGCCCCAAAAAAGATTGACAAATTGCAGTTCTTTGTAAGATCATCATATACTATGCTTTAAAATATAATACAATTGAAAATATAATGACAAATGTGTTGTAGAATGCACCGTTTTTGCCATTTGTTTCCACATTTTTCTAGGGGAGGGTAAACAAAATTCAAGCCCCATTGTAGTGGTCAGGCTCACTTGTTATGCACCCTGGGGGGAGTGGGTTTGGTGGGGGCTGGTCTGACAAAATTTGTCCAGGCTGCTTTGACTTCCCAGTCTAGAAACCCCTCCTCAACATATCTGCCTACTGAAAGTAGTTTGCTGGTTGAGTTGTTTCCAATCTGTGGATCACAAGCTGAAGACTGAGCTTGAGGGTGCAACTGTCTTTCCAAGTTCTGTTGCAGGGATGTGTGGTGATGTAGTTGACTTGGAAATAGATATGTTTTCAACTGTCTTCTGAAGTATACAGGCTCCTTGAGACTTTGAATGCTGTCTGGTAGAGTGTTCCAGAGCTTAGTAGCTTGAACAAAGAAAACAGTGCCTCCTACAGATTTCTTATGGTAAGGTGGTATGATAAGTAGTATAAGCCTTGAGTGCAGTGTCCTGATTTATTTGTATTGCTTGAATTTAGGTTGTATGTCTAGCATCCTTTTCCTTGGAAGCTTTGTGAACAATACAAAGTGCATTGAACATTACCTTTCTTGCTATAGGTAAACAGTGGAGTGATTGCAAGACTGCAGTCATGTGTTCCATTAGGTGAAGGCAGAGAAAAAACATTGCAGTAGTATTTGGATGAGCTGTATTATGCATATTATGAATGTGGGGGTGCCAAGGTATAGGCTGTTGGTATAGTCAAGGATGGATATTATGAGTGTGAGGATGGCTTGCAGTTTCTGTTGGTACCCAAGGTATGGGAGGCTGCAACTTAGTGCTTTCATTCTGTAGAAGGCACTCTCTTTTACATTGTTAACATGTGGTATAACATTGGGTATGAATCCATTGTTACCCCTATGTTTCTGACTTTTTGTCATATTTGTGGTGGGGTCTCATGTTCCTTAGGCCATATGGCAGTAGGTTGTGTTTTTTGTCAACGTCCATAGGTCATAAGCTCTGTTTTGGTGGAGTTTAGCTTTAGATGATTATTCATCATCCATGTGTTTTTAGCCCGAAGGGAATCATCAAGTTTTAAATTGTAAAGATCTTTCAGACCATCCATTCTTAGAAATGATTTGGGTGTCATCCTCATAGTAGTAATGGGTGAAGTTGAATGATTTAACCAGTTTTGCTAAAGGGGATATGATGGACCTCTCTGGTATATCACAAAATTCTATTTGAGGAGCTGATAGCAAACCCAAGCCTACTAGTCATTCAGAACCAATGTCCAATCAGGAAACTCAAGATTCCAATAAGGCATGGTGCTTTGATTGGTCTATATTGTGCTGAGGCACAGTTATCACATGTCAGGTATGATTTATATTTGACTGCACTGGCCTGTCATGAAATATAGCCTGGTGTGGTTAGGTATCTGCTCTACAGATTGCTATTTTGTTTGCAGGAGCAATATAATTTGTTAGGTGAATGTGACTGTGGCAGAGGGCTGCCAATACCCTAACTAGTAGTAGTGTGAATCTGAAATGACCCAATTTAGCCTGCCATGTCACAAACAGCCACTATAACAGACTATGGGGCATATTTAATAAAAGTGGCACTTTTCTTGCACCCCTTAGCGCCCCCTAACTCCACCATATGTGCGCCGTATTTAAAATATGGCACACCATGCAGTAGTTAGGGGACTAGCGTCAGCATTTTTTAAGCTAGTCTGGCGCTTTGCAGGATTAGCGTAAACAATGTTGATCCAGAGGCCCATTGTAAGCAATGGAAGCTTCCTTTTAACTCCTGCCCTGAGCAGGCGTTAAAAATACTGAACGAAATGGAGCAAGGGTATCTCTTAGATTTCCTTGCACCATTTTTTTCCCCCTCACAGGGGAGCGCCCCCATTCCATGCATTATGCCTGGCGCAGGCATAATGTAGCGCAAAGGGTTACAAAGTGGCACAATGCATAAAAAATGACTCTAACATAATGTTGGAATGGCGCTAGGGGTTCTTAAATATGCCCCTATCTTTAAAAAATGGTTCAATGTCTTCATAACCCTACCAAAGTCAACATACTGAGGATTAATCTCCTTGAGCCAAATGTAGTGGAAAGCATAATCAGGGAATTTAAGGCTGAAAGCATTTGTATTATAATTGACCTCTGGAGACATCTCTGCAGAACATTTACTAACATTTTCAGATTTTTGCATAATCTAATTTAAGATCTGTGTGGCATGAATCTTCTTTTTGAACTTTATTGACTCCTTTGAAATTCTGCTTTATCTTTATCTAGTTTATGGTCATAGCAGATACATTGCTGCTTGAGGGCTATGTAATTAATGTACTACATGCAAAATATTTAATAAACATTTTGGGTAGTGTTTTTGTTGGCAGAAATGTGAGAACGCAGGGTGGTAGGAATTATATGAAGCCTCACAGATTCCTGAATTTTCTTTCACAAAAATATAAGGAAAATATGTGTTTAGCCAAAGTTTGGAGTTTGCAGGCCATTCTGGGTACGAAACAGTATCAGAATCCATGCAAACTACACAACCTCAGACTTCTCTAAGTAAACTGTTTTAAAAAATGTTTTCAGCTGAAAGGTTTCTCCTAGGGCTGGCAAGTCCTGGCCTAAATACCACATCTACCCACATTGCCAGAATGTGTCAACTTGCATGGCAAAATCTTGATCTTTCCTTGTGTCTTAGGGGTTTTAGGGAGCCTTTCGTTTCACGGGCGATAGCTCAGTCACACAGGTCGAGTACTACTGTTATCGTCAGAAGTATAGGATTACTGGGTGGTCAGACACTTGTGGACCTCCGCAAATTCCATTAGCACAACCTGCTTTCACTTTTGTTTGGATGTGAAACGTCAGTGCACATAGCGTGCTGCACAATACAGCAAACTTGGGAGTTGTGGGAAGCATTTTCCTTGCGTACCAACTTTGATTTTGGAAAAGAGAATGCTTCTGGTGCTTTTACCAGAAATATCTTCTTTTCCAGCCCTGTGCATGACATTTTGAAATCTACAGCGCTGTGAAGGTAATGTAGTGGAAGTCAACAGGTTGTCTTCCCCAAAGCTGTTAAAACCCACCATATTCTTGCAGCCTGTTGTCCTGCCCAACAAGAATTGATGACAAGCTATGGGATCTGATGGCTATGGGCATATGATCTTTGTTCCATGATCATAGGGGACTTCTCCAGTTCCAGGAAGCCTCTAGGATGTCAGGCTTTTGGAGCTGGGAAACAGTAAAAAGTACAGTGGTGAAAGAAAAGTGGCAGGTGCTGCTAATAGTCATGCACAGCCAAGAGAAAGTCTCAGTTGCCATACATGATCTATAGATAAGAGGGCTAGCGAGAGATTAATAAGTATTGAGCAGTGCAAAGAAGATAGAAGAGAAGATAGAGAGGAGAAGTTCTAGAAAAATAGAGGAGATTAAGAGAAAGGAGAGTATTATAAAAAGCAAGATAGATCAGGAGAGATAGGAATAGGAAGGTAGATACACCAGCAAACAGAAAGGAATAGTGGGGAAAAGGTTGACAGAGACAGCAGGGACAGGAAATGGGTGTGAATAGAGAAAGTAAGTGGGAGCCCAAAGGAATGGAATGATACCTAGGTACAAGTAGACAAATGGTGATTGGCAATTTTAAGTTGAATATATAGCTTATCATGTTTCGGCCAATACACCTGGCCCTATGTGATTTCAAAACACAAACTTGCACTTTATTTTCTAAAATAAATTTTAGTGTAGGATTCACAAATCACCTTGCTTAGTGGTCTTTAAAATTTTAATAAGGTCTAACCATTGTTACTTGATCCACATTGCTTTTTGTAAAATGCTTAACAATGGCACCCCCTTGATATTAGTTAATGTATGCTCTTTGTGAGAAGTGTTGACGTCTTGGTCTTGTATTTTAATGCATAAGAGCCATGTCTACATTTGCTGGTATAGTCGCTGAAAAGTGCAACCTACCTTCTGAGAAGGTACAGTTCTATTATGAGGGGAATTTTCTTTCAAGTGTACACTTAAGGATGGTAGTCTCTTAATTGTTTCATGACATAAAGCTTGTTTTTTATCTATACCTATAGTAATGTCAAACAAACTCTCTGCAAGCAAATATTTTCAATTTCTAGTATACATGTCCGGCTTCCATGCTTTATACATTTACCACTCAGAAAAATCATTTCTGCCCAAGCAATCTTAGCCCCATATTGGGTGCCACCTTGAGGGTCCTATGCGAGGAGTATACAGCATGTGAAGGAGTAGAGAATGTCCATAATTCTCAAAGTGGAGGACTTTGTAGCATCCAAATGGTGTGTACTATGCAAGCACCATCAAAGAGAGAGGTTATTACAGAGCAGGATCCTAGATGCAAACTTTGAAGCCACCATTCAGAGCATTAGCTGTAGTGTAGCTTCTTGTGACCTCAGCCAGGCCTCAAATGGACCGATCATAGACTCACACTCACCTGTCTTGCTGGTTAATATCTAACAAAGGTCTTTTGTGTACAACACCTTTCGCGCAGTCTCCCTATACCCATGAGGGTATATGACAATGTCAGAGACTGCTTCAAGTCCGTGCAGTTTTTATTGGTGCTTTTGATGGAATGTAAATTGAATTATCCATCTTATGTCACAACATTACAGTGTAAGTTAATTGTGGGACTTTCCCAAGTTCCCCTGTAAAATTACATCTAAATTCCATTTAGTTTTCATCATTGTTGCATCCCTAAAATTTTTAAAACACACTGTTCACCACTAATTTCCCGATATGAGCTTGAAGGATATACTTCAGGCTCTCTGTAAAGTTATTTTAAATTAGTGGCACATTAAAATAAAACTTCACAAAGTTGTCCGGAATTAGGAAATTCAACACTTTATGAAGCAGATGAAGTTTCCTAACTTTACTTGATGTGAGGTTTGTCCTTTCGGGCCTTCCAGGTGTGATGATTTCCTGATGCAGAATGTGACAAGCACTGGCATCATGAAACTTGAGGGTGCCCCCCTGCAACGTACATGGAATGTGCCCTCTCAGTCCTAGCCAGGAGCTCTCAGGCCACTGGCCCATTGCCCCAGCACTGTGTACTGTGCTGAGGGGGCTCAGCCTATTCGCACTGTGGGGGCTAATGTTGCACCACTGGGCCCAGATAAAACATTCAAATCCTACAGAGTGTTGAGGTTGTACAGCCAGCAGCTCAGGTAAGAGGTCTGGGAGGGAGGGCTCTGAGCTGAGGCAAGATTATATTATTTTATAAATAACTTGATAAACTTTGCATTACACAAAGCTTGAACAGTTTAGAAAATACACAAAGCTGCCATTCAGCCTACTTTACAACTTTACATCTTTCTAATTTTAATGCAAACTAATTGATAGGATTTAATGTTGAATTATCAAAAGCTGATTGATTGCTCTTTAATAGGTACCTCAAACAAATCCACATATCCCCTTACATAGAATCACACTGTGTGCACCCTGATTATCAAAACCAGAATATTGATGACACAACATAAAATTAAAAATGTTGACAGGTTATTAAATATTGTTTTTCTATTCCTTACACCACAAATATGTACCTATTATTATATATGTATAACTCTATATATATATATATATATATATATATACATATATATGTATATTTGTATTTATGAAAATAAATTGGAATTTCGCGCCTTCGCCATCCACAGTTTTCTCATCAATAATCTTCTTGAAAAATTTGCAATGATAATATCAAAGATGCCATAGAAGGAGCCATTAATGATATAATATGTGAAGTAATTAGCTGTGCATGGTGAAGGCACAAGTTATAGATAACTTAGGGTGCAAGCTATAGTTACTTGAAATAACTCTAACTATAACTTCCAAATTTCTGTGGTTTTGTAAGAGTAAATTCAGAACCTAAGTATAATGTCCCTGTAACCTTTGTTTTTGTCAGTAAATTTCTCGGTTTTTTAACGTAAAGTAATTTTTATTACGTTAATCCAACCACTGCTGTGCACAGACTTCAGCCATACACAGCAGGGGTTGGCCTAAGCTCTTATAATCACCCAAACCTGTTCACTGCCAAAGGCCAGTGTGGGTTTCCACAGAGTCTGTCTCTGTCAGTGGATCTCTGAGTGGAAGCGTGAGTGCCTGAGTGGGTCTGAAAGTGGGTGTGTGAGTGGGTGCATGAGTGAATGAATTAGTTTATGAATGAGTCTGTGAATGTATTTTTTTTTTAACTTATTCGCAATATTTCTGAGATTAATAAAAAAATATTGTACATGGTAAAAAAAACATTTTAAACCCCAAATTTGACCCCATTATCACACCCCTGCCACTATGTCCCATTCCATAAAATGGCAGAAGCAACTTTTTAGTCACGTTGCAGCCAGCCAATTACAGTATTCCTATTCGCATGTGCATTCACGAATACGCATTGATTGTCGCAAAAATGCCATGAGGAATTTGAGACCTCAGATATACAAATTTATTTACCCTTTAATATCTCAAAAACTACTGAATAGATATACACCAGACACCCCAAAGCACAAACTGCGTACTGACAAATAGCCTTCTGCCACATTTAGTGTAATTCCGTCCAGTGTTTCGGGCTGTAGTCATGTTCAAAGGTCCTATGGGAATTAGCATGGGAAACACAACTTTTTTGACCCCCGCTTGACAGATCACCCCGAAACTTTCGATGTTCAACAAGAATCATCGCCACACTTTTTTTGGCAAACTTTTGTGAAGATTCATCAAGCTGTGCCAAACATATAGGCAAGTGAAAAAACACTTGTTGGAAACATTGTCCTAACTATAACTACCTACAGGCAAGCACCATTAGGTGTAATATATATATATATCCATACTTCCCTACATGCACTTATCTTTCTATAATCTGTCCTCGATATTCTAGTATTACGATATTCTGGGGTCGTTATTTAGTAGTAGAACTAGTATTTGGGAAGAGTGCACCCATAGAGCACAGCTTTAATGTGTGGTCATAGCTATCGGCCATGCCCACCTAATAGGATACTTCTCACTACGGGCCTGAATCACAGTTTTCATACATTTTGGATGAACTTGAACTGCCGGAAGAATTGTGAAATATGCTGTACGAGGCCATCATTGAGACCCCGTCTCCAGCTCAGCCCACCACACTCCAGCTAAAAATACGTGTGTTTGATGGAAGCTGGTGCAGCCTGGGCTCAGACACATGATGCAGGGGAGGAGGTGGGGGGATGGTGGAGGCCAATCGTTTTCATAATAATACATGTTGTGTGCCTGATACTGTGTATAATGGGGGAGGGCCAGTTAGTTTGGGGATGGGTCGGAGACCTGACTAGCAGAACTATTCTGTAACTGCATATATAATATTATGCACACACCTTAAATGAAAAATAAATACAAGTTAAATTAACCTGAAATATGAATTATTCTAGTAAGAAGCGCAGTTGGTTAATCCAATCACTTCGGATGTCTGTGTGTGTAACAATAGCTCCACTGATTTGAATCCTGGTTAGTGCACTGGGGAATAGTGATATAAATACTTACAATGCTAGATGTCCCAGCCTATGACAGACAGCACTGTGAATATGTACATCATAAGTTTAAAATACGTTTTGCACACAGTGTAAGATAGGCTGCTGCAAAATGTGTAAAAAAAGGTTGAGGGGCCTAAAAACTGCATTTTGTAGTGTGTCAGTGGTAATACAGTGATACTGTTAACGTACAAAATGCTATTCACAAACGTATGTGCTCAGGGTCTGATGACGCAGAAATGAAGGTTTTACATTTATTAGCGCATAAACGTAGTGCTGCAATAATCAAGTGTGTACGGGGACAAATGTGCCCTCAGAGTAGTTCTCCAACATTTATAAGCGTGCTTTATATAACGTGATGTATTAGAATTGTACTAATCTGACATAACCGTAAACGTGTGCCAGGATTTGCTTGTTTGAAATGTTTTAACTTAGCATAACTTTAGTGGAGGCTTCGGCCTAGTTGCCTTGTCTCACGGTTTAGATGCTCGTGTTTTTCTAATGTGCTAATAAAACGTGTATTCTTGCTTGAAGCTGTACTTTTCCAGTGAGATCGGTTCACATGCTTATCTTTAAGGTTTCGTGCCAGCCTGGCATCTTCTTCTTTGCTCCAAGGTCAATCCGCAGGTGCAGACAATGGAAGCTCTGAAAGTGAGTTAATTGGTAAAATATGTTGCAACTTACGTTCCCGACTCCAAGGATAATGTATGCTTAGGTAGAAGCTTGTGAATTGTTGTTTTTGATTGGACAATTTGAAGCCAACCTATGAACCCTCCAATGGAAGACCCTACTGGATTTGAACTGTTGTTTATAAAACCCTGGTGCACAAGAAGAAAGCAGCCATTAGCCATCAGCCATTAGCCATTACCCGCCATTTGCAGGACATTGCAGCCATTATGGCCCATCTTGCCGACCTCGTCATTTTGCCATCTTCTACGATGCCAATTGATGTTCAACGCCATTTTGAATGAGACTTTGATGCTTTCTCTAATCGAGAGAAAGAGCCTTTAAGTAATTCTCGCCCTAGAGACTTTAACTTTGATTTGCCCCTTTGCATAAAGTAGTAGTTTTGTCCTTTTATCTTGCCGCTGTGAGGCAATTGCCCCGTCCACCCTGCCCCCTTTGCCCCCGTCCCATGCTGATCGAAACCGGTACCTGTGAGACGAAGACTTCCTTGAATGCTGATTGAATTTGGTAAATATGAAAGGAAAATGTACAATTGCATTGTGTTTCTTTTTAGGTAACCAACTGCTGATTTTTGAAAAGAGCCCTAGTTAAGAGTTTTCCAAATCAATGTTGCTAAATTGTTTTTGCATGAAATCCCACATGCAGATGCTAATTTGAGGTTAGATGAGGATTCATTTGTTGCACGATGCAATTTGAGACCTTGTTATGCTGACTAATGTATGCAATTAGCCCATTACAGATTATAGTTTTAGTGGTTTGCGTTGCTATTATCGAATGCATTGTTATTCAAATACTGCATAGATTGCATCTTTTTCGCCGTTATGGACAGCTATTAATGTTCATTTACATATATCATTTGGTGTTGAGACACATTTATATCGTGCTAGCTTTGTTAATATAGGGAAATAAATTCATTAACTTTGAATGAACTGGTGTGATTATTCATGGCCGAAAGGTCATGGTTCGCCGAAATGTTTACTGGATTAATTGTGAAGTGTTATGTTGATCAGGGCATTGCTTATGTTCGTTATTGATTATTGATTTGATTATTGATTATTGATTTGATTAAATTGACTAATCTCGGGTAAAGAGAGCCCCACTTGGTCAAAAGATTCATCGACCCAAGAGCGTCCAGATACAGGTAATTTATTAGGACGGAACGCTCTATCAGTAGATGGTAGCAGAGGACGGTTTCGCCCTTTGGGACCCCACTCGAGAGGTAACGGTTTCGCCCTTTGGGACCCCACTCGAGAGGTAACGGTTTCGCCCTTTGGGACCCCACTCGAGAGGTATATGGTGTTGAATTGAAGGTTTCGCCCTTTGGGACCCCATTCGAGAAGTATATGGTGTTGAATTAGATTTTTTCTTGGGTAAAACAGATTGAGAGAATGATGATGCCCTAAGTCCCCCGCGACTTTCCCGGGATCTCGGAGCTTGCGAATGGAGAGAATGGAGGTGTGAAATCGGCGTTGGCTGTACTAGTGACGGTATGAGTGAAGTCAGGATTTTGCGCTTGCACAGCTTATTGCCGCAGATTGTTTGAAAAGGTTGCGAGGATTTTAGAGAATAGCGGAGGTGCGACTCCGAGTGTGAGAGTAGGGAAGTCGTTGAACTTCATGTGCATGTGGCGCTTTGTGCAGAAAAAGGTCCACGTGGTTGTTGTTGTTGAGACGGGCCCTGCGAGGTCAAGAGACTCCGGAGTATGTTGAAAAGTGTATGAGACACTTGTTTTATGTTGTAGTCTGGTCGGTTTAATAGGTTGACCGGGCGTGGTCAACGAGTCGGTACGTGTGTTAAGGGAGTGGAAGAAAACTTCGACTTCGGGCTTTGACTAATTCTAAGTGCACTAGAATAGATCATTGACAAGTTGAGAGCAGAGTCTGCGGGTCAGGATTTGCTTGCGAAAGTGGGGACCGAGAAAGATGGAATAACTGCTGAGGCTAGTGAAAAATCCCTAAGGTCCTGAAGCGATTGTGTTACCCTTCCTGTAGTAAACCGACAGATCTGTTTTATTATTATTTGGTTGCTCGCGATACATGCCAGAAGTTGTTACGAGAGGAGCTGAGTGAAGGAGGACAAGCCGCGAGGCTTTGTCAGCCGCAGTGTGTGTGAGTGTGACGTCACTAGGAGCCGCGCTGGGATAGGTTGGTTGCAGAGAAGGGTCGCGCACGGATTGGACGCAGTCCGTGGGGCTCGATTGGAAGGGGAAAGGCAAGCGAAGAGTATTCCGGGAATTAAAGTCACTTATTGATTACAAACTTTATGATATAAAAGACGAGAAAATGAAATTTTTTAAAGCATTAAAGAGTGCGATGAAGGGGGAGTCTTACATTAAAGCGAGCGTAGGAGAGGAGACGCCACCCGAAGGTACACCAGCTTACATTGTAATGGAGGAAAGGGGGGTAGCTCCGTGCCTTTGGCTAAAGCAATGGCACAAGCTGACAGAGAGACATGGGAGCGTAGCGTTCCCGATCCATGGGACATTCAATATAAGGATCCTAGAGAATTTGAGATTCGCGATGTACGACATGAAGGTACCTCCAAGGCCAGCACAGTTTGAGGCTCTAGTGATTTGGGAACTAATGGCTAGACAGCAACAGCAAAAGAAGTTCGAGACCAGGATAAGAAAGGTAGAAAAGGCACTAGCGGACGCTAGGTGGGATAATGCACAGAAGGTGTGGAGGTCAGATATATTGCAGGGGATAAAATTGTTTCCCGCAATTGCTAAGGAAGAAGAGGCGACAGGCAAGAAAGTTACCTGTAAGACAAACAGGAGGTGTTCCAAAGATAGAGAGGACTAGGAAAAGTTAAGGAGAGAAGACGAGTCAGAGGATGAGGAGTTCATCATGCAATTGCTGAACGACCGTCCACCACCTTATGCAGAGAGTGAACAAGGTCCCAGTACCAGTTCTGCCCCTCCGGCACCGGTACAGAATAATGAAACTCCGAATTCAGAAACGCCATCGGGATCTAAGGACCCGAGTTTACTGTTCACCCCGCAGATACCGCAGGTTAGGAGAATATATCCAGATGTGCCTATATTGAAAACAGCAGAAAATTATCAGCCGCAGGTCCCAAGGTACTACAGCAGTGACAACAGTACGGGAATGATTCTAGATCCAACCGTAATGGGAGTACAGAATGGTCGCAACCCAACATTGGCACAAGCTGAATTAACCCAGCTTTTGATGCCTCAAAAGCAGATGCAGGGGGGAAACCGCACATGCTCAGATGACGGGGAGTCAGACGGGCATGCCGGCAATGATGACCCATAGTGTGGGAATGAACATGCCTCAGAACCTGGGGAATGGACAGAACCCAGATGCGATATCCCTACCCATTACTGTAGGTCCACCGGTACCTTTGTACATTCAGCCTAACTCAGGTATGAGCGGTCAAGGATCAGTGGTGCAGAATGGGACGGAAAGGAGGCGCATAGAAAACACTCCAGAGACAACTCCGATAGCGGCTCTGCCAACTGGATCTGGGTCCTTGATGGAGTTTAGTCCCATATGTGCTCAGTCAACAGTGGTGAGGTCGAGTCCCCCACTGATGATACCGCTATCATCGAACACTGAAAAGTTGCCGCAACCATCAATGGCAGTCGATGTGAATGCTACACTGATGGGGTTGAATGCGCAACAGCTGACACAGTGGTTCAACAGTCTGAATTCCACACAAAGCTCAGCCAGTGGGAAGGGAGAAGACTATCTGAATAGGGTCAGGTTGAACATGGAAGCAGAAGAATTGGTGTAAGGGACTATGGGTTTGAATAGGTTAGAGTCCTACTCGGAAGAAGAGCTGAGGTATCTATGTCCCAGGATTACGAGAGAAGTGAACAAGGTACATAGAAGGTTGCAAGAAATAGCTGACAAAAACGGGGTTGAGATAGACAAGACAAAACACTTGAGCAGGAGCTATAGATTGGATTTCGGGACCACAGACTTTGAACACATGAGGTCAGCAGGCATGAAAACGCACCTTAGAGAATTGCTGCAGAGTGCACAAGTGTGGAGGTGCTTAGACAAATGGGAAAGCAGATGGGCAAAGAAAAAGGAAAAGAGGAAAGATAGTGTCCCAGAGCATAAGGAGAAAAGACCACAGAGTAGTGATGCAATAACCATGTTACCAATGAGGGAGACAGCAGGGGGAAAATTAATACATGTACCGTGGCACAGAAGCGACATTCAGTCTTTTACGGATGATTTTCCCAAACTGAGAGAGAAACCGATTGAATGGTATCAACAGACTGATAGGTTTGTGAAGCTTGCAAAATGTCTTTGGGAAGACCTGAACACCCTCTTTGAGATTGTGGTTCCGGCAGATTTGTGGGAAGACTGCAAAAGGGCTGTAGGTTGGCCGACAAGTGAACCAGAGAGAGACAGGGATACGGGTGCACCATCACCTATGGTAATGAGCTTGTACTATAAGGTGATTGAGCATTTGAAGACGAAGGTTGCTGCGAAAAATGTGGATTGGCCGAAGATTGATCGAACTGCCCAAGAGGCTAAAGAGTCGATTCATGGTTACTATGAGAGGTTGTTGAAGGCGTTCAAGAACTACAGTGGCACGGAAACAATAGAGGCGAAGGACATGCTTCATTTTGTGTTTAGATTTGTGGAAGGGCTGAGACCAGAGATAAGTCAGATGATAAAGACGCATTTGATTTGTTGGCAGTCGAAACCGATTGATGAGGTATTGAATTATGCGAAATACTGTAGCGACGAAATTGAAGTGAAACAGAAAAGGTTGAAAGAGAAAGTGATGGTGAAGCAACTTAAAGCAGCTCAGACAGGTTTGCAAGGGTTGCAAGGGTTCCAACAGCAGATGCAGCAGCCGCAGCCGCAGGGAAACATGGTGTTTCAGCCACAGGCGAGAGGCAGAGGCAGAGGAGGCTTTGGGAGTAATGGTCCGGATTTGAACACTGTTGCGATTCCGAATGGTGTGCAGGCAATGAAAAGGGTGATGCCGTGTCACGTGTGCGGAATCGTCGGGCATTGGAAACGCGAGTGCCCGATGGTGGTGCAGGAAGGTGCAGGTGTTGGTCAGCAAAACAATGATGTCAATGCATTCCAGACAATGAGGGGACCAAAAATGAGAGGTCCAAACCCAAATTTTCAGACCATAAATCAGCTGCAGGGATTACAGCCCATGCAGCCGCAGCAGATGCAGATGCCCCGTATGCAGATGACGCAAATGCAGCCAATGCAACAGCAGTTTCCCATGGTACCTAATCAGCAAATGCAAATACCTTTGGCACCAGTGAGTCAGCAGCAAGTGATGGTTCCTCCACAGGTCTCGGGTCAGGTGATGAATACAAATGGCACAGTACAACAGTTCCCATTACACAGTGAGAATGGAATAAACAATGTATGGGAGAGTGAAAGTTCAGATGAGGAGGGAAATTGTGTGCTTACAGCATCCTTGGAAGTTGATCAAAAGGGTCCATATGTGGAGGGAAGAGTTATGGGTCATCGTGTTTCATTCTTGGTTGACACAGGAGCCACACGTTCAACTGTTAGGAGCATTGAAGTACCAAATTTGCCACTCTCAGGGAGAACAGTTCAAGTAGTGGGAGTAGCAAACAGGCACCTGACGAACCCAATCACAGATCCAGTACAAGTCAGAATTGGTAACTATCAAGGGTCACATAATTTTGTGGTATGTGACTCAAGCCCGATAGCACTGTTAGGGAGAGACCTATTGTGCAAATTGGGATGTTCGATTATGTGTTCGAACGATGGAATTAGAATTCAGACGAGCAGTGATGGGGAAGAAGAGGACAGTGTAGAAGGGGATGAGATGGAAACTGTCGATGAAGAATATCCTCTGATTAACCTTTTTCCGATGATAACTGAAGAAGATATTCCAGCTGAATTACGGGAAACAGTCGGAAAGGAAGTGTGGGATATGACAGGAAAAGAGGTGGGATTGGTGAAAGGAGTGGAACCAGTGAAAGTGACCATAAAACCCAATGTAACCTTTCCCCAGACCCCACAATATCACATGGCACAAGACACCCTCATGAAAGTCGCCCAACTCATTGACGAGTTTGTAAAACAAGGAGTACTGAAAGAAGTGTTAAGCAGTCCATGTAATTCACCAATCATGGGACTAATAAAGCCGAGTGGAAAGGTCCGAATCGTGCAGGACTTGAGGAAAATAAATGACATCATAATTAAATGCTGCCCTGTAGTACCGAATCCAGCTGTGATAATGTTTCAAGTCCCTTGCGATGCCGAGTGGTTCTCAGTCATCGACTTGTCACAAGCATTCTTTTCGGTGCCTCTTCATGAGGACAGCCAATTTCTCTTTTGTTTCAAATTCTTAGACAGAGTTTACAGTTGGTGTCGAATTCCTCAAGGGTTTTCTGAGTCACCGTCAATTTTCAATCAGATTCTAAAGAAAGACTTGGAAGCGTTAGAATTGCCATTCGAGTCAACCCTAGTACAGTACATTGATGACTTACTGATTGCATCTAAGACAGAAAGTGGCTGCACAGCCGACACCATTGCTCTATTGAACCATTTGGGAAGGAATGGACACAAGGTGTCTCCTTCAAAGTTGCAGTTCTGTCAGAAGAAAGTAAAATACTTGGGTCATCAAATAGAGAAAGGGTCACGGAGAATAATGAAGGAAAGAATAACAAGTGTACTTCAAATGAGTCCACCAAAGACGAGGAGGGAGGTGAGGAAGTTTTTGGGGATGGTGAGCTACTATCGCCAGTGGATTCCCAACTTCTCAACTCTAGCAAAGCCTTTACTGAAACTGACCCAGAAGGATGCCTTGGATGAAATTGAGCTGAAAGGAGATGAGATGGATGCTTTTATCGAATTGAAAGAATGCATGTGCAGGGCTCCAGCTTTAGGTATGCCTGATTACACAAAGCCTTTCACATTGTTTTGTCATGAACGTGATGCATGTTCTTTGTCTGTCTTGACCCAAGCCCATGGTGGCATAAACAGACCAGTAGCGTATTTTTCAGCTACTTTGGATCCGGTCGCAGCAGCACTGCCAGGGTGTTTGCGCGCCATAGCAGCAGTTGGTATCAGCCTCACTCAGAGTGAAGGAATAGTGATGGGACACCCATTAACAGTCATGGTCCCTCACTCAGTTGAGATACTTTTGACCCGCTCCCGAACACAACACATGACTGGAGCAAGACTCACAAGGTATGAAACAATAATTCTGGGCTCACCGAATGTGCAGCTGAAAAGGTGCACTATGTTGAATCCAGCAACCTTGCTTCCCAGTGAAAATGCTGAAATTGAGAACGCTGAAGACGTCGAGCACGACTGCCTTCAGGTGACTGAATTTTGCACAAAACCCCGACCTGATATTAGGGATACTAAGCTTGATGAAAATGACCATATTATTTTTGTTGATGGTTCATGTCTAAGAGATGGGTTGGGAATTTTGAAAGCAGGATATGCTGTATGTACTGTAACAGGTGTCTTGGAAGCATCCTGGCTTCAAGGAGTCTATTCCGCACAAGTAGCAGAGCTTGTAGCCCTTACAAGAGCATGCCAACTGTCTACATTGATGAAGGTTACCATTTACACTGACAGTCAGTACGGGTTTGGAATTGTGCACGACTTTGGGCAACTATGGTCACAGAGAGGTTTCCTGACCTCTTCAGGGTCCCCAGTGAAAAACGGGGAGAGAATAAGGGAATTGTTACACGCCATTCAGATGCCAGCCGAAATTGCAGTGGTAAAGTGTAGTGCTCATACAAAAGGACAGGATTATGTTTCCCTGGGAAATGCATATGCGGATCAAGTCGCAAGATTTTGTGCCTTGAACTGTATATTGCTCAGGGATGAATGGAATTTGATAAGTGAGCCAGAGCTCAAACCAGCTGAAGCATTTGCCTTGAAGGTCGTGGATACAATGGATGAACTAAAAGCATTACAGAATAGCGTCAGGGAGGATGAAAGAGTTTCCTGGAATAAGTCACAATGTACAAGGAGACCAGATGAGTTATGGGTTTCAAATGAAGGAAAATTTGTTTTACCAAATAGTCTCTTATCGCAGCTAGCGCGGTTCTATCATGGGCAGGCTCACCTAGGGAGAGATGCCATGATAAGATTGTTCAAAACTGATTGGTTTAACCCCAGATTCCGTCAAGTTGCAGAAGCAGTTTGCCATCGTTGTGTCATTTGTCAGCAGATGAACCCAGGAAAGGGAACGGTTGTGAACGTGAGCCACATTGGCAGGGCGGGTGGCCCGTTCAGCAGAATGCAGATGGACTTTATTGAGATGCCTGTGCATGGAGGTCTGAAGTATGTGTTGGTGATTGTGTGCATTTTTAGTCACTGGATTGAAGCATACCCCACACGTAGAAATGACAGCCTTACAGTTGCAAAACTATTGTTGAGGGAGTTGATACCACGTTTCGGATTCCCGATCTCTTTAGAATCAGATAGGGGAAGTCACTTCAATAACGAGGTGATAAAGTTACTTTGCGCAGCGCTGAACATTGAGCAAAAACTGCATTGTAGCTATCGCCCTGAAGCCTCAGGACTGGTGGAACAAATGAATGGTACACTGAAATCAAGAATGGCGAAAATATGTGCATCGACAAATTTGAAATGGCCTGACGCATTGCCTTTGGTGTTAATGTCAATGAGAAACACCCCTGACAGAAAGACTGGATTGTCCCCGCACAAAATTCTCATGGGCAGGGCCATGAGACTTCCTGCAGTTCCCGCAAACGCGCTTTTGAATATTACAGATGATATGGTGTTAGACTACTGCAAAGGTCTGGCTGACGTGGTTCGCTCTTTCTCTCACCAGGTGGAAGCAACCACCTTGTCACCGATCCAAGGTCCAGGACATACACTGAAAGCAGGTGACTGGGTCGTGATAAAGAAGCATGTGAGGAAGTCGTGTCTGGAAACCCGTTGGAAAGGCCCTTTCCAAGTGATCCTGACGACCACTACCGCTGTGAAGTGTGCGGGAGTTCCCAACTGGATCCACGCCAGTCATACAAAGAAAGTGTTGTGTCCCACAGATGAGGAAGTTGAAGCGCTGAAACTGCCAGTACCTGATAACAAAGTGCCAAGCGCTGAGACAGAGCAAAACAGAACTAGAAGCGAACAGGCAGAAATAGAGGAGAGAGAAATATTCTCTGAGGACGAAACAACCGATTCACTTGGGGAAGACCAAGGAGAAACCTCAGACAGCGACGAAGCAGCTGAAAGTGACAAAGAGCCTGAAGAAAGTAACTGTGACAAAGGGCTCGAAAGAGGTGAAGAAGCAGGAGAGCCTGATCAGAGGAGGGCTTTCCCAGAAGCAGACGGTACAGAAAAAGAAAAGGAAAACCTGATTGACTCCCCAGAAGGAGGGGACAAGGCAGAACAGAACGAAACTGTTCAAACTACCTCAGAAGAGATCGCAGGTCCATCAAGTGGACACAGTGCAAAGAGAAGACCAAGTATATCACCAGTAAAACTAAGAACTAGAGAAACGTTGAATGACAGTGAAGGGCCAAGAGTGAAAGAGAAAAGAAAGGAAGTGTCTGTCGTGGTACCAACATCAAGTGAAGAAAAAGACTTGGCCAAAGAGGAAAGTACCAGCGAGGCAGAATCGAAGAGAGATGCAAAATTGAAAAGGAAAAGGATACCAAACAGGAGATATTCCGGTCCAGAATGGGCATATGTAGTCAATGACGATTGGACCGACGAATTTGTATCTCTTAGCCTCGAGAACGAAGAAGAAGAGATACCAATAGAAAAGAAAAGTTTTATGGACACTATTGACTGAAAAACTGATAAATGACATTGCTTGCTATAATCTAACGTGATACAACCAGCTGAGACATTGCTAAACCGGATGAGACATTTGCTAACTTGATAAGACTTTGATAACCTGATTGACTCTTAAACCCGATTTGAGACAACGTTGCTAACTGATAAAAGACTGAGTTATTGCCGAATTGAGACGAATGCTGCTAACCGATAAGTGACTGGGCTCCTGAAGAAAACTGTGTGAACATTGCGCTCGTTCAGCTTTGTAACTAATTGCTAAATCGTTTCTTTATAGGTGCTTCTAGCTCTCTGATTCTATACAGATCATGACTAAGTACGCTACACAAAACAGTAGAGTGAAATATTGTAAATATGCGTATATAGGCTTGATAACTGCATGTGTACTAATAATAATGGCAATAGTGCTTGCAACGCGTGGTAAGGGTGAGAATGAGAAAATTGATGCTTCTACTTCTGCTCCTGTTACTGTCACTGAACTAACCGCATTGAAAAGACTAGAATTAGATGAGAGACACTTGCATGATAAGAAGGAACTTTTGTATAATGTTTTCTATCGCCTACTAACAGAATATGTTGAGACTATGGATGTGAAAGATTGTTATGTGTGTACACAGATACCGACATCGGTAACGGAAGGGGTGACTTATCACCACATGCCTCTTACATATGGGATTACATGTAGTTTAGTAACTTCTAGATTTTATGGTCAAACTAACATACAGTATTTTTATTCAAATTATGATGTTATCTTTGCATATGTTCCTATAATAACGCAACTAAGCCAGATTGCTAAAGATTGGGATGCTAAAATAATGAGGGAATTTTTCGAGCCAATGCAACCTTTTGAAACAGCTCACGCTCATAGGGAAAACCTTACCTGCTCGCTCTCTGCAGTAGAAATAAGCTTTTTAGATCGCACAGATGATAGAAGGGCACAAATGAATGCAAAATTAGAAAAAGAACTAAGTAAGAGGACTTCAGTAGATAATTATGCTTTTGCCGCAATAAAAACAGAAGGAAAAATAGCTTTAGACGCTTGGCATGTAGGGAAATTTTGTATATATCGTGGTGAATCTTATTATGATAACATTTTCGTGGGAGAGAGTGAATGTAAACATACGTTTATCTTTAAGGCCAAATGGACATTCATGCTGAACGGACTTGACCCTGTCATACCTGGTGTATATTACATTTGTGGGCATAATGCCTATTATCGTCTTCCAAAGGGATGGTGGGGGAGATGTTATTTGGGTATAGTTTTCCCAAAGGTTTATCAACTGGATGACCTATCAGTGATTCCAAAGACGCCTGGATCTCATCGTATCCAGAAAAGAGAGACCGCAGCTGCTGTGGTAGGAGATATATTTGGAGCCATGATTCCTTCATTGGGAGTTGTGTTGAATTCCATCAAAATAAGAAAGTTGTCTACTATAGTGGATAACATGTTGACAAAGTTTTCAGGTGCTATAATCCTGATGGATGCTGAACTTGCAGCAGAAAGAGCTATGACTCTTCAAACTAGGCTTGCCCTAGACATTCTTTTAGCAAAGGATGGCGGCGTTTGCAAAATGCTTGGTGCGCGTCACTGTTGCACGTATATACCAGACAACAGTGTGAAGATTAAAACAATGCTTGCAAATCTAACAAAAGAGAGTGCAGACTTGAAGGAATTGAAAGAACCAGGAATTTGGGAGAAGGTTGGAAAGGGAGTTGCTTCAGTGGGAAATTAGCTTGGTGGCATTTGGAATGGAATATTACTAAAAATAATACAGGGAATACTAATAGTACTAATTTGCATCTTTGGGATTTGGGGAATAAAGAGGGGAATACTAATGATCATGGCAAGAATTAAGAGAAGGAAGGAAGAGAAAATGATGAAAAGAATGGCAGAAGAATACAAGGCAAGAACAAGGGGAACTAAGAGGCAAAGAGAACTGACAGAATTTTAATGGAATAAAATTTGTGGGAATAGTTTTGTGTGATGACAAATAGTCATCAGAGG
The DNA here is from genome assembly GCF_031143425.1 of Pleurodeles waltl. Taxonomy (NCBI): domain Eukaryota; kingdom Metazoa; phylum Chordata; class Amphibia; order Caudata; family Salamandridae; genus Pleurodeles; species Pleurodeles waltl. Next base: position 1,137,855,782 of record NC_090440.1, read on the forward strand.
AGGGATTGATGATGCAGAAATGAAGGTTTTACATTTATTAGCGCATAAACGTAGTGCTGCAATAATTAAGTGTGACTTTAACCGAACTAATAAAGATTGTACGGGGACAAATGTGCCCTCAGAGTAGTTCGCCAACATTTATAAGCGTGCTTTATATAACGTGATGTATTAGAATTGTACTAATCTGACATAACCGTAAACGTGTGCCATGATTTGCTTGTTTGAAATGTTTTAACTTAGCATAACTTTAGTGGAGGCTTCGGCCTAGTTGCCTTGTCTCACGGTTTAGATGCTCGTGTTTTTCTAATGTGCTAATAAAACGTGTATTCTTGCTTGAAGCTGTACTTTTCCAGTGAGATCGGTTCACATGCTTATCTTTAAGGTTTCGTGCCAGCCTGGCATCTTCTTCTTTGCTCCAAGGTCAATCTGCAGGTGCAGAAAATGGAAGCTCTGAAAGTGAGTTAATTGGTAAAATATGTTGCAACTTACGTTCCCGACTCCAAGGATAATGTATGCTTAGGTAGAAGCTTGTGAATTGTTGTTTTTGATTGGACAATTTGAAGCCAACCTATGAACCCTCCAATGGAAGACCCTACTGGATTTGAACTGTTGTTTATAAAACCCTGGTGCACAAGAAGAAAGCAGCCATTAGCCATCAGCCATTAGCCATTACCCGCCATTTGCAGGACATTGCAGCCATTATGGCCCATCTTGCCGACCTCGTCATTTTGCCATCTTCTACGATGCCAATTGATGTTCGATGCCATTTTGAATGAGAATTTGATGCTTTCTCTAATCGAGAGAAAGAGACTTTAAGTAATTCTCGCCCTAGAGACTTTAACTTTGATTTGCCCCTTTGCATAAAGTAGTAGTTTTGTCCTTTTATCTTGCCGCTGTGAGGCAATTGCCCCGTCCACCCTGCCCCCTTTGCCCCCGTCCCATGCTGATCGAAACCGGTACCTGTGAGACTAAGACTTCCTTGAATGCTGATTGAATTTGGTAAATATGAAAGGAAAATGTACAATTGCATTGTGTTTCTTTTTAGGTAACCAACTGCTGATTTTTGATAAGAGCCCTAGTTAGGAGTTTTCCAAATCAATGTTGCTAAATTGTTTTTGCATGAAATCCCACATGCAGATGCTAATTTGAGGTTAGATGAGGATTCATTTGTTGCACGATGCATTTTGAGACCTTGTTATGCTGACTAATGTATGCAATTAGCCCATTACAGATTATAGTTTTAGTGGTTTGCGTTGCTATTATCGAATGCATTGTTATTCAAATACTGCATAGATTGCATCTTTTTCGCCGTTATGGACAGCTATTAATGTTCATTTACATATATCATTTGGTGTTGAGACACATTTATATTGTGCTAGCTTTGTTAATATAGGGAAATAAATTCATTAACTTTGAATGAACTGGTGTGGTTATTCATGGCCGAAAGGTCATGGTTCGCCGAAATGTTTACTGGATTAATTGTGAAGTGTGATGTTGATCAGGGCATTGCTTATGTTCGTTATTGATTATTGATTTGATTATTGATTATTGATTTGATTAAATTGACTAATCTCGGGTGAAGAGAGCCCCACTTGGTCAAAAGATTCATCGACCCAAGAGCGTCCAGATACAGGTAATTTATTAGGACGGAACGCTCTATCAGGTCCAACTCCGCCTCTCCTATCTTTTTCTGTGTAGGGATCTTCATCCCAATTGCTGAGCCTCTGCAAACATAAGTATGCAGTTTTGTAGCAAATGTGGAAGGAACAGAGAGATGAGGCTGGACAATGGAAAATACTTACTACAAAATGGGGGGGGGTTAAAGTAGGAGCAAGGAGGAGTGTAGGGAGGGATGTGCCCCCAACCATTAAAAAGTAAGCCAATTCATATTTACAGACTGCACTTCCTGAAAGTTTTTACAGTCAAAAATGTCCCAAAACAGTTATAAATTTCCAGTGCTGCAAGGCCAATCACTGGAACTGCAACACCCTCACATAGAAAATAATGGCGATAGGGACTTAAAATTAAACCTCCTAGAAAAAAATAGTAATATAAATTAAAGTCGTTAACAATATAAGTACATTTAGTTTGACATTAAAAGTTATCTAAAATAGAAAAAATAAATATTTGTTTTTCTAGTTTAATAACTGTTTTAAATTTACAAATCAATGTAAAATTATATTGTATTAAAATATAATTAAACTACTTTAATCAACTATATACATCAATGAAACCTGGTTGGTAAGTAAGTTATTAATTCTGTAACATTTCATATTGTTGTAACATTAAAATAAAGATATATAATTACTTAACATTAATATATTAAAATAAATATTTAATAAACATTTACACTTTTTTCCTAATGTTTACCATAGTGAGACCTTCGCCCAACTGTTAGAGACCTCTGCTGTTAAGTTTACTTTATGTGTTTATTTTTTTGTGCATCTTTAATAACGTACAGAAAGTATTTTCACTCTTCAATATACATGTGCACGCTGATATATTAGTGTTGCTCTTAAAACGAATTCTCTGTTTTCTGTAAAAGTACATTTTCCATTTCTGAAGCGGCTATTTATGCTACCATTTGCTCCTTAATATTTGTTTTTAAATGTTTTATTCGTGTTGACGTTTATGCCAATACTATTGTTTCACTGAATGTCTTCATTGCACTTACGCTTATGCCAGCATTTTACCAAATCATAATGGATTGTTAGATAGCAAGTCGCAGCTCATTTAATTTTACCTACCTCGCCGCATCTCACCAGCACTTTTCCTCCGCAATGGGAGTACTGCCCGAGCTGCCGTTCCACTGCAGCTTTGCTGATTGTGCTAAGGGGTAGAGGGCTATATTTTCATGTAGCTACACTGCAGTGGCCGCCATACTAGGGTTGTTGCAGTCTAGCTGTTTTATTCTGATTAGCAAAAATTGAAAGCCTGGCGCCGATGCACAGCAGACGCAACCAGCCGTCATGCCAAAGTTCATCTGCATCTGTTCACCAGGTGTGCACCACCTGCACCTCTCCACACTCGAAGGTCGCAAGGCACCAGGAATCCCTCATTTGTGCTCTCGGAAACAGGCTTCACATTAATGAAGCTCTACGATTGTAATGACCTCAAGAAACTGAGGCCCAGTTGTCTGCATTGCTCTCCCCACCTTTTATTAGGTCTTGAAGGGCCGTTCTCTTGCTCTTAATTCAGATTCTCCTGCTCCATTACACATGCAACTCCGCCAATTAGCAACAGGGTAAAGCCACATTCCTGGCAAACTGTGACTCATTATCCTCCTAACCAATATGACACCAAGGGGGTTATTCTAACTTTGGAGGAGTGTTAATCCGTCCCAAAAGTGACGGTAAAGTGACGGATATACCACCAGCCGTATTACGAGTTCCATAGGATATAATGGACTCGTAATACGGCTGGTGGTAAATCCGTCACTTTTCCGTCACTTTTGGGACGGATTAACACCTCCTCCAAAGTTAGAATAACACCCCAAATCTTGCAGATTTAGGGGGTCATTACAACTTTGGAGGAGGTGTTAATCCGTCCCAAAAGTGACGGTAAAGTGACGGATATACCACCAGCCGTATTACGAGTTCCATAGGATATAATGGACTCGTAATACGGCTGGTGGTATATCCGTCACTTTACCGTCACTTTTGGGACGGATTAACACCTCCTCCAAAGTTGTAATAACCCTCATAATGCCACTTGGTACACAGCTGAACAGAGAGCAGATAAATCAAGCTGTACAAATACTGAAATGCAAATGGAGGGCTTCCAAAGCTAGTGCTGATAAATATAACTACAAACTAGCACTTGGGGGGTCATTCCGACCCTGGCAGTCCATGACCGCCAGGGCGGAGGGCAGCGGAAGCACCGCCAACAGGCTGGCGGTGCTTCCTGGGCTATTCTGATCGCAGCGGTAAAGCCGCGGTCAGAAAAGGGGAAATGGCGGTTTCCCGCCGGTTTTCCCCTGGCCCAGGGAATCCTCCATGGCGGCGCTGCTTGCAGCGCCGCCACGGGGATTCCGACCCCCTTCCCGCCAGCCTGTTTCTGGCGGTCTTCACCGCCAGAACCAAGATGGCGGGAACGGGTGTCGTGGGGCCCCTGGGGGCCCCTGCACTGCCCATACCACTGGCATGGGCAGTGCAGGGGCCCCCTCACAGGGCCCCATACAGATTTTCACTGTCTGCTTAGCAGACAGTGAAAATCGCGACGGGTGCCACTGCACCCGTCGCACACCTGCAACTCCGCCGGCTCCTTACGGAGCCGGCTTCCTCGTTGCAGGGGCTTTCCCGCTGGGCCGGCGGGCGGCCTTTTGGCGGTCGCCCGCCGGCCCAGCGGGAAAGTTGGAATGGCCGCCGCGGTCTTTTGACCGCGGGCGGTCATTCGGCGGTAACCGCATGGCGGGCGGCGACCGCCGCCCGCCGCGGTCAGAATGACCGCCTTGGTGTCTAACGCAGGAAAATTAGGACAGCATGTAGGCAATATATCATCACTAGGACAGACCAAGCTGGAAATTCCATGGAAGAGCTATTCAAGGTCTTAGATGACTTCGCCAAACCCTGTGCATGCGCCTCAGCCATCCTGCCTCCCAGACACTTTGCGATACTTTAGCTACCCACTTTGAAACTAAAATCAATACCATCTATCAAAGCTTCCACACTAAGGCCTTCTTGCTATTCTACCTATATCCCCCTGCAACGATTTCTCTGTAGTGCTTGAGAAATTTGAGCCCATCTCCCAAACTCAGATGCTAGACTTGCAAGCAAAACCTAAGTCAGGCTCCCCCTCTGATCCTAGTCTTCTTTATGTAATAACCACCCTATCCACTCTTCTTGCACCCACCATAACATCACTGTGCAACCTATCTCTGACCTCAGCCTCTGTCCCTCGGGCACGGAAAGCAACACATGCCACACCCATTCTAAAAAAGTCCAATGATCATCCCATGGAGCCAGCTAATTACTGCCCTATATCTCTTCTTCCTTTATTTGGCAAAGTTCCGGAGTTCGATGTCAAAAAACAACTCTCCTCCCATTTGGAATATCACTGTTTGCTAGATGCTTCTCAATTGTGCTTCAGACCCTTCTGCAGTACTGAAGCCACCCTACTATCTATAGTAGACACAATCAGACTATCCATGGCTGCCAGAAATCCAGCTATGCTTGTTCTTCTTGACCTGTCAGCAGCTTTTTGATATAATCTATCACTCCATCTTGAACCTGTGTCATTTCGAGATAGGTATTCAGGTCACTGCCCTTGACTGGTTCTAAGGTTTTCTTAGTGACAGGGCCCACACAGTTTCTATTGGCACTTTAAATTCTAAAACCCTTACCCTGGGTAAGAGGTCCCTCTGGGTCTTCCTTGAGTCCCACGCTAGTTAACATCTATGGAGCTCTCCTTGCCCAGCTAGTTAAGTCATGCATTTTCGAGGCACTGTCTTATGCAGATGACATCCCAATGAGCATCTCATTTGGGCAGGACATAGAGGATGTCAAACAGCAATTCGCCATCTGTATGAGAAAAATTGCCACTCGGATGTCTCTTAACTATCTTCAGTTAAATGGAGACAAAACAGACATTCTTCTATTTGGCAAAGCTCAGCTTCACTGGACAGAGGACGGGTGGCTGGCAAAGACTGTCTCTGCTCCATTTCCCAAAAAAACGGTCAAAAATCTGGGCATACTCTTGGATGACAAGTTATCAATGAAACATCAGATCAGATCCGCCTGTGACACTTGTTTCAGAGCAACGTGCCTCCTTAGGAGAGTCTTCCAGTGAGTTTCTCTGAGCTCTCAAAAGACTCCCACCCAAGCGTTAGTAATTAGTTGTCTTGACTGAGGCAATGCTCTCATTTTAGCATCCAACAAATGCCTGCTAACCATAATGGAAGTGATACAAAACAATACAGCCCATCTGGTCAATAAACTGTCCCCATGTACTCCTTCAGCCCCCATACCTAGAAGCCTTCAATGTCATGCAAAAGCCCTAAATATTTGCTGGATAGTCTCATTCTCTACCAGATAGAAACTTGAGATCCCAAAATCAACTTTTATGCCCTTATCGCATTTGTACATCCAAATTCAGGGGCCGGGCATTTTCTTATCTTGCCCCCTTCTATTGGATCAGGCTCCCTTTGTTTATTCACAATTTCACAGACTTCCCTGGTTTCAAAAAAACATTTGAAGACCTGGCTCTTCTAATTAGCTGCTAATTTATCTGCTTTGTCCACCTCAGCGCCAAGGTGCCCTTCCGGAGGTGAGTCATTTTGCCATTTTGCCCTATATCAAGAACCCTTTAACATAACATAACGTAACATAGCATAACAAAACAAAACATAACATAACATAAAATGTTCCTGATCTGTGATAACGTATGCCTACATTTCAGTATATATGCCATCTTGTCCAAGATAGGAATCACCCTTGTCACTCATGTTCTCCCCCACATCATGTCTCTCCTCGCAATTTCACAAAAACACAGTGAAGCTGAGATGTGCTTGTGTATTTCTACTGTCATTGTTTATGATGTTCTTTATGAATTTCCTCAGCTCAGTTTTGAAACTGCAAATGTTTTCCTCAAGGTGCTTTCACTGGTTCATTGTGTCCTATGAATTCATATAATGCTGATGAAATGATACATTTGCTCACCCACAGTGATTTTACAGTTCTTTTAATTCAATATGTGAAAATAATGTATAAAAACGCTTGATTTTGGGGGTGAACTGGAAGACTTTGCTATTTTACTAGAGATGCTGTCCGTTAGTTCCTGGTTTTGCTGCCCACTTGGGACTTAGCATAATTGAGACTTAAAGTAATTTCTGATTGTGCATTTTTCTGTTTTATCCTTTACATTGAGAGCCTTCGTGTCATTGACTCTGTACCGTCTTACGTTTTTCAATATTGTTATAAAACTCTTTAACTACTATTGATCTAGAGCTCAATTATCGATTGGGGCCATTTACTTAAATTGATTGTACTTTGATACATTTGCAGGTGCCTTAACACAGAAACATATTGTCTCATGAATATGGTGTTTCCCACCGTCTTCAATCTTATGAACTCGGCATTCTGATAAGGTGAATTTTGGGGTCTCTAAAATTTTTGGGTACCCTGCACCCACAAAGTTTGGTAGTATAGAATGTTTCCATGTTAAACAGCACCTCCTTTTCTGCTTTAAAATCCTGATTTGGCCTAGTCCTTAGTTATTGTTGATTTTCTATTGTGGATTTTCCTGATGGTTTATGCCAAGAACTTCACTAGCCGTGCTGTTCCCGATCAATTTAGATTGGAAATATTACTAGGGCAAAACTGATACTGGAGAATGAGTGTGCTATTCATATGTTGTGCTACTGTGGTGCCGAGTATTGTTTTAAGCGATGGATTGCTATGCTTTATGTGAAGTTTTTGGTTACTCAATGTTGATTTTGGGTTCAATTACTGGGTTTACGATTTCTGTTTTAATGTATTATTCTTATTTGTGATTTGTGTTGAAGGAGTTTTGTGGCTTTTTATAGGTTGAATTATCGGATTTGCCAAAATCCAATATCTCGATATATTTTGGCATTGTCTTGTCTTCACAAAGGTAGTGTGTTTTACGAGGAACTGCATGCACAGACATAGAGCGTTCTGAACTATCGAGTTTTCCTTTCTAGAAGTCTGAGTGCCTAATCTGCTTTGGTGTCTATTGCTTCTCAATGTGCATGAGTAAACACATTAATCAAAGTGAACTGCCACAGGATGGGGGTCTGTTTAATGTGAAGTGTGTTTGACGAGTGCCGTTAAGTTGATAGCCCTATTTATATTTGCAAGATTTGTCTTGTCCTAACCTGCTTAATTTCCTTTTATTTAGGTTGAGCTTACAAGATTTAATTTGGTTTATTTAGTGAGTATTAGTTGATAAAGGCTGTACAATTGTTTTCTTATTCACGAAGAAAGTGTGCTGTGATTGACTGGTCAGCTCATGGGCTATTTTGGGACTGGTGAGACATCACCACAGTTGATTGCTACCAGAGTTGTGCTGTGATGGATTGACCTTTGGCATTGCTGTTCTGGGATTGGTTGATGTCCGTTAGTTCATTTTGTGTGGTTTTGGATTGCTTTGAGATAAAACAATGGGTGCTGTATCGAAAAAGCCAAAACCCCTAGTGTACCTGCCATGCAGGGTCAAAAATTGCCTGCTAACGGACATTTGCATATGAGAGGCTGACAGACGTTGCGTTTTATATAAGTTCCTGGATTTCTGAATGACATAAATATGCTTCTTCTGATAAGGACTTGCAGTTTCTTTTAGAGTTTACCTTCACCATTATAAAAGTAAATTTCCTGAGCCAAACTATGGATGAAAGAAAGCCTAGACCTACACAGTTTGAGATATTGAACAAATCGGTTCGGAAAGCTACTTAAAAGGACAGAAATAAAAATGATGAAACAGGTGAAGGGTTCATTTAGACAGTGGCTCAAATGTAAGTGGGATCCGCAAAAGAGATGCTTGGGGGAAGACATGATGAGAGTGACTGTTTTTTCCGCAATAGTCAAAGAGATGACAGACAAAAAGAAAACAAATAAGGGAGACAGAGAAAAAAAATCAAGACTCAGATGGGGAAGATAACTGTTTAATTGATCTTTTCAATCCTGCACTTCCTTTGTATACTGATGGAATACAGAGACACGCTCCAGTTGTACCTGACATGGATAAGTAGCAACCGTGATTACAGTTGTGAGTGCTTTATCGAATGCCCACCCAAAAATGCAATGATGGTTTTTCTGAGTACTAGCAGAGATATTACTGTTGTCTCTCCTTTCAAATGACATGCCTCCAAATGTTCCAACTGAGTTTTTTAAAGAGAAAATTATTAATGTTTGCCTTTTTAAAAATTGAATTCAGAAAATTTTTACATGGCACAATTAACCTGAACAGATCATTGTCACACAACGTTGATGAAATGAGATACTTGATCAAAGAATCAGGAAGATGTGCACATTAAGCACATGATGAAATTGTGGCTCAAATGTAAATGGGATCCACAAGAGAGATGCTTGAGGGAAGACATGATGGAGGGAGTGACTGTTTTTCCTGCAATAGTCAAGGAGATGACAGAGAAAGAGAAAACAAATTAGAGAGACAGAAAGAAACAAAAACAAGACTCAGATGTGGAAGATAACTTTTTTAATGATTTTTTCAATCCTGAACCCCCTTTGCATACTAATGGAGTACAGAAACCTGCTCCAGTTGTACATGACACAGGTGCAGCGGGAGATAGCACAAGTATGTAGTGACAAGTGTCGACCGTGATTACAGTTGTGAGTGCTTCAGCAAATTCCCACCAAATAATGCAAATATGGCTATGCTGAGTAAGCAAGATATTACTGTTGTCTCTCCTTTCAACTGACATGGCTGCAACTGTTATAACTGAGTCCCCTAAAGAGAGAGTTATTAATGGTTGCCTTTTAAAAAATAGAATTCAGAGAAATTTTACAAGCCATAATTGAGCTGAACAGTTTATTGTCATACAATGTTGGTGAAATGAGGTACTTGATCAAAGACGCAGGAAGATGTGCAAATTAACCACATGACTAACTTGTGGAATTGGCAGATGAGTGTGAGTTGGACATCAGTAAAATGAAACATTTGAGGTAAAACTAAGAAATGAATCTGACAAATAATGAAATAGAATTACGTTTAATAACCTTAAAACCTCACCTCAAGGATGTGGTTGAAAAGAAAAGGAATTGAGTGACTTGACGAAATGCAGAGAAAGATGAAAGAAATGGGTTACTAATAAAAGAAAGTTTTAGAGACAAGAAAGAAAGTGAAGGGGTCAATTAGTGATTTAGAATTAGGGACATAGCGGAAATTATGGTGCATATTTAAGAAAAGTGGTGCTGTACACTGTGCAGCACCACTTTTGTTGCACCCCTTAATGCCCCGCTGCCATGTGTGCACCATATTTAAAATATGGTGCACCATAGCAGTAGTAAGGGGGTAGTCCGGCGCTTTGCATGATTAGCATCAAAAATAAAACCGATAGAAGCTTCCTTTTAACGCCTGCTCTGAGCCAGCATCAAAAGTGCAGAAAAAAATGGAGCAAGGAAATCTCTTAGATTTCCTTGCCCCATTTTTTGGCCCCCCTAATGGGGAAATGCCCGCTTTGCATCCATTATGCCTGGCGCAGGCATAATGCAGCGCAAAGGGTTACAAAGTGGCGCAATGCATGCATTGCGCCACTTTGTAACATTCGCATTGTGTTTTTGGCCTTCTAACGCCACATTAGCTTAAAAAAAATGACCCCAATGTGTCATTGGAATAGCACTAGGTGCTCTTAAATGTGCCCCCCATGGGACACATTTAAAAGAAACTAGGGCAACAGAATCGATGTGCCAGCCCTGGAGCCCTTACCGATGCCATGGTAGCACTGTATTTATGATACAGCACTCCATGGCACACGTTTCTACAGATGCTTGAGGAATTCTGATACACCTGTGATGCTAAACTGACGCAGTGCTAGATTACCATGAAAAAAAATTACTCTACTGCAGCAATGCGTGGAAGGCTTCCATGTAAAAAGCCCAGCATCCGTTTCATGCCTGCTGTGAGCAGGCAGTAAATTTTTGATGCAGTGAAGTCGCAGAACTACACAGTGAAATGTAGCAAATTTCACTGAACCAGTTCTGCATGGCTTTTAATATGGAAACGCCCACCCGGCATACATTATACCTGGAACAGGTATAATGTTGCAAAGGGGTTTACAAACTGGCGCAATGGTCCCATTGCGCCAGTTTGTAAATGTGACGCAGTATAGGGGACTATTTGTGCTGCCACAGCGTAAATAAAAAAGTGATGCTACAGGTGTGCAAGGGGCTTGTAAATAAGCCCCAATGTGCATGTGTCTTGGAGAAAAGTGGTACAAAGATGTTCATAGGACATCAATTTCAGAAATGCTTCGTACTGACTCGAATTCACTGTTTGATAATGTAGTTCCTAGTGATTTCTGGTACTAGTCTAAGGTTGCTGTAGCTTGGCCAATTGAAGAACCAGCTAGGGTTGCACTTAATAGTGTTTATTTTAAAGTGGTTGCCGTCCAATGCAGGGAGTTGATACATTATTTGAAAAAGGAGGTGCAAGAAGAAGACATTAACTGGGCAAATATTATAAGATATTCACAAGAGCTGAAAGAGTCAGTGCATGCTTACTGTGAGATACTCGTGCAGATTTTTAAGAAACATAGTGGAATTGAAGATCCTGTAAAAAGTGGTGTAAGTGGTTTTGTTTCTGCCTTTATCTGTTTGCTTCCTGAGCTTAATTCTCATATACCACAAATTGTGATGTGATGGCACACAAGTGGTACAGATGAAACCCTGAACATGTCAAGTACCGCAGTGAGTGATAGGTTTGATGTGAAGCAGAAAAGGTAAAAAAGAAGCTGGTGGTAGCTCTGACAATACAATTTGAAAAATTTGGCAGAAATCAGTTGATGGGTCCTGATTTGGGTTTAATGGTATCTGATAATGCTGGGAGGAATGTGATTTCTTCAATGCAAAGTGTGATGATGGGAAATGAAATGGCCCAGATGCACGTTTGTGAAAGAGGGGGTGTGAACAGTTCTAGAATGAATGCAAGATTAAGGGGGTCATTCTAACTCTGGCGGGCGGCGGAGGCCGCCCGCCAGAGTTCCCCCGCCAGAACACCGCTCCGAGGTCCGAAGACCACCGCGGTGATTCTGTGTTTCCCGCTGAGCTGGCGGGCGACCGCCAGAAGGCCGCCCGCCAGCCCAGCGGGAAACCCCTTCCCACGAGGAAGCCGGCTCCGAATGGAGCCGGCGGAGTGGGAAGGGTGCGACGGGTGCAGTTGCACCCGTCGCGAATTTCAGTGTCTGCTAAGCAGACACTGAAATTCTTTGTGGGGCCCTCTTACGGGGGCCCCGCGACACCCCATACCGCCATCCTGTTCCTGGCGGCCGAACCGCCAGGAACAGGATGGCGGTATGGGGTGTCGGAATCCCCATGGCGGCGCAGCAAGCTGCGCCGCCATGGAGGATTCCATAGGGCAGCGGAAAACCGGCGGGAGACCTCCGGTTTTCCCTTTCTGACCGCGGCCAAACCGCCGCGGTCAGAATGCCCTTGAGAGCACCGCCAGCCTGTTGGCGGTGCTCTCGCGGTCGTTGACCCTGGCGGTCAATGACCGCCAGGGTCAGAATGACCCCCTAAATGCTAAAGAAAAGTACTGCTTTTCATTTCTGTGGAAAATCAGCTATTAGAAACAGGAATGTTGACACAATCCACATCAGATTCAGAATGATTTTGTTCCTCAGATGCAGAAGAATATAAGCTGTGTACAGACACTGTCATTGACCCCAGCCCAACCAGTTCCTATGCAGAAAATGCAGGAGTGAATTTGCCCATAGTCCCAGTGCTGCAGCAAAATATGAAAAACAAAATGCCATACAACCCAGGGTATCAACAGAATCTATTGATTGTAAGTAATGCTTTTTCTCAGTTTTGTCCAGAAAATAGTTCTCAGTGATGGTGCCTGGGGGAGAAGGAGGTTTTGAGCAGTACTGGAGAAAGATTTGAATAGCCCATATATTTACAGTGAAATCAATGGCCACCCCATTTCTTTCTTGCTAGATTAGGGGGCTACCTGTTCAACAAGTCATTCTTTGGAAGTTCAAAAGCTACCCCTCATGGAAAGACAGGTCTACATTATATGAATCAGTAATACATGGAATGTTAATCAGGTTAAAGCAGATTTCCTTGTTACAATAGTGTCAAGGGAGAATAATCATTACTTCTATTTGCGTGATTTGAGTCCAGGTAAGTAGGGACTTGCTTTGCAAGATGAACTTTGTGATTTATTGCACTTCAAATGGTGTCATGATTGAAGCCCAAAATAAAGATTCAGGCCCTGATTATGACCTTGGCGGACGGCGGAGGCCGTCCGCCAAGGTACCGCCGCCAAATGACCGCACCGCGGTCAGAAGACCGCGGCGGCCATTCAGACATTTCCTCTGGGCCGGCGGGCGCTCTCCAAAAGAGCGCCCGCCGGCCCAGAGGAAATGCCCCTGCAACGAGGACGCCGGCTCAGAATTGAGCCGGCGTAGTTGCAGGGGTGCGACGGGTGCAGTTGCACCCATCGCGTATTTCAGTGTCTGCAAAGCAGACACTGAAATACTTTGCGGGGCCCTCTTACGGGGGCCCCTGCAGTGCCCATGCCATTGGCATGGGCACTGCAGGGGCCCCCAGGGGCCCCGTGGCACCCCCTACCGCCATCCTGTTCATGGCGGGTTTCCCGCCATGAACAGGATGGCGGTAGGGGGTGTCAGAATCCCCATGGCGGCGGAGCGTGCTCCGCCGCCATGGAGGATTCCCCCGAGCAGCGGAAAGTCGGCGGGAGACCGCCGACTTTCCGCTTCTGACCGCGGCTGAACCGCCGCGGTCAGAATGCTCGTGGGAGCACCGCCAGCCTGTTGGCGGTGCTCCCGTGGTCGGTGGCCCTGGCGGCCACCGGCCGCCAGGGTCAGAATGACCCCCTCAGTGTTTAAAATTAAATCTCATGACTCAAGGGTTCCGCTTTACTCAATTCTGACTAAAGATGGCTTACCTCTGAAATTATGACATACTCTCAAAGAAAAGGTATTGTATTTCTCTGATAAAGTGATAAGGGCAAAGCCTGTTAAGGATAAACATGAAACTAAACATAGCTTTCCCCAGAATTAAACAGCCTAAGGTTTTGAGTTAAACAGAAAAAGGAATGAAGCCTGTCATAACAAATAAAAAAAATTAACAGGGAATTCTTTGGGAAATGCTTGGTAGCCCATGCAAATCTGCCATGAAGGGGATTAAAAAAACAATGGTCTGATTTAGATCTCGGCAGAGGGGAATACTCCATCACAAATGTGACAGATATCCGGTACTCCATATTACGATCCCATTATATCCTATGGGGATTGTAATATGGCAGACAGGATAGCTATCACGTTTGTGACGGAGCATTCCATCTGCAGAGACCTAAATCAAGCCTCAAATGATAAAGTTCCAGTAGTATAGAGAAACAGATAAAATAGTGATTCCGTGTTGCCCAGTGGTGCCAAATCCTGCAGTAATGTTTTTCCAAATCTAGAAAAATATACAGTTGTTGACTTAAGTCAAACATTCTTCTCCATTCCTCTGCATGAGGACAGTCAATACTTGCTTGCATTTCAGTTCCAAAATAAAGTTCCCATTAATTGTTGAATCCCACAAGGATATACTAATCATCCTTCAATTTTAAGTCAAATTTGAAAGAAAGATTTCAAAACTTTACAGGTGCCCTGAAATTCAGTTTTTTGGACAATTTATAGATGATCTGCTGGTCACATCAAAGATGAAAGAAGACTGTAAAATGGACACAACTGAATTTTTGAATCGTGTACTTGAAAATGGTAACAAGTTTGGCACACAATGCAATATTATTAATAAAGAAGTTGCTTATCATGATCATCACATGGAAAATGGGCAAGGAATGTCTGAAAATAGTACATCCTTCTACCACCCAGAGGGAGGAAAGGAGTTTCCTGGGAATTGTTGGCTACTGTCATTAGTGGATCCCAAAAGTTGGCTTGATTAAGAAACCTATATTAGGACTGACTCACCATGATATCAAAGAACAGATACTATTCAATGATGAATATTTAGAGGCCTTACAGTGTTGAGGGAAAGTTTATGCAATGCACAGGCCATTGGAAAGCCAGATTATAATCTTAAATTCCTTCTTTATTGCCATTAGAGAGGATGGGTGTGCACTTTCTTTACTTACACAGTAACATGGAGGAAACATGGAGGAATCATGAGGCTGTGTTGGATCCAGTAGCTGTGAGCCTTCATTCCTCACTGTTTGAAAGCAGCTGCAGCTATTTTCATTGCATTTGAGTAAAACAAATTAAATGTAATGGGACATACACTGATGTTCCACATTCTGTTGAAATTGTGCTGACATACTCGGACTCAGCATATCATAAATAGTTATCTAACCAGATGTGAACAAGTTATACTGGCAACTGAAAATATTTAAATCAAAAAGGTTTAACTACTTGAGTCCTTCTGTGTTGCTTCCTATTTTAAAAACAATAATGAAGACAAAAAAGGAGTGATGATGATGATTGATGTTGACCCTGACACATGATTATGTACCAAACCAAGACCAGAAAGGCATTAAATTGCTCGAGATGGCTGATCTAATTCTGTATGTTGCGGGCTCCTGTCTAAGACACCATTATGGTGCACTGAAGTCTGCTTATGTAGTAAGTTCCTAAAGCATCTCATCTGCTGAAAATAACAACAAAAAAAGTGTCAGCATTGGTTACATTGGCAAGAACTTGTTGCTTATCAGAAAATTTGAATATGAGAATCTATACAGACAGACAATGTGTTTTTGGAGTGGTCAATGATTTTGGACAACTGTGGTCACACAGGGTTTTATGACATCCTCTGGAACTCCCATCAGGAACAGCTCTTATATTTGCTAGAGGCAATTCAACCTCCAAGAGAAATTGCTGTAGCAAAGTGCACTGCCCATAATGGTTACGCTTTGAAGTAAATATTCAGGGCAACTGGTCAGATACTATTCCCTTGTTCAAGGACCAGAATAAGATGGATCATATAGAAATTTTTAGCAAATGCAGGAGGTGTAAGTTGTTTTTTATTGCATCCGGTTCAGACTTCTTTAAGTGAATTGAGAGACCTTGGAGAGGTTGAGAAAGTAAATAGAAGATGTTGGGTTACAAGAAAAATTACCAGGTGAATTAATCACTCCTCAGTATAAAGATATACAGCCTGACAGAATGTTAAATTGCAGAGCTAATACTTGCATGATCATTCATTTGCATAAGATTCTATGATACGCACATTTAACAAATAGTGAGCAAACACAAAATTAAAAAGTATTTGCGCAATCGTTATTTGGCCGTTCATTAAAATAATTAAGCCAAAAGAACTAGTGTCTTTGTAAGCCACACTGACATATCAAAGGGCCCGTTTATGAGACTTCAAGCATATTTGATTGACATGTCACTTTATAATGACCTTAAATACATTCCTGTAATTGTCTGTTTGTTCTTGGATTAAGGCATAACCCTTCCTTAGATAGGACAGTTTGACAGTTGCCAAACTCTTGTTAAGGGAATTGGTATTGAGATTTGACTTGCCAACCTCTAAAGAGAAAGATAGTGGATCTCATTTTACGAATTAAAATTTGCATAGAGGAAGCATGTCTTGCGGCCAAGATAGCAGCCACATAATTTGCAGCTCTGCCACCCACCCTTGTCTTAACCACCATCCTTCATTGTTGTGATCCCCACCAAGGAAGTATAGACCCCTTCCTGTGTGCCTGTCTCCTCCCTGGGGGTTACTTGTCAAATTTTGGAGGCTGGCAGCCATGTGTGGCATCAGCCGGGAGGAACCACCTGGGCTGGGTGCAGCGCAGTAGAGGAGTGGGTGCAGCGATCAGCTGCCTATTGACAGCAGGGGCTATCCGAAGTGAGACTGGGCCGTCCATGATGTTGTAGGTGGTGAACCGAAGTGAAGCACCTAGGGGATATCGGGTGGGTGTGCTGCCCTTGGAATTGCACCCACAAGAGATAGAGAGTCCTCCCCATGGGTAGAAGCATGGCCGAGGGCCGACTGTAAGGATAGTACGCCCCACTGCCCCCGAGTCTCCTTCCTGACTGGCTGTGAGAACTGTGGGGCTGGCTCCAAGGGTGCAGATTATAATGAGTATTGTGCTGGACGGCAGAGGCTGGGACTTTCCCCATGGGCTGAAGAGAAGAGGAGGTTCGCCAAAGTGCCTTGCCTGTCCTGAGACCTGGCGGCTAGTTGCATGGTGCAGCAGCTGGCTGCTGCCATGCTGGTGACAGGCATTGGGACAGCAGTACAAGGTGGTTGAATGGCCCAGGGCCCCTGGGTACCTGTGAGTGACTGGTGTGGCTGGGTGACTGTGAGGTCCCCTTCCAGAGACCGCATCTGGACCTGGTGATGGTGGTGGGAACTAGTGGGCCTGGGGGAGGGGGCATATGTGATCTGTGACTCCTAGAGTGCTCTCAGCAGCTGGGGCTCTATTGACTCCACCCAAATGGCCCAGAGAGGGCCGCAAGAAAGCACTGGCAGATAAAACAGTGGCTCCAGGGCAGGGAAATATAGACAAATTTACCAAGCCCTCAACGGACAGGAGGGAGGGTGGCGGCATTGGTGCCCTATCGGGAGCAGCCCAGCCAGGCTATACGGCATCTATTCTACAAGCTATACTCAACTCCTGCCCTTCCCTGAAAGCAAGATTGGGGAACCCAGTATTGATTTCTCACCACTCCGCTAGGACCTGTGCATTACAGTGGAGAGGGTGTCAGAGGCAGAGGGGCAACTAACTGAAGATGAAGATACCACCAGGTCCTTCCAGGCTGAACTGATGGAACTCCGGTGATGAGTGGGTCTCCTGAAGACCAAGGAGGAGGATGCTGAGGGCAAGTCTCCTGCGACTTAACGTCCATATAGTGGGGGTTTCATAAGGACCTGAGGGACCCTGGCCATCTGCTTTTATCGTTGAGTGGATCCAGTTATCCACTGGACTTGGTGGCCTGCTTTGTGGTGGAGCGGGCGCACAGGTGTCTGGTGGCTAAGCTGCCCCGCGGGAGCCCCTCTAGCTGATTATCACCTGGATCCTCAATTTTGTAGACAAGGGCCCAATTCTTTGCGAGGCCTGCAAGCAAGCGAGGTGAACTACTCTGTGGAGGAACAAAGGTGATGCTCTTCCCTGGCTATATGCTAAAGGTGCAGCAGCAAAGAGGCACCTTCCAAGCAGTAATGGAGAAACTCCAAGCAGTGCAGGTCACATACAGTTTCCAGCATGCCTCAAAGTTATTTACAGAGATCGCAATCTTTTCTTTGATAACCTGGAGAGTGCCTTGGATATGGGCAGAGGAGAGCCCAGTCCTCAAGCCAAAGGATTGGCAGCTGACTCTCACTCCTTGCACAAGCTCAAAAACTAATGCTTGAAAGCTGCTGCTGTGGAGCAACACAAAGAATAGAAAATGCCATAGGTCAGAGGATGTAACAACGTATCATCCTTAACAGCTGAGATCTCCATCAGTGGGGAGGTCCCTGGACTCTGGAGGAGAAGGAGAGTAGCAGTTTCCGCCGCACTGAAATTGGGCACCCAGAGAGACCCACTCAGTGGTCACAGCAAACACACCCATTGCTACAGGAAGGGGCTGTGGGGACATTGCCCCTCTATTGGTTTGTGTTTTGGGATCTTGGGTTTGATGTTTTTAGGGTGACAGATGTTTCAAGGGGGAAGTGCCAGGAGGTGGGAAGGAGGGATGTTTGGCGTTTGCTAGTTGCAGTGCCCTTAACGGATAGAACCCGGGACCAATCGCAGGACATAGGGATGAACAAGTTAGCCGCCTAGAATATGAACAGCCTTAACAAAAGGATTAAGCCTGAGGCATTCATGGCATATGCCAAGATGCTTGGCCCTGTGTTCATCCTACTACAGGAGACGCACCGCTTGGGGACCAGGTGCTCCTTCCTACAGAGGTATGGTTATACTAGAGTATATCACTCTGGCTACACCAAGGGTTCCAGAGGGATGGCCATCCTATTGAAATGGACATTCCTACTAATGATCTGTGAGGTGCACACTGATCAGTTGGGTAGATCTGTGGTGCAGTATGGAATGCCGGGTGGAACTGCATGGTCAATTTTTAGGGGAGACCATGGAGGCGGTGGCAAGTCATCTAACAACATCTGCCCTGGGTTCACTCTGCTGGAGGGAACCCTCAATGCTGTCATGGACCAGGAGATGGACATGACTTCTGCTCTCGGTGTACTTCGCACTACGTGCCTTAAGTTAAAGGTGGATGACCTGAGGTTACAGGATGTTTGACTGTAACATTACCATAACGAGAGACAGTTTACTTACTATTCCCCCCTCATGGCACCTCTTCCTGCTTAGATGACTTTTCTCTCCCCTCCACTGACACTGAAGTGGCTAGACAGTGTCATATCCTCCCCCAGGTACTGTATGACCACTCACCTGTATTGCTGGTGATCAGGAATGGACACATGGGCACCACGACCTCCTCTCAGATGACTTTAAGGGAGGCTTTCAAGATGGTCCTCAGGGGATGGGCTTTTTCATCGATACATCCATAAGTAGTCTCCCAAGGTGTAGGGAGGAGGAGCTGTGCATCTTGAGGATGATATTGCAGACCTGGAACACTCAGAGGTGGTTTACCTCCTCCCCCAGAGTGCCCAGCATCGTTTGGCTCAGGCACATCTAGTGCTCCATCATAAACTCTTAGACACAGTGAAACTGAGTTAGTAGCACTCCCAGAGCAAAGTATATGAACAGAAAGAGACGGTGGGTAAGCTGATTTATTTGCTAGCTACAGCTAACCACCCCTGCACCTTTGTGATGAAGTTGCAGATGGCGGGCAGTGACATACTGATGGAGGTGGATGGTATGACACAGAGTTGGGATTTACACTTCCAGGTCATATACACCGCTCAGTTGCCCTCACCCTGTAATAAGGAAAAGCCCCTAATCCTGGACCTACCAGTGCAGATGTTATCAGCTGAGGAAAGGGGAGAACTAGATGTAGCTCCCATGGCAGAGGAGCCCAGAGGCAATCTCTGTTATGCTCTCAGGAAAGGCTCCGGCCTAAATAGATTCCCACTGGAACTTTACAAGTGCTATGTGTCCTTGTTGACCAGCCATCTGCTGATGTTCTAAGAGGAGATGTACACCGCTGAGTGCTTTCCAGAAGACCTCAGGGGCACCACCACCATGGTTCTCCTAAAGCTGGATAAACCCAGAGGACAGTAGGCCCTACCACCCTATTTCCCTAATCAACCTTGAGATAAACATTTTGGCTAAAGAACTGTCCGCTCAGCTGGCCACATTCTCATGCTGATCAGAAAGTATTTAAGCCACGTAGGAGAGCCCAGCTTTATTTGCATCACCTGCACATGGCGCTTTCCTGTTCAGAGGAGCTGGTGGGTGATGCTGCGTTCCTCCTGGTAGATGTTAAGAGTGCTTTCGATATGGTGCATTGGCCTTATCTCTTGGCAGTCCTCTACAAGATAGGTTTTGGACTCTAGTTCCAACAATGGGTATCTATACTGTATAGAGACCTGTGGGCTCAAGTTTGCCTTAACAGGGCTGTTTGCAAGAACTTCCTGATTGGTGAGGGCACCCAACAGGGTTTCCCCCTGTTGTTAGTTTTGTGTGCATTAGTCCCTAGCAGAACTCAGCTGATCGATGTCAGATTCAGAGGCTTTGACTCAGGGGGAGGAGCAAAGGATTGCATTTCACTCTACTAAGTATGCCCCTATTTCTCCAGAGCCCTCAAGACACCTTGTCAGGGCTTATGGCCATCTTTGAGATGTATGCAGAGGCTTTGGGGCTTAAAATCAATTGGAATAAGTCCACCCTGGTGCCAATTTGTTGAATGTTGAGCCGGGAGTGGGTGGATCCCTGACTGTGAATAGAGTGGATCCCTGACTGCGAATAGCGAAGGACAGCTTCGGTATCTGGGCCTTTCTCAATCTTGATACTGGGACCTCAATATAGTTCCATGAGTGGCAAGAGCTTGGAGGGACATGGACGAATGGGCCAAGTTGCCACTTTCCATCGTAGGCCATGAGGCATTATTCAAGATGGTGTCTCTCCCTCACTTCCTACATGTGTTGCAGAATCATCCTTATCCACTACCCCCTACGGTCTGCAGTCACAGATTCCAACTTTCCTGTGGGCCAGGAAAACCCCCAGGGTATAGTTAAAAAATTAATGTTTGAAGTATGATAGGAGAAGGTGATGTTAGGCTGTACGACAGGACCCCACAGCTGATCAATTAAATGACTGGTTCCAGGAAGATAGGGGGGACCTGGCCCATTTACTGGAGCTATCACTGCTCCAGCCTTACTAGTTACTCTTTTTGTTGCATGGTTGGGCACCCCTCATGCTCTCTGTCATCAGTAACACAAATCTAGATCTGCTGTTGGTATGTGGAACTTCACCATATGAGATGGTACAGTACCCTTAAGGGGGTAACTCTACTTTGGCATGGTCTGTGGTTGGCAGACATGACAGGCCTGGTGGGATTCCAACAGTGGGATATGATCAGCATCTCCACAATGGGAGATGTCTGGAGGGATGGGCACAAAGGGTCTTTTCAGAAACTGGGAAATGAGTTCCACCTGCACTCCTCACTGTTTTATCACTACCTACAACTGCAACATGCGTTGCAGAGTTACAAGAATAGACTTGAAGCTCTCCCTAAGTTTGAGCCACTTGATTCCAAACTAGTCATGGATGAGCTGGGTGAGGGCGGCATGTCTAGGCTGTACAAATCACTAGCCACAAACACACCAGATCCCCTGGGCACACTGAGAAAAGGACATAGAGGATGAGAAGTGGGAAGAGGCAAAAATGGCACTGAGAATGCTTGCAATATGTATGCACTTCTTCCTGCTTCAATTCAAGTATTTTCATTGAATTTGTTATTCCCAGAAGCACCTCTGGTGCATGGATCATGTTCAGAACCTTCCATGTTTATGATGTGGCTTCTCTCCAGGCTCCCTCTATCATACCTTGTTAACCTGCCTGAGTAAGCAGGCCTATTGGACTGCAATCATTAATTGGATTGGGCAGGTGGTGGGCATACGTTAGCACTTGAACCCAAGATCATCTTGCTGGGCATCATGGACACATTGGGGGAGGCCAGAGCCAGGCACTACTTAATTGCTACAGCATATATGGTGGCTAAAAGAGACTTAGCCAGGCATTGGCAAGATGTACCGGTGCCACCTATACACAAGTGGGATAAAGGAATGGACTCCTGTGCAGCAATGGAAAAGTTAGTTTACAAGGAGTGAAGAGAGTCCGAACAAAGTACAACCATATTTGGAGTGTGTGGACTGGCTCTAAGGAACAATAGGCCGATGGGTAATGGAAAACAATCACCATTTTGTAGATACTTTAACTGTACCGTTGCTGGACGTAAAACAGTGATCCCGTATTTTGTTTTGGGTATTTGTGCATGCATTGAGTGTCAAAATTGCAGTTTGTATGCTGTTCCATTAAGACTGAGCTTTTATTGGTTGGTTTTGTTTTCTTGCTTATGCAAAAAGAAATAAACTGTGTTATAAAAAAGGAAAATCAGCACTATGAAGAATGAAAAGGTTCCACTCTAGTCATCACCCTCAATCTTCTGGAACAGCAGACAGAATAAATGGATCCATGAAAAACAAGGTGGGTAAGGTATGTGCATCCACCACACTATAGTGGCCTAATGCCCCTTCTCATATTCTAATGAATATCAGAAGTACTGCTGACAAAAAAGACTGGTCTCTCAACTCTTGAAGTGGTGATGAGCAGTGCAATGAGATTAGATTACACTACTTCAGCTACACTTCTTTCAATAACTGATGGAATTGTTTAAGAGTACTAGAAAGGTCTAGCAGATGCGGTAAAATAAGTTTGTCAGTAAGTACATTTTGCAGCAGCATAAACTAATGAAATCCACTGCCATTCATTGAATTCTGGTGACTGGGTAGTCGTCAGAAAGCAAAAACTGCATGGAAGAGAGATGATGTGGTCCTTTTTAATGCATACTTGTGACTAACCCAGCTGCAAAGTGTTCTGGAGTCCTGCAGTGGATCCACACTGCTCACACGAAAAAAGTGAAGGTGGCAGATAAAGAATTGGAGAAAACAAACACTAATGCACAGAGTCAAGCTCAAGTTTGCTGTAGGAATGGAGGAGGGTGTGGAGTATTTTTGAATGTTGAAACTGGTGAAGATGATGAAGTTGCTGATGAGAGTAAAGAACCCAGTGAAGGTAAGAGTAGAAGTGGCCACTTTCAAATTGAGGGTCAGAGTGAAGGGTTGCTAAAAAGCAGCAGGAATAAAAATAAGTTTCTAATCCAACCAGTGAAAAGCTCTAGTTGAAAATCCAAGTCTCAAGTATTTCAAAATAAGAAAGTAGTCCACAGGAAGTGAAGCTGCTGATCAGGTAGAGAAGATTCAGACGTAGTCACAAGTGAAGGTGCAAGAGCTGAGACAACAAAAATGTTAAAGAGAACTTGCAAAAGAAAGCACTGACAGAATGAAATATGAAACCAAAATAATGAAAGCCTAAAGTAATTAAAATTGACTCAGAAAATTGTGAAAATGAGTCTCCATTTGTTAAAACATTAGCGAGAAATAGAATTCCAAGTCGGAAATTTGCTTCTCCTGAATGGATGGATGGAGGAGGAGGAGGAAGAAAAAGAAGAAGAAAAAGAAATAAAGAAGAAGAAGATCTTACAGTTCCATAAACTGTTGGCAATACAGATTTGAATGTAAACCCGAGAAGAAGAACCTCCTTGCTAATTCCTAAGAGACTGTCAAAAAATAATCTAAAATTCTGAAAATTTTGAATACTGTCTGGATGAGTAAAGAAAAAAATCTTTTTGAGAGCATAAACCAAATGAACTGAAAGAAAGAAACCTTTTGAGGTTGTTTTAGATTTTTGATTATGGTTTTCAAAGAAATATGAACACTCATAAAAGGGTGTTATTGTTTTAAAGATTTTTTGTTGACTTATGGAGCTCCATGATTACTTTTTCTTTTTTATCTCATTAGAAGATGGCATTTAGAAAATGCAGAATTTATTGATCTAATCGCCTTGCTAATCTCACTTATATTATTAGTCAGTTTGATGTTGTGCCTTCTTTCTCCACTCTACATATGTTGAATTAATTAAACTAAATTATGAAGTTAAACATAGTACACTGACATATGTAGAGAAAGTGTGGCTAGTGGATTTTATGATAATATTTATATTAGAAATTGAGGGAATGCGTAGAAATTATGTTGGTCAAAGATTATTTTGCATGTTCTTTTCTTCCCTCTTCCCCGTGTAAATGTGCTACATACTTGCAACTGACAATATATTATGGTCTCTTCTGTAATATATTTGTTAGTAATTCTAAGAAACATTAATTTCTAACTCCATATTGGTGGGATTTCAACAACTCGCTAGAAGATCCACCTACCCTTGAAGAGGTGAATAGTGGTCTAAAATATGGTACATTTCTAAATACAGTGACACAAATTAAACAGAATATGAATACAACTAGCCAGCACTATGTGTGCAGTTTAGGTAATGAAGAGTATGATTTATTTTTCCAGAGTATGACAAGTGGAGAGTTGAAACTGTGAGAGAATGGTAATATGAAATGAAGATACAAGAACGGAATAGGGTTAAACAATTTCCATTGGTAAATTTGCATTCAAAATTGAGAAAAGAGTGTGAAAGAAAGAACAAATTATGTATGATGGTTTGTAAACCTTAATGAGTTAGTTCAAGTTAATATTTTGGTAAAAGTGAATGTGAGTAAAGTTATGTTATAAACTGTGACTTTCAGATTGGTGAGGAAATAATTCAGAGACAAATATTGTGTGTTTGTAGTAAAACTACCTATTTTAATCTGCCATGAAAATATGTTGGTTCACGCTATCTTAATTTAGTGTTTCCTAAAGTTAATCATATGAGTGGAGTGAATGATGCTGTTGGTTTGAAGAGAGTGAAACGTGGTTTTTGACAGATTGCATTAGATATTTTGGGAGCCATTATTCCACCTACTAGTGTGGCTATAAATGATTTGTAAATTAGATATTTGTCTATGCTTGTGGATTGGCTTGCTTCTAGCATAGCTGGAGATTTAACCTAGATTATTTCTGAGTTAATCTCAATGTAGGCACTTATTATGCAAAATCGCTTAGTATTAGTTATCCTTTACAGGGAGGGCGGTGTTTGCAAGTTAATAAAGCTAAAGGAATGTTCACCTTCATGCCTGAAAAAACTTGGGTTATAAACATATGTGTGAATATTGTTACTAATATTACTCATAGATTCCAAGCTTTGGGTAAGCCTGGCTTTTAGGAACCACTAGGATCCTGGGTTAGTGAGATATAGAAAAGCTTTAACAAGGTTGGTGAATGGTTTGACAGGAGAGGTAATAATTGTAATAATTTGTGCAATTGTTCTGTTTCTCTTGTTCAAACTCTCTATGTATTCGCTTTTAAAATATGTGGGTAAGAGTAAATTAAAAAATTGTTGAAGCACAAACAAGAATAATATGAGATGGAAAATGTTAAAGATCATGTTTACAACTAACAAAAAGTGATGGAAGAAACAACTAGAAAGAAGCAGAAAGTGATGAAAAATGTGTTATAATTATTACCTAGTATAATTCTATTGATAAAACCTAGTGTTTTAGT
The DNA here is from genome assembly GCF_031143425.1 of Pleurodeles waltl. Lineage (NCBI taxonomy): Eukaryota > Metazoa > Chordata > Amphibia > Caudata > Salamandridae > Pleurodeles > Pleurodeles waltl. Next base: position 1,137,881,080 of record NC_090440.1, read on the forward strand.
GATCATAAAATAATCACACAGGGGGATTTAAGGATTTTTTACGTGTTTATCTTTTTGCGTGTTGTAAATATGTGCAGAATATATTTTAAATGTTAATTACACATGTACATACTGATATAGTATTGTTGCTATTGAAACTAATTCTCTATTTTGCTTAGAAGTGTGTCTTTCTGATAATTGTTAACTTGGCCTGAATTTAAGTATAAACACCATCTTTCCCAAGATAGAAGTCACCCTTGCTAGTCATTTCCTCTTCGCTCTGCCCACTCTGTCAATTTCTGCTGCACACAGTCAAGCTGAGATGTACTTGTTTATTTCCACTGTCATTGCTTTTGCTGCTCTGGATTAACTTCTTCAGCTCAGTTATAAAACTGCTACTGTTTCCTGCAAGGTTCTTCTGCTGGTTCACTGTGCCCTATTCATTCATATAACTTTCTCTTGTTCATGCATCGAGTTTGTTCTAGAATCTCCTGAAGACATTACCATGGTGAGGGTAGAATAATTATTCATGTAGTGGTATAGTGCTTAGGCAATATGATGTTTGAAATTGGTGTGCTGTGATTTGCTGATGAAGTTATACATTTGCTCACCCTACAGTGATTTTACAGCTAACGTAATTTGCAAAAATAATGTATAAAAACTCCACGATTTTTTATGTGAGCCAGAAGAATTTCCTGTTCTACTAGGGATGCTCTCTGTTGCACTCCTGATTTTGCTGCCCACTTGGGACTTGCCCTAATTTCTGATTTTTCATGTTTCATTTTTCATTTTTCTGTATTGTCCTTTACATTGAGAGCCTTCATGGCATTGACTTTGTATTATCTTACTTTAGAGGTTTGTAAGAAAACCCTTTAATTTATAGTGGAAGCAAGTAGGTCTACACATTTGAGTAACTTTACACTTGTAAATGATGAACAGCCAAAAGCAGTAAAGTTATTTGAAAATGTAAGAGTGAACGTACATGTGTACGATTACCTATGATAACGCCCCATCAGTGTTTAAGTGCTTCTAGCGTTTTCAGAAATTATTTTTTTAGTGCTGTGCAATTTTAAACCTTTTTGGGGGTTTCAATTAAAAAGATGCATACCAGAATTAGCAACAGCCTCGCACCACCTATCAAAAAGAACAACTCTTTTTCACTATGAAGCTTTAAGTGATTCTATCAAGTCAAATAAAGCATACATCGGCTTTAATCAACTGCAAAAAATTATTTCATGCAGTAAGTACCCCAGACAGTTCAGGAGACAACTGAAAGTCAGAGCAGGGACTGTTCAGGAAGGGTTATTTTTTAACATTAAATAAGGGAACTGCTTTTGTAAATTAATAAATAAAGCTTTGTAACATCATGCCAAACAGATCCTGCCCACTTCAACCTCAGAATAGCTGACTCTATTGTATATCTGGGATGGGCATTGTTAAATGTTAGCAGTTCTGCCCAATGTGCGTTTTGTTGGATTCTCGTTTGTACCATGTCATGGAGGAAAGCACAGTCATAATAAAGTTGCTATGGCATACTGGATCTTTGTTGGATGAATGCAAGGTGGCTTTATTGTGTTCTGCTGATGGTTTCTATGTTGAAACAGTTGTATGACATAACCACAAGAGCAATTCCACAATTCCCTTTACAACATGGTAATTCCAGTGCATCCATCATTACAATGAATGCACTTACAACAAACGTTTTTTACCACGAAAATGCCTGTACCACGAAAATGTTGTTGTAAAGGCATGGTTGGTAAAGAGATTTGTGTGATAGAAAATAAAATGATAAGTATAACCCCTACATATCTATCTATATTCACTTTAAAAAACAAAGGTTACAGGGACGTTTAGCTCGGCTCACACTTTAAATGTATGAACCCATAGAAATGATAGTTATAGTTACCTCAAGTAACTATAACTTGTACCCTAAGGTAACTATAACTCACGCCCCGCCATGCTCAGTTTTTTATCAAAAATGTTCCTGCAAATATTATAGTGATATTATCAGTGATGTTATCAAAGATGTCATGAGTGCCATAATTAGCAGTGCACGGGAAGGGTGCAATTTCTAGTTACTTTAGGGCATAAGTTAAAGTTACTTGAGGTAACTATAACTATAACTGGTGAATTTCTATGGTTCCATACGTTTAAAATATGATCCTGACTATAACGTCTCTTTAACCTTTGTTTTTTTAAGTGAATGTCTATGTTTTTTTTAAATTCTATTTCCTAACTATAACCCCCCTGTAAGCTTTGGTGTTTTCAGGGAATTTCTATGTTTGTTTTAACGTATATTAATTTTCATTAACATATGTTAATGCAAATACCGCTGTGCAAAGCCTTCAGCTGTGCGCAGTCATGGTTGGCCACAGGGTCTGGCCTGCGGCCAGGTCCTGAAGTAAACCTCCAATAAGCAGACAATCTTGCACTGTGCACAGTCTTCGCCTGTGCACAGTGGAGGTTGCCTGCAAGACCTGGCCAGCCTCCAGAACCTGCGGCAAACCCCACTAACTACCCAAACTCAGGCTGTGCACGACCCTTTGGCTGTGCATGGTGGAAATTGGACGCAGCCTCTCTGGGTGTTAGAATAGGTGTGAGAGGGTGTATCTGGGTGTGAGAGTGGCTGTGAGAGTATTTGGGGGTGAGAGTGCGTACATCCCTCTTTTAATGAGTCAGTGTATGCGCAGGTCTGTGAGTGGGTGCATGAGGCTGTCACTGGGTCTGTGAGTGGGTGTGTGAGAGTCTAATTGGGTCTGTAAGTGGGTGCATAACTGTCAGGGTCTGTGAGTGGATGCGTGAGAGTCTGACTGGGGCTGTGAGTGGGTGCGTGAGGGTCTGACTGGGACTCTGAGTGGGTGCAAAAGGCTCTGATTGGGTCTGTGAGTGGGTGCCTAAGTGTCTGAGTGGGTCTGTGAGTGGGTGCGTAAGTGCCTGAGTGGGTGTGTGAGTTTGAAACTGATTGAAAGAGAGACAAAAAGAAAGAGAGAAAGAAAGTGAGAGGGAGAGAGGTAGAGAGTTTTTTAGGCTTTGATGTATGATATACTTAGAATTCCATATTTCTGAACAATTTAAAATAAAAAATGTATCTGACATTTTTAAGAATTAAAATTATTTGTAGTTAAAAAAAGAGGGAAGCAAGTTGAGCTGGATTTGAACTCGGACTGTTCAGTGTGAAAGTCGCAGACCGTCACACTCAGATATTGTTTTTTCTTGAATATTTTTAAGCCCTTTATGGGCTATCAGGGACCACAAGGGAGCCCTAAAGGGCTCCTGCACAGTCCCTACACATTTATTTATTTATTTTTATTTAATATTTATCAAAATGCCCTTTACAGGCTCTCTGGCACCACAGGGGAAGTCTTAAAGCTTCCCTCGCGGTGCCATTGCTTCAGCAAGCAAGGAGCTGCTTTGACAGGACAGATCAAAGCTTTGGTTTTTGACAGCAGGACCTGTTTGGCAGGTCCCGCTGTCAAAAACAGAAGAGTTTGCTGTGATTTGGCTGCTGCTGCAAAGCTGTAGTAAAGCCACAGCAAACAGCTATTTTCCAGGGTGGGCACCCCAGGACATGGCAGGAGCTGTCCCCGGGGGGGCGTGGCAGCTCTCAGGGGCAACTGTGGCTCCTCAAGGAGGGCTTGCATGGCCCTACTTCAACTCAAAAGAAGCCCCAGGGAGGTAGCGATCCCAGGGGGTGAAGGGGTCCAAATTTTTATAATTATTATGTGGGCCAGGGAGGTGGAGATCCCTGGGTCTGCAGGGGTGGGTATCCCCTGCACACAAGATCACATATGCTCCGGGGAGGTAGTGATCCCAGGGGCTGGGGGGGAGGCCATCGGGTCTCTCCCGTGTTACAATGTATTTTTGGCCCTCAGAGTGGTGGTCCCCTGCACGCGGGGTCGCGCGGCCCCCCACTCATAGTACATTATTTGCCTCAGGGAGTTTGTGGGGTAGGCCGATGGGCCCCATGCCAGTTTGATTTAGCCCCGGAGAGGTAGTAACCCCTGTGACTTGGGTGGGGGCTGCAATGCCCCACTGCTCTTAGTACATTATTCATCACGGGGAGGTGGTGGTGCCCAGGGCTGTGGGGGAGACCTATGTGCCCCCCGGGGCTTGGGGGTGGGGCGCATGGCCCCCTGCTCATAGTGCATTATTCATCCCAGTGAGGTAGTGGTCACAGGAATGTGGAGGAGGCCTACGGGCCTCCCCCATGCCAGTTTGATTTAGTGTCACCACCTCCCTGGGGCAAATAACGCACTATGAGTGGGGGCAGCGCTGCCCACACACACTCCGGGGACCACCACCCACGGGGCAAAAATTTATTTTAAGGTGGCGGGGGCTCTATAGCCTCCCCCATAGCCCCAGGGACCACCACCTCCCCGGTACTTCATTTATTCACTTATCATCACTTCCACTCTTGTGTACAGGGGCCACGTGGCCCCCCACAGCCCTAGGGGCACATAATAATGATAATAATCTAAAGGGGTTGGTTTTTGGACCCCCATTAGCACCTGGGATCACCACCTCCACGAGGTTATGTGCACATTTGTCCCCCCTTGAGGAGCTACAGATGGCCCTGGGGACTGCCAGCCCCAGAGCCTGCTATGACCCAACCCCAGGACATAGCTGTTTGCTGTAGCTTGGCTGAAGCTTTGAAGTTCCCACTGTCAAAAACAGAAGCTTTTATCTCTGCCCCCTGAATGCATGCACGGAACAGAGATTAGATGCTTTAGAAAGGAAGAAGCTGCTGTCAAATCAACTCCTTGGTTGGTGAAGCAATGGCACTGAGGGGGCAGCCTTAAGGCTTCACCCGCTATGCCATGGAGCCCGTGAAGAGCATTTTGATCAATAATAGATACAAATAAATGAATAAATATTTTGGGACCATGGAGGAGCCCTTGAAGACTCCCTCACAGTCCCTCATTGGTCATAAATGGATTAAAATGCAATGAAAAAAAAAAATAGCTCAACACGAAGGTTTCAGATTGTCACACTGTACACTCAGAGTTCTAATCCTGCTGGTCTCGCTTCCCTTTTTTTTTTTTTAACTACAAATTATTTTAATTTTTCAAAATGTCATATTCATTTTTTATTTAAAATTGTACATAAATATCTAATTTTAAGTATATCATACATCAAAGCCTAAAAAACTCTCTATCTCTCTCTCCCTCTCACTTTCTTTCTCTTTCTCACTGTCTCTCTTTCAATCAATTTCTCCAACTAAACACACCCAATCAGACTCTTACGCACCCACTCACAGACCCACTCAGACACTCATGCACCCACTCCAAAGGACATGTGCGGTTGGAAAAACGTATATTAATAAAAACTATTATACGTTAAAAAAAACATAGAAATTCACCCCAAAAAAAAAAAAAAGTTACAGGGATGTTATAGTTAGGAAAAATATTTTTTTTTAAACATAGAAATTCACTTAAAAAAATGAAGGTTACAAGGACGTTATAGTTAGGCTCACATTTTAAACGTACGAAACCATAGAATTTCAACAGTTTTCGTTAGAGTTACCTCAGGTAACTATAACTCATGCCCTCCGGTAACTCCCTCGCCCTGCTAATTACTCCACAAATTACAGTATTCATGACATCTTTGATAACATCACTGATATCACTAATATTTGCAGTAACATTTTTGATGGCAAAACTGGGCATTGCGGGGCGAGAGTTATAATTACTTTAGGGCATGAATTATAATTACTTGTGGTAACTCTTACTATAACTGGCACTGGGTGTTTAAACCAAAAGAACAAGCTCACATCAGTTCCAGTAATCAATATGGTGGACTGAGCAGAGACTAAGGCCCATATTTATACTTTTTTTTAAATGTGAGCCTAACTATAATGTCCCTATATCCTTTGACATTTTAAGTTTTATATATATATATATATATATATATATATATATATATATATATATATATATATATATATACATTTAAACCACACAATACTTACCTGCAAAACCTTTACCACACATACACCTTTATCATTCATGCCCTTACAAAAACAAATACTTACCTTTAAAACCCCTACAGGGCATATACCTTTACCATTCATTCTTTTCAAACAAAATTCGTTGTAAAGGCATGCGTGGTAAAGGTATAATCGTAGTAAAGGCATGTGCGGTACAGGCATGCTTGGTAAAGGCATATTGGTGGTAATTGTATTCATCATTGTAAATGATGTTTTCCCCTAAAAGGTGTTGTAGCATTCATGAACGTTTGGTACAGAGCTTTGGCTTTCTTCTTCGATTACAGACGTTCACATGGCACAACGCAAGCCAGATGGGCAATGGAGCACTGGGTGTTTAAACCAAAAGAACAAGCTCACATCAGTTCCAGTAATCAAGATGGTGGACTGAGCAGAGACTAAGGCCCATATTTATACTTTTTTAGCGCCGCATTCGCAACGCTTTTTGACGCAGAAACGGCGCAAACTGACAAAATACAATAGTATTGTAAATACAATAGTATTTTGTCAGTTTGCGCCGTTTCTGCGTCAAAAAGTGTTGCGAATGTGGCGCTAAAAAAGTATAACTATGGGCCTAAGTAACCTTTTTATTCAGAGCGCTGCCTAGTGATGTATGGTTACCCCAAATGTAGACATGGCCAGTCATATCCAAGCTCAAAGGCGTCACAAAATATATGATATTACCCAGTGATGCACAGCATTAAAATTAGACAACTATCTTTCTCCTCGTTTACCAGAGGAAACAGTATAACCCTTATGGTACTGAAATGCAAACTTGATTTGGCTATTCTTCTGAGGTTACCCATGCTTGTTTATCTGCAGGTGACCCACACTGGCTGTAGGTGAGAGTGAAAGAGAACCAATGTAGCACATTGTGCCGAGTAACCCGTCTCTATTTGGTGAAGTGGGCTGCGTTTTGCTGCCTGTAGAGTTCTGTTAGAAGTGAATGAACTTGTTATTGACTCACGGCTAGCCAAGCCACTGGTTTATCAGTTCCGGACCGGTAGAAGCATCTTTAGAGCCACAGGCAGAATGGCAATTTGCCCCTAGGGCGCTCTGGCTCGCCTACCACAGAGTCACTTTGGGCCTTATTTATACTTTTTGGTGCAAAACTGCACTAACGCAGTTTTGCAACAAAAAGCTTTGCACCGGCTTGCACCATTTTTTAGCACCAGCTGGGCACCATATTTATGGAATGGTGCAAACCAGTGCAAAGGGTAGGCTAACTTAAAAAAAATTATGTTAGGCAGGTTTGAGTGAAAATAAATGACTCTAACCAGATTAGCATCATGTTTTGATGCTAAGGGGCATATTTATACTCTGCACTGAATTAGCGTCACTTTTTTTTTACTCTAATTCAGTGCAAAACTAACTCCATATTTATTCTTTGGTGCTAGACCCATCTAGCACCAAATTTATGGAGTCAAAGTCATTTTTTGGAAGTGGAAACCTACCTTGCCTTAATGAGATGCAAAGTAGGCGTTCCTGTGCAAAAAATGACTCTATGGCCTTAACGCCATATTTATACTCTCATGCAAAAATGGTGCAAGGGAGGGAGGAGGGGTCAAAAAATGGGGCAAAGCTTGCTTTGCCCCATTTTTTAAAGCCTGGGTCAGGGCAGGCGTTAGGGGACCTGTGGGCCTATTTCCATGGTGGAACACCGTGGAATAAGCCCATAGGTGCCCTCCCTAGGCCCCTGGGGCACCCCCACCCACACCAGAGGGACTGCGGAGGATGGGGGACCCCATCCCAGGTAAGTACAGGTAAGATTGCATTTTATTTTTGAAAGTGCCATAGGGGTCCCTGAAATGGGTCCCCATACATGGCACAGGGTGCAATAGCCATGCCCAGGGGACCCCTGTCCTCTGTGCTGGCCACTGGGGTGGTGGACATGACTCCTGCCTTTTCTAAGGCAGGAGTCATGTGGCATGGTAGGTTTAGCACCATAAAATGACGCTATTCTGGTTCGAATCTTTTTTTTTTTTTACTCTAACCTGCCTAAAGTAATTTTTTGGTGCTAAACCCTCTTCTTCTATACTGCCAGCCCCACACGACTAAAGTCATTTTTTTTACTGTAGCCTACCCTTTGCACCGGCTTGCACCATTCCATAAATATAGAAGTTTCAGCCGGCTGGTGCACAAAAATGGTGCATGCCGGTGCTAAACTTGTTGGTGCAAAACTGAATTAGTGCAGTTTTGCAGCAAAAAGTATAAATAAGGGTCAATATTTTTTACGTTTGCGCCACTTTTGCGTCAAAAATCACGTTAATGCGAGCAAAAAAAGTATAAATCATGGTCTTGGTGCTAGATGGGTCTAGCACCAAAGTATAAATATGGAGTTATATTTGCACCGAATTAGAGTAAAAAAAATAATGCTAATTCGGTGCAAACAGAGTATAAATATGCCACAGAGCATAAATATTCCCCTAAATATGGCGTTATGGCCATATAGTGATTTTTTGCACGGGAACGCCTACCTTGCATCTCATTAAGGCAAGGTAGGTCTCCACTTTCAAAAAATGACTTTAACTCCATAAATTTGGCGCTAGAGGGGTCTAGCACCAAAGTATATATATATGGAGTTAGTTTTGCACCGAATTAGAGTAAAAAAAATGACCCTAATTTGGTGCAAACAGAGTATAAATATGCCCCTTTATGAGGCCATTTTGCAGTCCGAAGCGTTCTCATAGAGGGACTGTTATTGTTAAACTGGCTTTGTGTAGCTCAACCGCTGGTTCTCTTGCCACTCCTGGCACGATTTGGAAGCACCGGAAAGGATTGGTGCAAGTATATTTTACTCTGTGTGTAGAATGGAATTTTGCCAGTCCCACACCCTCCGCCCTTTCCATTGAGGTAACATTTGCTTATTGTCGAAAAATTCGGCGCCACTGTTGATGGTGCCGTAAACAGCCGACAATTATTGCCTACAAGAATGTATCAATGAGTGCTGCCAAAAGTCTTTGAGCCCATTTGTGATCAAGTCTCACTGGGCACTGTCAAGAAGCCATGAGAGGAGATAGGGGGTCAAGGGTTAGGAGACACTGCTCATGTTCTATTCCGGGAGTATCAAGCGTCAAGGATGAACTTCTCGAAGACGAGTTCGTGGATCTGCCTGGTGGCTACTACCCCAAGGCCTCCGTGTTTCTCAAGCCGGCAGCAGAGAGAACCAAGCGCTTGATGAAATTGCCATTGATTGGAGGAGTTATGAGTAGCCGCGAGGGACATATTTCACTCCAGCCTTGGGAAGCTCGCAAGCTTCAGTGCGTGCTGGCGCAGCCCAGCCCCGCCAGAGCCGATGGGCGCCACTGCCATAAATCCCGCGGCGGCTCAGCACGTTCATCCTCCGGAGATGCGCTGTTTATTTATTCCTTTCTAAGGGGGGCTCATTCCGCGCTGACTTTGAAGGATGGCGCTGAAATGATGAGCCGCTTTATTTAATGTGATGACGAGCCGGTAATTATGGGATGACCCATGCGGAATGGCAATGTGGGATTTATGGCAGCTCTTACCCGAGCACGGAGCGGGTCTCGGTGGACTCCTCGCCTTCGAGGCGAGAAGGGAGGGTGCAGCGTCAATGCAGGGTGGCACAATAGAAGCCAGACGCGCGGTTAGTCTGGTAACGGATGGAACAAACACAGTCATGTCTGCGCCATTTTAGAGGCCTCCACTGTGCTCAATGAAAGGCCTGTAAATGAATGGTCCTCGCAAGCCAGTCAACAACCACGGTGGAAACTGACAAAGCGAACGAGGCCACATGCAACTACTCTCATTCCACACTTCCACATCCCATCGCAGACAATTATTTCTGCTGACAAGTTTAAAATATGGACATACTGGATAATTGCCCACAGCACCACCTTTCAAGGGACCTGTAATGTCCAGCTGGACACACATGTGCCCGTCAGCACGTACTAACTTACTAGCCACGCCTAGAGGGCTGGCCTTTGCACCTACCTACACTCTATCCAACACAGGCGTCAACGGTCAGGTGACCTATCCAATAAAAGAGCCGAGTTTAGGTGCTCAGAGCCAGTTCTGTGTACGTACATGTACATACGTGTCCGTGTGGTCATTTAGTCATGTTTGAGGGCCCGTGGCCCACGACACGACAATGGCGACAAGGGGCCTGACCCCACCGGCCACGCTGCCCAAAGTGAAGTGCAGTGATGGTTAGAGATAGCCGGATTGGCGTTGCAGCCATGTACACCCCAGGCACAAGTCTATGGTTCACTGGAAAAGGGGAGACAGCTGCCCTGGCCTGAGAGAAGAATTTGAGGCTGTCTGCCATCACCACCTTGCCACAACTGTTGCCACACACTGGTAGAGAGATAGTGTGAGGTGGTGGGCAGCATGAAGGAAAAAAGGCAGTGATACCCCCTTATGAGGAGGACGAGACTGCAAAGGTAGGCAGAGGACACTGTGCACTCCTGGCGGCTGCTCTCTGCACCCCAGGCCATCCTAAAAGAAAAGCTGAACCAAGGTGCCCCCCACACCACTCACCTGCATCCAGACAGTCACAGAACAGCCCCATTTTATCTGCCGGGCCTGGGACAAAGGCAGTGAAGAAGATGCGTGAGCACAGCAAGTGCGTGTGCACCCTGGTGAAGACCGCAACAATACTAAGGCCCATATTTATGAAAAGTTAGCGCCGCCGGTGTGTAATTTTTTTATGCAAAAGCTGTGTTAACTGAGCGCCATATTTATAAAGTGGCGCTAGAGCAGTCTAGTGCCACTGTCCTGTAGTTTGCGCCAATTTTTAAGGAGCGTCGATTTACCTTGCGTTGTTTATTAACAATGATATGCTTGATAGGTGTTTCCTCCTAAAAAATGACACTAGCCCGCTAGCGCAATATTTAAAAGCCATCAGAAAAATGATGCATGCCTAGGATCGCTTTGCAAAAATGAAGCTAACCCTGATTTGCAGCAAAAGTTTGATAGCTGATCAGACCATGCATTAAAATGATGTACATCCACAAGTATATAAGTAAAACTCACAGAAGGAACTCTGGCAAACATCTGGACAACATGGACCTGATACTGCTATAGCTCGGCACCCAGAGACGACAACAGCGCTGATGCCAAGTGCCATCAGCACCACTGCAGCGCCCTTAACCACCACAACATCAGCCACAAAGGCAGCACAATAGTAGGAAGAGAATATTTCACCAACGGATATCCATCCTTGGCCTCAGGGAACAAGATGTCATCAGACTCTACCGTCACAGTTGGGAGTCTATAATACGCCTGCTCCACCACATTGCTCCCGACATCACGGTAAGAGTGGAAAGTCCTGCAACCATACCACCCATTATTAAGCTCCTGGCCGTGCTCCACATGATTGCCTCTGGCTCATTTCAGACAACAGCAGCACAAGTGGGTGATATCGCCCAACCATTGTTTTCTGCTTTACTCCCTATGGTAGTGGACACCATCATCTGCCTCCCTCCCCACAACATGCTGTTCCCCAACACCCAGCAACTGCAGCAGGAGACCAAACAAGGATTCTACCAAATGGCTGGGGTCCCCCATGTGCGGGGTGCAATGGACTGCACACATGTCCAACGTGTCCCTCCTGCTGCTATAGAACACCTTTTTCAGCAAGGAAACACACACTCTCAATAAACGTGCAGGCCATTGTGGACCATTGGGAAATATTCACCAACATCCTCACTAAATATCCGGGCCACGTGCATGATGCCTACAACGTCTGACACTCAATAATAAACTAACTTTTCCAGGATGGACAATATGGCAATGGCCTACTCCTAGGTAAGCAAGCATACACAACATAACACAAACAACATATTAAACATGTGGAACAAACAATACATACACCACACTGAACACTCATGGACAAGGAAGCCCAGATGACCATTGAACAACCCATATGCAACATGCATCACTCCACACATTCAATGCACATCACCCTCACATATGGCCACAAGTACAAGACACCTTTCTATTTTTTTAAGATAGAGTCAGGGATATATCTTCTACAAGACACCTTTCTATTTTTTTAAGATAGAGTCAGGGATATATCTTCTACACGCATTTAAGTGAATTTCCTTTTCAGAGGATCATTTTTGGCATGACTTTGTATTGACATAATTTATTTCCTCAATCTAACGGTTCTTTTTCTATATACTTAGACCATAGTGGACCACGCAAGCTTGGTACTTTCCCCGATGGGGCCCATCCACTAATATGATGAGGGTAAGCACTTGTCGCAATTTTGCCTCATTGTGTGTTCATTTTAATATCAGTTTTTTTTCCTCACTGTGTTTTGCACATCACGGAAGGGAGTTCTCACAAATATGCGACCTTGATTTGTTGACACACTGCACATAATTGAGTGTTCGCTAATTGTTTACCAATCATGTTGTTTTTTCCATACCTCTAGGTTCCTGCTAAATATTATTCCCCCAAGTACGGGTTATTTTTCTAAGGATTAGGTAGGTGTATTGGTCCTGACGAATCGCAACAGATCATTACGACTATTTTGCGAGAAACATGTTGACCATGCTCTAAGAGTAGTACAGGGGATCCTGTATCTACTTCACTATACTCTAAACTTAGGGAATTAGTGATAATTATTGATACTCATTTGTTTGATCAGGGGAGTTTAGATTTCATTTTATTGGCTCCCCTCATTTCTGTTTTTAATCTTGACAGAGGTTTAATATCACACTAAATTATGTTTTACCTCTAGTTATTTTTAACAGCACTTTTCTTTTTCATACCAATCCCACACCTTTTTGACCGGCTAATTACCATCGAAAAGATCTCTGGCAAAGAGCCCCCTTGTGGGGCCCGTCATGCATTGCAGTCCCGGCCTGACGAGGAGCATAGCCCTATGATGAAGCATGTCACCAGGTGGTGAGTGAGGACTTGTACTTCAATGATTTGTACATTCAGGAACCTTTGAACTATTGGTTTACACCCTTGTAGTGGAACTGTGTATATACATTTTTGCTTTACATATCTGATGGGAGTATTATACTCAGGACCAGGAATTCATTTTCAAACCTCCCGCCACACTTTAGCCCCTCTTTTTTGTTGTTGCACAAGTACAAGCCCCTTGCACCACCGGACTGTCAATTTTAATGATGCTCAGGTGGAGCAGTGCCCTCTCTGCATTTAAAAGGTGGTGTCAAGCCACTACTTGTGTTCTGATACTGCATCGAAAATATGGCCCCTTCACACCTATCACTTAGTGTGGAAGTGGTCAGCAATGGGTTTAGCATTGGGCATGCCACCTTCAAACAACTTGCATATTGGCACTGCCCACATTTACTACAACCTTAAAACCTGAGGCAACACCATCGAATAATGCCCCTCTAAGGGTGGCATCACCATTGTCATATCAAGTCAAATACCTGATACCTCTCATTGTGTATACTTTTCCCATGTGCGGTGCATAGTGCAGCACGCATTGAAATAGGAAATTGCCACCACTGATTGATCATGTGTAGGAAGGGACACCTTACTGCACTGAAACAATCAAATATGCAAAGCCTTCACCTTTCTACCATGCAACAAGGGTGCCTACAGTGTATTTCGGCAGCTGAACTACTGCCAGTGCACTGGTAGAGGTCAGAAATGCCCATATCAAGGAGACATGGCACATTATTGGCCTTCACCAATCATTTAGGGTAGTGTAGAAAAGCACCTCATGCCCTGTCCTGTGCCACAGGTGTTTGCTAACTTGTCACATACATGGTAATACATCTCAAGCTATTATGCCACAGTTTGCATGATCTCTACATATACACATGCATGCTACCCAGGAAATTGTGACAACAGCTCGATGTGCAAGAGGGGTGTACCATGTCCAAGGGGAGGTTCACGTGCAACACACAGTGCACAACACCCGTCTTATGGCACACAACACACAAAATAGGTATGTACCCAACATGGTTCTAGTGCAGGTCAAAAGGTGTGGGATTAAGAGACAATGATTTCCAACATCACTCATTTTCTGGATGGGTGAACTGTAATTCCAGACAAACCCAACAATCACCATGCCCCTGAGGCACATTCTGTGATTGAAAGTGCACCACCACACAGCAATACAGCCATGCATGCAAACACAAACATACACAATGACAGATGCAAGTCAGAATCTCCCCTCTAATGATAAATACTGTGCAAGGCCATTTAGAAAGAAACACAAATGAAAGTCTGACACTGTTTCTCCCCTTCCATTGCAGTGGACCAAGGTTACAGCATCCAGCCATGGATAATGACCCATATGGAAACCCACATACAGATGCAGAGAAGGCTTACAATGACACACACAAAATGACCAGAAATGTGGTGGAGAGAACATTTGCCATCCTGAAATCCCAGTTCAGGTGCCTAGATCTATCTGGAGGAAGACTATTATATGCCCCACCCCTTGTGTACAAAATAATACTAATTTGTGCAATTTTACACAAAATCTGTGCTCACACCAATGTCCCCTTATCAACTCACCAACATCTTAGAAAGCATAACTAGGCCACAACAGTTGAAAAACAATTAGGAACACACTCAGGAACAACAAACAAATATATCCAATGCACTAATAAATGAATGTGTGGGTGAAATGTATGCATAGCCTGTTGTACAAATATTTTACAGTGCAACACATATCACACAAGTGTGTCTGGTTGACATTTGACTGCAGCCCTACAGAAAAAAACATGTGAAGTCTGCTGTTCAGATGTATGGCTTAGGTAGAACAAAAGTAGTCAGTACCAACAACAGTTGGTCAAATGTCTGCTATGTAACAAATCAGGGTCTGAATGTCACATTCACAGGTGACAACTTACAACATACCCCTCAGTGGCACTCACATATATGATTAATAGAGAGTTAAATACGAGGACAAAAGACCTGAATGTCTTGATCTTAAGACTTTATCCAGTGAGTATCTTGAATGCATGTCAACCAATGTCAAAACAAGTCACAAACCTTTGACAAACTGTATGTGTGAATAAGGGCACCAACATGTTGAAACATGCATGTTCTACTCCTAGCTGTCAGGAATATTCAAACAATCCAAATACACTTATAGTGCATGTGACAAAGAAGAGTGAATGAAGCTGTGTGTGAGTGCTCAAACCAATGTGGAAGGACAGTTGAGACACTCTCTACTTAACTTTGCCAGACAATATGTGGAGGTGACTCAGACACTACACAAGTGCTGTGGCTGGTGTTGAGAGATGTGTGGGGGTCAGTCATCTCACCTCGCAAACAATGCAAATGTTATGGCAAATATTGCTTAGCCTGTAGAAGGAGCAATGTCCTTTAGTAAAGTTCACATGTATGAATTATTATGACCGGCATGAAGGACGGGACAGTGAGGATAAGAAAGATGAGTAACAAGGAAAATCTGCAGAAACTGTGCCAGCAACGGTGACCCATAAACCTACATCATACAATCTTATTTCAATGTGTGTGAATGACCACACATTGTCAAATACTCAATGTACAGAACACATTATAGCCATGTAAGTCCATACATATGTTCACACACATTGTGTAGGACAGTAAATATCCCAGTCACATTGCCATCAAATACACCTGTGTGCTTGGCCAGAACAAAAAGTGTGACTAATCAAAAAAGTAGCAAATTATACTATCTGTATCCTGGTTCTGCAGACATGACCCTGTTCCACTAACTACCAATGACCTAGTAATGCATAAGAGGAACAAATATCAAATAATGAAACATAGTCATGTCAATACCTAGTAAATGATAAGATAAGTTCAACACAACCAACCTGTAAGTCCCTAGCAGATATTAGGGCAAGACTGACATCAACAACCTGTAAGTCCCTAGTGCATAATAGGGCAAGGCCAACATCAACAACCTGTAAGTCCCTAGTACATAATAGGACAAGGCTGACAACATTCTATAAGTCCCCAGATCATAATTGGGAGGGGACTTCAATTGTGCAGTTGGAGTTCTGCACTTGACGGTGCACTGCAGTGCCGAAATTAAACTTGAGGATGTCAACTCGCCCCCCCCAAATCCCCAGAGGGGGCTCCATCTAATCTGTACACAGTCAGGGGCCTGCTGCCCGTGCACAGTGAACTGTGCTGAGGGGGCCAACTTGATCTCTGGCCCACATCAACACCAGTGGGGGTATGGGGGCATTTAAAATGACACTGGTGCACTGATGAGTGGTATGCCCCCTTGTCTGTCAGCAGCCCTGCCATGAAGATTGTGTGCTGAAAGGGAAGTCCTTGCAAAACTACATGGTGAGTAATTGTCCAGTCAAAGTGTATGTGCTAACAAAATTTACATTATATTGGTGTGGTCTGTAACTTTGTGCATGGGCAGATGAAAGTATACAACATATGGCATGATGTTTGGGAAAAAACAACTCTGAACATTCAGATATAGTACACATGTATCTACATAGGGGAACATGTTAAACGCTGATATGAGCAAAGAGTTTTGCTACAATGGTGCACCATTACCCATGAAGAATTCCAAAGCTTGTAGAAGTTACATCCCTAAACACACCACTGTAGCAGGCATTACGGATCACACATGAAGAACACATTCCACTCATTAGCATTTCACATAAATACCAACCATGACACGTCAGTCCACCATATCCAAAAACTTGCATGTGTGGGGTACTGTAATTTACACATGTTGCATTACATCATAGGTCTGGTTTAGCGGCTCATAGACCACGCCAAGTCACCAGCATCCCTAGGTATACAGTTGTCAAGAGTATCATGTGCTTATACCTGTCTCACACATGGGCCAGCTTCAGAAGCTGTGTGGTGAAACAAACAGTGGAAATGTAAAAACTGTGTTGTGGAAGACCAGCAATGCAAGTTTACTCATATATGTACACTCACAATACACACATTGTACACATCTGAAGACATGCATGTGGGAAATTCTATAATGCACATGCACACCGGAACTCAATATCACTCCTCCCAAGCATCCCATAGACCAACATACATAAAGGACCACATTTCACAGTCTGCATAAAAAAATACAACGCATGCTGTCATTTTCATCCATTGCATATTCAAAAAATGATGCATCATACCTGCGCTTCTAAATTTAAACGTTCTGCACTGTCAGACATCCTAATGGCTGTCATGTGTAAAAAAAGGCGCATAATGCATGCGCCCAGGAAGTGATGCAATTGAATTTCCTTGCTGCACATGTGGAAAAGTGAAGTTACTTTCACTTTCCCTCTACAGTATTTTTGTCTGTGCTTGGGAGAGGTTGTGTGGTGCTCGTGTGAAGAGGGGACTTTTGTGAGTCTTTTGTGCTGTCTGTGTATTGTCGGCTGTTTGTTGCTGGGCTAGATACATTGGTTGGGGTAGTTGGGGGTAGTTTGGGTTATTTTGTTCTGGTTTTTTGTTTGCACTGGAGTTTGGGTGTAACATGTCAGGGAAGGGAAGGGCAAGGAGAATGACTGCAGATGAGCTGAGAGGGTTCATATGGGTAGTCTGCCATTATCTCCCCAATATGGTGACCATGGGTGAGCGTGTTATTCTGGGGTATAAGACAGGGGCACAGAAGCTGTGGTGGGGTCAGGTGCTCTCCCAGTTGACACACATCTTTGCTGTGGAGCACACAGACCACCACTTGAAGCTGAAGTGTTTGCTACAACCTGCATCCATGAGAAGGGCAGTAATTCACCGTCAGTCAGACAAATGGCTCATTCCTGTCTTTGTTGCCTGTGTTTAGCCAGAAGATTTTGAAGTGCACCAAAGCCAACACACATGTGACATGGTGCACAGGTACCTGGTTACCAGGCACAACTGTCCAAGTCCATCAAGGGCCTGGCCACTGTGGTATGTTGCATGGTCATGTACATGTGATGACAAACATGATGCAGGAGTATAGGTAGTCATGGATGAGTGTGTTCCATGAGTCATGTATGTTCAGAGTGACACAACAATGTGCTATGCTTGTGAAAATTGTCAGTGGACTGTCCTCTGCAAAACATTACCAATGTAGCTGAGACATGTACGTATGGTTCAAGCACATATCTATGCATGTTAGCCTTGTCTCCTGATGGCTGTCAAATAGACATGTTGTAGGGCTCACTTGAATATTCCCTAAACTAACTCTTCTATGTTCATTGGCAAAACAAGTGTAATGTGTAACATTTGTCCATGGTGTTCATTGTTCAACATTCACAGTGCTATGCCTCATGTAATGTCTTGCAGCTGGACCCACCCCCTACACAACTGGTGAGGTTGCAAGGTTTGGGGACCCCGATGCTACCAATAAGTGTCATCCTATATGTCTAATGTGTAGTGCAAGGGTTGTATGTGATGTTGTATGATGTGTTCAATGCCATGCAATAATTGCATGTGTGGCAATTGGGACACCATTATCCATCCTTGGATATTGATAGTATGTCAGATGCTATGCTGAGGATGTGGAGTACAACAAAGTGATGCACTGCTGGCAATGTGTACTGCAAAGGCCTTGTGATTGTTGGAAAAGGTATGTAAGTGGACAAACCCAGTGATGATAGTCAAGACATGTGCCAGAAGTGCTGGGTTGAAAACATGTATGTAAGGTGGCAATATGTTGGTCACAGTAGATGTTACTGCTCTGTGTGCCACACGTAGCACACAGTTACTCAGGGCATGTTAGGATTAAGGACCATGTGAATAGGCCACAAAAAGGCTTATCATGGAGCCCCTTGAAATGCCAGTGCTTCACTTTTTCTGCTACAAAAAGTGACATGTGCCAGTGGCTTTAAAAAAAGCATTATACCATACACGAACACTGAATTTGAGTTGCATACACATGTTTATACCCCATACTCCATGTTGGAAGTGGCAACATTGACAACCCATCCTCATAGATCTTGACATGTGGGTATGACATGAGGGATGTCCATACAAAATTGATATAAGACATGCCATTACTCTGTACATTTTCATAATGCTCAGGTCCTGAGAATGTCCAATGATGTGATGCAAACCACTCCACACAATGAACAGTATCAGCCAATGCTGTTTTCTAGATTACTGTGCAGATAAGATGTGGGGCATGCATACCTATCATGCTGACCTGATCTTATCGATTCATATACAGGAATTGGGCAGCATAGTGTGACACATTAAGTTGCATGTTTTTTTTTTGTCCTCATCTCACTGACCCGTGCCAATAGCGAGAGGATCAATTTTTAACCCAGATATCTAGCCCCCTAGTATCAACGGGCCATTACACCTGATGCTCTTTTCTATGGATCTCCTTATAGCCTTGGCAAATCCTTCCCCCCTCCGCCCAAAATCCTGAATGGACAGTAGGGCTAGGTGTACCGAGGGGGGGATCAGATATAATCATCGGACTTCATTAATAACTCAAGTAAGGTTTTAACAAGCATTTTCCCATCCCACCCACAAGACATCTCTTTTACTGATCGGCCCGGCTCTGTCCAGTTTATATAATCTATCTATCGAGTTCAGCCACTCCTGCACTGTAGGGGGTTGTGAACATATCCAGTTATGACAAATTTGCCGCCGGGCAATAAGCATCAAAAGAAACAAAAGACGTTGCTGTGATTGGTCTCTCATCTCACAAACCCCAAATAACACTAAAGCAGAATTCAATGTTATTTCTTCCCCAAATATCCTATTTAAGACATTCTGCACATGTACCCAATAATTAGCTAAGCCAGGACAATCCCAGAACATATGAATATCGTCTGCATCAGTGCCTTCGCATCGTGGGCATTTCTTCTGGATTTTACTTATGTGGGATAATCTTGCTGGAGTCCAATACACTCTGTGCAATGTAAACAAATGGTTCCTCCTCATTGCCGCTAATTTAACCGTATTCCAAAGAATAGAGCATGATTTTTGCCACATCGCTGTTATATCCATATTTGGGAACACCTCTCCCCATTTCTGGAGCGTGAGGGGGGATCCTCCTCAACTGCCTCCATCAAGGCTTGATACCAGACCGCAATTTCCTTAGGTAGAGGTCTCTGAATTAATTTCTCATCCCGAACAAGATCTACCAATTTATCCTTCTTGTAAGGATTTAATCCAGCTAGCCAACTGATAGTACTTAAATTTAGAGATGGACCCTCCTACCGTCTCCAGAAATGTGGCCCATGGTATCAAGTTCGCGCCCTCTATAATCTGTCCCCATCGTAGTATCCCGCTCGCCTTCAGTGGATTTGATAGTTTATCATGAAGGCATACCGGGGTACCAGGTGAGTCCCATATTGGAGCTGAGCCAGAGTAATAAGCTATCCGCAGTAGGTTGCGAATCTGTGACCAAATTTTACAGGCCTGCCGCAAAATCTTAAGTCTAACTTTTTTGAAAAACCTTGGGTGGCCAAATTTATACAAAACAATTTCGGCCCCTTCCTCCACATATGCAGTCAATGCTGCCCAGATTGGGGTATATTCTGACTTTTTATTTAAGAGAATTCTACTATTCCTAAATTGAAAAGCCAAATAATACTTATAAAAATCAGGTGTTGCTAGCCCCCCCGTTCCTTTCTCTTGCATAACTTTTTCCAAGAAATCCTTATTCCCTTTTGTGCCCAGACAAACAAGGACATGTCTCCCTGCAAATTTGTAAACCACTTGCTCTTAAATTCCAACGGGATAGTATTAAATAAAAAAGTGAATTTTGGCAGAATTATCATTTTCTAAATATTAGATCTGCCTATTAAAGACAACGGGAGAGCCGCCCATGTTCTAAGGAGTTTCTTGGCCTCTAAATGTATTTTCTCAAAATTTATCCTTGCCAAATCCCCCAGATCTTTTGTGATCTGGACTCCTAAATATCTGATTTCCTGTTTAACTAACCGGGATTCATATGACATGTCCCAACACATATTCTCTTTCTTCTCAACATTGACGTTATAACCTGACATTCTACCAAAACCTTCTATTGCCAATTTTATTGAGGGAAGTGAAAAAGGAAGATCCCTAGTGTAAATCATAAGATCGTCCGCGTATAGTGCAACCTTCTTCTCCCAGCTCCTACTCTGAAAGGGAAGAATTTCCCCGTTGTTTCTAAGCAGTGTTGCTAGCGGCTCAAATGTATAAGTCAAATAACAAAGGGTACAAGGGACAGCCCTGACGCGTCCCTCTGAAAATAGCTACTTCTTGTGAAAGCACATCATTAATCAGAATTCTCGCTGTTGGTGACCTATATAGTTCTTTAACTGCTCTAATAAAAGTAGTCCCTAATCCAAACCTTTCCTTAACCACCTGCAAAAATAACCAATTTACCTGATCAAATGCCTTGGCTGTGTCAAAAGTTATTATTGCAAGAGGAAGCCTCTCTGCTAAAGCCAAGTCCATTGCCGCCAATAAATCGTGAACTAATTCCTGTAGCTGTCTACCTTTAATAAACCCTTTCTGATCTGGATGGACTAGTCCCGGCACAACCTTCCCCAGCCTTTTGGATAACAAACTTGTATAAATTTTATAGTCTGAATTCAGTAGTGAAATAGGCCGATAAGAAGAGCACTGTGTTGGGTCCTTACGGGGCTTCAAAATCAAACAAATTACTGCCTCCGTCCAAGAGCTCGGTGCGTGCCCCCCTTCCAAGAGCATATGATTAAACAATTTCAATAAAACCAAAATTAATTCTTCCCTCAGTACCAAATATAGCTCGTTCGGGAGATCATCTGGGCCCGAAGCTTTTCCTCTCTTCAAACCCTTAAAAATATCAATTAATTCAGACCAGGTTACCTCTCCTTCTAAAATATGTAACGCTGAGCTCTCCAGACAATGCAGCCTAACCGTAGCCAAGAAATCTCTAACCTGCTCCTCAGAGTTCCGCAGCTCATCTGAATACAGGTCCTGAAAAAAGGAAACAAAAGCGGCTTCTATTTCTGATCCTTCTACACAAATCTGCCCAGTAGCCTTAGACCTAATTGAAGAGATATGTTTCTTTGAATGGTCAGATTTTACCTTCCAAGCTTGTAACTTACTGCACCCTTCCCGATATTCATAGTGCGCGTACTGACTAGCTTCCCATTTCTTTCTTTCTCGAGCTTCTAATAAATACTCTAATTTCAAGTAGGCTTCCTCATGTTGTCGTTCGAGTAACATTAATTGATCCCTATTCCCCGTTTCCTGCGCGGCTTGTATAGAATCCTGCAAAAACGCTATACTGGTCTCAACACTACATAATTTCTCTCTCTCCTCCCTGCGCCTAAATACAGCCACATTAATCAACCTCCCCCTTATATAGGCTTTGTATGCATCCCAAACTATTTGCAAGCTAGCAGACCCCTGATTCACTTAAAAAAACTCTATTGTATCCTTTCTTAATGTTTCAATGATCAGGTCATCCAATAATAATGAACGACATCGAAGCCTAGGAACTTGCGCCGTGAAGGAGAGATACAACTTAACGGCCGCATGATCTGATAGATGTGCCGGAGCATGTGCTATTGAGGAAACATTTCCTATCAAGCTATTCTGCAATAGAAAGAAATCTATTCTGGACTTATGCCCATATTTCTTGTTATGAAAAGTAAATCTGGGACCTACACCCCCCTTAACCTGCCACACGTCCACCAACCCCAGATCGGTTATCGCCTGTTTAACCAATAACCTACATCTAGGGGAATTAGCCTTCCCCCGGGTAGTGGATTTGTCCAAGACCAAAGTCAACAGTATATTAAAATCCCCGCCTAACACAACCGGGTATTTAGTTTTCAGAAGAAGATTATACAGTTCTATAAATGAAGTAGAATCATCCGTATTGGGACCATAATAACCTGCGATCGTGAGCCATAAACCGAAAAAACAAACCTCAGCCACCACCCATCTACCCTTTAAGTCAACATGCACCACCCCTATACATAATCCCTTCGCAATTTTTTCTTTAAAAAGAATAGCAACGCCTTTGATTGGGCACGACTGGTTGGTCACTATACCCCTCGATATCCACCTTGTATTTTTAAACACATTTTCCCATTCTTCTCGTGAGAGATGCGTCTCTTGTAATATAATCACATCCTCCTGCGCCTGCCTAAGAAATTCCAAAATCTTCCTTCTTCTACGCTTAACCCTGAGCCCATTGATATTCCATGAGCTTATTTTTAATAATAAGCCCTCCTGCTTACCCATCCTATAAAAAGAAAAAAAAATAGTTGGATCCTCCCCTTCTTAATTCGTAAAAGACCCATTTTGAGGACATTTATTTTTTTAACCTTTTTTCCCCTTATGCTCCCACACCCAAAACAGCAAATTCTCCAAACCCCTCCAAACCCCCTTATACCCCTACCCCAACCACCCATGGGAACCCTCCCTACTTTTAATAGGACAACCATTGTTTATCCCATAGAGCCCTCCGCACACCGGGCAATCTTCAATCATACCAATACAATTACATTATTGCGACGACTTTATCTGTTCTGTAAAGGCCCTAACCTCCTCTGGCTCCCTTATATTATGAGTTTTATTCTGCCACATAATCCGCAGGGCCACTGGAAATCTTAGCTGTACCGTTGCTCCCAAAGAGCGAAGGTCTTGCATTAATTTTCCCAGCTCCCACTGTCTGTCCAAAGTCGCTCTGGAGACATCTGGCCGAATTCTGAAGGACCAGTCATCCTTAACAAAATTTCCCACCTTCAAAACCTCAGACAAAATCTTCTCTTTTATTGAATAGGTGGCAAAGTTCACTAGGATTCTTCTAGGGGATTTCCTTCCCGCATTCTTTTTGAACGGGTCTCGGTGTATCCTTTGAATGTCGTCCTCCAGTTTCAGATGCGCTAGACCCGGCATTGCATATTTTATCAATGATACCAAATAATCCTTGAGGTCTGCTCCTTCCGCCCCCTCCGGTACTCCAAGAACTCTAATATTGTTTCTTCTCATGTTGTTCTCCAAAAACTCTAGTTTATCCTGTAGAGCCTTCTCCCCCCGCTTAAGATACACAATATCTTGAGAGTTGGCCAGCACCTGACTTTTCTGCTGCTCCATGGCCTCCTCCACCTTGCCAACCCGTTCTGTTAACTGATTGATCTTAGTCTCCAAAATCATGCACGCTTCTTGTATCTTAGCCTGATTGTTTTCAGAGATCTCGAACTTCTCCCGAATGTCCTTCGTAAGGAAAAGTAAGAGCTCATATACTCCCCCATTCCTGGGCTCCAAGAGGGCTGAAGCGTTAGGCTCCGCAAGGGGCCCCTGTACAGACAAGGAATCTTCCTTGCCCCTTAAAGAGCTACCCCCTATTGTAGTTAACTGGGTCATCTGTGCCTCCCACTGCACCAGGGAGTCCCGCTCCAATACAGCTGAGCCCTCTGAGGCCGGTTGTGATTCCATAGGAGCCGGGGAAATCTCACTTATTTCCTCCACGCCTGACTGGAAGTATTTAGTTATTGACCCTGGGGTAACACTTTTTCCCCCTGAGCCTCCTCTCGTATTGTTCTCCAGCTCTCCCAGACTCTCCTTTGCTCTAGATTGACCTCTCCTTTTGGTTGAACATATATTGTCCATAGTTATATTGCACTCCCGCCCTCGAGATCCCGGCTTCCCTTTCCGTATTGTCCCCAGCTTACCAGTACCAACCTGAGGACCTTTCAAATAATGCTTAACCGCTGACATTAAAGCTGGAGCAGTTATCTCTCCCCCTTGGTTCTTTACTTCTGTTAAGTCTGCTCCCGAAAGTGATCTTGGACCTCGAAGACTGCACCTAGCGGTGTAGAGTCTCAACTAGGCACACGCCCCTTATCGCCTCACTCCACACACCTGAAGTTGAGCAGAACCTCCTGCACCTCTCTCCGCGTAAACCATCATTTGCGCCTTTTCCTGCCGCGTCCGCGGCCCGAACCAAGATATGTGCCAGATTTAAATATGGTGAGTAACACCCTCTCACTGTTTATCTAGCAAGCAGAGAGGGAAGGAGAAAAGGCTTTCCTGAACTCTCCCCCCCCTACAGCAGCTAGGCTCACCTTGGGACTTCCACTTGGTTAGAGAGACGATACTTCCCAGTCTATGTCCCCTTAGAAGAAGTCTTACCTTCAGGATATCAGGTACTGCCCAAAATAGCCCGTCTGTAAAGCTCCAGAACTCAGAGAAACCAACCCCTCTGATGGGCTTAAGAAGAATATCCGGAGGCTGGATTTTAACAAAAAAATATCCGAAAAGCAGAGAAGCGCATTTACAGTGCTCACAGATAGTTTTCTCCGTGCTCCTGAGTCGCCGGCACTCGCGCTGCCTCTGCGCGTCCGGCGAGCCCCTCCTCTTCCTCTGCGTCGCGTCGGCTCTCCTGGTGCGGAGGACTCGCGGCTCAGCTTCCTAGCTGGCCGCCATGTTACCCGTGTTCTCCCCCCATTATTTAACACTGAATTTGAGTTGCATACACATGTTTATACCCCATACTCCATGTTGGAAGTGGCAACATTGACAACCCATCCTCATAGATCTTGACATGTGGGTATGACATGAGGGATGTCCATACAAAATTAATACACAATGAACAGTATCAGCCAATGCTGTTTTCTAGATTACTGTGCAGATAAGATGTGGGGCATGCATACCTATCATGCTGACCTGATCTTATCGATTCATATACAGGAATTGGGCAGCATAGTGTGACACATTAAGTTGCATGTTGTCATGGCACAGCCCATCATGTAGTGAGCTGAGTGGATATTGGAGTTGGTTCATACATCTCTGTACCACATTAGTAATACACCCTACATGCTCACATTCAATACTCATCACATGTAGATTCAATGCAGCACTGTGTCCCGACATCTGTCCTTGCCATATCAGGCACATATGGGCTTCTTTACAAGCCCCTTGCGCTGCCGGTGTGTCACTTTTTATATGGAAAAAAGTGATGCTCGTGTGACGCTCCAGAGGCACCAGGGGCTTGCAGAGAAGCCCCATAGTTTGTTGAGTCCACATTTAAGTTGCAGGCCTTGTTCAAATGAGTGTGGTATATGTCAACGGATCTCGGGTAAATGACGTATGCAGAGGGACATTCATGAGCTATCCAGTATGATGAGTGTGATTAACCATGGTCACATGACTGGTGTATAGGATGAGTATGGTGAATGTTTGCTTGGTTACTGGGAGATATAAAAAGCTTGTGCGCTGGTAGTGTGCAACATTGTTTCCTTTGACACCTTGGACATGAACAATATGTAGAAGATGGTTGTGATGCAGATGTGTTTAAACCTTTGCCTTGATGATAGTATTTTGAGTTGTGGTGGCCAACGTGTGTGATTTGAAGTTGCTGTTTCTATTGCATGCTTGCTTTTCCTCTGCCCAACTCATAATTTGATGACGTTTCCTTCATGCTTCATCAGCCACCATGAATTCAGCACAGACGTATGCTTTAGAGAAGCGTGCAGAAAGGTATCAGCACATCCGTGCTATTGAAAAAGGATATCGGAGGATGGGCCAGCATTATACCAGTGAGAAAGCATTGGGGTCCTGGCGGGCTTTCTCCATGGAGGACCTCCCAAACAGCCAGCACCCAAACACTAGGAAAGTCAGTGATAAAGGACAGGGGTGGCTCTGCAGGTTACAAACCCTCTACCTCAAGAGTCCCTACTCCAACACCATCACGTCCCCAGTCAGGACCTCCACTCATGGCTACATCATTTGAGCAGTAAATGTGCCAATATATTGCAGACCTCAAGTTGAGGATGGACAAATTGGAGGATAAAACTGAAAATATGTACAAAATGCTCTGCTACATTAAGAGGAAAGTAAAGAGGTGCTGAATTTGGACCCTCCTTGCTCTTGTTACCCTCCCTTCCCCTTGTTTTAAATGTTTATTGATAGTATGGGTATTAGTTAGTTAGGCTTAGTTCAGTTAGCGTACTGTTATTACATAGTTTTCATTCTTAGGGGGTGGGTATTTGTGCTTTAACTCTTCTTGGGTGTTTTTAGGGGGGTGGATTAGGTTTTTGGTATGTGTATTAAACAATAAAAAATAAAAAATAAATAACATTTAGACAAATACAAAAAATGTATATTTGTTTAGACTAAGGTCCTCATTATGACACTGGTGGTAAATCCTGCTTACCGCCACAGTGACGGCCGCTAACATACTGCTGTTGTGGCGAATATCCGTTTGCCATATTATGATACACACACACCAATCCGACAGAATACAGCCACATAAACAAATCTGCCAGCCCAAACGTCAGTGATAAATTGGCGGCCCCAACGTTCATAGCGTTACGCCAAAAGAACAACGCCCATCACATTATGACCCACGAATCACCACAGGGGACATTCAACATCGGTAAACCATTGGTGGTCATACCGCCGCACCCAGAATGGACACCCACATACGAAACAGCACCACATTGGCCAATACTAAAGACACACACCTGACACCCATACATACACCACACCCACGCCAGTATAAAACACACACCCACATCACCAACAACCCTTTACAAACAACAATTACTGCCAGGAGATTGACACAAAACAGCACAGAGACAACCAGACACACACACCGCTTACACCCATGCATCCCTCACGCACCCCACATCACACATCCCACCACATTACTCAAACACTCTCACCAACACACACCACACAACACACATGCCCCCACAAAGGCACCCGTGTTTCATTGATGAGGAGTTAAGGGTCATGGTGGAGGAAATTATATGGGTAGAGCCACAGCTGTTTGGAGCACAAGTACAGCAGATTTTCATTGCAAGAAAGATGGAGCTATGGTGGAGAATCATGGACAGGGTGAACGTCGTGGGACAGCATCCAATAATAAGGTACGACATCAGGATGAGTTGGAACGACCTACGGGAGAAGGTACATTCCATAGCAGCAAGGCACCAGCTTGCCATACAGAGGACTGGTGGTGGACTCCCACCTCCTCCCCCACAGCTCAAAGCATGGGAGGAGCAAGTCTTGGCAATCCCGCATCCTGAGGGACTCACGGGAGTAGCCGGATGACTGGACACTGGTAAGTCAACAATTACCACTTATCACCTCCCATACCTGCATGTCATCTCACACCCATCACTCCACTCCATCCCACATACTGCACCTACACATATGACTAACCCCAATGCAAAGCCCTGCATGCTATAATAATGCATGGACATCCCTCCCAGCCCTGCATGGACACCCATCACCAAAGCATGCACAAAATAGGGAAACCAACAATCACACAATACATCACCATACACAAGCAAAAGGTGGCTGGGCAACTGTTAGGGTTTGTACACAGCAAAGAGCATGTCCCCTCTCACTGCACTAGTGGGTTCTGTAATAGCTCCCTTTTAAACTTACTATTGAAAGCCTTTCTTGTTATCTCACCTCCCCCCCCCTAGGCTTCTGTGTATATTGTTTAATGTGCTGTTTTGTTTACACATTGGGCCTTGCTTTTACCAAGGCTTCTTTAAAACACTCCTCCCTAGGCCATGTGTTAATCCAACTCATTTGCATAATAACTGAAACTCTGCACACCTTTCAAGAACATGTGCAGCATGTGAGGACCACACCCAGCTCTTCAAACCACACCCAGCTCTGCACACCTTCCAAGAACATGTGCAGCATGTGAGGACCACACCCAGCCCTTCAAACCACACCCAGCTCTTCGAACCACACCCAGCCCTGTCTATAAAAGGCATCCCCCGAGCCTCACCCAGTGCTTGTGCTCGTCTACCTCCCGCTTACCTGAGAACAGATCCCTCGGCGCTGGCACTCCTGCTCTTTACAGACTTTCTTTGACTTCAATGGGCGCAGCTGCTGGCTCTTCCTTCTTCTGGTTTCCGGTTCCTCCTTGCCTCAGCCTCTCTCCTACGAGTAACCTGCAAAAGAGAAAGAAGACAAGGTTAGACTGATCAGTATCTCTTGCCAGCAACAAGTAAGTGCAAAACTTTTTATTACCTGAGGGAGCTTTGACGGCAATTTCTGGATTTGTGTATAGACAGTTTGAGGCGAAGTGCCTTCCACGAGCATTGTGATTCAGGCTCTTTGTTGCAGGAGTATTTTGCAGGACTTTGTGAAGCGGACATTGTTTTTTTTCATGGAACTTTTGGGAATCGAACAGTGGAAACCATTGACAGCAAGGCAAACAGTAAATCAAGGACTTGCACAAATTACATGCTGTATTTTGATGTAAAAGTACAGTATTTGTTTTATAAAAGATTCTGGAAATATGCGAAAAGTGAGTCTGCTATTGGGAATTTAGGCTTTAGTTATATTATGATGAATGTTTGATATTGGTAATTCTGATAATGGTATTTGTTTAATGTTTTAGAAGCTTTACAGTAATAGAAAACACATCCCAGAGCAGTAACACATTCCAAACCTGGAAACTAGAGACCAGGATCCAAGAGGTACTTTTAGAAGAGAATTTCTAATAAATAAAGGGATAGTTAGGAGCCCATTTAGGAATAGGTTGCACTTATCTGTTCTTTGTTTATGTTTCATTAGGCACCAGTTTCTACAGAAGTCAGAAAGGGCCGCAGATTTGTGCAGCACTTCAACAGTGGAAACGCAAGAACGGTGTTGTCTCTTTTTTTTTTATTTTATCCACTTCCCCCCTTCCCTTGAGCTTCTGTTCTTAGTGCACTGTTTTAAAAAACTAGTGTGCTGGAACAAGCAGTTTCAGGGTGGGGTCGGATTGTCTTCAACCTCCATCAGAACTGAACAAGAACTCAGGTGAGCTGGGCTTTGACAGAAGCACAAGCCTTAAAAAATTTCAGTTCTGGTGGACGATGAATACCGGGGAAGAAATAGAGGGCATTGACGTCACGGATATGGCGCAGGCCCTAAATGAGGACTTGGCTCATAATGAATCAGTGTCTGGCATCTTGCAACATATGCAAGAGGAAATAGAGAGATTAAAGATGGAGAATACCTCTTTAAAACAGGATTTAAGCAGGTATAAATTTAGGGGATCTCAGTGGAACACAGCTTCTACGCCTTTGTTTAAAACCTCCTCAGAGACAGGGGCGCCATCAAAACATACAACTTTGCCTTCCCCAGTTGAGGTTACTGTTAATGTTCCTAATGTTGTGCCCTTAGCAGCACCTGAACGTTTTCATGGAGATAGTAACAAATTCCATGTTTTTATCAATCAATGTCAATTACACTTCATTTGTAAGCCACAACAGTTCCCTACTGATGATACGAAAGTGGCATTCGTCTTGTCTTATTTGGGTGGCACAGCAGCCAATTGGTCAATTCCTTTCGTGGATAGAGATGATCCCATCCTCCATAATTGGAATCAATTTAAACGTACCATGACCAGCCTTTTTGCAAAACACACTTTCATGCAGGCAAGTGATAATGAGCTTTTAAATCTTAAACAAGGTAACAAGGATTTATTGACCTATCTCACTAGTTTTAATCGTTTACTCACCGAGACACAGTGGCCAGAAGAAAAGCGTGTCTCCCTTTTTTATAAAGGTTTGAGAGACGAGTTAAAAGACGCGCTGGCTCATATCGTTGATTTGCCAAAAGACTATTCGGACTTTGTAGATTTAGTTGTGAAATTAGAACATAGACTAGGAGAAAGAAAGAGAGATAAATACAAACTGGAATCACGGTTAACTTTTATTAGACACGAGAAGAAAGACACAGATAATAAACTCCCTGAACCAGAGCCTATGCAAATAGGGACCCTCAGAGGTCCACTCACATCAGAGGAAAAAGAAAGAAGGAGAACATTTCAATTATGTTTATATTGTGGCAGGGCAGGTCACTTTGCCAGAGAATGTCCAGTAAAGCCTAAAACTCCACGAAAGGGTGCTGTTTCCTCCACCTCCTCAACTGAATCGGGAAACGATTAAGCTCGACAAGGGGAGAGGTTACTTGTTCGAGAAAACATCTTAATCAAACCTCTAATGCTGCAGCCTTCAGGGTACCGCACATACCTAGACATTTCATAATTCAGGTCGTTTTAATTGTTACTACCCAAGTGAGGCATTCTCTCCCTGTCCTACTGGACTCAGGCGCGACAGGAAATTTTGTGGATAATAAGTTAGCTGAAATCTTAGGACTTCCTATGTGCCTAAAGCCTTGTCCAGAAGCAGTATGTGCAGTGGATGGGTCAGAATTGACCTCTGGATTAATCACAAAACAAACAAGTCCACTTGTTATGGTCTGTCAGAACGGGCACACAGAGGTGATTAGCTTTGATCTGATAGATACTCCTAATTTTGGTTTGATTCTCGGGGTACCCTGGTTAACAACTCATAACCCAAAAATTGATTGGGTGAATAGAACTGTTACTTTGGATTCCTCTTTCTGTAGAACCAATTGCTATCAAGAAGCAGGTACAGAACAGAGCACAGTATTACACTGTGCTAGTGTTACACAAGATGAACCAAGTCTCCCTCCTGAATATTCTGACTTTAAAGACGTCTTTGATCCAGTAAAGGCTAGTGTGCTGCCCCCACATCGGTCTTATGACTGCCGTATAGATCTTATCCCAGGGGCCCCTTTACCTAATAACAGAGTATATGCTTTGACTGACGAAGAAACCAAATACTTAAGATCCTACCTAGATGACCTACTACAGTCTGGGTTCATCCGTCATTCCACATCTCCAGTGTCATCTCCACTCTTTTTTATCCCGAAGCCGGATAAATCCCTGCGCGCGTGTATCGATTATAGAGGACTAAATAAGGCTACAATAAAGAATAAATATCCTCTTCCTCTAATACCTGTGTTGTTGGATCAATTAAGACATTCTACTGTATACACTAAACTAGATCTGCGGGGAGCTTACCACCTGGTCCGAGTAAAAGAGGGGGATGAGTGGAAGACAGCTTTCAAGACAAAGTTTGGTTTATTTGAGTACACAGTAATGCCCTTTGGGTTATGTAATGCCCCTGCGGCCTTTCAGTTCTTTATAAATGAGGTCCTACACGAATTCCTCGACGTTTGTGTCATAGTATACATAGACGACATCCTCATTTACTCTAAGAACTCAGAAGAACATACCCAACATGTTCGTGCAGTATTATCAAAGTTAAAAGAAAATCATCTTTTTGCTAAGTTAGAAAAGTGTACTTTTAATGTCAACAAGGTGGACTTTTTAGGATACTGCCTGTCACCTCAAGGAATAACTATGGATGTAAAGAAAACCAGTGCTATTGCTGATTGGCCAGAACCATCCTCTGTAAAAGATATTCAGAAATTTCTGGGTTTCGCCAATTTTTATAGGAGGTTTATTGCACATTTTGCAGACATTGCGGCCCCAATAACTACCTTGTTGCGGAAAGGGCAACAATTTCTTTGGACTGATGAGGCGGCACACGCCTTTCAACTCCTAAAACAAAAGTTCTCTTCAGCCCCAATTCTGAAACATCCTGATCCTGACTTGCCCTTTTTTGTTGAAGCGGATGCTTCACAAGTAGCTTTAGGAGGAGTTCTCTCTCAACGAGATGCAGTAGATGGCCAGTTACATCCTATAGCCTTCTATTCCAAAAAGTTATTGCCAGCTGAACAAAATTACACTGTGGCTGAAAGGGAACTACTAGCTATCAAAGTAGCCTTTTCAGAATGGAGGCACCATTTAATGGGAGCCAAGTACCCAGTTACAATCTTTTCTGACCATAAGAACCTACAGTTTTTTGGATCACTTAAAGCACTAACACCACGTCAGATGCGCTGGTTAAATTTTTTTAGCACATTTGACTTTGTTATAACCTATAGACCAGGTGCACAACAAATTCAATCTGATGTGTTATCTAGATACGGACATACCTCAGACATGAAACAAGATAAAATAGGAGAACCCATTATTCCTCCCCAAAAGTTGTTGGCACCAGTACAACAGAAGGATTTCATCACAGATCTATATAATGCACACATGCAAATAGCACCTCAGGATTGGTTAAAGGATTCCCATAACACAATACAACGAGGTTTATTGTATCACGACAACATGCTGTTAGTGCCCACCTCTGAATTACAAACACAGGTGATAATTTGGCATCACGCCTCACCGTTGGCAGGTCATCCTGGTTGGTTAAAAACCCTGGAAAATGTGCAAAAACACTTTTGGTGGGACACTATAAGAAAGGACATTAAGCAATTTGTCACTACCTGTCCAATTTGTGCAAGACATAAATCTTCTCATAAGGCTCCTGACGGCTTGTTAATACCAATGCCAACACCCAAACAACCTTGGCACACTGTGAGCGTAGACTTTATTGTAGGTTTACCACCTGTAAAATCCTTCACAACAGTGTTGGTTATAGTGGATTTTTTATCTAAAATGGCACATTTTGTACCATTACGGAAATTACCCACGGCGGCAGATTTTGCCGATATTTTTATAAGGGAAATTGTGCGTTTACATGGTTTGCCAAGCAAAGTGGTGTCAGACCGAGGGAGCCAGTTCAACTCAAGATTTTGGAAAAAATTATGTGAAAAACTGAAAATAGATGTGGCCTTATCCACTGCTTTCCACCCAGAGACAGATGGACAGACTGAACGACTGAACCAAACCTTACTTCAAACGCTACGTTGTTTATTGGCTGATTATTCTAGTGAATGGTTGGAAGCTCTTCCTGTAGCAGAGTTTGTTTATAATAATACTGAGCATTCAGCTCTACTTTGCTCACCATTCTATTTCTTGCAGGGGTATCATCCAAGAGCTATACCCATTTTGTTAGAAGATTCCCTGTTGCCTACAGTAACGGATAGACTAACGAGGTTAGGTGACATACAAGACAAAGCCAGGAAACATTTATTAAAGTACAAGGAAAGCATGAAAAGACAAGCAGACAAACACAGGTCTGAGGCCCCAATGTATAAAATTGGTGACAAGGTATGGCTCTCCACAAAAAACCTAAACATAGAGGGATCCCGAAAGCTGCAACCACGTTTCATTGGACCCTTTAGTATAACTGCCATAGTAAACCCGGTAACAGTAAAATTAGATTTACCAAAAGAATATCCAGTACATTCTACATTCCATGTGTCCTTGCTTAAGCCGTACAACTCAAAAACCCGACCTGAACCACCACCTCCACCCATACCAATTAAGGGAAATCTGGAATATGAAGTGAAAAGCATAAAAGACTCAAAAAGAATTAGTGGACGTCTGTTTTATTTAGTAGAATGGAAAGGATATGATGAATCTGAGAATTCATGGGAACCAGCATCATATGTACATGCCCCACAGCTGATTAGACAGTTTTATTTAAAAAATCCAGGAAAACCCCGTCCTGTAGGAGGGCCTTTGAGGGGGGCAACTGTTAGGGTTTGTACACAGCAAAGAGCATGTCCCCTCTCACTGCACTAGTGGGTTCTGTAATAGCTCCCTTTTAAACTTACTATTGAAAGCCTTTCTTGTTATCTCACCTTCCCCCCCCCCTAGGCTTCTGTGTATGTTGTTTAATGTGCTGTTTTGTTTACACATTGGGCCTTGCTTTTACCAAGGCTTCTTTAAAACACTCCTCCCTAGGCCATGTGTTAATCCAACTCATTTGCATAATAACTGAAACTCTGCACACCTTTCAAGAACATGTGCAGCATGTGAGGACCACACCCAGCTCTTCAAACCACACCCAGCTCTGCACACCTTCCAAGAACATGTGCAGCATGTGAGGACCACACCCAGCCCTTCAAACCACACCCAGCTCTTCGAACCACACCCAGCCCTGTCTATAAAAGGCATCCCCCGAGCCTCACCCAGTGCTTGTGCTCGTCTACCTCCCGCTTACCTGAGAACAGATCCCTCGGCGCTGGCACTCCTGCTCTTTACAGACTTTCTTTGACTTCAATGGGCGCAGCTGCTGGCTCTTCCTTCTTCTGGTTTCCGGTTCCTCCTTGCCTCAGCCTCTCTCCTACGAGTAACCTGCAAAAGAGAAAGAAGACAAGGTTAGACTGATCAGTATCTCTTGCCAGCAACAAGTAAGTGCAAAACTTTTTATTACCTGAGGGAGCTTTGACGGCAATTTCTGGATTTGTGTATAGACAGTTTGAGGCGAAGTGCCTTCCACGAGCATTGTGATTCAGGCTCTTTGTTGCAGGAGTATTTTGCAGGACTTTGTGAAGCGGACATTGTTTTTTTTCATGGAACTTTTGGGAATCGAACAGTGGAAACCATTGACAGCAAGGCAAACAGTAAATCAAGGACTTGCACAAATTACATGCTGTATTTTGATGTAAAAGTACAGTATTTGTTTTATAAAAGATTCTGGAAATATGCGAAAAGTGAGTCTGCTATTGGGAATTTAGGCTTTAGTTATATTATGATGAATGTTTGATATTGGTAATTCTGATAATGGTATTTGTTTAATGTTTTAGAAGCTTTACAGTAATAGAAAACACATCCCAGAGCAGTAACACATTCCAAACCTGGAAACTAGAGACCAGGATCCAAGAGGTACTTTTAGAAGAGAATTTCTAATAAATAAAGGGATAGTTAGGAACCCATTTAGGAATAGGTTGCACTTATCTGTTCTTTGTTTATGTTTCATTAGGCACCAGTTTCTACAGAAGTCAGAAAGGGCCGCAGATTTGTGCAGCACTTCAACAGTGGAAACGCAAGAACGGTGTTGTCTCTTTTTTTTTATTTTATCCACTTCCCCCCTTCCCTTGAGCTTCTGTTCTTAGTGCACTGTTTTAAAAAACTAGTGTGCTGGAACAAGCAGTTTCAGGGTGGGGTCGGATTGTCTTCAACCTCCATCAGAACTGAACAAGAACTCAGGTGAGCTGGGCTTTGACAGCAACACCAACGATAGAGGGAAGCCAGGGAAGTGCAATATGTCACAGACATGATGCATAATACATCACTTACATCCCCTCAGGTACCCCAGCCAATGTCAGCGTAGATGAGGTGTCACAACTATTCAGTCCCCCAACAGAAGATGCCCCCAGTGATGTTAGTAATTCTGGATTTCAAGATCTGGATGACCTACCGGGCCCATCAGGGTCCACTGGACAGCTGATCACCCAAGCCCACTCACAGTCCACAACAGAGCCTCCCCTATCAGGATCCAACACCACAGCACCCACCCAGCGTACCCACACCTCTGGCCCTAGGACACATCAATCAGCAGTGTGCCCACCTGTACAGGGACCCCAGGCCACACTTCATACCCAAGACTGTCAGGGACCTGGGGTCAGTGGCAGTGGGCACACTGTTCAGGGGACAGAGGCACAGGCCAACAGGGACACTGGGAGGCCTGCTGTGTGTCAGGGGGAGGACAGGACCAGGGAACCGACTCTTCAGGAGACAATCTCCGAGATCCTGGGAGCCTACCAACATTCCCAGGACACGATCATCCAGATCCTTGACAACATGCAGGAGAACAGGCGGCTGCAGGAGGGACAGTATCAGGGGATCAGGGAGGACTTGCAGGCCATTAACACCACCCTGATCTCCATAGCAGGCGTGCTGGCAGACATGGCTATCATCATGAGGGAGGAACAGCACACCAGCGGGCCCCTACCACTAGCTAGTCCATTGACCAGCCCTCCACTTCCACTGCAGCTAGTGGGTAGGAGGCCCCCCACAGGACCCACAGGCCATCAGCACCCTCCCCCAGCAGAAGGTGAACCACCCCACAAACATTCCCTGCGAACC
Organism: Pleurodeles waltl; assembly: GCF_031143425.1. Lineage (NCBI taxonomy): Eukaryota > Metazoa > Chordata > Amphibia > Caudata > Salamandridae > Pleurodeles > Pleurodeles waltl. Next base: position 1,137,917,559 of record NC_090440.1, read on the forward strand.
AGACAGAAGCCATAGACACTTGCCAAGACCACCGCCAGGAAATGAGACTCCCCTGATTGTCCCAGTTATATCCCACTCAGTCACCTTGTCCACTTTGAACTGCCTTTGCTCCCCTTCCTATGGCCCCTTGGACACTGCACCTGTGCAACAAACAGACTGGAACAATACTCTGGACTTTCCTCCATCATCACCCCATTCCATTGCACTTTCCCCTCAATTTCTTAGCACTTCAATAAACACCCTTGAACACAACTTGACTACTAGTGTTTTATCATTTATGGAAACAGTCACATCTTGTGCAAATGAACTGTACACTGCGAGAGCATAGAAATAATGACCTGTAGCTGGCTGTGGTCAGCACATCAGTACACAGTTGTTATATCACCAACATCTGTAAAATGACAAACCATAGGTGACAATACATTGAGATGCAAAGAAAATTAAATCCATCATGCTGCAGCCATGCAGAATGCACCAATAGTCATAGGAATGTGCAGTTGCACTGTCTCACCTGTGTGTCATTTGAAGTACTGACGGATAACTGATGTTCTGTTGTCCTCATCTTCATCCTCAGTCTCTTCATCCCTACTTTCCTCAGGGCCTACTGCTGCCACTGGGGCATCTCCAGACTCCACCTCCTGCAGAAAAGGTACATGGCATCTGAGGGCCAGGTTGTGCAACATGCAGCATGCCACTATTATCTGGCAGACCTTCTCGGGTGAGTAGCACAGGGATCCAACTGTCAGTTGGAGGCACCTAACCCTGGTCTTCAGGAGGACGAAGGTCCTCTCGATGATCCGTCTGGTTCGGTTATGTACCTCATTTTAAAGTTCCCCAGCCCCTGTCCCGGCATTCCTCACAGGGGTCAGGAGCCACAATAGGTTTGGGTAGCCAGAGTCACCTGCAAGTATTGAAGGACCACATTTAGCCTCACAGAATCCTATGGGGTTAACACCAGAAGGCATACACTAACATACAGTGGGTGGGAACCAAGGCTCACCTATTAGCCACACCCTGTGCCTCTGTAGTTGGGCCATCACATTTGGGATGCTGCTATTCCTCAGAACAAAGGCATCATGCACCGACCCAGGATACTTAGCATTGAAGTGGGAGATGTACTGGGCCACCAGGCACACCATCTGCACATTCAGTGAGTGGATCTCTTACGATTCCTGAACACCTGTTCATTCTGGCGGGGGGACAAGCGCAATATGTGTCCCGTCAGTCGCCCCAATAATATTGGGGATATGCCCCATTCCATAGAATCCGGCCTTCACAGTGGCCAAATCTTCCACCTGGGGGAAAGAAATGTAGCTGTACATGTGTCTCACGAGGGCACACAAAACTCTTGCCAGCATGATTGAGAACATTGGCTGTGACATTCCTACTGCCAAGCCCACTGTCACTTGGAAAGAACCAGTTGCCAAGAAATGGAGCACTGATTGCACTTGCACAAGAGGGGGGGATCCCAGTCGGATGACAGATAGATGTGATCAGGTCTGGCTCCAATTGGGCACGCAGCTCTGTGATTGTGACCCTGTCCAGTTTATAAGTGAGGATAATGTGCCTGTCCTCCAGTGTAGCTAAGTCCACAAGGGGTCTGTACACGGGGGTATGTCTCCACCTACTATTTATCTGCAGCGATCGGTATCTAAGGGACACAAGAGTGAGTAGGCTTTCATAATTGGAACACTGGAACCACAACTTCTGTATACTTTGTGCACTCATTAAATGGGACAGTGTTAATGGCGAGTTATGTGCCAATCTAATCTGTGTCGCAGTTAACGTCGATATGACTGTCTCCCCCTTTGAAATGGCGACCGCCTGTTCTATATGTAGGGACAGGTGGAAGTGAGGTAATTCCGCTGACATTGAGCGTCATGGCAGAAGGAAGTGAGGCACCGCCGTGCAATTCCTCATTGGATAATATGGGGTTCTATGGAGTACAGTGGCCATTAGGGATCTGCGCCGGCGACGACGATGTACACCGCCGCGGAACTGACTGCCATTTTCTATTTGATTCCTCACTTGTTTCCTGACTTTCAACAGGAGAACACCTACACTGCGTGTGCTGCTGTGACCTGTGTCTGGAACCCACCATGGCCCGTGTGTCTGGGGAAAGGGCATCTGCCTTCACTTTGGAGGAGTTGGAGCGACTGGTGGATGGGGTCCTACCCCGGTACGGACTGCTGTATGGGCCTCCAGACCAACAGGTGAGTACACATTGGACACAACGCATGTGGGGAGGATGCATGGGGATGTGTGTGCAAGCACGTGTCATTGTCGGGGTGGGTGGGATGTCTTGTGGTGGTGTACATGGTGTGCGCCGGACAATGTGTGTGCCAATGGTGATGGGCACACACATTACACAGTATGGTGGGCTATTTGTGTGACAGGCTGGACTGTTTGTTTAATGGTGTTCATCTGTCTGTATTGCCTCTGCAGGTTAGCGTTTATCAAAAGAAGGAATTATGGTGTGCCATCGCCAAGGACGTGCGGACCCTGGGGTCTATGGCAGGCAGAGCACCCACTGTCGAAAACGGTGGGAGGACCTGAGACGCTGGGCATGGAAGACTGCGGAGGCCCAGCCGGGAATGGCCTCCCAACGAGGAAGGGGTGCCCGTCAGAACCTGACCCCCCTGATGGCCTGCATACTGGTGGTGGCCTACCCTGAGCTGAATGGGTGCTTGAGGAAATCACAGCAGCCACAAGGGGGTGAGTACTGTATGTATCATTCCAAAATTTGGCAGGTGGGGTGTGATCCGGGTGGTGGATGTGAGTTTGTGGGTGCCCCTAAGGCCAGGCCAGACATTGCAGCCTGGGTCAACTCTAGGGTAATGGGTATATATCAAATGCAGGCAACCTAGCTTGTTAGCATTCCAATTCAGCCATGACTTCGTGAGTACCAGGAGGGGTGCAGTTGGCGGTGTGTGGCCCTTATCTTGCATTAGCATCTAGCCATATCACTGGCAGTGCAATGCATAGTGCTTAAGCCTACTCCCTGTGTGTGACAGTGCTGTGCATGCCAACTGTGGTGTTGGTACAGTCATTGACCCAGTGTTTCCTTTCTCACTTCCCCCCCTTTTTTGTTCTGTCATCCTGTCCCTGTGTGCATTAGCATCATCTGGCGGAGGAGCAGGGGCACCTGCGAAAGAGGGAGCTGCATCCCACAGGACCCAGGAGGCAGAGTCCACTGACACCGAGGGAACCAGTGGGACGTAGGGCGAGGGGACCACCACGGCGGAGACAGGAGGTGGCAATACAGACTCTGATACCTCCTCTGATGGAAGCTCCCTGGTGGTGGCGGACACCTCTGTGACCACCCCAGCTGCAGGTACAGCCACCACCCCGTACTAGCACCGCCCTCCCAGTAGCCCCTCAGTGAGTTGCCCATGCCCACTCACCCAGGAGGGTGGGCATCTCCTTCGCCCCAGGCACCTCAGGCCCTGCCCCAGTGAGCCCTGCTGCCCTGAGTGAAGAGGCTATGGACCTCCTGAGATCCATCTGTGTAGGGCAATCAACCATTGTGAATGCCATCCAGGGACTGGCATCCAAGATGCAGCAATGCAGTGCATTCCTGGAGGGCATTCACAGTGGATTGGTGGCCCAACAGAGATCGATTCAGGCTCTGGCCTCCTCTCTGATGGCAGCCATTGTCCCTGTTTCTCCCATCCCCCCTCCAACTACCACTTCCCAGTCTCAGTCTCCTCAACCCCAACCCATCCCAGGCACACATACTGATGACCATGCACACAAGACAACACACAAGAGTGGCACAGGTAAACACAAGCACCACACTTCATCCCACAAGCACTCATGCAAACACCAGACAGTTGCAGACACGGCAACATCCATTGCCTCCACTCCTCCTCCTCCACCTCCCTATCAGTCACGTCCACACTCACACCTGCATGCACTACATCAACATCCACCACCAGCATCACCACACCAAGCAGCACACACACCTCACTAGCAGACACCTCCACAACATCCATGCACGCGTCCCCTGTGTCCTCTCCCACACTGTCTGTCCCCCCCTCCTAAAGGACACAAACGCAAGCACTCAGACACCCAACAGCCTTCCACCTCAAATCAGCATACTGCCCATGCACCTGCACCCAAATCCAGCAGACATACACCTCCTACAACCACTCCCTCAACCTCCACTCCCATCACTCCTCCCACCCCACTGTCCCTAAGAAGCTTTTCCTTGCCCAACTTGACCTCTTCCCTCCTCCCCTATCCTGCCTGTAGGAGCAGGGTCCCAACAACCCAGCCCAGCACCTCAGCCAAACAGTCCATGAGGACAGTGGTGGCACCACCTAGTCGTGGTGGGAAGGATACCACACCTCCAGCCAAGAAGGGGAAGGAGCCTACACCTCCAGCCAAGAAAGGGAAGGAGCCTGCACCTCCTGCTTTGAAGGGGAAGAAGCCCTCAACTCCTGCCCGGAAGGTTAAGGAACACGTACAACCTGCCATGAAGGGGCAGAAGCCATCAACCCCTGCCAGGAAGGGGTTGATGGCTTGGAGTAATGGGCATGGAGCCCCCTCCAGAACCAGTGGGGAAGTCACCCACTCCAGAGACTGTAGCCTTGCACTCCCCAGGACAGAGTAATGGGCATGGAGCCCCCTCAAGAACCAGAGGGCTTGTTCCCGTATTCGGCTGAGGTGCCCCCCTCCCCCTGAGGTGCCTGCCCACTTGCAAACTGATTACCCTGTAGAGTTCTATCCAGATGAAGTCAGGATTCGAGTTTAGCTGTGGACTGTGCCCTGTGGCCATGTGGGCCCTTTGAACATTGGACTGGACAGTGTCGCTTTGTGTACATGTGTACATATCTGTTTCATGGACAATTTGATTATTTATTAGTAGTTGATATGAATAGAGTCACCTTGGTGAACTCTTGTTGTCCTTGCATTATTCTGCAGTGTGTCGGGTGCAAATAGTTTTTCTTGTGCAGCTGGACGTGTGTATGGTGTGTGTGTGTCGGGTGTATGATGTGCGTGTGTGTGTCACTCTCGTTTTCCATCCTCCCTCTCTTGTGTGCTAGGCAGCTGAACTCACTGTTGTCTTCGTCGGCGTTGGTGTTCCAGGTGGAGCATTACGTAGAGGATCATCAGAAAAACTTGCAGTAAGGGTTCCATGGCAGCGTTGTTCTTTCCTGTGTCTCCGATGGTGAGTCTTTTCTCTTCAGTGATGTGTTTCTGCCAGGCTTTTGATGCCGTTGGTACCGCCCCGGAAAACACGGCAGATTGTATGGTCTTAATATGGGGGGCGGTACTTTGTCTTCCAGCTGGCAGTTGGTGGCTACTGCCATGATCAGTGGAGTTTCCGCCCTGGCGGATGGTGTGGTGAATTGTCTGTCTGGACTTATCACCGCCATGGTCATAATTTGGTAGTAATTACCACCAGCCTGTTGGCGGTATTACCACCACTTTATCACTCACCACCAGGGTCATAATGAGGGCCTATATGTTTAGTTAGTCAATGTTTAGCTGTAGTTACTGTTGACCTTGTATACTGATGTCTCTTAAGGGGGTTGATGTTTATCATGTGGCATTACATTTATAGCATTGGTTAGGATAAAATAAGTTAGCTGTAGGGATAAGGTATGATAAGATGGCATAGGTTAGGTTAGTGTAGGATAGTCTGTAGCTTAGGAATTTGTTGTTCGAAATTTTTTGGTATTATTAAATCATGTTGTTTACTACAATACGGTCTCCATCATAATTTACTGTCTGGGTGGTATCATGTCTGAACAGGTCAGGTTAGACAAATGCCTTTGAGTTTGCATCCAGTAGTAATTTACTTGTGTGGCTATGTGTATACCCTATGGCAGTGGCTCCCAAACTGTGGCCCAGGGACCCGGGGGTCCACAAAGCCTCCTCAGGGGGTCCTCAACTACTTAGAAAATTTAATAATTTTAACTGATTAGGTCCCTAGCTTTCAGTAATGACACAGTGGAGGGTCCACAGAGTCCAATAATAATTCAGTGGGGTTCCCCGGGTTCCAGTATTGATAAAGTGGGGTCCACAGAAGTCAAAAGGTTGAAAACCACTGCCCTATGGCCAAGTACCTGTCAGTTTAAGACATACTTCAGCACTGTAAGTTGATACTCTGCTTCTGCATAGATACACATCCCAAAACAGGTTATCTTACACCACTCATTTGTGTTGATAAGTAATGAGACTTTCATTGTTTAGAAGTTGTTTTCATTGCACTCCCCCTAAATTGAGAAATTGATTACTGGCACACTCATGGCTACCCCTCACAGTCTTACACATGTCTAATTTTTTTGGCACATCAATGTTGTACTGGTGCAAACATCCTAGCTTTTTGCCCAGACACTTATGTAGTATATCATATAAGCCATCACAAAACTTGCATGCTACCTGTTGCATGACATACTTGGGAGACTCAGAAATTACTTGCCAGTCCTCATTGCTATCAGTCACCTTATTCATGTTTCAGTCATTGTGTGTAGCTTGGTGTCTGACACAAAGCCACACATTTCCTTTTGTTAAGTACTCAGGGGTATACTTACAAGCCCCTAGTGCCTCCTTGCACCACATAAATGTCAGTTTTTTACATTAATGTTGCGCCAGGAAGGCATTTTTGCCACGCCACATTTACATAGTGGCACAATGCATGCATTGCCCCACTTTGCACCCCCTTGATCCACATTATGCCTGCGCTAGGAATAATGTATGCAAAGGGGGCGTTCCGGCACAGGTAGGCCCAAAAAAGTGGCACAGCGAAATCTACAAGATTTCACTGCATCATTCTTTCCGCCATTTTAACACCTGTTATTAGCAGGTGTGGAAATGATGCACCCATTAAAATGAATGGGCCTAGCTGCACTTTGCTGCACTAGCTTCAACATTTTTTATGCTAGTGCAGCAAAGCGCCAAAATAGCGTAACATTTTTTGACTTTATTGGCCTAACGACCGCAATGGTGTGCCATATTATAAATGCAGCGCACCCATGGTATCGTTAGGTGGTGCAGGGGCAATGCAAGAAAACTGGCACATCAGTGCTGATGCACCAGTTTCTCAAATTCTGCCCTTCACACAATGCATACAGTTCAAACAATTATTGAATATTATTGAATAAATGTTACTTTAGTAACTGTATTTACAGGTGTACATTTTGTTTCAGATGATGTACAGTGTACAGGAGAGTGACCCCATGAGCGATCTCAAGCCATTTGATGTCCAGTCAGAGTTCAGGGGGAGGGGACATGTCATGAGACATGTGTAGGAGACGAGTGCATCAGTGAGGAGGTGTTAAAATTGCCAAAACATTTGCCACAATGACAGTCCAAGTGTGATAAGACAACAGTGAGAGATTGAAGAGGGGACGTTGCCAGTTGTTACAACACTGGCAAGATCTTGACCACAGAAGTAAGGCAACACTGTCTATGTGTTACAGACTGTGGCTACCGGGTGTTTTTTCAGATGAATGATGTTCCTTCCACATCTTCATCCTCTGATGTGTGCGGTACCTCCTGTGCCATGGGTGGTGCTGCTGTTGAAGTTGAGGGGGGCATACCCACATCAGGGGCTAGAGATGTGGTTTCAAAGGTCCCGGCAGCTCTCATCTGTGGAAAGATGAAAGGCATCATTCTCTGCAATGGGATAGTGAAATGTCAATCGTGGACTGTAGTAGCTGTTGACATAAGTCACCAGGTTGTGGATTATGGTGCCTTAGTGACATGGTGCAGAGCCACACATCAAGTCCCTTATTTATGAGTTCCTAGTGGCACACACTGTACCACCAGAGCGTCATTTTTAGTTACGCTCCATTGGCACAATTTGACAGTCCCCATTTCCCAGACTGTTACATGCCCTTTCATGCCTTCTCGTGGCTTGGTAATTTTATGCCTCTCTCACACCTGACACTGCATGTAGTTGGCATTACATGTGTATTGCTGGGGGTATTCCCACACAACACATGTCTAAGCCACCCAGCTTCTGATGCCTTCCAAATTTGTCACATCTGGGTTTGCTTCAATTTTGTCCAACAACTCAAGGGTGGTGTAGGAGTGACAAGAGGGTGTCTGAGATCTTTGTATGTCCAGTGAATTTAGTTGTTCAATGTGTGTTGCATTGTGCATCGTACATTGGACACAATGTACACGACAATGGTGCATCAATCCAGATGCACCACTTTTCTTGTGCCCCATTGCCCCACCGAAAGACACCATGGTAGCACTATATTTATAATACGGTGCACCATGGCTGACATCTCCATAGTAGCCTCATGAGTTATGGCACTTTTGTGGTGCTTTACTGCATTAGCACCATAAATTAAGGCACTAGTGCAGCAAAGCATAGGGAGATCCATTGGCTTCAATAGGTGTGTCTCTTGAATGTCTGCCTTTGGCAGGCCTTACAGTTGGCATAAAAAGATCACACAGTAAAATATTTTGGAATTACCTGCCCCATTTGTAATGCCCTCTCTGCATAGAAATGTCCCCTTGCATACATCATACCTGACACAGGCATATTGTGGTGCAGGAGATTTACAACTTGGATCAATACAAGCATTGCGCAACTTTGCTCATATGGCAAAATGGGAATGGGCACCTTAAGGCCACATTGGCATCAATCTAAATGATGATGGTGTTGTGCTATGGCGTTGTAAATATGGCCCGTAGTGAGATTGTAAGACCACTTGTAGCTGATGTTATTAAGGAAGGTGTCCCTTTGTGCACAACACCAACCATCCCCACTACAAAGGGACAGTGACATGGCAACTTCTTGTACAGCAGCGCAGATGATGATCACAGACATGCCCCATATATGGTGTATTATCACATTTGTGCCCATTCCCAATGGTGCTGGGTGGCATTTGCCAGTTCTTGCTGGCCCACCCTATGCAACAGGCCTTATATATGTTGCCCAATGAGAGACACATCGGCAGATAGTACAGTTGCTACAGTGAAGGGAGTGTTGTGATGGTTGAGAAATGGTGTGTGCATATGGGGGAGGAGGTGAGTACCCATTACATGTGTTTAGTCATTATTGTGCCCTCATGCAACCCTTTTGCATGCATATGGTGACTTATGTACCTTCTTCTTCTGCCATTTGTTGGTTACCCGATTGTGCCCCCACTGCAGCTTACCCTGCATGTGTGGTAGATATAGAATCACTGCACAGTCCTATCCTGGGACTCCGATGACCAACTCCTTCGGGATGACCACTGCCACCATCTCCTCCAGCTCATCCAGCTGCTCCTGGGGTGCCGTGCTGTCTTTCGGTTGCTGGCCAGTTTCTCTTTACTTCTGTGCTTGCATTTATGCAAGCGCTTCTTACAGTCGGTCACAGTCCTCTTCACTTCTGTCACACTGTTGACTTTATCTACTATTGACTGCCATATGGCCTCCTTCCTACCTATTGGCAATTTAGAGGTGACAAAGAGCTGGTGTTGGTGCTCTGTAACCTCTCTGACCAAGATGTTATTCTCCTCCTCACTGAAGCAACACTTCCTCTTCCTTTTCCCCTTCTCCTGTAAGTCTGTATGTCCAGCCTAGCTTGTACAGGGCTGATTGGGGTCCTGAATTCTCCATCTTTGGCCCTCATGGTTTCTGTTTGCCATTTTCGCAGCTTTTTGCGCTTTCAACGCAAAAACGGTGCTAGCACGATTAGTGTCAAAAACCATGCAGCAAATCATGCTAGTACTGCTTTTACAGCATTAGTGTCATTTTTCTTTATGACCTGTCGCAAAGGTTAGTGTCATTTTTTTTATGCTGGCCTTTTCTTGGCGCCAAGGTGTGCCGTTTTATAAATATGCTGCACATGTGGCGCTAAGAATAGTTGTTATGCGGTATGAAAAATGTTAAGTGTCGTACCCTGCACCGGCATCTCCAGCGACCGTCAAAGCCCACAGTCAGAGGAAAGACTGCTGTTGCCTGCAAGGAGTGGCATCTGCAGCGCCACTTGTTGCGCCACACCAGTACAAGTTTGAAAAGGGTTTGAGGCGGCCCCAATGAGGCTCATAATTTCCATAAGACAAGCCACTGGGCACAAATGAGAGCCGGAGATGAACTGTGACCTCACCCCAGGCAGCACAGAGTGAAAGGCCCCACTGCACTGTCACACACTGCTGCGGTGGCTGAATTGGCAGGAAGGGAGAGTTCCAGGCAGGAGACTCCTAACCCGTGCTTCCGACCAGAATGGCGTACACTGAAATAGTGTCATGAGAAATAAAAACAAACAGGAAATCACAACTGTGGTCATTTTTCCCCCTGCAGACTCACCAGAGGTGGGAAGTAACCAGCACAGCTCCTCATTTCCAATGCTCCCACACTGCACTAGAGACACCAGGTCAGAAGGTGTGCCCATGACATGGGGGAGCAAAAGAGAGACAGCATGCCACTGTGAACTGTGATGTGCCCCCCCATCCCCTGATGACTGTGTGCTGATACTTGGGTAGGAGCAAGGACTGTTTCCCACAGCTGTCTTGCTGCCCATGAACACACAGCGACTCAATATTGCTGCTGCCCCAGTGACTGCAGGTCATCACTGCAAGACCAGAGACAATGTCAAAAGGGTGCACAGATAATGCACCATTGCTTGAAAGTGAGCCTATAAGCCGGCCACCCTCATGCTGGATGGCCACTGTTGTCCATCAATGATAGTGTGACACAGAGTGACCTACCCTGCCAAGCACACATAAACCTAGGCAGGACCACACGCTGTGATGGCACAGCCTTGAGGTGCAAGCACTGCCCCCTCGAGCGAAGAGGAGGCAGAACAAAGGTTACTTACCATCTGTGGAACACCAAGATCCAGAAGGAGGGGCTGTGTGGGGCCCGAAAGCAGAAAGAAGATCTTGTTCCCCCTAACTGCACTAGTACTGCCCTGCGGTGGGCCAGAGATTGTTCAGAGAGTGTCCTTATCCACATTGCCTTAGGACAGAGTCACCAGTGGCCCACTGCAGGTAAGAGGAGAGTCACACAATTCCACCACTGCAACACGAAGAGGAGAAGACATATAGGTGGTCATTACAACCTCGGCGGTCTTTTAACAAGACCGCCGAGGGACCGCCGTGCGGAAGACCGCCAGTAGTGGCGGTTTGCCGCTCGGCGTATTATGACTGTTGGCTGCTCTCCGTCCTTTTTTACGACGGAGAGCCGCCAACAGCCATACTGGTGGGTGGCAGGGAAGTGGAGGTTGCTCCACCTCCACCGCCACGCCAACAGAACACCGCCCAGTGAATCACATCCTGTGATTCGGCGCAGCGGTGTTCTGTTGGCGGTGTGGTGTCAGCGGAGCAGCCCCCATGGCTCCCGTCCCCTCCCGGAGGATCGACGGACAAGGTAAGTCGATCGTCTGTTAGTGGAGAGGGGTGGTGGGGTGTTGTGTGTTGTGTGGGTGCATGGGGGTGTGCGTCTGTGTATGTAGAGGGGTGTGTGAGTGCGTGTATGCTTGCAGGTGTGTTGCGTGTGTTGGGAATGTGTGCGTGTATGTCTGTATATGGGTGTGCGTGTCTGACTGACTGTGTGGATGAAGACATGTATGTTGGTGTGTGTGCATGTATGTGTGTTGGTGGTGCCTGCGTGCGTGTCGTGTGTGTGTGAGTTATGTGATGTTGGGGGTCGGGTGGGGAGGGGGGCCCTGACACCTTTGGGGGGTGGCAGGGGCGGTGGGGGGTGTAGGGGAGGGAGTCGTGGTGGGGGTTGGGGGTGGGGGAGACCCCTATCAGTGCCAGGGAAGGAATTCCCTGGCACTGATAGGGCTTACCGCCATGGATTTCATGGCGGTTCCTACCGCTGGAAATCCACGGCGGTAAGCCGGGTCGAAATACCGGCGGCGGTATTGTGACGGCCGCCGGGCTGGAGACCCAGGTCTCCAGCCCAGCGGTCGTCTCCGCCCTGGCAGGCGGAACGGTGAAGCGGCGGATGACCATGGCGGTAACCGCCATGGTCATAACACTCAAAAAAAGACCGCCAGCCTGTTGGCGGTCTTACCGCCGCTTTAACACCGTCCGCCAGGGTTGTAATGACCCCCATAGTCCTCATGTAGGAGCAAACCTGTGGTAGGGCTATGCAAAAAGAAGACATGTGGCTGAGCACCATATCACAGCAAGCAAGAAGAGAGCATTGGCACAATGCCACATTGTGAAGAAGAAAGGAAACTGAGAGGAGAGAAAAGCATGTGACCAGATCTGTCACACTGAAAGACCTGGGCACCACAGATGCTCAAGAGCAAAAGATCGCAGGGTGAAGAGATGGAGGACTCATACCACTACCGGAGAGGAACGTGCACCTACAGACACAACCAAGCCACCAAGGTGGAGCATCGTCCCTGGTGATAGCTCAGCGGGAGAGCCAAATGTAAGCAGCCAGCAAGCAGGAACCACATCTCTGCCCTACGCTTCCCAGTGCGACCGTCAGTTCCCAGGCAACGGCTGCTTGGTGAGAGAGGGCATCTGTTAGAAATGGGGTCTCTAGTTTGCAGTGGTTTGCAACCTGTCTAAGTAGGGACCCACACTCTAGTCAGGGTAAGAGAGTCACACAGCTAAGATAACCCCTCCTCACCCCCTTGGTAGCTTGGCTCAAGCACTCAGGCTTATCTTAGAGGCAATGTGCAAAGTATTTGTACACATACACACAGTAGCACAGTGAAAACACTACAATAGGAGTCAGGTTAAGAAACTAGCCAGTATTTATCTGAATAAAACAAGCCCAACATGACAAAACTCCAACACACAAGACAAGTTATCTTTTTTTAAATGTTTAAGCAAGTTTAGTCCATTTAAATCAATGGATGTGTTTGCTTTGGGGCAAAGAACTTTAGATGTGTCAAAGTTCAAAGACAGAAACAGAAGCAGGGAGGTGAGTGCCGGAAAAGCAAGCATCCCAAACTGCCAGGCCAGGTCATCTCTGGACCGGAAATAAGCATCCTGGGACTGGATTCAGGGTATTACCCCTCATCAGCCAGGCTAGCTTGTATCCAGTGGTGCAATGAAAATGGGACCCATGTCTGCGCATACCCTTCCCACTTAGGGCAGCAAAGGCAAAAAGAATAAATGATGAGCGGAATGCTGAACAATGCAATTATTCACACCCAGTCACAGATATCTGGGCTTAATCCATTATTTTTTTGCCCACCAGGCCACCCAAGTTTGGACTTAGCGATCTGCAAGTCAGTCTTGACCACGCTCCTCATTGGAACAGTCATTCAAGAACTGCCACACAAGGTTCTCCCTGAACCCGAAACAAGCATCCTGGGACGTTTCAGGGTAATAACCCTCATCAGCCAGACTAGCTTGAATTTAGAGGTGGAGTGCGCATGAGACCCAAATCTGGGCATACCCTTCCCACTTATGGTGACAAAGGCAAAAAGAACAGATAATGGACGGAATGCTGAACAATTCAAACATTCACCCCAGTCATAAACCTGGGTTTAATCTATTATTTTTTTGCCCACCAGATCACCCCAGTTTGGACCCAGCCATGTGCAAATTAGTCTTGAATCTGCTCCCCATGGGAAGGGTCCATCCTGAATTACCAAGCCAGGCTCTCCCTGGACCAGAAACAAGCATCCAGGCTTGAATCCAGTAGTGCCGTGAGCACAGGACCCACATCTATGCATAACCTCCCTACATAGGACGACAAAGGTAAAAAAAACAGATGAATGCTGGAATGCTGAACAATGCAAACATTCACTCCCAGTTTCAAAGATCTGGGTTTCATCCATCATGTTTTTGCCCACAACGCCACCCCAGTTTTGACCCAACAATACACAAATCGGTCTTGACCCTGCTCCCCATGGGATCAGTCCAGCAAAAAGTTGTAATAGTCCTTACTTTAGTTGGCCTATCCAAAAAAGGGATTCCAAATTCTTAAAAATGTACTAACTTTAGTAAAATAAAAATTAAAGATACAGAGACCCAGAACCAGGAGCTCAACCTGAAAACTTATGAGGCATATAGTTATGACCAATCAAGGAGACTCTGCAGGCTGTACCAAATCTGTACTGGAAAAAGCAACAGTGCAGAGAAATTCAAGTTTCCGGTGGCCGAGCAAGAAAAAGATAATCCCCCAGATGAAGAAGATGATGATGCATCTGGGGTGGGTGAAGAAGACCCTATGGATAATGGGATGAGGGTGGTTCCTCCTTTACCAGAAGCAGTAGTGCAACCATCAAAAGAGGCTAAGAGTCTGGCCTTAGAGAGTCAGCTTTTGGAAATAGAAAAACAGAGATAAGAGTTGGGCCTCAGACCCATCTCTGGCAGCAGCATACAAGTGCTGAGGGAGAAATAATTCAACATCAAACTCCCAAAAGGAGTTGTCTCTCCCTTCATTGAAGAGGATGATATAGTCAAATGGTTTTCTGCCTTTAAAAGAGCCTGTATTGGGTGGGACATCACGAAAAAGCATTGGGACATACTGTTGTGGGAGTTATTCACAGAAACGTGAAGGGATAGGCTCCGGACACTGAATGAGGCAGATTCTAAATGCCATGACCTCATCAAGGTTACCCTGATTGAGTGCTTTGATTTTACAAATGAAGAGTACAGTATAAAGTTCAGGGAGGCTTGAAAAAACCCAGAGCCAAACTTGGGTAGACATTGTGGACTATTCAGTAAAAATGGATGTTTAGGTGGGAACAAGGTACAAGATTGTGATGGGAAGAAAAGCAGACCATTCGGTCAAAGCAAGGGTAACGAAAACATCCACTGCTGAGGGAGACCAAAAGAAAGATGCCAACCTCTCTGCCCCCTAGGCCCTCTCCCCCCAAGGAAAGATGGGAGCCAAAACAAAAATAACAAAGAGTTTTCTCAAGGCCCCCAAAATATGCATGGGAGAGTGAGCCTAGAGACTCCTCACAGTCTAGGGGTGGGTACAAAGGTAGGCACTTTGATCCGAGCAAGGCTTATTTACATGACTGCAAAACTGAAGGGTGCCGAACTGGAGATTCTAGCTGTAAAAACAAAAAGAATGCCTCTAGTCAACCTGCAGGAAATGCAGTTGCTAATCTCCAGATGGGATCAGAGGTGTGGCCTCACCATGTCAATGACTCCATAGAGGCAGCATTAGTCACTGAGGGTGGGGTAGAATTATTCTGTGCTGTCTGGCCAAGTATTATACAGAAATACAGACAGCACCCTTTGATTAATGGGGGGAAAGTGGAAGCACTGAGGGACATAGGAGCTAGTGTTACCATGGTAAAACAGCACTTGGTCTACTCATATTAGTTTCTATTAGGGAAGTCTTATCCTGTCACCAATGCTGACAATGAGACATAGTTCCATCCCATGGCTATGGTAACCTTTGATTAGAGAAGTAGGGCAAAAAGAAGTGGTTGTGTCCTTATCCATCCAAGTAGATTGCCTGCTTGGAAATAACCTGGAGCATTCCCCCTGGGCTGAAGTAGAACTGAAGACCCATGTAGCATTGCTAGGGATCCCAGAATGGGCATGTGTCAAGACAAGGAAACAAAGCAAACTTCAGAAGGAAAAAGGAGAGTTGGATCCTGAAATAGTAGACCATCCTCCCAAGAGAATAGGCAAGAAGACTGGGGGAACAGCTTTGAAACAGATCCCAGATCAAGCTCCCTCTTCCCAGGAAGAGGAGTAAACCTTCTTGGAGGGAACTGAGCCTGAAGAGCTTGGACCTTACAACCCAGAGCTCTTGGGCCCATGGGGACCCTCAAGGGAAGATCTGTGCCAGGGCAGAGGACCTGAAGGTCTTAGGCAGCAAGCTACAAAGGAAGAGTTAGGAAATGTCAGTGGTACCCACAGGGTTTATTGGGAGAAGGGGCTCCAGTACCAGTGCTTAATTTGTGCTTGATGTTTCCGGTGCGGAGCACTGACACTTATTTTTGAGGGCCGGCGCTTACTTTTCTGCCTCAAGCATTTACTGTGAGCAAAAGGCACACATGGGAAAGACGGAGGAAGAGAAAAACGAAAAAGCATCACAATAGGAGAAAGCAAAAAGCTGCAAGTGTGAGTTGAAGGGGCAGCGAGTAGCTGTAAATGGATTAAAGAAGCCTGAGATGGCTTCGGGATTACGTTGCCTCAGCATTCTGTGCTCACACATTTAATTGCTGCCGCCGCATGTTTCAGAGGAGTGCTTTTGGCACTGGCACGTTTTTATTAAGCACTGTCCTGTACACCGAGGCCAGAGACCTCAAACCTGGTGCAAGCAGGATGACGGTAGTGCCCCAGCAGTTCAGAGAATTTCTCCTCACTCTAGCCCATGACATTCCCCTACCTGGGCATCTGGGCTAAAATAAAACTTGAAGTAGGTTAGTTAACCACTTTTATGGCCATGGAATGTCCCAAAACGTGAAGGACCTTTGTCACTCCTGCCCACCTGCCAGGCCAGTGGAAAAGCAGGTGGACACAAAGGCCCTTTTAATGCCACAATCTGTGGTTGGAGTACCCTTTGAAAGGGTAGGGGTCGACATTGTTGGGCGCCTTGACCCTCAAACAGCTTCAGGACAGAGGTACATACTAGAGGTAATGGATCATGCCACTAGATATCCTATGGCTTTACCCCTTGGGATGATTACTGCACCTGCAGTTGCTAAAGCCTTCCTGGGTATCTTCACCAGGGTAGGGTTCCCTAAGGAGGTAGTATCAAACAGGGGTTCAAACTTTATGTCTGCATACTTAAAACACAAGTAGAAGGAATGTGGGGTGACCTATAGGTTCACCACCCTATACCATCCTCAAACCAATGGGCTGGTTGAAAGATTTAACCAGACCCTAAAAGGCATGGTTGGAGGACTCACAGAAAAACTCAGGAGATGGGACGTCCTTGTTCCTTGCCTGTTGTTTGCCTACAGGGAAGTGACACCAAACGGAGTAGGTTTCTCTCCATTTGAACTTTTGTTTGGGCACACTGTTAGGGGACCACAAAGTCTAGTTAGGGAAGGCTGGGAGAAGCCTCTCAAAGAGCCAAAACAAGATATTGTGGACTATGTGTTTGGCCTATGTTCAAGAATGGCTGAGTACATGGAGAAAGCCAGCAACAATCTTCAAGCCAGCCAGGAGCTTCAAAAGCTCTGGTATGACTAGAAAGCTGCTATGGTTGAGTTCCAATCAGGGCAGAAACTTTGGGTGTTGGAGTCTGTTGCTCCAAGGACCCTCCAGCACAATTGGTCTGGGCCCTATCCTATACTTGAAAGAAAATGGGAGGTCACTTATTTAGTCAACCTGGGCAGTTGCAAACCCCCCAAAAGAATAATTCATGTCAACCGCCTGAAACCTTTCTATGACAGAGCTGATGTGACCATGCTCATGGTTACAGATGAGGGGCAGGAAGATGAGAGTGAGACTCTCCCTGATCTCCTCTCCAGCAACCCAAAAGATGGGTCTGTGGATGGAGTGGACTTATCAGACACCCTCACAGAATAACAGCAAACTGATGCAGGCAAGTCCTCCACCAGTATGCTGAATTATTCTTGCTGACCCCTGGAAAGACAAACTGGTGTGCCGATGATATGGACAATGGCAACAGCTTGCCTGTCATGAACAAGATTTATAGACAATCAGACCATGTCAGAGAGCGTATCCAAGCATAAGTTAAAAAGATGCTGGATGTGGGTGTCATTGACCCCTCTGAGAGTCCCTGGGCTAGTCCAGTAGTTTTAGTGCCCAAACCTCACTCCAAAGGACAGAAAAGGGGAATTAGGTTTTATATGGATTTCAGGGGCATCAACTCTGTTACAAAAACTGATGTACACCCAATTCCAAGAGCTGATGAGCTCATAGACAGACTAGCGACAGCCAAATGTGTGAGTCAGTTTGATTTGACATCAGGGTATTGGCAGATTTGTCCGACCCCAGGAGCAAAAGAGAGGTCAGCATTTTCTACCCCTAGTGGGATTTATAAGTTCATTGTTATGCCCTTTGGAATAAAGAATGTACCTGCCACCTTGCAGAGGCTGGTGAACAAGGATTTGATGAACTGGAATCTCTTAGTGCAGCTTATCTGGATGCCATAGCTGTCTATAGATTCACCTGCCAGGATCACCTGATCCACCTAGGTAGGGTCATTGAGGCTCTGCAGAAGGCAGGACTCACTATCAAGGCTAGTAAGTGGCAGATAGGGCAGGGGGGAGTTGTTTACTTAGGACAGCTGGCTGGTGGAGGCCAAGTGCAACCCTTTCAACCCAAGATTCAGACCATTTTGGCTTGGGAAGCTACCACAACTCAGACACAGGTCAGGGCATTCCTTGGCTTGTCTGGGTACCATAGGAGATTTGTGAAGGATTATGGCACTGTAGTTGCCCCCCTCACAGAGCTATTTTCCAAGAAAATGTCCATAAAGGTTAACTGGACAGTGAGTTGTCAAAAGGCCTTTGAAACTCTAAAGAATGACATGTGCTCTGACCCAGTCCTACAAGCACCAGACTACCTCAGGCAATTCATAGTGCAAACAAAAACTTCTGAAATGGGGATAGCAAAGAGCTGGAACAACCTCCCCCTGCACCTCAGACAAACCCATCGCTCACCATCTTCAGGAAGAACCTCAAGACATGGCTCTTCAGTTGAGGCTCCACCCCTACTCTTCCCCCAGCACCTTGAGACTCTTACGGGTGAGCAGCAGTGCTTTACTAAAACTGATTGATTGATTGATTGAACGGTTCTTTCCCAGAAAAATTATGATGGACATGACCAGCCAGTTGCTTTTATTAGCAAGAAACTACTCCGTAGGGAACAACATTGGAGTGCCACAGAGAGGGAAGCCTTTGCTGTGGTTTGAACCCTGAAGAAGCTGAGGCCATACCTGTTTGGCTCTCACTTCATAGTTCAGACTGACCACAGGCCTCTCAGATGGCTACAACACATGAAAGGTGAAAACTCTAAGAGGCATATTTATTCTCCGTCTGTGCCGATTGTGCGTCAGAAATTTTGGAAAGTGTTTTGGATGCGGCAACCCGCCTTGCGTTAATTATATGCAAGGTAGGCATTCCCGTCCAAAAAATGGCTTAAACGGCCGCGTGTAGTATTTATGCTTTCGGGCAAAAATGATGCACGGCCGGGAGGCGGAGCCAGAAACTGACGCACAGCCCGATTTGCATCAAAAATTAATGCCTGGGTCAGGGCAGGTGTTAAAATGGGGCAAACACACCTGTATTTAATCAGAACACACAGAACAAACAGCAGAGCAGCAGAGCAGCAACAGGGAGCCATGGAGGTGATACTAATCCAGCGTGCACGCAGACGCAGAGCCCAGCAGCAATAACAGCAGCTACAACAACACCAGCAGGGACCCCAAAGGCAGCGCAGAAGGCAGGAGAGGATATTTCGCCCAAGAACCACCCTTCAGGGCCTCAGGGAACACAACATCATCCAGAGGTACCGGTTGAACTGGCAGGCCATTCAGCAGCTGCTGCACAACATTGAACATCAGTTGGCCCCCACTTTGGTGACCCCCCACCATCCCAACAGAAACAAAGCTGCTTGCCGTACTACATATGCTGGCAAGTGGCTCTTTCCAAACAACTGGTGCCCTGGTTGGCGGAATATCACAACCATCATTCTCCGCCTTTTTGCCCAAAGTACTGGATGCCATCATTCAACTGACACCCCGCCACATCTGCTTCCCTAACACACAGCAGAAGCAGCAGGAAACAAAACAGGGGTTCTACCTCATCAGTGGCTTCCCACACGTCCTTGGTGCAATCGACTGCACACATGTACGCCTTGTGCCACCTGCTGCAACTAAACACCTCTACCGCAACAGGAAGCACACACATTCCATCAACATGCAGGCCACAGTCGATCACCAGGGATTGATCACCAACATCGTGGCTAAATATCCTGGGAGTGTACATGACTCATACATCTTCCGTCACTGCACCATCAATGAACACTTCAAGGATGGACGGTATGGCAATGGACTACTTGTTGGTAAGTACAAAAATCGACTTATATACACACTGCACAGCAACCCTCTAGGACACACAACACATACACCACAACAGCAACATGTGAACAGGAACACACTGAGGTCGTGACATCGCTAGCCATGTTTCTTAGGTCATCCTTGAACCTGTCACACATCGGAAATTACTGTACAGTCTAATGTTAAGACGTCAAAGATCACAACGTGTGGAGTGGGTTGCCCAAATGTCACCTTGCAAAATGTAAGTGTCCCAATGACCTTTACATTAATCCATTGCCTAAGTCTAAAGGTATGGGATGTCCAGGGTACATTGATATGAACGTGTTAACAACACTGTCAATTTTAACTGTGCATGGAACTATCATCTCACCCCCAGTGAAGACACACGGACACCTGTATCACAAGTCACAATGCTAGGGAGGGCACAATGTACTGCAAATCCCAAAACATACTGCTGACAAACGGTTAGCAGACAAACACTCGTTCTGCCAAGGAAACAACACAATGCAGATGGTACATCCTAGAAGGCGATGAAGCAACACAATAACACAAAAGAGTCACAGACAACACAAGGCAACTACTGCCATGCAAGGTGATATAAATGGGGAAACTACATCAACATGATCCCATTCATTTTCTCTTGCAGATGATCAGGGGTATGGCATCCAGCCATGGATTATGACACCATTTGGCAACCCAAGTACTGCTGCAGAGCGTGCCTACAACGACACCCATAGGAGCACACGCAGCATTGTCGAGAGGACCTTCGGCATCCTCAAGTCAAGGTTCCGGTGCCTCGACGTCCCTGGTGGTAGCCTCCTATATTCCCCGGAGATGGTCTGTGGGATCACCCTCACATGTGCAATATTGCACAACATTTGTATCAAAAGAAACATTCCCCTCCTGGAACCAGAGCCACACATGCCTGAAGAGGAGGATGCTGGCCTGCAACAGGAGGGGGAACTACAGAACGCGGCTGCTGGTATACACAGGCGGCAACAGATCGTCAACAATTTCTTTCGAATATGATCACCTTCACCACTTTAGTTAACTAATTTAAATAAACACCTATTCTAATCACCATATCAGGGTCTGGCTATTCCTTTTTGCACACCTTCACCTCTACCTATCAGAATAAGAGTGTTGCCTCATGGAGCATTGCTGAGATATTGAGTAGGACACTGAACATCTCAGAGCTAATGTGATGCCTAACATACAATGGTCACATACACACACACTCTTAATGACATATATCATGTACATTTCTCCTTTGAAGGCCAATAGCAGAGGACCACAACTATTTCACACATACATGTTAAAATCAAGGTCCAACTCAGCATATGGCACACAACTAAGACACCATCACTCAATAAGGGGAAAACAAGCCTCATTCATTAGGCAGTCAATATGCTTTGGCATCAGTAACAGGAATGCCTGACCAGACCCTTGACAGCAGTAAGTCCAACTGCATCCAATATTTGCAAGGAATATCTGTGACCAGAGTCCCATACAAGCAGAACATAGACAGCACAAGTGCCACACATATGAGCAGCATTGAAAGCATGACATTCCATGTACATGTCAGCCCATTTCCTAACTCCTGATACACCCATGCACCTGGTCACAACCCACCTGTCGGAAGAGGTCCCTGGAATACTAAAATGTGTACCCTGATATTACCTCCTCTACACACACAGACCAACATTAGCAAACCAGTGTGCTACACCCTTTCCTATGGTATGCCATTGTCATAGAACATCTGACTGCAAGGACGTCAGGTCAATTTATACACTGTCTTCTAGTTTCAAAGCCCTGTTAGCACATGTAGATTGCTTCTCCTGTGAAAATGTCTGTTGGCCCTTAGAATGCAAGTCTCACCTACAGGACTGGTGAGAAACAGATGCAGCCCACACCTGTGATCACCTCCATGCACACCACCCATTTAAAAAAGCACTGCCACTGATGATGCCTGGAACATCATAGGAGTTGCCATTATGTCAAATAAACGTTAAGCATTGATACTAATTAAGCCATGTAACACAGCCACTGGGTTCATTTGTCACCTTCAAAAACACAGGACATACACAGTTTTAAATGTCAACTGTCTAGTTTGTCCTCCAAACAGTCTCAGTCAGACCACTGATTACGTAACTTGTCAAGTAGCTGGATCCTGAATCACCTTGCATTCTGACAGCCTGACTGGCAACTGTCTGTGCGTCACACTAAAGTATCCCTGTGTCTACACATGTACCACACTTGCGTTAGCAAACCTCTCATTCATCAGGGGGCATTGGGCATGGGCTTCTTCCATGCATACACAAATACATTGTATAGCATCATCTGCCTTTTAACTGTACCGTTTGAGTTACATCCTCTTGGAAAAGCAAAATTCATGGCCCATCCCTTGTCTGGGTTGCATTTATGCATGAATGACAAAGTGTGACAGTGTCCCAGGGCCGTAGGCAGGGATTGGGTACGGGGCTTTCAGCACAACCTGCAACCTCTGATAATGTCCATGAATAATACACAAATGTCAGGACCATGACAGTTCACACACAGAATCACAGTGCGCACAACAAAGTGATGGGCCGTGTGTGGTGAATAGCTGTGAGAAAAATCAGCACAGAGGCTATGATGTTCCCAGATGCAGTGGGAAGTTCAGAGGCCAACCTGTGTACAAATGTTGTAATGACACCTGCCGGAACATGACACCTGAGACATTATCTCACTCAGCACACCAAGGTTGCCCTGTTGACTGTCTCATTACACGTCTTTAGTGACAGGGTGGGACAATCCCCATGTAGGTTCACATGTCCACATCCACTTTACTCACATTGATCAACCAAGGATACTCAGTAGATACAGGAATAGCTGCCACTGACTCATGATGAGTCCTGGACCAAACTGTGACAAATTACACCCCAAACAATATACAGGATCATCATTGGACCACACACATGAACAAGACACCTATGTGCAATTGATCACTGACATATGTGGACATGTGATGTCTTGTATGCTGGTCCACCACAGCCACTTGATAGTTGGGGCTCACTTCTATGGCCTCAACTGTGGTGTCATCATACATTTGAGATTCACCCTTGTCTGTCTGTGCAAACAACATGGTACCCACTTCCTCAATGCATGTGTATGACTCACTGTGGGATTCACCAACTAGTGCCTAGGAAGCTCTTACCAATACTGTAGGACAGAGGATGTAGAAAATGTGGACCATTGACATGAACAAGTGTCTACCATCCATCTGGTGCATGCTATGTCACATGTGGTGTCTACGTGACCCTAAAACTTGGAAGTACACTTTACGGGTGTTGTTACATGTATGACTAACACATGCCCTCGCTCATTTCCAATATGACTTGCATCTAAGGATTGGACACATGGACGTCACATTCATACAAGCATATGTACAATTATGCTTCATGTGATACACACACTCTTGGTCAACAAAAACATTAGTTGCCAAAGCACACAATTTGAGCCAAAGGCATTTAGGTATTGTACATATGTGCGTCACATTGCTATCCTCTCCTTATGCCAAACATGCCCAATTTGTGCAACACATATATGTAGGCCACACTTATGACCATCTATTGCGTGAGCCAACTGTAAAAATACTGTGAAGGGAGTAGTGGATCATGTTCCGCTGCAGTATGATGTCACACATGTGAACATACACCATCAACACCATACTGTCTTCAATCAGCCTATCTCTGATATGTCCCAAATGTAACATAACCAAAAAACAAGTAAAAAGGCCCAAAACAAGTTGATGCACTTTAATTTTGACGTCCCTAGCGTTATGCGTCATTTTTTGACTACCAAAACTGTATTTGCGTCATTTTTTTTGACGCACAGGAGTGAAATTTAGCCCGCATCCAGATATTTGTACAGTCCATGTACTATAATGTGGATGCAGGTTAATTTCCACTTCTGTGCGTCAAAAAAAATGACGCAAATACAGTTTTGGTAAACAAAAAATGACGCATAACGCGAAAAAGGCTGGACTTTTCATACAGGAAGTGATGTAATAGGATATCCTGTTTACAGATCATGTACAGTGGTTGTACTTTCACTTTCACTTTGCAGTCTATGATCCTTCTAGACTGTGTGGCTGTGTAGAGAGTGTTGTCCAGAGATTCTGTGCTGTATTTGTCCTGTGTGCTATCTGTAAAGTCCTTTTGTGAAATAAATATTGTTGCTGTATACTGTACTACTGGGTTTTTTCTACATTTGTCCATTTATCTTGTCACCACGTAAAGATAGTAAAAGTGCTACCAGTCACCAGATAAATTGCATGATCACAAATAATTACACTCACATATGTCAATGTGGCCCACTCCTTCGTTCACCAAAAATTCTCTGTGCTAATATCAAAACACCCTATGAGCACTCTCCAAACATTAAATCAAGTGAAATGTTAGTGAAAAGCCACAAATAATCTGTACTGGAGAGCATTGTCTCTTGATCATACTTTATAAGCTTCCAATTCCAATTAGTTACTTCAAAAGGTAGGTATGGGGGATCATTGATGTAGGTTTGTTTTTTTTAATCATATAATTTGGGATTTTTTATTACTAATAGGATCACTTTTCCTATCGCGCTTCTTGGGGATTTGCTTTCTTTGAGCTTGAAGGGGACCTTTTTTTATATACTATACTTTGCATCATACAGTTTGAGCATTTTGGTTTCTAATACCAATTATTTACTTATAATATAGAGCCCTGAAGAAGTCGTTGGGGACTAGAAGACTTCCCCATGACGAAACACGTGTTGGCTCGGAGTGTATTTCCATGAATGATGCTGTAAATTTGAAGATTTGATCTAATAAACTTCTGGACTGGATTGGACTTTATATTGATTTACGTGAAATTTGTAGATTGCCTTCCTTTGAACTTTACTCACTTGAATTTTGACTTACTTGATGTGAACTCTACTCACTTGATTTTTGACTCACTGGAAGTATATGTTGTGTACCAAGTTCTGCATTTCCTGACATGTCTGACCCTATGAGTGCTCTAGGGTTTGCTGACTCCTAATTGTAGATAGACCTTACCTGTGGTGTGTCTGCAGAGACAGACATGTGTGGAGTTTCCTATACACTCATCGGTGTACATGTTGTTGACAAATTATAGTTGTGTTTCCACCCCCCCCCCCCTCAAACACGGCCATGGGTTTGTGAATGGGGTACCTAGTACTGATGCTACCAGTATGTTACACATACATGTGAATAAGTGACGGTTTGGTTGCAAACTAGTATACACACTCAGGTTTGGCACTCGGTACTATACTGGCAAGTCCAGTTACAACTTGCAGAACATGTGGCTTTAGTTTTGCTTTCCGTACACTGACATTTGTAGCCCAGGTCTTGGCGGAGGATATGCAGCATGATTCTTAGCTGAAAACTGGCAGAACTCAGATTGCAAGTCAAAGCCAGTTGTTACCCATCTTGTAGGTTATGGATGTGCTTTGTGTGATGTGACCTTTGTAGTCTGGCCTGCCATGTACTTCCTCAGGGACATTCAATGATCTGTATTGTGATATGAGCTGTTACAAGTACAGTAGATGTAATGTCTGATAAACTTGCTGTGCCATTTCACACAATGCAGTTACTAATGTAGAATATCTGCATTTGTCTTCACAGCTGCTAACATGACTCCAGACCAGGTCCGTGAATTTCAGCGCGGGCCATGCGATATCAGCACATCCTGCTGGTGGAGTCGGGGTTCCGAGGATGGCCCGGCGATATCGCCATGAACGGGCCTCCAGGGCATGGAGAGCCTTCCCACAGGGTGGGCCTACTTTGCCCACCACAGCCACACCCAGCACAACCACCAATACGAGCCAGGTGGCCCCACCCACAGCTGCCACTGTTGGTCCGACATCTGCTGGACTTCCAGGCCCCAGCATTGCCACCGGTCCAGGACAGCCCACTAGGCCTGGCACCACACCCACCAGACCTCCTCCACCGGTACCCAGACTGCCACTGCTCCATCTGTTGACCATGCAGCCTTCAACCAAATGGATCGTAAGATGGACAAAGTGCTGCGCAAGTTGAGCCACCTGAGCCGGGATGTGCGGCACATTAACCGGCGGGTTAAGTCCATTAAGAGGACCCTCCGGAGGGCCAACCTCTAGACTTTTTGCTATGGAGATGATTCCCTCCCCTCCCTCCTCTTTCCTTGTTCTTATAGTTAGTGGGCTTAGGGGGCTTAGTGTTAGGTTAGTATAGGCTGTTAGTTTAGTTAGTGTTAGTGGGTGGGGGGTGGGGGGGCCTGCTTGTTTCTATTTTTACTTATTACATGTGCGGGTGGGTGGGGGGCTATGTTGGGGTCCTTGTGTTTTAAAAAAATAAAAAAATAAACTCCAAAAAAACAAAACAAAATTCCAAAAAAATACAAAAAATATATATATTTGTATAGGATAGTATAGTATGTGTTTAGGTTAGTATGTGTTGTCCTCCATGTGTCCCGTCTCATAAGGGGGGTGGGGGTAGATGTTTATAACGTTTCGTTACATGTGATATGTAAGTGTAGCTTAGGTTTGTTAGGGACAGTTGTGGGAAATGAGTAGTCAGGGTAGATTAGGGTAGGTAAGATTTTTCCCTCAGTTTCTTCATCTGTGATTAGCATTTAATAAATATTTGGTTAACCCTTAATAGTATGTGTTGAATGGTACTTGATCGTGGGTTTGGATTCAGTGTACATCAATTTTGTACTATAACATTTGTGTCCTATGCTACAAACAAATCCCAACTGAGCTGTACGATTGGCAGCTAGCCCAGAGCTACCTTGCAAAGTGTCGACCCTTTGTTGCAACCACCAATCACAGTTAATATGGATCCCAATGTGTTTCGGTTGATAAGTGTGTTTTGAAAGTCACAAACAGTGCTTCCAGACTTGATATTGGGGAAACAGTTTTAGGTCTGACTGCAGTGTGATGATCATGCACACCCTTATAAGATGAGTTCTCATTGGCAATCTTGTATTCTTGTCTTCATGACCCTCATAAATCATTTGTGACACAGTTCGGCATGATTACCTATTTGTATGTTAACTCAGACACCTTCATTTATGCCGTTTTTTTTGTGTTTACTTAGATTAGTGTGGCATGTTTATTGTGTTATTTTTGCATGTTGACAACATTTTGCGGCCACTATTTGATGACTTAGTTATCCCCTGAGGAACCATTTTTCTGTCCAACACAGCATGGTGGTGTATGGTTTCCCACTTCATCAGATTTGTCCCTCAGGATGGGCAGAGTATGATGCAATCATGGGCACTGTGCAGAATTCTCTGACTACATATTATCAGGACGGTTGTATTGACAAGCTACGTAATTTGACAGTAGGCACATTTCAGTTATCTACTTCACAGTTGATATGTCACATTACCCAGAGACAGATTTGTTGTGTAAATGCTATTTATTGAAACTTGCTGTAGTGCTATCTGTACATTGTCCATGATTGTGAGTCCATTATAGTGACATCTTACATTGTGATCCAACACAAGGGGTTACGGAAATGCTTTTGACATGCAGGGGTTGATGTTTCAGACAGTGCAGAGGGACAGGATTTGGCAATGAGTAGGAGAGAGACAATCACTGGGCTGGGTGACAAGATATACAGTGGTTTGCAGAACAGTGCTTGAGTAAAGTTGTTGCAAGACTGGCAAGTTACAAAGCGCAGGAGCTTGGTAAATGTGGGCCATGTGGCAGGGACTAGTGCTTCCGGGTCATTTTCCTTGTGAATGTGATCTGTTCCATGTCTTCTTCTTCTGATGCGTGTGTTGCCTGCTCTGTCATTGTTGTTGTTGGTTTTGAAGGGGCAACACACACCTCAGTGTTAGAAGACGTGGAGTCAGACATCCCGGTCGCTGCTCCCTGTGAAGGTCTTAAGGGCAGTACTGCAGCAAGGAGGGTCTGCTGGTTCTTGAGAATAGCAGCCACATCACGATGGTAGGCAGCCAGGTCGGCCCTGAGGGAATCATAATTGCATTTGTGCATGCAGTGGAAGGTTTGGGGTGCGAGGTGTTGTGGCAAATCCCTTACTGCAGTGGTGAATTCCTTGACAGTTTCTTGTAGTCCTTGCAGTATGGATGTTAGGGCTTGCATAGCTGCTGTCTGATCTGCAGATGACATCATGCACGAACGCATCCCCTCAAGGCTGGCTGCCATACTTTGCATCCCCACCCGCACCTCCTTGGCCAGCTCCCGCTGTACTCCAACTACAGTTCTCTCAAAGCTGGTGCCAGTGTCGTCTGAGTCCTCAGCTGTATTGGAGCTGGCAGGTCTTACAATTGGGGTGGTGGGTGGATCCTCTGCGATGGCTGCTTGTTCTGTGCTCCTCCTTGTGACTGAAGGTGGGGTCTGGAGGGTGTCAAGGACCTTTTGGATAGTCTCCTGGGGAATGTTTGTCAGCTCGTCATCCATGTCATCAGGGAAATCTGGGACAGGCATATCGGCAGGAGATCCATCTTCCTCTGCAATGAAACAGGGTACAATTAGTGTGCCTGTGTTGTGGCAATTTTGATGTGAGGTGCCTGGCTTTTGATTAATTCACTTTGTGATCTTGTTTTGTGTTAATTTCTCCAGTCCTTCAGATGAGCATTCTTCCAGGCCTATGGCCCACCTTTGTGTCACATGTATGTTATTGAGTTATCAGACTTGTCAGCCTCATCGCCTCTAGGTGTTGGTTTATGCCAAATAGAGAATTGCCACCTTCTTGTCCTATTTAACCCTCTGTGTACATCCATTCTCATGGTGAGACCTTTCACTGGATGTGGGTGTACTGATGGCCCTGGCAGCACACTTAACAATCTGGACCTGCCCCAATCTCTGATCTTTCACATCCACTTAAATGTAATTGACATGTGGCATATCCTATGCAGGGCAAGGTTATGATCCGATATGGATGTTGACACTGGTAATGTGTCCTGCTGATGTTGGGGAATGTGTGTTACATTGGATTGCCCTGATAATCGTATCAGTGTCCTATTTCCTCCTCTGACTGTGCAGGTGTATTTCAGTGACCAGTTACATGTGCCCCCCCTCAATGCTGTTGTCTGAGCAGTACGACATTTGGGATGTTACATTGTACATCCCAAGGCACAGGATGGACCCTGACATATGCAGCATGGGTATGTCCTTAGTGCTGTATAGCTCCTATTGTTGTTGAAATTGGCTGATGTTTGCGACAACTATGGGCATTGACATTTGAAAGTACTGGGGCCTTTGTCTTGTTTCTGGGGATTGTTGCAGTTGTCATCCTCACCCCCTAATTTAGGTGTGTATGATCCATGGGGAGGTTACTGCCATTGGCTACCCGAGCTGCACACAGAGCAGAGGTGGTAGTGGCAACTGTTGTCGCAGTTACATTCCAGTTGTCGGTATGGCTAGAGGTTGTTAATAGGGCCCTAGTTAATGTAGGGGGTATGGTGGCTGATGTGTGCCGGGATGTCAGTTTGACGTTGTGGCCTTCCCTCCTGGCGTGGCTTTCCCTTTGCTCCATCGTTGGCATGACAGCATGCCCCCATGGGACTGTTGTTGGTGTTGTGTAATGGTGTGCCCCAGGTCTTCTCAGAACGGGCCATGCCCCCGTGCCCCTTAACCTATGCCACTCCATGTATTAGATGACTTCCATGCATTTAGTGGTCGGTATCCCCCCCTGCTCACAGTTGACATTATTGCATTTTAATTCCCCATGCGACCTACCCTGCATGTGCGTTGTCTCCTGGTAGTCTGCGCTGTCCTGTCCTTGAATCCCTGTGACGATCTCCTCAGGGATGATGGCTGCGACCATCTCCTCCATGTGGTCCAGGGCCTCCTGGTGTGCTGGACTCCCCCCTCCAGTCTGCAGTGCTGCCTTCCTGTTCCTGCCCATCTTTTCCTTGGCCCTGCGCTTGCAGTCATGCCAGCGTTTCTTGCACTCAATGACAGTTCTGCGTACTTCAGCCCCACTGTTAATCTTGTCGCCAATTTGTTGCCATATAGCCTCTCTCCTACTGATTGGCAACTTTGAGGTGACAAACAGTTGGTGCTGATGTTCCGTCACCTCTTTAACCAGAATTTCCTGCTCCTCTGCACTAAAGCGACACTTTCTTTTCTTCTTAAAAGTGTCCTGGTTCTTGTGTGGGACATCCTGGCTGGTTCCTGGTCTGCTGTCATCTTCCTGGGGTCTATAGTGGCATCTGGGATCCATTTTGGCTCTCCTCTGGTGAAATGGCAGTGTTCGCTGTTTTTTTTTTTACGCTATTGCGTCAAAAAAACGGCACATATCCGGTTTGCGGTCTCGTAAATCGACCCACAGTCATTTCCGCCACGTTAACGTTGTTTTGCTTTACGACTTGATGCTGCGGTGTGCGTCAAAAATAATGACTCCCATCTGTGGTTTGCGCCGCCGTGCGTCAAAGTATAAATATGACGCCCGCACGGCGCACCAAAATGACGTTAGCCGGCGGTAATATTTTTGACGCAAAACTGCGCCAGCGCAGTTTTGCATCAAAAAGTATAAATATGGGCCTAAATTGCTTAGGTGGTCCAATTCCCTACAGGGAATGGACTTTCAAGTGAAACACTGACCTGGGCCTCCCCATGCCAATGCAGATGGCCTTTCCAGGTTCTTCTACTTAGATGATGAAGACTCACTAGAGAAAGAGTAGTCTCACCCTCTTTCATTTGTGGGGGGGAGGTAGTGTAAGGAAGGGCCTCTTTTTGACATGGTTAGCCACCACCTTTTGCCTGGTGTACGATGTAGCCTAGAAATTGTTAGTTCCCAGGCCCCTGCTAACCAGGTTCCCTGGGCGAGAACTCTTTCCCTAAACTGTTGTGAAGCATTGGTACATTTAGAGACACCTTTAGCTGCCACTATAAGTCCCTAGTAAAAAAGTACTTAGGTACCCAGGGTATTAGGTACTAAGGGTGGTCCCTGAGGGCAGAATCACTAACTATGCAACCCTCTAGGGTCATGCACTCAGATACACCCAGTCCTACCATTGTAGAGTGAGTAATCTGGGGTGAACCTAAAACACAAACTCGACATGGCACACTGCCTGTGTGCCCAGTCTACCATACACTGCATACACTATGGGGAAGACACCCCTCTGGCAGGCCTTCCAACCCTAAGGCAGGGTGCACTATATTGTATGTGAGGCCACAGCTGCACAAGCAGTAAGCCCCCACTGTTTCCGTGCCAAATCTGAGACATGGTGAGTGAACAGAGCAGCCATTTTAATACATGTGCTGGACACTGGTCAACACAAGTTTTCCAGTGACATGATGGCCACTCTGAACCCTGGTTTGTTTGGTACCAAACAACTCAGAATGATAAATCCTAATTTGCACTAGTATTGGATTTATTACTAAATGTACTCAGGGGTCACCTTAGAGGTGCCCCCTGCAAAAGCTAACTACCCTGGCATGGCTGTTGAAAGATCCTATCCAGCCTGCCACAGCCAGACATCCAATCTACAACCTTAGGGTGAGACATTCTGGTTTGCAGGACAAAGCCCTTCCTGGACGGAGGTGCTAACACCCACTCCCTGAGGAATATGCACTGGCGGCAAGCTTCAAAGGTCTACCACCTTTGAAACTCGACCTCCAAGCCTGCTGCTAGCAGCAGATGGCCATCTCCATCACAAACAACCACTTTTGGCGGGAGCAATATCTGGAAATTCAAACAAATGGTAGGAGTGGCCCCACCTGGCATGCTCCACCCCTAAGGTGTTGCCTGTGAGGAGAACCCTCCATTTAATTTTCCTCCATCTTGAATGGAAGGAAAAGGGATCACTAAGTGGTTGTAGCCACATTAAGGTAGATGACCCATTGATCACTAAAAGGTTCCCCCTAAAATGCCCTCTAAATAAGGTATTTGGTGGGCATCCTTAGACCAAGAAATCAGATCCGATGGACAAAAGAAGACCAGCACCAACAAGATCTAAAACACGAGAACTGTGGGCCTGCTGCAACAAAGAAAAGGCTCCAACCCCTGCCTGCTGCACCCAGGACCCCTCAATCGATGCTGAGGAGCTGATGAACAACTGGAAAAACTCTAAACAACACCAGAGGACGTCCAGGCTTCACAAATCATCAGAGAACTCCCTCCAGAGAGGAGTTACGACTCTAAAACCTCACGACACCAGCAAGCCAGTGAGGGTCACTTCACTGACCAGCCACTAAGGGCCAGATGTAGCAAAGGATTTGCGCGTCGCAAACTGCGAAAATCGCCGTTTGCGAGGCGCAAATGCCTCTTTGCCATGCAGAAATGCATATTGCGAGTCGGGACCGACTCGCAATATGCATTTCAGAATCACAAATAGGAAGGGGTGTTCCCTTCCTATTTGCGATTCGGAATGGTATGCAATACCATTTGCGACTGCATAGGCGGTCGCAAAGGGTGTCGCAGTTACCATCCACTTCAAGTGGATGGTAACCCACTCGCAAATTGGAAGGGGTCCCCATGGGACCCCTTCCTCTTTGTGAATGGACCCAAAACTATTTTTTCAGGGCAGGTAGTGGTCCAAGGGACCACTACCTGCCCTGAAAAAATACCGAAACTAAAGGTTTCATTTTTTTTTTAAGTGCAGCTCGTTTTCCTTTAAGGAAAACGGGCTACACTTAAAAAAAAAAACTGCTTTATTTAAAAGCAGTCACGAACATGGAGGTCTGCTGACTACAGCAGGCCTCCATGTTTGCGAGTGCCTAGACTCGCTATGGGGCCGCAATTTGCCACCCACCTCATTAATATTAATGAGGTGGGTCATTGCGACCCCATAGCGACTCGCAGACGGTGTCTGAGACACCGTTCTGCATACCAATTTGCGAGTTGCAAATTGCGAGTCGCAGGGACTCGCAATTTGCAAGTCGCAAATTGGCTTTTTGCTACATCTGGCCCTAAGTCTTGAACCGATTGCCACAGGTGGACCAAACTGCACCCTTACAGCGATGAGGAAAATCTCAGCCAGTGTGCAAAGTTTGGAGACACTGCACTCTCTAGCGGCCAAACTATGCCAATATCCTAGGTATCGTCAGCCAGCTTCAAACACCAAGAGAAACAGCCTGCCTGGCGCTGAAAAAGGACCAGGAGGAAGCCCCATTTAAGGGACTTTAGAAACAACCTGGACCCTCCACCAGAGTGCCCCCATTGTCCTGCAAATGACCCTTGAACTGACCTGCCACCTGCTTCTGAGGGCATCCTTGCGCACAGCTCCTGGCTCACCGATTGACTCTTCACCCGGCTAACCTGTGCCTTGCACCAAAGAACCAGATGTGTCCTAAGAGTCATCCATCCCTGGCAACCTTGACACTCCAAGGGGCCCCCCAGGATTCTCCTTTAAACTTACCTGTACAGTGCTTTTCCAAATGGTCCCTCAGTGGCCCAGCACCAGCTCCAGAGACCTTCTCCCGCTGCTCCCTCTAGAACCGGGAGCTGCCTGAAGTTCTTCAGCTGGCACAGTGTGCCCACCGATGACCTCAACCAACCTGCAAAAGAAGAACTTGGTAAACCCACAGTGTGATTTGATATTTATTTTTAAAGGTTATCCTCAATTGATTCCTATGGTGTGTAATTCCGCACAAAAAGACTATTTTGATTAAACTTCAAAAATTCATATCTCGAAAAGTACTTAACCAATTTTGAATCTGATCTTGGTCTTAAAAATTACATAATATCTGAAGTAGTTTTATAAATTGGTTTCAAGTTATTCCTTTCCTTTGAGTGTGTGAGTTGCAAGATTGATGCTGTTAGTATAACAAATGCTTTGCACTTCTCCAAGATTATCCAAACTGACCGACCAAGCTATTGTAACAATTAGAGCATAAGGTGATCTAGTTTTTATCCCTGTAAACCAACATGTTGTTGCCTGGACCCCATGCACAGTATGCCTAGCTTTGCCCGCTACATAGAGGGCCAGTTTCCTTCAGGGAGAGCCTCCCAACCTCTTGGTAGTTCTCACCACTAAGGCAGAAGATCCTGGAAAGACCATCAGTGTTAATGTGTTCTGTTGCAGAGCGGTGTTCCACAGTAAATCCTGTTTCCTGTAGGGAGATGGACCACCTCAACAGTTTAGGATTTTCACACCTCACCTGCTTTAACCATCTGAGGAGCCTATGGTCTGTCTCAACCCAGAAGTGAGTCCCAAACAAGTAGGATCTTAGCTTCTTCAGTGTCCAGGCCACAGGAAAAACTTCCCTTTCTATTACGCTTCACTTCTGTTCCATGGGGAGTAACCTCCTATTAATGAAGGCTACAGGTTGACCTTGGCCCTTTTTGTTTAGCTGTGAAAGCACGGTTCCCACACCATGTTATGAGGCATCGATCTACACCACAAACTCCTTGGAAATGTCAGGAGCCTTGAACAAAAAATCCTGTGCACATGGTGTCCTTCAGGGCCTCAAAAGCATTCTGGCACGCCTCTGTCCACATCACCTGATGTGTCTGCTTCTTGGAAGTCAGCTCTGTTAAGGGGACAACAATGGTGCCATATCCCTTGATGAATCTCTTGTAATGCTGTATGAGACCTAAAAAGGCTCTCACCTCTGTCTGGATGTTGGGGGGGTTCTAAGCTTGAATGGTGTCAATCTTGGATTGTAGGGTAGCCACTTGGTTGCTTCCTACCTGGTGTCCCAAGTACACCACAGAACCCAGCTCTTTCTGATACTTACTGGCTTGATAGTGAAGCCTGCACTCTGCAGGGCTCTCAACACTTCCTTGAGGTGGTGCAGGTGGTCCTTCCAGTTAGAGCTGAAGACTGCAATGTTATCTAGGTAGGCAGCACTGAAGTTCTCCAACTCCAGGACCTGGTTGACCTGCTTCTGGAATGTGGCAGGAACATTCTTTAACCCAAATGGCATAACATGGAACTGGTAATTCCCCTCTGATGTTGAAAAAGCCCCCTTGATCAAGGCAATCTGCCAGTACCCGGTGTTAGCTCAAACGTGCTGAGGAAGTTGGCAGCTCCCAACTGGTCAATAAGCTCATCATCTCTGGGAATGTGGTGGGCGTCAGTCTTAGTGATGGCATTGAGCCCACGGTAGTCAACACAGTACTTCAGTTCATGTGTGACACTGAGTGGAGCAGCGTTGGGACCAAAACCACTGGGCTGGACCAGTCACCTCTAGCTCCAGCATCCTAGAGACTTCCTCTTAGTTGCAGTTCCTCACTCTGTCAGACAACCTGTAAGACTTGTGCTTCACAGGCAGGCTGTCCCCAATGTCACAATCGTGGGTACACCATTGGGTGATTCCAGGGATGAGTGAGAACATGGAGGCAAACTGTCCCAGCAACTGGTGACAGTCCTTCTGCTGTTCTGGGGTCAGAGTAGGGGAGAGGTTCACACCTTCCACTGACCCATCTTGCTCTGGAATACAGGAGGTCGGGGAGAGGTTCTCCTTTGTCACCCCATCATCCATGACAAAGAGCATAGTCAACTCTGTCCTCTTATAGTGCGGCTTCAGGAGGTTCACCCACAGGACCCTCAAAGGGTTTATAGGAGTCTGCATGTCCACCAGATAGGTGACATTACTTTTGCGCTCCTTCAGTACAAATAGCCCAGACTAGTGGTCTTGTACAGCATGGGTCTCTACTTGGGCCATCACCCACACTTTCTAGTCAGGCTGAAACTCAACCAGAATGATACTTTGATCATACCAGTGTTTCAGGTCCTCCTGGCTAGCTTCCAGATTCTCCTGGGGAAGTTTCTGGTAGCAGGTTGTCTGGTTCCCAAAGGCCTGCATGTAACTGAATACATCCTGTGGTGGCTTCTTAGGAACTTGCTCCCAGCCCTCCTTCACCAAACTGAGAGGTAGTCTCACAGGGTGCCCATACAGAAGCTCAAAAGGGCTGAAGCCAACCCCCTACTGTGGCACCTCCCTGTAGCCAAACAACACGCATGGTAACAGGTCATCCCACGTATGCCTCATGGGTTCTTAGAGACCCATAATCATGCTTTTCAGGGTACGGTTAAACTTTTCAACCAACCCATTGCTTTGGGGGATGGTAAGGCGTGGTGAACTTGTAGGTAACACCACACGCCGTCCACATGGCTTTCATGTACAAAAACATGAAACTCGTACCCCGGTCATATACCACCTCCTTGGGGAAGCCCACAAGGGTGAAGATCCCCATAAGTGCCCTGGCCATGGCGGATGCAGTCACTGTCCCCAGAGGGATAGCTTCTGGATACCAGGTGGCATGGTCCACCAAGACTAGGATAAACCTGTTGCCCATGGCTACCTTGGGATCCACAGGTCCCAAAATGTCAAAGCTCACCTGATCAAAACAAGTGCTCATGTCAGGAAAAGGTTGAAGAGGAGTCTTGCACCTCCTTTAAATTTTCCACAAGCTTGGCAGGTTGAACAGGTCCTGCAGAGCGCACATGAGGCTTTACTCATTTGGAGCCAATAGAAGTGGGTGACAAGCCTGTCAAAGGTTATGTCCTGCCCCAAACGACCTACCAGTGGTACATCACGAGCCAGACTTAGTAGGAAGGCTCTGAAACACTGGGGTACCACCAGCACATTGGCTGCCCCAGGTTCAGCAACCTTAGGCTCACTATACAGCAGAGCATTCTCCCAGTAAATCAGGTGAGATCCAGAGGTGTCACCAGCTGTCTGGTCCTAGACCTATTTCTGAAGACCCTCAAGAGTGGGGCACTCTTTCTGAGGTGTGCAGAGCTCCTCCCTGCTGGGGTCTCCTTCCTGCTGCCAATGGGTCAGCACAGCCACTTCTTCTCCTCTAGTTTCTGGGTGTCCCCCTCAGGTTCAACCTTTTCCCAGACCGTGGGAATCTCAGGACTGGATTTCCATCACCCTTTGCCCATCCTCCTCGTGGTAGGCATCTGGGCTACTGTTTCAGGCCTCAGATCCTTCTGATCACCCTCTCTAGTGGCCCAGGACCGTGCAATCATGCACACCCACTCTGGCAATCTGAACATTTCCAAGTGAGACCTGAGCTCCACCTCCTTCCAGGGTGTATGCTCCAGGTCATTCCCTAGCAGACAGTCAACAGGCTCGGATGGACTCACAGCTAACCTCAGGAAACCTGAGACCCCCCCGCCATTCAATGGAACCTGAGCTACCAGACATTGGCGCTCATTGCTGTCAACTACTACTAAATGGGGGACCACATTAGGGATTACGTGTTCCTCAGACAGTGGACAATTGTCATCCTAGCTCCTATGTCTCTCAGAGCCTCCACCCACCTCCCACTGATTGTCACCCACTTCCTGTACTTCTTAGTGCTGTCAAGCATATGGGTTCTCTGGACCATTTCACCCATGGAAACTGGGGTTTTCTCAGCTGGCTCCCCACTGCTAACTGGGGCCAACTCCTTCCCAAGCACTTCACTTGTCACCCCTAGTGACTGCCCACTAGTGAGGGGCTGTGCCTACTTTGTACTCCCCCTGAATGCCCTTCCTGATTATAGGAGAAACAGTTGG
Source organism: Pleurodeles waltl (assembly GCF_031143425.1). NCBI lineage: Eukaryota > Metazoa > Chordata > Amphibia > Caudata > Salamandridae > Pleurodeles > Pleurodeles waltl. The sequence continues at coordinate 1,137,954,878 of NC_090440.1, forward strand.
TGGGTCACTTCCCTGCAGGCTTACCTGAAGGGAACCAACGTTTTGTTTCAACAGGGAGTTGGGAATCCTTACCATGGGAACTAGTGTGGGGCCCTTTAGAGAACTCCTTACTTTTATCTTTGACCCCTCCCCCTTCTTCTGTTGGGGAACCAGACCTCCCTTGGCTGAATCTCCCTCATATAACTTCTTTAGGACTCTGGTCCCGAGCCAGCCGTCTGCCTCCTACGGCAGCTTCCTAGGGTTAGTAAGCTTGCTGTCAATCAAGTGTTGGTGCAGCTCTGGAAAACAACGACTAGGCAAGTGCTCCCATGCAATCAAATTGTACAGCCCCTGATAGTCTGTTACCTCGCTGCCCTTCACCAAACCATCCAGTGTGCTGCAATAGGAATCATCATACTCCACCCAAGTTTGATAACCAAGTTGAGTACTCTCCCTAAACTTTACCCTGTAACTTTCTGAGGTGAGACCATACCTCTTAGTCATGGTTTCTTTCATGGTATGGTACCTCATCTGATCTTCTTGCTCTAATGCCAACACGGTGTCCCTTCCTTCTACTGGGAAATACTTCCACAGGCCTGTCCTTCAGTCTCTCTCAGCGACCCTGTTCATTCTCAAAGCCACCTCATAACCCCTGAACCACTGCTCTATATCATCCCCCACAACATATTCCTTAACTTAAAATTCAAAATCCAACTTCACCAAAAGATATATTTTTAAATTGTGTGTTCCTTCACCCCGAACTCCATATCACTATCTGCTCCCAATGGAAAATTACATCTATTCAAGGCAATCCCTATGTTACGCTACAGGAGAGATAAGTCCTGTAATAGTGAGAAATGAAATTAGCAGTATTTCACTATCAGGACATGTAAAACACACAACTACATGTCCTACATTTTAAATACACTGAACCCTGCCCATGGGGCTGCTTTGGGCCTACCTCAGGGGTGACTTACAGGTAATAAAAGGGAAGACTTGGGTCAGGCAAGTGGGTTCCCTTGCCAGGTCCACATGGCACTGCACACACAGACACTGCAGTGGCATACTGAGACATGTTTGCAGGACTACTCATGTGAGTGGCTCAATCAGTGCTACAGGCCCACTAGTAGCATTTGATATACATGCCCTGGGCACAGCTGGTGCACTTTACTAGGGTCTTACTAGTAAATCAGATATGCCAATCACTAATACAATTTGGACAGGGAGCACTTGCACTCTAGCACTGGTCTGCAGCAGGAGAGTGCCAGGAGTCCTAAAACCAGACAAAATAAAATTCAGCACAGGATCAAAAACAAGAGGTCAGAAGCAAAAAGACAGGACAAACTATGCCAAGAGCTGCCAGGTCTAGCAGCATCCCTGCTAACGTCTGCATGTGCCGGGGGGAAAACAATAGCACCAACAAATACACCAACACATGTGGATGCAAGGTCCCAACACTCACCCTCACCCCCTGCAAGTCTATATCACCTGTCGTCCAGGTCATCTAAAGGCAACAACATCATAATTGCTATGTGCATCACCTGTCACAACAAAGGAGCATCTCACCACCAGGGTGGGGCCCTACCCTTGCAAAACATCAAGAGACTAATGAGGCACTCCTAGGAACGTGGGAGTCCAATTTTCCAGAAACTATCTGATAGTCCACCGGCACCTTGGCCCTGCTGGCAAGCACACCGACCATGTGTCATTCACACTTGCATTTGCACCAATGATTTGGCTGTGGTTTCTGTTGGCGATCCTCCAATGGCTCCCAGGGGGCCTACATGCAGCCCTACATACGGCCCTGTCGTGACCCGTTGAAAGGGCCTCAAGTGAAGTCCTTCGAAAGAGACGTTCCGGAAGCTGCTCCACAGACAGGGTACCAAGAAACAGGGTATCCAAGATGGAGGAAAGTGAAATGGAGTGCTCACCTCGCGGACAACACCTTAGGGGTGGTGCATGCCAGGTGGGGCCACTCCTCCTGCCCTTTGTGTAGGTTCCCACAGTTGCTCCCACCAAAAGGGGGGGTTTGCAATGGGGGTGACCATCTGCTGCTAGCAGCAGGCCTGGGGGTCGAATTTGAAAGGCGGTGAGCCCTTTGAAGCTCAACGCCAAGGCAGTGTGCATTGCTGAGGGAAGGGGTGTTAGCACTTCCACCCAGGAAGGGCATTGTTCTACAATCCAGAGAGACAGATCTCTCCCTCAAGGTTTTAGATTGGACGTCTGGCAATGGCAGGCTGGATAGGACCAATCAACAGCCATGCCAGGGTAGTTAGCTTTTGCAGGGGGCACCTCTAAGGTGACCCCTGGGTACATTTAGTAATAAATCCAGCACTGGTACCAGTAAGGAAATAGCATTCTGAATTGTTTGACACAAAACATCCCAGGTTTGAGAGTGGCTATTATGTAGCTGGGAAACTCGTATTGACCAGTGTCCAGCACATGTATTAAAATAGCTGCTCTGTTCACTCACTATGTCCCAGGTTTGGCAAGGACACAGTGGGGGCGTATTGCTCATGCAGCTATGCCCTCACATATACTATGGTGCACCCTGCCTTAGGGCTGGAAGGCCTGCCAGAGGGGTGCCTTTTCCATAGTATATGCATTATATGCTGGACAGGGCACACAGGCAGTGTGCCATGTCGTGTTTGTGTTTTAGGTTTACCCCAGAGTACTCAGCCTACAATGGTAGGATTGGGTGTATCTGGGTGCATGGCCCTAGAGGGTGGCACAATTAGTGCTGCTGCCCTCAGCGACCTTCCCTTAGTACCCCATGCCCTGGGTAACGAAGTACCTTTTACTAGGGACTTCTAGTGATAGCTAAAGGTGTATCAATTGTACTAATGCTTCACAACAGTTTAGGGAAAGAGCTCTGGCCCAGGCAACCTAGTTAGCAGGGGCCATGGGCACTACAAATTCTATGCTGTATGATGCATCATGCAAAATGTAGGGGCTAACCATGTCAAAAAGAAGCCCTTCCTCACAATTTAGTCGTGCATGAGGGCCCTGGGCCCATGACATGACAGGGCCCTTCTGAAGTGATCAGGACAATCCTACCATCAGCCATAATAATCATTTAATTAAAAAGTTATGATTTTTTTAAAACATTCAATCCATTAAAAGATGCTATTACTCTGAGAGTTTTGTAACAGTTGCATAGTATCCTCTAATGCCGACAATCTCTTTCCCATGCTGTCTGCCCCAACCTTTGGAATAGTCTACCAACGCACTGTGAGCATTTTTTCTTCTGCACTGTTGAAGGTTCTTTAGGTAAACTTCTCACACACTATGAACTACCAACATGTACTGAGTTGATTGCAGTCACACCAGTGCTGGGTAAAAGTTACTGGACTCAGATTATATAAAGTGCCCAGGGGTCCAATAGGCTGTGTGCGCCTGCTTTTTGCTGGCACCTGGCAATTTGATATTGCAGAAAAGAGCAGCAGACGCTTGTGTGATCCTTTCTGTAATACATTTAGGACGTGATTTATACTTTTTGCCACAAACCTGCTTTAGCGCAAGTTTGCAGCAAAAAGTATAGCACCAGCTAGCGCCATTCCTAGACGCCGGCCGGGCGTCATAATTAAGGAATGACTCTAACCTGCGCAAAGTGTGGGCAAACGTAAAAAATTTTGACGGTAGCCGGGTGGCGGAGGCGGTATGAGAGATGGGGGTTCAGCCCTAAAAATTACGCTAACCAGATTAGCGGAATTCTATGGTGCTAAACCTACCATGCCACATGACTCCTGCCTTAGAAAAAACATTAATCATACCCAGTTCCCCAATGGCCAGCACAGGGGACAAGGGTCCCATGGGCATGACCATTGCACCCTGTGCCATGTATAGGGGCCCATTTTGGGGCCCCTGAAACACTTTAAAAAATCAAATTAAATACCTACATGTACTTACCTGTACTTACCTGGGATGGGGTCCCCATCCTCCACAATCCCTCTGGTGTGGGTAGGGGTGTCCCTGGGGCCTGGGTGAGGGCACCTCTGGGCTTATTCCATGGTGTTCCACCATAGAAATAGGCCCACAGGTCCCATAACGCCTGCCCTGACCCAGGCATTAAAAAATGGGGAAAAGCAAGCTTTGCACCATTTGTTTAACCCTCCTCCCTCCTGTGCACCATTTTTACACAGGAGTATAAATATGGCGTTAAGGCCATAGAGTCATTTTTTGCACGGGAACGCCTACCTTGCATCTTATTAAGACAAGGTAGGTTTCCATGGTCAAAAAATGACTTTAACTCTATAAATTTGGCGCTATTATAAATATGGAGTTAGTATTGCACCAAATTAGAGTAAACAAATATTGTGCTAATTCGGTGCAAACAGAGTATAAATATGCCCGTTAGTGTCAGTGGTATCCTGAAGGCACATTCCCTTGTTTGCATGGATGCATAGCCTCATGCAACTGAGAGAAATACCTCACCTCTGTGCCCATGCCCTATTATGAACACGGGCACAAAACAAAGAAACCGTCAGGTGGCACACTGACATTGCACTTTAAAGAGATGGTAAACACTGTAAGCAACATTCTCTGAAAGGCGTCCTATGGATACCCCCTAGACATTCCCCTAGAGTCACTCTCTGCACCCATCTGCAGGGGGGTCACTGTTCCCCTTGAAAATACAGGGCAGATTTTGACTGCACTGAAAAAGGCAGATGAGCAGCTTCAAACAGCAAGTCTGCCTTTCACAAATATATTACCATGAGGGCAGCGCAGGTTTGCAGCTGCTCTGTGGCAGCGTTTGTGCCTTATTAAAGGTTCTCTGCAGCCGGCACAAATAGAGACAGCGTGCCTTTAGTGTAATACGGTTCCTGGAGATGTTAACTCAGAAGTTATTGTTGAAATTATTATGAATATTCATGAATTCTGATTGTCAAATTCACATAGAAAATTTTATAACGTAGACAAAAAAAAAAGCATGCATTTGAAAGTGCGCCCACATGAGTGGTCGCCAGTGTTCATGACGTGTACTTATTAATGGCTTATTAATATGAAATGATGAGCTTCTGTTTGATTAATGTAGTAATATGTCATATTAAAGGTTATGTATTATGTATTGGTTTTATTGATCGTAGGCCTTAATTTAGCGAGGTCTTGGCCTAGTTGCATTGCCGCATGTCAAGCTGCATTTCTCAATCGACTTATAAAATGGATGCTTAGAGAATTAAATTTTGATTTTCAACTGTGCTGACCAAGGGGGTTATTCTAACTTTGGAGGAGGTGTTAATCCGTCCCAAAAGTGACGGAAAAGTGACGGATTTACCACCAGCCGTATTACGAGTCCATTATATCCTATGGAACTCGTAATACGGCTGGTGGTATATCCGTCACTTTACCATCACTTTTGGGACGGGTTAACACTCCTCCAAAGTTAGAATAACCCCCCAAGTGCTTGTAGCTGAAATCTTTTCTCATGAGAACTTCTTGCTAGGAGATTATGGCCCTCATTCTGACCTTGGCGGGCGGCGGAGGCCGCCCGCCAAAGTCCCGCCGTCAGGTTACCGTTCCGCGGTCGAAAGACCGCGGAGGTAATTCTCACATTCCCGCTGGGCTGGCGGGCGGCCGCCTTCAGGCCGCCCGCCAGCCCAGCGGGAAAGAGGCTTCCACGATGAAGCCGGCTCGGAATCGAGCCGGCGGAGTGAAAGCTGTGCGACGGGTGCAGTTGCACCCGTCGCGTATTTCACTGTCTGCGCAGCAGACAGTGAAATACATTTAGGGGCCCTCTTACGGGGGCCCCTGCAGTGCCCATGCCAGTGGCATGGGCACTGCAGGGGCCCCCAGGGGCCCCGCGACCCCCCCTACCGCCATCCGGTTCCCGGCGGGCGGACCGCCGGGAACTGGATGGCGGTAGGGGGGGTCGGAATCCCCTCGGCGGCGCAGCTAGCTGCGCCGCCTTGGAGGATTCCAATGGGCGGCGGTACACTGGCGGGTGACCGCCAGTGTTGCCGGTCCGACCGCGGCTTTACCGCCGCGGTCGGAATGCCCATTGGAGCACCGCCGGCCTGTCGGCGGTGCTCCCGCGGTCCTCCAACCCGGCGGTCATGGACCGCCAGGGTTGGAATGACCACCTATGTATTTACTAGTGAAACAATGCTGAATGTAATGTGTGTGAGACTGACTTTTCCAGGAGAAGACAATGAATTCACTGACTGGAGTATAAGCTGCAACAATATTGTTACCTGATGAGCGCAATGACGAGAACGGAAGAGATGAGAACCAATCATCGACATGTGAGCCATGTACTAGTAGAATTGTAGAGTTGAGGGTTTACTTTCAGTGGATTAAAGGTAAACATGTTATTCCTGGACGAATAGCGACATGGGAAGTAGTTTTAGGAAATCTAACTTAGCCGGACTTCACTGAGAAGAGGCCACCATTTTGCCCATTTTTCCATCTTGAGAAGAGACGTGCTTAACTTTATTGCTTAAAAGACTTTGCTTTATCTGATGCTGAATCCTGATGCCGTGCGGATCAGACTGATGTCCAGATGACAAAGACTGTCTTAGTGTGCTGATCCAATTGAGGAGAGGTCCACTGTCACTGGTATTGATTGCTATGTCTATTTGCTTTTGTTTCTAGGTACCAACCGGCATTTTGACCAAGCCATAGTTTGATGTTTTTCCAAATTTGTGTTGACTAAATTGTTTTGCATGAAGCCCAAACATGCTATTTTAATCTTGTATTAGTTAGGGTTTTCCCTGATGAAGTTCGATAAATGTAATAACATTCTGTTGTCTTTCCTTGCTGAATCTAAATGTATGTAATATCGTTTGCACAGTTATTCTTGTTATTAATTTGCACTGTAACATTAGAAGGTGTAGCAGCTCAAGTTTTGATTAGATTGTGATTCTTTCTCCGCTTTGGTCAGCCAGTGTTGTTTCTGTATGTTTATCATTTGATTTTGAGATTAAGTTACGTAACTTTAGCATTGTAATATAGGGAAACAAACGTTCTAACTTTTACATAAAGGTGTGGTCATTTATGACTGCAAGTTCATGGTGTGTGACAATTACTGACTCCTTTTGATCACAAATGGTATTGATTGTTATTGGTTATTGATCTTTGTGTGTGCGAGTTATATGGTGGGAAAACCTCGAAGCGAGTCAAAAGGTTCATCGACCTATTCGCGTCTCCCTTGTAAGTTTACTTATCAAGGTCCAACGTGCTTACAGAGATGATTTACTTTCATGGGTGGCACTGATCAAGGGTCTAAAATAAATACTAATTCAAGACAGACAAGAAGGATCTGCCTACAGTCCAGAGGATGGTTCATATTTTTACATTATTAGATTGTTTATCGCATCAACTTGGCAGCATGGTTCAACAGAGACAGCTTAATGGTTTAGGGGGCCCTGGGCTCCAATGTATTTTGTGGGCCTTTGTTGGGAACAGCTTTGAAATCATGATCTAGTGTCAGCTCTTACATGCCCTTTTTGGCCAGGTCACTGACAGTGCACAGACACACTCCTCCAATTCTAAATGTGTTTACATGTAATATTCTGGGAAACTGAAATGTGTTTTGTATACTGTAACAAAGCAGCAACACACTAATATTATTGCAAATAATCTCTGTGGCACCCTCCCATTTCTCATATGTGAGGTCCTTTTTGATCTTAAATTAACTTTGTATGGATGTTGCATGGAATAAACGCACATTTCTCCCACAATTTCTATAATGGACTCTCACACATCACCCACATTAAAATAAATGACAGGAAAATGATATTTAAAACAATAACCTTGTTATGGTGAACAGCACTCCCACCTTCCCCATATGATATGGTTGTCATCTCTTCAGTGGGTGGTTTCTTCACGAGGGCTGGGGAGTGTCGCCCCCTCGGCCGCTGCGACCTGTGCAGGAAAAAATAAAATGGCAATGAAAAGATTTCATTGCCGTTTTATTTTTACTGATGTGTGCACTGCAGCAGCCCGAGCCTTGAGACATGCGTGGAGGACTAAAGCAGGGCTGACTTAATGCTCCAAACTGTGCATGTCACTTTGGCCAGCTTTCTTGCTCAGGGCAAAGTGGCATGCACACTTTAAAACTTTAAAGCTCTCCACCCAGCTGTCCTAGACAGCTGGGTGGCGACCAAGCACAGGCCTCCAGGGCCTGATGGAGCGTCCAGCCAGCCCACTCCATCCAATCCAGGCACTTCTCTCCTGCAGGTTAACAGCACGAGAGCAGCATCTAGATTGGTTAGGGGCTCTCTTTGTGCATCAGACAGCAAGAGAACACGGAGGACCACGTTCAGCCTGTGGGTAAGTACCATTTTATTTTATTTGAAATGTGTAAGGCATGTAAGTGTAGTGGTTGTGTTTTGTTTTGTAGTTAGTGGTTATGTTTTTATTTGGGAGGGAGGGAGTGGTTTACTTCGAGGTTTTGGAGGGAGGAGTGGTTTATTTTGTTTTTTGGGGGGAAGTGGTGGGGCACTTCATTCTCCCCACCACTTTCAAAGGGTACCAGCCCCCCCTGCATCTCTCTCATGTCAATAAATATCTCAATATGTCAAACACCTGCATGCTACCATAGGTGCCCCAGTAAGCCAATATTACTTCCAGTGTGCCAAGGCCAGAGGCAGACTCGCAAGCATAATACACACACACACACACTCATACATGTTCATACAATATCTTACTTTCTCACATGCTGCACTGCCTCACACTGCTCCAAACACTTTCTCACTCACTGTCTCACCCACTAACTCTTATTCAAACTCAGTCACACTCACATGGGCTCACTCACTGTGTCATTTACTGGCTCACACTATCTCAATCTTGTGTTCGATCATTTGAAGGTCACAGTTTTGCAGTGCCTTATTCACATGCTCACTTAAAGTTTCACTCTCACACTCAATCTCACTCACTTACACTCACTGACTCTCACCCACCCACACACACACACACACACACACACTTTAAGATATATTTTTAATTAACATAAGCTACCTGCATGGGCTCCACTTCAGCTCGTCCACTGTTGGTGCTCCATTTGGAGTTCCCATTTCCAGAATTTAACCAGGATTCTGAGAATTGAGATTTCGTGCAGTGAATCAGCTTTAAGCCTACATCACAGGGTCAAAGCTGATGCACTTCACAGACTCCAGCAGTCAGCCTCTTACCTTGTCACCCTACCCTTTCCTAAATCTCTGATGAGTTGAGAGAGAGTGGCGTGATAGGCTGGCTGGCATGCAGCCATAGGTGCTACTGGGTTGAATCCTAAAGGACCCAGGGCCAGGTTTACGAATGATGCCCCAGTTAGGACTTTTCCGGCCCTCCATAATCTGATGGCTGGGGCTGGTGCCTTGTAGTTAGCTCTCTCTCTAATCTTTCGCTTTTCCTAATCTTCATTTTCTTTAGCATCTTCTGTACTCAACAAATTAGCACCCAACAGATTAGCACTTTAGGGTGATTTTATTGCTTTTTTACGGAAGACTGTAAAAATCACTTTGCAAGAAATTTGTATTTTGTCTCTTAATGAACTTAAGTTATAAAGCAATTTACAATGATTTTATATATGTAATAGTTTTAGACAGTATATGTAACTTGTTACATATATTTATTGCAGGGTTATTGGAGTCCCTGTCAAACTGTGGATTCAAGACTGTAGTAGATTGGAGAATTTTATGTATAGTGCTCTTTACTAAGATTTTAATTAATCATGCAAATAAAGTATTTGGAATTTGCACACCGATGACTTAGGTAAAAAAGGCCTGTTCACTCTATTGATCACTAAAACCTAAAACACCTTTTGCTGTTACCACCACGTTTGTGCTACTTACCTCCTGGTGAAGATTGCAGCTTTCCACCACCCGAGGGGAGCGCTCAAGGCAACCCTCCCAGTCTTAGCGACTCCATGAGGTGCACATGCATGAACCATGTTCGTCAATGACCAAAAATTGTTACAACGGATCCAAATATCACTGCATCTAAGGCACTCAGAGCCAGGAGTACATGCCCATTACCATGCAAGGGACTTTTCTGTCCCAACACAGCCCCTCATATGTTCTAATGCTATCAATCCATATAAAGGGAATAGAAACATAAAACAATCAATAGAACGAAGTATGGAACCAAAGACCAAAATATGAATATTTTAAATCATGCCTAACAGAAACTGTTTCAGACATCTGTGCTGGCAATGCAGATGAGAAATTATAAACATTAAATAAGAGAACTACACTGTAGTATGGGATAACTACCACTTTTGGGCAAACTGGGTGTTCCAACAGGCCAATTATAGCATGAAAATAGACATAAACAAGCAATGACTAAGCCAATAGTCTTGAAAGTATTGGCTTTCCCAATGCTTTTGCAACATCATGTGACGCTCTTGGACTATATAAATATATTTTGGGAAAAGATTATTGAATGCATACACAGGAAATATACTATTTTTATGCATAATCTAGAATGAATGCCCTGCTGAAAACATAACAGTAAAGACAACAGGGGTGCAATAGAACCATTTAACTCTAAATCTTAGACTATCTCTGGGGCCAGTATATCAAATGGGTGTGTGGTGTTACACCCACCTAAACAATTAATTCTGTAATAAATAGTTGGCTACAAGGGCTTTCAATCGAGCATGATGACGTGTCTGTCAGATTTCATCTGGGATTTTTACATGCCCACACTGACAAACACATGCACACACACACACTCTCTCTCGCCTCCCTGCTTTGAAGGCCTTAAAAAAGGTGATTAGTTGGAAAATTTTGGGCCTGATTACAACTTTGGAGGAGGTTTTAATCCGTCCCAAAAGTGACGGTAGAGTGACGGATATACCACCAGCCGTATTACGAGTCCTTATATCCTATGGAACTCGTAATACGGCTGGTGGTATATCCGGCACATTTGGGATGGATTAACACCTCCTCCAAAGTTGTAATCAGGCCCTTTGTGTTTTAAGTGCCCCTAACAATCCACCCTCCTCTCTCTTTCCACTACGCCTTAAGCCCCCTCATGTACTGCTTCTCATTTAACAAGATATCCCAGCGTGACTGTTGGGAAATCTAAAGCTCACCCCCCTCCCCCAAATCTTATTGACCAAGCTGCACCCCTGGACTCATGGCTGACCAAGAAATATATTTGTTTGAGGGGAAAGGATCACTGCCACTCCAATTGACATGTATGAATTAAAGTGAAAATGAGTTTTGTATCAAACCTATACAACATGCTGGAATACAGATGTGTTTCTTTCATTTGATTTACATAGAACGGCTTAAGAAACGCAAGAGGAAAACAAGTCACAGCAAGATTTTTTTAACTGTGGCTCTAATAATTTCACAAGTTTTTAGGGTCGAGTCTGGGATAGCATGCGCTTGCGCATGCGTATCGCTTGCGAGATGCTGTAGTAGTTAGAAAAGGGCTCAGAGCCCCCACCATGTCACGTCAGTCTCTTTCATTGGTTTGTGGTCTTTCCTTTTAAAATCTGCTTGCTTTCATTAGTGGAAGGCATGCATACATCATGCCTTTTCTGGTGGCTAGCCCTCTTTGAGCGCAGCGACCAAGTACTGAAAACATACAAGGCTCTCTGTTTTCCATCCGGTTTGTGGACTACTTTTTATCTTTTTTCTCAGCGCGATCTCGCTTGGCAGAAGTCGAGCGCTTTGCATGACATCGACCCTGAGACCGTTTCTATTTCCATTTCCATTTTTTTAGCAGCGTGATTGCGCTCGTTTTATTCCATTTAATGAGGCAAGAAAAGTCGGGTTGGGAGTTTACAACTGTTAATAGCTCTAACTCAGAGAAATGCGAGACCGGTTGCATTGCAAATGCTTGTTTAAATATGTTGCAAAAGTGAAAATACTCGATTCCAGTGGTACAGCATGGTCAGCAAGGATGCTTGAAACAGGGAGGTGAAAGCCAGGAGAGGCATTAGTCTGCCAATGGCGAGCGTTATGGTGGGTCAGTCCAATGTAAATTGAAACACCACTCATTCTAATATCCGAAAAATTTAATAATATTCAGAAAGGAAACACATTAAAATATATATAGTTCACTTGAATGTATCTACAGCGTCCTAAAATATTTGGAATAGCTTCACCGTTTAGAGTTCATGAGTGAACAGTAAGACTTGAGGCACAGGACTGAGCTGTAATGTCAATGTAAACGCCTCTGTGGGAAGTGTTCCCATGTTGTTTATGATGACTACTGGGACGTAGTGTTATGCGGCACAGGTCACAGCAGTGTGTTTAATGATGGTATGTGAGATATAAACAAGCAAATTAAAATTGTAATAAGGACTAGCCAGCTTAGTCACAGGGGCAGAGGGATACTGTGTGCCTATACACCAGAAAGGGAGCTAATCAGAGAGGCCTCAGTAATTCATATGGCCACAAGCGCTAGGCTTGAAATCCTGCTCAAAGAGTAAAAGTAAATCAAAAGGACAAGAATGGTAACTGGTGACATAAGCAGTATCCATGCGCCATTTGAATTTTAACTAATTTATGTATTTTTTTTAAATAAAGGATACTTCTGAATAAAAACACCCTCAGATTGAGGAAGGAAGTGGAAGAGGAGTCAAGGCTGGCAACCTGAGAAGAAATTGCACAATTTTTTAAAAGGTCTGGAATCTACTAACTCTTGCTAGGCGGAAGAAAGTCAAAATTGTGAGCAGGGGTTCATGCCCCAAGCACCTCTGAAGTTCCTTTTGGCTCACAAAGGCAGGCCAGCACAATTTGAAGGAGCCCTGGTCAGATTGTGGATCATGTGGCAGAAATGCTGGCATATTTCACTTGCCGGGGTAAGAGACGAAGCACTTCGTAGTTTGATGCCCTGGCAGTGCAAGTTGCAGAACATTTTGAAGGCCATCACGTGACAAATTATCAAAAACAAAACAAAAAACGCTATTGGTACGCTGCTTAACAGTGTTTTTAAGATAGTATAATAGCTTTAGAACCTCTTTACAGGATATCATTTATTGCCATGGTGTGTTTTCAGTGCAGCAACTACAAGTCAAAATAACCACATGTACCCCAACCGTTCACAAAATATTACAAAGTCCATTGAAAGATGGGCACCGCGTGTGTGTAAGCATAACTAGCAGCTATCATTGAATGCATTTTGTGTTTGACTTCGAATGCATTTTGATGTTTGAGTTAATCCCATTTAAAGATGTCCACTGTGGATGTAAATGCATTCGATGTCACCAGGAGTGAATGGACTTTGTTAAAATAAAATAAAACCCATTTGGAGATATCTGATTGTACGTGCATCCACAAGCGAGGGTAGCCACCTTAGAATGTCAAAAAACATTTTATGTTAGCCGCTTTGATCACAGGGTTGGGGGGACTGTCAGCTGGGGCAGTAAAGAGCGGAGGGAGGTTTAAAGAGAAAAGACTGAGAAGAAAGGGAAGCAAGGACAGAAAATATCCTCTTCCGTGCACTGCAAAGCAGATTCTCACATTAGCACTAGAAGGATACACCAACCAATCAAAATACGGTAAGACAGAGATGCTTCTAGTGAGAACAATCACAATGATAGGGAGGAAAGCCATCAAATCAGGAGTAGGGAAGTGAGATAGTCAGCAAATGCAATCAATCATGAACCAGGGGCTTATTCAAAGCCCACTCTAAGTATACATAATGTATTGGAAACAATAGATCTCCAAGTACAGCTATAGCCATCTGTTGTCAAGACCTAAAAATAGTTCTGCATTATTTAATGCATCCTCTATAACACACGTTGTTCTGGCAGCGAATTACGCATTCCGGGAGCTCATTGGTTTAAGTATTGTTAAATTAAACAAAAACATAGTTCATACAATTTTAACTGAAAATTTGGAAAAAAAATGCTGCTTTTTTTGCACAACAAATACTTATTTTTCTAACAACCAAAGTAAAGATGGTTGGTATGGTTAAAAACGAATCACTTTTATTTCATAACCAAATAGGATTACAGTGATGCTAACAAAAGTATAGTTAAACTTGATTATTTTTTTATTTCGTAACAAAGTAGGACTGCAAGGAAGGCAATAGAAGTATGGGCAATAATTTAATGACATATTTGAAAACAAGTTTCAGATTCTGGTGATATTTACCGACATTTCTTAGCTAAAGGAAAAATGAAACACTTTTAAATGAATAAAAACATTTCTCTATCAAATGTAAAATAAATGTCTATGTTAATTTTATGTAGGAGTGGGTGTAACTGGCGTAATTCTCTATGGTGTAATTACTCATAATTACTCACAATTATGCCACATTACCTGAGACATGTAAGCCATTATTTAGCACTTTTTTTGCAGGTGCAAAATAAATGCACCAGTGAATCAAAATGGGCCCAAGGAAGCATTTTGCATAAAGAAAAAAACATTAAATGCTACAGGACATGAACAGCAGTAGCCAGCAGTCACTCGAGCTCTCATAGAGCCACCTGTACAAAAATCAGTTTTTGCGACTCACAAATTGCAAGTCAGAGCGACTTGCAATTTGCAAGTCGCAAAACCTGATGTACAACAGTGTCAATGACACTGTTTGCGATTCCCTATGGGGTCGCAAATTACCTACCTCATGAATATTCATGGGGTAGGTTGGCCGCCCTCAAAGGGATGGTGGCCTGCTGGAGACAGCAGACCACCATGTCTGTGACTGCTTTTAAATAAAGCAGTTTTTTTTTTTTTTAAATGCAGCCCGTTTTCCTTAAAGGAAAACAAGATGCATTTCAAAATCAAAAATGAAAAGTTTTCTTGTAATTTTTTCAGAGCAGGCAGTGGTCAGTGGGACCACTGCCTGCTCTGAATTTTTTTCTTCGCTACCATTCACAAAGGGGAAGAGGTCCAATGGGGAACCCTTCCCGTTTGTGAATAGGTTTGCAACCAGTTTGAAACTGGTGCTAACTGCATACCTAACGTACATACCATCTGGATTCGGTTTTAGGACGGGACGCCCTTGTCATGCCCCTTCCTAATATCAAATTGCAAAACCCAAACTGCGATTCGGTAACAAGTTACCGAATCGCAGTTTGGGCTTTGTACATCCCAAATAGCATTTTTCAAGTCGCAAACAGGCCGATTTGCCGTTTGCCACTTGAAAACTGCTTCGTACATCTGCCCTTTAGTTCTTTGTTCCTGTGTCCCTGCGGTAGGATTGTTGCCCCAAAACACTCATAATTACTCAAGATGGAGTAATTGTCTAATCTTGGTAATTTTGCATCACAAGAGTAATACATAATTACTGAAATTATTTCGATACTCAGGTTTAATTAAAAATGTTGCCAGGCCTAATTCTATGCACATCTTCCAACAGAATATATTAGAAGTTTAAGATCAAATATTACAAATAGTGTGTGGAAAAATCCAAAATGCTTGGAATAATCTGGTGTGGAAGAACCATCAATAGGAACTATGTAGACATTTAAAACAGAATTGTCGATTAGCAAGCCATCGCCAGAAGTCTCCATGTTTCACAAATATTTATTATGATACATGTCACAGATTCGTCCTCAATGAATGTAAATTGGAAACAATTTAGCAACTCTTCCTCTGGGGTTGAAAGGTGACTATTCCTTTAGTCTTGATAGGATTAGCGTTGTAACAGATGATCGATATGATTTTCCATAGATCAAGTGACAGTCAACCATCTGTTTTTTCCTTTCAAATAATTACTTGTTTATGTGTCTGTAATTACAATTTTATCCTTTCTTAAAATTGGAACACGCAGTTCAAGATTGCAGGACTGGCAAAAACATTTGAACTATTGGTTCCTTTCATGTTAAATTGGATATATGCTCAGTGTACCTACTCGTGGGTATTCTTACCTACCAATGATATGCTCTATACCCATTAACAGCTCACCCACGACCATTCATTTATCCAAAGTGTATAATTATTCGTTCAGAACAGTGTTTTTTTTAAGCGAACTCATTG
This sequence comes from Pleurodeles waltl, assembly GCF_031143425.1. Lineage (NCBI taxonomy): Eukaryota > Metazoa > Chordata > Amphibia > Caudata > Salamandridae > Pleurodeles > Pleurodeles waltl. Next base: position 1,137,970,738 of record NC_090440.1, read on the forward strand.
AATCTACATATAAATACTGTCATTCTACGGCTGTGGAAAATTGAATACTTGCTTTTCTCATCTCCTCAGTGCTGTGGACTATCTTGCACCTTGTCTGTCTGCTTCAATAGAGCACCTTTGAGGCAGGATGGGTGCTGGTGCATTGATGCTCTGCATCAGCAATGCTGAAGCCTCCAAGTGTAAGTTGTTGAAAATTAAGATACATATTTAGGTATAGGAGGGCTATTGTTGGAACAGGAATATCCCTTGAATCGGCTATAGGTACATCCCCCTGCACTGAGTGCCAGACTGTGTTTAGCTGGTATACTGACTTTATTTTTTTTAGCACTGGTGTCATGCTAATATAACATGCTCACAGATGGCTAGGCCTATCATTGTCATGAGGAGGCCCTGGGCTTTTCCTGTGACCTGGAGGGACACACCAGGTGTGTCCTCTTTTACTGACAGTGGACTACCATACCAGTCAGTGGTTTTGGACACCGAGTGAGGGTGGTAGCTTTCCAGGTTTGAATCCACAGGGCGAATACATCGTTTTACCTGAGTCATGAAAGTAGAGGTCTACTGGTCTGATCCTTAGCACTAATATCTTGAGTGCTTGTTAACTGTGTTAATGTGTGTGGCCTGCATGGTATGGTCTGTGAGAGTGAGCCACAGTAATGAAGGCCACTGAGATTCATTTTGGATACCCCTGGTCTGACTTTGCATAAGATGGAGGTGAGTGTGTGTTCACAGAAAATGGATGTGTATTTCTCAGTTCTTGAAGCTGGAGCAAAGTGATCTAAACACTGAGGGAAATGGAGACAGGGCTCTTTTAGATATTCAACAAGGCCATTTGCTTAGGAAGGAACGCTGATTAGCCTTCCATTTGATTGATACTAGGGGCAAGGGATGGGCATGCAGATTATCTTGTACAAGTTGAGGAAACATTTAGGCAAGGCCTGGTTTTACATTTGGTTGATACTAGGGATGATGGTTGGGCATGCAGACTGTGTTTTAAAAGTCAGGAAAACCTTTAGGTGAGGCCTGGATTTTTGTCTTTCCCTGTTTACTCTTTCTGTTGAGCTAATGAAAACCAGCTGCAGAAATGTCACATCTCTATGTGACTCTGTTCTGAATACTGCTGGCTGGAAACTACCCTGCTGTGAAGGGCATCATGCTACAAGAAGGCTGTATCTGGAGAACTGCCTAGACAGGACACTTAAAAGGAAAATCACCCTAAACCTTTTGTGCATATTGAACAGTGAACACACATTGCCTGTCTGGTATTGGGGTATAAAAGAGGGAACCCCACTACCCCAACTCTGGCTCCAGTTCCAAGTCCTATATGGCCAAGGAGGGTAGTGTTTTGCAAAGTACTCTATGGACTACTGTGTAACCATGGCAGGTGTCTGCCTGATAGCCAGTCAGAAGTTTGGATCTCTTGCTGGAAAAGCTGTGTACCTGTTCTGACGAACCAAGAAGCATGTCAATTTGCTTAGAGAGGATAAAAACCTGTGAAACCTGAAGAGTAGTCTGTCCACGAGGATAGCAATGCAGCACTTCCCTGATGTCTGTGGGCCACAGAGACGGGAGAAACGAGGAGAGAGGTCTGCTGCCCCCCACCCCTAGCATCTTTTGTCACGCAGTGTTAACATGACAGTTTCTGGTGGGAACCATGACTCTGTTGCTGCCATTGCAGAATCTCAGGTGGGACTGTGATGGGATATCTGAATCAGCCTGTAGGTGGTTGCAACTGTCATTTATCGTAAATGGTCTGTGTTTGGCTATAACTGCCAAGTGTGGTGACTGGCCTGTGTGTGGGGGCAACTGTTGAGTTGAAACTGGCTAGTGTGTAACCACAACTACTGAAACTGCCAGTTGTGCCCAGCCAGTGCAGTGCTGCAACTATTGGAGCTGTGATCATCTAGAGCAACTGTCCTGCCAAATTGTTGCCTAGCCTTATGGAGGCACCACCACAGGCCTGACAACTCAGGCTTGGGCCCATTAATGAGACCCTTGAAGTTAGAGGCTCCACCCCTGGGTATAACTGGGACTGCTGTCTCTGCTCTTGCGACCACACACCGAGATTGTGTGGGAGCAACTGAAGGTGGGGTGGTGAGGCTGTTCCTCTAGGACTGTTTCCCCTACTGCCTGGTCGGAACTGCTGATCTGAGTTTGATTGCACTCTTATTTGGGGATGAATAGAAACTGGAACCAAGATTAATTAGTCTTACTACTGCATACCCTACAGAATGGGGCAGCACCTATTACTGGGAGAGAACCTGGACTGGTAGTGTGAGAGGGCAAGAAGCAGGGAGAAAGTGGAAACAGGAGGCAAAACACTCCCTGAATTGTACCCAAAGATACTGAATTGCTTTCTGTCGATAAGTAGTGTCCAGTATTTCTAGTTCTAGGATGTATTAAAGTATTTTTCTTTTTTGTAAAAACAAGCACTGGGTTTAGCATTTCATTATTGAGAAGTCTGTGTTTGCTTGCCATTGCCATCACTACCACTGAGAGTGAAGTGCGGAACTGGGGGTACTTGGCACAGTTTGCAGAGCCATAGTAGCATGAATTAAAGACATCAGAGGCAAATGACCACAACCCCCACAATGGAGACCCTTTAGTCCCTGCTTGCTCCATGACCCCCTCCACCCTCCATGCCCTAGCTCACCTGGCCTGCAGAAGTTTCACATTCCTTTCAGATCTGGTTAGGGTTTATTTTGCTCAATAGTATGAGGCCAATGTAGATCTTGTCAGGGTAAATCTTTGTGAGTTGGACCACCATGTCACAGCAGCCTACTCAGCAATATACTTTTTTCTCAGAAACAAATTGCGAAACAGAGGTTGCTTCTTGCTTTAGAAGAAGCCTAAAAGTATATGTCCTCAACATACAGGGAGTTTTCACTTGTGTGTTTTGTGCTCAGTGGCTTAGCTTGGTCAGTAGGATAGATGGGGTGTGAGCTTCTGATTCCCAACAATCAGAATGAGGTATTTCATTAAAATAGATTTTATGAGAAGCAAGACATGAGGAGGGCTTAAGGTGAAGCAGAACGAAAGTGCATTGTTAGCTATACTTAAAACACATTATTTTTCAAACGAATCAATTTTAGGGCCTCCAAAACAGAGACAAGTGTGTGTGTGTGTAGATTAAATGAGAAGCAAAACATGAGGAGGACTTAAGATGAAGCAGAAAGAGAGTGCATTGTTAGCTATACTTAAAACACTTTATTTTTCAAACTAATCATGTTTAGGTTGGCCAAAACAGAGACAAGTGTGTGTGTGTGCATGTGTTTTCTAGTGTGGGCATGTAAAAATCTCAGATGAAATCAGACAGACACCTCACTATATACCCGACTGAAAGCACTTGTACCCAACTATTTACTATATAATACATTTTATAGAGGGGTGAACCCCCCAACACCCCATTGAAGCTACGCCCCGCTTGTTCTTTTTCCTGATGATGCCTGCCATGGCAGTCTGGTCATTGAAAATAACCATTTCAAGTCTTGCAGTAATTAGGACAAAGTTTTTAACATGTTGCCTGTGACTGATATGTCACAAGCTGAAGGTTTCTGAAGGTGGAACTAGCTGACGCTTTGGTAATAGAAACAGATTATATACAGCGCATCACCTGCTACGTCAAAGCTTAAAGGACCTCATTAGTCCATTGGAATCTGTTCAGTGGGCCTTTTTCCTACTTCTTCAGTAAGTAGTATTGAATCAGTTGGGCTTGTATTCTTTTTTTAAGTTTGTCTTTCAATACAGGAACTCCCCCTAGCTGCGATTTTGGAAACTCCCTTCCTTTTATCACCTACACCACAAATTGTTCACCACAATTTCTTCTTTTCGCCTGTGGTATCGCTTTAATGCTGAATAGTTTTAAATAAACACACTCTCTTCTTTCTTATCCCCTGATGTTCACAACATCATTTCAAACTGTGTCTTCTCAGTCAGCGACTCAATAACAACTCTCTCCCTCCACATAAACCCTCTAAAACTGAAATTTCTTTCATTACAGCTCCTCCCTTATTTCTCTTCTACACCACTATCCAAATGTTCTCTCTTTCTTACCTTCCAAGGAGGATACCTGGAACGCCAGTCTCCTCATGGCACACAGCATGTAGTGGACGGAACTTTCATTCTAAATATTTCCAGAAGTTTCCCCTCCCGAGGAAGTGGGGTCCACTCGTAAGTAGCATGTTCTGACTATGTACGAGGAACAGAGGTGATGTGCTATAAATATTAACTACTTCTGTTCCAAAAACATTATTAAAGTGGAAACTCGTTGTTTATGTGTTTATGTTAACAAGCTTTGAGTCAGATGTACAAAGTTTTTTTTGTGGTTGTAAATGCTCCGATTTCGAGTTTGTGAGCACACAGATGCATTTTGCAATGTATTAAACCTATTTTCGGTGTTGTAAGTTTTTTCCGACTCCAAAATGAGTTTAGAAATGGATAAGGAATCATCATTTGGATAGGCGTGTTGAATGTGCCCCTTTCCAAAAAGCATTTCCTATCCAGTTGTGTGAATAATTAATGACTGAAATAGCAGTCAGAAACCATTGAAAAGTTACCGACTCCTAATTTGGGAGTGGTACTTCATTCACAACAGGGAAGAGTTGCCCTATGGACCAGTTACCCTTTGTGAATTAAAAAAAAAAAAAGTTTGTTGGTGAGGAGGCAGTGGTCCAACTCTTAAACAGTTTAAAACATTCCTTTTTAAATGCAGTCATAGCCACCAATCACATTGAGTTTCTATTTGCAATCTACCTCCTGAATACTGATGAGGTACATGAGATTGCGACCCACTATGATTCTTAATTTTGTTTACTGATTTACTAGTACATTGGTTGGATGTCAAAATTCCACACTGGTGACACAAATACTGGTTGCAATTTGTGATCAGTATTTTGTGGACAGTGTTTCATACATCTGGCCCTTTGTGCCTTAGAATAACTTTTATATCAAAATGCTCTTCCTATGCATCAGTACTGTCAGAGCTTCACGTGACAGTCTTTTACACTTCTGTGCCCAAAGGCTGATTTTCCTGCTCGTATCCATTCCTTAATAGGTCAATGCTGTGAGTTTTGGGGGGTAAGTCTTTTTTCAAGTCAACAATCTATGGTTCTTTGTTTTAGCACCAACCTTTTTCAAGTGATAGACTGCTGTTGATTCCAGCAAAAAAAAAATCTAATTTGGTGTTTGGAGCTATCCTATACTCCTGCTTCCATTCCTCAAGCCAATTAAATTAACTTTATACCATTGTTCATTAGGACTAGGGGCCAATGGATGAGGAAGGGAAAACTTGTACTAAACATCAAAAATTGTTCTAAACTCTATGGAATGTGGCATTCAGGCCTGCCAGGATATTAATATGCTATGCTACGCTATGTTATGTTATGTTAATTTGTAAAGTGCAACTAATCACCGTGAGGGTATTCAGGTGCTTGAGCAGGTAAGTGGGTGCATGGTCCTCGTGGAGTTATTCAAAGAGCCAGATCTTCAGCTTCTTGCAGAACTTAAGAAGCGAGTAGGAGACTGGAATGTGCCGGGGGAGGTTGTTCCATGTTTTGGATGCAATGTCGGAGAACTTGTGACCTCCTTCTCTGTTTTGGTGGATACGGAGTGTGTGTGGGAGAGTGAGGTAGAACATAAGTGTCTCATCAGCTGGTGAAAGTGTTTGCTGTATGTTGGTCTAATGGTGTGGATAGCTTTGTATGTGTGAGTGAGGAGTTTGAATGGGCTGCGTTTGTGAATGGGAAGCCAGTGGATCACAGTAAGGTAGCGAGTGATGTAGGTGCAGCGTGGGAGGTCCAATATGAGTCTGGCAGTTCTGGCATTCTGGATGGCTTGAGCTCTTTGTATGAGTTGTTTGGAGATTCCTCCGTACAGTGTGTTGCCATAGTCGAGCCTGCTTGTGATAAGTGCTTGAGTGATGGGCCATCTGGTGTTCTGTGGCAGCCATTTGAAGATCTTGTGTAGCATGCATTGGATGTGGAAGTAGGGGGTGCTTACTGTGTTGACTTGCGCATCATGGAGAGTTTGCCATCTAGGATGATCCCTGGGTTTCTTGTGTGGTTGGTAGAAGTTGGTGTTGGTCCTAGCTCCCATGGAAACCGGGTGCAGTCCCATATTGCTGAAGATCAGCACTTTCTTCTCATCAGACTGGAGCTTCAGGCACTTTGCCCTCATGCAGTCTGATACTATGGTCATGCATTTTACATAGTTGGTTATTGAGGTGTTGTCTTGTCAGTCAGGGAGACAATGAGTTCAATGTCATTGGCGTATGGGATGATCGAGATGCCTTGGGTTCCGATCATGTCTGCAAGAGGGGTCATTTAGATGTTGAACAGGAATGATTCCTGGGAGACTCCACAGATCAGTCTCTTGGACTCTGATGTGAATGGTGGCATTCTAACTCTTTGGGTTCTTTTCATGAGGAAGTAGCAGATTCACTGGAGTGGGAATCCTTGGATGTATCTGTCATGAAGTCTTCTGATTAGAGTGCTGTTGGGTACGATGTTGGAGCCTGAGGATGAGGGCTGCTGTTTCTGCATGGTCCTGGATGGTCTTGCTATTGCTGGGGACTGCAATGAGTGCTGTTTCTCCACTGTTATTCTTTCTGAAACCTGATTTGGTTTTGTCCAGTAGGTGGTGAAGCTCAAGGTGGGTTGAGAGTTGTCTACTGATGGCCTTCTCCATCACTTAGCTGGGTACGTGAGCAGGGATATCGGACTGTAGTCGCACATGTTAAAATGTTTGGAATCTATACAGCACATGTACACCCCAGGTGTTTCAAGGTCTAACTAACCTGATGTTCTTCAGTGACAGAAATGTGTCAGCCCCTGCTCCTCCCTATTGCCAGTGCTTAATTGGATCAGGTGGAGGCAGGTGGGGCCCACCAGCACTTATTGGTGGGTACTCCACCCATTTTTCCTCATCAGTCTTTGAGCCAGAGCAAGTGAGAGAAAATCACATAAGAAGGAAAGAAGATTTAAGAGAAAAACAGAAAAACTATGACAAAGGGAGAAAGCAGAAATCTGTAAGAGTTGGAGCGAGGGCAGAGAATGACTGGTGTTTGATAGAAGAGGCATGTGATGGAATCAATACTATGCTTCCAAGGGGCAGAAAATGCAAAGATTTGATGTTTTGTAAAAGTCAATGAAAATGGTCCATTTGGTAATACTGCGGGCTTAAACAGAGTTTAAACACTGCAGGAAGTGTTTTAACCACAATTGGAGTCATTTTAAATACAAGCGAATAAGCCAAATTTGTGATAAAAATTGATGGCCAGCAGAGCTTTGAAATCCCTCAAAAAGGTCAGAAGTGGACACTTTTCAATTGTTGCATCTTTCTAATATTTCTGGCTTGTTGATGTGGATGATTAATTATGAAACTTAAATAGGTATGTTTAGAGTGATATTCATGCTCTCAGGGGGCAGAAAATGCAACTGTTTGAGGTTTAGTAAAAGTCAATGAAAATGACACACCGACAGGCAATGGAGCCAGCAATAGACTTGCGAGCAAATCTTTGGGCCCCGGCACTTAACTATTTTTCAAATTTAGCACTGATTATTGCTTCAATGGCCTATAAGAGGTGTTGCCTTTCTCTTATATATTGAGTTTAGAGACTCATATCACTTGCAGGATTGTGCTTTTTGTTTAAATCCATGAGCACTGCTACTTTACAAGAAACATTAATTAGATTTTGGGACACTTTGGACAGTTCTATGGCACAGGGGCTGCTTTCAACACAAAAAACACAAATGCAAACAAATATACTCATTACCAGTGTGGCCTCAATAGACTTTCAGTTCTTACTTATAGGCACCTCCTGGAAGCTCTGATGTCACACATTACTAGTAAGGAAAGCTATTCCATCTCGCAAAACCCAAAGAAGGCCTCCAAAGTACAACCATTGTGAAATCAGAAAACATTCTTCCCCTATCTACATACATGGTGGGGAATTTGACAAAGAGTGTTTGGATTTTCAAGAGTTCATTTTACTTTGCCCATTGTATATGTTATTAACCTGGTAGTGCTTCGTTTTAATTCTTGGCTCCCCTAGCAACATTTCTATTTGTGTTAGATAAAACCAATCTTTTAGAATCAAAATTGCTAACAAGTGGCAAAATGTCCACATGGAAGGGGGATGTCTAAAACAACACTTCATAATGTCTGATAACCACCAGTGTCAAGTGTCAGTATAAGCCTAAGCACCACCACCATGAGAAACTACTCCAGCTGCCTGTCTATACTGCAGGTCAACTATAAGAAAGTAAACATGTGACACTGAATGCCAGACCGAGTACAGAAAGCATGCTCCTAATATTTCTTGATATAGATATAGAAAAGCTTGCTAAGAATATTTGATGATCTAGAAAAAGCATAAACATTAAATTCTGACAGTTAATTTCACAAACAGGCCTGGACAGGCCTTTTATTCCACCGGGCATTTCCCTGGAGGGCTGGAGCCCCAGGAGACCGGTTTATAGGGCAAGGTGTCATTACTTGGGATTCTGTTGCTTTCCCCATCTCCCCAAGATTAACTGCAGGAGGCACAGGGAAGATTCAATAGAAAAAGAAAGAAAAAGAGAGGGAAAGTAAAGAGAAAGTGACAATCAAAGAGGAAGACGAAAGAGAGGAGGTTACAGGGACGTTATAGTTATGTTGACGTTTTACCCACACAAAACCATGGGAATTCAGCAGTTATAGTTATACTTATTTTAAGAAACTATAACTCGCTGCCCAAAGTTACTTCCAGCACAAGTTATAGTTTCTTCAGATAAGTATAACTATAACTACTGGACTTCTATGATTTTGTATGGGTGAAATGTCAACCTAACTATACATGCCTGTAACCTTTGTGTTTTTCAGTGAATTTCTATTTTTTTTAATGCACACATTGATATTTCTGTCAGGTTGCGGCCAGTCAATCAGGGCCTTGCTTTTCACCAGGATTTGAGGAGGATCTGAGAAGGATCCTTAAATCTGCCATCGGCCAAACAAAAAGGAGGAATTTTTTTGGCCATGGGGGGACCTTAAGTCACCCATCCCTCTGTTTTACACAGTTTTTTCCCACCCCCCCTCAGACAATGCGAAAAACAAGATAGTGGATGCAACTATTCTGTTAGGTTACAGCCAGCCAATCAGAACCTTGCTTTTCCTCCGAATATGTGGAGGATCCGCGTCCCTATGTATATAAATTTGGTTTTAATTTAATAACTACAAAACTACTTAACAGATTCACACCAAATCACAAAAAGGGTGATTTCTGGACCTTGGCCTAGCTTTCTGCCAAATTTGGGGTAAATCCGTTGAGGATGGTGAAAATGCGTTTTGAGGCTCCCCTTTTTCTCAACCCCCACTTGACAGATTACCCTGAAACTTTCCAGACAGCAGCTGAAGTGAGCATCAACATTTGTGCTGGAAAATAGACCGTGCCAAAGAATTAGGCAAGTCAAAAAATGCTTTTTCAATGGAAACTGGGTCCTAACTTTAACTACCTACTGGCGACCACCAGTAGGTAATAAGGGAGTAAGGTTACTGGGACGTTATAGTTAAGAAATAGAATTTAAAAAAAACTTAAAACTTCACTAAAAAACCAAAGGTTAGAGGGTCGATATAGTTAGGTACAGATTTTACATTTAAAAAAATAGAAATTCAACAGTGATAGTTTTACTTATCTCAAGACACTATAATTGTTGGAAAATGGGTTATTGGTAAGGGGAGGTAGGTACCTACACTTAGCAATAGGCCACTAACCTCCACTTAGGTCCAGTTAGGTCTCAGTAAATTAAACCCAGCTCAACCCTTGGTAGCTTGGCAATGAGCGACAAGGCTTAACTTAGGAGACAGGGTGTAAAGCATTCAAATATCACAAAACAGTAATTAAATAAAACACAGGAAATAGTTTAAAAATCCAAAACCAATTTATAAAACTAGATTATTTTTTATCTTTAACATGGCACATGAATGAATAAAATCAGATAAGGGGAACCGGAGATCTGAATTTTTAAATAATTTTTTTTTTTTTAGCGCCTAGAAACAAAAAGCGTCAATCGGGTCATCTGGTTGCACCTCCACCGGGGCAAAGTCAAAGTTTAAGGCCGTCTGCGATGGAGCCCTGCTCGTCTACAGGCCGCGGGAGGCCTCGGTTAAAAGTTTACTTTCACACTTAGGTGGTCATTACAACCCTGGCGGACGGTGTTAAAGCGGCGGTAATACCGCAAACAGGCTGGCGGAAAAAAAAAGGGAATTATGACCATGGTGGAAACCGCCAACATAGACAGCCACTTTAACACTCCGACCGCCACGGCGGTACAGACAAGCAGCGCGGCGGTCACCGTCAACAGACAGACGGAAGACAAAGTACCGCCCACAGTATTACAACAGGCCAATCCGCCACCTTTTCCGGGGCGGATTCACCGTGGATAAAAACACGGCGGAAACAGACATTTCAATGGGAAAACGCTCACCTGAACAAACTCCACGAGGAAGAAGGGCACCATGGAGCCGGAACTCCAAATACTCCCTGCGCTTGTCTTCCTGCTCCTCTACGAACAGCAGCAACGGCGTCGCCGAAGACAACGGTGAGTACTGCACCTATGACATAGGGGAGGCAAAAGTCACGGACACACACATGCAACACCCCCACCCCCAACCCGACCCTCACCCACTACAACACACACACCAATGCATTTCCGAACATCACAGTAACAACCCCCAACCCCCCCGGAAGAATGCTAAGACAAAAGGAAATGAGTTCAACCATTGTAATGTATCAAAAAACAGTTAGCTCATATATACATCAATATATACACATTCCAAATATATACATCACGATTAGTAGTACAGGTATGCACATTTCAATGTCCGTGGACCACTGGGCCCCAAATGCATGGGCGAGGCCCACACACAATTCCTGTCCTGGAACGGAGACAACACTGCAGGGGCATCAGATAGAAATACAACAGGCACCTCAGGGGGAATGGAAGGGGGGGCACCTCAGCCGGATGACTGCACCACGCTAGATCCACGACGGGGCTCCATGCCCATTGATGTATCCTGGGGAGTGCAAAGCCACAGTCTCACAAGTCTTTTCAGTGGGTGGTTTGCCCACTGTACCATCCTGGGGAGTGCAAAGCCAAAGTCTCACAAGTCTTTTCAGTAGGTGGTTTGCCCACTGCTGCATCCTGGGGAGTGCAAAGCCACAGTCTCACAAGTCTCTACAGTGGGTGGTTTGCCCACTGTACCATCCTGGGGAGTGCAAAGCCAAAGTCTCACAAGTCTTTTCAGTGGGTGGTTTGCCCACTGCTGTATCCTGGGGAGTGCAAAGCCACAGTCCCACAAGTCTCTACAGTGGGTGGGTTGCCCACTGCTGTATCCTGGGGAGTGCAAAGCCACAGTCTCACAAGTCTCTACAGTGGGTGGGTTGCCCACTGCTGTATCCTGGGGAGTGCAAAGCCACAGTCTCACAAGTCTCTACAGTGGGTGGTTTGCCCACTGCTGTGTCCTGGGGAGTGCAAAGCCACAGTCTCACAAGTCTCTACAGTGGGTGGTTTGCCGACTGTACCATCCTGGGGAGTGCAAAGCCAAAGTCTCACAAGTCTTTTCAGTGGGTGGTTTGCCCACTGCTGTATCCTGGGGAGTGCAAAGCCACAGTCTCAGAAGTCTCTACAGTGGGTGGCTTGCCCACTGTACCATCCTGGGGAGTGCAAAGCCAAAGTCTCTCAAGTGGATAACAGTCTCCACTGGTTCTGGAGGGGGACTGGTGCCCAGAGTGCTTCATCCTGCCAAGGATAGATGGAGTGGATGCATGTCTCCACTGGTTCTGGAGGGGGACTGGTGCCCAGAGTGCTTCATCCTGTGCAGGATAGATGGAGTGGATGCATGTCTCCACTGGTTCTGGAGGGGGACTGGTGCCCAGAGTGCATCACTCACCCCTTGACGGTCCCTGTTGCGTCACTGCCGCTGATGAGCTAGCGGTGCTTGAGTTGGCGGTGCTTGCCATGTTCAGCGGTGCTTGACTTTGCTGTCTCTGACCTGTTCAGCGGTGCTTGCCATGGCGGGCTTTGCCCTGTTCAGCGGTGCTTGACTTTGCTGTCTCTGACCTGTTCAGCAGTGCTTGCCCTGTTCAACGGTGCTTGCCATGGCGGTCTTTGCCCTGTTCAGCGGTGCTTGCCATGGCGGTCTTTGCCCTGTTCAGCGGTGCTTGACTTTGCTGTCTCTGACCTGTTCAGCGGTGCTTGCCCTGTTCAGCGGTGCTTGCCATGGCGGTCTTTGCCCTGTTCAGCGGTGCTTGACTTTGCTGTCTCTGACCTGTTCAGCGGTGCTTGCCATGTCGGTATTTGCCCTGTTCAGCGGTGCTTGCCATGGCGGTCTTTGCCCTGTTCAGCGGTGCTTGACTTTGCTGTCTCTGACCTGTGCTGCGGTGTGTGCCATGGCGGTCCCTCATTGCCCAGCGGGGCTGTGGCTGCCGGTGCCCTCCTGGGCACTGACTCCGGCGGTGGTCTCCTGACCAGTGACAATAGTGCTGCCCTCCTGAGCACTGACTCCGGCGGGGTCTCCTGACCAGTGACGATAGTGCTGCCCTCCTGGGCACTGACTCCGGTGGGGGTCTCCTGACCAGTGACAATAGTGCTGCCCTCCTGGACACTGACTCCGGCGGTGGTCTCCTGACCAGTGACGATAGTGCTGCCCTCCTGGGCACTGACTCCGGCGGTGGTCTCCTGACCAGTGACAATGGGGCTGGTGGTGGCGTCTTGGGCAGCAGGGAGGATGGCGGCCTTCTCCGCCGTGCTGCTCTTCCCAGACTTTGGAGACTTCCTCTGCCCCTTCACCACCTTGGGAGGAGTCACAGCTGACTCGACACTCCCCCTGGGACCCTTGTGGGCGGCTTTGCCGGCAAGTGTCTTCCCCCTCTCCCGTCAGGCACTGTCCAACTTCTGGTGCTTCACAGGGGGATGGACTGGCAGTGCTTTGGCTCCATGTCACACTGGCTGCCCTGGTGCCCGGTGCACTCCACATACCTTGAACAGGCACCACTGGTACCGGAATCTTTTTGGCTGAGGTGCTACTACGGGACCTATGAATTGGAGGGGGGGGGTAATGGGACAGAGGTCAAGGTTGCTCAGGAAAATTTTCTGATGAACACTGGGACGGGTAGCTGGAGGGGGTCTGGGAGTGAAGGAAGAGGAGGTGGTTGTAGGAGGTGTTCGTTTGCTGACTTTGGGTGAAGGTGCATGCGCTGGAGGCTGTCGTGAGGTGGATGGCTGTTGGGTGGTTGTGTGCCTGCGTTTGTCTATCTTGGGAGGGGGCGTCACAAACACACTGGGAGAGGACACAGGGTACGTGTGAATGGTAGTGGGGGTGGTGACTGCACGTGAGCGGGTGTGGTGGTGGGTGTGCTGTAGAGGGACGTAGTGGCTGTAGAGGTAGTGCATGCAGGTGTGAGTGTAGACGAGACTGGGAGGGAGGAGGGAGACGACGAGGAGGGGGACACAGTGGAGACAGTGGATGTTGGTGTGTCTGCATGTGTGTGATGCTTGCTTGAGTGCCTGTGGGATGTGTGGTGCTTATGTTTGCCTGACCTTCCCTTGTGTGTTGAGGTGTGTGCATGCTGGTCTGTAGGTGTGCTTGGGATAGGCTGAGGTACAAGGGATTAGGTCGGGGTGGAGGAAGTTGGAAGGGGGAGGCTAGACACAGGGACAATGGCTGCCATCAGTGCTGAGGCCAGAGTCTGAAAAGCTCGCTGAAGAGCCACCTGACCAGAATGAATGCCCTCCAGGAATGCATTTGTTTGTTGCAACTGCCTTTTCTCCACCCTGGATGGCATTCAAAATGGTAGACTGCCCAACAGTGAGGGACCTGAGGAGGTCAATGGCCTCCTCACTGAGGGCAGCAGGCGTGACTGGGGCATGGCCTGAGGTGCCTGGGGCGAAGGTGATGACCACACTTCCTGAGGGCATAGGGCGAAGGCTGAGGGGCTGCTGGGAGGGCGGTGCTGGAAGGGGGGTGGCGGCTGTACCTGTAGATGGGGGGGGCACAGATGTTGCCGCCACCACAAGGGAGCTCCCATCAGAGGACGAGTCCGTGTCACTGGTCTCAGCTCCTGTCCCCGCCGTGGAGCTCCCCTCGCCCTCCGTCCCACTAGTGAAGTCCGAGTCCGTAGTGTGGCCCTCCATGGCCATGTGGGATGCAGCCCACCTGGTGCTCCGGTGCCACTGCTCCTCCGCCTGATGATGCTAATGCACACAAGAACAGGGAGACCACAAAAAGGGGGGGGACGACAGAAGAAAGACATGTTGAATGCATGCATTACCGCTACCATTGACGGACACGACAGACACAGAAGCCCCCTGCACTACGCTGCGCTCTTGGGCTCCACTGTTCAATTCCTGGGAAATGCCCTACAAGGCAATTTACGACATCTGCACACATAGATGACACAGGGGCATGACTAGGTGTACTTGGCACTCTACAGAGGTGGGGTGGGGTGCCACATGGCCTGCCTTATGGAGGGACCTTGCCTATGGAGCTCGCCCTGGCCTAGGGAAACCCACAGCCCACCTCCCCCACCCAGACCCCTCCACTGCGCGCAAAGTCAGCAGAATGAGAGTGTACTCACCCCCTTGTGTCTGCTGTGATGCCCTCAAGCGCCCATCCAACTCCGGGTAGGCCACCGCCAGGATCCTGAACATTAGGGGGGTCATGGTGCGACGGGCACCCCTCCCACGTTGGGAGGCCATCCCCAGCTGAGCCTCCGCCTTCTTCTTGCTCCAGCGACGAATGCCCTCCCATCTTTTCCGGCAGTGGGTGCTCCGTCTGTGGCAGACCCCCAGGGTCCGGACGTCCTTGGTGATGGCACGCCAAATATGTTTTTTCTGGTGGGCGCTGACCTACATGAAATGTACAGGTGGAAGAGTAAGTTATTACCAACTGCACCGTCAAAGTGATTCGCCCCCATCCCTACCCTTGCCATGTGGCACATGCATTCACCGTCGTTTCATGCACGCCGCACTCTCCCCCTTCCTTCTTACATCCAGCCCTCTCCACACAGGCATAGCCCATACAGCATGCTCCCAGTGTACTTACCTGTTTGTCTGGAGGACTGTAGAGTAGCGTGTACTGGGGGAGGACCACATCCACGAGTTTCTCCAACTCCTCCGATGTGAAGGCAGGGGCCCTTTCCCCAGACACTCGAGCCATTGTCTCTTCCAGACCGAGGTCACAGCAGCACTTGCAGTGTAGGTCCTCTCCTGTCGTAGATCAGGTATCGAGTGATTGAACAGATAGAAAATGGCGGTCACGTCCGCAGCCAGGCGTACCGTCACCGCCGGCGTACATCGTCATTGGCTCCTGGGACCCATAGGGTCCAATGCTAACCAATGCAGCATTGCGCCGCAGACTTCGACCGCCTACCGCAACGGTGTACAACGCCAGCGCAGTTACCTCACATCCCATTGTCGCACTTTAGAGGTCAGGCAGCCGCCATTTCAGGGGCCCACATGGGTTCATTTTCAACTGCGTCACACATACCCAGACTCAACACACATACAGGCCACCTTTTGTGTATGAATGGTGTTCTGTGTAAATTGTGGGTACGTACCTCTGAGTTGTTTGACTCTGTGCTCGCTGTTGTCCTTCATAGGCACCGTCCGCTGCGACATGTGAGGAGATGGCGGCATCCTCCGGTGTACCGACCGTTGGTGGACCTGTCGACAATGGAGGAGCGACATGTGATTATCACATACAGGCTTGACCGTGCCACAATCCAGGAACTGTGTACCCAGTTGGAGCCAGACCTGATGTCAGCAATCCGCCATCCCACAGGAATCCCCCCTCAAGTGGAGGTGCTGTCAGCGCTCCATTTCCTTGCAAGTGGGTCATTTCAAACAACAGTGGCCATAGCATCAGGGATATCCCAGCCTATGTTTTCCAACGTGTTGTCCAGAGTGTTGTCTGCCCTTCTGAAACACATGCGGAGCTACATCATTTTCCCTCAGGTGGAGGATTTGCCTACAGTGAAAGGTGATTTCCATGGCCTGGGACATTTCCCCAACATCATAGGTGCCATTGATGGGACCCATGTGGCTTTGGTCCCCCGCCACAGGAGTGAACAGGTGTACAGAAACAGGAAGAGTTATCATTCAATGAATGTACAGATGGTATGTTTGGCCGACCAGTACATCTCCCATGTGAATACCATGTTCCCTGGATCAGTGCATGATGCCTACATCCTGTGGAATAGCAGCATCCCTTATGTGATGGGGCAACTCCAGAGGCACCGTGTGTGGCTATTAGGTGAGCACTTGGGAGCAAGACAGTGGGAATGGTTGTTTGGGTCTGGGGATATCCCTACAGGTTAGTGCGTGTCTAACAGTTGTCCCTCGCCATGTGCAGGTGACTCTGGTTACCCCAACCTGTCATGGCTACTGACCCCAGTGAGGAATCCCAGGACAAGGGCAGAGGAACGCTACAATGAGGCCCATGCACAAACTAGGAGGGTGATCGAGCGGACCTTAGACATCCTGAAGGCCAGGTTCTGGTGCCTCCATATGACAGGTGGATCCCTATTCTACTCACCAAAGAAGGTGTGCCAGATCATCGTGGCCTGCTGTATGCTTCACAACTTGGCTTTGCGACGACAGGTGCCTTTTCTGCAGGAGGGTGGACCAGATGGCGGTGTTGTGGCAGCTGTGGAGCCTGTGGACAGTGAAGACGAGGAAGCAGAGGAAGAAGACATGAATAACAGGGACTCAGTGATCCAGCAATATTTCCAGTGAGACACAGGTAAGAGTACAGAACTTCCCACTACATGTACCTTAACACTACTACCTCTCTACTGTCTGTCCTTTTCACCCAGTGTGTTGGCACTGAGTTGTCACTTTCCCTTATGATTTCACAGATGTGGGTCCCACTGTGTGACATCTGCTTAGATTCCTCATGGACTAGAGCTGTGTGACATAGGTATGTTGACATTACAATTGTAAGAGCATTTTGTCACCGTAATTGCTAATACACTATTTCGAAATCACAGACAGACTCCAGATTGTTTTGTGCTTGAAGTGTGTTTATTTAAGTGCTCAATATTGGAGGGGGTAGTAAAATGGTGAGGGGTGATGGCGGAGGAATGTCCATGGCAGAGTCCAGTCTATTAATATCACAGGTGCATTGCCCATATGGGCATAGGAAGTGGAGCTCGGGCAGTTTAAGTATGGACAGGGTGACAAAGTGGGACAGTAGGATGACAATCAGGGTGGTCTCATTTCTTGGCGGGGGTCTTGGCATTGTGCTCTGTCTTTGTCCTGGATCTCAGGGACCGTTTGCAGGGTGGTTCTCTCTCTTCAGGGGGTTGGGTGCTGGTGTGGTGGTCCTGTGGCGGGGCATCCTGTCCACTAGCACCGGTGGAGGTGTTGGGCAGTTCATCGTCCATGCTAGTGTCAGGGGTCCCTTGTAGTGCCACAGTGTCCCTCCTGGTGTTCATGAGTTCCTTCAGCACCCCTACGATAGTGCCCATGGTGGAGCTGATGGTTCTAAGTTCCTCCCTGAAGCCCATATACTGTTCCTCCTGCAGGCGCTGGGTCTCCTGAAACTTGGCCAGTACCGTTGCCATCGTCTCCTGGGAGTGGTGATAGGCTCCCATGATGGAGGAGAGGGCCTCGTGGAGAGTGGGTTCCCTTGGCCTGTCCGCCCCCTCTCGCACAGCAGCCCTCCCAGTTCCCCTGTGTTCCTGGGCCTCCGTCTCCTGGACCGTGTGCCCACCGCCACTGCCCCCAGGTCCCTGTTGTTGTTGGGGTGGTGGGTTAGCCTGGGTTCCCTGTAGTGGTGCACACACTGCTGATTGACGTGTCCTGGGGACGGAGGTATGGGCCCGCTGGTTGGGTGCTGTGCTGGTGTTTCCAGAGGGGGGAAGGTCTGTAGTGGCCTGTGACTGTGTCAGGGGAACCGACTGTCCAGAGGTCCCCGATGGTCCGGGCTGGTCATCTAGATCCAGTTGGACGGAGGTGCTGTCATCACTGTGGGCCTCTTCTGTTGGTGGTGTGGACATGTGTGGACCCTCCTGTCCGGTGACGTTGGGTAGGGGTCCTGCAGGGGTATAAAAGGATGGTTTTACATCTGTGTGTGCCATGGTGTGCAATGGGTGGGTGACCGTGTACCCCAGTGCTTGCATTCCTGTGTGGGACCTTGTGTGATGATGGTTTAGGGGGTTGTATGGGTATGTGCAGTGGGCATGCTTTGGTGATGGGTGTCCATGCTTTGTTGTTGCATGCAGGGCTTGGTGTTAGGATGTGTGGTTTGTGATGTAGGGACATTTGTGAGGAGTTAGAGTGATGGGGTGAGGGTGAGGGTGGGGGTATGTGCTGGCATGCTGGTAGGGTGGCGGATGTAATAGTTAAGATTTGACTTACCAGAGTCCATTCCTCCACCTACTCCTGGGAGGCCCTCAGGATGCAGAATCGCCAAGACCTGCTCCTCCCATGTTGTTAGTTGTGGGGGAGGAGGTGGGGGTCCGCCGCCAGTCCGCTGAACCGCCAGGTGGTGTCTTGAGACCACAGAACGCACCTTCCCCCGTAGGTCGTTCCACCTCTTCCTGATGTCCTCCCGATTTCTTGGGTGCTGTCCCACTGCGTTTACCCTGTCCACGATTCTTCACCACAGCTCCATCTTCCTTGCAATGGAGGTGCGCTGCACCTGTGATCCGAATAGCTGTGGCTCTACCCGGACGATTTCCTCCACCATGACCCTGAGCTCCTCCTCCGAGAACCTGGGGTGTCTTTGCCGTGCCATGGGGTGGTGTAGGTGATGTGTGGGGTGGAGTGTGTGGTGATAAGTGTGCTGATATGTAGTGGTGTGTTGTGTGAGGTGCGTGGAAATTCTGTGGGTGATGGTGTTGTGTGCCTGTGGATGCTGTTGTTCTTGCTGGTGCTGTCTCTCTCTGGTCTTCTTTCTGAATTTTTGGTAGTAGGGGTTTGTGGGTGATGTGGGTGTGTGTTTTCTATTGTATTGGGTGTGTGGGAATGGTGTGTGTATGTGTATCAGGTGTGTGTATTTGGAATTGCCCAATGTGGCTGTGTTTTGTAAATGTGTGTGTATTTTGTGCGCGGCGGTGTGTACCGCCAATGGAATACCGCGGTTGAAAGACCGCCACGTGGATTCGTGGGTCGTGATAGTGTGGGCGTATTTCTGTTGGCATGACGGTGGAGGTTCTGTTATCGCCAGTTTATCACTGACCTTTGGTGTGGCGGACTTGTGTGGGTGTCTGAATTTTGGCGGATTCCGAACTGTGGGTCATAATAGCTGTGGCGGAATTCCACGGCGGTGTGTTGGCGGTCTTCTGCACGGCGGTAAGCTGCTTTTACCGCCAATGTTGTAATGAGGGCCTTAGTCTCTTTTTTGGAGATTTTCTTTACTGGGACGAACCTGCAAATCAGGCCGGGTCGCGGTTGAGGCAAGCCGGCTAGAGTTGCTGCAGCGGGTCGGTCCCTCTATAGTGCTTTTTTTCAAAAGTACTCCAAACTTCTCCAAACTTCTGGGACTTCTCCCACGTGTTCTTTTAAAGTTCTTTTGGTGTCCACAACTCACCCCAAGGGTCCAGAAGCTCTGAGATGATCCTTGGGGGGTGAGGACTACAACTCCCAGAATGCACCTGGCGCAAACTCCTTTTTGGCCACTGGGCAGTGGTCAGCTGGTTGCTTTCTTCAGGAGTTGGTGTAGGGGACTCTGGTTAGCTATTTTTCACCTGTAGCAAACAGGGAGTCCCTCCTTGAACCAGTTGAAGCCAGGCAAGTCCTTCTTGTGGTGAAGCCCAAGTGTGCAGCTGGTGCAGTCCTTCTGAGTGCAGGTTGCAGGTGCAGGCCAGGGGTCCAGCAGGGCAGTCCTTCTTCTTCTGTAGATCTTCCTGGTAGGAATGTGGTAGGGAACTGAGGTGTGGGTGCAGGTCTGCCAGTTATATCCTTGCTCCTGGGTGAAAAACAGGGGGGTCCTGATTCTCCAATCAGGTGCAGGGTCCTTCCCCCTGTGATGACCACTTCCTGGGAAGTGTGGCAAAAATCTATCCCTGGATGCAACATTCTTCAAAAATCCATCATGGCTGAATCTGATTTTTGGAGGTTACATCTGGCTAAGCCCACCCACTGGTGTGGCTAAAAATCATAAACACACCCCTCTCCTGCCCTCTCGTAATCTAATCAAGGGGGCACCTAGTTGTCTGGGGTTGCAGGATGTGGGGGTGTTGCTGGGGTGCTCCAAATGTCCTTCTCTGCCTTTGAAGACCAGTTTGGCAGCCCTCCCCCTTCCTGCCTCACCATCTGCTGAGGGAAGATTCCCTCCCACAGGCACATCTCTTTGTGTGAAGCCAGGCCACTTCACACCTCATCAAGCAGCCTGGCCAGGCTGCCAGAGGCTGGCCAATCAGAGCACAGCAGCAAAAACAATACAGGGCTGAAATTGGCAACTTTTCAGGTAAAGTTTAAAACTCTTTACCTGAACAAGTTATATTAAATACATCAACTGGAAGTTAGTTGTGGGATTTATTATAACAATTAATTTGATACCAAACTATTGGTATCCATTACTTAAGGGGACTTTTAAAATTAAAATAAAGTCTCCACATTCTAGCCTATGAAGGCCATTCTCTACAATGAGGGAAAAATGAATTTGGCTGTTTTTACCTCACCAGGGCTTATAAAACTACTTTTATAAGGTCCCTGCTTATAGTTACATGGCACCCGGCCCTAGGGGCACATAGGGCACACCGTAGGGGTGACTTATATGTAAAAATAAGGTAGTTTAAGACTTTGGAACTACTTTTAATTCCAAAGTCGAATTTGCATATAACTTTAATTTAAAAGCAGCCAGCAAGACAGGCCTGCCTTTAAAATGACACTGGGCACCTCAGCAGTGCACTTAGCCAATTATAATTAGCCTAATTTGCATATTGATTTTACACAGAGCACAGGCCCTGGGACTGGTTAGCAGTACTCAGGGCACCATCAGAGTCAGGAAAACACCAGCAAAAAGTGGAAAATGGGGGCAAAAAGTTAGGGGGCCTCTGCAATCAGCCCTGTTTTCTCACAATAATTAGTGCTGCAAGGTAACTATTACTCACACCTACACCATGAACAGGGTTCTCATGAATAATTTTATTACAAATGTTGGAGTTATATTATAAATGATGGCATAGAAGATTTCATTACTGATGTGATAAGTTGCAGTGCATGGAGAGGGCACGAGTTATAGTAACCTTAGCGCAAAAGTTATAGTGAGAGTGCTTGTAAATGTTTTTTATGTGTGAATTTCTATGTTTTCTTTTAACGTAAAGTAATATTTAATTACCATACACTAATTCAGTAGCCACTGTTCATGGCCTTTGTGCATTGTGGGGGTTTGCCATACGGCCTGACCTGTGGCCAACCCCATGCTGTGGGTTTGTGAATTGGTGTGTGAGTGGTTGCATGGGTGTGTGACTGCTTGTGGGTTAATAAGTGAGTGTGTGAGTGGGTGTATGAGTGGCTGTGTGGGTTTGTGAGTGGGTGTGCATGTGGTTTTGTGGGTCTGTGAGTGGGTGTATGAGTGACTGTATGGGTGTGTGAGTGGGAGTGTCATTGGTAGTGTGAGTATGTAAGTGAGTGTGTCAGTGTGAGAGTGGGTCTGTGAGTGGGTGTGTGAGTGGCTGTGTGGGTCTGTGACGATGTGGTAGTGGTTTTGTGGTCTGTGAGTGTATGAGTGAGTGTATGAGTGATTTGGTGTGGTGGTGGTTTTGAGGCTGTATGAGTGGCTGTATGGGTGTGAGAGTGGGTGTGTCAGTGGTTGTGTGGGTGAGTAAGTGGGTGTGTCAGTTTGTGAGTGAATGTATGAGTGGCTTTGTGAGTCTATGACTGGGTGTGGTATTGGTTTTATGGGTGTGTGAGTGGGTGAGTGTGTGAGATGGTGTGTGAGTGGGTGTTTGAGTGGCTGTATGGATGTGTGAGTAGATGTGTGAATGGTTTTGTAAGTGTGTGGGTGAATGTGTGAGTCGGTGTGTGGGTCTCTGACTAGGTGTGGTGGTGCTTTTCTGGGTCTGTGAGCAGTTTTGTGAGTGTGTGAATGGACCTGTGAGTAGGTGCATTTATTTCTAATTTGGCTCTGGATCCAGGGATCCATCGCAGATTCACACGATAGGCCTCACTGAGTGCCACGGTGAATCCGTGGATCCTTGTGCACCCCAAAAAAACATTTTTGGGCAATTTCTTGTCCCTCAGAGACCCCTCCATTAGATCCATGGGGCAGAGTACCTCTTTTCAGACCCCTTATGTCCTATTTAATGTTTATTTCCTTCCACCCCAAGAACCGTGTCCTGATTGACAAAAAAGGCAGCTGCAACTTTTCGCCCAGGTTATGGAAAAGCCAATCACGGCATTGCTGTTGAAGCATAGATCTGCAATGGATAATCGTCTCTGGATATACATAAATCTTTTTTCTTTAAGGACTCCAAAACTACTGAACAGATTTACACCAAATCACAAAAAGCGATCTTTCTGGACCAAGATCTAGCTTTCTGCCAAATTTGGTATAATTCAGTGTGTCGGGGTGTACTGTCGTCTGAAATCCCTGTAGGATATTCCATGGGAAAAACAAATTTTGGGACCCCCCCCTTTTTTCTCAGCCCCCCTTGACGATTAATGGCAAGCCTTTCCAGACAGCAGCTAAAGTGAGTGGCAAACTAGTTTTCAAAATTTTGTGAAGATTCGTCAAATGGCACCAAAGTTCTTAGCAAAACAAAAAATGCTTTTCCTATGGAAACTTGGTCCTAACTGTAACTGACTCAGGGATGGGTCCTCCTCAATGGTGGAGGAGCATCGCGCCCCCGCTAAAAGCCAGCAGCTGTAAAACAAAACAACATTTCATTTTATTTTACAGCTGCTGGCTCAGCCAGCAGCATGTGCAGGGAGAGGCGGGGCTGGGCCACGGGTGATGGGGAGTGGGGAGGGCGAGTGGAATCTATGCACGAGGCTCTGATTTATACTTTTTGATGCAAAGCAGTTTTGCGTCAAAATGTATAACGCTGGCTTGCACCATTCCAGGTTGCCAGCCAGGCCCATATGAATGGAATGGCGCAATCCGGTGCAAAGAGTGGGCTAGCATCAAAAAAGTTGGTTAGCCGGGTGGGGTGGCTGTATGGGAGAAGGGGGTTTTGCACCAAAAAATGACGTTATGCTGGTTAGAGACAATAAAAATGACTCTAAGCTACCCAGTGTCATTTCTTGACACAAAACCTACCATACCACATGACTCCTGTCTTATAAAAGAAATGCACGTAGCTTTCTCCAGATTGGAGAAACTGCACAGGCTCCAGTGCGCTGTCTGAGAGGCAGACCAAGTCTTTCAGAATAATCCTGGTGCTCCTCTCTGCTAGGTTTAGCATGAAAAAAGTGCTAGGATTGCTGGGGGACCTGTGCTGGTGTTCTAGGGAATGCTGGGACACCAGAAGAGAAGAGGAGCGAGGCGGCAGCATCAGGAATGGTAATTTTATTTTTATTATTTCCCCCCCTCTCCGTCACCCCCACCCCTCCACACCACCCCCTTGAGATCTTCTGCTGCCCCCCAAAATATATATATATATATATATATATATATGTATATATATATATATATACACACACACTATGTTCAGAATATCTAGTGCTGGAAACCATACTCCTGCCATCTTGTGCGTCAGAGTTATGTAAGCTTTGCTGCAGTGCCATGAGTGGATTTTGCACTAGAGGCCAATGGATCGACATGACAAAGGCTTGAGAGGATGCCAATAATGAGTAATGTAATCATCCACAAAATCATTATATTCAAAGATCTGGACCTCAAACAATAACCACACCAGTTTATAAGAAGAATTATGAACTTATTTCCCTAAATTAACAAAGCTAATGTCACGAAAATAACTTTCAAACATAAATGATAAGCATATAAATCAATAGTGGCTGACTAGAACGTCTTATGTATCTGAGTTTAATCAAAGCAATCAAGTAAATAATCTCAAGTATCATAAAACCGATTAATAACACTAGAATTGGCAACAAAGGTAAAGTATACATCGGTACAATCAAAGAATGTCAAAACGAATCATGAGCACGTGTACATTCCCTCAGTAACCACAAATAAGCACCAACATGTTGGACTTCATGTAAAAGAATTTAGAAACACAAATTTAGAAAAATCACTCTAGCTCGGGTTATTATAAAAAAATCGTTATTATCATTATTATTATTATGCAGCGATTAAACTACAAGTTGCAGCTGGTACCCGCAAAGCAGAGGGACAAATATATCAATGCAATTTCATAAATTACCCATAGAACAATAACATGCAATATACTTCAGCAAGAGGACACCATCAGGATCGGGCCTACATCGACAGTTAAGCCCACATCGCTAATTTAACTCGAACCATCAAAGGATAACGGAATCTCTTTCCCTTCTCTCTCCTACAGTACTCCAACAACAGCAACAACCACAACAACGACAACCCCTTCGAACAGATAACAGATCGTTAAATTGAATTTTGAAAAGTCTATGATTGGTCAGTACATGGGGTGGTTTACGATTCAGCTAATGGTTATTTTATTTGATAACCTAAAATACAATGACGTCGACAATAACCAGGGCACATTCATAAAAGTAACTTTTCCTCTTCCGTCTCATCTGGGACGCCATTGTTCCATCTCGTCTAAACTTCTCTTCTCAGGAAGAAACTTTCCAGCTCGCAACAATTACTTCCATCCTCGAGGAAGAAACCACGTATTAGTGACAATTTCAAACAATAGAACATTCAAACTGGTGTAATGACTTAATAAATCTGACCTTGTAAGACATAATGCAGCAACCTGCTAGGGATAGCTATTTACACATTTAGAAGCTATTAAGCTCCTTTATATAAGCATTGAGCAACAGAAAATAACTGCGACTTTAGCTAGAGTTTTGCTTAGCCAGAGACCAAAAAATGAATTTTGGCGACCATTTACAAAAGTCACCCATTTTCACATGTTAATTCACCAAATGATTAATACATTAGAAATAATTAAGAAAATATTAGAAAATGCGCACTCCTGCACTATGTTTCGTCCTATAGTTTGTGCTTCACCTGATAGTGCAAAAAGTATGCTCATTGTAGTCAGGAACTTCACTAAACATAGAGGAAACCCTTCTGACACTCCATGGATTAGGTCAGGTATAACATGTTTGCTTTTGGTATTCTTTAAAAGTAGGGAACCAAAGCCTTTGGTATTCTGTGCATCAAGTGGAGTATTTGAGACCCAAACAACGTCCAAAAGGAAGAGTTGCCTTCTGCTTTCCTGACACTGATTTTGCCACCTCTGGGTCCAGGGCCCGCAAGGGGCAAGCCAGGAGTCGCAACTGCGATCTCTGGCGACCCCTAAATGACGTCCATGGCTGTACAGTGATCACAAAGTGTGAGTGGGGAGGACCCCTAGAAGACACACTTCAATTAAAGATGTAGAGATGTGGAGTATTTGAGGAAAGACGCAACGCTCTCTACATTTTGTGCCAGGGAAAATCTGTTCTCAAAAAAGTACAGAAAGCAAGTCTGTGACAGTACCACTCAATTCACAAAATGTATTTCAGAATAATACCTATTGCAGGTAGGATCCAAAAGCCATGGCTCTAATAAACTCTATTTCAGTTAAAGGATATAGGCAATGTTTATAACATCCCCTGACTGTTAAGGACTGAAAATAGCTGCGACTAAACCTGTCCTGAAAACAAGAACACTTAAAGCATTTTCATATCATCATTTGTGCAGACAGAACAGAAACCTTCTCCTAACTTCCCGTGTAATCGGTTAGGTACAGAAAAAGTATACCAAACCCCAGATAATTCACACAATGCAATGCCTTAGATACAGCACAATGACACTGGCCATGATGTGTCGACTCAAAGCCCCCTTAGCAGCTGAAAGCCACCTCCTCCCTTCACACTTTTCGGAAAAGTGTCTTCCTTTCAGGAGCTCATGCCAAGGTGTAATGGTGATGGATGATTAGCTCGGCAGATTGCGTTTGTGCTAATGTGGCTTTTACCAATCTGGAATCTCAGACTAGATTAACAGCTTCTTAGTGGCAGCAGAAACTTGGCAGCTAAAATGGATCAACGCCAGCATGGGCTGGTTGGGAGCGAAAGCTGCCAGTTCCTTAATGGGAAAACCCTCCCTGCCCTTTCTCAACTCTGGCACAGACTGCTCCCTGGTGTCTAGAGGGCATCTGTAGAATTCGAAGGTCAATGTGGCTTTTCCCAAACAATAGGGTTGGGTGACAGCTATATATGGAGAGGAGCAGCCCTATATTAAGAATATATGAGCACATCCACACTTGCACGTTAGATGTGACAAACTGAGCATGTTTTATTTATTATTTTTTGCATAATGTAGCGGCAGATGCCACAATATTGCATTTACTCGGCCTTTCATTCTTCTGCCTGGCATGGGTAAAATGCAATCTCGCGGTCAGCAGGGAGGCACTGATGTTTTTCGGAAGATGTACATAAACTCTAACCCAGTTCCAAAGTGGCACGAAAGTCGTCTGGCGCAGCCCACAATGATTGGCAGCATGAACAGGGACCAATGATAACATTTAGAATTTTGCTTCGAATGGGTAACCGACCACACACACATCTTTAATTGAAGTGTGTCTTCTAGGGGTCCTCCCCACTCACACTTTGTGATCACTGTACAGCCATGGACGTCATTTAGGGGTCGCCAGAGATCGCAGTTGCGACCCCTGGCTTGCCCCTTGCGGGCCCTGGACCCAGAGGTGGCAAAATCAGTGTCAGGAAAGCAGAAGGCAGCTCTTCCTTTTGGACGTTGTTTGGGTCTCCAGATTCCTTGTTTTCTGGCAACCTTTTGCTACACTGTTAACACTGAACTTTAATAATGAGTAATCATGTATTTTGAGTATTGAATTTGCATAAAAAACGTATTAACGCAGAGAAAAATAATGCAGGCATTTGAAGGTGCGCTCACCAGAGTGACCGTCAGTGTTCACGAAGTATACTTATTAATGGCTTATTAATATGAAATGTTGAGCTTAGGTTTTATTAATGTAGTTGTATGTCATATTAAGGGTTATGTATTATGTATTAGTTTTATTAATAGTAGTCCCAAACTTAGCGAGGTCTTGGCCTAGTTGCACGGCCTCATGTCAAGTTGCATTTCTTAGGCGTTTTATATAATGGATGCTTAGAGAATTAAATTGTGATTTTCCACCATATTGACCATGTGCTCGTAGTTGAAGTTAGTTCTCATGAGACACTGCTTGCTAGAAGATGCTGTACTTGCTACTGAAACAATGTTTATGTGTGCAAGACAGCCCTTCTCAGGAGAAGATAATGGATGCACTGACTGGAGTATAAGCTGCAACAATATTGATACCTGATGAGTTGAACAATAGGAACAGGAGAAGAGGAGCCAGTCATCGACATGTGAACCATGTAAAAGTAGAAATTTAAATCTGAGGGTTTAATTTCATTGGACTAAGTGTTTAAAATGCGATTCTCTGACCAATGAGGGTATGGGAAGTAGTTTTAGGAGATCTAACAGATGGCACCAAGAGAAGACATGCCATTCTCCCTATTCTTCTTGAGAGTTAGGCTATTAGCTATATTCATTCGAACTGCTTGGAGAGACTTTGCTTTTGCTGAACCTTGATGCTGATTCCTAATGTCTAGCTGATCGAACTGATGTCCTACTGACGAAGACTGTCACAGCTTGCTGAACCATTTGAGGACAGGTATACTGACCATGTTACTGATTGTTATGTCTATTTGCTTTTGTTTCTAGGTACCAACCGCTATTTCTATAGAGCCATAGTTAGATGTTTTTCCAAATTTGTGTTGACTAAATCGTTTTGCATGAAGCCCAAACATGCTATTCTAACATGATGTTAGTTATGGTTCTCACTGACAAGTTTAGTTTAGTTTAGTTTTAAGGATTTATAAAGCGCGTAGTGACCCGAAGGCATCCCAGCGCTAAACCTAACCTGACCAGTGCTAGCAATAGGAGAATTCAGAGAGCTACCTACAGAAAAGAATGGTCTTAAGTTTGTTTCCAAAAAGCAGTTCTGAGTGTTCATGACGGAGTTCAGAGGGAAGATCATTCCAGAGACGAGCTGCCTTGGTGGAGAAGGAGTTGGCCCCCCAGGCTCTCTTAGACCGCAAGATGGTCACAAGTCGAGAGGAGGAGGACCTTAGACTTCGAGAGGGGACATAAAGATATAGCCGCTTTCTTAAGAACATTGGACCCTTATCTTGCAGGGCTCTGTGAACAGTGCATAGGGTCTTGAAATAAATACGCTGCTTAATAGGGAGCCAGTGAAGTATGGAAAAAGCAGGCTTAGCGGATAAATGTCTGGGAAGATTGACAAGAAGCCTGGCAGCTGCGTTCTGGACTGTTTGCAGCCTTTTTATGACATAAGCCGGGGCGCTGAGAAAAAGTGAGTTCCCATAGTCCAGACGGGAAAGGATCAGAGTTTGAACAAGGATTCTTCTGGCCATAGGGGGAAGAAGATTAAAGATTTTCCTAAGGACTCTTAAAATGCCAAAGCATGTAGAGGAAACTCTTTTTGCTTGATAATCCATGGTCAGGCGAGAATCCACCCAAAAACCAAGGCTTTTTACCTGGTCCTTGGGAGGAGGAAGATTGTTGAAGGCCTCAGAGTATAGTGAAAGGGGAGGGGCTGGGGGGGCATTGCCTAGTACAATGACTTCTGACTTTCCATCATTAAATTTAAGCTTAGACTGGATCATCCAAACTCCAATGTCTTTCATACAACACGAAAGGTTGGCAGCCGACGAATCCCCAGAACTAGATAGTGACACCACAAGTTGAGTATCGTCGGCATAGGTGACCAAAGACAGATTGTAGGGAGCGATCACTTTAGCCAGCGGGGATAGATAAACATTAAAAAGAGTTGGACTCAGGGAGGAGCCCTGAGGAACTCCACAAGTCAATGGAAAGATATCAGAGAAGTAGGCCCGGTCCAGGACTTGAAAAGATCTACCTTTGATGAAAGCGGACAGCCAGGACAATGCTAGGCCTCCTATCCCTAATTCAGAGAGCCTACAGCAGAGAAGGTTGTGATCCACCGTATCAAAAGCTGCGCTGAGATCAAGTAGAATCATGGCTACATGAGACCCTTGGTCCAGAAGTTGCCGGGCTGACTCCGTCACTGTAAGGAGGGCTGACTCCGTGCTATGATGGGCTCTGAAACCCATTTGAGTGGGGTGAAGGAGTTCATGGCTCTCTAAGTAGCTGGTTAATTGGTGGTTAACATGTTTCTCCAGAATTTTTGTTGAAATGGGAAGGAGAGCAATGGGTCTATAATTCTCTAACAGAGATGGGTTCAATTTCGTTTTTTTTAAAAGAGGCTTAATGATGGCATGCTTAAAAAGAGGGGGGAGGAAACCTAAGGATAGGGAATGATTCAGTATTTTTGTAAGGGGAGGTACAATAATATCTGAAACTCGCGAGAGGATGGAAGGAGGGGCGGGGTCTAGGTGGGAGCCCGATTTAATTTGAAGAAGAAGGTTGGTAGTAGCGGTGTCAGTGAGAGGTACAAAAGCGGTTAATGTGCTTCCGGAGAGGGAGGGATCCATCGTTTGGTACTCTACTGTACCTGGGGGAGGAGAAGAAGGGAACCCAGAGTATATCTTGAGGACTTTGCCATTGAAGTGAGATGCCAGAAGATTACTGTATTCAGTGGAGGGCTCTGTGGGAGGAGAGGGCATAGGGCTTATGGTTAATTACTTAAAAATCTGAAAAATTTCCTTTTGTGAACAGGAGGAGTTTTCTATTCTTATTCCGTAGTAAGAGGACTGGGCGGCTTTAATGTTTTGGTGGTAGAGTCTGACAGATTGCCTATATATTTCTCTTTCGGTGGGACTGTAATTCTTTCTCCAAGATCTTTCTAACCTTTTGCACTTTTTTCTTAATTCTAACAGACAAGGTGAGAACCAAGGTTTAGCCTTATGGGGGGGCTTGTTAGATCTTAATTTGATGGGCAGAATACTATCCAAAGAGGAGGAGATCCACTCATTAAATAAATCGGTGGAGGGGCTGCTGACCCCAAAGGAGGTCTGGAGAGCAGCGCGCCATTCCCCAAGAGCCAATTTTGACCAAATGCGACCAAAGGTTAATGAGGTAGACGGCACATCTGGAGTAACCTTATAAGGGAAAGAGAAAGATAAAGGCAATGATCCGTCCAGGTTAGGGGCTGGGACGGCAGGGTGGTAAGAACAGGGAGATTACTGAATAGGAGGTCCAGCGTATGGCCTTTGGTATGGGTAGGTCCTATTACGTGTTGAGTTAAATCAAGCGCAGAGAGGGACGCAAGTAGAGACCTGGCGTGCAGACAGTTTTCATTATCAAGGTGGATGTTAAAATCCCCAAGAATAGTAAAGTTAGGGGATTTACAGATAAGACTAGCTGCGACTTCCGGCAAGGAATCTAAAAAACGAGTGCAAGGTCCTGGGGGTCGGTAGAGAAGCATACCGGAAAAGGTAAAAGTGGGGGAGAGATAGAGAGAGAAAATTAAGCTTTCACACTCCGGGATATCAGAGGGGAAGGTGGTACACCGAAAGGTTTTTTTGTAGATAATGGCTATACCACCACCTCTTCCATGGAGTCGATCTACATGCGCCATAGAGTAGGTGGAGGGTAGAGAATTGCAGATATCTACTGCTGAGTCATTGCCCAACCAGGTTTCGGTAAGAAACAAGGCGTCAGGGGAAAGATCTTCTATGAGGGTATATATGTGAAGGGAGTGCGCTGGTAAAGAACGACAGTTGAGGAGCAATATGTTGCTCGTTTGGGATGGGGGGGAGAAGGGGGGTGAAACAGCCTTAGAGGAACTAGGGCAGGCCGGGCAGAAAGAAGAGGCATAGGACCCAGGGGGTACTGAGAGAGGTGGGCCAGATCCTGCCCCTCTGAGTGCGTAAAGCTGCAAGGGAGAGTAGACTAACCTGTCTGTAGTAAAAAGAGCAGCATTTCTGGGCTCTGGGCGCTTCAGGGCGCGGACGGGCGCAGACGGGCTTGCCTTTGGCGCGCCTTCGACGCGCCAGCGGCGCGCCCGCTGCGCGCGTCCGCTGCGCGGCCGGCGTCCTTCCGGCATTAAATGAGCCGGGGGAGCCGAACGAGGCTCAGGAGCCTAAAAACAACTAGACCGCTAACAAAAATGGCGGTCTAGTCGCTACATGTAATAACAGTTGATGTCTTTTCTTTGCTGAATCTAAATGTATGTCATTTCATTTGGACAGTTATTCTTGCTATTAATTGCTATTAATTTGCACTGTGACCTTAGAATGTGTAGTGGCTCAAGCCTTGATTAGATTGAGATTCTTTCGCTGCTTTGGGCAGCCAGTATTGTTTCTGTATGTTTATCATTTGATTTTGAGACTAAGTTATGTGACATTAGCATTGTTAATATAGGGAAATAAACATTCTAACCTTTATATAAAGGTGTGTTTATTCAAGACTGCAAGGTCATGGTATGTGCAAATTACCGACTCCTATTGATTATTGATGTCACTGATTGATGATAATATTGATCTGTATTGGAATGGGATATATGGTGGGAAAAATGTAAAGCGCAGTCAAAAGGTCTATCGGCCTATTCACGTCTCCCTTGTAAGTTTACTTAATAAGGTCTGACACGCTAACAGAGATGGTAGCAGAGATTGATGGTTTGTCTCCTTGAGAGCCCATCATAGATGCCCGGTAGAAGGTCTGCCTCCCTCAGAGCCCATCATACAGCCCAGAGATAGGTAGGAGAGTATTTGGTCCTAGAGATTGTAAGCAAAAAATAACAGACGTCCCCAAAGATGTTGGTGGGGCAAGGGTTAATATCCTACAAAGAGCAAAATAATTCACAGATTTGGGGAATATTGGTGAAATTTTGGATTTTTTCCAGATTCCATTTTTTCCAGATTCAATGATACAAAGTAGAAAAAGAATGTGCCCCTAAGTACCTAAAATTACTTCTCATGAATCTTGGAGCTTGCCAATGATTGTTTGAGGATGTTCTCAGCATTCTAGTGACGGTGTGAATGAAGTAGGTTTTGCGCTTGCACAACTTATGCAAATTGCAGGTGAATTGTGATGTTTGTGAGGGTTTAGGGAGTTTGCGTACTTCTAATGAAGTTGTAGAAGGAGTGTGCGTTCTCCGAAGTGTGAGAGTAGGGAAGTCGTCGAACTTCACATATGTGTGGAGTTTTGTGCTCAAAAAGTGTCCACGTGGTTGTTGATATACGGACCCTGCATTGTCTAAGACACAGAGGATATTGAAAAGTGTTGGAGACACTTGATTTTTGTTGTAATTTGTCTGTTTTATAGGTCGATCGGGCATGGTTGACAAGTCAGAGTGTGAGTCAAAGGAAGTGAAAGAATTTTCAACTGAGATCTGGCAAGTTCAATGTGCAATAATTCAGACCCACTGATCAGTTGAGAGTGATATTTGTGGGTCATATTTTGCTTGCCAATCAGGGAAACCGAGAAAGAAGGAGTAGCTGTTAGAGCGAAAAGCCGTCAGTGAAAAATCTGTAAAGTTTCTGAAACGATTGAGTTACCCTACCTGTAGTAAACGGACAAATTGGGTTTTGATTTTCTTTAGTGCTCGCAATAAATTGCTTTGCTTTTGTGTGAATCTGAGTTTGGGAGGACAAGCCGCAAGACTTTGTCAGCCGTAGTACGTGAGTGTGACTTCATTAGAGCTGCGCTGTGATAGGTTGGTTATTGAGAAGGGTTGCTCACGGATTGGCAGCCGTCCGTGAGGCACCATTGGTTTAGAAGGTGGGTAAAGAGAATTCTGGAATTAAAAGTCAGTTCCTGATTTGATTTTGAATAACATCAAGGTCGCAGAAATTTATTTTTGAAGCTTTACAGAGTTCTTTAAGGGGAGATATGTACATTACGAGTATAGGGGCACCAGCTTACATTGTAATCGAAGAGAAGGGTGTTGTGCCATGTCTTTGGCTGAAGCAATGGTGCAAAGCGACAGAGAAAGCTGAGAGCTTAGCATTTCATGCCTATGGAACATTTCATTTGAGGAGCTTCGAGAATCTGAGGAGGGTGCTGTATGATCTGAAACCCCCTCCGAGACCAGCAGAGTTTGAGGCAGTAGCGATCTGGAAGTTAGTAGCCAGCCAGCAACAGCAACAGAAATTTGAGAGGAGGATGAAAAAGGCAGAAAAGATACTAACAGAGGCTAGATGGGACCATGCTCAGAAATTGTGGGGAGCCAAGACTTTACAGGGGATTTAAATGTTTCCAGCTATTACACAAGACAGCGAGAGAGAAGGAAGGAAAGATACAAGGAAAACAAACCAGAGCCCTTCCGAGAGTAGGGAGCGGAGACCAAAGGAGAAGAGTCACACGATGATGAGTTTATTTTACAGATATTGAGAAATCATACCACACCAAATACAGCACAAGAGAGAGGTCCCAGCACCAGTGTAAATCCTTCAGCACTGACACCGGTTGACATGACTATGGGTCCAGTTCAGGTCAACCTGACTATGATACAGAGCCCAATGCAGAGCAGTCTTAATGCACATATCACAACAGTAGCACAGAATCAGGTTCCACAGTCAAATGTCCCAAGAATTTACCTTGATGTACCTATAGTGGAAACTGCCACAAACCTAATAGTACGAACAGGACAGGTTTTCCCGAAACTGATGTTGGTTCAGACAGAGCCGCTCCACTTTTGCTGCCTCAAGTGCAGCCACAGGTAATGCCAAAGTATACTCCGATAACAGGGACTCAGACAGAAATATCTTTACTGATGAACCTGAATATGGGAACTACGCAGCCACAGAACTTGAGTATCAGACCAAAGCCAGATGCTGTATCTGTACCTGTTTCCATTGGTCCAGTTGTACCTTTGTTCGCAAAAGAGAAAAACAGTGCAGATGGACAGGGAGTCCTGAGTCAGAATTAAATGAGGGGAGGACTTAATGAGAATATCTGAGTAGTCTGCCTGTGGGACAGACCTTTGACGGGTCAAGATTGTTGCTAGACCTTAGTCCATTTGGAGTTTCTCCGGATACTGTCATAGGGTCGAATGTAAGTCAGAGTCTGAAATTACTGACACTGCAGTCCCGAATACAGTTGTGGAACAAGTGCCACATGCCCAGCCCAATAATATTTCACTGCAAGGTTTGACTGCCCAACAACTGACTCAATGGTTACACAAGCTGAATACCCAGCAGAATGCTCCCAGGGGAGAGGAGAACTTGAAATATATGAGACTAGGCATGGAAGCGGATGAGCTCATTGAGGGAACTATGGCTGTGAACAGATTTGAGTCCTACACAGAAGCAAAACTGAGATATCTCTGCCCGAAAATTACGAGGGATGTGAGCACTGTGTATCAAAGGTTAGCAGACCTGGCAGGGAAGTACAACATTGAAATAGAACAGACAAAGCATTTGAAAAGGAGTTACAGGTTTGAGACAAAAGACTTTGAGCAAATGAGATCTGCAGGAATGCAGGAACACCTTAGGGGGTTACTGCAATGTGTCCAGACATGTGGAGCCTTAGACAAATGGGAAGGCAGATGGGCAAAGAAAAGAGATAAAGAAAAAGGGATTCTGCGGAGCTGACTGCAATTGTGCAGCAGAGAAAGGAGCCAGTGAAAATTTTACTAATGAAAGAGATATCAGGAGGGAATTTTGTTCATGTCCCTTGGAGCAGAAGTGACATTCTGTCCTTTACGAATAATTATCCTAGGCTGAGAGAGAAGCCAGCAGAATGGTACCACCAGACAAACAGGTTTGTGGAACTTGCAAAGTGCCAGTGGGAAGACTTAAACACTCCATTAGAGATAGTAGTTCCAGATGATCTGTGGATTGAGTGCAGGAGGAGTATAGATTGGCTGATAAAAGAACCAGAAAGAGATCAGGTTACGGGCTCACCATCTCCTGAAATGATGAAATATTACTACAAAGTGATTGAATTTTTGAAAATGAGAATTTCACCCAAAACATTGACTGGCAGAGAATAGACAGGACAGCTCAGAAAGAAAGTGAGTTGATACATGCGTATTATGAGAGATTGTTGCAGGCATTTAAGCATTACAGTGGTAGAGAGACAATTGAGCCAAAAGACATGATTCATTTTGTGTTCAGATTTGTGGAAGGATTGAGGCCTACAATTAGCCAGATAATTAAGAGTCATTTGATTTGCTGGCAAGCAAAGCCGATTGATGAGGTGTTGCAATATGCAAAGTACTGTAGTGATGAGATTGAGTTGAAGCAGAGAAAGTTGAAGGAAAAGCGATGGTGATGCAAGCGGCACAAACTGTGATGTATGGAAATTTTCCACAGCAGCAGCAGTGAAATGTGTTGTTCCAAAATCAGATGAGAGGTAGAGGTCGCGGAGGGACTGGAAATAGAAATTGAAGCCCCAATCTGAAAACTGTAATGGTCCAGAATGATATGCAGGGAATGAAGAGAGTGTTGCCTTGTCACGCTTGCAGAGCGGTCGGACATTGGAAGCTGGAGTGTCCGATGATGGTGCAGGAAGGTGTCGTTCAGCAAACAAGTGACATCAATTTGTTCCAAAACTTGAGAGGACCGACAATGAGGGGTCATAATCCAAATTTTCATAACAATGTGAATCAGATGCAGAATTTTCAACCCATGCAGCAGGTGCAAATGCCACGTGAACAAATGACACGGTTACAGCCAATGCAACAGCAGGTTCAAATGGTACCTAGACAGCAAATTCAAATACCTCAAGCCCCAATGGAACAGCACCAGGTGATGATTCTTCAGCAGGTCACAGGTCAGAGGTCTAACCGGGGTAATAACACAGTACATCATTCCTGTTACACAGTAAGAATGGAATAAACGATGATTGGGTGAGCAAGAGTTCGGTTGAGGAGGAATGTGTGCTTGTAATTTCTCTATAAGTAGATCAGAAAGGCCCATATGTGAAGGGAAAGGTAATGGGTCACAAGGTTTCATTCTTGGTCGATACAGGAGCTACACGCTCTACAGTAAGAACTACAGAAGTTCCGAACTTGCCCCTTTCAGGAAAGACAGTCCAGATTGTATGAGTAGCGAATCAGTGTTTGACCAACCCAATTACAGAAGCAGTTCAGGTTAAAATTGGCAACTTTAAGGGATTGCACAAATTTGTAAGCTGTGATTCAAGTACAGGTTCCCTACTGGGAAGAGACTTGCTGTATAAAACTAGGTGCTCCATTACTTGTTCAAATGATGGAATCGAGATACAGACGAATAGTGATGATGAGGATGACCCAGATCCAGACACCAAGTGTGAGACGATAAATGAGGAGTGCTCACAGTGAAGGAGCTTCCTCCTGATTGGCAGGGAACAGTAAAAGAGAAAGTGTGGGATATGACAAGGAAAGAAAGAGGTCTGATAAAGGGAGTTGAGCAAGTTAAAGCTCCTGTCAAACTGAACACAATCTTTCCTCAGATTCCCCAGTATCATATGCCACAGGATATCCTTATGAAGGTTGCCCATATAATTGCAGGATTTGTAAAACAAAGGGTCTTGAAAGAAGTGTTGAGCAGCCCATGTAATTCACTGATTAGGGGATTGAAAAAGCCATGTGGAAAGTTCAAATTGTCCAGGATTTGAGAAAAATAAATGACATTGTGGTCAAATGTAGCCCCGTGGTGCCAAATCCAGCTGTGATTCTGTTTCAGATTCCATGTGATGCTGAGTGGTTCACTGTCATAGACTTGTCACAAGCTTTCTTTTCTGTGCCTCTTCACAAGGACAGCCAATTTCTCTTTTGTTTCAAATTTTTAGACCGAGTTTACTGTTGGTGTCGAATTCCTCAAGGGTTTTCAGAGCCACCTTCCATATTCAATCAAATCTTGAAAAATAATTTGGAGTCGTTGGAATTGCCTTTATAATCGACCTTGGTACAGAAAATTGATGACTTGTTGATTGCGTCCAAAACAAGGGATGAGTGCAAGTATGACACGATTGCCTCACTGAACTATTTGGGAAAGAAGGGTCCTAAAGTGTCTCCACTTAAATTACAATACTGTCAGAAAGAGGTGAAATACTTGGGTCACCAGATTGAGAAAGGAATAAGGAAAATATCCAGAGAAAGAGTCACAGCCATACTGCAGATGACTCCTCCAGCCACACAGAGAGATGTCAGGATGTTGTTGGGGATGGTAGGCTACTGTCGCCAGTGGATTCCCAATTTTTCAGTCATTTCCAAACCCTTGCAGAAGCTGACTCACAAGGAGGTTACTGATCCCCTAGTGTTAGATCAGGCTTGCATGAAAGCGTTTTCTGATTTGAGATAGAGTCTGTTCATACCTCCGGTCTTGGGTGTGCCTGACTACACAAAGTCTTTCACGTTGTTTTGTCATGAGTGTGATGCATGTTTTTTGTCTGTTTTGACTGAGGTCCATGGAGGTGTAAACCGCCCAGTAACATATTTTTCAGCTACTTTGGACCCAGTTGCTGCAGCTTTACCAAGCTGTTTGCATGCAGTTGCAGCAGTTGGACAGAGCCTCACTCAGTGTGAAGGCATTGTGATGGGACATCCTTTAACCATAATGGTCCCTCAATCAGTTGGAGTTTTACTTACCAGAGCCAAGACCCAATACCTGACAGGTGCCAGATTGAATCGATATGAGACAAGTATTTTAGGGTCGCCAAATGTGTCATTGAAAAGATGTACATTGCTCATCCCAGCAACCTTGCTTCCAAATGAAAATGTTGAAAATGAAAGGTTGGAGGACATTGAGCATGATTGTCTTGAAGTGACCGACTTCTGCACAAAACCAAGACCTGATATTAGAGACACCCGATTGGAAGAAAATGACCAAATTGTCTTTGTCAATGGTTCTTGTCTAAGAGACAATACAGTAGTACTGAGAGCAGGATATGCCATGTGCACAATTACTGGTATTCTGGAGGCTTCCTGGCTTCGAGGAGTATATACTGCACAAGTAGCGGAACTGGTAGCAGTTACTAGAGCGTGCCATGTTTCTGTTCAGCTTAAAGTTCCCATCTATAGGGATAGCCAGGATGGATTTGGAATAGTACATGGCTTTGGCCAGTTGTGGTCACAGAGAGGTTTCATGAGGTCTTCTGGTTCACCAGTGAGAAATGGTGAGAGAATTAAAGAATTGTTGCATGCTCTCCAAATGCCTGAAAAGATTGCCGTTGTGAAATGCAGTGAACATCTGAAATCACAAGATTTTGTGTCAATGGGAAATGGATATGCGTATCAAGTCACAAGGTTTTGCACATTGAACTGTATATCATTCAAAGATAAGTAAGAATTGTTACCTGAAGAAGATGAAACATGTCCAAGTTTTGCATTGCAAGTAATAGATACATTGGAAGAATTGAAAACATTGCAGAATAATGTTGACAGGGAGGAAAAATGTTCATGGAGCAAAATGAAATGTGTACAGCGACA
Organism: Pleurodeles waltl; assembly: GCF_031143425.1. Taxonomy (NCBI): domain Eukaryota; kingdom Metazoa; phylum Chordata; class Amphibia; order Caudata; family Salamandridae; genus Pleurodeles; species Pleurodeles waltl. The sequence goes on from NC_090440.1 coordinate 1,138,009,184, forward strand.
CAATGAATTGTGGGTTTCAAAAGATGGCCAATTGGTTTTGCTGAATAGTGTGGTCTCAAATGGCTAGGTATTAATATGGTCAAGCACATGTTAGGAGGGATGCCATGATTCACCTATTCCAACATAATTGGTTCAATGCAAGGTTTAAACAAGTTGCTGAAGTAGTTTGCCATCGTTGCGTCATTTGCCAGTAAATGTACGGGGAAAAGGGGCCGTGGTTAACTTGAGCCACGTTAGATGAGCAGGAGGTCCATTAAGCAGAATGCAAATGGATTTTATTGAGATGCCTGTGTATGCAGGTTTTAGATATGTGTTGGCGACTGCATTTAGTCATTGGATTGAAGCATACCCTACAAGGAGAAATGACAGCCTCACAGTAGGGAAATTACTGCTTAGGGAACTGATACCACATTTTGGATTTCCAATCTCTTTAGAATAAGATAGGGCAAGTCACTTCAACAATGAAGTAATTAAATTACTGTGTGCAGCACTGAACATTGAGCAGAAGTTGCATTGTAGTTACCACCCAGAAGCATCAGGACTAGTGGCACAGATGAATGATACCTTGAAATCAATAATGGCGAAAATGTGTGCGTCCACAAATCTGAAATAGCCTGATGCACTGCCGATGGTTCTGATGACAATTGGAAACACACCCAACAGGAAGACAGAATTGTCACCGCACAAAATCCTCCTGGACAGAGCCATGAGGTTGCCAGCAGTGCGTGCAAATGCTCTTGTGAACATTACAGATGATATGGGTTGGAATACTGCAAAGGCCTGGCTGATGTGGTTCGCTCTTTCTCTCAGCAGGTGGATGCCACCACAGTGCCACTGATCCAAGATCAAGGTCACCCCCTGAGGGCGGTTGACTGGGTGGTGGTCCGGAAACACATGAGGAAGATGTGTTTTGAGCCTCGGTGAAAAGGTCCTTTCCAGGTGGTTCTGGCCACTACCACAGCTGTGAAGTGTGTTGGAGTTCTGAACTGGATACACGCAAGCCACACGAGAAAAGTGGCATGTCCTTTGGACGATGAAGAGGAGTTGTTGAAAGTGCTAACAATGACCAGACAAGCCTCAGAGCTGGAAGGAGAAGAAAGAGGAACTGAGGCTGGATCTGAGCACATTGAGGACAGATCAGTCACTCCTGTGAGAGACGAAGGAGAAGACCTTCAGGAGGGTGACAGTGAGCCAATCTAAATTGAGGCAGCAGGAGAGTCTAGCCAGAGGAGGGATCTCCCAGATGTAGATGATTTTGAGAGACAAACAGTGCAAACGCCAGACCCCAAGGGGGACGGAGTTTAGGCAGATCAAAGCCAATGTGATCTGACTCCTCCTGAACCAGTTGCAGGTCTGTCAAGAGAAAATACTGCTGAGCAAGGAGAAGTTTCAAGTTCAACACTGAAAAGAGCATTGACCAAGGGTCCACTGAAAGGAAATAAGTGTCCGGAGTCACAAGTAAAAGAGAAAGGAAGCAGTTGCTATGACAATAATCGAGGAAGAAGTAGATACGACAAGGAGGGAGGATCTGAGTGAAAGGGGATCGAAAGTTGAAAAGAAAGAAAATAGCAAGTCGAAGGTAGGCAGGTACTGAATGGGCGTATGCAACAACAAGTGAATGGCAAAGAGAGTTTATGTCTTTTTGTTTTGATCGAGACATCCCAGGTCAATATATTGGCACTTAAAGGAAAGTAACGAACCGGACAGTTGAGACAAATTGTGACTGTTGAAAGTAACCAGAAAAGACTTTGAGAACATGATTTGAAAAGATAACCTGATTTGACAAGCTGGTAAACCAAGTTTGACAAACTTACCGATTTTTGAGAAAAAAGGATCCTGGAGGTGAGACTGAGAATTATAAATAACTGCTGAAAGAAGATTTTTGTTTTTGATTCTTGCAGCATAGTTTCAAAATTTTCTCTTCTACTTTCTGATTTTCTGCAGATCATGGGTGACATTAGCCAGCAGGGTAGGAAGAACAGGTGCTGTAACTACATGAGTATTGGTTTGGCAACTGTATGTGTGATATTGTGTGTGACATTGATTGTGGGTATGACTGTTCTTGACAAGAGTAAAGCCAATCATACTTCAGCTTTAGAGGCGACTACTGCATTAACGGTGATAGACAAGTTTATGTTAGATGAGAAGTATCTGCACATAGACAATGCAAAAGGGGAAGCTTATTGAGTGAGTATGTTGAGACGATGGATGCGAAAAAATGTTTTGTGTGAATGCAGATTTCTTCATCAGTCGAAGAAGGAGTTACCTATCATAGTTTGCCTCTTACTTATGGGATAAGTTGTAGTCTGTTACTGACAAGATTCTATAACCAGGAGTGCATTCAATATTTCTATTCCAACCACAATGTTGTGTTTTCGTTTGTCCCCATAATTAGGTACCTGAATAGAGTAGCTAAGGACAATGACATAGTATCAGTGATAGGTTTCTTTGAGCCTACATTAACTTTTGGCACAGCTTACGCTCACAGGAAAAATCTGACATGCTTGATTACACCTTTAGAAAAGAGCTTCTTAGATCAAACAGATGAGAGTAGAAAGGCATTGAAGGAGAAATTAGAAAAAGGCTTAGAGAAAAGGATTATAAGAATGACTCCGCTTTTAGTGAAATAAAAACACAAGGGAAATTAGCTTTAGATGCACAACACGTAGGGAAGCTTTGTGTGTAAAGACCTAAATCTCACACTGACACTTTGTTTGTGGGAACAAGTGAATGTAGGCATGTGTTTTTGTTTCAGAGTAAATGGACATTTATGTTGCATGGGCAGGATCCAGCAATTCCTGGCATATATTACATTTGTGGACTTAAAGCTTATTGCCGTCTTCCAAGAGGGTGGTGTGGCACATGTTATTTGGGGATAATTTTCCCAAAGATTTTCCAACGGGATGAAATTGACTGAATTACATCACAGTAGGGAAAGGACAGAGTCTCCTTCTGGTATAGTGGGAGATATATTTGGAGCAATGATTCCTTCAGTAGGAGTTGTTCTGAAATCGATAACATTTCAGAAGCTGTCTACAATTATGGATAACATGCTGACAAATTTTTCAGGAGCCATGATTCTGATAGATACAGAATTGGCCGCGGAAAGAGCTATGGGGCATATATATACTTGTTTTGCACTGAATTTGCATCATTGAATATTCAGTGTATAACAAACTCCATAAATATACTTTGGAAATTTATGGAGTTAAAGCCATTTGTTTGGCGTGGAAACCGACTTTGCATCAATGAGATGCAAAGTACGCTTGCTTTGCACCATTATTTAATGCCTGGGTCAGGGCAGGCGTTAAGGGACCTGTGGGCCTATTTTCATGGTGGAACACCATGGAGTAAGCCCACAGGTGCCCTCCCCAGGCCCCAGGGACACCCCCACCCACACCAGAAGAACAGGGGAGGATGGGGGACCCCATCCCAGGTAAGTATAGGTTAGTACAGGTAAGTATTTTTTTTTTGTAAGTGCCATTGGGGCCCCTGAAATGTGATCCCCTACATGGCACTGGGTGCAATGGCCATGCCCAGGGGACCCTGGTCCCCTGTGCTGGCCATTGGGGTGATGGGCATGACTCCTGTCTTTTTTAAGACAGGAGTCATGTCGTAGGGATGGTTTTGTGTCAGAAAATGACGGTAGGCTGGTTAGAGTCATTTTTTTCCCCTAACCTGTCTAGCGTCATTTTTTGGGGCAAAACCCCTTTTTCCGGACAGCCAGCGCCACCCGGCTAACGTAATTTTTTTTTTTTTTATGCTAGCCTACCCTTTGCACCGGCTTGCACCATTCCACAAATATGGTGTCCGGCTGGTGCTCAGAAATGGTGCAAGCTGGTGCTTAACTTTTTGGTGCAAAACTGCGTTAGTGTAAAAGTATAAATCAGGGCCTATTACTCTTCAGAACCGCCTTGCGCTAGACATTCTTTTAACAAAGGATGGCAGAGTTTGCAAAATGCTTAATTCTAGGCATTGCTGTTCGTATGTTCCTGATAATAGTAAAGAAATTAGAGGCTTACTTACTTTTAATTTGACTAATGAGAGTGCTGATTTGAAAGAGTTGAAAGAACCAGATGTTTGGGAGAAAGTTGGCAAAGGATTTGCTTCATTGGGAAATTGGCTCAGCAACGTTGGGAAAGGGATAATATTGAAAATAATACAAGGAATATTGATTATTGTAATTTGCATAATTGGAACATGTGGAAAATGTAATTGTGTAGAATGATTAAATTGAGGGAAGAAATGAAAAGAGAAAAATTGTTTAGGGGAAATTCTGAAGGGGAATGAAGCTTTGAAGGGATTGAAATTACAGAATTTTAGCTGAAGCAAAAGTTTATGTGGGAAGGTTTATTGTGATGATACATTTAGTCACCAGATGAGGGATTGTTAACGCTGAACTTTAATAATGAATATTCATGTATTTTGAGTATTGAATTTGCATAGAAAATGTATTAACGTAGAGAAAAATAATGCACGCATTTGAAAGTGTGCCCACCAGATTGGCTGTCAGTGTTCATGTAATGGCTTATTATTATGAAATGTTGAGCTTCTGTTTTATTAATGTAGTAGTATGTCATATTAAGGGTTGTTTATTATCTATGAGCTTTATTAATAGTAGGTCCAAACTTAGCGAGTTCAATCAAAAACTCTTCAAACAAAACAATTTAAAATAACAGTATGAACCATGGGGCCTCAACAGGAAAAGTCCAGGCCGAAATTTAAGAGGTTTTATCACAAGCTCAGACTCAAAGCCATGTAGACAATTCTCAAAACAAAGTTATAAAGATACAAAACCATCATTGGTTGACCAAGGCAACGGAAATGATTCAAATGAACTAATATCAAAAGGACTAAACATTCAACAATAAAAATACAAAACATCAACAATATAATCTGATGAGTAGAAAAAAAACTCTGTTCAATTCTCTTAAGCATTAAGGCAATTTAAAAGTCATCTAAGCTTAGCTGGCTTGGGCAAGAGACATCCCTACAGATCAGTAATCCAAATGTTAACATGTGCTGGGCTACAACACACATGGCCAAAAAGTAAAAAGAAAAAGGGTAAAAAGAATTGAGAAAAATTACATCTGGAGCAAAAGGTGACTAACCAAATGTTTCAAAAAGTAAGTAATTTGCGACTCGCAAATGATGTCGCACCGCAGATTGCGAGTCCGCTGTTAGCGAGGTCGCTTTTTGCGACCTCGCTAAAAACGAACTCGCAAATTGCGAGTGGGTATTTCAAATTGCGACTCTGCCGCAAATTGCATGCAGGTGCAGCAAAACAGTTTGAAAAACACTTCCTGGCTCTTGCTGATGACATCAGAGCCAGGAAGACATCAAATACAACTGGGAGGAGGGAGGACCACACCCTTTTCTAACTGCTGAGCAACTACCTGGAGGAACAGCAGCAACAATGGAAGACTCAGGCAGTGCAGGCAGGAAGAGAAAATTTAAATTCTCTGAAAAGGAACTTGAGGTGCTGACAGAGGAATGCTGCCAGCACCATGACCAGCTGTTTGGAAAGGCTGCCCTGAGAGTCCCAGACACTGAAAAGAGGAGAATCTGGCAAGACATCCAGGAGAGGTTCAATGCCATAGGGGTGAGCCACAGAAGCATAGAGGAAATCAAAAAACAGTGGTGTGACTGCGCTCCAGGACAAAGGAGAGGGTGGCAGAGTGCCTCTGGGAGATGAGGGGCACAGGAGGAGGCCCATTCACCATCCCACCACCCACAGCGATGGAGGAAATGGTTGAACAGACCCTGGAGCCTGAGGCAGTGTCAGGAATGGGAGCACTGGACACGTCAGCGCCAGGGACGTCAAAAAGTGAGTACCATGAAACTTGCATGTACACCTAAAAATGCTATACCCGCACCCACCCAGTACACAGCAGCATGCACAACCAAACTAGCTCCATTCCAGACTAGCAACCACCATAATGGTGCATTATGGGCAATGTAGTACAGTAGTCAGCTTATAGGCAACTGTTTATCAGGGGGCATACAACAGATGTTAGATACTGACAGTGTGTTCCCTATGTCCCACAGGTCCCCCACAAGACACCCCCACCAGCCACACCGTCCAGGGTGAAGAAAGCAGGCCACAGGCAGGGCAGGAGGCTGCAGCAGCCACTACAGGGCCCAGCACCACACCACCACAGTTCCCTCCAGCTGAGGAAGTGGACATGGAGGAAAGAGACACAGCACGTGGTCCCAGCCACAGTGGGAGACAGCAAGACCCAGAAGCACCACCGCGTCGCAGATGCAGACTCCATGTCCAAGCAGTGTCCCAGGAGGATATAGGTGACGCATCCATGTCTGTAGCTGAGGCATCCCTCATATCTGGTCAGCGCCTGCAAAGAAGGCAGTTGAGAATCATTTCTGGGGCAATGCAAAGGATGGAGCACAATTTTACAAATGGCCTGGCAGAAGTGAACACACAGTTCACACGTTTGAATGACAATGTCAGTGACCTTGCACTATCCATGCGGCAACTGGTGACGGAACTGGTGTCAGAGAGACAGAGTGCAAGGCGCCGTGAGCGCCAACTGGTACAGAGATTGGACCGCATGGCTGCATCCATTGTCCGTCTCGCAGTGAACACCACAGGGCTGTCACGACGTACTGTGAGCTTGCAGGTGGACTTGGGCCACTTTGCAGGGGATGTGGCTCGGGGACTGGGTCGCATTAGCCACGCTGTGGACATGCTGGAGGCCAGACAAGTGGCTAGGGGCACGGCTGAGACACCTCAGGACAGTGAGGAGGGGTCCTCCATAAGCAGCGCATCTGCCACAGACACACGTGTCTTGAGGAGTGGCAGTGCACGTCAGGGGTCTGCTGACCCACCTAGCACAAGCCATGCTGGGCGTACCAGAAGGAGGTGTTAGGCCCAAGCACTGCAGGACACATGAGGCACATGGAGTTAATGTGTCCTCATTAAGGGTGTGTGAGAAAGTAGCCTCTTTCTAGCCTTGTTACCCCCACTTTTGGCCTGTTTGTGAGTGTATGCCAGGGTGTTTTCACTGTCTCACTGGGATCCTGCTAGCCAGGACCCAGTGCTCATAGTGAAAACCCTATGTTTTCAGTATGTTTGTTATGTGTCACTGGGACCCTGCTAGTCAGGACCCCAGTGCTCATAAGTTTGTGGCCTATAGGTATGTGTTCCCTGTGTGGTGCCTAACTGTCTCACTGAGGCTCTGCTAACCAGAACCTCAGTGGTTTTGCTCTCTCATTTCTTTCCAAATTGTCACTAACAAGCTAGTGACCAATTTTACCAATTTACATTGGCTTACTGGAACACCCTTATAATTCCCTAGTATATGGTACTGAGGTACCCAGGGTATTGGGGTTCCAGGAGATCCCTATGGGCTGCAGCATTTCTTTTGCCACCCATAGGGAGCTCTGACAATTCTTACACAGGCCTGCCACTGCAGCCTGAGTGAAATAACGTCCACGTTATTTCACAGCCATTTTACACTGCACTTAAGTAACTTATAAGTCACCTATATGTCTAACCTTTACCTGGTAAAGGTTAGGTGCAAAGTTACTTAGTGTGAGGGCACCCTGGCACTAGCCAAGGTGCCCCCACATTGTTCAGAGCCAATTCCCTGAACTTTGTGAGTGCGGGGACACCATTACACACGTGCACTACATATAGGTCACTACCTATATGTAGCTTCACAATGGTAACTCCGAATATGGCCATGTAACATGTCTATGATCATGGAATTGCCCCCTCTATGCCATCCTGGCATAGTTGGCACAATCCCATGATCCCAGTGGTCTGTAGCACAGACCCTGGTACTGCCAAACTGCCCTTCCTGGGGTTTCACTGCAGCTGCTGCTGCTGCCAACCCCTCAGACAGGCATCTGCCCTCCTGGGGTCCAGCCAGGCCTTGCCCAGGATGGCAGAACAAAGGACTTCCTCTGAGAGAGGGTGTTACACCCTCTCCCTTTGGAAAATGGTGTGAAGGCAGGGGAGGAGTAGCCTCCCCCAGCCTCTGGAAATGCTTTGTTGGGCACAGAGGTGCCCAATTCTGCATAAGCCAGTCTACACCGGTTCAGGGGACCCCTTAGCCCTGCTCTGGCGCGAAACTGGACAAAGGAAAGGGGAGTGACCACTCCCCTGACCTGCACCTCCCCTGGGAGGTTTCCAGAGCTCCTCCAGTGTGCTCCAGACCTCTGCCATCTTGGAAACAGAGGTGCTGCTGGCACACTGGACTGCTCTGAGTGGCCAGTGCCACCAGGTGACGTCAGAGACTCCTGCTGATAGGCTCCTTCAGGTGTTAGTAGCCTATCCTCTCTCCTAGGTAGGCAAACCCTCTTTTCTGGCTATTTAGGGTCTCTGTCTCTGGAGAAACTTTAGATAACGAATGCATGAGCTCAGCCGAGTTCCTCTGCATCTCTCTCTTCACCTTCTGATAAGGAATCGACTGCTGACCGCGCTGGAAGCCTGAAAACCTGCAACATAGTAGCAAAGACGACTACTGCAACTCTGTAACGCTGATCCTGCCGCCTTCTCGACTGTTTTCCTGCTTGTGCATGCTGTGGGGGTAGTCTGCCTCCTCTCTGCACCAGAAGCTCCGAAGAAATCTCCCGTGGGTCGACGGAATCTTCCCCCTGCAACTGCAGGCACCAAAAAGCTGCATTACCAGTCCCTTGGGTCTCCTCTCAGCACGACGAGCGAGGTCCCTCGAATCCAGCGACTCTGTCCAAGTGACCCCCACAGTCCAGTGACTCTTCAGTCCAAGTTTGGTGGAGGTAAGTCCTTGCCTCACCTCGCTGGGCTGCATTGCTGGGAACCGCGACTTTGCAGCTACTCCGGCCCCTGTGCACTTCCGGCAGAAATCCTTTGTGCACAGCCAAGCCTGGGTCCACGGCACTCTAACCTGCATTGCACGACTTTCTAAGTTGGTCTCCGGCGACGTGGGACTCCTTTGTGCAACTTCGGCGAGCACCATTTCACGCATCCTCGTAGTGCCTGTTTCTGGCACTTCTCCGGGTGCTACCTGCTTCAGAGAGGGCTCCTTGTCTTGCTCGATGTCCCTTCTCCCTGCTGGTCCAATTTGCGACCTCCTGGTCCCTCCTGGGCCTCAGCAGCATCCAAAAACGCTAACTGCACGATTTGCAGCTAGCAAGGCTTGTTGGTGTTCTTTTGGCAGGAAAACACTTCTGCACGACTTTCCACGGCGAGAGGGATCCGTCCACCAAAGGGGAAGTCTCTAGCCCTTTTTGTTCCTGCAGAAACCTCAGCTTCTTCTGTCCAGTAGAAGCTTCTTTGCACCCGCAGCTGGCATTTCCTGGGCATTTGCCCATCTCCGACTTGCTTGTGACTTTTGGACTTGGTCCCCTTGTTCCACAGGTATCCTAGATTGGAAATCCACAGTTGTTGCATTGCTGGTTTGTGTCTTTCCTGCATTATTCCTCTAACACGACTACTTTGTCCTTAGGGGAACTTTAGTGCACTTTGCACTCACTTTACAGGGTCTTGGGGAGGGTTATTTTTCTAACTCTCACTATTTTCTAATAGTCCCAGCGACCCTCTACAAGGTCACATAGGTTTGGGGTCCATTCGTGGTTCGCATTCCACTTTTGGAGTATATGGTTTGTGTTGCCCCTATCCCTATGTTTCCCCATTGCATCCTATTGTAACTATACATTGTTTGCACTGTTTTCTAAGACTATACTGCATATTTTTGCTATTGTGTATATATATCTTGTGTATATTTCCTATCCTCTCACTGAGGGTACACTCTAAGATACTTTGGCATATTGTCATAAAAATAAAGTACCTTTATTTTTAGTATAACTGTGTATTGTGTTTTCTTATGATATTGTGCATATAACACTAGGTGGTACTGTAGTAGCTTCACACGTCTCCTAGTTCAGCCTAAGCTGCTCTGCTAAGCTACCATTATCTATCAGCCTAAGCTGCTAGACACCCTATACACTAATAAGGGATTACTGGGCCTGGTGCAAGGTGCAAGTACCCCTTGGTACTCACTACAAGCCAGTCCAGCCTCCTACAGGGTGGACATGTGCAGCCCCTTAACAACAGTTCAGTTATTTCGTTATTAGGTTCACTTATTAAAAAGTATTGTTTGATCCACTTCACAACTGGGCTCTTTGTGTGTGACATTAGTGTGTGTGGTGACAGTTACCACGTACCTTCCAAAGTATTGGTTTGCAATGTGGTCCCGTCTCTGTCTGCCTTGATTTGCAATGCTTCTATCCCCAGGCTGGCGATGTGGTAGCTCTTGCTCGTCATCCTCCGAATCTGTGTCTTCAGGGGTGAGATGTAGCCCACGTCTGGTGGCAATGTTGTGCAGTATAGCGCATGCGCCTACTATCTTGAAAGCTGTTATTGGGGCATACTGGAGCGCACCTCCACTTCTGTGGAGGCATCGGAATCTTGCCTTTAACAGTCCAAAGGTCCTCTCTATGACATTTCTGGTCCTCCTATGTGCACTGTTATATCGCCTCTCATTCTCATTGCTGGGTGTTAGGTACGGGGTAAGTATCCATGGTCGTAGCGCATATGCACGGTCACCTGTTTGGCAAAAATAAGCAATGTTAGCAGGGCATGGATGGTTTCCACAGTGACCTGTGTGTATGGCTTCAGGGTGTCTTCAGCACTACCTAATAGATATCCGTCTCCAAACTCCCCACGTTCTAGGCGTTGGTGTATCCCACTGTGCCTGAAAATGTAAGAGTCATGTGTACTCCCTGGAAATTTGGCTACCATGTCAGTGATGACATAATGGGCATCACATACCACCTGGATGTTCAGTGAGTGGGTACACTTCCGGTTGCGGAACAGATATTCCAGATTTGCAGGAGGGCATATTTGTATATGAGTCCCATCCACACACCCTATTACATGTGGGAAGTTGGCAATTCTGTAGAATTCCAACTTGGTGCTGTTGATTTCTGCCTCATTCCTGGGTAGGTATATGTATCTGGACATGTGTGTGAGTATGGCATCTAGGAATGATCTGAAGAATCGTGAGAGTGCACTTTAGGATACCCCACCTGCCACAGCAATCCCCCCCTGATAGCTACCCGAGGCCAAGAGGTGCAGTGAGCATAGCACTTGCACATGTGTGGGGATGGCGCAGCCACGCACAGTCTGTTGTTGAAGCTGCGGATTGAGTAGATCAATTAATTCTAATATTGCTGCACTACTGAGTCTGTATTTGTCATAAATCTCCTCCTCAGTTTGTTGGAAAAGTGTCTGCCTGGTTCTGTATATCCTCTCCTGTCTCTGGCTCCTCCTTCTCCTCTGCTGTGCGGCGTGGACTCTCCTCCTCCTTGCTATCACATATATTTCAGCCATTTTGAGTAACCCAGATGCCTTCTGGGTCTCCTTTTATACTTTGGTTATGGTTACCACCTGCTCTGAGTTAGTGGTAATTTGGGTATGCAAAATGGGCTTTTTGCGACTAGTCGCAATTTGCATATGGTTTGCAACTCGCAAATTGCATCTCCCTATTTGCGGGTCACACAATGGGGTCGCAAATTTTGCGAGTCTGTAATGGCTCACATCGCAATTTGCGATTCAGAAATGGGGTTTTTGCATCCCATTTCTGATTTTGCAGGGTCGCAAATTGCAATTCGGGCCATTTGCGACTCGCTAATTTTTGCTACATCTGGCCCATAAACTTCATACTTGTACTTGTATAGTGCACTACTCTCCCGTTAGGGTCTCAAGGCGCTGTACACATACCACTGTGGAACCCCTCCTGGCTTTTCCCTGTGAGGTGCCCACTCCTGGGCAACCAGGCATCCCAGCACTGTTGGGGAGATTAAGCAAGCTATTGCCCAGAGTGGGACCCATGAATTAAATTAGGCACTGATGTGAGAATTATCAGGTCCGAGGAAATTGAGCCCAAGACCCGCGGAGGTGGGAATTGAACCCTGGTCCTGGGCCAGATTTCTGGATCAAGGTCTGCCGCTCTAACCATTGAGCCACACTTCTCCACAGCCCCATAGGCACTGAAAGGGTGTTCTAGTGTTGTTGTTGATTCACTCGTCAACACCCTGGTTTAGCAGATGCAGCAAAAGTTAAGTAAGTATTAATGGCCTCTTCTATCTGCAACTCAGCAGAATAAGGTTCATAAAATGAACTTGAACTATGATGTGTTTGGAAAATTGAAAGAAGGATGGAAGTAGAATGAATGACTGAAATATAATATGAGTGAAAGGATGTGTACATGGATGAAAGGGTGAATAATAATATATAGGTGGGTGATGAGGAGGATGATAGGATGCATGGATGGGTGAAGGATGGATGAAAGGGAATACAGTTGAGAGGATGCAGCCTAGGGGGCTTAAAGGGTATGGGTGAAAGGATTCCATGCCTGGATGGGTGAACAGACTCCTTGGGTGGGTTAGATCTCTTAGATGGGCGAATGTGTGAAAGGATGTATAGGTGGTTATTGGGTAAATCGATATTGGTGAAAGGTTGTTAGAGAGCCATCTTTGGAATGTGGATGTTTTTAAATGGTGAAGGACTGGATGAGATAATGTAAAGCTTAGCTTAAATTGTGTGTATCAACATCAAGAGTGAAGAATAAGAGTACTAGAAGAACAAATTTGCAATTATGAATAGATAAGTGCTTGGAATGTAGAAACAAGGGAGCTCTTCTGGATAGGGTCCTTCTTTTCACTTACTTTACTTGCTTGGAATAGTATTCATCAAAGATTTAGATGGTATTTCAGAATATTCCCTTGTCTCACAGTATTTTTCAAGAGAGACAGGTAAGATGTATCCCAGGCCAGCATCCATTTACCATGACCTCTCTCCCTCGCTATGGCCTTTCACCAGTGCCACCCATAATGACATAATAGCTGCATGGTTCAATAAGGCAGAATCGGCACTCCAATGTTAGCTGTGCAATGTACTTCTGTCAACTTAAGTTAAGTTAATGTGTCAAACACTTTTCAATGCATGGCAATGCAAAAGCAAGTGTGTTTCTCTTTCCTCCTAGTGCCCACTGTGTCAGTCACTTCATAGTATTTCACTCCTTTAATCTTTCTTAAGTTCTGTCCCAGACTTCTGAATAATTTGAAAAATCCATTCTTTGCTTGCGCCACATTTTTCAAGCCAAGCAATAAATATAATTGTTTTATGCCTTCCATAATGGATTTACTTCTGTTCAAGTTTTCCCTTTCAATATTTGCTGACCACAGTGTGTCACACTACTAGCCAAACCTTAAGCACGTGATGATTAGGAAATTATTGATCAGTAAAGTGTGTACTCTACCTACCCACCCTAATCCACTCTATCTTACTCTGGAGTTGAGTACACTAAGAAGATTCATTTCCTTACTGCAAAGCAAATGTATTTTTGGGAAAAAGTAGTTCTTTTCAAAGTGTGGTGGAGAGAGTAAAGTGGTCCATAAGTAAGTGCCTTGATTTTCCTGAACGGGATAGTCTGTGACAATGCGAATACTCCAAATAAAATCTATATCCCATTCCTTAATTGTTTCCCTATACTGCAGTACTTTGCTTTTCCCACTGCCTAATTATGGTAGACAGGATGTCGGCATGATTGTTTATATTACACTACGTGACGTGTTATATTCTTAGTATTCATCGACCTTGTACTCCAGGGACAAATAAGAACAGGGCCATTGGAATAAAATAGTTTTCTAGTACAGCTGAGACTGCTGAAGACAGTAATGAGCATGACTATGGCGACAGCTGAGCCAACAATGCCACCATTAATTTAGCACAACAGAAGAGAGAAGAATACTTGTACTCCATAGTGCATAATATGGCTGTGACAGTTATCACCTTAAAATTGAATGGCCTGAGGTGACCACCAAATGTACTGCTACTGTGCCACTACGCTACATGATTTGAAACAAGTGTTCTGCTCAGAGCATTGTTTAAATTTTTTCTATTTTCTTACTTGATATGGCTATTCCTGCTGGTCCACCATCACAGCAGGATATAGCAGCCCAGCTGCAGCAGACAAAGCTGAAGGCCATATGGGCCGAGTACCAGCGACTGGTGTTCCATGAGGAAGAGGAGAAGGAGGTGGCAGCAGTTGCTGGCAGTTCTCTGGGTCCCAGTCAGGTACTAGCACCTCCAACCCGCAACACCTATGCCGCAGTGCCAGGGCAGCCGCCTGCCATCATGTCATCCTGCTGCCCCCCTCGGACACAATTTTCCAACACAAGTTCCTTCAAAGGCTGGCACTGATCAAGGCCCATCAGGCACGTATAGAGGGGCTCCTCAGAAGAATTCTGGCCTGCCTTTAATCGAGTGCCCTCCTCTGCCCTTTTTTTAACCTTTTATTTTGGTGGATGGGACTTGTTGTGGGTGGAGAAGTTGGGAATGGGTTTTTGCCGGTCTTTTCCTTTTTTTTATTAAGCAAACATTGAAACAAGTATCCCTCATATCAATCGTTGAGGCATAAAACATTACTACTTACCTGTTCAAATCAAGCATAGTAGCACATTGCTGATCCTCTTCAATTCAGGAAATGAAGCACACATTGGCCAGTAAGTTGTAAATCAAATATCAGGGGCAATCCTGCTAGCAGACAAAAGAAAGGATAGATACTTTGTTGCCTCCCTGCTGTGCACTGGCCATTGGTGCCTCTTCCCATACCAATACACCAATGGGTTTTGACCCGCTGGGTCATCCAGGTAGGCCTGGACATCCTCTCAATAGTCATTGTTGCTTCATCTTGCTTGCTCACGCTCTTCTGCCTTCGCCTCTGCAGTGGACTTAAGACCTGCCTTTAGAAACCAATAAAATGCTGATTTTGGGTCTGCTGCTCCTGTTTCTGTTGTTGTTACTGGTGTTGATTTTGGTTGCTGTGAGCCAACAGCACTGTCTGCAGGCTCTATGGAAGTTGTAGGCTGCACCCCAGAACTTTTATCCGTGAGTGGGCCTCTAATTACTAGCCGTTCTTATTCTAGGTCTCTGGCTTGTTCAGCACTCCATGTCTTGTAGGTTGAAACATCCCCATCTGAAAAAGAAATAAAAGTGTCCGATAATTGTTTGTACTGTGGGTCAAGAATGGTGGCACGGATGTAATGTTCGGATGACAATATGTCTCTTTGAAGCCTTATATTAACAGGTAAGAGAAAGATTAAGTTCTAAGCCAACTTTTGTGCATCTGTTTTTTCATCCACACTTGCGTACATTTCAGACACCTCCTTTAGCTGTTTCTGCAGCTAAAGGACGTCTCTTTCTCTACATGCACCTAAAAGCAAACATGCAAGAAGGATCAGTGAAACATGGCATTTTTGCAGTTGCTTTACTAGTAGAAACAAACAATATAATGTAATGGTTACTTAAGTAAACATGAATAATTATGAAATACAGTGTATTGATTCATAAAATCACAACACCATCATTAACTTTCATAATCATGTACAGTCATGAAGGATAAAAAAGAGCAAGACCTACAACATACAAAATGTAACTGTTAGCTGTATCTGTCTGCATCAAGTTGACATATGGCACTCAGGGACGTGCTGGTTCCAAATAGAATAATAATCCTTGAATAATGTAATGTAGTGCAACTGTATGCCTATGGCAGACATGGGGCTAAGAGGGAAAATAGAAAAAGAACGAAAAATAAAAAATAAAAAATAGTAATTTATTTTAAAAAATCAAAAAACAACAAAATAGTTAGGAAAATATTTAAATACAATTATTATTATTATTATTAGACTTAAAACTAAAATAAAGTTTGTGAAACAAACTAGAAAAAAAGGATATTTAAAAAAAATAGATTTCAATTGCTGATGTACTAGGGGAAGGTATCTAGCATGAAAAACCAAAGGGATTTGGGAAGCAAGGAGTGATGGAGGTAAACAATGCAATAAAAAGTGTATAATAAAATATAAAAAACTGCTCATACAGTATAATAAGCATTGGCCTACTAGGCCTGAATAACTCACAAAATGGCAACCAGCCACATGGTCAAACAGCAGCCAGCAAGGAGGCATGGCCACCACACTAAAGAAGAACACATGCAGCTCTAAAGCACACTGGCTGGAAACACAAAGGGGCTCATTCTAACCCTGGCAGTCCAAGACCGCCAGGGCTAAAATGACGGGGGCACCGCCAACAGGCTGGCGGTGCCCCGCTGGGCATTCTGACCGCGGCGGTTCGGCCGCGGTCAGAAGTGGAAAACCGGCGGTCTCCCACCGGTTTTCCGCTGCCCAAATGAATCCTCCATGGCGGCGCAGCAAGCTGCGCCGCCATGGAGGATTCTGACACCCCATACCGCCATCCTGTTCCTGGCGGTTCTCCCGCCAGGAACAGGATGGCGGTATGGGGTGTCGCGGGGCCCCTGAGGGCCCCTGCAGTGCCCATGCCAATGGCATGGGCACTGCAGGGGCCCCCGTAAGAGGGACCCAAAAAGAATTTCAGTGTCTGCTTTGCAGACACTGAAATTCGCGACGGGTGCAACTGCACCTGTCGCACCTTCCCACTCCGCCGGCTCAATTCTGAGCCGGCGTCTTCGTGGGAAGGTAGTTTTACACTGGGCTGGCGGGCGGCCTTTTGGCGGTCGCCCGCCAGCCCAGTGTAAAACACAGAATAGCCGCAGCGGTCTTCCGACCGCGGTGTGGTATTCTGGAGGGGGGAAGTCTGGCGGGCGGCCTCCGCCGCCCGCCAGACTTAGAATCACCCCCAAAATGTCCACCAGCCACATGGTCAAACAACAACCAGCAAGGAGGGATGGCCATCACAACAAAGAACAACACAGGCAGGCCTAAAGTACACTGCCTGCCTACACAAAATAGCCACAGCCACATGGTCAAAAAATAACCAGCAAGGAGGCTTAACCACCACAACAAAGAAGAACACATGCAGGACTACTGGCTGCCTAAACAAAATGGCCACCAGCCACATGGCCAAACAACAAGCAGGATGAATAGAAAACAAAAAACACATATAGGTATTGGACTATAATTGTCTATACACAAAGGGCCCCATGCCACATGGCATGGGGAACAAAGACACATGGTGGCCTATAAGAAACACTATCACTCATTGGCCAGACAAAGAAGACAGGAGAGAAAAAAACAACACTACGTCAGTAATTCAAAAAACTAAAATTAAAGGGGCAACATTTTTTACAACAACAATACACATCATACAAAGGAATCAAGTACCGTACCCCCACCATACACTGGCCCTCATTACAACCCTGGCGGTTGGAGTTAAAGCGGCGGTAATACCGCGAACAGGCCGGCAAAAAAAAAATGGGATTACGACCGTGGCGGAAACCGCCAACAGACAGGCGGAAGACTATGTACCGCCCACCCTAACACAACAGGCTTATCCGCCACCTTTTCCGGGGCGGAACCAGCGCGAACAAAAACACGTCTGAAACAGTACACAGAAGGGAAAACACTCACCTCTCCACACCCCACGAGGAACCAGGACGCCATGGAGCCCGAATTGCAGATACTGCCGATGATGGTCATCCTCCTCTTCTATCAGGAGCACCAACGATGGCGGCGACGACCACGGTGAGTACTGCACCTACAACACAGGGGAGGGGGGATGGAAAAGAGATTGACACACACACGCAACACCCCCACCCCCACCCACCCCCACAACACCATACACACAAATATATGCAGCAACAGTACACAAACACCCCCCATCCCCTGGAAGAACGCAAGGACAAAGGAATTGATTTGAATGAATGTAATCATGTGAAATCTCATTATCAAAGTTCAAAATCCAGTAAACGCAATTATGTACACCAACTACACAAGTCTGGATAGTGCACTAATCATTGTCCGTGGACCACTGGGCCCAAAATGAATGGGCGAAGCCCACACATGACACCTGACTGGAAACGGAGAGAACACTGCAGGGGCATCAGATCAAAATGAAACAGGCACCTCAGGGGGAGAGGGGCACCTCAGCCAGATGAACGCACAACGCCACTGCTGCACGAGGGGGCTCCATACCCACTGCTTTATCCTGGGGAGTGCAAAGTCACAGTCTCTCAATTCTCACCAGTGGGTGGTTTGCCCACTGCTTTATCCTGGGGTGTGCAAAGCCACAGTCTCTCAAGTCTCTCCAGTGGGTGGTTTGCCCACTGCTTTATCCTGGGGAGTGCAAAGCCACAGTCTCTCAAGTCTCCAGTGGAAGGTTTGCCCACTGCTTTCTCTTGGGGAGTGCAAAGCCACAGTCTCTCAAGTCTCTCCAGTGGGTGGGTTGCCCACTGCTTTATCCTGGGGAGTGTAAAGCCACAATCTCTCAAGTCTCTCCAGTGGGTGGTTTGCCCACTGCTTTATCCTGAGGAGTGCAAAGCCACAGTCTCTTAAGTCTCTCCAGTGGGTGGATTACCCACTGCTTTATCCTTGGGGGTGCAAAGCCACAGTCTCTCAAGTCTCTCCAGTGGGTGGTTTGCCCACTGCTTTATCCTGGGGAGAGCAAAGCCACAGTCTCTCAAGTCTCCAGTGGGTGGTTTGCCCACTGCTTTATCCTGGGGAGTGCAAAGCCACAGTCTCTTAAGTTTCTCCAGTGGGTGGGTTGCCCACTGCTTTATCCTGGGGAGTGCAAAGCCACAATCTCTCAAGTCTCTCCAGTGAGTGGTTTGCCCACTGCTTTATCCTGGGGTGTGCAAAGCCACAGTCTCTCAAGTGGATAACAGTCTCCACTGGTTCTGGAGGGGGCTTGGTGCCCAGAGTGCTTCATCCTGCAAAGGACTGAGGTAGTGGATGTATCTCTCCACTGGTTCTGGAGGGGGCTTGGTGCCCAGAGTGCTTCATCCTGACAAGGACTGAGGAAGTGGCTGTATCTCTCCACTGGTTCCGGAGGGGACTTGGTGCCCAGAGTGCTTCATCCTGCCAAGGACTGAGGTGGTGGATGTATCTCTCCACTGGTTCTGGAGGGGGCTTGGTTCCCTGAGTGCTTCACGTGCAGTGTGGCCGGTACAATTCCCTCAGCTGGGTGTGTGTGCCAAGAGATTGCCGAGGTACAGGTAGCATGATATGCCATGGAGGCTGCGACATACCCCACACTGCTGCGACTTCGCATTCCACCTGCAGGTGACAACTGTGATGACAGTAAGGCTTCATGGAAGCTGCCCAGGGTCCTGGAACTCACTACGAGCCTCGGACGACTGACCACTGGGGATGGTAGGCATGTCTGCTGTGGTGCCACTGTCTGAGGACATCGCGGGGCCGCTGGCGGTGCTTGCGGCGGTGTCAGTCGTGGCGGTGCTGGCTGCGGGGTCTGTGGCGGCAGTGCTGGTGGGGGGTCTGTGACGGTGGTGCTGGTGGTGGGGTCCGTGGCGGCAGGGCATGTGTCAGCACCTGCTGAGGGAGAAAGCTGGATGTCTCCTGCAGCTTTAGACGGCTGCCCAGCGAGGAAGAGGCTGGGACTGTCACAGTGGCTGTACACATGCCAGAGGCAGTGCAGGTGGCAGTGCAGGTGGCGGTGCAGGTGGCAGTGCAGGTGGCGGTGCAGGTGCAGCTGAGGGTGCAGGTGGTGGTGTTCGCCGCCATACAGGTTGGCGTGGACGTGGACAGAAGGTGTGACACTGGTCCCTCAGTCGGTGCCACCATGCCCTTTCCTGACCTACCCCTTCCGTTTTTGGCCCTTCCCCACCTTTGACGGTGGCACAGTTGTCTTGCCAGCATCCCCTTTCGTTTTCGCTGACCCCTTGTTGGCAGGTGTTTTCGGCTTCTCCCTCCGGGATGTGGGCAACTTTTTAACCTTGGCAGGTGGCGGAATGTCCTTGCCCTCGCTCCGTGGCACACTGGCAGCCCTGATGGTTGGCGCACTCCATGACCCCGCAGTTGCTGGCACCACTGTGCCTGGGGATGTGGTGGCTGAGGTGCTGGGCTGGGACCTGGAAAGCCTGGCCCTAGGGGAAGGATGGGGGGGGGAATGTAGGGAAGAGGTCAGTGTTAGCCAGGAAAGTTTTTTAGACACACTGGGATGGGTAGATTGAGGGGGTTTGGGAGTGGAGGAAGAGGTAGTAGGAGGTGTACGTCTGCTGAATTTGGGTGAAGGTGCTTGGGCTGGAGGCTGTTGTGAGGTGGATGGCTGTTGGGTGGGTGTGTGCCTGCAGTTGTGTACTTTGGGAGGAGGGCTCACTGACACACTGGAGAGGACACTGGGGATGTGTGAATGGTAGTGGGGGTGGTGAGTGCACGTGAGCGGTGTGTGGTGATGGGCGTGCTGGTGATGGAGGTAGTGGCTGAGGATGTAGTGCATGCAGGTGTGAGTGGAGACAAGACTGGGAGGGGGGATAGAGACGTGGAGGAGGGGGACACAGTGGAGGAAGTGGATGGTGCATGGGTATAATGCTTGTGTGAGTGCCTGTGGGTTGTGTGGTGCTTATGTTTGCCTGAGCCACTCTTTTGTGTTGATGTGTGTGCATGCTGGTCTGATGGTGTGCTTGGGATAGGCTGAGGTACAGGGGATTTGGTCTGGGTGGAGGAAGTTGGAGGGGGGAGGCTAGACACAGGGACAATGGCTGCCATCAGTGCTGAGGCCAGAGCCTGAAATGCTCTCTGTTGGGCTGCCTGGCCAGAATGAATGCCCTCCAGGTATGCATTTGTTTGTTGCAAATGCCTCTCAACACCCTGGATGGCATTCAGAATGGTAGACTTCCCAACAGTGAGGGATCTCAGGAGGTCAATAGCCTCCTCACTGAGGGCAGCAGGGCTGACTGGGGCACGGCCTGAGGTACCTGGGGTGAAGGAGATGCCCACCCTCCTGGGTGAGCGGGTACGGGACACACACTGAGGGGCTGCTGGGAGGGCGGTGCTGGTAGGGGGGTGGCCGCTGTACCTGTTGATGCGGTGGGCACAAAGGGGCCCTCCACCGCAAAGGAGCTCCCATCAGAGGAGGAGTCGCTGTCGCTGGTCTCTGCCCCTGTCCCCGCCGTGGAGCTCCCCTCGCCCTCCGTCCTACTGGTGGCTTCAGACTCAGTTTCATCACTCTCCAGGGCCAAGTGGGATGCAGCTCCCTCCTGCTCCGGTGCCCATGCTTCACCGCCTGATGATGCTATTGCACACAAGAACAGGGAGACCACAAAAAGGGGGGTGGAGAGACAGAAGAAAGACATGTTCAGTGCATGCAACACCACTACCGTTGGTGGACACAACAGACAGTGAGCAGCCCTCTGCACTACGCCATGCACTTATAGTTCCTAGATTAATCACATGCCCATTGGGTACGAGGCCTAAGCCCAAATGCTGCACACCTGGAAGTCACAGGAGCCTGACTAGGTGTAGATTGCTCCAACCACTAGTGGGGTTGGGATGCCACATAGCCTGCCTCCCAAGGACCTTGCCTACCAAGATTGCCCTGGCCTATGGGAACCCACTGCCCACCTCCCAAGCCCAGACACCTCGTAATGCGCCCAAAGGCAGCTGAATGAGAGTGTACTCACCCCCTTGTGTCTGCTGTGATGCCCTCAAGCACCCATCCAACTCCTGAATTGCCACCGCCAGCATCCGGAACATCAGGGGGTCATCAGGGGGGTCATGGTGCGACGGGCACCCCTCCCACGTTGGGAAGCCATCCCCAGCTGGGCCTCAGCCGTCTTCTTGCTCCAGCGGCGCAGGTCCTCCCATCTTTTCCGGCAGTGGGTGCTCCATCTGTGGTGGACCCCCAGCGTCCGGACGTCCTTGACGATGGCACGCCAAATACCCTTCTTCTGGTGGGCACTGACTTAGAGGGATTGGTACAGGGGGAAAGGACATTACTTAGCAGTCCGGACCGTCATACTTATTGCCCCCCATTCCCACCCTGTTAGGGTTTGTGCACAACAAAGAGCATGTCCCCTCTCACTGCACTAGTGGGTTCTGTAATAGCTCCCTTTTAAACTTACTATTGAAAGCCTTTCTTGCTATCTCACCTCCCCCCCCCTAGGCTTCTGTGTATGTTGTTTAATGTGCTGTTTTGTTTACACATTGGGCCTTGCTTTTACCAAGGCTTCTTTAAAACACTCCTCTCTAGGCCATGTGTTAATTTAACTCATTTGCATAATAACTGAAACTCTGCACACCTTTCAAGAACATGTGCAGCATGTGAGGACCACACCCAGCTCTTCAAACCACACCCAGCTCTGCACACCTTTCAAGAACATGTGCAGCATGTGAGGACCACACCCAGCCCTGTCTATAAAAGGCAGCCCCCGAGCCTCACCCAGTGCTTGTGCTCGTCTACCTCCCGCTTACCTGAGGACAGATCCCTCGGCGCTGGCACTCCTGCTCTCTACAGACTTTCATTGGCTTCAATGGGCGCAGCTGCTGGCTCTTCCTTCTTCCGGTTTCCGGTTCCTCCTTGCCTCAGCCTCTCTCCTACAAGCAACCTGCAAAAGAGAAAGAAGACAAGGTTAGACTGATCAGTATCTCTTGCCAGCAACAAGTAAGTGCAAAACTTTTATTACCTGAAAGAACTTTGACAACAATTTCTGGATTCGTGTATAGACAATTTGAAACAAGATACCTTCCACGAACATTGTGATTCAAACTCTTTGTTACAAGAATACTTTGCGGAACTTTGTGAAGCAAACATTTTTTTTATGGAACTTTTAAGAATCGAACCGTGGAAACCATTAACAGCAAGGCAAACAGTAAATCAAGGACTTGCACAAATTACATGCTGTATTTTGACGTAAAAGTACAGTATTTGTTTTATAAAAGATTCTGGAAATATGGGAAAAGTGAGTCTGCTATTGGCAATTTAGGCTTTAGTTATATTAAGATGAATGTTTGATATTGATAATTCTGATAACAGTATTTGTTTAATGTTTTAGAAGCTTTAGAGTAATAGAAAGCACATCCCAGAGCAGTAACACATTCCAAACCTGGAAACTAGAGACCAGGATCCAAGAGGTACTTTTAGAAGAAAATTTCTAATAAATAAAGGGATAGTCAGGAACCCAGTTAGGAATAGGATGTACTTATCTGTTCTTTGTTTATGTTTCATTAGGCACCAGTTTCTACAGAAGTCAGAGAGGGCCGCAGATTTGTGCAGCACTTCAACAGTGGAAACGCAAGAACGCTGTTGTCTCTTTATTATATTTTATCCACTTCCCCCCTTCCCTTGAGCTTCTGTTCTTAGTGCACTGTTTTAAAAACTAGTGTGCTGGAACAAGCAGTTTCAGGGTGGGGTCGGATTGTCTTCAAACTCCATCAGAACTGAACAAGGACTCAGGTGAGCTGGGCTTTGACAGAAGCACAAGCCTTAAATAAAAAAATCAGTTCTGGTGGACGATGAATATCGGGGAAGAAATAGAGGGCATTGACGTCACGGATATGGCGCAGGCCCTAAATGAGGACTTGGCTCATAATGAATCAGTGTCTGGCATCTTGCAACATATGCAAGAGGAAATAGAGAGATTAAAGATGGAGAATACCTCTTTAAAACAGGATTTAAGCAGGTATAAATTTAGGGTATCTCAGTGGAACACGGCTTTTACGCCTTTGTTTAAAACCTCCTCAGAGACAGGGGCGCCATCAAAACATACAACTTTGCCTCCCCCAGTTGAGGTCACTGTTAATGTTCCTAATGCTGTGCCCTTAGCAGCACCTGAACGTTTTCATGGAGATAGTAACAAATTCCATGTTTTTATCAATCAATGTCAATTACACTTCGTTTGTAAGCCACAACAGTTCCCTACTGATGCTACGAAAGTGGCATTCGTCTTGTCTTATTTGGGTGGCACAGCAGCCAATTGGTCAATTCCTTTCGTGGAGAGAGATGATCCCATCCTCCATAATTGGAATTAATTTAAACGTACCATGACCAGCCTTTTTGCAAAACACACTTTCATGCAGGCAAGTGATAATGAGCTTTTAAATCTTAAACAAGGTAACAAGGATTTATTGACCTATCTCACTAGTTTTAATCGTTTACTCACCGAGACACACTGGCCAGAAGAAAAGCGTGTCTCCCTTTTCTATAAAGGTTTGAGAGACGAATTAAAAGACGCGCTGGCTCATATCGTTGATTTGCCAGAAGACTATTCGGACTTTGTAGATTTAGTTGTGAAATTAGAACATAGACTAGGAGAAAGAAAGGGAGATAAATACAAACTGGAATCACGGTTAACTTTTATTAGACACAAGAAGAAAGACCCAGATAATAAACTCCCTGAACCTGAGCCTATGCAAATAGGGACACTCAGAGGTTCACTCACATCAGAGGAAAAAGAAAGAAGGAGAAAACTTCAATTATGTTTATATTGTGGAAGGGCAGGTCACTTTGCCAGAGAATGTCCAGTAAAGCCTAAAAATCCACGAAAGGGTGCTGTTTCCTCCACCTCCTCAACTGAATCGGGAAACGATTAAGCTCGACAAGGGGAGAGGTTACTTGTTCGAGAAAACATCTAAATCAAACCTCTAATGCTGCAGCCTTCATGGTACCGCACTTACCTAGACATTTCATAATTCAGGTCGTTTTAATTGTTACTACCCAAGTGAGGCATTCTCTCCCTGTCCTACTGGACTCAGGCGTGACAGGAAATTTTGTGGATAATAAGTTAGCTGAAAACTTAGGACTTCCTATGTGCCTAAAGCCTTGTCCAGAAGCAGTATGTGCAGTGGATGGGTCAGAATTGACCTCTGGATTAATCACAAAACAAACAAGTCCACTTGTTATGGTCTGTCAGAACGGGCACACAGAGGTGATTAGCTTTGATCTGATAGATACTCCTAATTTTGGTTTGATTCTCGGGGTACCCTGGTTAACAACTCATAACCCAAAAATTGATTGGGTGAATAGAAATGTTACTTTGGATTCCTCTTTCTGTAGAACCAATTGCTATCAAGAAGCAGGTACAGAACAGAGCACAGTATTACACTGTGCTAGTGTTATACAAGATGAACCAAGTCTCCCTCCTGAATATTCTGACTTTAAAGACGTCTTTGATCCAGTAAAGGCTAGTGTGCTGCCCCCACATAGGTCTTATGACTGTCGTATTGATCTTATCCCAGGGGCCCCTTTACCTAATAACAGAGTATATACTTTGACTGACGAAGAAACCAAATACTTAAGAACCTACCTAGATGACCTACTACAGTCTGGGTTCATCCGTCATTCCACATCTCCGGTGTCATCTCCACTCTTTTTTATCCCGAAGCCGGATAAATCCCTGCGCGCGTGTATCGATTATAGAGGACTAAATAAGGCTACAATAAAGAATAAATATCCTCTTCCTCTAATACCTGTGTTGTTGGATCAATTAAGACATTCTACTGTATACACTAAACTAGATCTGCGGGGAGCTTACCACCTGGTCCGAGTAAAAGAGGGGGATGAGTGGAAGACAGCTTTCAAGACAAAGTTTGGTTTATTTGAGTACACAGTAATGCCCTTTGGGTTATGTAATGCCCCTGCGGCCTTTCAGTTCTTTATAAATGAGGTCCTACACGAATTCCTGGACGTTTGTGTCATAGTATACATAGACAACATCCTCATTTACTCTAAGAACTCAGAAGAACATACCCAACATGTTCGTGCAGTATTATCAAAGTTAAAAGAAAATCATCTTTTTGCTAAGTTAGAAAAGTGTACTTTTAATGTCAGCAAGGTGGACTTTTTAGGATACTGCCTGTCACCTCAAGGAATAACTATGGATGTAAAGAAAATCAGTGCTATTGCTGATTGGCCAGAACCATCCTCTGTAAAAGATATTCAGAAATTTCTGGGTTTCGCCAATTTTTATAGGAGGTTTATTGCACATTTTGCAGACATTGCGGCCCCAATAACTACCTTGTTGCGGAAAGGGCAACGATTTCTTTGGACTGATGAGGCGGCACACGCCTTTCAACTCCTAAAACAAAAGTTCACTTCAGCCCCAATTCTGAAACATCCTGACTTGCCTTTTTTTGTTGAAGCGGATGCTTCACAAGTAGCTTTAGGAGGAGTTCTCTCTCAACAAGATGCAGTAGATGGCCAGTTACATCCTATAGCCTTCTATTCCAAAAAGTTATTACCAGCTGAACAAAATTACACTGTGGCTGAAAGGGAACTACTAGCTATCAAAGTAGCCTTTTCAGAATGGAGGCACCATTTAATGGGAGCCAAGTACCCAGTTACAATCTTTTCTGACCATAGGAACCTACAGTTTTTTGGATCACTTAAAGCACTAACACCACGTCAGATGCGCTGGTTAAATTTTTTTAGCACATTTGACTTTGTAATAACCTATAGACCAGGTGCACAACAAATTCAATCTGATGTGTTATCTAGATACGGACATACTTCAGACATGAAACAAGATAAAATAGGAGAACCCATTATTCCTCCCCAAACGTTTTTGGCACCAGTACAACAGAAGGATTTCATCACAGATCTATATAATGCACACATGCAAATAGCACCTCAGGATTGGTTAAAGGATTCCCATAACACAATACAACGAGGTTTATTGTATCACGACAACATGCTGTTAGTGCCCACCTCTGAATTACAAACACAGGTGATAATTTGGCATCACGCCTCACCATTGGCAGGTCATCCTGGTTGGGTAAAAACCCTGGAAAATGTGCAAAAACACTTTTGGTGGGACACTATAAGAAAGGACATTAAGCAATTTGTCACTACCTGTCCAATTTGTGCAAGACATAAATCTTCTCATAAGGCCCCTGACGGTTTGTTAATTCCAATGCCAACACCCAAGCAACCTTGGCACACTGTGAGCGTAGACTTTATTGTAGGTTTACCACCTGTAAAATCTTTCACAACAGTGTTGGTTATAGTGGATTTTTTATCTAAAATGCCACATTTTGTACCATTACGGAAATTAACCACGGCGGCAGAATTTGCCGATATTTTTATAAGGGAAATTGTGCGTTTACATGGTTTGCCAAGCAAAGTGGTGTCAGACCGAGGGAGCCAGTTCAACTCTAAATTTTGGAAAAAATTATGTAAAAAACTGAAAATAGATGTGGCATTATCCACTGCTTTCCACCCAGAGACAGATGGACAGACTGAACGACTGAACCAAACCTTACTTTAAACGCTACGTTGTTTATTGGCTGATTATTCTAGTGAATGGTTGGAAGCTCTCCCTGTAGCGGAGTTTGTTTATAATAATACTGAGCATTCAGCTCTACTTTGCTCACCATTCTATTTCTTGCAGGGGTATCATGCAAGAGCTATACCCATTTTGTTACAATATTCTCTGTTACCTACAGTAACGGATAGACTAACAAGGTTAGGTGACATACAAGACAAAGCCAGGAAACATTTATTAAAGTACAAGGAAAGCATGAAAAGACAAGCAGACAAACACAGATCTGAGGCCCCAATGTATAAAATCGGTGACAACGTATGGCTCTCCACAAAGAACCTAAACATAGAGGGATCCCGAAAGCTGCAACCACGTTTCATTGGACCCTTTAGTATAACTGCCATAGTAAACCCGGTAACAGTAAAATTAGATTTACCAAAAGAATATCCAGTACATACTGCATTCCATGTGTCCTTGCTTAAGCCGTACAATCCAAAAACCCGACCTGAACCACCACCTCCACCCATACCAATTAAGGGAAATCTAGAATATGAAGTGAAAAGCATAAAAGACTCAAAAAGAATTAGTGGACGTCTGTTTTATTTAGTAGAATGGAAAGGATATGATGAATCTGAGAATTCATGGGAACCAGCATCATATGTACATGCCCCACAGCTGATTAGACGGTTTTATTTAAAAAATCCAGGAAAACCCCATCCTGTAGGAGGGCCTTTGAGGGGGGCAACTGTTAGGGTTTGTGCACAGCAAAGAGCATGTCCCCTCTCACTGCACTAGTGGGTTCTGTAATAGCTCCCTTTTAAACTTACTATTGAAAGCCTTTCTTGTTATCTCACCTTCCCCCCCCCCAGGCTTCTGTGTATGTTGTTTAATGTGCTGTTTTGTTTACACATTGGGCCTTGCTTTTACCAAGGCTTCTTTAAAACACTCCTCTCTAGGCCATGTGTTAATTTAACTCATTTGCATAATAACTGAAACTCTGCACACCTTTCAAGAACATGTGCAGCATGTGAGGACCACACCCAGCTCTTCAAACCACACCCAGCTCTGCACACCTTTCAAGAACATGTGCAGCATGTGAGGACCACACCCAGCCCTGTCTATAAAAGGCAGCCCCCGAGCCTCACCCAGTGCTTGTGCTCGTCTACCTCCCGCTTACCTGAGGACAGATCCCTCGGCGCTGGCACTCCTGCTCTCTACAGACTTTCATTGGCTTCAATGGGCGCAGCTGCTGGCTCTTCCTTCTTCCGGTTTCCTGTTCCTCCTTGCCTCAGCCTCTCTCCTACAAGCAACCTGCAAAAGAGAAAGAAGACAAGGTTAGACTGATCAGTATCTCTTGCCAGCAACAAGTAAGTGCAAAACTTTTATTACCTGAAAGAACTTTGACAACAATTTCTGGATTCGTGTATAGACAATTTGAAACAAGATACCTTCCACGAACATTGTGATTCAAACTCTTTGTTACAAGAATACTTTGCGGAACTTTGTGAAGCAAACATTTTTTTTATGGAACTTTTAAGAATCGAACCGTGGAAACCATTAACAGCAAGGCAAACAGTAAATCAAGGACTTGCACAAATTACATGCTGTATTTTGACGTAAAAGTACAGTATTTGTTTTATAAAAGATTCTGGAAATATGGGAAAAGTGAGTCTGCTATTGGCAATTTAGGCTTTAGTTATATTAAGATGAATGTTTGATATTGATAATTCTGATAACGGTATTTGTTTAATGTTTTAGAAGCTTTAGAGTAATAGAAAGCACATCCCAGAGCAGTAACACATTCCAAACCTGGAAACTAGAGACCAGGATCCAAGAGGTACTTTTAGAAGAAAATTTCTAATAAATAAAGGGATAGTCAGGAACCCAGTTAGGAATAGGATGTACTTATCTGTTCTTTGTTTATGTTTCATTAGGCACCAGTTTCTACAGAAGTCAGAGAGGGCCGCAGATTTGTGCAGCACTTCAACAGTGGAAACGCAAGAACGCTGTTGTCTCTTTATTTTATTTTATCCACTTCCCCCCTTCCCTTGAGCTTCTGTTCTTAGTGCACTGTTTTAAAAACTAGTGTGCTGGAACAAGCAGTTTCAGGGTGGGGTCGGATTGTCTTCAACCTCCATCAGAACTGAACAAGGACTCAGGTGAGCTGGGCTTTGACACACCCTTGCCTTGACGCACATACACTCCCTATCCGCACATGCAGGCCTCAGCCCCCCCCATGTATCTTCCATCCACACCACTCAAAACAGGCATTGCCCATGCAGCATGCTCACAGTGTACTCACCTGTATGTCCGGAGGACCATACAGTTGCGTGTACTGGGGGAGGACCCCATCCACTAGTCTCTCCAACTCCTCCAAAGTGAAGGCAGGGGCCCTTTCCCCAGACACCGTAGCCATCGTCGCTTCCAGACACAGGTCACAGCAGCACTTGCAGTGTAGGTCCTCTCCTGTTGAAGGTCAGGTATCAAGTGAGTGAGCAGACAGAAAATGGCAGTCATGTCTGCAGCGGTGCGTACCGTCACCGCTGGCGTACATCGTCATTGGCTCCTCGGACCCATGGAGCCCAATGTTAACCAATGCAGAATAGCGCTGGGGTCTTCGACCGCCCACGGCGACGGTGTAGAATGCCAGCGCAGTTACCTCATGTCCCCTTGTCCCACCTTACAGGTCAGGCAGCCGCCATTTCAGGGGGCCACATGGCATTAATAATAACTGCGTCACACCTATGTAGACCTGGAATACTCACAGTTACAGGCACATTGCGGATTAATAAATTTGTGCAAATGACATTTTGGGATACCTCAGTGTTGGCTGACTCTCTGCTCGCTGTTCTCCTCCATAGGGCACGTCTGCTGGGGCAGGTGATGAGATGGCGGCATCCTCCGGTGTACAAACCCCTGGCGGACCTGTCCACAATGGAAGAGAGAAACATAATTATCACATAGAGACTTGATTGTGCAACAATACAGAAACTGTGTGCCCAGTTGGAGCCAGACCTGATGTCAGCTATCCGCCATCCCACAGGGATACCCCCTCTAGTGCAGGTCCTGTCAGTACTCCATTTCCTGGCAAGTGGTTCCTTTCAAACAACAGTGGCTATTGCATCAGGGATGTCCCACCCAATGTTCTCTAACCTGTTGTCCAGAGTGTTGTCTGCCCTGCTGAAACACATCCGCAGCTACATCGTGTTCCCTCAGGTGGAGGATTTGCCTACAGTGAAAGGTGACTTCTATGCCCTGAGACATATCCCCAACATCATTGGTGCCATTGATGTGACACATGTGGCATTGGTACCCCCCTGCAGGAGTGAACAGGTGGACAGAAACCGGAAGAGCTACCATTCTATGAATGTGCAGATGGTGTGTTTGGCAGACCAGTACATCTCCCATGTGAATGCCACGTTTCCTGGCTCAGTGCATGACGCCTACATTTTGAGGAACAGCAGCATCTCTTATGTGATGGGGCAACTACAGAGGCACCGTGTGTGGCTAATAGGTGAGGCCAAGGACCCAATACAGTGTGAATAGGTGTCTGGGTATGGGGTTTTCCCTAACGGTTAGGGTGTGTCTAACAGTTGTCCTTTGATATTTGCAGGTGACTCTTGTTCCCCAACCTGTCATGGCTACTGACCCCAGTGAGGAATCCCAGGGCAAATCAGAGGAAGGCTACAATGAGGCACATGGGCGAAATAGGAGGGTGATCGAACGAACCTTCGGCCTCCTGAAGGCCAGATTCCGGTGCCTCCATATGACAGGTGGTTCGCTCTACTACTCACCGAAGAAGGTGTGCCAGATCATCGTGGCCTGCTGTATGCTGCACAACCTGGCTTTGCGACGGCAGGTGCCTTTCCTGCAGGAGGATGGGCCAGCTGGTGGTCTTGTGACAGCTGTGGAGCTTGTGGACAGTGAAGTAGAGGAGGCAGAAGAAGAGGATATTGACAACCGAAACAACATCATCATGCAATACTTCCAGTGAGACACAGGTAAGAACATGTCACTGCCTCCCACATCTCATACAATTTCTGGAGCTAGCATAAGTCTGTCATTTTCACTCAGTGTATGGACCCTGACTTGTCACTTTGCCTTTCCATTTCACAGATGTGGGTCACACTTTGTGCCCTCTGCTATTTTTCATCCAGGCCTACAGCTGCGTTACATCGGTATGTGCACGAGTAAATTGACATTGCTATATTCCATGGTTATTGCAATTACACGTTTGTGAAAGCACAGACTGACTCCAGATTGTTTTGTGATTGAAGTGTGTTTATTTCTGTGCAAATAAATGGAGGGGGTTGTAAAATGGGCTGGGGGATGGTGGAGGAATGTCCATGGCAGAGTCCAGTCTATTTGTTTCACAGGTGCATTGTCCAAAGGGGCATAGGAAGTGGAGCAATGGCAGTTGAAGGATGGACAGGGTGACATTCAGGGGGGTCTCATTTCCTGGCGGGGGTCTTGGCAATGTTCTCTGTCTTGTTCCTGGATCTCAGGAACCGTTTGCGGAGTGGTTCTCCATCTGCAGAGGGTGGGGTGCTGGTGTTGTGTTCCTTTGGCGGTGCCTCCTGTCCACTAGTGCCGGCGGAGGTGGAGGGCTGTTCATTGTCCAGGGTAGTGTCAGGGGCCCCTTGTTGTGCCACTGTGTTCCTCCTGGTGTTGACAAGGTCTTGCAGCACCCCTGCAATGGTGACCAGGGTGTTGTTAATGGACTTCAAGTCCTCCCTGATCCCAAGGTAGTGTTCCTCCTGCAGCCGCTGGGTCTCCTGAAACTTGGCCAGTACCGTTGCCATGGTCTCCGGGGAATGATGGTAAGCTCCCATGATGTTGGAGAGTGCCTCATGGAGAGTGGGTTCCCTGGGCCTGTCCTCCCCCTGTCGCACAGCAGTCCTCCCGGTTTCTCTGTTGTCCTGTGCCTCTGTCCCCTGAACCGTGTGCCCACTGCCCCCAGGTCCTTGATCATCCTGTGTTAGTGGGGTTGCCTGGGTTCCCTGTAGTGGTGGACACACTGCTGATTGACGTGTCCTGGGGACAGAGGGATGGGCCCGCTGGGTGGGTGCTGTGCTGGTGTTTCCTGCGAGGGGAGGTTCAGTGGTGGTTTGTGACTGTGTAAGGGAAACCGACTGTCCTGAGGTCCCTGATGGGGTGGGCTGGTCATCTTGATCCAGTTGTGCAGAGCTGCTGTCATCACTGTGAGTCTCTTCTGTGGGGGGACTGGCTATGTCTGGCACCTCCTGTCCGGTGACGTTGGGTAGGGGTCCTGTAGGGGTGTAAAGGCATGATTATTGCATCTGTGTGTGCCATCGTGTGCAATGGGTGAGTGACCCTGTACTCCAGTGCTTGCATGCTCGGCTTGGTCCTTGTGTGATAGCTGGTTTGGGGTCTGTGTGGGTATCTGTAGTGGACATGCTTTGGTAATGGGTGTCCATGCTTTGGTGTTGCATGCAGGGCTTGGTATTGGGATGGCTGGGTTGTGATTGTGGGGCATATGTGAGGTGTTGGAGTGATGGGGGTGTGTGATGGCATGCAGGTGGGGTCGGGGATATGGTAATGAAGATATGTCTTACCAGAGTCTAGTCCTCCTGCTACTCCAGCGAGGCCATCAGGATGCAGTATTGCCAAGACTTGCTCCTCCCATGTTGTTAGTTGTGGGGGAGGAGGTGGGGGTCCACCGCCAGTCCTCTGTACAGCAATCTGGTGTCTGGAGACCACGGAAGGCACCTTCCCCAGTAGGTCGTTCCACCTCTTCCTGATGTCATCCCTAGTTCTTGGATGCTGTCCCACTGTGTTGACCCTGTCGACAATTCTGCATCATAGCTCCATCTTCCTTGCAATGGAGGTGTGCTGCACCTGTGATCCAAATAGCTGTGGCTCTACCCGGACGATTTCCTCCCACATGACCCTGAGCTCCTCCTCAGAGAACCTGGGGTGTCGTTGAGGTGCCATGATGTGGTGTGGGTGATGTGTGAGGTGGTGTGTGTTGTGATGTGTGAGGGGATGTGTTGGTGTGTGTTGTTTGAGGTGCGTGGATGTTGTGTAAGTGATGGTGTTGTGTGTCTGTGGATGCTGGTGTTGTTTTAGGTAGTGTCTCTCTGTGGTCTGCTTTCAAATTTCTGATAGTAAGGGTTTGTGGGTAATGTGGGTGTGTGTTTTATAGTGCTGTGAGTGTGTGGGTGTGGTGTGTGTATGTGTATCAGGTGTGTGTATTTCGAATTGTCCAATGTGGTTGTGTTTTGTATATGTGTGTGTATTTTGAGCGCGGCTGTGTGTACCGCCAATGGATTACCACGGTTGAAAGACCGCAGAGTTGATTTGTGGGCCGTGATAGTGTAGGCGTATTCCTGTTGGCGGACGGTGTCGGTTTTGTTATCGGCAGTTTATCACTGACCTTTGGTGTGGCGGACATGTGTGGGTGTGTGTATTATGGCGGATTCCGAGCTGTGGGTCGTATTGGCTGTAGCGGAATTACGCGGCCGCAGCGATATGTTGGTGGTCTTCTGCACGGCGGTAAGCAGCATTTACCGGCAGGGTTGTAATGAGGGCCATAGTTTGCAGAAAAAACTGTGAAATACTGCCAAACAACATTTTGATATCTTCAATCAAATGCCATCCATAGTGTTTCAGTTCTACAGACACCACAAAAAGTTGTTTTTTCATCGTGCACCCATGTCTGGTACTGGGCCTATAGCTGGAAGCCTAATCCATTAGCAGGCTAGGCCACTTAACATTACCATTCAATTTAATGAATATTGCAAATTTACAAAACAAAACATGAAGAAAATGTAGTGAACTGTAAAACATTTTTCTTTATAGAAGAAAAAGTACAAGTAAAACTATAACTAGGCCCCAAATGCAGGCCACTCACCACAATACATTTAAAAAATTGAAAAAAAGTACAGATAAAACCTGGTACAGCCCCCTATCAAACAAACAGGTTGTACAACACCCTTATACAAGAGTTTAAACTTACTTGTGAAATCTCAAATGCAACAAGTCCCTAAATCCAATGATGAAGGAGACAAAAAAGTGATCCAGCTCGAAACCCAAGTGAAAATTGACCAGGAGATGGACAAAGCAGCGGGATGAGCCTGCTGGACAGGAGCAGGAAGTTGGAGTCTCTGAATAAAGCAACCCTCGCACAACAATATCAACGTGAAGGGTCAATTAGAGAAGATTTTTCACTCAAAGTTGTAGATTTTAGCTTGTTCAACTTTGCCAGAGTTGCAGCAGCAGTCGATCGTGCACACTCGCACTCACCTACGTCACAAAAGATGCGCCAGCAGTCGCTGACGCAGTGCTAACTCTCTCGAGCGGGTAAAAAATATTGTTGGTGCTACCGAGAGACCAGAAGTCTTTTGTCTCACTTCTCGCATGGGCGAAATGACAGAAAGTGCATGCCAACGGGGCAAAAACAGAAAAAACTCCGCTATGTTGCAGAGTGTGGTGTCTATCGGTAACTCTGCATTCTCCATGGAATGCAGAGTTGCTGAATTCCACAAACTCCATCAGCGGAGCTGAGTTTTCCGCCAGGCCTAATGAAGTGCACACAAATCAGGTGGGTTTCATCGTCAGTCACAC
Organism: Pleurodeles waltl; assembly: GCF_031143425.1. NCBI lineage: Eukaryota > Metazoa > Chordata > Amphibia > Caudata > Salamandridae > Pleurodeles > Pleurodeles waltl. The sequence goes on from NC_090440.1 coordinate 1,138,043,743, forward strand.
TTCACAGATCCACACTACTTCAACTACTCTGGAGCTTCAGGGCAGCGGGCAGATAGTGGCCCCCTCCCTTGTTGTGGAGAAGGCGCTGGATCAGGTGTAGTGGGGCTGATTATTTAAAACTATGGCTTGAATGGGTATTGGACACAACTTTATTGCCATGACAAACTGGCTATAAACTAATCCGATGGCTTAACCCGACGGCTAAAATTATCAGCAACGTCATCCATTCTGGGAGTTTCCCCATTAACCATGGAACTAACTCAATAAGGCTGTCCTTTGTACCCCGGGATTTGTCTGCTGGCACTGGAGCTGCTGGCAATTGATACTCAAAACTTTTAACATATATTGAGCATACCAAACAGCTGCAGGAACATTAAGCTAATGCTGTATGATGAGATACTTTTAACTCTTTCCTTTCTCGAGTCCTCTGTACGAGCCCTGATAACCGACATTAATAATTTTTCATCATATTCTGGTTTGAAAGCAATCTTGACCAAAAAGCAAAGCCATGCCAATGAAATAACCGCCTCACTAACGAACATTCCCTTCCAATGGAGACCCACCTGAATGAAGTATTTGAGACTCTTGACCCGTCCTTCAATTCAAACTATGATAATGACCAACCCCTCCACCCAGACCAAACACAACAAAATCTTGAGGAGTGGAGTGTACTGCAATTGCAACTCTGGGGACGCTGCCAAAAATTGTTGTGGCACCTCACTACAATTACACATTGGGGATGCTGCCTGTAAGAAATGGGGTCTTTGGTTGGCAGTCAGGTTACGCCTTGTCCAAGCAAGGACCCTCACACTAATCAGGGTAAATCACACATAATCCAAATTATCATGTGCCCAACCTCTGGTAGCTTAGCACTGAGCAGTCAGGCTTAACTTAGAAGGGAATGTGTAAAGCATTTGTGCAATCAATCATGAAATAACACAGTATAACACCACAAAAATACACCACACGGTATTTAGAAAAATATATAATATTCATCTGGTTAAATGCAGGACAAAATGATTAAGATTCAACAAGTACACGTTGAAATATGACTTAGAAAATGATATAAAGAGTCTTTAGTTCTTAAAAAGCAACAAATGTCTCTTGCAAGCACAAAGTACCGGGGAGGTGTGCGTCGATTTTTTTGGTGCACACAGATGATGTGTTGTTGAGTTTTCACGCATGGCAGGCTTTGTGTCGATTTCCGGTGCGTAGACTGGAATCCTCTTCGAGTTGCTAGTTTTCGGACACTCCAGGGAAGATGCGTTGAAATCCTGGGCATGCAGGATGAAGTCGCGGGGGCTGCGTCAATCCAGTGGGTGATGCGTGGTAATTTCTGCTGCAGGGCAGGTGCTGCGTCTATTCTTCTCGCAGGAAGTCATGCTGTGTCGTTCCAGTTCAGGTTTGCGTCGATCCAGTGGGCCGTGCGTCAAATTTCCGGTCACAACGCTGGTGCTGCATCGTTTTCCTCTTCGGAAAGTCGGGCTGCGTTGATCCAGTTCGACGTACGGCGATTTTCTCACTGCGATGCAGGCTGTGCCTTATTTCTTGCAGGCTGTGCAACGATTTGCGCCGCACAAGGAGTTTTTTTACGGAAATGAAGTTTTTTTGGTCCTGAGACTTCAGGGAACAGGAGGCAAGCTCTATCCTAGTCCCTGGAGAGCACTTCTCAGCAGATCCAGAGGACAGCAAGGCAGCAGGGCAACAGCAGGTCATCAGTCCTTTGCAGAAAAGCAGTCAGGTGAGTCCTTTGGGCAGCCAGGTAGTTCCTCTTGGCAGGTTGCAGGTTCTTGTTCAGGGTTTCTTCTCCAGTGGTATCTTACCCAGAAGTGTCTGAGTTAGTAGGGTCAGAGACCCTACTTAAATACCCAAATGTGCCTTTGAAGTGGGGGAGCCTTCAAAGAGTGGCTTAGAAGTGCACAAGGTCCCCTTTCAGTTCCATCCTGTCTGCCAGGGTCCCAGTCGTGGGTGTGGCAGTCCTTTGTGTGAGGGCAGGCTACTGTCCTTTGATATGTAGTTTCAAGCCCTCCACTCTCCCAGCCCAGGAAGAGCCATTCAATATGCAGAAGTGTGCAAGTGTGACAGAGCATTCTGTGTTTGGGGTTGTCTGAGTGAATGCACAAGGGAGCTGTTGACTAAACCTAGCCAGACATGGATTGTAAGGCACAGAAGGATTTAAGTGCAGAGAAATGCTCACTTTCTAAAAGTGGCATTTCTAAAATAGTAGTTAAATCCAACTTCACCAGTCAGCAAGACTTTGTATTACCATCTGGCCAGACTAAGGGGGTGATTCTAATTTCGTCGGGCCCAGGGATTTGCCCTGGGCTGGCGGGCGGCCGCCAAAAGGCCGCCCGCCAGCCCAGGGCAAATCAACCTTCCCACGAGGACGCCGGCTCAGAATTGAGCCGGCATAGTGGGAAGGTGCGACGGGTGCAGTGGCACCCGTCGCGTATTTCAGTGTCTGCATAGCAGACACTGAAATACTTTGTGGGGCCCTCTTACGGGGGCCCCTGCAGTGCCCATGCCATGGGCATGGGCACTGCAGGGGCCCCCAGGGGCCCCGCGGCACCCCCTACCGCCATCCTGTTCCTGGCGGGAGACCCGCCAGGAACAGGATGGCGGTAGGGGGTGTCAGAATCCCCATGGCGGCGGAGCGCGCTCCGCCGCCATGGAGGATTCTGCAGGGCAGCGGGAAACCGTCGGGAGACCGCCGGTTTCCCGCATCTGACCGCGGCCGAACCACCGCGGTCAGAATGCCCTGCGGGGCACCGCCGGTCTGTCGGCGGTGCTCCCGCCGACCCTGGCCCCGGCGGTCTCTGACCGCCGGGGTCAGAATGACCCCCTAAATGTGACCTTGTCACTCCTTTCAGATCAGGATCTACCACTCAAACAGTATATGAGGGTAGCCCTAATGTTAGCCTATGAAAGGAGCAGGCCTCACAGCAGTGTAAAAACAAATGTAGGAATTTTACACTGCCAGGACATTTAAACTGCACAGGTACATGTCCTGCCTTTTATCTACATAACACCCTGCCCTATGGGTACCGAGGGCCTACCTTAGGGGTGACATATGTATAAAAAGGGGAGTTTAAGGCTTGGCAAGTACTTTTAAATATCAAGTAGAAGTGGCAGTGAAACTGCACACACCGGCCTTGTAATGGCAGGCCTGAGGCATGGTTAAGAGGCTACTTATGTGGGTGGCACAATCAGTGCTGCAGGCCCACTAGTAGCATTTGATCTACAGGCCCTGGGCATATGTAGTGCACTCTACTGGGGTATTACAAGTAGATTAAATAAGCCAATTGGGTATAAACCAATGTCAACATGTTTTAAGGGAGACAGCATTTGCACTTTAGCACTGGTTAGCTGAGGTAAAGTTTGCAGAGTCCTAAAACCAGCAAAAACAGTGTCCAAAAAGTGGAAGGAGGCAGGCAAAAAGTTAGGGGTGACCACTCTAAGACTGTCAGGTCTAACAGTGCCTTACTTGGTTACTCAACAACTGCTCTGCCGGATAAACTTAGTGATCAAATCTTGTATTTGGCAATCTGAAAAACCGCCAATGCTGAAACTATATGCCAACACGACCTCAGGAGGCTTACGACTTCCAAATGTCACTATGCACTATTATGTGCAACATTTGCCAAAAAAGGCCTACTATTTCACTGACTTAGAAGCACTGACTGGAAGATACTTGAAAAGGCCCCACAGGAACGGTATGATGAGTATGAAAATTGTGTATTTAAGAAAATAAACATTCCTAGGGAACCCTAAGATAACCTCCCGATCTCCAATATTCTTCAAGTATGGAAAAACAGGCATCATCTCTGTTGTGAGCGAAAGTCTTCTGTATGTCTCTGGAGAGCGTGCTTCCGCCGTCTTATGGTAAACTACACGCCTCTCACTTAAAAGTTACTGTATGGTTTCTGGATCCCTACCTCAGTGAACATGACAAACATGTATGTCTACTGGGGACTCCCTGTTTACATGGACTCAGACCCTAGAGCTTAGTTTTGAGGTCTAGAATGACATGCATAGTGCACCCCTGTTTCACAGAGAGTGGCTACTGCCCTCTCTACCAGGACAGTGGTAGACTAACAGTGGTGGCACAATAAATATATAGACAGGGATACCTGTGTTCTTGTACCCTTGGTGGAGGGCTACTAGACACCCTCCTGTGCAGTCTTCTTTGCCTGTGGTCCTATTGCCTTTGTCTACCTGGGATGTGTGTTTGAGAGCCAGTAGGTTCTCTAGGGGAGAATGGTGAGGTGAGCCATTGGGTTAATGTGAGCTGAGCTTTTCTGCTTGACATTCCAGCTCCCCTCCCTATTCCTTGGTTAAACCTTGTGGGGTGGGATAGACACTTGCTCTTATCTGTGTTTAGATTACCTAACTCTGCTATGAGGGATGATGGTCAGTGTCTCCTGGTCTGGAATTATTTAAAATTCTTCTCTGAAGAATAACCCAGGCTGGTACCAAGAGCCTGTCCTGAAGCCCAGTAACTCATCCTATGCGTGTCTTATACAGGCAACGAGCATGACACAGATAGGCCTCATGATAGGAAGTGCATCCAGGATTCCAAAGTAACAGACTATCTGATTGGATCAGCATATTAATCAAAGATGCTAAAAAGTCTGGCCTCAGTGGTTGTTCAAGACTGGTCTTCGGTTCTAAAAAGAATCTACAGAAGCCAGATGTGGGCCTTTGGTATAAAGGCAAAGAGCTTGTTCGCCGCATCTGAACTTGAGAGTTTTCTCGGTGATAGATGGATTCTGTTGTGAAAGAATTTGCCAGCTGTGAAAGACCAAAAGGATCAATCAGCAACTTGAATGCAGATGCAGAGGACCAGCTGTTTGTGAGGTCTGTCGAGCAGAGCAGCATCGGCTTGGAAGACAAGGAAATTGCAAACAGCTGCTCAAGATAAGGAAGCTTGTAGCACATCAACAGAGGGAGGCTGGAAGATTGATTCCACCAAGCCTTTGAAGATGAGGTAATTTGTGCCCAGACTCCTCCCCTGTGCTGTTAGAGCCTGGGATACTTACAGTTACAATCTGTAGCTGGGGAAGAATGTCCTGTGGTACAGCCCCCACCCTTTCTCTTTGTGATGCATAGGGGTACCAGGGTATACTGGCACTCTGGCCAGCTAATACGCCCTACAGCTACGCCAGTGGCTACTGGTGTAGTGGGACTCAAGTAAACTGTACCAAGACATAAGGCACCTGTGATCAGATCCCAGGCCACCAGAGCAGTGTCCTTGCTAAGGACAGAAGGGCACTTCTGTTCTTTGAGTGGTGGGTTCTGCGGTTGATCTGGAAGGTTTAACTTCACATCATATGCTGAAAATACGCCATTACCATACAAGGATCGGTATTCTGGCTCTAGTGATTGAGAGCAACCCTGTGCTATATGGTCTGTAATAATTATGTGTCTACATGCTAACTGTGTTTGTACCAGAGCCCCTTAAGCATATTCACCTGAACTCGAGGGAGTATATGAGCATGCCAAGTATCAATGGTAGGAAGGTTTCTGCCATGAGGGATACTGGTGCACACAGGACTATTATTGAACTGAAATATCTCAAACCCAAGGAAATCATCCCTGATTCCAAGGAGTATGGACTTGTAGCTAGTAATGATGACACGGAGTACCCTCTTGCTAGAGTGGAGGTAGAGGTGAATGGAAAGAAGGCCATGGTTAATATAGGGGTGCGAAAGAAGCAGGGTGCTGGGTGTTTTCTGAGGAATTAACTGGTTGAACCTGGGTTAGCACCAGGCACTGAGGCCTATGTGACCTCGATTTCATAAGCTGTGCTCACTAGGGCGCAGTCTATAAAACCACTTACTAGTGAGGTGGGGACCACTCTAGCGAAAGAGAATCTAGAAGGGAATAGGCCAGAACAAGAACCAAGGGTAGATTCTGAGAAGGCACCTGTCTTGGTGTCTGCACCTCCTGCTCTAGTTGGAGAGGAAGTCCCTGCGAGAGCTGCAGGAGCTGCTTGTGGCAGGAGGACCGTCCTGTGAGGAGTTCTGTAGGGCACAGGCGGAGTGTTCTACACTTGTGGGTCTGCAGAAGACTGCTCAGGAACAGGTTTCTACTGGAGTAGTCAGAAAGCACAAGGTGGCTTGGGAAGATGGAGTCCTTTATAGTAAGACCACTGACCCAGAGCCAGGAGCCAGCAAACGTTTGGTGGTTCCTCAGGTGCACAGGGATTTCCTGTTGTAGCTAGCCCATGAAGTACCCTTAGCAGGTCACCTGGGCATCAAAAGGGCAAAAGGCAGGTTAGCACCTCTGTTTTACTGCCCAGGAGTTGGTCAGGATGTGGAAACGTTTTGCCGTACCTGTCCGATCTGTCAGACCATCTGCAAGTCTGGTGGCCAGACAAAGGCACTCTTGGTGTCCCTACCTGTTATGGGGTACCCCTTGAGAGGGTGGAAATTGATGTAGTTGGTCCATTTGACCCTCCATCATCCTCAAGCAACAAATACAATCTTGTTGTGGTGGATCATGCCACCAAGTATCCTGAGGCGGTGGCTTTGAGGAGCACTACTGCCAAGGTGTTTGCTAGAGCTCTTATGGGGATCTTTTCCAGGGCTGGATTTCCACAGACTATGGTTTCCAATAGAGGAATTAACTTAATTTCATCTTATGTGAAGACTATGTGGGAAGAGGTAGGTGTGACTTGCCACTTCTCCACTGCTTACCACCCCCTGACTAATGGTTTGGTGGAGTGCTTCGATAGGACCCTAAAGAGCATGATGGGGGGGGTCTATCTGAACCCCTCAAGAGGAAGTGGGATCTCTTCTTTCCATGCCTGTTATTTGCTAACAGGGACATACCACAGAAAGGAGTATGGTTCAGTCCCTCTGAACTTCTTTTTGGGCATCCTGTCTAAGGTCAAGGAGTGCTGGGAGGGCAACCCTAAGTCCCCTACTCATGATGTGGTGGACTATGTGCTGGGGATCTGTAGCCTGATAGCTAAGCTAATGAGTAAAGCAGAGGACAATCTTCAAGCCAGCCAAGAGATGATGAAGGAGTAGTATGACCAGAAGGCTATGCTGACTGGGTACCAGGAGGACTACGAAGTGTGGGACCTGAAGCCAATTTGTCCCTGGGCATTGGAGGACAAGTTGTGTGGCCCCTATAAAGTTGTTAGGAAGATTTCTGATGTCAACTATTTAGTTGATACAGGAGCTGCATGGGAACCCCACAGGGTATTCCATGTTAATCAGTTGAAGCTGTGTCTTCGTAGGGATTATACAGTTTCTTTATTTGCAATGGCTGAGGAGGTGGAAGAAGAGATTGAGCTGCTCCCTGACATATTGCAAGGTGATGAGAAGGATGGTTTAGTTGAGGGAGTTAAGCTTGCCTCTGACCTGACACTTGAACAGCAGGTTGAGTGTTAAGAGCTACTGGCCTGACGCATATCTGTGTCCATTACATTGACACAGGGGACACCCTGCCAGTTAAGAGCAAAACATACAGGATGTCAGACCAGGTCCAAGAGTGCATCAAGACTGAAGTGGCCAAGAGGCTGGACCTGGGTGTAGTTGAACCCTACTGTAGCCCGTGGGCTAGCCCAGTGGTGTTAGTGCCTAAGCAAGGGTCAGCTCACCTGCATTTCTATGTGGACTATTGCAGTCTAAATACTGTGACAAAAACAGATGCCCATCCTATTCCCTGAGCTGATAGGCTGGTGGATAGGTTGGGTGCCACAAAGTACCTTAGTACTTTTGGTTTACCAGTGGCTACTGGCAGATTGCCTTAACCCCTGGTGCCAAGGAGAAAACAGCAGGGATCCTACCCATTTAAAGTTATGCCTTTTGAATTGAAGAATGCTCCCGCTTCTTTCCAGCACTTAGTTATCCATGTGTTATCAGGCCTGGAAGAGTTCTGTGTGGCGTACCTGGATGACCTTGCTGTGTTCAACAACTGCTGGGAGGACCATATGAAACACCTGGAGGAGGTGTTGCTGAAGATGCAGGGGGGCCAAGCTGACCATCAAGGCAATCGAGTGTCAAGTTGGACATTCCTCTGTTGTTTATCTTGGACATCAGGTGGGTAATGGGATGCATTCTACACTAGTTACAACTGGAGTACCTCCATATAGGTATGTAGATGATGGCGATACTAGCCCAGTGACACAGAAGCACTAGTGATTGGTGACTGCCTGTGCTCCTGAACATTAGCTGTGGGTGAATATTGAAACATGTGGAGCAGAGATTGCTGCCACAGGCCTCTGCGTGCATACAGCAACTGAGTCATTTAATATGGGTTGAAGTATTCTTTGAAATACAGAATGGGAAATTTGACCAGCTTTTGCCTGTTGAGCCAGCTTCCGACGTACTGAGACATTAGGCATTCAGACAGTAGTTATATCCCTTAGGTTACACTGATCTAACTATCACTTTCCTCAGACAGCAGCTATGTATATTGATAGTGATTTCAGTAAAAAAAATGTTCGAAGTAAGATCATGAAATGCTCTGGTGAGTCATGAAATAAGTTACAGAAACTGAATGCTGAGTATGCAGGAGATGGTCACCAAATATCAGAAATTCCACTGCAGATTGGGTCTGATGACTGGGAGCCCTAATGCGTCCACTGCAAGGACTTGTAGTTGACCCAATGTAACAGGCTTGGATTCCGGTGGGTCAACTTCCAAGGTCTATAAAATGAGTATCACTGAGTTAGGTAACAATAGATATCTATTACTTATCAGAAGCTCCAAGACACCCCCTTGGGGTGAACATGCTTTTTTCGTTTATGATTTGCTTGGGATGTCCAACAGATTACTGCCAGAGATATCACAGATATGCAAGGGATGACCAAAGAATGAAAGTGATGGACGGCAGGTGTCTTGGAGGGTGAACAGATGCTAGGGGTTAAGGATGCCAGTGATGACCTACAAAGGCATGAAACGCGTTGATGTGCCTGAAATAGTCATCATATTCAAAGACGAGTCTTCCCTGGGCACAAGTCCTAGAAAACATAAGGGGAGAGAGGTAACTACCATTTGCAATGTGCTGTGATGTCACAATTAGTGGTAGCCTAGACAGTGACGCTCCAGATGTATTGTACCCCTGACCAGGAAATTGAATGCATTTTCTGGTCTCTGTTATTTAACATTATATGCGCTCGCGGAAATAGGATTCTGCAAGTCGCCAAATAGAAATAGATTTATTCACCGCAAATATTGTTTTCTATAACTCTTTGTTTTATCATAGCAGTAAAGTTCTACATACTTGTTTAAAGAGTGTAGGGGATTAAACACTAGCTACTTAAATCTGTGCGCTACCTGGAGGTCATAGGGTTTGATTCTGCCATGGCCAGCTCAGCTGTTCACCCTTCCCTTCTCAAACTAGCACCAGACTACATTGAGTAAAAATAATTGCAAACCAATGAAGTACTAAGCAAAGCACTTTTTAAACAGCAGTTAACATTTGACGTAAAAGACTGGCACAATCAAGTTGTCCAGAATGCGGCTGAGTGTTTCTTAATAGATTTGGGGAGTGGTATGAAACGATGCCCAGAGAATACAAAACGAAAATGGGAACCCCAGTCATGATTTGACAATTATTTTTAAGTAGGTTTGGGAAGTTAATGTTGAAGAAAAATAGGGAGGGAATTGAAATTGTAGATAAAGCAATTGCTAGAATTAGTTCAAAATATGAATCACTGATTGCTTTTAAAAAGAGAACATTTTAAGAAAAACTGGTAAAGCATGATATCTGTAATTCAGGCAGAGGATTGTAGGAAATTCTGGAAATTAGTTCAAACTGGCATAGGTGGTGACAATCATAGAATACATTGCATGGTCCCTGAAGGTCAGTGGGTACTTAATATGGCAAACGTACAGTAAAGGTTTTAATGATCCCTCAGCCGGGAGATATGAATGTGAAAATAATGTATTAAAAATATTTTACCTTTAAACACATTAAAGAGTTTATTCTGACCCTTAGCTTAGCTAGATCCGGCCCTGATAACCTTTCTGCAGTTGTAATTAAATTGAGTAGCGATTGGTGGGTAGAGTTTTTTGCACTAGCCTTTAGCAGTAATTCACCCCTGCGTATAAGGTCCCAGATAGCTGGAAAGGAATTTTAATTCAACCAATTTGTATGAAGGTAAACTGTAACAGCCCAAAGAATTATGGGCTTAAAAACCTGGTACTGGGTCGAAGTTTTTCTCCAAAATTCTTATTGCTAAGATGCAGGGTTAGATTGATACTAAGGGGCATATTTATACTCCGTTTGCGCCGAATTTGCGTCGTTTTTTTCGACGCAAATTCGACGCAAAAGTAACTCCATATTTATACTTTGGCGTTAGACGCGTCTAGCACCAAAGTTCATGGAGTTAGCGTCATTTTTTTGCGTGAACACCTTCCTTGCGTTAATGATATGCAAGGTAGGCGTTCCCGTCTTAAAAAATGACTCCGATGCATATGCGTCGTATTTATACTCCCGGGCAAAAATGACGCCCGGGAGTGGGCGGGTCTAAAAAACCCGCATTAGCGCCGGATTTTAGCGCCTGGGTCAGGGCAGGCGTTAAGGGACCTGTGGGCTCAGAATGAGCCCAGAGGTGCCCTCCCCTGCCCCCAGGGACACCCCCTGCCACCCTTGCCCACCCCAGGAGGACACCCAAGGATGGAGGGACCCACCCCAGGGACATTAAGGTAAGTTCAGGTAAGTATTTTTTTTAAAAAAAAATTGTGCCATAGGGGGGCCTGATTTGTGCCCCCCTACATGCCACTATGCCCAATGACCATGCCCAGGGGACAGAAGTCCCCTGGGCATGGCCATTGGGCAAGGGGGCATGACTCCTGTGTTTGCTAAGACAGGAGTCATTTCAATGGGGGTTGGGCGTCGTTAAAAAATGGCGCAAATCGGGTTGAGGCGATTTTTTTGCCTCAGCCTGACTTGCACCATTTGTGGACGCCCATATGCCATTTTCTCCCTACGCCGGCGCTGCCTGGTGTACGTCATTTTTTTTAACGCACACCAGACAGCGCCGGCGGCTAACGCTGGCTAACGTCATTGAATAAATACGGCGCCCGCATGGCGCTTCAGAATGGCGTTAGCCGGCACTAAATTTTTTGGCGCAAAACTGCGTTAGCGCAGTTTTGCGTCAAAAATGATAAATATGGCCCTAAGGGGCATATTTATACTCCGTTTGCGCCGAATTTGCGTCGTTTTTTTGACGCAAATTTGACGCAAAACTAACTCCATATTTATACTTTGGCGTTAGACGCGTCTAGCGCCAAAGTTCATGGAGTTAGCGTAATTTTTTTGCGTGAACACCTTCCTTGCGTTAATGATATGCAAGGTAGGCGTTCCCGTCTTAAAAAATGACTCCGATGCATATGCGTCGTATTTATACTCCCGGGCAAAAATGACGCCCGGGAGTGGGCGGGTATAAAAAACCCGCATTAGCGCCGGATTTTAGCGCCTGGGTCAGGGCAGGCGTTAAGGGACCTGTGGGCTCAGAATGAGCCCAGAGGTGCCCTCCCCTGCCCCCAGGGACACCCCCTGCCACCCTTGCCCACCCCAGGAGGACACCCAAGGATGGAGGGACCCACCCCAGGGACATTAAGGTAAGTTCAGGTAAGTATTTTTTTTTAAAAAAAATTGTGGCATAGGGGGGCCTGATTTGTGCCCCCCTACATGCCACTATGCCCAATGACCATGCCCAGGGGACAGAAGTCCCCTGGGCATGGCCATTGGGCAAGGGGGCATGACTCCTGTCTTTGCTAAGACAGGAGTAATTTCAATGGGGGTGGGCATCGTAAAAAAATGGCGCAAATCGGGTTGAGGCGATTTTTTTGCCTCAGCCTGACTTGCACCATTTGTGGACGCCCATACGCCATTTTCCTCCTACGCCGGCGCTGCCTGGTGTACGTCGTTTTTTTAACACACACCAGACAGCGCCGGCGGCTAACGCCGGCTAACGTCATTGAATAAATACGGCGTCCGCATGGCGCTTCAGAATGGCGTTAGCCGGCGCTAAATTTTTTGGCGCAAAACTGCGTTAGCGCAGTTTTGCCTCTAAGTGTTTATTTTTAGTGGAACAAGGAGGGTTTAAAAAACAAACTTCATTTTGGATCACTGCTTCAGTCTATGAACTGTTGCCTGGAAGTATATTGAAATTAGGCAAAACCTCTCTTGCTGCTTTGTCAGTTTCAATCTTATATTGGGACTCATCAAAGAGCTGCAGAGAGAAAATTGGACTTGAGTGGAATTAAGACTAGATGGTCATCATACAAGAAACATTCTTATTAAGACTGGTATACACCAGGGATGTGCACTGTCCATGACCCCATTTGTCCTGCATGGTAGGGATTTACCTTCGACATTATTGAACTCTCATTTGTTGTTACACAAAATGGGTGGAAGACGTGCATCATCTTCTTTATGGTGATGATTTGGTCATTTTGGATATAACTCAAGTAGGTTTACAAAGGAAACTGGATGTCTTTGTTAAATATAGTGGACAAATGTATTGATAAATTTAGAAAAGCATTGTATTTGGTCATAGAAAACAACCTTCAATGGTTTTTAAAAAAGCAAGGGTGGAAGAAATAAATTTCTATAAATACCTAGTATGGTATTTACTTCAAATTTGAACTACAAAATGCATGTAGATGCAGTGAAATTGAGGGCTCTTCCAACTATAACAAGGTTATGCAAGTTTAGTAGGGATTATCGAGGTCCCACATGGTTCCAGTGTTAAATGCATTTAAAGGTATGATGAAAACTAAATATTTATATGACACAGTTATTTCTTATGAGTGAGGATCATAACTGAACTTAGGCAATGCTGTAAACCCTTGTAGGCAGTTGTATAAAAGAACTACTAAACGTTACTATATCTTATGTTCCAAGAAATAAGAGTAGAAACGAGATTAGTTTTGTGATACTTTGTATCGATTAAACTAATCTTGTAATTCTACAATCACCTACCACTACAAGAAAAGGATAAATGAGCCTTTTACTGTAAAAATAGATTATTGATTAGTGAACTAAGGTGGGCTGCAAGGCTAAACGAGCAGATAAAAACAATAGTGGATCTGCTATGTTTGGACCCTTCCACCTTGGATTGAACAGTAAATATTTCACAAACGGATTTAAACCTGACATTTGAAATGTTGTTGCGGAACAAGGATGTACATTATTTACCTTTAAAGCACTCAGTTTCTCATTTGGTAGACTCCTGGGACAATGGAATGACATTCCTGTATATGTCTATGCTCCAGGCCCAAGCTATGTGTCATAGAATTTTAAAATTTAGTGTTGGTGTCAATCCTGTGTTTGCATGGCTTGGGTTATCAAACCAAATAAGGAGATCAGGGGGTCACTGTGAATGTGCTAGGAATATACAATTTTCTAATATGCATATTATATTGGATTGTCAATTTTATGTAGTGGAGAGATGTAGGATTTTTAAACCGATCTTAATTAAGTATGGTATAACTTACCACCAAAAAGCCACAAGTTCTTTATTCGCCTTGCATTCTTTTGATGTGATAAGTGCTATAAAAAAATTCCTAACGTTAAGGACAAGGAATTTGATGGTCCTGAAACAGTGTATGCATTTGTTCTTTTTATGTATCAAAAAATGTAATTGAGAGGAACTACGGCGCATATTTACATGCCCCTAGTGCCACCGGAGAGTCACTTTTAGCGACGCTCCTGTGGCGCTGTGTACTGCTCCATATTTACAAGGCAGCGCTAAGCCACTTTTTGTGGCTTAACGCCGCCTTGTAAATATGGGCCCCTCCGACACAATTATCTGCAGCTGAGGGGCATGTAAAGGGTGTTGCTGTGTGCGTTCCACCGCCACACCCATTGCTTTTGATGCTGCCCCAGATTTACAAGGAAATGTGAATCTGAGGAAGCTCCAAAAACGAATGTCACTCCAGGGTGGTGTCAGCATGGCGCAACGAGGAGAAATACTATTATTTCTCCTCGTTTTTGCTTTTTCTATGTGTGCTTCATTCGACAACACACACAGAAAGAGCAAAGGGCCATTAATGATTGTTTATGTGCAGGAATAAACACCTTCCTGTACATAAATAATCATTCTCTTCACTGTAGACTCGCTTGCACTGTGGTGCAAGGATGCCTGCGTTGGTGCTGCCAGCTAAATTTATTGCCAGCGCTAGGGGAAACACAGGGGTGCACTGTATTTGTGTAAATATGGTGCATTCCTGTGTTTTAGCACTGACGCAGCATGGCACTGCCAATTTTGGTGCAGCGCCACACTCGTCCAGTTCCATGTAAATGTGCCCCTTTGTAATTCTAATTGGATTCATATAGCTTTTACTTTCTCTGATGAGACGTCAAATCGCTTTTCAGTGAGTAGCACTCTACTCCGAAACCCAAAACGATTAGTGGTGGATTAATATAGGTAAATATGAGTACAGTATTATTATGAGTTAATTTGAGCAGAGGATATGTGAGGTTGTTAGTAGGTTTGAATAGAGTAATAGGAGAATAGAAGAGTGAAGAATCCAGAAGTGTTAATTGTGAGTTTATAGTAATGGCATGGGGTTTCGGATGAGTAAATGAGAGAGAGAGGGGGGAAGAGTCTGTAAAAAAGGATTAGGGAGATCATAGAAGTAGAAGAGGTTTTGGATGAGTCAAAGGTGAGATACATGAGAGAGAGTATAGCAGGGTTGTTTGGGAGATCATAATAGTAAACTGAGGTTTGGGGTGAGCCATGGGCAGTAGAAGAGGGAAGAGCTTAGGCAGGGTCATTTTTGAGATCATAATAGTAATTGGGATGAGACAGAGAGAGGGGATGGAGGATAGATTGACGGAGGTATAGGGTGATGAGGAGACAGAGTAAAGCTTATGAGAGAGTAATTGAAATATTTGTTTTTCCCTCTTGTACAATAGGACTAAAGTAATAAATAAATAGACATGTAAATACATAGTAAGGGAGTATACGTGTAAGGAATATAATAATGGATATAATATTTTGAGTTTTAAAGTTGTGTTGTATAAACACAGACTTTCAAGATTTGCAATATTTGAAGTTAATTTATTTGTGTACTTGTCTAACATTATTTTATCTTTCCTCTGTTTTCAATAGTGAAATGTTTGCCGATAAAATAGTTAAGATAACATTTGCTCATTATGATAGATAAAAATTAAAGCAGGGATTCATAAGTATTTAATCTAACAACCTATATAGGAACTATGCAATAACCTATGAACACGTTAAACATAGAATAATATACACATATATATATATATATACACACACAAACATGCATTGCATACATTCTTGTACAATCATATATGCACACATATATACACACACATACACACACGCATACACACATATACACATTTAAGCGTGAGTAAATATACATTTGTTAAACAGGCTTAAAGAGTATGTATATAATTTATAATTATAAAATAGTATTTATACATATTTCTTTTAAAAAATACACATATCTAGATATATACCCATAATTAGATTATAAATGCTTACCAACTCAGGCATATTCAGTCCATTGCTGTTTGGATGTGGTGGTTATGAAGGAAAAAGCCAACTCTTGAGTAGTCTTCCGAAGGCAAGATAGTTATCTGGTGATCTGTTCCTTTTTGATTTGTATTTCAAAATGTTTAACGTCTGTATGGTATTTGAGCTGTGATGCTTTGAGATTTTAGGAGACAAGATTTTATCAAACGTTTAACTAATTTATGGTAATTTGTTGTCTTATTAAATATGTTTTTAGTTTAGTGGACAAGGGTCCCAATGAACAATTTTGACTAACATTTATGAACAGCAGATTTTATTATTAAAGGATCACTTTCTTCACCGTGAAAATGCAATACTTTAATTTCCTTTTTCTATTCTTTTCACTTCCTTGTCAAAATACAATAAAGCATCTGTCAAATCATTATTGCATCTGACCTCCTCTCTAAGGCTGTCCAACAGTAGGAGACTGTTATTGCATGTGGCATATATTTTGACTTCAGGGCTGGAATAGGGACATGGAAGGCCAGATTCACAGATCAACTGTGCCGCTTCTATAAGCCTGCTCGTGACAGTTGCTTTAGTGCTTCTGTTTGGGTAATAAAAGCATCACATGCAGACTGTGGCACGGCAGAGTAACAAGAAGCTGGTACAGTGAGCCGCCTAACCTCCGGGCCCTGGTGTTATTCCCACCACTGATAGCTGCTTCCCTGCCACCGGTCTGACTATTCTACCACTTTGGCATTTCCTCGCTAGGCTACAGGGTGACGGACTGTTTTCAGAACTTGCTGGGGGTGACGGACTGTTTTCAGAACTTGCCATACACCTCTGTAGTCTGTTCTTTTGGTAGCCCCTGCAATATGAGGTTGGTTTAAACATTTTTGCCGGAGCAGAATTTGGTTTCCAGTCCGGCCCTAAAAGCTTCAAGTCATGATTACAATTTGTGCTATAAGCACCACAGTCTAGCATAACTTTCAGCGAATAAAATCTGCAAAACTTTACCAGGAAAAAATGTCCAATAAAGAACATAACAAGCCGATTTTGATGTGGTAACAAAATCTGCATGCTATGCCCATTTTGAAGTCAATAATCATAATTAGGTGCGTTTTAATATACCCTATAAATTACGATACTTGCGCTTCCCTAACGTATTGGGTGCAAAATATATTTCACTTTTTTGGCTGACGGTTATTATGCCAAAGTTCTCCCATTGCCTGGTACCCCTATTTGCACAGATTCTACCTTTGTTGCTTCGCCCCTGCTGCTGCTTCTCATCTTACAGGCTACAGAGTATGCCAGATATTGTGAAACTCTGGGAATGCAAAGACCACCAGAAGACTGACTGTACCCCCAGAACTCCCGGAAGTGGAAATAAGCGGTTGCAGCCGATAGGTGTTCTAACACGATTAAATGCACAACAAGCAAAGCAGCTCCAAAACTTCCACATAAGGCAGGAGATTGGGACTTCAATTGTTTCTAGGCTACTCCTAGACTCTACGGAGAAGCAGGTATGGCATATCCTACCTCTGGCACATTGCTGTCTCAGTTGATACTGCAAAGTTGTGCAAAACATTTGAATGGAAGCTTGTTAGCCCACCTGAACAGGAAACACTTCATTGGCCTTTTCAAAAGCGTCACTCAGCAGAGGGAGGAGTAGCAGCAGTGGTCACTGGCATTTGTTCTTGAAGTGCACAGGACGGACATACCAGTAGAGTCAAGGTGGAGATCAGTGGAACAAGGTCCCTCCATGTGCAGTACTCCACACCAGCTTAATCCAGGTGCTGTTGCAGGGTCATTCTACAAGCCTAGGAGGATGCTATGGTAACTTTTATCGCTTAAACACACAATCAATGAAGCTTCTTCACCATGATAGATATTCCCTGATAGATATTCCCTGATTGTTAAAGATCGAAGACCCGTGTCAAACTGCAGGAGGCCAGACCTAAGCCGAAAATGGGATTAGAATGTTTCCAGACTTTGGCTGAGCCAATATATAAAGGTCGCCCCTCCCGGGTTCAAAAGCCTCTTACAAGTGGAGGTGGGTGGATATTGGTTACTTAAACTCAGCCTAGGTTAAAGGGTAATGGTGAAAAATGGACTCAATAAAACTTGATGTGAGGTGTGGTGGGGGAGTCGGCGTGGGTGGGGAACAGTTGTGGGGAAACAATGAAAAAGTTAGTATGCGATTGTGAATGCCTACAACTCTCCCAACGAAGTATTTGTCCTCTGAGATGGTGAATGCAATTAGATTGGTAAACTCCATCTCCTGCTCCAGGAGCAGTGTCCTTGAAGGAAAGAACATTCACAGGGCACTTGAACCCCTCCTACACCTGTACCAGACAAGCACTACCATACAGGATAACATCAGCAATGTGAAAGAGACACAGTCACACATCTGCCTTCCCAAACTCACACCATCAGCGTGGTAGTCTAATTTTGGGCATTGTTTTGTGAAGTTTCTGTTGGCACTATAATATCAAAATTCAAAAAATGTATATCAAAATGTGTTACAAGGAAAACCAGACGAAAGCGTCCGTCAATCCTCTTAGTTACCATCTTGTTTCGCTTTCATTAAATCAACTTGACAAGCAAAAGTGCCAAATGTAATGTTTACAAATAAAAATCAGACTGAAAATTCAGAATCCCAATATCACGTCACACCATTGTGTGATAGTACAGGTAGAGAATGTCAGTGAGGTAACTTGTGCGAACCTATGCAAGTTTTTTTTTCCTTTGCAGAGTAAATTTTGCCATAATGTAACAGGCAAAGTTTGCTCGTCTATTTTCAGGATATTGGGCCTCTGGCCCACTTTTTTCCCACATCACTCGATGGTTCTGAAGTTGTGCATCGCCTTTTCCGCAGCACATTTTCAGACCCTCGGAAAAACATGCGATGAGTAAGTGGTTGATGCTCAGCCCATCAGATAATGCGCAGTTTGTGTTCTTTGGGGTGCTGATGCATAGCTCTGTTAGAAAGGTAGGCACGGAAATCGGAATCTTCATTTCCCCAGCAGAGCGAACATCTGTCATCACTCCAAACCAATGGCAGGCCATGTTTCACACTGACAGCGTGTCTGGCGATCTATGTGCAATAATGGAGTAAATCACCATGCAGCAAGAGCTGAATGGTGATCAGCAGTATTACAGGCTCTGTCCTGTCAATTGTGCATGTCTTGGCATTCTGCGTACATCTGAATTGGGGAGACGGACATATTTACAAGCCTCTTGTGCTACCTTAGCTCTGCCATATAATCATTTTTTTCATGCCAAGGCAGCGCTAAGGTGGCTTCTCTGCTGCGCCAATTTGACAAAGTGGCGCAATGCTGTAAACCCTTGTGCCACATTATGCCCGTGTCAGGCATAATGTTTGCAAGAGGGCGTTCTGGGAGGCCAGGAAAAACAGCTCAGTGAAATTTACAATATTGCTCAGAGCAGGTGTTAATATGAAGCACCCATTATATTTAATAGGCCTCCTTGTGCTTTGCTACACTAGTGTCAAATTTTTTGACGCTAGTGCAGCAAAGCGCCACAATAGCATAGAAAATGTTGACGCTACTGTGCTAATTTAGACTGCCATGGTAAGCCGTATTGTAAACCATGGCGTCATTAGGTGCCAGTAGGGGGGGGTGCAAGAAAAGTGGCACTTTCTGGTAAATGTACCCCTGACTACATTAAGAAATATGAGAAGTGATTTTTTAAACTAAACATCAATTTATTATATATGGAAACTTCCTATTTCCTGATGTTTTTTTTCATGAAACTGCAAGATTCAGTTTTAGGAATCTTAGGGCCCATATTTATACTTTTTGACGCAAACCAGTGCTAGCGCTGGTTGCGTAAAAAAATGTACTGCCGGCTAACGCCATTCCAACGCGCCAGGCGGGCACCTTATTTATGGATTGACGTTAGCTGGCGCTGCGGCCTTGTTAGAGTAAAAAAAAAAAGACTCTAACCGGGCAACGCAGGCGTAGGGAAGAATGGGGGTTGTGCGTAAAAAAATGGTGCAAGTCAGGTTAGAGTAAAAAATCATGGCTCTAACCGGACTTGCGCCATTTTTTGACGCACAACCCCCATTGAAATGATTCCTGTCTTAGGAAAGACATGAGTAATGCCCCCATGCCCAATGGCCATGTCCAGGGGACTCTTGTCCCCTGGGCATGGCCATTGGGCACAGTGGCATGTAGGGGGGGCCAAGTTAGGCCCCCAATGCCATTTAAAAAAAAAAAATAATCCTTACCTCTACTTACCTGTACTTACCTAGGATGGGTCCCCCCATCCATGGGTGTCCTCCAGGTGTGGGAAAGGGTGGCAGGGGGTGCCACTGGGGGGAGGGAAGGGCACCTGTGGACTGCTTCCATGGTCAGAGACCATGGAAACGAGTCCACAGGTCCCTTAACGCCTGCCCTCACCCAGGCGTTAAAAAACGGTGAAAAATCATGTATTTTCCGTGTTTGCTCCTCCAAGAGCACACTTTTTGGGAGCATACGTCTGACAAGCTATTTGGAAGGGACATGTTGTAGAAAATTAAATAAAGTGAAATGAACAAGTACAATTAGGGTTTATGAAAAATAACTGCAACAGATAACAAGGTAATGAAAGGAATACTTGAATTAATCTCAGTCACTAGGGTCGGCTCAGACGGCTTTCCACTCCATTGTTTTTCACCAACTATATCACTCTAGAAGCAACCGGCCATATGCAAATCAAACTTGGTCCTGCTCCAGAAGGAACAGTCCAGCCCAATCTGCCAGGCCAGATCCCTTCCAGATGGGAACAGGCACCCCAACAATTGTTGGAACCTACTTTTTAGACAGGTTTTATAAATTATACTAAAATGCACATGCATTTCCCAACATTTTCTCAAGATGGTCTTGTCACTGTTGAAAGTCAATCCCCCCACCCCCCACCCCCCACCCCAAGGGGAGTCATTCTTGTTCAGCTTAAAATGAAACATGGGTGGCCCTTTAAAAGCTATGGGTTTCTAGCAAATGTATGTGAAAATTACTGAATTATAATTTACAATTTGGACACTTTTTTCCTAAATGTTCTTCTGAGGTAATCCACTCGTCTCCTCCCACCCCTTCTCACTAGTATAAGGTGTATTTTATTAACCAGAAAATGAAACTGGAGGCTGCTTAGCAGCCAGAAGATGATTTGCTATCTTGCAATGAAATTGACAGGGACGCGATCTTGTATGTGTTTTGCTCCAGGACACAATTTTAGTATCTGAAGGAAACGTTTAACAGAAAAACCTAAGCCTAAATGGCAGAATTCAGTTTAACCTACAGCATGAGCTGACTGTAAGGAAGCATACAAACACAATACACGTTACAAAAAGGGCAGAATAATATTGGCACTGATAGAAAAATATTATATGGTATTAGGTATTCTAGGCTGTATATTAGAAGGAGGTTGCAAGTTATCAAGGAGTTCCTTGACCACATAGAGGAATGAAGACAAAGGCCGAGTTCCTTTATTACTTCATTGAACTCCAAAGTACAGCAGAGGTTATGTTAGCTCAATAAACGGTTACACGATCCCCCATCCAACAAATCACTTAAGCCCTTGGGGCTATATTTATGACCCAGTTTGCGTCAAGAGCGACACAAACCTTAATTGAGGTTTATGAAGTCACGCAAGGCCACCTTGTGTGACCCTGTGTGGCTTCACAGATCTCAAGTAACATAACGCAGCATTAATTACTGCACTACATTACGCTCAAACAGGGAGGCATTTTCATGTGCATTTTGCAGCACACACAGAAAGGGGTAACAGCTTCTCCGGATTGTTTTTGTGCAAGAAGGTGCCCCTTCCTGCACAAAAACAATCCTGCATGCAATGCAGGCACCCTTGCACCATGGTGCAAGGATGCCTGCGATGGCACTAGGCTGCCTAGCAAGCACCAGCTCAGGGGAACGGACAGGAATGTGTGGTATTCTTTTATATATTCTGTGCATTTCTTCCCATTCCTGGTGATGCAGGGAAGCGCAGCAAGGTGACTCGCTGCTCTGCTCTGCGTCACAAAGCCCATAAATATGGGCCGGCCTTGGTTTCTTTCTGCCTTCATATGAAAGAGACAGACTAGTTGCAATTATGAAGAATAATAGCTAAATCTGGAATGCAAAATTAAGTACCCCAACATGGAGTTAATAATTAGCTACCAAAAATGTTACAAATTTTGAAAATCAGTTTAATGTAATTCAGATAAAAACAATGTTGCAGCTCAGAATGTGTAGAAACAAGGCACAGAAATTCCAGACCAGATTAGGATCTTGGCAGGTGAGATACTCTGTCACAAATTTGAGGGATATTCCCCCTGCCGTTTTACAAAGTTCCATAGGATATAATGGAACTTATAATATGGGGGACGGGATTGCTTTCATGTTTGTGATGGAGTATTTCACCTGCCAAGGCCATAATCAGAACCTCTGTCTTTCTTGTAATAACTGATATATAACTACTTATATTTATAGTGTGCCCCCACTCATAGCTTAACTTTTCTCTTATAAATTCAATCAGCTACTTCCGCGTCGCGGGAGCGCGCGGGAGCGCCCGGGGATAAGCCCGGGACAAGGGCGGGACCGTCTGTGGCCGTCAGGGCACGCAGGAGGTTGGGCTGGGCCCACTCTCTTTCACCTGCATTTCCTTGATCCTACTTGGTATACGAAAAAGGTTCTGGGTATGCCATCATCAGCCCTAGGTGGAACAGCAGCGAAGGAGGGGGGAGCCAACATTGGGACTCTGGACAATTACTTTAAATCGGCAAAGGGTGATGGGGGAATCGAAACCTCTTTGGAGATGCGTAGGACAGAGCGTCGTCGCTCGATTGAACATATGAAAAAT
This sequence comes from Pleurodeles waltl, assembly GCF_031143425.1. NCBI lineage: Eukaryota > Metazoa > Chordata > Amphibia > Caudata > Salamandridae > Pleurodeles > Pleurodeles waltl. The sequence continues at coordinate 1,138,066,061 of NC_090440.1, forward strand.
AGGCCCCTCAGTGACATAACTCCCTATCCTATCCCCCAAGAGGAAGGTTCCCCCAATGGCAGCCCGGATCTTTCATCCCAAGAAGACGTTCCCCTATTACTCCGGGATAGTTCTCCCATTTCTGGCCCACCTCCTAAACAAACTACGGACATCACTCCACTATTAGTTGCCAGTAGTTCGGCAGTTGACTTATTCACCCAAACACACACCAGAGCCAAAATCAAGATTAATAAGCTAAAGCAAACTGTGGTGGCAGAGGTGTATGACCTACCACCAAATAAACGCAGAAGGAAGATGAGGGGTGGTCAGGGGAAGAAAAAGATCCCCCACTCTGATTTTGGAAAGTCACTCAAGTCCGTACCTATGTTAGACAGGCCTTTAGTTAATGTGCAGAGGGCTACTCCCCTCAAGGGTACTAATATTATTACCACTGCTTCCATTAGCGACAAAGGGAAGAGCCCACTTAACACATTACTTCCCGGTAGCTCTTTGGGGAGCATTGAATCTTTAATTAGATCACTCTTGTTGCCCATTAGCGAGAGCTTGCAGAAAATAGAATTCAGGCTGACCACTCTGGAGGCAACTTTAACCACCCTGAAAATTTTGGACAACAAACAGAGTAGAACCACTGAGTCCATTCTACCAATAGGAACCTTCCCCAATATACAAAACCCACCGATCCACACGGGGCCTCCCTTGGGCACTACTGCCGCCCCTCTTTTACAGCCACTTATGGCTATCCCAGTTCCAATTTTACCTACTAACTCTAACATCCTACCAACAGAAACAGATGGCCCAGCACTCCAACGTATACTCCCTGGTAAGCCTGCCCCTAGACCACGAGGACCCGACCTACCACCAGAGGCTAACAGCCTCATGGTGGTGTTGGCTGGTGTTCCCTCTCTAGAATTGGGTGAAAATGAGAACTATCACTCACTCAAGAGGAAAACCATTAAATGGTTGAATTGGAACAGACCTCTTCCAGCTCACCTCAACAATGAGATCATTATGGTAAGAAGGGTACCATGGTTGGGGAAGTCGGGGAAATCAATAGCAGGGGACTGTATCATTGTGTCTTTTCGAGACCCTGGAACAGTACTATACATTTGTGCTGGGTCAAATAGATCACTGGATTCTACCATACAGACTTTGCCAGTTTCTTTCTTTTTCCCTCCCATTTGCTTGCACCATGACTTGTCACAAGGTAACTGGACAAGGGTGGAACGAAGATCTAGATACAGGGGATATGCTCCACGTCCAGTTTATCGACCTTCGGAGACTCCCTTTTTGGACCACACTCGTTTTAACTGTCTGAATGGTCTGGATGGTGTGGACTGACTGCCCCCAAACCCGAACTTAAATCCTGTGACCTTGGATAATGGTCCCAGTAAACTGCCTGATCTGGCTGAATCCACTTCTGAAAATGACCCTGTTAGAGTAATTGGTGTAGTTTCTGGCTTTGGTACTGGCTCTTCCCCCCACTCCATCCCTGCAATCTGTTCTGTGGCTTCTCCAGCGCACATGAGACTAATTTGGTGGAATCTGGCTGGTTTAGCCAGCAAACTGGGCACCCAAGATTGGATAACTTACATTGAGTCCGGGGATGTTTGCATGTTCCAAGAGACTTGGGCAAGGGAAGATTATAACCATCAAGGTTACAAGTCATTTTCCATCTCGGCTAGGTGGGAGGGTAAGGGCCGCCCCTCTGGTGGACTCACAACTTGGGTGGCTTCCCACTTAGGATGTCAGGCTTCACGCCTACCGGTGCCATCAGATGATATCCTAGTGGTTTTATTAGCCTGGCCGAACCTAGCGAAACTTGCCCTGATAAATATTTACTCCAGGCCAGTGGGAGCTTCGCGTGAATCCCCCACTATAGAGGAGCTTTCAGTATATTTAGCGGAAATGCCAAGAGATATCCCTTACATAGTGGGAGGGGATTTAAATTCCCATTTCGAGCCGTTGGTCGGTCTCGTAGAGGGATTTCCCATGGAAGAAGAGTTCAGGTGGTCAGTACCCTCTGTTGTAGCACCTTCCCCAAAGGCATGGACGCCTGTGGCTTTGCAGATTACTGCTCTCACCCTAAAGCATGGAATTAGAGCCTGCAATGGACGTATTAAGTCTGATGTACCAAGCAAAACCACGTACAACAGAGTGGGAAGAGAGTCCCGCTTGGACTATGCTCTTGTACAGATAGTGAACTGGTCTTCTATCCTGGACTTTAGGGTGGTGGAGAGACTGGATAGTGACCATAACGCCCTTGAACTCGATCTTAGCCATCCTGGGCCAAAGGCCTCCATAACAACCATGGGGAAGTCCAAACCTGAACTACTATTAGACAATAACAGGAGAAGAATCAGGTGGGATAAACTAGCTATGAGCCAAGTGAAACTTTCGAAGCTCTACGCAGGTTTAATCCCCATTTTGGAAAAAGTGGGAGAGCTAGCCAACGATGTGGGCAATATAGTCCACCATGAGAAATTATATCAGGCTCATGAGGACCTTATAAAGGGAGCGGCCTCTGAGCTTTTTACCAGGGTCCAGAATCAGAAGAGGATCCAACAACATAACTCCTTATGGTACAATGCAGTCTGCAGGAAGGCAAAGGGAGAACTCCTCAGATGCATCAAGGAGGGAACAGATAGAGAGAAGCTGCGAGAAAGTAGACGGGCTTATAAAAAACTGGTCATCCATGCTAAAACCGAATGGGAGGAGAACCAGTGGGAGGAGCTTACCTCTTCCCTCGCAACAAGAGACCACCGAATGTTTTGGAGAGTAGTAAACGGGGGGTCGGGGAACCTCCATTCGGCAATAGAACCAACTATTGCAGCAGGGGTGTGGCAGGCACACTTCCAGTCTCTCTACAGTTCCGAGCAGGGAGAAACTAAGATTGATTTCAGTACTGGACTGGTAGAGTATGGCGGGGATTTGATAACAGTGGGGGAGGTGAAGGTAGCACTAATGGGACTTAAAGCTGGAAAGGCGCCAGGATTGGACGGCCTGCCCGGGGACCTGTTCAAGCAGGAGCCCGGTGTTTGGGCCCCCTATCTGGCTGCAGTGTTTAATGGAGTTTTGTGTGGCATGGAAATTCCGAGTACTTGGCTGGGGGCAGAGGTGGTTCCTATATTTAAAAAGGGCTCGCCCCTGCTCCCTGCCAACTACAGACCAATCAGTCTAATTGACGTGTCACAGAAGCTGTTTGGCAGGATACTGCTGAATCGGCTTCAGGACTGGGTGGAAGAAACGGGTGCCCTCAGTCCGTATCAGGCGGGATTTAGAAAGGGAGTTTCTACGGTGGACCAGGTTTTTCGTCTGAACGTTATCTATTGGAGGGCAGCAATATTGGAAGGGGGTAGTTTATACAATATATTTGTGGACCTGAGGGCTGCGTTCGACCTCGTGCCCAGAGGGAAACTCTGGAGTGTTCTGGCTGAGATGGGGGTCCCCCCAGACATCCTGATAATTTTAAAGAGATTGCACCATAATAACTATGCCCGGGTTAGGTGCGGGAAACACGGGGAATTAACGGACAGATTCCCCGTTGACAGGGGGTTAGACAGGGCTGTGTATTGGCACCGACCCTGTTCTGCCTCTTCGTCAACGGGGTAATCGCCCATCTCAATGGAACTGAATACACTGATGCCCCAAAATTGAATGGCAGCAGGGTGCCTGCAATCATGTTTGCAGATGACACCCTGCTGCTGGTCAAAACCCCCATGGGGATACAGAGGATCCTTGATTCTCTTGTGGCTTTTTGCACAGATAGGGGGTTAGAAATCAATGCTAACAAAACCAAGTTTATGGTTATGAACCCAACCCCAAGATCACGCCCGAACCCCTTACTGGGAGCTTCACGTTTAGAGAGAGTCTCCACCTTTGAATATCTAGGTGTAACGTTGAATGAAACCATGTCCTGGGGAACTCACCAGACTAGGGTTAATCTTAAATTAGTGCAGACCACTGGCGGCATTGCTCGGTTGATGAGAAGCTCCACATATCGACCGCTGGGGCCGCTTATTCAGATATACAAGGCACAGGCTAGAGGAGCTCTGATGTACGGGGCGGAACTGTGGGGTCACACAGCTTCCTGCAGTTTGTCTATAACTGAGAACAACTTAATTAGACAGATAGTAGCACTCCCGTCCAGTACTCCGCTCCTCCCCCTGAGGATGGATCTGGGTCTGAGACCAATAGCAGATGAATTAGGTCTCAGACCCATAGTCTTCTGGCGAAGGCTATGGAGCACCGAAGAACTCTCTTCTTATAGGGCGGAACTGAGGGAGTTTTTAACCCACCCTAAAGCTCTACAGATCCCGTGGATAAAATATATAAAAAAGTCCTGTATGGGATTGGGCCTCCCTGACCTGTGGTCGGATCCAGCTAACGCCTCACTAAGGATCCCACGAAGAGCTTTGGTCAGTGCTTACCACGAGCAGAAATTAGCTATGGCCCTAGACTGCAAGAATGAGGGGTCATTAACATCTGTATTCGCGCAAAGCAAGGACTCATACCGCCTGGAGAGGGTTCTGGATGCTATGTCTCCTGTGCTGGCCAGGAAGCTATTTCTCCAATGGAGATATGGCACATTGCCTCTGCGATCTTACACCTGCTCCTGGTCAACACTGGCATCTACCAAGCTATGTCCGACATGTGTGGGAGCAGAGGAAAGCGATCTGCATGTGGTCTTGTTTTGTCCAACTTACAAGGCCGCCAGGAAATATTGGCTCCTACCACTTATTAGAAACCTTGGTTTTAGGGAGTACCTCCCGGTGTACAGAATTTTAAAAACTGATGTTTCAGGTCCAATTGTGTTTGCACTAGCCAAATTCCTTACCAATGTCTGGCATATTCGTACCCGTATTTCAAAGTTGCAGGCTCCTATCTAACTTTAAGTTTTTATTTTAATTGTATGGTCTTTTATCTGATGTGTTTCCTGTTTACTCTTCCTTCATGGTTTTACATGTTTATATGTGTGTTTTTTGTGTACATCTTTTATGGCCAAATTGGCCGAAATAAAGATTAATTGATTGATATAGTGTGTAAAAATAAATATGTTTGCTATAACTCTCTCCTGTCTGGTGATCACTCTTCATTTTAGAAAAACACACCAGAAGAAAAAAAAGCCATTTCTTGTTTTCACTGTAGAAGCATACAGATACTCTGTCTTTCTGTCTAATAGCATGTCTTCCCACCTCCCCTGGAGGGCCTATTTTACAGTCCAAGAGAGGGCTGGTTGCACCAGTAAGTGATTGCTGACAAAATTAGATAAAAAATAGAAGACCCATAAAAAAGGCGTGCTTTGATGGATGTAGCATCCATTTGTCCTATGCTTTTGTCTGCACTCTCTTCCAAGTACACAAATAAGAAGTGGCAAAGCCAATGCCATGCACTACAAATGTCAAACCTATCAAATTTGCCAATTTCTGTTTATTTCTGTTTCTTTATAGGATGAGTCTAGATGTGCCTTTACTGTGTTCTCTTTCAGGAGGAGCGATAAATGATACAATTCTATGTCCTTGGTCTGGGTAATAAACCTCCTAGGGGTCCCAGTGCCTACTGAGTGTATACAACTGTTGTCTTTAATGATCATTATTTTAGATACAGAATGGATCTTTTAGACAGTATGTGACATTTGCCAAAAAGTGGGAATGTCCAGTGTGCCACACTTGCAGTTCCCCTGGTCAATCTAGAGTCAGGGAAAGTACATTTTTGAATATGGATCTTCAGCTAGTGAAAAGTTTTGGATGATAACCTGTCTGCCTTTGTGCCATCAGTCAATATATACCAGACCATCTACTGAGTTTAGTTTTGATATTATGATGTACTTTGCCCCGTTTGGGAACCCCACAAAAGCCTTGTGGTCCAGAAACAAAATAAATGGCTCTCACGCACTCTGAGAAAATTCCCAGTGCATCAGGCCTATTCTATTTTTGTTTTTCTATAACAAATGCCCACTTTGCAAGTTTGTTTTTGAATGAAAAACTTTGCAAGCGAGCACTTCAGCATGTAGTCCACTCAAGAAAGCTTCATGGTTCTCAGTGATGGAAACTTCACTGAAGGTACAAAGTTCACTGCCTATGTGGCAGAGATCATTAAATATGGCAAGTGGGTTCCACCAGAGGAAAGGAGGACATCTCCTGCTGACTTGGTGTGACACTGAGCCACCCGCCAGTCTCTAAATATTTCTCAACATTACTGAGATGCAATCTGGACTGAACTGAAGTCTCATCCTGAAACCTAACTGGTTCTTTCTACTGCCAGTGGCTACTATGTTGCTGTGAAAAAGAATGCGTGCATTGTAGGAAAGTACCATCTTGCCTGGCATGTTACCCCCATATTTCACTGTATATATGTTGTTTTAGTGTATGTGTCACTGGGACCCTGCCAGCCAGGGCCCCAGTGCTCATAAGTGTGCCCTGTATGTGTTCCCTGTGTGATGACTAACTGTCTCACTGAGGCTCTGCTAACCAGAACCTCAGTGGTTATGCTCACTCTGCTTTCTAAATTGTCACTAACAGGCTAGTGACCAATTTCACCAATTCACATTGGCATACTGGAACACCCTTATAATTCCCTAGTATATGGTACTGAGGTACCCAGTGCATTGGGGTTCCAGGAGATCCCTATGGGCTGCAGCATTTCTTTTGCCACCCATAGGGAGCTCTGACAATTCTTACACAGGCCTGCCACTGCAGCCTGAGTGAAATAATGCCCACATTATTTCACAGCCATTTTACACTGCACTTAAGTAACTTATAAGTCACCTATATGTCTAACTTCACCTGGTGAAGGTTGGGTGCCAAGTTACTTAGTGTGTGGGCACCTTGGCACTAGCCAAGGTGCCCCCACATCGTTCAGGGCAAATTCCCCGGACTTTGTGAGTGCGGGGACACCATTACACACGTGCACTATACATAGGTCACTACGATGTATAGCGTCACAAGGGTAACTCCGAACATGGCCATGTAACATGTCTAAGATCATGGAATTGTCACCCCAATGCCATCCTGGCATTGGGGAGACAATTCCATGATCCCCCGGGTCTCTAGCACAGACCCGGGTACTGCCAAACTACCTTTCCCGGAGTTTCACTGCAGCTGCTGCCAACCCCTCAGATAGGTTTCTGCCCTCCTGGGGTCCAGCCAGGCTTGGCCCAGGAAGGCAGAACAAAGGACTTCCTCAGAGAGAGGGTGTTACACCCTCTCCCTTTGGAAAAAGGTGTCAGGGCTGGAGAGGAGTAGCCTCCCCCAGCCTCTGGAAATGCTTTGATGGGCACAGATGGTGCCCATCTCTGCATAAGCCAGTCTATACCGGTTCAGGTATCCCCCAGCCCTGCTCTGGCGCGAAACTGGACAAAGGAAAGGGGAGTGACCACTCCCCTGACCTGCACCTCCCAGGGGAGGTGCCCAGAGCTCCTCCAGTGTGCTCCAGACCTCTGCCATCTTGGAAACAGAGGTGCTGCTGGCACACTGGACTGCTCTGAGTGGCCAGTGCCAGCAGGTGACGTCAGAGACTCCTCCTGATAGGCTCTTACCTGTGTTGCTAACCCATCCTCCTTCCTAAGTAGCCAAACCTCCTTTTCTGGCTATTTAGGGTCTCTGCTTTGGGGAATTCTTTAGATAACGAATGCAAGAGCTCATCAGAGTTCCTCTGCATCTCTCTCTTCACCTTCTACCAAAGGATCGACCGCTGACTGCTCAGGACGCCTGCAAAACCGCAACAAAGTAGCAAAGACGACTACTGCAACCTTGTATCGCTGATCCTGCCACCTTCTCAACTGTTTTCCTGGTGGTGCATGCTGTGGGGGTAGCCTGCCTCCTCTCTGCAATAGGAGCTCTGAAGAAATCTCCCGTGGGTCGACGGAATCTTCCCCCTGCAACCGTAGGCAACAAAAGACTGCATCACCGGTCCTCTGGGTCCCCTCTCAGCATGACGAGCGTGGTCCCTGGAACTCAGCAACTCTGTCCAAGTGACTCCCACAGTCCAGTGACTCTTCAGTCCAAGTTTGGTGGAGGTAAGTCCTTGCCTCCCAATGCTAGACTGCATTGCTGGATACCGCGTGATTTGCAGCTGCTCCGGCTCCTCTGCACTCTTCCAGGATTTCCTTTGTGCACAGCCAAGCCTGGGTCCCGACACTCTAACCTGCAGTGCACAACCTCCTGAGTTGTCCTCCGGCGTCGTGGGACTCCCTTTTGTGTCTTCGGGTGAGCTCCGGTTCACTCCTCTTCTAAGTGCCTGTTCTGGTACTTCTGCGGGTGCTGCCTGCTTCTGTGAGGGCTCCCTGACTTGCAGGGCACCCCCTCTGTCTCCTCATCCAAGTGGCGACATCCTGGTCCCTCCTGGGCCACAGCAGCATCCAAAAACCCTAACCATGACCCTTGCAGCTAGCAAGGTTTGTTTGCGGTCTTTCTGCGTGGGAACACCTCTGCAAGCTTCTTCACGACGCGGGACATCCATCCTCCAAAGGGGAGGTTTCTAGCCCTCTTCGTTCTTGCAGAATCCACAGCTTCTACCATCCGGTGGCAGCTTCTTTGCACCCTCAGCTGGCATTTCCCGGGCATCTGCCCAATCTCGACTTTGTTGCGACTCTTGGACTTGGTCCCCTTGTTCCACAGGTACTCTCGTCCGGAAATCCACTTTGGTTGCATTGCTGGTGTTGGTCTTTCTTGCAGAAATCCCCTATCACGACTTCTGTGCTCTCTGGGGAATATAGGTGCACTTTACACCTACTTTTCAGGGTCTTGGGGTGGGCTATTTTTCTAACCCTCACTGTTTTTCTTACAGTCCCAGCGACCCTCTTCGAGCTCACATAGGTTTGGGGTCCATACGTTATTCGCATTCCACTTTTGGAGTATATGGTTTGTGTTGCCCCTATACCTATGTGCTCCTATTGCAATACATTGTAATTTTACACTACTTGCATTACTTCCTTTTGCTATTACTGCATATTTTTGGTATTGTGTACATATATTTTGTGTATATTTGGCATCCTCATACTGAGGGTACTCACTGAGATACTTTTGGCATATTGTCATAAAAATAAAGTACCTTTATTTTTAGTATATCTGTGTATTGTGTTTTCTTATGATATTGTGCATATGACTCCAGTGGTATAGTAGGAACTTTGCATGTCTCCTAGCTCAGCCTAAGCTGCTCTGCTATAGCTACCTTCTATCATCCTAAGCTGCTAGAAACACCTCTTCTACACTAATAAGGGATAACTGGACCTGGCACAGAGTGTAAGTACCCCTTGGTACCCACTACAAGCCAGGCCAGCCTCCTACATGCATGAACTAAAGCAAAGAAAATCTCATATAAGGATGTATGAGGCTAAGAAATTTCACATCACTTTACCAGAGAAATGGACAAAAGGTCTCAATGGATAATTGCAAAGAAAGGTCTTTCTAACATAGTACCTGTGCTGCTGCTGTTGAGCATTCACTTACTGTCACCACAATCAGATGTCTTGGTCCATCCACACAGGATTTACTTTGTAAAAAAACAACTCAATAAGTACAGAGACCTAAAGTTTTTCGTAGGAGGCCACTATGTCTGCTGCCGGGGCCAAGGGTTGCATGTGCATTGATTCCACCAATTTCTCTTTCTTCTCCCATTGTACACTTTCTCTCTTCATGTGCTGCTTCTTTGTCATCTCTGCTTCGCACTATCCCCACTTTGTCACTGCTCATTCTTTTATGCATCTCTCTCTCTTGCTCTGTATCAAAGTCTGGTGATGAAAAATAATACTCAGTCCCCAAAAGTGAATGGCGGTACCCAGCACCTGCAATCACTAGCACAGTTAAAGGCTCTTCTGACCAAGCAAGCCCCAGAATTAAATAAGAAATGTCTTTGTGAGGCTCCAGAGGAACAATCTCTATCTCCCACCATTTCCAACAGCCTTTGGTTCATGGCAAGAGTGGACTGATTGGTTGTATGATTATTAAAGTGCACCTGTGCTGGTTGCTATCTTTAGACATTATAGCCATGTTCAAAAACTGTGCTGAGCAGGCATGATCAATTCCATGTGAATTCCAGGATATATAATATGGGACCATGAGGATCATGCCCTGGTCAGTCCTTCTGGATATCCTAAAAAGATAAACATACATGGCATCAATCAATTAGGACTCATTTACATACTCAGAGCCACACAGCACAAAATAATTGTGCATAGGGCTTTCGGAGGGTGTGAGAACTAGGGGCAACTTCACAGAGAGCCCTGGAACGGCATTCCACTGTCTTGCCAAACAGTAGTTTGTATTGCTGACGCAAATATGCTAATTAGAAAATTATTAATGATGTTTATGGGTTTTGATTAATGAAAAGCTCATAGAGAAATTAATTGTAGAGAAAATAAAGTGTACGTTTGAAATTGTGACCACGGGGAGTGGCAGCCATTTACACTAAGTTATGGTAAAACAACTAAAGATGTGTGAATTAATGAAAATATATAAGAATAATATAGTACTATGTCATATTGAAATGTATAACCTCTGTCTTATATTGATTTGTAGAGTTAACTTAGCCGTGACTAAGGCCTATCTTTTTTCCAGGCCTCACAAGAAGGCCTGTCCTTGAGCCTCCCAATGTTAAAGTTGCTTAACTAAAATGTTCTGCAATGTACCAGCGGACAGGAGATGATGAAGACAATTTGATACAATTATGTGTAGAGTAGGCTAAATGTACTTTCCCAGGACTTGAACAATGGAAGCACTGACTGAAGAGGAACATGCAACATTTTCGATACCTGAAGAGCCAGATTATGAGGACATCATATAGTGGACCAATCCGCGTCTTGTGAAAGGACTAATATTAAAATTTATAGATTTCGTAAACTAATATTATAGGTTAAAGCAATATCTGCTGACTAACTGACCAATTGGGAATTAAGGGGGTGGATTGGGAGACCCTAATAAAAAGTCAGGACAAGGGGCTAAGATTTCAGAATTTAGGCAGATGTGGAAAAAATAGGAGTGAGACGTTGATGACATCAGGAGACACTGTTCGAGATTTTGTCATTGGGCTCATACTCTGAAGGCCTGATGCGTTGCTGATCCACTGATGACCTGAAGACGAAGACTGACTTTGTTGCTGATCCATTCTGTGGATAGGCAGCTATGAAAATGTGACTGACTAACTTGTGCCTTTTCTTCTAGGTACCAACTGTGCTGTTTTATAGATTTTCACTTAGAAAGATGTTTTTCCAAATTTATGTTTTCCTGAATTGTTTTGCATTAAGCCCCACATGCTAATGCTAATCTTGGTTAGGTAGGCTTCCTAGGGGTGATGTTGACAGTGATAATTGACTGACGAACTAATTGCTGAACTCTGCTATTGATATTGCAGAATCATTTACAGGCTTAAGTTAAAGAATTCGAGCATATGATTTCTTAAGTTTTGATTAGATCATGTTATTGATGTCCATTAATAATTTAATTCTGAGCTGATTGAATAAACTTTGTTCAAAAGCTGATATAGTATTGTAACCAATAGGGACATAAAATTGTTTAACTCTTTACCGAATTGTGGTTATTCATGAATAGATGGTTTTAGACATTGTCGATAATTATTAAGGTTTGGTTATGGTTCGTAATACTTGATACTAGTGGTCAGTAGATAATTAGGATATTCCATGCGATCCAAAAGGTTCATCGACCTATACACGTCCCCTTGTAAGTTTACTTACTAAGGACCAGGCGCGCTAACAGTTTTTGGTAGCAGAGGATGGTTAGTTTCCCTTCAAAACTAGTTATGTGGTGATTACTGGTTATGGTGGTAGTTTAAGTTAGAACTAGTTGTTCGTATTTTATGAGATTCAAATTTGTTTTTCTGAAATGGCAATTGTAGCAAAGATGATGTTCCCTTAAGCCCAGAAATGTCTTTCCCAGATCCTGGATCCCTCTAGTAAATATGGGCATGTTCTCGACGTTCTTCTGATAGCATGAAATTGGTAGGTTGCACTTGCAGAAGCTTCAGCAAATCGCAGGTGAATTGTGATGTATGCGAGGTAAAGTAGGGAGTTTGCGTACTCCAGTTGAGGTTAGTAGAAATGTGCGTACTCCGCAGTATGAGAGTAGGGAAGTCTTCGTACTTCATATGTGTGTGGTGCTTTGTGCTAAAAAATTGTCCACGTGGTTGTTGGTGATGTACGGACCCTGCGTGGTCTGAGACTCCGGAGTATATTGATAAGTGTAAGAAACACTTGGTTATATGTTGTAATCTGCCTGGTTTAGTAGGTTGATCAGGTGTGGTCAACAAGTCGGTGTGTGAGTTAAATAAGGAAGAGGAATTGCTCAACTGATATTTGGCGAGTCCTATGTGAGTGAAAGGGCCATTAGTGAAACTCCGTAAGGTCTCTTAAGCAATTGTGTGCCTTCCTGTAGTAAACCAGCTGATTTGTTTTGGTTATTGGTTTTTGGTTAGTGCTTGCAATATTTCACATTAGTTTTATGTGAGTTGAAGTCTAGGAGGACAAGCCACAAGTCAGCCGCAGTGAGTGAGTGTGATGTCAGAGTGTGCCGCGCTGGGATAGGTTGGTTAGTAAGAAGAGTCGCAAGCGGATTGGCAGCCGTCCACAAGAGGCAATCGATTGAGTTAGAGGGTGAAAGGAATCTTGGTAGTAAAAGTAATTTCATTATAGAATTGAAATAAATACAATAGAGAAAATGAAGATTTTCAAGGTGTTTAGAAGCGCCATGAAGGGTGATTCTTACATTAAGGCGACAGTGGGGGAGCCAACCCACTGGAAAATTCTCCGGCATATGTTGTAATGGATGAGCGAGGTGTCTTGCCATGCCTTTGGTTAAAACAGTGGTGCAAACTGACAGAGAAACAGGGAGCTTTAGCGTTTCCATAGCATGGAACGTTTTATTTGAGAATTTTGGATCAATTGCGAATGACATTATATGAGACAAAGCCAATACCAAGGCCAGCACAGTTTGAGGCATTAGCAGTTTGGGAGCTGGTAGCCAGACAGCAACAAGAGTTAACATTTCAGAGGAGAATAAAGAAGGTGGAAAAATCTTTGGCAGAAGCAAGGTGGGATTGGGAGAGGAAAAGGTGAAGAACAGAGACACTACAGGGAATTAAATTATTTCCTGCAATCGCAGAAGAAGATGAATCAGAAAAAGAAGATGCTGCTAAGGGTGATGAGAGTTCAGGGACAAAGAAAAAGAAAAAGACTTATGAAGAAGAAAAAGATTAAGATGTCGAAGATCTTATTACACATTTGTTTAGGGATCGACCTCCACCATATGCGACCCATGCAGGGGGTCCAAGTACTAGTTCTGTCCCAACTGCTCCAGCACAAGCATCAGGAACAGTGGGACCAGTGCAGACAGACAGTGGGCAGGTACAAGGGGTAGTGCAGAGTACTCCTAATGTAGGGATCACTTCTGTGGTCCAACCGCAGATGCACCCACGATCGATACAGAGAATTTATTCAGATGTATCAGTTCTTGAGGCGATCTCGAACTTAGTGGTGCCATCGGAGCAAGTGCTCCCGAGACTAATGCTAGTTCAGACTGAGCCGACTCCAATGTTATTGCCACCGGCACAGCCACACGGATTGCCGAAGTTTACACCGATAACAGGGACACAGTCAGATGTCACACCAGTGATGAATCAGGCTATGGGGGTAACTTTTCCACAAGGTGAGAGTGTCAGGACAGCTCCAGATGCAACATCGCTACTGATTACTGTTGGTCAAGCAGTAACTCTATTCTCACAAAATAAAGTGAGTGCAGGAGATCAGAGTGAAATGTCACAGAGACTCATGAGGAGGGGAGTGAGTAATCATGTGCAGATGGTGTCATCTATGGGTCAGACCTTTAATGGATCTAGACCATTAATGGATCTTAGTCCACTTGTAGCACTCCCAGATGCAGTAAATTATCCAAGTGAGAGTCAAAGTTTGAAACTTTTGACCCTGCAAACTCCAGGTGCAGCGATGCAACAGGTAGCAGTGCCCAATGTAAGTAACATCTTGTTACAGGGATTGACAGCTCAGCAATTGAGTGAATGGATGGACAGTTTAAATACACCTCCAAATACATCCAAAGATGAAGAGCAGATAAATTGTGTAACGTTAGCTATAGAAGTAACAGAGTTAGTTGAGGGAACAATGGGAATGAACAGGTTAGAATCACACACAGAAGAAGAGCTGAGGTACTTGTGTCCAAGGATTACAAGGGGAGTGAGTAAGATACATCAGAAATTGGCAAAGCTGGCAGAAAAACTTGATATCGAGATTGAGAAAACAAAGCATTTGAAACTGAGTTACAGGCTAGATTTTGAGGCAAAAGATTTTGAGCACATGAGGTCCCCAGGAATGAAGGCTCACTTAAAAGAATTGTTGCAGAGTGCTCAGATCTGGGGAGCATTAGAGAAGTGGGAAGGTAGATGGGCAAAGAAGAAGGATAAATGGAAACAAGACTCACAAGAAGGGTCTGAAAGTGTTCAGAAGGAAAAGGATCCGGTAAAAATGTTACCAATGGGAGAAATTCCAGGAGGGCAGTTTGTTCATGTCCCATGTCACAGGAGCGATGTACTGTCATTCACAAATGATTACCCGAAACTGAGAGAGAAACAGGTTGAGTGGTATCAGCAGACGGACAGATTTGTGAAACTCTCTAAATGTCTGTGGGAAGACTTGAATACATTGTTGGAAATTGTGGTTCCGGCTGATTTATGGGTCGAATGCAAAAGGGCAGTGGACAAGGACAAGTGAACCTGAAAGGGATAGAGTTACAGGTACACCCTCACCTGAGGTGATGAAACATTATTATAAAGTGATTGAATTCCAGAAGACGAGAATTTTGCCTACAAATATTGATTGACAGAGAATCGTCAGGACAGTGCAAGAAACTAAGGAGTCGATACACACCTATTATGAGAGATTGCTGAAAGCATTTAAAGAGTGCAGTGGTAAGGAAGCAATTGAGGCGAAAGACATGTTGCATTTTGTGTTCAAGTTCGTCGAAGGGTTGAGACCAGAAGTAGGACAAATGATTAAGAGTCATTTGTTTTGTTGGCAAGCGAAGACGATTGATGAGGTGTTGCAGTATGCAAAATACTGTAGTGATGAGATTGAACTGAAGCAGAAAAAGTTGAAGGAAAAAGCAATGGTGATGCAAATAAAGGCAGCTCAGACAGGAGTGCAAGAAGCTTTAGAACAACCGATGCCGCAGCAGCAGAGAACTATTATGTTCCATTTCAGATGAGAGGTAGAGGTCGTGGAATTGACATGACACGTGGTCCGGATTTGGGTACTGTGGTAGTTCAGAATGACATGCAGAAAATGAAAAAGATGTTACAGTGTCACTTGTGCGGAAACGTGGGACACTGGAAGCGGGAGTGTCCGTTGATGGTGCAGGATGGTGTTGTTCAGCAAAGTGGTGATGTCAGTACATTTAAAACTGTGAAAGTCCCAAAAATAAGAGGATTTAATCCAAATGTTCAGAACCGAGTGCAGAATTTTCAACCCATGCAGCAGGTGCAAGTGCCGTGTGCACAACTGACACAGTTACAGCCAATACAGCAGCAGGTCCCCATGGTACCTAGACAGCAAATGCAGGTACCTCAAGCCCTGATGGACCAGCAACAGATGATGCTTACTCAGCAGGTCACAGGTCAGAGACAAGACAGAAGTAACGACACAGTACACCCATTCCCATTTCATAGTGAGGATAAAATAAACGAAGAATGGATGAGTGACAGTTTGGATGAAGGACGGTGTATACTTGCAGCGTCCCTAGAAGTAATTCAGAGAGGACCCTTTGTGAAAGGAAAGGTAATGGGTTACAGGGTTTCATTTTTGGTGGGCACAGGAGCCATACACTCTACAGTGAGAAGTGCAGAAGTTCCAAATTTACCCCTTTCAGGCAGAACAGTTTGTGTTGTGGGAGTGGAGAACAGACAATTGACAAATCCAATCACAGATCCAGTGCAAGTTGAGATTGGTAACTTCCAGGGACTGCACATGTTTGTAGTCTGTGACTCAAGTCCAGTATCGCTACTGGGAAGGGACTTACTGTGTAAGACAAAATGCTCCATTAATTGTTCGAACACTGGGATAGAGGTACAAACTAATAGTGATGATGAAGAAGAACAGGTGTCTGAGACCATGATTAACAATGTTAATGAGGAATACCCATTGATCAAGTTTTTCCCAATTTTTACAGTGAAAGAATTGCATGCAGATCTACAAGGAACAGTGCAGGAAAATGTGTGGAACTTGACAGGAAAAGAAGTAGGTTTGATTAAAGGAGTAGAACCGATTAGGATCACTTTGAAGCCAAACGTAGTATTCCCGCAGCTACCACAATATAATATCGCACAGGATGTCCTAATTAAAGTGGCGCAGATAATTGGAGATTTTCTAAAACAAGGATTTTTGAAAGAGTTGTTGAGTAGTCTATGTAATTCACCGATAATGGGCTTAAAGAAGCTGTGTGGGAAAGTGCGCATTGTGCAGGACTTGTGAAAAGTGAACAACAAAGTGGTCAAGTGTTGTCCGGCAGTGCCAAATCCAGCAGTGATACTGTTTCAGATCACTTGCAATACAGAGTGGTTCACAGTGGTTGACTTGTCACAAGCTTTCTTTTCTGTGCCTCTTCATGAGGATAGTCAGTTTCTTTTTAGTTTCAAATTCCTAGACAGAGTCTACAGCTTTTGCTGGCTTCAACAAGGGTACACGGAGTCACCATCACTGCTTAATCAGATCCTGAAAAAGAATCTGGAGTCATTGGAGTTACCGTACCAATCGACTCTAGTGCAATACATTGATGATTTGCTGATTGCATCCAGGACAAGGGAAGAGTGTAAGTACGACTCGATTGCCCTGTTAAATCATTTGAGAAAAATCGGACATAAGGTGTCACCTTTGAAATTGCAGTATTGTCAGAAATTAGTAAAATACCTGGGACACCTGATTGAAAAAGAGTCAAGGAGAATCTCCAGGGACAGAATTACCATGATTTTGCAGAGAAATCCCCTGATTTCACAGAGAGATGTCAGAATGTTCCTGGGAATGGTAGGGTATTGTGACAGTGGATTTCAAATTTTGCTGAGATTGCTAAATCATTACAGCAATTGACACATAAGGAAGTCACAGACCCCATTACCCTAGACGAAGCTCAGATGAAAGCGTTCACTGAATTGAGAGAGAGTTTGTGCAGGGCTCCAGCGTTGGGAATGCCTGATTACACAAAGCCATTCACATTGTTTTGTCATGAATGTGATGCTTGTTCTTTGTCTATTTTGACACAGGTTCATGGAGGTGCTTATTGCCCAGTAGCCTATTTTACAGCTACCTTGGAACCAGTCGCAGCACCTTTACCAGGTTGTCTGCGTGCAGTAGCCGCAGTTGGTCAAAGTCTTTCTCAATGTGAGGGAGTAGTGATGGAATACCCTTTGACGGTAATGGTACCACACTCTGTTGAGATCTTACTGACAAGGACAAAAACGCAGTATTTGACTGGTGCAAGACTGACGAGGTATGAGACGAGCATATTGGGTGCTCCAAATATAACATTGAAAAGATGTACAGTGTTGAATCCAGCAACATTGCTTCCCAGTGATACTGTTGAAATTGACAAGGAAGAAAACATCGAACATGATTGTCTTAAGGTAACTGAACTGTGTACAAAACTGTGCCTGATATTAGAGACACCTGATTGGAAGAAAATGACCAAATTGTCTTTGTTGATTGTTCATGTCTCAGAGATGGTACAGGGTCACTGAGAGCAGGATATGCGGTATGCACAATCACAGGCACATTGGAAGATTCCTGGCTCCGAGGTGTATATTCTGCACAAGTGGCGGAATTGGTAGATCTTACTAGGGCATGCCATGTTTCTGCGAGACTGAGAGTCACAATCTATACAGACAGACAATATGGATTTCGAATTGTTCATGATTTTGGTCAATTGTGGTTGCAAAGAGGTTTCCTGACCTCTACTGGTACACCAGTGAGAAATGGCGACAAGATAAAAGAGTTGTTGTACGTAATACAGTTACCTGAAGAAATTGCCCTGGTAAAATAAAGTGCACATCAGAAGGCACAGGATTTGATTTCATTTCATTGGGAAATGGATATTCAGATCAAGTCGCAAGGTTTTGCGTATTGAACTGTATATCGTTTAAAGACAAGTGGGAATTGATACCTGAAGAAGACAATACCTGCACAAGTTTTGCATTAAAAGTAATTGATATTTTGGAAGAACATTGCAAGATAATACAGACAAAGAAGAAAAACGACTTTGGGTTAAATTAAAATGTGTCCTAAAACCTGATGAAATTTGGATTTCTGAGGAGGGTCAGATGGTTTATTGTCTCAGATGGCAAGGTACTACCATGGCCAGGCACATATTGGAAAGGATGCCATGGTCAGACTATTCAAGATTGATTGGTTTAATCCTAAATTCAGGCAAGCAGCAGAGGCAGTATGTCATCGATGCATAGTTTGCCAGCAACTGACCGTGGGAAAAGGGACAGTGGTGAATCTGAGCCACATTGGAAGAGCAGGAGGTCCATTCAGCAGAATGCTATTGGATTTTATTGAGATGCCCACGTGTGGAGGTTTGAAGTACGTGTCAGTGATTGTGTGTGTCTTTAGTCACTGGATTGAAGCATACCCCAAAAGAAGAAATGACAGCCTCACAGTAGCAAAGCTGTTGCTTAGGGAG
The DNA here is from genome assembly GCF_031143425.1 of Pleurodeles waltl. Taxonomy (NCBI): domain Eukaryota; kingdom Metazoa; phylum Chordata; class Amphibia; order Caudata; family Salamandridae; genus Pleurodeles; species Pleurodeles waltl. Next base: position 1,138,084,747 of record NC_090440.1, read on the forward strand.
TTAATACCACGTTTCGGATTTCCGATCTCTTTAGAATCAGATAGAGGAACTCACTTCAATAATGAAGTGATTAAACTCTTATGTGCAGCACTAAACATTGAGCAGAAGTTACATTGTAGTTATCGCCCTGAAGCATCAGGACTAGTGGAACAGATGAATGGTACCTTGAAATCAAGAATTGCCAAGATGTGTGCCGCTACAAATCTGAAATGGCCAGACGCATTACCTTTGGTGTTGATGTTAATGAGAAACACACCTGACAGGAAGACAGGGCTGTCGACCCCTCGAAATACTCATGTGTAGAGCAATGAGATTGCCAGCTGATCCAGCCAATGCACTTGTCTATATTACAGATGATATGGTGTTGGACTACTGCAAGGGTCTGGCTGATGTGGTTCGCTCTTGCTCTCAGCAGGTGCAGGCCACCACCCTGACACCCATCCATGACCCAGATCACACTCTCAGAGCCGGAGACTGGGTCATCATCAAAAAGCACGTCCGCAAGACCTGTTTGGAACCGCGTTGGAAGGGTTCCTACCAGGTAGTGCTAACGTCTATGACAGCTGTGAAGTGTGCAGGACTCCCGAACTGGATACATGCAAGTCATATAAAGAGAGTGGTGTGTCCACCAGAGAATGAATAAGTGTTGTTGAGAGCACCAACAACAACGAAACATGTTGCCACACTTGAACCAGAACAGGAGCCAACTGAACCTGAAATTGAAACTGAGCTTGTGGAAGATGGGTCTATCACCTCTGTAAGAGATGAAAGTGAAGAGTTACGCGCAAGAATCTATCTCAGCGGACATAGCAGGAGAGCCTAACGCAGCAGAGGTTCTCCCAGAAGTAGACGGTGCTGAAAAGCAGACAGAGCAAGGGCCAGACCAAGAGGGTGAAATAGTTGAGACAGATCAAAGTCAAGGTGATTCGACTCCTCCTGAGCCCGATGCAGGTCCATCAAGAGAAAACACCATAGAGAAAGAAAAGGAGAAGAATCCAATCTTGAGAAGAATATTGACGGAAGGGACAAGGAAAGGAGATAATTGGCCTGAATCACAGATTTGGAAGAAAAAGGAATTGGTTATAAACGAAACAATAGAAGAAGAAGTGGATTCTATGAGAGAGCAAGAACTGAGTGAAGGAGAATCTGGTGGTGAACAAAGGTTGAAATGAAAGAGAATAGCAAGTCGAAGATACTCAGATCCTGAGTGGGCATATGCAGCTACCAATGAATGGTAACACGAGTTTATGTCTTTTCGTTTTGGTAGAGAAGTTCTGAGTCAGTATTTTGATGTAACCTGAAGGTGATTGAAGAACTGAATTGTTGAGCTGATCTGAAAAACTTAAGAAGAGACACTTGAAATAAAACTGAAAGAGACTTTGATAACCTGATATGACAATTCAAAACCCGGATGTGACAAGCTGCTAATCAGTTTTGACAAAGGAAAAAGGGGTTCCTGGATGTGAAACTGAATTGTGAAAAGAGAATTGTTCTTCATTTTATTTTTTTATTGCACTTATCCAAGAGTTACTTCTGCTTTCTGATTCTTTACAGATCATGGCTGAGCTAAATAACCAAGTTGGAACTATTAGGTATTGTAGATATCTGAGTGTCGGAGTGTCAGTTATGTGTGGAATAATGTTTATAATAATGATTGTGGGAATGTCTATTCATGATATGAAAAAGGATACTATTGCTTCTGTTCTTGAAACTACTACACTAACAGCTATAGAGAGGTTTAAGCTAGATGAGAAATACTTGCATGTATATACTAATGCTCAAGGAGAGCTTTCTTCTAATGTTTTCTACGCTTGTTGAGTGAGTATGTTGAGACGATGGATGCAAGGAATTGTCTTGTGTGTACACAAATTCCTTCATCATTAAAGGAAGGAGTTACATACCATAGTCTCCCTCTAACTTATGGCATAAGCTGCAGTTTGCTACTAAGAAGGTTCTATAACCAAGAGTATATACAATACTTTTATTTGAACTATAACTTAGGCCCTCATTACGACCTTGGCAGGCGGCTGAAGCCGCACGCCAAGATCGGACCACCGGGCAGCCGCCAATTCAGCCGCACCCCGCTGCGGCCATTTGGAGATCCCCGCTGGGCCGGCAGGCGGAAACCTAGTTTCCGCCAGCGGGGATCTCGGCCGCAACACAGGAGCCGGCGGTGTTGCGGCTGTGCGACGGGTGCAGTTGCACCCGTCGCGCTTTTCACTGTCTGCATAGCATAGCAGACAGTGAAAAGCTGCATGGGGCCCTGTCATTTGGGGCCCCTGCACTGCCCATGCCACTGCCAGGGGACCGTGACTCCCCGTACCACCAGCCTTTTCCTGGCAGTTCAAACCATCAGGAAAAGGCTGGCGGGCGGGGGACTCGTAATCCCCTGGGCAGCGCTGCTAGCAGCGCTGGCCTGGCAGGTTACAACCGCACGGGCCATTGTGGCGGGAAACCGCCGGCACCGGCGGTGCGACTGCGGCGCTTCCGCCACAGTCGTAATGACCTGGGCAGCACCGCTAGCCTGTTGGCGGTGCTTCCGTCATAACAGCCCTGGCGGTCTTGGACCACCAGATTTGTAATGACCCCCTTAGTGTTTTCATTTGTTCCTATTATTAGATATCTGAGTAAAATAGCTAAAGAGCATGATATAGTACTAGTTAGAGATTTCTTTGAGCCGACATTAACTTTTGGATCCGCATGCGCGCACAAGAACAATCTAACATGCTTGCTTACACCTTTATAAAAGAGCTTTATAGGGCATACTGATGATAGACAGTAGAAAGGCTTTGAAGGAGAAATTAGAGAAAGGATTGGAGAAAAGAACTTATACAAATGATTATGTTTACACTGCTATTAAAACCCAAGGGAAATTGGCTCTGGATGCATTACATGTAGGGAAGCTTTGTATATATAGGCCAAAATCATGCACTGACACTTTATTTGTGGGAACGAGTGAATGTAGGCATGTGTTTTTGTTTCAGAGTAAATGGACTTTCATCCTGAATGGTCAGGACCCTGCGATTCCTGGGATCTATTATATTTGTGGACTTAATGCTTGTTACTGTCTTCCTAGAGGATGGTATGGGACGTGCTATTTGGGGATAGTTTTCCCTAAAATATATCAGATAGATGACTTAAAGACGTTTCTGAAAATGACTGAATTACATCATAAGCGACAGAGGAGGGAAACCTCTTCTGCAATTGTGGGAGATATTTTTGGTGCAGTAATTCCTTCTGAGGGGGTTATTTTGAATGCAATCAAGAAATGGAAGTTGTCTACTATTGTGTATAACATGCTGACGAATTTTACAGGGGCAATACTCCTGTTAGATACTGAACTAGCTGCGGATAGAGTTATGATACTTCAAAATAGGCTTGCTTCAGACATACTTTTAGCAAAAGATGACGGAGTCTGTAGGATGATTAATGCTAGACATTGTTGTTCATTCATACCTAATAATGATAACGAGATAAGGGACTTTCTCACTAACTTAACTAATTCAAGTAAGGACTTAAAGGAATTGAAGGAACCAGGGGTTTGGGAGACTGTTGGAAAAGGATTTGCTTCGGTGGGCAACTGGTTTAGTCAAATTTGGAATGAGGCATTATTAAAAATTGTACCGGGAATATTAATTGTGATTCCTTGTATATTAGGATTATGGAGTATATGCAAATTATGGCAAAATTTTAAATTGAGGAGATCTAAAAATAATCGGAGGAAGGAAGAACAAAACAGGGGAAGAATCTATAGGGGAAATTTCAGAAGAAGGCAAAATACAACTGAGACAGAATTATGAAATGTTGACAAAGAAAGGTGTGATGACATATTTAGTCATCAGAGGAAGGAGTGCTGATGCAAATATGCTAATTAGAAAATTATTAATGATGTTTATGGGTTTTGATTAATGAAAAGCTCACAGAGAAATTAATTGTAGAGAAAATAAAGTGTACGTTTGAAATTGTGACCATGGGGAGTGGCAGCCATTTACACGAAGTTGTGCTAAAACAACTAAAGATGTGTGAATTAATGAAAATATATAAGAATAATGTAGTAATATGTCATATTGAAATGTATAACCTATGTCTTATATTGATTTGTAGAGTTAACTTAGCCGTGACTAAGGCTTATCTTTTTTCCAGGCCTCACGAGAAGGGCTGAATCACTAACGCGCTGTAGAGAAGCTGATGCATGACCTGTCCTTGAGCCACCCGATGTTAAAGTTGCTTAGCTAGAATTTTCTGCAATGTACCAGCGGATAGGAGATGATTAAGACAATTTGATACAATTATGTGTAGAGTTGGCTAAATGTACTTCCCAGGACTTGAACAATGGAAGCACTGACATGCAACATTTTCAATACCTGAAGAGCCGGATGATGAGAACATCGTATAGTGGACCAATCCGCGTCTTGTGAAATAACTAATATTAAAATGTATAGATTTAGTAAACTAATATTGTAGGTTAAAGTCATATCTGCTGACTGACTGACTGACCAATTTGGAATTAGGGGGATGGACTGGGAGACCCTAATAAAAAGTCATGACAAGGGGCTAAGATTTCAGAATGTAGGCAGATGCGGGAGAAATATGAGTGAAATGTTGATGACGTCAGGAGACACTGTTTGAGATTCTGTCATTGGGCTCATACTCTGAGGGCCTGGTGTGTTGCTGATCCACTTATGACCTGAAGATGAAGACTGACTTTGTTGCTGATCCATTCTGTGGATAGGTAGCTATGAAAATGTGACTGACTAACTTGTGCCTTTTCTTCTAGGTACCAACTGCGCTGTTTTATAGATTTTCACTTAGAAAGATGTTTTTCCAAATTCATGTTTTCCTAAATTGTTTTGCATGAAGCCCCACATGCTAATGCTAATCTTGGTTAGGTAGGCTTCCTAGGGGTGACGTTGACAGTAACAATTGACTGACAAACTAATTGCTGAACTCTGCTATTGATGTTGCGTAATCATTTACAGGCTTATGTTAAAGCATTCAAGCACATGATTTCTTAAGTTTTGATTAGATCTTGTTATTGATGTCCATTAATAATTGAATTCTGAGCTGGTTGAATAAAGTTTGATCAAAAAGATGATTTAGTATTGTAATCAATAGGGAAATAAAATTGTTTAACTCTTTACCGAGTTGTGGTTATTCATGAATAGATGGTTTTAGACATTGTCGATAATTATCAATGGTTTGTTATGCTTATTATTGATACTAGTGGCCACTACATAATTAGGATATTCCATGCGATTCAAAAGGTTCATCGACCTATACGCGCCCCCTTGTAAGTTTACTTGCTGAGGACCAGGCGCGCTAACAGTATCTAAGCATAAACATTTCAGGTGAGCAACAGTCAGCTTTGCTGGAGTATCTGACAGATACTCTGCACGACAAGAGCCTACCCTGCCAGTCAAGACCACCTCTAGCTGCCACTGCAGACTGTTTGAAGTCCCTTTAACTCTTGAGGCTAGTGCTATATTCCACAAATTCACTTCAGCAATTTTAGGCTTCTTTGACAACTCTGTTAAGTTTGAAAACGATACATTTTCAACAAGCTTGCTAATATTAAGTTTTAGAATATAGAAATTCGACAATAATATATTTTTAGCAAACCAAATCTCCTGCAATATTTATTGAGAAAATTCTCAGCAAAAACGCACAGTTGTAGGACCATTACAAACTTTACAAAGTGCAAATGCTATGAATTTCCTATAACTCTGATGCCCGATATTTATTTCTACAGAGCACTATTTAAAATCCACCTTCTCAGGCTATTTTGCCCAATAATTAGCAGAAATTGATCTGCCACTATGGTCAATTTGATGTAATTAAGGGGTGAAATAGCTGGAGACACTGTTGGGTCAGGCAGTTATTTTGGAGCTTGATCCAGGATTTGGACAAGAGGTACAATGTGTAAATGTAAGACATATAGGTGTGAGCCTGCACTGTAAGTTTGATTAATATATGTGTATAACTACATTTATAATAATATCCATTTATATAGCACACAATACAAAGTGAATTGTTTGTCAATAAATAATAAGTGTTTAGTAATACCAAAATTAACCCATTGCATCAACCATTGAGTTACATAAGATTGATTTAAAACATTCAAAGATTCATACTTCTGCCTTCGAGTTTACATGGGGTGAACACATTGCTCCTTTAGCTATTTACCAGGATTTCAATTTGCAACCTCCAGGTATATGTAACAAGATAATTAAACCACTAGGCTATCTTATATGAAATAGAAATCTGTAACCAAGACATTAACCACTCTAAAACTAGGTGGAGTTGCGGAAACAGAAGGTATCTAAGGGGACCAGTATCGCAGGATCTGGTCCTGAAGGATAAGGACTGGGTGGGGGGTGGGGGTACAGAAGAAGCCCACCTAGAAGGACCAGGAACAGGGCTCAGACCTAGAGGAGAGCCAGTTCAGAATTAGAGCTAAGTGGGGGGAGGGGTCAGAACCAGAAAAAGGAAGACCATGAGACTGAGTAGTAGGACCTGAGCGAGGAGAAGGGTATAGCGGTGGAAAAAGAGGACTTGGACCATGAGGAGAACAGGAACACCATTGTTGTAATGGATATATGATGAAATTTGTTTTTCACCCTGGCTCATCCTTGTCACCATGGCGCTCAACAGAATACTGGAAGCCCTAGGGTTGTGGTGACAGTTAGTCCTGAGCATGCGAGGAAGCTTCACGAATGTGACTGACACATAACATAGTACATTGAGCAACTCAGAATATTTGGCAGTATATTACTACAATGGGTCGAAGAGCACCGGCTAAGTGGCATCACAGGCACAGTGAAGTTGAAACCAGTGTTTCTAGCTGCAGCATTGCTTTTTTTTTTAAAGAAACACCAGGACGCACATTGGGTGGCTGTTAAAAGGAACGGCCAATGTTAAAACTGAAAGTACAGCTGAGAAGGTATCAGAAATCGGCAGTGTTTCAGGAAGTACAGCCGTGTGTGTATGGGCATCAGCAATTTGTTTTGTGATTGTGTTCTTGCTGTTATGACCCCATGCTATGAAGGCAGTACTTCACAACTCATCCTGTGAGCTCAGCGGATACATGTAAGGTATTTATGCGGCTGGCTTACTAGTGTGTAGTGAAAGCAGGTAGCATTTTAACTGCCATCCCAGTTTGGATTTGGGGGTGGATGCGGCCCAACCAGCTGAGCTGAGGCAGCTCATCTTTATAATCACACAAGTGCATGCCTTCAGAGCATGTGCATTTGATTCAGTGCATACCGGTTGTAATAAGCGCATTTTTATTCAGCGCCTACCTCTGAGTGTATGAGGGGGAGTACAGTGTTATTGCAGCAGTGGCAGCCATGAAATAAAAAAATACATTTACCTCAGACTTTGCGAGAGGCCTGCAATGGGCATCTACAGCAGCATCTACTGTACTGTGTCTCAGTTGGCAGGCTCCGCCCATAAGGTGGAGTTCAGGACATAAACACAAATGATGAACAGCTGTATTTTAGGCAAAAAAGAAAGAAGGTAAAAGAGGACTACATAAGTGCAGTAACTCAGGAGTTTTGAATGCTAGATTACTCTGCAAGTGTTGAGTTTTAGAAAAAGGATTTATACGTGCATTTTGAGATATATCCAGTTGTACATATATACTTGTGCAATTATTTTTTACATGTATAAAGTTGCTTGAGTATTACAGCACAGGACCACATTTACATGGCAGCTAATCAAACTGTAGCACCTCTTTCAATGCAATGTTTCTACCACTGGCAGGGGCACCTGCAATAGAATGGGAAGAGTGGATTGGAAACTTTGAAAAGTATCTGGAAGTCATAAATGGACTTAGGTATCCACCCTCTTGGAAGAAAGCATTGTCATTAAATGCTTTGGGAAACGAGGGACAACAAGTCTTTAAATGTGTGCTGGAATTGATGGGTGCAGATGGGAAAGCTATCGAAAATCCATATGTGGAAGTAAAGAGGAGACTGGAAAACTGTTATGAGAAACAGATCAGCATACTTATGCAGCTACATAAATTGTACATTCAGTCACAGAAAGTGCACGAGTCAGTGGATCGATTGGTAACAAGAATGAGAGAGCTAGCTATTAAATGTGATTTTGGCACAATGACTGATCCAATGATCAGAGTCCAATTGACTGTACAATGTTAAAATAAGAGAACGCTAGAGAGCCTCTGGGCAGCAAAAAACCCAACATTGCAGGAGGCAACTGCCATCTCAAAAATTGTTAAAGAATCTGATATGTGCATGAAAGAAATGCAACAGTTAGAAAATAAGCATGATGAAGGTGTTAACATGGTAAACAAGAAAGAAGGTCATACAACAGTCGAGCCCAAAGGAAAACAGTGTATAGAAGGGAAACATATTGTGATAAAAGATAAAAATCACAGTGGTTGTCAAACAGGGTTTAAAGAGTGCTACAGATGCGGGAGCCCGGTCATGCAGCAGAGTACAAAGGGTGTTTCTCTCAGAACAAAGATGGTCCGAAGTGTTGAAGAAAGGACATCTAGCAAGAGTGTGTAAGGATTTTTCTAAAAATAGACTGGCATGTGTATAGGAGGATGACAATACAAAAGATATAGGGGGTTATTCCAACTTTGGAGGAGGTGGTAATCCGTCCCAAAAGTGACGGTAAAGTGACGGATTTACCACCAGCCGTATTACAAGTCCATTATATCCTATGGAACTCGTAATACGTCTGGTGGTATATCCGTCACTTTACCGTCACTTTTGGGACGGATTAACACTCCTCCAAAGTTGGAATAACCCCCATAGTACTTTGCATCGAAGATAATGATGGAGGGACGATACATAGGCTGAGGGCAAAATTCACAGTAAAAGAAGTGCAAATAGAATTACTGGTTGATCCTGGATCAATGTATACCATCATCCCTAAAGATGTGTTAGAAGAAAAATGCCGTTACAAAGTTAAAACATAGTGATATACAACCTAAAGGGTATAGTGGTACGACCATACTCATAGAGGGGTCTGTCAAGCCACATTTTGAATTCAAGGGAAGAAAAGCAGTTGGGAAGATATATGTATCACAAGAAAGTCCATCTATTTTAGGCTGGATACAGCAATGTGATTTTCATGTGGTTTTAAACCCCAGGTCGGGTGAACAAGTATTGGTTGTAGAAAACAATGAGGGGGTTGAAGGTTATTTTGGAAAAATGCTCACATGCATTTAAGGGCAAGATTGGCATAATAAAGGGTTTTGTACATGAGATAAAATTAAAAGAGGATGCAAAACCTGTGAAACATGGGGTAATGAGAATTCCTATTGCAATTCAGAAGGATATAAAGGAAATGTTTAAAGACATGCAGAGAGAAGATATCATCGAACAGGTGGAAGTGTCAGGGTGGCTTTCCCTAACATTGGTTACAAAAACAAAGGGATTGAAAACTGAGAATCTGATGTGACTTGAGATCTTTGAATCAGTATATTGTGAAGGATAGTTTCCCTATGCCTAATATTTTGAAAACGATTATGAAGCTTAAGATTAACAATGCAAAACATTTCACTAGACTGAATTTGAAGTCAGCATACCACCAAATAAGGCTGCATCCCAAGTCCAAGAAATAAACAGCAATTATTACTATGGGTGGAGTGTTCCAATTTAAGAACCTACCGTTTGGACTGGCATCAGCTGCAAGCGTCTTTCAGAGTATGTGGAACAAATTATTTGATTATGTGCCTGATGTTCGGTTCTTTCAAGATGACATTTTAATTACTGGAGCATCGAGAGAAGATCATAATAGAACTGTAATTAAAGTTCTGAAGGTACTCAGTGAATCTAGATTAATGTTACCTAAAAGAAAATATTTTTTTCATTTATGGGCTTATTATATTATAATGCAACATTTGTGGATAATTTTGCTGAGAGAATGGAGGCTTTGAGAGAGTTGTAGAGAAAGGGGAAAGAGTTTGAGTGGAAAGAGAGACAGGGAAGTGCATTTGTAAAACATTAGAGTGAAATGGCAAAGTTAGGAATGTTAACTCCATATGCGCCAAAACACAAAAGCATTTTGACCATTGATGCGAGTGCACATGGCATTGAAACAATTTTGTCTCAAGTGAAGGATGGAGAGGAGAAACTTGTGACTTTTGCTTCAAGGTCCTTTATCAAAACACAACAAAACTATGCAGGAATTGAAAGAGAGGCTTTGGCAACAGCATGGGGGGGGTTGAATATTTTTGCACATATTTGTGGGGAGTGCATTTCATGTTGTGGACTGATCATAAACTTCTGATAACGGTACTGAGACCAGGGTGTACTGACAAAGTATCAATTTGCTTCTAGGTTGCAGGAATACAGGTATGAAGTGAAGTATGTAGCAGGATGGAAAAATGTGCAGGCAGATTGTTTCTCCAGACTGCTATTGAATGTTGAAGATGCTGAAGAAAAAGAAAGAGAAAAAGTTGGTATGGTAGCAGATGTAGTGGATGCGTTTGAAGGGGAGTTTGAGTCAATTTCTCAGGAGGAATGGCAGGCAACAGCACAAAAGGATGAGACATTCAAGTATTTGGTGGAGTGCATTTGTGAGGGCTGGAAGCGAGAAGGGGATGTCAGACCTTAACTATGGAATTTTGTTAAGATACAGGAGAAACTCAGCAGAGTGGTGCATGATACCTTAGTATTGAGAGGTGAGAAGAATGTGCCTCCAGAAGGATTGAGGAAGCACATGTTAGCACATGAAGGACATTTGGGACAATCTTTTACAAACAAATGTTAAAGGAGAAGTTTAGGTGGCCTGGAATAGATGGAGAGGTGAAAGGTGGGGTAGAAATGTTGTGCAGAGAAACTGAGAAATGATTGAAGGTAGGAGAGGAGGGAATGGGTTTATTGAGTAATGTTGGAGCTGCGTGGATGAAGGTATGTCTGGACAGCAGAGGCTCCATGGACTATTTAGTTGCGAGTAGAAGATTTGCTATGGCCATGGAGGGTGCATTTTTAAGGTGGCTGAATTCATGAGGAATGTGAAGATAGAAAGTGTTAAAATGTAAGAACAAATTTGTATGAGAGAAGGTTGTCAGGAATATTTATAAGACAATTGTACGCAACTTACGTCCAATGCTATGCAGAATGTCTTGAAAAAACATAGGGGATCATTCTAACCCTGGCGGTCCGAGACCGCCAGGGCTAAAATGACGGAAGCACCGCCAACAGGCTGGCGGTGCTTCCCTGCCCATTCTGACCGCGGCGGTAAAGCCGGCTGACCCCCTTACCGCCAGCCTGTTTCTGGCGGTTTACACCGCCAGGAAGAGGCTGGCGGTAACGGGCGTCTAGGGGCCCCTGGGGGCCCCTGCACTGCCCATGCCACTGGCATGGGCAGTGCAGGGGCCCCCTAACAGGGCCCCAGCCTGTTTTTCACTGTCTGCCTAGCAGACAGTGAAAAGCGCGACGGGTGCAACTGCACCCGTCGCACACCTGCAACACCGCCGGCTCCATTCGGAGCCGGCTTCAGTGTTGCAGGCCGCCTTCCCGCTGGGCCGGCGGGCGCTAACAATGTTAGCGCCCGCCGGCCCAGCGGGAAGGTCGGAATGGCCCCAGCGGTCTTTTGACCGCGGGGTGGCCAAATGGCGGTTCCCGCCTGGCGGGCGGCGACTGCCGCCCGCCGGGGTCAGAATGACCCCCATAGTACAAAACATGTATGAACATTACTATATAATTGTAGGAGACTGGCCTGGTTTGTAGTGGGTACCTAAGGTACTTAAACCTTATACCAGGTCCATTTACCTTTATTAGTGAAATGTAGGCAGTGTTCTAGCAGCTTAGGCTGTCTAGAGGTAGCTGTAGCAGAGCAGCTTAAGCTGAACTAGGAGACATGCAAAGCTCCTGCAATATCACTATAGTTACACAATACTTATACACAATAAAAGACTATACTCAGTGTTACCAAAAATAAAGGTACTTTATTTTAGTGACACAAGGCCAAAAATATCTTAGAGGCAATACTCCTACTGGAGGTAAGAGTTATACACAATATATACACTAGTAACCAAAATCAGGTAAGTAAACAGTTATGTAATAGTGCAAACAGTAGAAAATACAATAGATTGCAATGGGCTTATTCGCAACACAAACCCTATACTAAAATAGTGGAATGTGAATGTCGAATTCCCCCCTAGGCAAGTTTAGTGTGTAGAGGAGCACTGGGAGTGTAAGAGAACACCAAAGGTAATTAAAATACCCCACCCAGAGCCCAGGAAAGCAGGGGTAAAGTACAGCAAGTTTCCTCAGGGCACACTACAAGTTGAGATAAAGAATTTTGCAAGAACCAAGCAAGACTGCAAGCAAAGAACGATGGATTCCTGGACCTAAAGACCTGTGGAGAGAGGAGACCAAGTCCAGAAGTCAAAGAAGAGTCCAGGAAGGACAGGATCCCCTGCCAACCTAGAAGAAGGTGCAAAAGTAGATTCTCTGGTCAGAAGAATAGTACAAAAGAGCACCAAAGAAGATGGGTGTGGGTTTGTGCTTGGTGCAGGAGATGTCCCACGTCGAGTTGTTGGATGCAGGCTGTTTGTGTTGCTGTATTCCGCCAACAAGCCTAGGTTCAAGCAACTACAGGGTTTGCATCAAAAAGGAGCTACCTGGACCCAGGAGGGACCTGGAGGTCTCAACTCGGACTGAGGAGATAGAGGCAGCTCTCAGCACTTCAGAGAGCCCCCAGAAGACCAGGCAGCACCCACGGAAGTCCCAGAACACGGGGAGAAAGAAGATGGAAAGTGCGGTCATCACAGCACTACACTGGAAGGTCCCACATCACTGGAGAACAACTCAGGGAGCGGTGTGTCGCAGGATGGAGTGCTGGGGACCTAGGCTACACTGTAAATGAAGACATTTTGGAAGAAGTGCACAGAACCCCAGGGAGCTGCAGAAGACGTGGTACACAGGGGTGCTGTCGTAGCATAGAGAGGCAAGCTCTTACCTCCACCAAAGGTGGACAGCTGGACCTTTGGACAGTCTGGGCCACTTTGGTCCACCACCTGTGTTCCAGGGAGCACGCTCGTTGTCAGGAGAGGAGTCCCAGAGTACTGGTTGTCATCATAGAAGAGTGCCTGCAGAAGCAGGGAAATGACTCCGTCACTCCACGGGATATTCCTTCAGTTCTTCTGGTGCAGGGTGAAGACAGGCAGTCCTCAGAGCATGCACACCTTGAAAACTGTTGCAAATGCTGGCTGGAACTGAAGTTGCAGGTCACAGGAGTCATCCTGGATACTTTGTTGCAGTTACAACGGTTCCTAGAGCACTCTGCGGTTGGTCTGATGGTCAGAAGCTGAAGCAGAGGATGCAGAGGAATCCTGGAGGAATCTTGCAAACCGAATCTGAGGAAACACCCAGAGGAGAGACCCTAAATAGCTCCGAGAGGGGGGATTGGCTACCTACCCAGGTATGCACCTATCAGGAGGGGTCTCTGACATCAGCTTTTGGCACTGGCCACTCAGAGGTCTCCAGAGGGTCCCCAAACCTTGGAATCAAAGATGGCTATCTCCAGGGACTCTCTGGAGAAGCTCTGGACACCACCCCTGTGGTGGTGATTGACAGGGGAGTGATCACTCCCCTTTCCTTTGTCCAGTTTCGCACCAGAGCAGGTACTGGGGGTCCCTGAACCGGTGTAGACTGGATTATGCAAGGAGGGCACCGTTTGTGCCCTGCAAAGCATTTCCAGAGGCTCTGGGAGGATCCCCTTCCCGTGCCTGTAACACCTATTTCCACTGGGAGAGATTGTAACACCCCTCTCCTAAAGGAAATGCATTGTTCTGCCTTCCTGGGGTTGAACTGCTCAATCCCCAGGAGGGATGAAATCTGTCTGTGAGGTGGCAGCAGCTGGGGCTCCAGTGGAAACCTCAGAGAGCTGGTTTGGCAGTACTGAGGGTCCATGGGAGAGCCCCCAGGGTGCATGGGATTGGCCCCCCAATACCATATTTGGAAGTGTGAGAGGTTAATGCTTGGCATGTGGTCTTGAAGAATGGACGGAAGAGGAATAAAAGAAGAGTGGCTTTGTATTGCAAGAAGGTTGATAAAAGCAAGTGGAAGTGGAAAGGAAACAGTGAAAGAGAGCGGAGTTGTAGTGGATTCATGTCAATGAATGATGCAGGGATAAGAAGGGGAGGAGCAATTCATCAAGAATGTGTAAGAGGAATAGAAAATGAAATTAAAGTTAGAGGAGTTGATGAAGACGGAATGGAGACAAGCAAACGACGAAACAGACAGCAACAGATGCCAGTTAAAATTTCTGATTTTATAATCAATTGATGAAATGATTTTGGTTTGGAAGAAATGTTATGCCAATAAATATGATTAAGGAGATAGGATATATTTGTATTTATTCTTTTTTAAAGTTATCTCGTAAAGTTCAAAATGGTTATGTAGTGTAAACTACCACAGTATATTTTATTTAGAATTAGTAATGTTTCTTTAATATGTATTTCATTTCCTATTATGTAATCATTTCTGTGTGGTAAAGAAAGGGGATATGTTGTAATGGATATATGTTGTAATGGGCTTTTCACCCTGTCTAGCTCATCCTTGTTGCCATGGTACTCAACAGAATCCTGGCAGCCCTAGGGTTCTCGAGAGTCTTATGGTAACAGTTAATCCTGAGCAGGTGAGGGAGCTTCACGCGTGTGGCTGAGACATAATATAGTAAATTGATCAACTAAGAATATTTTGAAGTTTATTACTACAGCCATCATGCTGAGGAGGAGGGGGTGGTGCTGCAGTGCAAGAAATCCTAGCTATTACTTCAAACTAAATAGTGGATTTCACGCCTTAGGCCAATGGATCGACGCAACATCGGTTTGAGGGGATGTCATTAATGAATGTCATAGTAATAAAAAATAATCAAGGTATTTAATAATCTGAACACTAAACAATAACCACACTAGTTTATTAAGAAGGTTTATGAATTTATTTCCCTGTATTAACAATGCTGATGTCACAAGAATAACTCTCAAACATAAATGATAAGCATATAGAATCGATAATGGCTGATTAGAACGCCTTATATATCTGAGTTTAATCAAAGCAAGCAATCAAGTTATATCAAGTATTATAACACTGATTAACAACACCAATATTTGCAACAGCGATATATTATACATAAGGGCAAAAGATCAAAGAATGTCAATATAAATCACTAGCATGTAAAGATAAATTCCCTCACTATCCACAAATTAGCATTAACATGTTGGACTTCATGCCAAAATAATTTAGAAACACAAATTTAGAAAACCACACTAACTTGGGTTATTATAAAATAAATTATTGTCATCATGTAGCAATTAATCTGTAACTTCCAGCTGGTACCTGTAAAGCAAGAGACACATATAACAATACAATACAATACATTACCCATAGAACAACAACATGCAGTCTACTTCAGCAAGGGGACCCCATCAGGTAAGTTTCATAGGGTTTGGTCTACATCGACAGCTAGCCCCACATCGCTAATATGACTCGAACCTCCACTAAGAACTCCCTCAATACGCATGAATGAAGAAGGAAAAAGAATAATCTCTCCAGAACAGGTGACAGAATATTATAATAACTCTTGAAAAGTTTGTGATTGGTCAGTACATGGGGTATTATACAATTCAACCAATAAAACTACTATTAGATAACTAATAGTTTGCTGACAACATTATTAGCTAAACACAATTATAACAGTTTCTTCACCTCTTCCGTCTCGTTTTGTGGCTCCATTGTTCCATCTCATCGAACTTCTCATCTCAGGAAGAAACGTCTTACTTAGTATCATCTACTTCCATCCTCGAGGAAGAAACCACCCATTAGTGAGAATTTTAAACAATAGGACAGTCAAACTTGTGCAATGACTTAATAAATCTGACCTTGTAAGACATAACGCAGCAACCCACTAGGGGAGCTGTTTACACCTCTATAAGCTAATAATCACACTCTTTTAGGTAAGCATTGAACAACGAAAAATAACTGCAATTTTAACTGAAGTTTTGCTTAGACAGAGACCAAAATGAATTATGGTGACCATTAACAAAAGTCACCCGTTTTCACATGTTAGTTCATCAATGATTAGTACATTATTGATTACGAAGAGATCATTAAAAACTCCCACTCCTGCAGTGGTGAAGGATCATAGGTGGGGATGACCCAGAAGGAGAAGGACCAGGAGATTAGTGATGATTATTATGAGTAGAAAGGCCAGAAGAAGGATGAGGAAGTGGACTAAATACCCTATTCAGAACCAGAAGACTGAAATGTAGAACCAGGAGGAGGCCTAAAATAAAGAAAGGAAAAAAAGGTAGACCAGAAGGATAAGAACCTAGACCATGAGGAGGAGGACTAGGAGGTGTCTAAGCAAGATAAACTAAAGGAGGTGGAAAAACAGTAGGAAGAAGTGAAGGTATTCAGTGATTATTATGAGGTGATAAAGGTCCCAAAAGGGGAGAATGACCAGGTCTAGTTTAGCACCACGACTCAGAAGAGGACAAAGAAGAGGCGGTAAGGATGCTGTGTACTAGGAGCAGGAGAACCAGGGAGGAGTAGGAGGGCAGGACATAAAAGAGCAGGGTGACCGGGAAGATTAGGGCCTGAAGGACCAGGACCAGTGGAGGCAAATCCATCAGGATGAGAACCATGAGGACTGGGAGGACCAGGACTTGAAGGATTAAAACCACAATTAAAATTAGAATCAGAAATCAGAGGACCAGTTCAGGTGTAGGAAGAGGATCAAGAGGCTGAGCCATGTGATCATGATCAGGTGGAAGTGTGGCAATAAGAGAACGTCTAAAAGAAGGAGGAATATAATGTAGACCACAAGAAAAGGGAGGAACACCTGGGCTAGTAGGAGGAGAAGCAGGATGAGGAGGAGAATGACCAGAGCTCAGAGAAGGACCAAGAGCATGAGGATGACCAGAACAAAGAAAAGGTAGACTAGAACCCAGAAGAGGAACAAGAGGAAACCCAGGAGGGGGTGACCAGGAGTAGAAGGAGGAGGCACCGGATCAGATCGGACAGGCCTAGGAGGTGGGGTAGGACAAGGAGGATGAGTACAGAAGTTTAATATTCAGTGGGAGGAGAGGAAGAATCAGGAGAGGCAGAAGGACCAGGAAGAAAAGGACTGGGAGTAAAAGATCCAGAAGGGGAGGAAGACAAGGGCTTGGAGGAGAGCCAAGAAGAGGGGACCAAGAATGCTGAGAGGGAGGGACAGGAGGAAGTGGACTAGGAGGATAATTTGTAGGACATGGACCAGGGTTACTAGAATGACCAGGAGGTGTAGGAACAGGAGAATTAACAAGGACCAGGAGGACTATGAGGGTTAGGTTGTGAAAGGTCAGGAGAACAGGAAGATTTACCATAGAAGAACAAGGACCAGTGGTGCTGAGTTAATGCAGATGAGGACAAAGAGCAGGGCCAAAATGACCAGAACCTGCAGATCAAGAAGCAAGAGGTGCAAGATCAAGAGGACAAGTTTAGGTCCAAGAAGAGTAGCAGGACGTTGAGGATCTGGGTCATACTCTGGTAAACAGAGTATCTGATATTAATAGTTGCTTTTTGTTTACAACACCATACCACACTCCATCTGTTTTAAGCACTGCAAATAACAGATGCTTCTGTTATCCAATTTAATGGGATTGTATTTATCAGTATTAGAAGGATGAAAGACAGTACCTTTCTTTTGAGACTTCAAATTTATGACCTATAGCTCAACCCAGATCTCAGTACCAAGCCACATTGCTGGTTATGAGAAAATATTTTTAAATTATATCTCTCAGGTGAAGCACTCTAGTAAACCATCAACATAAGTGTGTGATAATGCAGTTTTAAATTAGAGTGTTTAAATACCACTAACACTAAGGCCCTTGTTACAATTTGTCAGGTAATAGTTGATATTGATCATACTTGATAAAATCTCACGCCACTAAGTCATAATTTGTTGGCTGTGATAAATACCGACCAATTACGAGTGGTTCCCACAATAATGGGAAATAACATGCAGATGTTGGCCCTTATCGCACGAAATACTAGTGTCCCATTATATCCAGACCATATTCCCCGACAAATATTAACAGGTTTGACCGACAGAAATGCATCCAGGGTTAGATATTTCACTAGACAAGTAACTTTTACTTACATTGTTGGGTGTCACTGCCCTGTCGATAAACCAGTAAGAAGTATGAACAAACAATTTAGCTAGGCAACCAGAAACCTAAAATGAAAATAAACAGCTGGTGATATTTCTTAACAAGAACTGGCCAACCTGGGCATGTGCTCTAAAACAGACACCAAAATCGTGATGTTTTCAGTAGAAAAGGTGTGTTTCTCCTAGGCTGCCTTTCAGGTCACTTCTAAAGTAATGTGGCACAGAAAGGTCAATGGTGCTGAAAAAATAAATTATGTTGACAGGGGTGTAGCTTTTTCAGCGCAGGGAGGGCTAGGGGTGTCACATATCCCTAAAAATGTGTTCTGTAGTAAATAACTGAGTCCAAGTCCTTAAAGTCGGTTATAATGAAGAGTCTGTCCAATGTCTCCTGGGATTTCTACATGCCCAAACTGACAAAAAAACACACACACACAATCTGTCTGTATTGTGAAGACTTTAAAGTTTTTGATTAGTTTGAAAAATGTTGTGTTTTAAGTACCCCTAACGAACTGTCCTCTGCCACTTAAGTCCTCATGTCTTGCTTCTCATGTAATGTTTTATATCCCTGCTTGATTGTTGGGAAATCTGAAGCTCACCCGCCCGCCAATCTTAGTGACCAAGCTATGCCTACGGATATTGATCAGCCTTGGTATAGGAGAAAATAACTATCGATTGAGGGAGAAAACCCCTGAATCAATTTATATTCCAAGGACTCGTGAAAACCAAGCAAGCACTTCAAGCTTTGAAAGCAGTCTTTCCCAAGTTAGAGTCACCATACACATCTGAACTCTTGCCTGAAATATAGAAATCTTTCTACAGTTCAAGTAGCAACCGAGTTCTCCTTAAGTCAACATTGCTAATGATCATCAACCAAAGACTTATAAAAAGCTAGAAAAAAAGATAAAGTTTTCCTCTTTCATATGAAAGAGACAAATGACGTGGAAAAAGTAAGATTTCTGAGGCTGATCGGCTGATATTATCTGTCACCCACCCTGTATGGTGTTTGAGAGACAAGGAACGGTAGTGTACAAGTCTTCTAGACAAAAACAAAACACAATAAAAAGTGGTTACCCCACAAGCCCCACAACAACAAGTGAGCCACAAAATGGAGGGTACGCGCAGAGAGAGACTCGCTCTAGTCTCTCCCCGGGCACATTCGGGAGAGTAGGAAGTGACGCCGGCAGGACAGGATAGACTGCAGGTAAGTGGGGGAGGGCCTAGGGGTGTGTGTTTAAAAGGGGTGTGGGGGGGATTTGCCTCTTTCCACGCCGACTATCGATCGAGACAGAATTTGGCATCGGGAAGGGGTCTTTAGTGAGGCAAGTGTCTTTTTCTACCAGCTCGAGACGTTGGGCCTTGCCGGATAGCTTTGCTGCGGCATTTCGCTGCTATTGTTTCAGTGCCATGGCAACAAGCCACGACGCTAAAGCGGTGAGGGCCGCGCTTCGTACCATTGGCGAAGCCGGCCGAGCCGACCTACTCAGGCCTGGCATTCTCTACCAGGCCTGGGTCGGCATGGTGCGGCCGACGCGTGCCAGATCGTGCCGGATAGCGGCAGTTGTAGCCACATGTTCTTCGCCTGAAAGGGGGAAGTGGGGGGCCCCAAAAGTGTAAAAAAGCTCCGGGGGGGCAGGCGCAAGGTGCTTCCAGCCCCCCCCAAGACCCTGTGGAGCAGGGTACTAAGCAGGCAGTTGAGGGGACGGTGGGGGAGACAGGTCCTGAGATTTCAGGGGAAGAGCCCCCTGGGGACCACCAAGACCTGCTACTTTTGGAAGGGCCTGAACTGGGCACAGTACACAGGGAATAATCTTTGCCTGGGCCCAGCACTGAGTGGGCCCCTTTAGATTTGTCTTGTCCCAGGGGAGGCACAGAACAGTTTATGGGCCCCGGGCCCCCATTAAACAAAAGAGGCAAGTGTGCGGCCAAAGTAAAAGGTGGGCCTGTCCAGGTCAAGACAGGGAACGGACAGGCTAAAAAGGCCAAAGCAAGGGCAGGGCTGGGGCCAGCAGGACCCGAGCTGGGGGGGGGGGGAAAGGACGGTTGGGACCTGGCTGAGGCTTGGTATTTGGAGACCAGGATAAAAGAACAATGCCGCATTGTAGCAGAGACTGAAGCAAGGTGGGCCCAGCTGTGCAGAGACAGGGATGAGGCAGGGGCACGAGACAGGCAGCTTAAGAGAACAGCTGAAGGTAATGTCGGGATGGGGCCCCCTCCTACTGGAATGAGGGTTGGCAGTTGGGTCTAGGTGCCACAGGTAGAGGACGGGAGGGGCCAGGTGGCTTGTGCGGCCGGAGGGTTGATCGGCGCAGAAAGTTCCAGTGGCGCACATGGGCACGTTGGGAAAGGACGGACAATGTCAGCATCTGAGGCTGCCAGAAAGAAGGTGACACCAACGGGGCGCAACACGGCCGCTGCACGTTGGTCCGAAGCACAAGAGGGTCTTTGGCGGCCTTCTCTACACCGCTGGATCGTGGGTTGCGCAGAGATGGTATGCGCCGTGAGGGCCCGGAGGAAGTCTCGGCGAATAATTCCCGAATGAAGGGTGGTGTTGCCAACAGGTGTGAGATGGATGACGAAGATGTTTTTGACCTCGGTTATGAGGAGCATGTGGATGAGTGGGAGGAAGGAGAGATTCGTAAGGCGGAGGTGAGCGTTGTCAAGGGGAGGGGTGAGGGCGCAAGTGCGGCACAACCCCTTCTTCTGCTTCTATTTTACAGGATCCTATGTCTGGTGATGGGCCACTGGAGGTGCAGCAGGGGCTGGCACGTGGTGGAGGGTCGAGGAAGGTTGCACAGCCTTTGGGGGCACAAGGCAAGGGGCAATGGTGGTTGGTTTGGGGGGACAGTGCTGGTTTCAGTGGTTCATGCATGCATAAATCCATAGGGGTGGACGATTTCTTGGTTTATGAGACAGCTAATGAAGGGGTAGTGCAGGGTGGTGACACGACAAAAGCCAAGGAGGCCAGCATAACAACAGGTAACGAAACAGGTATTCAGACATCGGGGGAGGTCACTGGGTCCTAAGACAAAGAAGGGGGGTGAACACAAGAAGCGGCTTCGATACATGGGTTTGGCCATGCTTTTGGGCTCACATGTATCGGAAAAAACAAAAGCTAGAATTTGGAAACACAACTATGTGGACGTTTTTAAGCTCCTACATAGGGACATACAGGCCAAAGAGGGATCCAAGGAAGAGGAGTGGGAGCTAGCGTGTAGGCTGAGAGTCCCAATCACGATGGATAATTGTATGTCAGCCTTTTTGATTTTTGCCAGCATATACCGCGAGAAGTTCCCAGATAGGGCCATAGTGCTTCTTGAGTATGTGGATATTATACGGAAGGCCCAGATGCATTTTGGAGGTTTTGCATGGCTGAGCTATGACGAAGAATTCAGGGCTAGGGTGAGCGTCAATCCAGATAAACCATGGGGTAACGTAGACCCTGAAATGTGGATGCAGTGGATGGCGTCAGCTCAATCCACGGCGTCTACACATACTGCAAGTGGCTGCCCGTAGTTTACAAGCCTTTTCAGGCCCGTCCCGCCCAGGGAGGGTGTATTGCTACATGCACTACGTGCAAGGTGAACAGTGGTGCAGGGTAAGGGCAATTAAATATACTATGGACCATTGGCCTCTGCTTCCATTTTACATTGGCTCACGACTCCATTTTGTTGAGTCTGGTTCTGTGCGTAAAGCACTGTTCTGTGTTTTTCCACAAGCTTTTGCAAACTGCAGGGTGGGGTGTTTTTCTCCTCAACTTCGCTCCATCTGCCTGGTACGAAGGGCACTATTTACATTCCGCAAGCTATCAGTTAGGTCAACAGGGGGATGCACCTGTACTCAAGAAGGAATGCAAGCTTCACCTTGGAGCCCTCTTCTGGGAACCTGGCCCGTTCCGAGGAGACGTCTCGAAGGGTGAACAAGGTACAATTGCACAATTTGTAAAGGAGGGGGCCTTTTTCTAGAAAGGACTCCTGGGCGTTAGTAAATACTATAAAGGTCAGGAGCCCTGATGGACTGGTTTAGGAACTCTCTTCTGGGTTGGACGCAACGCCAGGAGTCCCGAAGGAGACTACCTGTGCCAGTCGATTTGGGTTCCCCGGCTTTGTGTGCGGCGGAGGGATGCAGAATCTCTTTTCGGTGAAGCCTTTCAATGTATAAGCATTGAAGCATATTGTGTGTGTGTGTGTGTGTGTGTGTGTAATATGCACTTATTCTTGCAGTTTTTTTCGTGTTATTTTTCATTATATCACAGAGTGTTTATAGTCTCACAGTTATTCTCATGTTATTTTTTCATGATATGTTAGTTTGGTCAGTTTTGCTATATAAGAACTTGCCCCATAAATAAACTTGATTATTCTACTTACTAAGGTGTGCGAGAGTGATTGTTTCACATTGTGCCCTAAACTATCCTGAAGTGCATAGTTCTGTTATTCTGAAGAGTGAAGCAACACATTTTGGCGCAATCGATTGCAGGATTCGAAAAAAAGAAATGTTTAACAAGATCAAGGCGAGCTCAAAAGCAAGTTCTCATGTATCAAATCCAGACATAGAAATACTGGGGTAGGAAACTGCCCGGTATAAAATGTTAGCTCAGGAATGTTCACGTTGTGCTGGTTTGAGTGAAAATTGGTATGCGTGTATGTTGAATGCAGAACCTGAAAATGGCTTAACATGTTTACAAAAAGTGTTGGTGGACAAGGGAAAAGAGATTTGTACGTTAGGGAGGTGAGGCTGGATTTTGCTCTCTGTGTACAGAAAGTTGCAGAAAAATGTTTACTGTTACAGAAAGACCACGAGCAAATGGAGAAGGAGTTAGTAGAAGCCCGAAATTCCTCTACCATGTTAGGTTGTCAAAATAAATTGTTAAGTGATAAGCTTGAAATGTACCAGCTGGTTGCAGAGAGGATGGCAGTTAGCGTCGCTCAATATAAACACAAAAGACGAAGAGGGAAAGTCAATAAAAAGAAGGTACATTTAGCCATCTCTCAGGCAGGGTTAGCCTTTGACCCTGAATTTTCGGACGGAAACATCTGGGACACATCTGATTATTCAGATGAGTCCAGGGGTGATAATTGTCCAGATGTTAGTCAGGAAAAAACAGAGCACAGGAATGTTGTCCGTGCGCAGGCAATATATTGACAAAAGTTACAGCATAACCCAACTAACCCTGGAGGGGTGATGCTGGATGCTCTGGAGGACTACACACAGCAAGAACTAAGTGATTTGATAGACAGATTTCGACAAAGGTCAGGTGAAACATTGCTTACGTGGATGGTGCAAGTGCATGATATGGGGGGTCCAATTAGATCATGGCGACGCCCCGAGGCCTTGTATCTTAAGTACGGACCCAGTTATCCAAAATGAGTTTAGAACTTATCCAGGGAATGGTCCCATGACCAATTTGTTGTAGTTAGCGGCACACAGGTGTGGCCAGAAGTATCCGACAGAGTCAGATTGGCTGCCGAATGATAAACCTTGGTATACTTTGTGAGATGCAACACAGAGATTGAAGGAGGAAGGGATGAAAACAGCCATCTTTCTGGGTAATGCTCATAATTTGATGAATTAAATTCTAAATGTGTCTGTGTGAAACCGGCTCCTCCTACATACAAGCATGTCATTGTGACTTTGTTGATTAATCAGACTGGTAACCCACTGTCTCAGGTGGTAGAAGCCGTGCGTGTGTTAAGTGATTTAGGCAAGTGGATTAAGCCAGAGAGGAATTCGCAGTCTGAGAATCGTACTGATAACAACAGGGTGTCAAGGCGGACATGTTTCTGGCCTTGCTGAATGATGGGGTAGCCAGGGATGACATTGATGGGATAACCACCAAGGATATGTGGGATATGTACCGCAAACGCGGTTTGGATAAGAAGGAGGGAAGCAGGAAAGGGAACAAGAAAGATAACAAACAGGTGAACCAGAGAAAGGCAGGATTGGAGGAGCGCGAGGATGAAGAGGGAGAGAGAGAGAGAGCCCCGCAGCAGAGAAAGATCCCTAGATGATGGAGATTGGGAGCAAGAGCACAGAGGCTCAGAGGGAACCCGGAGCAGAGAGAGAGACCGGGAACTCACAGGTCCAGAGAGAACTCGAGGCAGAGAGTGGGAGAGGGAGCTAGCAAGCTCAGAGAGATTGCGAGGCAGAGACACGGAGGAGGAGCTCCCTGAGAATTACCGTAGACTGTGTCCAGATCTGATTTGGTCAGACTCTGATGTGCAAAAATAGACTAGGAAATAGGTCAAACTCCGGTGCAGGGATGGGCTCGCAAAGATAACAGACCACATGTTAAAGTAGAAATTGTTTGGAAATGTGGAAATGATCAGAAAGTTCGAGCCCTTGTTGACACCGGAGCGGAGGCCTCTTTAATTCATGGAAACTCAAGAAAATTCAAGGGACAGTACTTCACCATTACGGGATTGGGCGGAAAAGAAACCCCAGCAGTGTAGATAGTGGTTCCCATGAAAACAGGGGCACTCCCAAAGAGAGAATACACTGTCTTGATCATGCCCATTCCTGACTACATTATTGGGATTGACATTTTGAAAGGGATGACCCTATATTTGGAATATGGATGTTATCAATTTGGTTCCAAGAGATTTATATCAATAGCCGCCGTGAGGGTGGGGCTGTTGAAGATTCCTCCAGTAACACTTCCCCAGGCCACTAAGGTGTTTCAAATGAAACAGTACAGAATACCGGGAGGACATGAAGAGATTAGCCAAACTATACATGACTTGTTGGAGGCCGGGTGGTAATTCCCATCACCACTGCGTGGAATAATGCCCTCTGGCCAGTTCGTAAAAGTGACAACAGTTGGAGGATTTGCATTGATTATCGCCAGTTGAATAAATAGACCCCTACGCTGACTGCGGCGGTCCCAGACACCATTACCTTGATTGAAAACACACAGAAACACAGTGGGACCTGGTATGCGACAATTGACATTGCCAATGCTTTTTTCACTATACCAATAGCCCCTGAGAGCCAGCCCCAGCTGGCATTCCAGTGGGGGGGGGGCGCCAGTACACCTTTTGTAGGTTGCCCATGGGGTATTTACAAAGCCCCACCATCTGTCACCGGCTGGTGGCAGTGCGTATTTGGATGAAGTACCAGTGGTTCCCGGAGTGCAAATTTCCCACTACATAGATGATGTGATGATGCAGGGAGAGACACAAGAACAGGTGCAGATTCAGCTAGACAGGGTGGTGGAACATTTGCAGAATAAAGGGTGGGGGATTAATCCTGAGAAAGTGCAGGGACCGTCTCAGAGCGTGAAATTTTTGGGCATTCAGTGGAATCAGAGACACAGTGAAGTGTTGCCCAAAGTGAAACAAAAAATTAAGGAATTTGCAGTGCCGCGAAATCGGAAGGAAGCACAGTATTTTATTGGACTATTTGGGTATTGGAGACAACACATACCCCATTTGCCCCATTGTACAAAGTTACACGAAAGAAGAACAAGTTTGAATGGGGAGAGCAGGAGCAGCGCGCGTTTGAATTAGCGAAAGACGCCATTCAGCGTGCTTTGGATTTGTGGCCGATTCGGGAGGGAGACATCGAGCTGAATGTGACAGTCCAGGGGCAGCATGCTAATTGGAGTTTATGGCAAAAACAAGGAAGAAAGAGAGTACCACTGGGATTCTGGACAAAGAAGTTACCTGAGGAAGCAGAGCAGTACACTCCCTTTGAGAAGCAGCTGCTGGCTTGCTATTGGGCTCTGGTGGATATCGAGCAAATGACATTGGGACATAATGTGATTTTAAGACCTGAAATCCCCCATCATGCAGTGGGTGATGAGTTCTCCTAAGACTCACGGAACTGGGCATGTGCAAGAAGCCAGCATTATAAAATGGAAATGGTATGTCGAGGACAGAGCACGAGTGGGTCCAAAAGGAACTGCTGTTTTGCATGAGCAGGTAGCGCAGGCTTCCGTGAAGAATTCAGAAATGTTGCACAATGTACCTCCAGTGTGTGAATCTCCGGTAGGATGGGGCCAGCCGTTCGCCGACTTATCTGCAGATGATAAAAAACATGTGTGGTTCACAGATGGCTCAGCAAAATATGTGGGAGTGAAAAGGCACTGGAAAGCAGTGTCCTATAATCCTGTTACAAAGAAGCTTTTAACAAGTACAGGACAGGGAAAAAGTAGCCAGTTTGCAGAGCTTTACGCTGTGTATCAAGCTTTGAAACAAGAGCTACCTGGAAAATGTCACATTTATACAGATTCCTGGTCTACCGCCAATGGGTTAGCTACTTGGCTTCCCACGTGGCATGCACATCAGTACAAAATCCATAACAAGGAGGTATGGGGGAAGGAGCTATGGCAGGAGATCTGGGAAATGTTACCTCAAAGCACCGTGACTGTCTATTATGTGGACGCTCATTGTCCGACTGATTCTTTAGACCGATGGTTCAATTGTCTTGCAGACGATCGAGCCAAGATTCAAGAGGCTGAAGTGGAGGTGCAGAATTCTGATTTGGTAGGAATGGCTAAATGGGCACACCAGAAATGCGGACATCTTGGAGAAAAAGCTACTCACAGGTGGGCAGAGATTAGAGGGATGCATCTTCCCCAAGATT
Organism: Pleurodeles waltl; assembly: GCF_031143425.1. Taxonomy (NCBI): domain Eukaryota; kingdom Metazoa; phylum Chordata; class Amphibia; order Caudata; family Salamandridae; genus Pleurodeles; species Pleurodeles waltl. Next base: position 1,138,111,462 of record NC_090440.1, read on the forward strand.
TAATTAAAACAGCAATCATTGAATGTCCCATTTGTCAGCATACACAGCACAGACCGGTCCCACAGGAGGTGAGAGGCCAGCTAGGCAGAGTAAATTGCCAGGACAGATATGGCAGATTGATTACATTGGACCGATGTCAGTGAGCAGAGGGTGTCAGTATGCCTGCACAGTGGTGGATACTTACTCTGGTTATCTCATAGCCTTTCCCTGCAAGCGTGCAACTCAGCAGAGCACCCTGAAAACATTAGATCTGTTGATTCTGTACTATGGAGTGCCGCTCCAAATTCAGAGTGATAACGCCAGCCACTTCAAGGGCAGACTTCTGCAGGACTATTGTGCACAGCACAACATTGAGTGGATTTTTCACATACCTTACTACCCGCAAGCAGCGGAAGTGATTGAGAAAATGAATGGGTTGTTGAAAGAACAACTTTCGCAAACTGTCTGATGGGACATTGAAGGGGTGGAGGGATAATGTGTACGATGCTTTGCAAATTTTGAACAACCGACCCCTTATGAATGCCGAGGCACCTCTCATGAGAATGCTCATGCCTGCTTTACAGATCAACCCATTTACAGCAAGCAATACCATTGTGTATTGGGAAACAGCTCCAGGAGCTTTGGCCCTATATCGGGCTACACCAGAATATGCAGGACTTGACCTGCATGCCTTACAAATGCATCGACTGAAGCCTAGAGACATAACTCTGATTGAAAGAGGGTTGGAATTCAGATTCCCCCTGAGCGTTATGGTCTAATCGCCCCTCGATGTGAGCTCGCCCTGAGAGGCATCCAAATTTTAGGAGGTGTGATAGATGCAGACTACCAGGGCGAGTTCAAAGTCATTCTCTTGAACAGTGGTGACACAGACCTAGTGGTGCAACCCGGTGATCACGTTGCGCAGATTGTAATCATGCCGGCTTATGGAGGTGTTGTCTAGAAGGGGAGTACCCCAGCCCTTCTCACTGTAAGAGGCAAAGGAGGGTTTGGATCTACTGTCATTGCCCGGCGTGGGCAGGCGGTTGTGGAGGAACATGACATCCATACTCACGTTTAACATCTCAATTGGAGATGTGTGCTATTCATTGACCTGTGATCCTATAAAACTAGGTAAATTTGCTCAGCTTAAACTGGAGAAAAGAGACAAAAACTTTACTGCTGCACAACAGACATTGTGCCACTCACAAAATGACATGACCTGTTTGAATGTAAATAATTCAATGTTCTGCCAGAATGTGGTGCTTGCTGTCAGCCACAATCGAAACATTAAGTTGCCTAAAGGTTGGCTGTTTTCATGTGGTAACATCTCTTTTACCTATATCCCAGCAAATCTACCCGGAGGGCCTTGTGCCTGAACACGCTTAGGCTTTCTCATGTTTCCTATGGATACCGCTCTACACCCATGCTGTGTCAGAGACACTATTCAATCGCCTGCAGACTGTGATTCTGAAATATCATTGCTTTCCAAAACAGAATATGTCAGTTTACCTGGTTCTATCATAGGGGTGCCAGGGCTCGCAGTGTATAATACCAGAGTTATTAATAAACTTGCATGTTTAGTAGTTAAGAATATTAATTATACATCAGCTGCTTTAGCTGAGCTGTTATTAGATGTACAGGGAACTAGAAAAGCCGCTTTGCAGAATTGTGTAGCTATTGATCATTTGCTGCTCAAGCACAACCATGGCTGCAGCGATTTTGAAGGGTTGTGTTGTTTTAATTTATCCGATCACTCCATATCAATCAACTCCCACATAGAGGCCCTGCATAAGTTAGTGAAGGGGGGAAACAAGATGTTGACAAGGGGTGGTGGGACTGAGTTTTTGGATTGCTGCCTGATTTAGGTCAACTGCGTTATATCCTTTGTGTAATCATTATCATAATAGTTATTTTAATTTCGTTGTGTTGTTGTATTCAGTGTGTGCCTAACCTTCTATCTCAGTGTCGCCCAAGAGCATTGCCATTTCAGCTTATAGGATATACTTAGCTGTTAGTTGTTCAAATGGTCCAAGGGTGGAATGTATTGCTACATGCACTACGTGCAAGGTGAACAGTGGTGCGGGGTAAGGGCAATTAAATATACTATGGACCATTGGCCTCTGCTTCCATTTTACATTGGCTCACGACGCCATTTTGTCGAGTCTGGTTCTGTGCGTAAAGCACTGTTCTGTGTTTTTCCACAAGCTTCTGCAAGTTGCAGGGTGAGGTGTTTTTCTGCTCAACTTCGCTCCATCTGCCTGGTACGAAGGGCGCTATTTACATTCCACGAGATATCAGTTAGGACAACAGAGGGATGTGCCTGTGGAGGAATGCAAGCTTCACCTTGGAGCCCTCTTCTGGGAACCTGGCCCGTTCCGAGGAGACGTCTCGAAGGGTGAACAAGGTACCGCTGATTGCACAATTTGTAAAGGAGGGGGTCTTTTTCTAGAAAGGACTCCTGGGCGTTAGTCAATAGTATAAAGGTCAGGATCCCTGATGGACTGGTTTAGGAACTCTCTTCTGGGTTGGACACAACGCCAGGAGGACTCATTGTCCCGAAGGAGACTCCCTGTGCCAGTCGATTTGGGTTCCCCGGCTTTGTGTGCGGCGGAGGGATGCAGAATCTCTTTTTGGTGAAGCCTTTCAATTTATAAGCATTGAAGCATATTGTGTGTGTGTAATATGCACTTATTCTTGCAGCTATTTTCATGTTATTTTTTATGATATCACAGAGTGCTTATATTCTCACAGTTATTCTCATGTTTTTTTTTCATGATATGTTAGTGTGGTCAGTTTTGCTATATAAGAACTTGCCCCATAAATAAACTTGATTATTCTACTTAGTAAGGTGTGTGAGAGTGATTGTTTCACATTGTGCCCTAAACTATCCTGAAGTGCATAATTCTGTTATTCTGAAGAGTGAAGCAACACAGAGGGGCGGGCATGGGTCAACAGACCCCAGTGTCCACATCAGGTGCATGCTGGAATTTCAATAAAGGCTTCTGTTCCAGGCAGCCCTGCAGGTTTAAACAAGACTGCTCCAAGTGTGAGGGTTGTCATCCTGTCACACAATGCTTTTCCCTCTCCAGCCCATCAGAGCAATGGAGGGCGTCCAAAGGACGAGGCATGCAGGGCGCTCCCGGGACAAAAGGGTCCTACAGCAATTAGGCTGGAGGCTCTTCTGCCCTTGCCACATAGTTATCCAGATACTGACAAGGCTTGTAAGTTAGAGTGGGGTTTTCAGGAGGGTTTTCAGGTGGGCTATCAGGGTCCATGGCTGAGATGGGCTGACAATTTACGGTCTGCCAAGGAGATGCCGCAGGTGGTGCGGGCCAAATTGGCAAAAGAGGTGTCGTTAGGCAGAATTGCGGGGCCTTATTATGATTGGTCAAGTGCGGATTTAATTATATCTCCTTTGGGGGTAGTGCCAAAAAAGGCCCCAGGTGAGTTTCGCCTGATTAATCATTTGTCCTGGCCGGAGGGTACCTCTGTTAATGACTTCATTGCACCCGAAGACACTAAGGTGGTTTACGCATCTGTAGATGATGCCATCAAGCTGGTCAGAGGGTGTGGGAAAGGTGCTGAATTGGCAAAATGCGATATTCAGTCTGCCTTCAGGCTGCTGCCAATACACCCAAAGGATTTTGATCTGCTGGGCATGCAACTTGACGGGCCATTTATGTTCACAGAGTGCTTCCTATAGGTTGCGCTATTTCATGCCCACTTTTTGAAGCTTTCAGTACCTTCCTACAGTGGGTTTTTGTCAAACAGAGTGGGCATCGGACGGTGACTCACTATTTGGATGATTTCCTGTTTGTAGGGACAGCCACTTTTAGGGCTTGTGGGCAGGCGCTGACGGCCTTTCAAGAACTAGCTCAGCAGGTGGGGGTGCCCTTGGCTCCAGAGAAGACAGAAGGGTTGCAATCAGTCCTAACCTTCTTTGGCATAGAGTTGGATGCGAACGTCTTGGTGGCCAGATTGCCAGCACCTAAGGAAAAGGAGATGTTGGAATTCTTGGGCACCGTGCGAGTGCCCCACAAGATTGATCTGCGGACAGCTCAGAAGCTGCTAGGCTACCTTAATTTCACTTGCAGGGTAGTATGTGGAGGAAGGACTTTCTGTAGGCGTTTGGGGTTAGCCATGTCAGGAGCGGTGCTTCCACACCATAGGATCTGAGTCTTAGTAGGCTTGAGGGAGAATATCAAGGTGTGGGAAACCTTTTTAGCGGATTTCAATGGTGTATCCATGATTTTCTGCGACGCCGATAGGGTGTGGAAAGTACAGATTTTTTAGGATGCGGTCGGAGCCACAGGCTTCGGGCTTTTCTGGGATGGGAGATGGTGCGCAGAAACATGGCCCGCGCAATGGCTGCAGCAAGGGAGGAACATTGCTTTCCTTGACTTTTTTCCACTTTTGGTGGCCTTGGCAGCATGGGGGCATGAGCTAGCTAATAGGATGGTGGTTTTTCGGGTTGACAACATGACAGTCCTTGATCTAGTCAACAGACAGCGAGCGAGGGACCTCAGAGTTTTGCTCCAGATTATGCTTCGTTGTTTATCAATAAATGTTCTCTTCAAAGCTGCGCACATACCTGAGGTATGCAACGAGATTGCAGATTCCCTGTCTCGTTCACAGTGGCAACGTTTTCGCACATTGGCACCAGGAGCTGAGCGGAACAAGACTGCGGTCCTGGCAGACATTTGGGAGTGGGGGGGGGCATGATGATCACTGGGCTGGTCGAGATTTCCTTAGCGGAATCCACTTGGTGGAGTTACAGGCTGGAGTTACAGGCTGGCATGGTAGGAGTTTCAATCCTTCGAGTTGTGTTCAGGCAATTTTTGGTTACAGAGACATGAGGGGCTAGAGTCACACGTGTTGCGTTTTGTGCTGTTTCTGATTGGGAAAGGTTTGTCCTCCGCGACCATTGGTGGCAAGTTGGCAGGGGTCTCCTTTTAAGGGAAACTCTTTTTTGGTTTTGATCCAGCGCATAACAATTTGCTGGGTAAGATGCTGAAAGGTTGGGGCAGGGTTAGGTCAAGTTCAAGTAGGGCAGCTAGAGAGCCCATCACTTTGGAGTTATTAATGGAGCTCTTGCATGTTTTGCTGGTATGCTGCACTGGCGAATACAAGTTGGCGTTGTTTCGTTTATGCATGGTGTGGATGTTTTTTGGGGCATTTCGAATGTCTGAATTGTTGGGGGTTGGGAGGAGAGTAGGTGTGAAGATTAAGGAGGTTTACCTGCATGGGGACCGTTTGGGGATTTGGCTCAGGCGCTCTAAGACTGATCAGTTGGGGAAAGGGAAATGGGTGTGGCTGGACAGAGGTGGTAATGTGGCTGCATGCCTGGTGTGGGAATGGTTGAGTTTTCGGGGTGTGCAGCCCTTGACAGGAGAGAGCGGAGTTTTTGTGCATAGGACAGGGGCAAAGATTACTAGTTTCCAGCTGTTGCAGATGTTAACGATGGCTCTGAAGCAGACGGGTCGTCACACCCTTGATTTTGGCACTCATTCCTTCAGGATAGAAGCAGCTACTGCTGCAGCCCAATTTGGTTGGAACTGGGCAAGGATTGGGGCAAAAAGTAGATGGAAGTCTAGATGCTGCAAGCGCTACGTGAGGCTGTACTAATGTTCTTGTTCTGGACCCATACTGGCTAGTTAGTTTAACTCAGGTTTTGGGTGAGGGTGTTAAATCTGGTGGCAACCTTTACAGTTCTTTTTTTTTTGCAGGGTGTGTGTCTGGCCCAGAGAAAGACAAGATGGTAACAGGGCTGGCCGGCCATTCCTGTATCCACTGTGTGGCGAAGTTTGCAGAAAAACAGATTTACGGACGGGCGCTGGGACTCCCTAGCAGACATCATGAAGTTTTCTGGTGGGGAAAAATGGCATGAGGTAGGGAAGTCTGCTTCTGTTTATTACTGCTAGTTTTCTGAACTGGGGTTTTCCTGACTTACTGTTAATTCATCTGGGGGAAAATGACCTTGTAAAGCTGTCATGGCTCACACTACTGAAACACATGCAGAGAGATTTGGAACACCTCAAACAAAGGTTGCATGGTACCTGCTTGGTATGGACTGAGTTTGTGCCCCGACGAGCGTGGAGCGGGGCAGTTAAGCATGGAGCCATGGAGCGGGCTTGCAAAAAACTGAATCGGGCTATGAGGGTTTTCTGTTGGTCACATGGGATAAAGTCTTAAAGCATGAAGATATCAAAGAACAAGATGAGGCACTTTTCAGGGCAGACAGAGTGCATTTGTCACAGTTGGGGAATGCATATTATCTAACAGAATTGAGATTACTGGTGGGGGATTTGTGGGGAGAGAAGATGTGGCTCAGAGAGCAGGCGTAGGACAATAAGGTTGCAGTAGTGTGTCCGTTTTTCCTTGGGTGGGGCAGCAAAATGCAAAGTGGATTTATGCTGGTTGGCAGTAGATGGGGGAGGGTGGAGAGCCAGATGCGGGCTTGGCCACCCTTCCAAGGGGAAAAACAAGCAGGTGAAGGATCAGAGTGTGGGGGATGCACGAAGCAAGTAGGGCATGAAAGGGAAAGGGGAGTGTCTAGGGGAGTGGAACGAAATGCGGGTTTTGACATGAAAAAGATGAGCGAGGAAATCTTAAAGGTTTGGGGCTCTGTTAAAGTTGGGGTGTATTTTGAAAGTTAAATGATGTAATCTTGTTTAAATCCTGTCCTAAATAAATGACCTTTTACACTAATGATTGGTGTCACTGAAGTATGTCCTGAGATAACACAGCCAGTCTCAATGTAGAAGATGAAACAGAGGGTAGATGTATAGTGTGTAAAACGTCTTTCACAAATGTACTCTGCAGAGAACGACTGTCAGCAACAACTAAACGGCGCCTAGTGCGACATCCCCCGCCCTCATTGCACCCTTCTCCATGCATTCGCATACTAACACTCTCTAAAAGTGCACCCCATATCTCCATAGACTCTCTCTGACACACATATCATTTATTATAGCTCTACTCACAGTTTACTCACACTCAGTTCTAGTCTACTCACACACAGTTCTGTGATCTGCATGATACACATTCTTTGCAGCAGGCACATTAACCCACCCACTACTTTATGATGAGTTAAAACTGTCACTAGAAAGATTTCGATCTATCAATAGTAGGAACATTAATCACAAGAGTTTCTTTAAATTTTTATTGTTGCTTGACAACTGCTGGACGCACAAGGAAGTTCATGTGCTTTTAAAACAGAAGTTAATTTTAAGCAATGCGCCCTCCGCCAAAGTTAGCACCAGGTGCAGCTGCACCGGTCGCACCGCCCTAAAGCCGGCATGATTCAGATTTAATATACAGCCAGGTGTGATGCAAATATAGACAGACGTAATCCAAGGAACATAGGAGATGACTAATATCTTTGTGTGGTGCTATGTGAGAGAAGGCACAGAAAAGCAGGAAAACACCAGATCCCCCAAAAATAAATTATGTTTCCCTTTATAGGGACAGAAGACAGTGAACTTTTCCTAGTCTTTGTCAGAGAACAAATCGGTCCACACTTGCCCAAACTTGAATAAGAGTGATGCCACCACTTTGCAATGCGAGGCCCATTCAAGTGGTGCATCGTGATTTGTGCTGATCTTTCTGGGTCTCTTAAACACTCTCTGAGTGTCGGAAATAAAGTACTTTGGGCTTCCTTTACATGGCCTTTCCACCACTGTTGTGAGAGAGATCAAGTTTTAATTTAAAACTAGTGGCATAGAAGTAGCATATGGCAGCTAATAAATTTGCAGTTTTATAAGGCTTAATAGAAAAAAATAATGTAGAAATGAAAATGTGCACCTTTGAATTCCCATGGACATTAATGCCTACCAGTCGTATTTTACATCATATTTAACATGAAGACACACATTTGTAATTCGAGTGAATTATAAAAAAATATTAACCTGAAAGTATTATTTCCAAGTACAAACAATAGAAATACATTGTATTATATGAATATGAATAAAACACACATTTTGAAATAAATGGATTTCCTAATGAATTATGTGCGTAGAAAAATAAATGTATGTTTAAATTGTTTTTACATAACATGAATAATGCTTGAAATTAAATAATTTACTTTGTATATTTGATTAGAATTTTGAGGTGCGCAATAGGTTTTATTACTGTATTAAATGTATTAATGTGCATTTAGGTTTCTTACCTTGACTAGACCTTAGGATTCATTTTGCAAGCAGTTATGAAAAAATATTTGTTTATTCTGTCTCCTTAGACCTAAATTCTTTCTCTAGGCAGTTAATGTAATGTTGAATGTTCTATTGTATTCTAGGCAAGAGACATGTTTCGGATGCAATAATGTAGCACTAGCTGTGGAATGGAGCAGGAGATCATAGTATTCATGTGAAAGAATATTGGTTTAGTTTATTGTGAATCGTGTGAAAGGAACTTAAGTTGCAAATAACTAGAAAATTTAATATTTTGGTGGAATTGTATTAAGTCATGCAGATGAAAATGAGAAGATCTCTCTTGGTTGCAAACTTGGTGGTACCATCTACAGTGATTGGATGCTGAGACTGACGCACAGAGTGAGACCACCTCAAGAACCTGCATACCTCAACCACCGCCTCACCTTCTACGTACCCAAAATACATCCACGTTCCTCCCAGCTCGCCCTCGTAGCGTTCCCAAAGATCTGGAAAAGTACAGCAGGAGGAAGATCCTTCTCCTACCTAGCAGCCCGGACATGGAACACACTTACCCTTAAGTTCAGGCAGACCGCATCACTGAAGCAGTTTAGGAAGATCCTCAAGACCTGGCACTTTGACTGAGCAGCACACCTACTTTCAGCACCTTGAGACTCTATTGGTGATTAGCTGCGCTTTACAAATCCATGATTGATTGTTTGATTGTTTGATTTAAGAACTAATGAATGAATTTTGATTATCTTTATTAGTAAGATTTTAAAAACTGAAGTCAGTTCCCTTCTGAACATTCTTGAAGTCAGTCCGTCTTGAGATCTCCTTAGCGTTAGTTCCATGTTTTCTTAAGTCTGTTGTCCCATCCTCTTCTCTAAGTTTCCCTGATGAGTTTCCTCATAATAATCTTAAATGCCATATTCTGTTAAGTGGTTCAGTACTAATAAGGCCAACTAATTCCAAACTGCTGATTTGCCCTATGTGCGGCTCGTGTTCTGCACTGTCCTAATGCGGCTGTCAAATGACATTGGAAGAAGGTGACTGTTCCTGTGGAATCATCCTGTATGCTGTCCCATGAGGAAAGGTATCATGAAATGTGTTTATTAGTTTCCTTTTAGCTTAGTCACTTACAACAGATTATTTTTTAAATGAGTTATCTTAGTTAGATATTTTCCAAAAAATTTTTGTCTTTCTTTTTTTCGTTTTTGCCTGCATGTGTTAGCCCATTCCCACACATGCAACTCACAATTCTGGTTAGTATTAGGAATAGCCCAGCTCTGAAATTGTTTCTCAAAATTTTATTTTGATTATTTACTGATGTCACCATTATCTGATTTGAAATCTGGTAATAATGTTCATATTGTGCTGCTGCTAATCTACATAATTATTTTGGAGTGTTGAACAGTATTGATGTTTAGTAGGTTGAATCTGTTCAGATGTTTTAGTCAGCCTATGGTTTTCATGTATGTTTATAACTTAGTTTTGTGCACCATTTACATAGCATTGATTTTGGGATTGTGATAGAGCTTTGTAACTTTGGAGTATGATTTAATGGTCAAATTATTATGGTGTTTTGTATTGTTCATGGAACAATGTCACAGATTTGTTGTTGAATGATTCTGACTACTACATTCTTCCCCACGTTTTAAAGATTCAGTCAAACTCAGGGGGTTAGATTGGTGTTGATGGTGTTTCACCACCCTCGAGCGCAGGTGGAAGTTGACCCTGGAACTGGAGAGTGGGAATTTTCCAGGGCCCCACCAGTTTTGGTACCAGAGGTTGGTTTTGTCTTGTGAGAAGGAGAGTCAGAACTTTCCCACATTGTGTGTTATTTTTGGTGTAGTGTAAGGGCTAATGAAATCTTAGCGCTGTGTACAGTATGTGTTTTGAGAAGGGTTTGTGCTTGCAATGCTTAGGCAAATTGCAGTGAAGTGTGATGTATGAGTGAAGTAGGAAGTTTGCACACTCCAAGGTAAATTAATAGGGAGTTTTTGCGTACTCCAAGTAAGAGAGTGGGGAGTTAGCGTCCTTCAAGTGAATGTTACACTATGTGCTCAAAAATTACCCACGTGTCTGTTGTTGTAATGGGTTGTGCGAGGCCTAACACTCTGTAGTAGTATTGCACAAGTGTATGGGGACATTTGGTTAATTTGTTGCCTGCAGGATAGATGTTGGTCGATTGAGGTCTGTCGAAAACACCAGTAGTATTTCCCTTTAGTGTGTGTGTTGTTTTTTGGTTTTAGGTAAATCCTGGGTGCACATGGACGATCCGTACTAATCGGAGTGAAATTTGCGGGTCAAATCTTACTTGTGTTTCTGAGAAAGCCACCACTGGAAGAGTAGTGGCTTGTGCGAAAGGCCACAGTTTAAATTTCTGTACAGCTTCTGACGTCTTTGAGTCCTACCCATAGGCCCTCATTCTGACCTTGGCGGGCGGCGGAGGCCGCCCGCCAAAGTCCCGCCGTCAGGTTACCGTTCCGCGGTCGAAAGACCGCGGCGGTAATTCTGACTTTCCCGCTGGGCTGGCGGGCGGTCGCCTTCAGACCGCCAGCCAGCCCAGCGGGAAAGAGGCTTCCACGATGAAGCCGGCTCGGAATCGAGCCGGCGGAGTGGAAGCTGTGCGACGGGTGCAGTTGCACCCGTCGCGTATTTCACTGTCTGCGCAGCAGACAGTGAAATACATGTAGGGGCCCTCTTACGGGGGCCCCGCGACCCCCCCTACTGCCATCCGGATCTCGGCGGTCCGACCGCCGGGATCTGGATGGCGGTAGGGGGGGTCGGAATCCCCGCGGCGGTGCAGCAAGCTGCGCCGCCGCGGAGGATTCAATGGGGCGGCGGTACACTGGCGGGACCCCGCCAGTGGTGCCGGTCCGACCGCGGCTTTACCGCCGCGGTCGGAATCCCCATTGGAGCACCGCCGGCCTGTCGGCGGTGCTCCCGCGGTCCTCCGCCCTGGCGGTCAAAGACCGCCAGGGTCAGAATGACCACCATAGTGTGCAGACAAGTTTTGGTTTTCATGCTCGCAATATTTGCATTTAGGTTTTGTGTGAAGAGTGTATGAGACAACACCGAAGTGAGTTGCTGCTGCTGAAAGGAGTGAGTGTGATGTAATTTGGTCCATCGCGGGACAAATCGGTTTGTATGAAAAATCTTTGCACGGATTGGTGGACAAAACTGCACTGATATAGGTTGAGAATGTTGTGTAGCCATTTTTGGTATAGCTCCATGCACGTTTTTTTCACATACTAGGCCTGCCGCTGTGCACTTTAACCTAGATGTATTTTATTCAGCTTTGCTTTATTATTGTTACTGTAGCCACTTTTACAGTCTTATTTTATTTTCTCTCTATCTGACAGTTTTTGCCTAGTCCAGCACTGTTCTCCAACAAGACGTTCTTGCTCACTCTGTACTTCTTTCAAGGCTACAGCAAGATAGGTTGACGGTGAACATGGTATAAGTTTAGCCTCTGACATTCATAGAAAATACACATCCTTACCTAGGGACATTTTCTTAGAACACCAGCTGTTGTATTATAAAAACACTTTTCTGTCCCTTACACGTCTAGATTCCAGCTAGAGAACCACGACTGTATGCTGATTGCTGAAAGCTTTGCTACAGCTGTTTTGCAGACTTCAGGACTTTGCTCAGGTATGGGGGATGATGTCTTCCCAGGGGAACTTGAAGGGCAGAATTAGAGCTCAACACGCTGTGCTCTATAAGTAAAGTATTAATGCTCCCGCAAAGTCAGATGAATTTGTCAGGACCAGAAGCATTAACAATTGCTGAAACCATAGGTCCAGTAGTCCTGTTGTATGCCCAGGGTAATAATGAGACTGGTCACCAGATTTCATAGTCAGTATCAGCAATGAATTTACCTTTTGGAACTAATGCAGAAATGGAAAGACTAAGCACTACTGTGCTACCCATGACTCCTATGAATTCTTTCAGTTCGAACCAGACACATAATGGAGTTGGTCCACTAATTGATGTGATATCACGTGTCCCCCATGCTCAATGGGATCATCTGTGATGGCTCAAGAGCAGGCTGTAAGAGCCCCATGCAATGCCCCACAGTTTGTGAAACGAAACAATGGTAATATCATTAGCTTACAAGAGTTGACAGCCCAAAAATTGACTGAATGGTTAGATAATTTGAGTGAAGCATCAGTAGCAGGAAACAAGCCAGAGGGAGACAAGACATTAAACATGGCTAGGTTAAAATTGGAGTTAAATGAAAAGATAGAGGTAACCCTTGAATTGGACAGATTTGATTCTTACAATGAGAATGAATTGCATTTCACGTGCAAGGATTTACTCTTAGAGCAGGACATGTTTATAAGCAATTAACTAATTTGGCTGAGAAATATGAAATCAAAATGAACAAATCTAAACATTTGAAGAAGAGTTACAGATTAGGATTTGAGAGACATTGCAAACGTGAGAACACTTGGAATGAAAACTCACATTATGGAATAGATTCAAATTATTCCGACATGGGGAGCATTAGATAAATGGGAAGACAGATGGGCAAAGAAACATGATCAAAAGAAATAGAATACTGTATCTTCAAATGATGTACAGCACGCTAAAGGAGCTGTAAACATGATGTCAATGAGAGAAATTCCAGGAGGGAATTTTGTTCATGTCCCTTGGAGTAGAAGTAACATATTGTCATTTACAAATGATTACCCAGTGTTGAGAGAGAAACCAGTGAAATGGTATCAGCCAACAGAGAGGTTTATTATGCTTGTGAAGTGTTTGTGGGAAGATCTGAGCACCTTATTTGAAATTGTAGGTCCAGCAGATTTGTGGTTTGAGTGTAAAAGGAGCATTGATTGGCCAACGTGTGAACTGCTGATAGATGCAGTAACAGGTGCACCGCCTGAAGAGGTGATGAAGAATTATTGACAGGACATTTCAATTCATGCTTATTGTGAGTGACTACTGAAAGCATTAAGACAATACAGTAGCACAGAAATTATTGAGCTGAGATACATGACCCATTTTGTGTTTAGATTCGTTCAAGGATTGAAGCCGGAGTTAGCAATATGATTAAGAATCATTTGATTTGCTGGCAAGGAAAGCCGATTGATGAGGTGCTGCAATATCCAAAATACTGTAGTGATGAGATTGATTTGAACAAGAATAGATTGAAGGAAATGGCAATGGTGATACAGATTAAAATCTGCTCAGGTAGGAGGAATGCAAGTAATACAGCAGCAGTGGAATGTGGTGCCTCATTTCAGAGGTAGAAGTTGTGGAATTTGAGTAGATCTGAATGCAAATGTGGCTAATGTTCCGAACATGAAGAAAATGCGTGCGACAACGTCGGACATTGGAAATGGGAGTGTCCCTTTAATAACGTAAATAATTTGGTGTAAGTTGGTAGTGTTCCGCTGATGGTGAATTTCAAAATGATAGAGTTCAAAGGCCCCAAAAATCTAAATATGAATGTTTCTATAGGAGCAGTCCAAAAGCAGGTTTCCCATCAAGTAGTACAATTTCCCTATCAGCAAATTCATGTCCCACAGCAGATGCTGATTCCCCAAGCTTTGATGGCACAGCAACAGGCGATGGTTCCTCGGCAGAACTTGAACCAGAGAGTAAATGCAAATACAGAACAGTTAATCACACAATGCCCATTGATTGATTTTAGTGATGATGAAATGAGTGAAGGATACATGAGTGAGGGTTCAGAAGAGGAAGAATATGTGATAGTTGACTCATTGGAGGTAGAGCAGCGTGGTCTTTATGTGGACACAAGTGTTATGGGTCATGATGTTTTATTACTGGTTGACACAGGAGCAACTCGTTTCACTGTCAGACCTGCATAAGTCCCAAATCTGCCCCTTTCAGGAAGAACAGTTCAAGTTGTAAGAGTAGCAAATCAGCATTTGGTAGATTCCATTAGAGAGCCCATTCCAGTTAAAATTGGAAACTTTGAGGGTCTGAACCAATTTGTAGTTTGCTAATCAAGTCCTGTGAGATTGTTAGGAAGAGACTTGCTATGCCAATTAAAATGTTTCATTACTTGTACACAAGCTTGGCTGAGGGTCTCTAAGAAGGTTGCACACAAAAGCTAGCATGGGCACAAGTGAAGGCTGAGCGAGGAAGACTGTTGTCTGATTTAGTCTGGCATCTGTCCTACTTCTAACTGTAAGAAAGGGCAGAGTTTACATGTCTGCTTTCCAGGAGGAGGCCTCTTACAAGAGTTTGGAGAGAAAAGACCATGCCTGCTGGGGTCAAGGTAATCTAAGAGAATGATGTAGAGGAGACTGCCATCTTGTATTTTACCCATTGTGCACCTATTCCTGACTTGCACTTCTGGACTCTAGTGGACTCTGTCCAGAGCTGCAGGACCAGTTTCCTGACTCTCCTAAGCAGAGAAGAGAATGGAACTACTAGGACCTATGACAGCAGGGCTCTGAGGACTTCAGTTGGACTGATCCTGCTATAGTGAATAGCAAGAGACAGCAGACCTCATGGGCTGGGTAGTATAGTGGTCTGTTGTGGAGGACCCATAGGGCACTATTGAGGAAGAGTCCTGCATCAGGGCATCACCTAGGCAGTGCAGTAGGGCAAATCGAGGGCCCTGACAGCTAAGCTGCTGTTTAAGGAGAAAGAAGCAGGGGTTCCAGAAGATGTGAGGAGGATGAATGAAAATTCTCCAAAAAATTCTCCACCAGAACCCACCTGGCTGCTGACAAAGCTGGGTAAGCACCGGAACCCACAGGCACACAGATCCTAGCAGCCATTGAGTAGTATAGACACACATTGGAAACCCAAATATCAACACCCCTGTGCTGGAAATAAACCTGCTGAGGGTGTATGTGCTCAAGGTAAACAAGTGCTCAATGGCGACAGAGAGGGATATGCAGTGACTGTCCACAGAAGTGGCGGACCTAAAAACAATGGCACACAATGCTGTGAATCACAGCAGGTGCCTGGAAGAGAAACCTGAAAACCTAAAGGGCCAGTCCCTGAGGATTAATTTCCAATTTGTTGGATTCCCTTAGCAAGCAGAGGGGACCACTTCTGAACTGTTTCTTGTTTCAGTGGATAAGCAAAGTTCTATGACCACAAGGCGTCCCTCAAGTCTTTGTGGTTAGAGAGAGCACACATGGTACTGGCCCTAATACCAGCTCCAGGTGCCCCTCCTTGGGTACTCATTGCAAAAATCTTTAATTACAGAGACCAGGTTGTGATCCTGTGGGCATTGCACATTGGCGACCCTCCACATGAAAACTGGTGGCTTGTAAGTACGGCCCACTGGACATAGTGGATCAGAGTGGAACTCTTGGCATGGAGACCACATCAGTGGAGCTCTCCCTCGACAAGACACAAACCTTGGCGTGGAGACCCTTGGAACCACAGCATAGAAAATGTGCTAAACACCCTGACGCATTGGGTCAAGTAAGTATGTTGCCACAAATGAGTTCTGCACTGACACAAAGGAGGCTAAGAAGAACTGAGGGTGAGCCTGTGGGGAGGTGCAGGGAGGAAGGGGTGAGGGGGACAGCAGAAATGGAGGGCTAAAGTCACACTGGACTGTCCGGAGTGGTCTCCTCCAGCAATGCTTCAATGCCAAGTCAGAGAGAGGAGAGCATAGGACCTCTTGAGGGCCTTTGCTTCTCTAACAAGTAGCCGAGACCTTCACACCTTGGTGGCTCCTGGAGTGTTGGGTCCCTGCACCATATTACACCATGTTTCGTTAGTACATAGTGATACAGCACAGTTGGCACCTCAGGATATACATTCTACCAAATATACTCCACTGTTTGGAGTGAGATGGGAAAGCACCAGTTAGTTATATGACAAAGTGTATATCCGGGAGAGGGAAGGAGAGTTGGTTAGTCTTTCTATATGCACTGTGTACACAGCATATAGTCCATGCGACATTCAGAGTACAAAACATACTGTTGCAACAACAACTGGCCTGTGGATGCAACTGCCAACAGAAATAGGGGACGACAAGTTTCCAGTCTGATGCTGCCAGAAGGCTGGGAAATAGACACTACAGACACAACAGATAGATATTAGGAATGTGCATTGTTTAAATGCCTACACAAAACCATACTGGACCTACCTGAGACGACATGGAAGAGGGATGTCAGTGCTTCACAAGATGTACGAGACAGATGACAAGGTGGGCAAAAAGAAGAAGAAATGCGTGGAAAAAAGTTTTCTTCCATGTATTCCTCATAAGCTACAGGTATCAACATATGGCTGGTCCCAAGAGTACCTTTCCAGCACCAACAATCAACAGTGGATGTGGAGGAGCCATATATAGTAGTGTATTGTGTACTGGATGGGGTGGAAGTATGACTGTTGAATTCATATGTCTTCAACACTGACGATAAGTGTTTCTTTGACACACAGTACCAATTTATACCCCATATATCACCTGACATTGAAGACTTTAATTCTGTTCTAGATGGCTATCAGGATAGACAACTGCCCAAAAACCATATTAAACCAGGAATGGCTGCAGCATTAGCTGATGTTATACAGAGACTTAATTGCATTGCTATCTGGCGAGCCCTACACTGTACAGATAGACAATATTCCTGCCACTCCCTTACACACAGCACCTATAGCCATCTGCACCATATTCTCATGACCGAAGGGCTTAGCCTTCGAATGGGGGATGCATGCAACCTAAGCAGATTCCTCTATGACCAGTCTCCACTGCTCTCCAGCTATGAGGGAAGTTGCCAATAGCTGCCGGTCATGGATGTGGTCTATAGATCAGCTATCAAAAATTGCTTAGAAGGATACCTTGACACAAACTAGGGATCTACAGATACCCAAGGAATGGAAGGCATTAAAGGTAGTCCTGTCTACAACTTATGGTATCAAACAACATTTGCAATGCTCCGGACATGGTAAGAGACTCAGCTGGCAGGCCTTGAGGTGCAGATGAACAGGACAGATGAGCAGATGTGACTAGACTGGCCCTTAGCCGAGGTATAGTAGAAATGTTGAACGCAGTGGACAGTCACACCCTCTGCGACTTTAGACAAATGCTGCAAGGAGAAGTGGAGACTACTTGCATGGCTGCTCAAACGAGAAGTCCCACCTCGTTAATACTGACTTTAAGTAGGTCAGATGATACAACAGCGATAATGCATTCTAGTATATGACACATTTTTAAAATATTACTAGAGAGGAGGAGCTGGCTGTGATTTGAGCATTGCCTTTGGGCAAGACACGAGTAGGGGATCGTTTTTCCCTCTGAGTTTTATCAAGCTTACGTGGTCATACTAGAGATAAATAACTGAAAGCATATCAAGAGACGAAGTGGATTAACCACTTACATGGTTTACTTAGAGATGCCACAACTGTCTTGATAGCTAAGCCTGATAAAGACTCGATGATGTTTACTATCCATAGACCATTATCTATGGTGAATGTGGACATTAAAATCCTCTCCAAGATACTGACTAATAGGCTAATGCCCAAGATGCGGTCATTGATACTTGAGGACCAGTGCAATTACATCCGAAGATGGAGCACACGCTTGAACATCTGCCAACTAGGTCTTGTTTGAGGAGTCCAGGAAAAAGTGTGCCCTAGTGTCACTCAAGATCAAAAAATCATTTGCCTCCCTAGGATGGGGTATATATATATGGTCCTTTTTGGTGGGAATTATCAGAGCTATGTATCAACAAACAAAATTGCTATTTACCCTGGTGAGATTAGCAGGAATGTAACATGGATAGCTACCCACACCAGGCCTCCGGTGGGTAAGTTTGATGTTCAGATACCTGGGGGTGTGGGTAACTCACTCAGCAGCACTGCAAGGGCTTAAGGCCTCAATATGCTTCTTTATAGCTCTACCACTCTCCATAATGGGTAGAGTGGCAATAACAAAAATGGCCTTACTCCCCCGCTGCCTATATTTGCTACAAAATTCTTTCTATTCAGTCAAGGGGGTTCATTTTTTAAGAGATAGCTAGCCTGCTGGTCCTTTTGGTGTGGGAGGGGAAAAGGAGTAGAGTGGGTCTGCCAGTCCTGAAGATGGACAGGGAGAAGGGGGGCTTGGGACCTCTGGATTTGTAGCATTACTCTATTGTGGCACAGCTGCAACATGTGGCGCAGTGGTGAGGGGAGATCCCAAACTAGGAAACCGCACTTACAGAGGAAGTAATAAAAGAAAGCGCTTTGCCAATTCAAGTGATCAAACACTCCTAGATTGATTCATCATATGGCTTTGGCCAGGGTGCTGGCAGTCAAGAAAATGTTATGTCTGCCCTTTTTTTTTTAGCAAATCCCTGATGATCGACTGGCTACAATTGTTCTGAGGCATGCAGAAGACCATAACATTAGTGGCGCAGAGCAATGGTGCGTGCCATACACTCGGGAACTAATACCCCAAGACCAAATTTAAAACATTTGATGGGGTGCTTGAGACTTTCAGTGTGGGAACAGGACAGTTCCTACAGTTTTCTAAACTGACACAAATGGGCAGAGGATTATGGGCTGGCTTTCCTAAGGTATGTGTTCTCTTCTCTACATTGGACAACCGCCTAGAGGGAGGAGATGGAATGAGGCTGGTGTCACGGCTTTACACAGCACTAAAGAATAACAGACCCCGGACCCTACTGCATGCAAGACAGGCTTGGTATGAGGACTCGCTGATGCCTTTGACAGATGCAGAGTGGGCAACGAACTGCACTCAGGTGCAAGAGATTGCGAGCAATGCATGGTTTAAACTAACACATTTTAGTTATCTCCATTGCACACACTTGACACCTGCACAATTGCTCAGAAGCTATATGACCAGACCCTTTATGTGCCCACGTTATGTAGAACATACTGCCATGTTCCTGCCCAGGACCTGGACGTGTAGAAAAACTTCGCAATACTGGATGGAGATATTATTGCAGTTTAAAAAGCTGACCCATCTCAGACTGACCTTAACCATAAAGCATTGCTTGCTCAGTTTTGTCCGAAAACCTAAGCATGGAAAAAAGCAGCACAAGTTTGCTAATTTGGGCCTCTGACTGCCAAAGCGCCAAATAGAAATATGATGGTTGTCCACAATCTCCAAATAGAGATATGGCAGAATAGGCTCTAGCAGAGAAAGTGTGGCTAAACGGGATGGGGACGGGTAAGAGGGTAGAGGATGATGTGACAAGCTGAGCCGAAATGTTGCAGACTTTGGTAGATGACAGACTGATGTATGGGAAACTGCAAACCCTAAGCCTTAGCATATCCAAGACAGATGGTGACTGACCCAAGACCCATAGCTCTCAACACTAAGGGAAAGACTGGGGCAAGACCAACACCTGAGAGGGAGTACAAATAGTTGTCCCTGGGCGGAATTGGATCAATCCTAGGGTAGGCGAAGTGGGGTATAAGCCAAGAGCAGCAGCATGTTGGCAGTGAGCTCATGAGTTATGTTGTGCAGTGTGACTCAATGCAGGAGGGAGATTTCCCAGTTGAGTATGTAAGTACAAATGCTATTTCATTGTTGAATGGCTAGAAAATGTAAATAAAAAGGATACAAAAGCAAAGTAAGTTCTCCTGGGGTCATGGTGTTTTTGACCCAGGAGACTTATTATGCTTTCTTAATGTTGCTGGGGGGCTCTGGATTTAATGACCCAGGAGATTCACTGTGTTTTTTTAATGTTGCTGGGGGGCTGCTGCACAAAAAAATGGTTGGTGGTGACCCTGCCTTTTCTAGGTTCCCAGCCACTTACATTACTGGTAGGTGCCCTGTTGCCTGCATAGGGAATCCAAATGTAAAGAAACGATGTGGCCACTAAGGGAGCCCCAAGGCCACCGTGGCCCGAGCCAGCTCCCCAGACAGCATCCATTATGGTGCTAGTAGGAGCTGGCACCATTCTCCTTTTCTTCCACCCAGTAGCTGTTTTCATTGCTCCTGCCCAGACATATGCAAATATGTGTTTTCTGCCTAGAAGAATGCTGACAGGGAATGACTACTCTCCATGGAAGAAAACATCAGTGTTCCAGGGCATGGGGTCTCTACGTCAATACTTACATCTGGCCCAGGAGGATGGGGTCCCTGAGGCCGGTCTTTGGAATGTGGAGGGGGACTGCTCCCCTAATTTGGAAATTGCCCCGGGGATGGCGACCGCAAAGCGAGGGAAAACGCAAAACCCCTTTTTTTATTATATACAAATGGCCCCCCTGGATGAGATCCCCAAGGCCTCAATGAGGCACAGAAAGGGGGTGCAAGCCCCATACACTTTTACAATTACGGCAGGTACCTGGGGAGGGGTCCCTTGGGCTGTAATCGGCTTGGGGGATGGGACCCACTCCCATCTCCCCCACAAAAAATCCACTGGAATAGGCTCCATGTGCCAAAATCATCTCAGTAAGGGGGTGCCATGCATACCCCCCTTCAAAAAGTTAGATTTCCCTGAGAGATGGGGTCATGGGGATTGTATGTCACCCTTCCTTAAAAAAAAGAAAAATATTATTTTACCCCTGGGCATTGGCCCTCCCTGGGGGTCATTTTATGTAAACAATAAAAAAATGTGTTTTTGAACATTTCAGCCACAAGGGCTGGATGATATTCCTACATTTTTAAAAAACTTTTACAGGACAGGGTTTTAAGTTCCTGGTTGTGTAATGGTGGCTGCAGCACTTCTTTTCATGTTGCTACAAGCCAATCAGTGGGCTTGCTCTGCAAAAGTCCCCTCAGCGAATCAGAAGGCTTACATTTTTTAATTTTAGCCAAATGGTCCAGATATACAAAGATTTAAAACCTCGCACCAAATCACAAAAAGCATGCTTTCAGAGCCAAGATATAGCTTTCTGCCAAATGTGCAATTCAATTCTACCATTTGGGCTGTAGTACTTTTGAAATTTCCTATTAAAATTGCATGGGGAAATTGCATTTTGGGATCACCCTTTGCCTCAGTGCCATCTTGATGGATTACCCCGAAACTTTACAGGAAGAACCTGATGTAAAAAAAAGAACACGTTTCTGGAAGGTTCTGTGAAGATCTGCCCAACATTTCCTACAGAAATGCAAACCTAACCATAACCATGACGACTGCCACTTGGAGGTGTATATATTACTCATTGGTGGTCCCCAGTAGGTAGTTATAGTTAGGACCTGGTTTCCATAGGAAAATTGTTGATTGACTTGGCTATATCTTTGGTGCTGGTGCTGGTGCAAGTTGAGTCTTGTTGTGCATGGAATGGTTTGGGGTGATCTGTGAAACGGGGGCAGAGAAAAGTAGGGGTCAAAAAAGTGTGTTTCCCATGTTAATTCTAATAGAGATTTTAGACAGGATTACAGCCTGAATCGCTGGACAGAATTACACCAAACTTGGCAGAAAGATAGCTCTTGGTTCAGGTAGCACGCTTTTTGTTACTTTGCATAAATCCATTCAGTGGTTTGTGAGATTTAAAAGAAAACATTAATATGTATGTCTAGGGGAACAAATAATTCACAAATAGTCCCAATCTTGTGCAGAGATTGGATTGGTTGCCAACACATCAGCTAAGAAGTGTTGGCAGCCATTTTGGGACTCGTGTTCAGGGGAGTCCCCAAACAAAACACACAAAACATAGAAAAGGGGGCAGTGTACGAATACCCTAACACCCTAGCCTCAGTCCTGTGGTGCCTGGGATCCCGCCAAGGCAAAAAAAGCATTTTTTTATTTAATTCCCAGCAATATTTATGAATATAAACAAGCATGGTCTCCTGCGCCTTCTATAATTGTAGCCCCAGGGTGGGCCTGGTCCCGGAGACATGCAGAGGTTATTAAAAAAATGAAGGGCCCAGGGCCCCTCTCCAAGGAATTGTTAATGCCCTGGGGACCACCACCTCCCCAGGACTAATGGCATGATTAAGTGCGGGGGCCACGTGGACCTCCACCTACCTGGGGCCAATTATTTTTTCAAAAAGAAGGTGGAGGCCACACGGCCCCCCTCCTGGGCCATATACGGTCCCAGGGACCACTGCCTCTCTGGGACTGGGCCATGCAGAACCAAGGAGGGCACTACGCTGAACCCCTCTTGGAGCCATATATGGCCCTGGGAAATGCCACCCTCCTAGGCCGGCACCTGCTATGTCCAGAGGTGCCCACCTTCAGGAGATAACTGTTTGCTTGGCAAAAGCAAACACTCCGCTTCCAGCAAGCGCAAGCTGTCAAAATGCCCCCACTTGCTGGAAACAGCATTTTCATCTCATTCCCTGCCCGCGTAAAGAGATGAAAGTATTGATGAAAGTATTGCTCCTATAAAAAATGACGCCAAATATGGCACAATGCAATATTGTCGATTTAATTGCACAATTTTTGGTGAGCTTCCTAACTCCAAATGCCCCCCTTGCACACTTTATGCTTTGTGCAGGCATGAGGTGGTGCAAGGGATCGTTAAGTGGTGCAATGCATGAATTGCTCCACTTTGTAAATATGGTGCACTGATTTTTGCCTTGTTGAGCCACATTAGCTTACAAAAATGATGCTAATGTGGCACAAAGATGCCCTCGGGCCTTGTAAATCTGGTCATAGTGTCCTAAAGAACAACTAGAGCATTAACAGTCTTACTTATGACAAAAGTGTAGCACACCTGAAGCCATCTTGATTCAATCAAACTGCTAAAACTTAAAACATTTAGGGCCATATGTACTAAAGCGTTTTCCCATAGACACAGAATGGGTAAAACCCTTTGAACCATCTGGCCCTTAATTTTGAAAGAAACACAATAGAAATTATGGTTAGTGTTGTAGAACGATAAATTAGGACACCTTTTAGGTCTACAGTATTTCATTAATATATTCTGACACTCAGACTGCAACATGCACTTTCAACATTAGCAGCAGACTGTCAGTTAGCTCCCTGGTCATCAGCAGCTTTTGAAGAGTATTCTAATGAGAATCTTGAGTGTTAACATTCTGAATTTATTCCAAAAGTGTGGCACATCTGAACACCATCTTGATACCGCCTGGTGGGAGGCAAAAACAAACACTTCCAGTAAGCGGGAGCTGTCAAAATGCCCCAGCTTTCTGGAAGCAGAGTTTTCATGTCTTTCCCTGCCCACAGACATGCAGGCAGGGGAAGAAATGAAAGTATTGATGAAAGTATTGCATTTTCAGGAGCTCCCTGCGTGCAGGAGGAATGACATCTCCCGCAGGTGGCGTGGAGCTGGCTGGCGCCATAGGGGCCTAGAGGCTCCCCTGGCTGTCACAGACCTGTATAGAAACAAATAATTAACCCTGACCTCCAAAACATGCCATTAACTAAAACTCATGCCCTCACCATGCATTGCTAATTATCTCTGATATTGCAGCACTCATGACATCTTTTATAACATCATTGATAATATCACTGTAACATTTGTTGTAAACGTTTTCATTAAAAAACTGTGCATGGCGGAGGCGTGAGTTATAGTTACCTTCGGGCACAAGTTATCATTACTTGAAATAACTATAACCATAATTGGTGAATTTCCTAGGTTTTGTACGAGTAAATTCAGAACCAAACTATAACGTCCCTTAGCCTTTGCTTTTTTCAGGGAATTTCTATGTTTTTTTTAACATAAAGTAATTTTCAATACTATTTGTTAACCATACCACCGCCACGCATGACCTTCAGCTGTGCGCAGCAACAGTTGGCCAGGCCCTGTGGCCAACCCCCTATAACCACCCAACCCTCTGCTGCGCACAGCCTTACCCATGCACAGTGGGGTTGGCCTCAAGGCTTCGCCTGTGGCCAGTTCCTGCGGCCAACCCCTTTAACCACCCAACCCTGAGAGAGAGAAAGTGAGAGTGAGAGAGAGAGAGAGCGTGATTTAGCTTCTTTGCAGCTTCTTTAGAAGTAGATCAGAAAGCCCCATATGCGAATGGAAAGGTAATAGGTCCCTGAGGTTCATTCTTGGTTGACACAGGAGCTACACACTCTACAGTGAGAACTGCAGAAGTTCAGAACTTGCCCCTTTCAGGAAAACGGTCCAGATTGTAGAAGTAGCGAATCAGTATTTGACCAATCCAATTACAGAACCAGTTCAGGTTAAAGTTGGCAACTTTAAGGGATTGCACAAATTCGTAGTCTGTGATTCAAGTCCGGTATCCCTACTGGGAAGAGACTTGCTGTGTAAAATCAGGTGCTCGATTACTTGTTCAAATGATGGAATCTAGATACAGACGAATAGTGATGACGAGGATGACCCAGCTCCAGAGACCGAGTGTGAGACCATAAATGATGAGTATCCCCTGATTAATTTCTTTCCAGTGTTCACAGTGAAGGAGCTTCCTTCCCCAGTATCACATGCCACAGGACATCCTTATAAACATTGCTCACATAATTGTAGAATTTGTAAAACAAGGGGTTTTGAAAGAGATGTTGAGCGGCCCATGTAATTCACCGATAATGGGATTGAAAAAGCCCTGTGAGAAGGTTTGAATTGTCCAGAATTTGAGAAAAATAAATGAAATTGTGATCAAATGTTGCACCATGGTGGCAGATCATGTTGTGATTCTTTTCCAGATTCCATGTGATGCTGAATGGTTCACCATCATAGACTTTTCACAAGTGTACTTTTCTATGCCTCTTCACGAGGATAGTCAATTTCTCTTTTGGTTCAAATTTTTAGACCGAGTTTACTTTTGGTGTCAAATTCCTCAAGGTTTTTCAGAGTCGTCTTCCATATTCAACCAGAGCCTGAAAAAGAATTTGGAGTCGTGTGAAATGCCTTTCCAATCGACTTTGGTACAGTACTTTGATGACTTGCTGATTGCATCCAAAATGACGATAGAGTGCAAGTATGACCAAATCACCTTGCTGAACCATTTGGGAAAGAATGGTCATAAAGTGTCTCCCCTTAAATTACAGGACTTTCAGAAAGAAGTGAAATACTTGGGTCACCAGATAGAGAAAGGAATAAGAAATATATCCAGAGAAAGGGTCACAGCCATTCTGCAGATGAGTCCCCCAGCCACACAGAGAGATGTCAGGATGTTTTTAGGGATGGTAGGCTACTGTCGCCAATGGATTCCCAATTTTTCAGGGGCTTCCAAAACATTGCAGAAGCTGACCCACAAGGAGGTTACCGATCCCCTAGTGTTACAACAGGCTTGCATGAAAGCATTTTCTGCGTTGAAAGTCAGTCTGTGTAAAGCTTCGGCTTTGGCTATGCCTGACTACACTAAGGCCCGTATTAATACTTTTTTAGTGCCGCATTTGCGCCGCTTTTTCACGCAAAAGCAGCGCAAACTTACAAAATACAATTGTATTTTGTAAGTTTGCGCCGCTTTTGCGTAAAAAAATGCCACAAACGCAGCGCTAACAAAGTATAAATACGGGCCTAAGTCCTTCACATTGTATTGTCATGAGTGCAACGCATGTTCTTTGTCTGTCTTGTCACAGTTCAATGGAGTTGTAAACCGCCCAGTATTCCATTTTTCAGCTACTTTGGACCCAGTTGCAGCAGCTTTACCAGGCTGTTTCCGTGCAGTTGCAGCAGTTGGACAGAGCCTCACACAGTGTGAAGGCGTTGTGATAAGACAATTATGGTCTCTCACTCAGTTGAAGTTTTACTTACCCGAATCAAAACCCAGTATCTGACAAGTTCAAGATTGACTTCTTATGAGACAAGTATTCTAGGGTCACCAAATGTGTCATTAAAAAGATGTACAGTGCTAAACCCGGCAACCTTTCTTCCGAATGAAAATGTAAAAATTGAGAAGTTGGAAGACGTTGAGCATGATTGTCTTGAAGTAACTGATCTGTACACAAAAAACGAGATCTGATATTAGAGACACCCGATTGGAAGACAATGACCAAATTATCTTTGTTGATAGTTCCTGTCTAAGAGACAATACCGGAGTACTGAGAGCAGGATATGTCTTGTGCACAATTACTGGTATTCTGGAAGAGTCCTGGCTTCGAGGAGTATATTCTGCACAAGTAGCAGAACTGGTAGCCTTTGCTAGAGAGTGCCATGTTTCTGCTCAGCTTAAAGTTACCATCTATATGGATAGCCAGTATTGACTTGGAATAGTCCATGACTTTGCCCAGTTGTGGTCACAGAGAGGTTTCATGACCTCTTCCTGTTCACCAGTGAGAAATGGTGAGAGAATTTGAGATTTGCTGCAAGCTATCCAGATGCCTGAAAAGATTGTCATGGTGAAATGCAGTGCATTCCTGAAATCGCAAGATTTTGTGTCAATGGGAAATGGATATGTGTGTCAAGTCACAAGGTTTTGCGCATTGAACTGTATATCATTCAAAAATAAGTAGGACTTGTTACCTGAAGAAGATGAAACATGTCCAAGTTATGCATTGCATGTGATAGATACGGTGGAAGAATTGATAACACTGCAGATTACTGTTGACAGGGAGGAAAAACAATCATGGAGCAAAATTAAATGTGTACAGTGACAGGATAAATTGTGGGTTTCAGACGAGGGTCAACTGGTCTTGCTGAACAGCCTGTTGTCTCAAATGGCTAGGCATTATCATGTCAAGCACATGTGAGAAGGATGCCATGATTCATCACTTTAAACACAATTGGTTGAATCCGAGGTTTAGATAAGTTGCTGAAGCAGTTTGCCATCACTGCGTCATTTGTCAACAAATGAATGCGGGAAAACGGACAGTGGTAAATGTGAGCCGCATTGGAAGAGCAGGAGGTCCATTTAGCAGAATGCAAATGGATTTTATTGAAATGCCTGCGTGAGGAGGTTTGACATATGTGTTGGTGATTGTCTGCGTCTTTAGTCATTGGATTGAAACGTACCATGCACAGAGAAATGACAGCCTCACAGTAGCAAAATTACTGCTTAGGGAACTGATACTATGTTTCGGGTTTCAATCTCTTTAGAATCAGATAGAGGATGTCATTTCAGCAATGAAGTAATTAAGTTACTGTCTAAACATTGAACAGAAGTTGCATTGTAGTTACCACCTTGAAGCATCAGGACTAGTGGAACAGATGAATGGTAGCTTGAAATAAAGAATGGCGAAAATGTGTGCGTCCATGAATCTGAAATGGCCTGACGCACTGCTATTAGTTCTGATGACAATGAGAAACACACCCAACAGGAAGACAGGATTGTCACTGCACGACATCCTCATGGGCAGAGCAATGAGGTTGCCAGCGGTTCCTGCAAATGCTCTTGTGAATATAAAAGATGATATGGTGTTGGACTACTGCAAGGGTCTGGCTGATGTGGTTCACTCTTTTTTTTCAACAGGTATAAGCCACCACACTGCAACCGTCCGAAGATCAAGGACACAACCTGAGAGCTGGTGACTGAGTTGTGGTTGGAAAACAAACTGGATACACGCAAGCCATACAAGAAAAGTGGCATGTCCTTTGGACAACGAAGAGGAGTTGTTGAGAGTAGCAATGACAACCAGAAAAGCCTCAGAGCCGGAGAGAGAAGAAAGAGGAACTGGAATCGGATCTGAACGAACTGAGGACATGTTGTAATATTGTTGTAATGATGAATACCTATGTATTTTAGCATATTAACTTATTATATAAACACTGTTTTACGTAGTTAACTAACTTAAATCCTACATGACAAAATCCTTACAATAATGTTTATATTTCATTTGTACTAGTGTAATGGTGCGCTCCTATGCTCTCCTGTAGAATGTTAGCTAATGGTACGACCTGGAGTGCACCTTAGAATGTTAGTGAGAAGAGTGCTGTTGGAGAAAAGAAGCTGTCAAGTGAGGAGGTGTTTTGCAAGGAGTACGTTCAATAAACTTGTCAACTACTTCTATTGGTTGCGAGTTATTACAGGACGGTTCAGTCACTCCTGTGAGAGACGAAAGAGAAGACCTCCAGGAGAGTGACAGTGACCCAATATCGATTGAGGCAGCAGGAGAGTCTAGTCAGAGGAGGGCTCTCCCAGAAGTAGACAATTTTGAGAAACAAACCGAGCAAACGCCAGACCCCCGAGGGGGAAGGAGCTAAGGCAGATCAGAGCCAATGTGGTCTGAATCCTCCTGGCCCAGTTGCAGGTCTGTCAAGGGAAAATCCTGCACAGCAAGAAGAAGTTTCAAGTTCAACACTGAAAGGAGCACTGACCAAGGGTCCACTGAAAGGAGATAAGTGGCCGGAGTCACAAGCAAAGAGAAAGGAAGAAGTTGTTGTGACAACAATCGAGGAAAAAGAAGATATGACTAGAAGAGAAGACCTTAATGAAGGAGAATTGAATGGAGATCAAAAGTTGAAAAAAAAGAGAATAGCAAGTCGAAGGTGCCCAGGTCCTGAATGGGCATATGCAGCAACAAGTGAATGGCAAATAGAGTTTTTATCTTCTTGTTTTGATCAAGAAATTACAGGTCAATAATGTGGCACTAGAAGGAACTAATGAACTGAACTGTTGAGACAAACTGAGAAAAGTACAAAGAGAAAGATACTGTTGAAAGTAACCGGAAAATACTTTTAAAAACCTCATTTGATAAGACAACCTGCTTTGACAAGCTGCTAAATTGATTTATGACAAACTTACTGTTTTTTGAGACAAAGGATCCTGGAAGTGAGACTGAAATCTGTAAATAATGGCTGAAAGAAGATTGACGTTTTTTGTTTTTTTATTTTCACTGCATAGTTTCTAAATTTTTCTCTTCTATTTTCTGATTCTTTACAGATCATAAGTAACATTAGTCAGCAGGGTAGGAAGAACAGGTGCCCGTAAATACATGAGTATTGGTTTGGCAATTGTATGCGTAATATTGTGGTTGCTATTGATTGGTGTGATGACTGTTCTTGACAAGAGTAAAGCCAACCATACTTCAGCTTTAGCATTAACAGCAATGGAGAAGTTTAGGCTAGATGAGAAGTATCTGCAAGTAGATAACGCATAAGGGGAACTTTCTTCTAATGTCATCTGTCGCTTAGCGATGGATGCGAGGAATTGTTTTGTGTGTACGCAGATTCCTTCATCAGTCGAAGAAGGAGTTACCTATCATAGTTTGCCGCTTACTTATGTGATAAGTTGTAGTCTTTTACTAACAAGATTCTATAATCAGGAGTACATTCAATATTTCTATTCCAACCACGATGTAGTGTTTTCGTTTGTCCCCATAATTAGAGATCTGAGTAGAGTAGCCAAGAACAATGACATAGTATTGGTAAGGGGTTTCTTCGAGCTTACATTAACTTTTGGGACAGCCTATGCGCACAAAATCAACCTGACATGCTTGCTTACACTGCTAGAAAAGAGCTTCTTAGATCAGACAGATGACAGGAGAAAGGCATTAAAGGAGAAGTTAGAAAAGGACTTAGAGAAAATAACTTTTAGAAATGATTATGCTTTTAGTGAAATAAAAACACAAGAGAAATTAGCTTTAGATGTGCAACACGTAGGGAAGCTTCGTGTATATAGACCTAAATCTAGTACTGCCACGAGTGAATGTAGGCATGTGTTTTTGTTTCAGAATAAATGGACATTTATGTTGAATGGACAGGATCCAGCAATTCCTAGTATATATTACATATGTGGACCTAATGCTTATTACCGTCTTCCAAGAGGATGGTATGGCACCTGTTACTTGGGGATAGATTTAACAAAGATGTTCCAACTTGGTGACTTGAAAAGATTTCC
Source organism: Pleurodeles waltl (assembly GCF_031143425.1). Classification (NCBI taxonomy): domain Eukaryota; kingdom Metazoa; phylum Chordata; class Amphibia; order Caudata; family Salamandridae; genus Pleurodeles; species Pleurodeles waltl. The sequence goes on from NC_090440.1 coordinate 1,138,141,144, forward strand.
GAAACTGACAGAGTTACATCACAGTAGAGGAAAGAGAGAGTCTCCTTCTGGTATAGTGGAGATATATTTGGAGCAATGATTCCTTCAGTAGGAGTAGTTATGAATTCTATAAAGATTTGAAAGTTGTCTACCATTGTGGATAACATGTTGACAATTTTTTCTGGAGCCATGATCCTAATGGTTACAGAAATGGCTGCGTTAGACATTCTTATAGCAAAGGATGGCGGAGTTTGCAAAATGCTTAATTCGAGGCATTGCAGCTTGTTTATTCCTGAGAATAGTAAAGAAATTAGAAGCTTACTTACTGATCTGACTAATGAAAGTGCTGATTTGAAAGAACTGAAAGAACCAGGTGTTTGGGAAAAAGTTGGCGAAGGGCTTGCTTCAGTGGGAAATTGGCTCAGCAACATTGTGAAAGGGATAATATTGAAAATAGTACAAGGGATATTGATTATTGTGATTTGCATAATTGGAACATGGGGAATATGTAAATTATGTAGAATGATTAAATTGAAAAAAAATGGAAAAGATCAGAGGAGGGAAGAAATGAAAAGGAAAAATTTGTTTAACGAAAATTCAAAAAAGGAACAAAGACTTAAGGGGATAGAGATGACAACATTTTGAGCTGAAGCAAAGGAACATTTTGTGTGGGAACATTTAGTGTGATGGCACATTTAGGGGGTCATTCTGACTTTGGCGGGCGGCGGAGGCCCCCCGCCAAAGTCCCGCCGTCAGAATACCGGTGCGCGGTCAAAAGACCGCCGCAGTAATTCTGAGTTTCCCGCTGGGCTGGCGGGCGACCGCCAGAAGGCTGCCCGCCAGCCCAGCGGGAAACCCCCTTCCATGAGGATGCCGGCTCCGAATGGAGCCGGCGGAGTGGAAGGGGTGCGACGGGTGCAGTTGCACCCGTCGCGATTTTCAGTGTCTGCTTGGCAGACACTGAAAATCTTGGTGGGGCCCTGTTAGGGGGCCCCTGCAGTGCCCATGATATTTGGCATGGGCACTGCAGGGGCCCCCAGGGGCCCCACAACACCCGTTACCACCAGCCAGGTTCTGGCGGTCAAAACCGCCAGAACCAGGCTGGCGGTAAGGGGGTCAGAATCCCCATGGCGGCGCTGCCTGCAGCGCCGCCATGGAGGATTCCTTAGGGCAGCGGGAAACCAGCGGGACACCGCCGGTTTCCCGTTTCTGACGCGGCTGTACCGCCGCGGTCAGAATGCCCATGGATGCACCGCCAGCCTGTTGGCGGTGCATCCGCGGTCCCCGGCCCTGGCGGTAGTCAACCGCCAGGGTCAGAATGACCGCCTTTGTTTTTCTTGAACTGATGTCCTATTCACGTCACAGCTTGCTGAACCATATTGTCGACAGGTATAAGACAACATTACTGAGTGTTATGTCTATTTGCTTTTGTTTCTAGGTACAAACCGCTATTTTGATAGAGCCATAGTTAGATTATTTGCCAAATTTGTGTTGACTAAATTGTTTTGCATGAAGCCCAGACATGCAATTCTGATCTGGTGTTAGTTAGGGTCCTCACTGATAAAGTTTGTTATATGTAATAACAGTTGACATCTTTTCTTTTCTGAATCTAAATGTACGATATTTCGTTTGTGCAGCTACTCATGTTATTAATTTGTACTTCAACCTTAGAAGATCGCAATTCTTTCGCCGCTTTGGTCAGCAAGTATTTTTTTTGTATGTTTATCATTTGATTTTGAGATTAAGTTACGTGACATTAGCATTGTTAATATAGGGAAATAAACATTATAAATTTTATACAAAGGTGTGGATATCCATGACTGCAAGCAGTGGAAATTACTGACTCATACTGATTATTGATATAATTGAGTGTTATTTGTTATTAATTAGTATTGGTACGGGATATATGGTGGGAACTACTCGAAGCGCAGTCAAAACGTCCATTGGCCTATAAGCGTCTCCTTTGTAAGTTTACTTAATAAGGTATGACACTCTAACACTTATGACAAAAGTGTAGCATACCTCAAACCATTATGATTAAATGAACCAGGTAAAACTTAAAATATTTAATTTAGAAAGGAAAAAAAGGAGGAGATTTAATTTGTCATAGAAATCACTGTTAGTGCTGTAGAAGGATAAATTAGGACACGTTTTAAGTGAGTTCTCAAATATCTTCCACTTCTATTTCATTAAAACGTTCTGACATGCAGACTGAATAAACACGAACATTCAGCACTAGCAGTAGACTGACAGTTAGTTCTTTGGTGATCAGCAGCTTTATTAGAGTGTTCTAATGAGCAACTAGAGTGCTAGCATTCTGATTTTTATGCCGAAAGTGTGGAACATATAAAAACCATCTTGATGGAATCGAAGCAGAATACTGAAAGCATTTTCTACTGGAGATAATGCAGTAAATGAGAAGATTAGGGAGCTTCAAAACAAATAGGGACTACCAAGATGGCCACCAAATAATAATGAGCCCAAAAAGCAGCACAAACATCACTCAAATGCAGCCCAAGTATACCCAATGACAGAGGTATGCAAAACACTTATGTTTTTGTATTTTTTGCAGGTTTGTTTTTAGCAAAGTCGTGACCCGAAGGTATTGTAGTGCTTTACATGACACAAGGACACAATCCTTTTGGGCATGGGTAGATTAAGCGATTTGCCTAGAATCAAAGGATGTTGAGTTGATGCTGAAACTTAAACCTGGTTGCCCATTTGCAAAGTCTTCAGCTCTGTCCGTACCACTACATTCTCTCCCCTAAGTGTAAAATATTATCAAATGATCATCTTGATAAAAAAAAACAAATCAAGATAGCAAATAATTTAAAAATGCTTTGGCGCTATTTGAGAACTCCGAAAATATGTCCTCATTTTAGTTTTATTGTGCACTGACCATAATTTCTATAGGAATAAGACCTAATTTTTATAATTTATAAAGGAAATGCTTTAAATATAGAATGTTAGTAATCTAGTTATTCATTAGAATACTGTGGGGAGGCAGATGTCAGAGGCATGGACTTGGATAATTGAGGGTAGGGAGGATGGTACAGAGGTACCAAGTTGACCAAGCTGGGCAGGCAGGAGGGGCAGTTGCAGTACAACTGACCATGGAGGGCAAGGGAAAGGGGGCATGGGCAAAAAAACAGCCATGAATGACAGGCAAGAGAGGCTCTGGCAATATAAGAGACCATTGAGGGCAGAAGAAAGAAGCAGTGGACAGACAACAATACAGACCTGATTCAGACAGGAGACTCCTGTGTTCAGGCCCAAAAGGGCTTTCTTTTGTCTGTCTCCTGCCTAAACTTTCTTCTTTTTCAAGTCAATGGGGAAAATCAATTCCCTTGGATTCTTTTTTCAAGATCAAAATCTCTCTCTCTCACCGAGCTCAAAATGTTGGCAAGAATGGTACATTGGATCACTGAGGGCAGGAGGAATGGGGTAGTTACATGAATTGGGATAACAGAATACAGGAGGGAGATGGGCAGGGCCACTAAACTGACCTTACAGGGCAGGTGTCAGGATTTGCAGCATTACAATACACCCCACAGGGCAAGCAGGCTGACAGTGCAGCACAACGGGCCATGGAAACCAAACAAATTGGAATGGGACAGGGCCATGCACATGGACAACAGAAAACAGAGGGGAAAGAAGGAAGGGCAGCAAGCTGACAATACTGAGGCAGGCAAGAGGGAGAGTTGCAGTATAACGGAGCATGAAGGGCAAGAGGGAGGGGGCAGGGACACAACAACAGACCAGAAACGGCAGGAGGGAGGGAATATGGGCCTGAACATGGAAAACAGTGGGCAAGGGGCAGGGCAGAAGCTGCAAACTGACCATGGAGGGCAGGGAGGATGGACACTGGAAGCACAACACACCATGGAGGTCAAAAGTTGGACTATAAAGGCATACACACAGACAACAGAGGGAATGTGGGAGTGGGTCAGGGACAGCAAGCTGACCACACAGGGCAGGTTGGAGGGGCAGTGGCAGAACAGAAGGCCATGCATGGCAAGTTGGAGGGTTAATGGCAATGCAAAGTCCATGGTGGGCGAGAAGGAGGGGGCAGGGGCAGGTGCATAAACAAAGGACGATGGAGGACAGAAGGGATGGGTAGGGGCTGGACACAGGCAAGAGGGGGAAGGGGCTTCACAACAAACCACATGTGGTAGGCAGGAGGAGCAGTTGCAGCACAACAGAGCATGGAGGGCAGAAGGGAGCAGCAGCAAAATGGACCATGGAGGGCAGGAGGGAATAGGGCATGAAACTCGAACAGGCAGGGTGGAGGTGGCAGGGAAAGGCGGTAGTCATCTGACCATGCTAGGCAGGTGGGAGGGGCAGTGGTAGCCCAACAGAACACTCAGAGTAGATAGAAGAGGCAGTGGCAGGTCCATGGAACATGCTGGGCTAAAAGGAGGGGCAAGCACACAGACATCAGAGGGCAAGTGGAAGGAGGGTAGGGGCAGCAAACTAAGTACAGAGGCTAAGCAGAAGGGCAATGATGGGGCATAGAATTGCGCAATGGAGAGAAGGAGGAGTGGGCAGGGACATAAAGCTAAATGGAGGGAAGTGGCAGCACATCAGACCATGCAGGGCAAGAGGAAGAGGGCTGGTGCATGGACTCAGACAACAGAGGTTAGGGTGGAGATGGATGGAGCAGTAAGCTGACTGTCCAGGGCAGGTGGGAAGGGTAATGGCAGAACACCGGCTACACAGGGAAGTAATGAGGGAGCAGGGCGATGGACTTGGACAATGGATAGCAAGGAGGAGGGGGACAGGAGCAGCAAGCTTGGTTGGGAGCAGCACAATGCCAGCCCAGGTGTCCAACACCCCCAGCCCAACGTGCATTGTGATGAGAAATTTACTTAAAAAAAAATTTCAAACAAGAAATTCACTGAAAAAAACCCAAAGGTTACAGGGGCATTATAGTTAGGAAAAAAACTAAAAAAACCTCAGAAACTCACTAAAAAAACAAAGGTTACAGGGCGTTATAGCTAAGTTCATATTTTGCATGCACAAAACCATAGAAATTCAGCTATTACAGTTAGAGTTATTTCAAGTAACTATAGCTAGTGCCCTAAGGTAACTATAACTTGTGCCCTCGCAGTGCACTGCCAATTACCACACATAGTACATCACTCATGACATCTTCTATCACATTATTGACAATATCAGTGTAACATTTGCAGTAAATGTATTGATGAAAAAATTGTGCAAGGTGTGAGTTATAGTTATCTTTGGGCATAAGTTATAGTTACTTGAAATAACTCTATTAGCTGAATTTCTATGGTTTTGTGCATGTAAAATCAGAACGTAACTAAAATGTCCCTGTAGCCTTTGGTTTATTAGTTTTTATATATATATCAATATTCACTGAAAAAAACAAAGGTCACAGGGACGTTTTAGTTAGGGAATAGAACTTGAAAAAAACATGAAAATTCACTTAAGAAAACCAAAGGTTACAGGGCCATTATAGCTATGCTAACATTCTAAAAGTACAAAACTAAAACATTTCACTTGTTATAATTATCTCAAGTAATTATAACTCATGCCCTAAGGTAACTTAACTCGCGCCCTTGCCATGCATAGTTGCACAGTTCTTTTGTCAAAACTTTTACTGCAAATATTACATTGTTATTATTAATGATGTTATCAAAGGTGTCATGAGTGCCTTAATTTGTGGGGTGATTAGCAGTGAACAGGCAAATTTCTTTGGTTTTGTATGTTTAAAATGTTAGCCTAAGAATAACGGCATTGTAACCTTTGGGTTTTTTTAAGTGAATTTGTATGGTTTTTTAAAAAATTCGGTTTCCTAACTATGACGCCCCGGTAACCTTTGCTTTTTTTAGTGAAAATAATATATATATATTTTTTTTTTATATATATTTATATTTATTTAATACCTACTTCCGGTTCCCAATAGGTAGCTATAGTTAGTTTCCTTTGAAAAAGCATTGTTTGACTTGCTTATATCTTTGGCGCCAGTTGATGAATCCTCCCAAAATTTTCCAAAAGAATTTGACGCTCACTTCAGCTGCTGTCTGGGAAGTTTTAGGGTGATCCGTCATGCGGGCGCTGAGAAAAAGGGGAGGGTCAAAATGTGCTTTCCTCATGTTAATTCCCAAAGGGATTTTGAACGTTACTACGGCCCAAACCGCTGGACGGATTTACACTAAATTTAGAAGAAAGCCAGCTCTTGGTTCAGAAAGCACCCTTTTTGTGATTTGGTTTAAATCTGTCAAAAAAAAATTCTAGTTATTAAATGAAAACCAAATTTGTATATATAGGGATGGAATGCTCCTCTGATCCTCTGTGGATTCAAATGAAAAGCAAGGCCCTGATTGGCTGGCTGCAACCTAACAGCAAAGTTGCGGCTGCCATTTTGCTTCTCACATTTTCTGAGAGGTGGGAAAAAACAGTAAAAAAAATGTAAGGGGTCAGGATACAGGTATCCACAGGACACATGAAGGTCCCTCAAGGAGCCCTCATGGGAAAAAAATTGCCCATTTTGTGGATCCTCAAATTGTTGTCGGATCCTGCTCAGAACCTCCTCAGAGCAGGGAAAAAGCAATGCCCTGATTGGCTAACCGCAACCTGACAGAAATATTAATATGTACAATACAAAAACCACAGCAAATCACTGAAAAAACACAAAGCTTACAGGGACTTGTTTGTGTGCATGTGGGATGGTCCTTATATAAATGACACTTGAATAAATCTTGAATGCACAAAAAATAAGATCTCTTGCGATTGTTGATGTGTACAACAGAATTGTGAGTGAACCAGAATGGCCATCTGAACAAAATACTGCTGCAAAGATCAATGAATGAAACACTACAAAAAGTCTGAGATGGTAAACAAAATTAGTGTATTTGTATATCTGGCATAAGCAAAAACAAACACGCTTGTGTTTACAAATATCTGTGTCATGTGTGAAATGTGTGTTTTAAAGTAGTTAATTAGCATACTATGCCAATCTCGTTCTCACCCTAAACAAACCGATACTCCAAGCTGTCTGCCAGCGTTAACATATGTTTTGTTTAAAGAATGTTCAATATTTTCTTACATCACAGAGCAATTATGATACTAGTCATTCTGTTCTGAGAAGCGATGCATTTTTATCGGTTTGTAACAGAGATAGCATCAATACAAAATGCGTAAGAGAAAACTTCAAAACAATCATTCATTGTAAAACAACAAATAAGACTATTGGAGTGATGTTTTAGCCTTGTATCAATAAATTATAAAATTAGGTATGAGGGGGAAATAACACAGCAGCCTACATAAATACGTATATGAAAACATAACAGCACCACACAACAGTTTAATCATTTCATTCTTGGGCATATTTCCTAACAGCATCTAACAAAACTATTTTACTGTAAATCATTTAGAGGTTTTCTCTATTGTGGCTAACAGGGTCCGACTATAGAGCAATCAGGCAGTGCCTGGAGGGCTGATTTGACAGGTCAGTGTGTGGGCTGACTTTTGGATGTTTGTAGGCCTGTTTTATGGTCTCCAGGGCGGTTTTTACTTTTGATTTCCCTGATATTATAAAGCATTGTATGCAGCAAGCCCAAATGTATGCATTCTCTCATGCTTTGAAAAACACTTATAAAGCAGGACTTTACAAATTCAAAACGCCTCTAATTTGCAAACATTGACCACTGTTTAGCCATCTCCTTCACTATTGGGGCGTCAGCATTACTTTGGTGACCGGGCCTATCTTCTGTTCCAGTCCAACACTGTTGTCGAAGTAGGATAGTAGCTAGTGAGGAGTTCCCCAGCATTCCATTTATTCATCAAGGATACAGTGATGCAAGACTTGTAGGAATTGTAATTTATTCACATTTGTATATCTCCAAATAACCATAATTGATGTAGTGTAGTGCATTCTCTTTCTTTGTCCCTTTTCTTGCAGCACTGGGATGACCATTAAACTGTAATTGTATGTGTTTGATTAGGTAATGATTGCAATGTTAGTAGAAAGTTGGCTCAGCCTTGAGTTTAGAATTGGTTTGTGTAGAGTGGTGTGAGGGTGGATTGTATTCCTGTATTAACGAGCATCTGCATCATCTTGATTGAAAATGCAGTTTTATTCTTAAGACACAGCATGCCACAGAGCTATCAATCCTGCCCAGCAGCAACGACCACTGTCAGAAATCCATGACCTCAGTCACAACCCATGTCACAATGATTACTGTTAGACCTGCCAGCTCTTGGTGTGGTTTCCTCTGTCTTTTTACTTCTGACCTCTCGTTTTTGATCCTGTGCTGAATTTAGTTTTTAGTGCCTTTTAGTACTCTGGGCACTTTACCACTGCTGGCCATTGCTTCCTGTTTAAACTGTATTGGTGATTGGTTTGTTCATGATTGGCATATTCAATTTACTAGTAAGTCCCTAGTAATGTTCACTATGATTGTCCAGGGCCTGTAATTCAAATGCTACTAGCAGGCCTGCAGCACTGATTTAGCCACCCACATGAGTAGCCCTGCAAAGATGTCTCAGACCTGCTACTGCAGTGTCTGTGTGGGAAAGATTAAACTGCCACTTCTACCAGGCAAGTGCACCCACTTCTCAGGCCTAAACCTTCCATTTCACTACATGTAAGTCACCCCTAAAGTATGCCCAGGGCAACCCCATGGGCAGGGTGCAGTGCACGAAAAAGCTAGGACATGCACTGGTGTGGTTTACATGTCCTGACAGTGAAATACTGCTAAATTTAGCTTTTACTATTGCCAGCCCTATCTCTCCCAAAGGGTAACATGAGGATTGCCTTGAAATATCTTTTAAGTGCAATTTCCCATTGGGAGCAGATGGAGATTGGTGTTTGGTGTCACCGAACTCACAATTTAAAAATACACCTTTTGGCAAAGTTAGTTTTTGAACTGTGTGTTTGAAAAAAACATGTTTAAAAAGTGGCCATTTTCTTGTTTAGCCATTCTCTGGCTCTGTCTGTCTGCTGTATACACATCTGGGTCACAGTGACATTTGTGCTGTTTGTGCATTCACTCTAGACAGTCACAGAAATGGAGCTTAGGTGTGCCCTGCATTCCCTGATGGGTCTTTCTGAGCTAGTGTGGTTGGAGTAGCTGACACTTGCACCTGAATGGGGCTGTGCCAGTCCTCACACAAAGCAGTCTCCAACCCCCTGGAGTGTGTCTGGGGCCCGGGCAGGAACAAACATGGTCTTGGGCACCAAAAAGACTTCTCTTTGAAGTTTGCCTACCTCAAAGACAGAAATGGGTATAAGTACTGGGCCTCTAGCACCACATAGTTAGAACACTGCTGGACTGAAGATATTCTGCTAGGAAGAAGAGCTGGATGTTGTAGGAAAGACTGCCACTCTGCCTGTTGTCTGTTATGCTGGCCTGCTTCTTGCTGCTACTGTTCTGGGAGTGAAAGGGCTGGACTTTTCTTTCTGCATCCTCCTTTCCAAGGTTCTCCAAGGGCTTGAACTGAGCTTTCCTCCTGTTCAGAAGTCTCAGGACCATCACATTCTACATCTGCAGGCACTTGGGCTCTCTGGCTGAAAGTCCTGACTTGCCAAGTGGTGCAAGATCCAGTCAATGGGCCCTTGGAAGTGAGTACTGGTGACTTTAACGAGAAAATCCATGCATCGGCACTGAGCGCCGCTGTAAACTGACACATCGCTGGAAAGATTTGATGCTGCACCGCTGCTGAAGAATAAGCGCTGCGCCTGCTTCGCCGCTGTAGACCAACACAGTGCGTCTGGACTTTCCACACATGGTCCCTGAGTGCTAATTTCTTGATTCACACCACACCGAAATGAGGAACAAAGGCTGCATGTGTAGAAACCAACACATCACCATCCCTTTCAGTAAGGAACCGATGCATCACCTCTTTGCCACCAAAAGGAACAGAAAAATCAACTCCCCCGGCAGTAAGAAACTGATGCATCGTTTGCTTTTCCATCACCTCACCTCCCCTGCGCCTGTTCTCGTCTTTGATTTTTGACGCACTTAAGGTATTTTGCCCTAAAACAAATGTATCCATTGAATTCTATGGCCTAAACTTGCTTACACTTTTAAAAGTGATATCTTGACTTGTGTATGTTGGATTTTTATTGTTTTGGTATTGTTTTACTTAGATACATACTGGCTATGTTTCAAAAATGGTGTGTGTTGGACCTGGCTTTTTGGCAGGGACATCCCCAAACTTTTTGCCTCCTTCCTCCTATTTTTTCTGACCTGTTGTTGTTGGCTTTTGACCTCTGGGCACTTTACCACTGCTAACCAGTGCTAAAGTGCATATGCTCTCTGTGTAAATTGTACTACTGATTGGTTTATCCATGATTGACTATTTAATTTACTTGTAAGTCCCTGGTAGAGTGCACTACATGTGCCTAGGGCAGGTAGATTAAATGCTACTAGTGGGCCTGCAGCACTGGTTGTGCCACCCACCTCAGTAGCCCCTTAACCTTGTCTCAGGCCTGCCATTGCAAGGCCTGTGTGTGCAGTTTCACTGCCACCTCGACTTGGCATTTAAAGGTACTTGCCAAGCCTAGAACTCCCCTTTTTCTATACATAAGTCACCCCTAATGTGTGCCCTAGGTAACCCCTAGAGCAGGGTGCTGTGTAGGTAAAAGGCAGGACATGTACCTGTGTAGTTATATGTCCTGGTAGTGTAAAACTCCTAAATTCGTTTTTACACTACTGTGAGGCCTGCTCCTTTCATAGGCTAACATTGGGGCTGCCCTCATACACTGTTGAAGTGGCAGCTGCTGATCTGAAAGGAGCAGGAAGGTCATATTTAGTATGGCCAGAATGGTAATACAAAATCCTGCTGACTGGTGAAGTCGAATTTAATATTACTATTCTAGAAATGCCACTTTTAGAAAGTGAGCATTTCTTTGCACTAAAATCTTGTTGTGCCCTTCAATCCACGTCTGGCTAGGTTTAGTTGACAGCTCCTTGTGCATTCACTCAGACACACCCCAAACACAGGGTACTCAGCCTCACTTGCATAGATCTGCATTTTGAATGGGTCTTCCTGGGCTGGGAGGGTGGAGGGCCTGCCCTCACACAAAGGACTGCCACACCCCCTACTGGGACTCTGGCAGACAGGATTGAACTGAAAGGGGGCTTGGTGCATTTCTTAGAGACTCTTTGAAGTCACCCCCACTTCAAAGGCACAACTTAGTATAAAACAGGGCCTCTGCCCTACCTCATCAGACACTTGCTGGAGAAGAAACCTGAACCAGAAACTACATCCTGCCAAGAAGAACTGCCTGGCTGCTCAAAGGACTCACCTGTCTGCTTTCTACAAAGGACTGCTGCCTTGCTGTTGCCCTGCTGCCTTGCTGAACTCTTGCCTGGCTGTGAAAGTGCTCTCCAAGGGCTTGGATAGAGCTTGCCTCCTGTTCCTTGAAGTCTCAGGACCAAAAAGACTTCTCTCTTTTACTTGGACGCTCCATGCGCCGAAAATTTCGACGCACAGCTTGTTTCGCAGCGAGAAAAACGCCGCACTCCGACGCTAATCGACGCAACTCTCTTGGGATGATCGAAGATCCGACGCACGGCCTCGCAAGGACAACGCCGCCCGACCTCTAGAGGAGAAATCGACGCGACGCCTGCCGTGAGATCGTAATTTCAACGCGCAGCCCCGCAGATCGAAGTCTAGAGGAGAAATCGACGCCTGCGTGAGATCGTAATTTCGACGCACAGCCCCGCAGACCGACGCGCAGCCGGAAAACAAGCAGGAAAATCCACGCACAGACCCGGGACATCTGGTAATCCCCGCGACCCACAGAAAGAGACTGTCCGCGCGCCGGAAAACGATGCCCGACTTCCCCGCGTGGAAAATAACGACGCAAGTCCGTGTGTGCTGGGGAGAAATCGACGCACACACCCTTTTTCCACGCACCTCTTCCTCTGTGGCCCTCTGAGGAGATTTTCCACCAGAAACCAGGTACTTTGTGTTTGAAAGAGACTTTGTTTACTTTCTAAAGACTTAAGACACTCTCTATCACTTTTCAGTGATATCTTTACAAATTCGTATTGCAACTTTGATCGTTTTGACCTGAAGATACCCAGATAAATATTATATATTTTTCTAAACACTATGTGGTGTATTTTTGTGGTGTTATGCTATGGTGTTGTATGATTTATTGCACAAATGCTTTATACATTGCCTTCTAAGTTAAGCCTGACTGCTCGTGCCAAGCTACCGGAGGGTGAGCACAGGCTGATTTTGGATTGTGTGTGACTTACCCTGACTAGAGTGAGGGTTATTGCTTGGACAGAGGGCAACCTGACTGCCAACCAAAAACCCCATTTCTAACATTGGTGATCAGCGGTGAGGATAGGACTTGTGTTTGTGCAGTGACATACAGTAGCTAAGTATTTCACTACCTACCCACAGTTGAAGGTCAACTTGATTTTTCATCTTTTTTGCTTTTGGTTCTCTGATGTCCTCCTGGATATACTATTGATATTTTGGACTTTGGATTTTGGTTCTTGCCAGTAAGACTTTGTCAGCAATGAGATTGCTTACCTACTCATTCTTTGTGCCTACTGACCACCTCACTAAGGCTGACCTAAGGAAGCTTTGCAGAAAATGGGGCCTTCCTGTAGCAAGGAGATCTACTAAGGCGGAGATGCTACATGCCTACATAGTCTGGGGGGGAAGAAAGATGGGCAGAGAGTTAGGCAGCAAGAAACCAAATGACTAAGTACCCCTCAGATGAGGAGGAGGACTACTCACATGAGGAGGAAGACTACTCAGATGAGGAAAGAGAACCAGTGGGAGATGAATGGCTCCTAGCTCTAGAGCGGTGTATGGAAGAGCTAGATGAGCAGCTTGAAAGGGCTGAGGCAGCAAGTCTCTTAGCCCTGGAAGAAGAAAAGATTGCAGCTCAAGAGCTGAGCTGTAAAGAGCTGAAACTGGAGGCCGGAAGGGCTGAGTCCAGTTCAGATGGTGGCAGCAAAAATCTTGCATCCAGTACTGCTGAAGAAGGGCACAAGCCCAGAGATGTGGTGCCCAACTTGAAGAAGGGAGTTGACACACCCCAGGTGGTTCAAGGGTATGAGATAGTTCCCGTTATGCACAGGGTCCCTGAGAAGGATTGGGGAACTGGCACAGGGAGTCATATTCCTACTGGGGGGAGGGACACTTTACTGACTCTAGCAGAGAGTGACAGAGAAAAGGGTTCCCCCCTGGTGGACGTCCTGAATATAGAGTGTAGAGACATCCCAGAAGAGTATGGGTTGAGTGTCAGGGACAGACAGATACTGTCTCACCAGTCTCAGGAGGGTGAAGTAAAGTGCTTTTCCAAGGTTGAGTTACTGGGTGGTTGGGTGAAGGGTACTGTGGTTAATACATGTGAAGGGCAGAGTGATGTAATTGCTGGAGAGCATATGTCTGGTCCTTATTTTCCAGAGCTACGCCAACACCAGGTGGAGTGTGAGTTCTCTGACCCCAGGGAACTTACAATGGAGGCAGACTTCTGGGTGAGTACCAGAGAGTCTGAAGAGGCATTTGGGGGTGATCCTGAAGGGAGTGGTCTAGGTGGTTCCCAACCGAGTGTGGTGGGAAAGGATTGTAGTGTCCCAGGTAGGTCCCAGGTCCTAGAGGGTTCCATGAGGGAACACCAGGAGGGAAGCCTAGCCTGTACCGTAGGGCCACCTTTTGAGGGAAGCCCCGCAGTGTCAGAAGAACTTGGGGGGGGGTGACTGTAGCCAGCATCCCAACAGTTCTGGTGTCTGGCAGTACCCCTCCTAGTGAGGGGGTGCAGAAGTCCAGACATAGGGTTGAGAGGGGGTTGCAGACCCCAGTGGAGGACCTTGAGAGTCAGGGGACAGCTCTGAGAGCAGAGCCCCCCAGGAATGACCCAGGTGAAACCGTTTCTGGTTTGGGGGAAACCCAGACTCTGCCGGATGGGCAGAGGTCGGGAGACCTGCGCCAACCAGACTCTTGTGTGGCCCTTGGGGACGGTGTGTCCCTTGTGGGGGGTGAGAGTGCCCCCGAGGAAGTCCTGGAATGCCAGGCAAAGATTCAACCTCAGGGTGGTGACTCTGGGTTGGATACCCAGGTTCAGAGGTTAAACTCTGACCTGGTGGGAGGTAGATGTGCCTCCCAAGAAGTCCTGCTGTGCCAGGCAATTGTCCAACCTCAGGGTGTTGACTCTGGGTTGGATGACCAGGTTCAGAGGTTAAACTCTGACCTGGTGGGGGGTAGGTGTGCCCCCCACAAAGTCCTGGCATGCCAGGCAATTGCCCAACCTCAGGGTGGTGACCCTGGGTTGGGGAACCAGGCTCAGAGGTTAAACTCTGACCTGGTGGGAGGTAGGTGTGCCTCCCTGGAAGTCCTGGCCTGCCAAGCAATGGTTCAACCTCAGGGTGGTGACTCTGGGTTGGGCAACCAGGTTCAGGGGATAAACTCTGACCTGTTGGGGGGTAGGTGTGCCCCCCAGAAAGTCCTGGTGTACCAGGCAGTGGTCCAACCTCAGAGTGTTGACTCTGGGTTGGATGACCAGGTTCAGAGGTTAAACTCTGACCTGGTGGGGGGTAGGTGTGCCCCCCAGAAAGTCCTGGCATGCCAGGCAATTGCCCCACCTCAGGGTGGTGACCCTGGGTTGGGAAACCAGGCTCAGAGATTAAACTCTGACCTGGTGGGGGGTAGATGTGCCACCCCAGAAGTCCTGCTGTGCCAGGCAATTGCCCAACCTCAGGGTGGTGACCCTGGGTTGGGGAACCAGGCTCAGAGGTTAAACTCTGACCTGGTGGGAGGTAGGTGTGCCTCCCAGAAAGTCCTGGCGCGCCAGGCAATTGTTCAACTTCAGGGTGGTGACTCTGAGTTGAATGGCCCAGTTCAGAGGTTAAACTCTGACCTGGTGGAGGGTCAGTGTGCCCTCCAGGAAGTCCTGGCGTGCCAGGCAATTGTTCAACTTCAGGGTGGTGACTCTGAGTTGAATGGCCAAGTTCAGAGGTTAAACTCTGACCTGGTGGAGGGTCAGTGTGCCCTCCAGGAAGTCCTGGCGTGCCAGGCAATTGTTCAACCTCAGGGTGGTGACTCTGAGTTGAATGGTCAGGTGCAGAGGTTAAACTCTGACCTGGTGGGGGGTAGGTGTGCCTCCCAGGAAGTCCTGGTTTGCCAGGCAGTGATCCAGTCTGAGGGTACAGACCCTGGGCTGGAAGACCAGGTTCAGGGTGTCCCCCCGGACCTGGAGGGAGGGCCTACTGATAACAGTGCCCCTACCATGTTGTCTTCTGAGGAGGCCACTCCTAGTTGGAGGGTGCTGGACCCCAGAAGGGAGGGCAGGGGGAGGGAAGCCTCACCCCGGGCCCTAGTCCAACCTGAAGGTACAGGCCCCAGGTTGGAGGGCCAGTTGCAGGTTAACAGCCCTGCACTGGTGGAGGAATGGTACAGGGCGACTTCTGTAAGCACCCTGACCATGTTGGACTCTGGGGGTACCGCTCCAGGAGGGAGGGTACAGAGCCCCCGAGGGGAGGACCAGGTTCAGGCTGTCATCCCTGACCTGGTGGAAGGGAGAGTTGTTAAAGGGTGCCCAGCACCTGGGGCTACCGCCCCCCACTCTCCACAGCCACAGTGGTGGGAGAGCTTTGAGAGGCCTGGGGCCTGGCTCTCATTCCTGACAGCTGTCAGTAATCACTGTGGCTTGCTGTCCGGGTGGACAGAGTTATCCCTGGGGAGGGGACAAGTGTCACACCCCGGGGGTAGAGTGGGCAACACCACTGTGTTGGTCATGGTGGTACTATCCTGCTCCTGGGATACATCTGTGAGCAAAGTAAGGTTAGGTGCTGCACAGATGGGATCCGCAGGTAAGGAGAAAGGTTCCCCATGGGTTGGCTTAGTGGGCCCTGAGAGTATGGACAGAGTGATTCAATTGGAGTCAGGAAGGCGAAGAACTGGAGCATGCCCCTGCTGTTGTGGGCCTGGGTCCTTGTTCTGTCGCCTCAAACAGGGAAGTACATCAGGATAGTGATTGTTCTCCCCTGGCTTTAGGCTGGTAGGGGGTCATGTTGGACCTGGCTTTTTGGCAGGGACATCCCCAAACTTTTTGCCTCCTTCCTCCTATTTTTTCTGACCTGTTGTTGTTGGCTTTTGACCTCTGGGCACTTTACCACTGCTAACCAGTGCTAAAGTGCATATGCTCTCTGTGTAAATTGTACTACTGATTGGTTTATCCATGATTGACTATTTAATTTACTTGTAAGTCCCTGGTAGAGTGCACTACATGTGCCTAGGGCAGGTAGATTAAATGCTACTAGTGGGCCTGCAGCACTGGTTGTGCCACCCACCTCAGTAGCCCCTTAACCTTGTCTCAGGCCTGCCATTGCAAGGCCTGTGTGTGCAGTTTCACTGCCACCTCGACTTGGCATTTAAAGGTACTTGCCAAGCCTAGAACTCCCCTTTTTCTATACATAAGTCACCCCTAATGTGTGCCCTAGGTAACCCCTAGAACAGGGTGCTGTGTAGGTAAAAGGCAGGACATGTACCTGTGTAGTTATATGTCCTGGTAGTGTAAAACTCCTAAATTCGTTTTTACACTACTGTGAGGCCTGCTCCTTTCATAGGCTAACATTGGGGCTGCCCTCATACACTGTTGAAGTGACAGCTGCTGATCTGAAAGGAGCAGGAAGGTCATATTTAGTATGGCCAGAATGGTAATACAAAATCCTGCTGACTGGTGAAGTCGGATTTAATATTACTATTCTAGAAATGCCACTTTTAGAAAGTGAGCATTTCTTTGCACTAAAATCTTGTTGTGCCCTTCAATCCACGTCTGGCTAGGTTTAGTTGGCAGCTCCTTGTGCATTCACTCAGACACACCCCAAACACAGGGTACTCAGCCTCACTTGCATACATCTGCATTTTGAATGGGTCTTCCTGGGCTGGGAGGGTGGAGGGCCTGCCCTCACACAAAGGACTGCCACACCGCCTACTGGGACTCTGGCAGACAGGATTGAACTGAAAGGGGGCTTGGTGCATTTCTTAGAGACTCTTTAAAGTCACCCCCACTTCAAAGGCACAACTTAGTATAAAACAGGGCCTCTGCCCTACCTCATCAGACACTTGCTGGAGAAGAAACCTGAACCAGAAACTACATCCTGCCAAGAAGAACTGCCTGGCTGCTCAAAGGACTCACCTGTCTGCTTTCTACAAAGGACTGCTGCCTTGCTGTTGCCCTGCTGCCTTACTGAACTTTTGTCTGGCTGTGAAAGTGCTCTCCAAGGGCTTGGATAGAGCTTACCTCCTGTTCCTTGAAGTCTCAGGACCAAAAAGACTTCTCTCTTTTACTTGGACGCTCCGTGCGTGAAAATTTCGACGCACAGCTTGTTTTGCGGCGAGAAAAACGCCGCACTCCGACGCTGATCGACGCGACGCTCTTGGGACGATCGAAGATCCGACGCACGGCCTCGCAAGGACAACGCCGCCCGACCTCTAGAGGAGAAATCGACGCAACGCCTGCCGTGAGATCGTAATTTCAACGCGCAGCCCCGCAGATCGAAGTCTAGAGGAGAAATCGACGCGACGCCTGCCGTGAGATCGTAATTTCGACGCACAGCCCCGCAGACCGACGCGCAGCCGGAAAACAAGCAGGAAAATCCACGCACAGACCCGGGACATCTGGTAATCCCCGCGACCCACAGAAAGAGACTGTCCGCGCGCCGGAAAACGACGCCCGACTTCCCCGCGTGGAAAATAACGACGCAAGTCCGTGTGTGCTGGGGAGAAATCGACGCACACACCCTTTTTCCACGCACCTCTTCCTCTGTGGCCCTCTGAGGAGATTTTCCACCAGAAACCAGGTACTTTGTGTTTGAAAGAGACTTTGTTTACTTTCTAAAGACTTAAGACACTCTCTATCACTTTTCAGTGATATCTTTACAAATTCGTATTGCAACTTTGATCGTTTTGACCTGAAGATACCCAGATAAATATTATATATTTTTCTAAACACTATGTGGTGTATTTTTGTGGTGTTATGCTATGGTGTTGTATGATTTATTGCACAAATGCTTTACACATTGCCTTCTAAGTTAAGCCTGACTGCTCGTGCCAAGCTACCGGAGGGTGAGCACAGGCTGATTTTGGATTGTGTGTGACTTACCCTGACTAGAGTGAGGGTTATTGCTTGGACAGAGGGCAACCTGACTGCCAACCAAAAACCCCCTTTCTAACAGTGTGGAGTCCATTTTTAGTTTTTTCAAAGTGTTACTGTGTGTGTGTGTGTGTGTGTACAAATGCTTTGCACATTGCCTCTAAGTTAAGCCGACTACTCGTGCCAAGCTACCAAGGGGGTGAGCAAGGGTCATCTTAGCTGTGTGACTCCCTTACCCTGATTAGAGTGAGGGTCCTTACTTGGATAGGGTGCAAACCGCTGCCAATTAGAGACCCCATTTCTAACAATTACATACATGCACTCCAAGTTTAGCAGTGGCATGGTGACAGCACCACTTCTAAGAGTTTTTACATTCACCTAATATAACACTACTCCCTCCTTTACACTGTAAGAGAGAGAAAAATATGATGAGACCACATTGTTGAAGGTTGTTCCTACAACAAAACGGCACCTCACCATAGCTAATATGAGTTTAAAGATGCTGTAGACATAGAACAAAGTATACATCAGGGAAGTTGGCTCCAGAACATGACACTGTTGTATTCAAAGATAAAATCCTGCAACCTCACAAGTACACGCTGCAATCTTTTCCTTTCATACATGCTGTTTGTTGAAGATTTGGAAACTCCCGTGCCTTGGTTTCATTCTTCCACCATCACCCGCTCCTGTCACATCGTGACATATCTGTTTCCCTGCACTTCTCAACGTGCCATCCATCACCATTGCTGGAACACATGCGGTGGTCTTCTTCCCACCTCAGGTTCAGAAACTGCACATGTTCTGGAGAGATGCCACAACTTATCCCACCTACACTAGAGTTCGATCTTTGGACTCAGTGAGGATGGTGGCAATCAGATTCATTCAGCACAGATCAATAACATGAAAAACATAAACAATTCTAAACACCATTACCAATGCAACCACAAAATCAAACTCCAAACTGAATAAAAGTTTCAAAACTTTATTACAACCACAAAGACAACATAACACAGATGGTGTGCACAACTAGATTATAAACATACATGAAAATCATAGGCTGACCAAAACGTCTAAAAAGATTTAGGGCCAGATGTAGCAAGGGTTTAGCGAGTCGCAAACGGCGAAAATCGCCGTTTGCGAGTCGCAAAAGCCTTATTGCTATGTAGAAATGCATTTTGCGAGTCGGATCCGACTCGCAAAATGCATTTCCGACTCGCAAATAGGAAAGGGTGTTCCCTTCCTATTTGCGACTAGCAATGCTATGTATTTTCATTTGCGACCGCAATTGCGGTCGCAAATGAAAGCGCAGTTACCATCCACTTGAAGTAGATGGTAACCCAGGCGCAAACGGGAAGGGGTCCCCATGGGACCCCTTCCCCTTTGTGTCTGGAACAAAAAATAATTTTTCAGAGCAGGCAGTTGTCCAAGGGACCACTACCTGCCCTGAAAAATACCGAAACTAAAGGTTTCGTTTTTTTTTTCAAAGTGCAGCTCGTTTTCCTTTAAGGAAAACGGGCTAAACTTTGAAAAAAAAAGACTGCTTTATTTAAAAGCAGTCACGGACATGGTGGTCTGCTGTTTCCAGCAGGCCACCATCCCCGTGAGTGCCCTGAATCGCTATGGGGTCGCAAATTGCGACCCACCTCATTAATATTAATGAGGTGGGTCTTTGCGACCCCATAGCGACTCGCAGAAGGTGTCTGAGACACCTTTCTGCATTCCAAATTGCGAGTTGCAATTTGCGAGTCTCTGGGACTCGCAAATTGCAACTCGCAATTTGGAATTTTGCTACATCTGGCCCTAAGCCTACTAAACATCAATGATATTAAACATTCCAAGAGGATAACTAAAATTAACAGAATTATAATATGCACACTAAAATCAGATTTCAAAGCAGGTGATGGTGACATCAGTAAATTATCAAAATTCAATTAATAACAATCAGTTGTAGGGGTGGGTCATCCTATCCTTAATACAAAGTTGGACTTGCAGGTGTGAGGAAGGACTAACAAATGTGGGCAAAACTCAAGAAGAGACAAAATCATTTGGGAAAATCATCTAACTAAGATAACTCACTATAAAAATATACTGGTGTAATCAGCTAAACTGAAAAGGAAACAAGAAACCACATTTCAGATACATCTCTCCTCGTGGGACAGCAGACAGGAAAGATTCACTGAGTCTGAGCGTTCACAGATTTTCAGTATCAGTAGACAGCAACATCATGGCAGTGCAGAACACAGGCCACACATAGAACAGGTCAGCAGTTCAGAATTTATTAGGCATATTTGTACTGAACTACATAAGTAAATGGAGCAAATAGAAAGAATGACTTGGATGCCACAGAAGGTATCTAAGGGTCACAGGGACTTAGGAGATGAAAGAGAAGCACTACAGCAAGGTATCCTAGGAAGACTGACTAAATATGTAATAAGTCTCTCCCTAAATAGAAATGTCCACAAAGTTCTGATTGGTTGACTGTATGGGCCTATTGTGCACAAATTGATCAATATCCAATGAAAAATCATTGACAACAGCAAGTTTGCAACTATTCCGGTTTTCTCAGGGAGGATGCATCAACATCTTGATGAATTCATACAGTTCCAACAAATTATAACACTTATCCATCAATTGTAGCTTTACAATTCGCTCTCGTAGTACACAGAATGATTCTAACAGTTTTCATGTGAGTTTCAATGATTCTTCCTGTCTTCTTCAACAGCTGAAATATTGTTACATTTGTTAGAACTGAAAACAAATCCTCTGTCTTTAATACAATACAACCTTCTCTAACACTTCAGCAACCTCAAAAGTAATTCAGGTCAAAGGTAACATGAGGAATTTGCATTTATTCGACTACTGCTGCAAAAATGAATTTTCAGGCCTAGTCTAGCTAAGAAAGCCAAAATACATACTAATGCAATTAATACATATACATCGTATTGTGCACCTTCCATTTTAAATCAAATATGTAAAGCAAGTTATTTAATCGTAATTATTACATACAACATTAGTAACAGTTTAACATGCATTTATTTTTCTGCACACATGTAACTTGCATTAATAAAATCATTTAAATCAATATAAGTAAGATTACTTCATGTTCATTTAATACTCAGAATATACTTGTCATATCACGTTATTTCACTAAAATAATGCTTTTAATATTATTTCATGTCAGTAAGTCATTTGAACATAAATTCACAACATCTTTCATGGCAAACGGGATGTCCAAAACGAATGGAGGTCAAAATGTCAGCCATAATTCAAACCTGCACATTTTACATGTCACGCTAATTTCTCTGTTAGGCTTTTAAATGAAACTTTATAAGTTGCCATATGCTAACTTCTATGCCACTAAAGTATTAGTCAAATGTAATCTCTATCATCATTAAAGCATTACAGCGGTCTCCACTCCTTTCCAAAATTTCCTCCCTAAACCTGACTTTCCAAGGCCTCTCATTTACAATACAAAGCAACTCTTTTTTTTTCCAATTGTTGACCACTTTTTTAAAACTGCATCCCATATATGAACACTTAAACTTATTCACACCTCATCTTTTACATTTAAGTGTCATCCTCTCCAAACTGATGGGGCCCATCTTATCAGTCTGCAAGATAACATTTTTGCTGGTTTCTATTTCCATATCCTTACTACCATCCCACCATGTAGTAATCATTTTGTCGTTGGTTCTCTTTCCCTCATAACTTGAAAGGGTGTTATTCCGGTGCCAGAATTCTGTGTGGTATGATGTACCCATTACGTCACCTCTGGAGCTTACTTGACAATCTTCCCACCACTCAGTGCCATCTGAATGGTCCCTTTGATCAAGCGACTTAGCCATCCAACAATACCATTCCATTGAAGATAATTTATAGTGCTGTCCTTACATGTGTCACAGTGCCCTTTCCTCGGGATCTGCACGCTGCTGACCAAAAGGCCCACCTCCGGGCGTCACCAACTCAGAAAGCTATCAGAGTGCAGAGTATTGATGAAGCCAGGCGGGGGGAAGGGAATTAGGGAAGGGAACTGCAAGGAGGGAGATCTGAAAAGAAAATGGTTAGGACAAATATGCATGTACTCTTTCATAACAGTGTAAACTCACCAATTGACTCTGGAACAAAGGCGTCTCTGTGATATCGGATTTAGACCATTTGTGAACTGGGCGTAGCCCCTTTTTTTAATCATGGAACAAGAACGAACTGCAATCTCTGTACCTAAAGATGGCAAGAGCTTTGGACTATGATCATACTCTGAATTTTAACCATGTAACAATTATGCTTTCATAACATAAACATTTGATCTCAGCCTAGAAATGCACAAAGATTTAACCCCTTCGCTGCCAGGCCTTTTCCCCCTCCTGTGCCAGGCCTTTTTTTGCCTATTTGGGGCAGTTCGCGCTTAGGCCCTCATAACTTTTTGTCCACATAAGCTAACCAAGCCAAATTTGCGTCCTTTTTTTCCAACATCCTAGGGATTCTAGAGGTACCCAGACTTTGTGGGTTCCCCTGAAGGAGGCCAAGAAATTGGCCAAAATACAGTGAAAATTTCGTTTTTTTCAAAAAAATTGGAAAAAGTGGCTGCAGAAGAAGGCTTGTGGTTTTTCCCCTGAAAATGGCATCAACAAAGGGTTTGCGGTGCTAAACTCAGCAGCTTCCCAGCTTTCAGGAACAGGCAGACTTGAATCAGAAAACCCAATTTTTCAACACAATTTTGGCATTTTACTGGGGCATACCCCATTTGTGCAATTTTTTGTGCTTTCAGCCTCCTTCCAGTCAGTGACAGGAATGGTCATGAAACCAATGCTGGATCCCAGAAACCTAAACATTTCTGAAAAGTAGACAAAATTCTGAATTCAGCAAGGGGTCATTTGTGTAGATCCTACAAGGGTTTCCTACAGAAAATAACAGCTGAAAAAGAAAAATATTGAAATTGAGGTGAAAAAACCATCAATTTTTCTCTACGTTTTACTCTGTAACTTGTCCCTGCAATGTCAGATTATCGAAAGCAATATACCGTTACGTCTGCTGGACTCCTCTGGTTGCGGGGATATATAGGGTTTGTAGGTTCATCAAGAACCCGAGGAACCCAGAGCCAATAAATGAGCTGCACCCTGCAGTGCGTTTTCATTCTATACCGGGTATACAGCAATTCATTTGCTGAAATATAAGGAGTAAAAAATAGCTATCAAGAAAACCTTTGCATTTCCAAAAAGGGCACAAGATAAGGTGTTGAGGAGCAGTGGTTATTTGCACATCTCTGAATTCCGGGGTGACCATAGTAGCACGTGAATTACAGGGAATTTCTCAAATAGATGTCTTTTTTACACACACTCCTATATTTGGAAGGAAAAAATGTAGAGAAAGACAAGGGGCAATAGTACTTGTTTTGCTAATCTATGTTCCCCCAAGTCTCCCGATAAAAATGGTACCTCACTTGTGTGGGTAGGCCTAGCACCCGCGACAGGATATGCCCCAAAACACAACGTGGACACATCACAGAAAACAGAGCTGTTTTTAGCAAAGTGACTACCTGTAGATTTTGGCCTCTAGCACAGCCGCCACCTAGGGAAACCTACCAAACCTGTGCATTTCTGAAAACTAGAGACCTAGGGGAATCCAAGGAGGGGTGACTTGTGTGGCTCGGACCAGGTTCTGTTACCCAGAATCCTTTGCAAACCTCAAAATTTGGCTAAAAAAACACATGTTCCTCACATTTCTGTGGCAGAAAGTTCTGGAATCTGAGAGGAGCCACAAATTTCCTTCCACCCAGCGTTCCCCCACGTCTCCCGATAAAAATGATACCTCACTTGTGTGGGTAGGCCTAGCACCCGCGACAGGATATGCCCCAAAACACAACGTGGACACATCACAGAAAACAGAGCTGTTTTTAGCAAAGTGACTACCTGTAGATTTTGGCCTCTAGCTCAGCCGCCACCTAGGGAACCCTACCAAACCTGTGCATTTCTGAAAACTAGAGACCTAGGGGAATCCAAGGAGGGGTGACTTGTGTGGCTCGGACCAGGTTCTGTTACCCAGAATCCTTTGCAAACCTCAAAATTTGGCTAAGAAAACACATGTTCCTCACATTTCTGTGGCAGAAAGTTCTGGAATCTGAGAGGAGCCACAAATTTCCTTCCACCCAGCGTTCCCCCACGTCTCCCGATAAAAATGATACCTCACTTGTGTGGGTAGGCCTAGCGCCCGCGACAGGATATGCCCCAAAACACAACGTGGACATATCACAGAAAACAGAGCTGTTTTTAGCAAAGTGACTACCTGTAGATTTTGGCCTCTAGCTCAGCCGCCACCTAGAGAAACCTACCAAACCTGTGCATTTCTGAAAACTAGAGACCTAGGGGAATCCAAGGAGGGGTGACTTGCGGGGCTCGGACCAGGTTCTGTTACCCAGAATCCTTTGCAAATCTCAAAATTTGGCTAAAAAAACACATGTTCCTCACATTTCTGTGGCAGAAAGTTCTGGAATCTGAGAGGAGCCACAAATTTCCTTCCACCCAGCGTTCCCCCACGTCTCCCGATAAAAATGATACCTCACTTGTGTGGGTAGGCCTAGCGCCCGCGACAGGATATGCCCCAAAACACAACGTGGACATGTCACAGAAAACAGAGCTGTTTTTAGCAAAGTGACTACCTGTAGATTTTGGCCTCTAGCTCAGCCGCCACCTAGGGAAACCTACCAAACCTGTGCATTTCTGAAAACTAGAGACCTAGGGGAATCCAAGGAGGGGTGACTTGCGGGGCTCGGACCAGGTTCTGTTACCCAGAATCCTTTGCAAACCTCAAAATTTGGCTAAAAATACACGTTACTCACATTTCTGTGGCAGAAAGTTCTGGAATCTGAGAGGAGCCACAAATTTCCTTCTACCCAGCCTTCCCCCACGTCTCCCGATAAAAATGATACCTCACTTGTGTGGGTAGGCCTACCGCCCGCAACAGGATATGCCCCAAAACACAACGTGGACATATCACAGAAAACAGAGCTGTTTTTAGCAAAGTGACTACCTGTAGATTTTGGCCTCTAGCTCAGCCGCCACCTAGGGAAACCTACCAAACCTGTGCATTTCTGAAAACTAGAGACCTAGGGGAATCCAAGGAGGGGTGACTTGCGGGGCTCGGACCAGGTTCTGTTACCCAGAATCCTTTGCAAACCTCAAAATTTGGCTAAAAATACACGTTACTCACATTTCTGTGGCAGAAAGTTCTGGAATCTGAGAGGAGCCACAAATTTCCTTCTACCCAGCCTTCCCCCACGTCTCCCGATAAAAATGATACCTCACTTGTGTGGGTAGGCCTACCGCCCGCAACAGGATATGCCCCAAAACACAACGTGGACATATCACAGAAAACAGAGCTGTTTTTAGCAAAGTGACTACCTGTAGATTTTGGCCTCTAGCTCAGCCGCCACCTAGGGAAACCTACCAAACCTGTGCATTTCTGAAAACTAGAGACCTAGGGGAATCCAAGGAGGGGTGACTTGCGGGGCTCGGACCAGGTTCTGTTACCCAGAATCCTTTGCAAATCTCAAAATTTGGCTAAAAAAACACATGTTCCTCACATTTCTGTGGCAGAAAGTTCTGGAATCTGAGAGGAGCCACAAATTTCCTTCCACCCAGCGTTCCCCCACGTCTCCCGATAAAAATGATACCTCACTTGTGTGGGTAGGCCTAGCGCCCGCGACAGGATATGCCCCAAAACACAACGTGGACATGTCACAGAAAACAGAGCTGTTTTTAGCAAAGTGACTACCTGTAGATTTTGGCCTCTAGCTCAGCCGCCACCTAGGGAAACCTACCAAACCTGTGCCTTTCTGAAAACTAGAGACCTAGGGGAATCCAAGGAGGGGTGACTTGCGGGGCTCGGACCAGGTTCTGTTACCCAGAATCCTTTGCAAACCTCAAAATTTGGCTAAAAATACACGTTACTCACATTTCTGTGGCAGAAAGTTCTGGAATCTGAGAGGAGCCACAAATTTCCTTCTACCCAGCCTTCCCCCACGTCTCCCGATAAAAATGATACCTCACTTGTGTGGGTAGGCCTACCGCCCGCGACAGGATATGCCCCAAAACACAACGTGGACATATCACAGAAAACAGAGCTGTTTTTAGCAAAGTGACTACCTGTAGATTTTGGCCTCTAGCTCAGCCGCCACCTAGGGAAACCTACCAAACCTGTGCATTTCTGAAAACTAGAGACCTAGGGGAATCCAAGGAGGGGTGACTTGCGGGGCTCGGACCAGGTTCTGTTACCCAGAATCCTTTGCAAATCTCAAAATTTGGCTAAAAAAACACATGTTCCTCACATTTCTGTGGCAGAAAGTTCTGGAATCTGAGAGGAGCCACAAATTTCCTTCCACCCAGCGTTCCCCTACGTCTCCCGATAAAAATGATACCTCACTTGTGTGGGTAGGCCTAGCGCCCGCGACAGGATATGCCCCAAAACACAACGTGGACATGTCACAGAAAACAGAGCTGTTTTTAGCAAAGTGACTACCTGTAGATTTTGGCCTCTAGCTCAGCCGCCACCAGGGAAACCTACCAAACCTGTGCATTTCTGAAAACTAGAGACCTAGGGGAATCCAAGGAGGGGTGACTTGCGGGGCTCGGACCAGGTTCTGTTACCCAGAATCCTTTGCAAACCTCAAAATTTGGCTAAAAATACACGTTACTCACATTTCTGTGGCAGAAAGTTCTGGAATCTGAGAGGAGCCACAAATTTCCTTCTACCCAGCCTTCCCCCAAGTCTCCCGATAAAAATGATACCTCACTTGCGTGGGTAGGCCTAGCGCCGGCAACAGGAAACACCCCAAAGCGCAACGTGGACACATCCTAAATTTTGGAAAAAAACAGAGGTGTTTTTTGCGAAGTGCCTACCTGTAGATTTTGGCCTCTAGCTCAGCCGGCACCAAGGGAAACCTACCAAACCTGTGCATTTCTGAAAACTAGAGACCTAGGGGAATCCAAGGAGGGGTGACTTGCGGGGCTCGGACCAGGTTCTGTTACCCAGAATCCTTTGCAAACCTCAAAATTTGGCTAAAAAAACACATGTCCCTCATATTTCTGTGGCAGAAAGTTCTGGAATCTGAGAGGAGCTACAAATTTCCTTCCACCCAGCGTTCCCCCAAGTCTCCCGATAAAAATGATACCTCACTTGCGTGGGTAGGCCTAGCGCCGGCGACAGGAAACACCCCAAAGAGCAACGTGGACACATCCTAAATTTTGGAAAAAAACAGAGGTGTTTTTTGAGAAGTGCCTACCTGTAGATTTTGGCCTCTAGCTCAGCCGGCACCTAGGGAAACCTACCAAACCTGTGCATTTCTGAAAACTAGAGACCTAGGGGAATCCAAGGAGGGGTGACTTGCGGGGCTCGGACCAGGTTCTGTTACCCAGAATCCTTTGCAAACCTCAAAATTTGGCTAAAAATACACATGTTACTCACATTTCTGTGGCAGAAAGTTCTAGAATCTGAGAGGAGCCACAAATTTCCTTCTACCCAGCGTTCCCCCAAGTCTCCCGATAAAAATGATACCTCACTTGTGTGGGTAGGACTAGCGCCCACGAAAGGAAAGGGCCCAAAACACAACGTGGACACATCACATTTTTTTATAAAAAGCAGTGCCTACCTGTGGATTTTGGCCTGTAGCTCAGCCGACACCTGAGGAAACCTAGCAAACCAGTGCATTTTTGAAAACTAGAAACCCAGGGGAATCCAAGCCTAAAATAAATTTGCCCCCCCAACACCCACCCCCCCCCGGGAGCGACCCTTGCCTACGGGGTCGCTCCCCCTGCGTGACATTGGCGCCAAAAAACAAATCCCCGGTGCCTAGTGGTTTCTGCCCCCTTGGGGGCAGATTGACCTAAAATTGGCCAATCTGCCCCCAGGGGGGCAGAAATGTTCTAAATACAATTTGCCCCCCCAGGGGAGCGACCCTTGCCTGATGGGTCGCTCCCCATCTCTAAAAAAAGAAACAACCCAAATAAAAAAAAACACAAAAAAAAAATTGCCCTGGTGCCTAGAGTGTTCTGCCCCCCCCCGGGGGCAGTTCGGCCTAATAATAGGCCGATCTGTCCACCGGGGGGGCAGAAATGGCCTAAAATAAATTTGCCCCCCCAACCCCCATCCCCCCCCCGGGAGCGACCCTTGCCTACGGGGTCGCTCCCCCTGCGTGACATTGGCGCCAAAAAACAAATCCCCGGTGCCTAGTGGTTTCTGCCCCCTTGGGGGCAGATTGACCTAAAATTGGCCAATCTGCCCCCAGGGGGGCAGAAATGGTCTAAATACAATTTGCCCCCCCAGGGGAGCGACCCTTGCCTGATGGGTCGCTCCCCATCTCTAAAAAAAGAAACAACAAAAAAAAAACACACAAAAAAAAAATTGCCCTGGCGCCTAGAGTGTTCTGCCCCCCCCCCGGGGGGCAGTTCGGCCTAATAATAGGCAGATCTGTCCCCCGGGGGAGCAGAAATGGCCTAAAATAAATTTGCCACCCCCCCCCCGGAGCGACCCTTGCCTACGGGGTCGCTCCCCCTGCGTGACATTGGCGCCAAAAAACAAATCCCCGGTGCCTAGTGATTTCTGCCCCCTTGGGGGCAGATTGACCTAAAATTGGCCAATCTGCCCCCAGGGGGGCAGAAATGGTCTAAATACAATTTGCCCCCCCAGGGGAGCGACCCTTGCCTGATGGGTCGCTCCCCATCTCTAAAAAAAGAAACAACAAAAAAAAAAAACACAAAAAAAAAATTGCCCTGGCGCCTAGAGTGTTCTGCCCCCACCCCCCGGGGGCAGTTCGGCCTAATAATAGGCCGATCTGTCCCCCGGGGGGGCAGAAATGGCCTAAAATAAATTTGCCCCCCCAACCCCCCGCCCCCCCCCCGGGAGCGACCCTTGCCTACGGGGTCGCTCCCCCTGCGTGACATTGGCGCCAAAAAACAAATCCCCGGTGCCTAGTGATTTCTGCCCCCTTGGGGGCAGATTGACCTAAAATTGGCCTATCTGCCCCCAGGGGGGCAGAAATGGTCTAAATACAATTTGCCCCCCCCCAGGGGAGCGACCCTTGCCTGATGGGTCGCTCCCCATCTCTAAAAAAAGAAACAACAAAAAAAAAAAACACAAAAAAAAAATTGCCCTGGCGCCTAGAGTGTTCTGCCCCCCCCCCGGGGGCAGTTCGGCCTAATAATAGGCCGATCTGTCCCCCGGGGGGGCAGAAATGGCCTAAAATAAATTTGCCCCCCCAACCCCCCCCCCCCCCGGAGCGACCCTTGCCTACGGGGTCGCTCCCCCTGCGTGACATTGGCGCCAAAAAACAAATCCCCGGTGCCTAGTGGTTTCTGCCCCCTTGGGGGCAGATTGACCTAAAATTGGCCAATCTGCCCCCAGGGGGGCAGAAATGGTCTAAATACAATTTGCCCCCCCAGGGGAGCGACCCTTGCCTGATGGGTCGCTCCCCATCTCTAAAAAAAGAAACAACAAAAAAAAAAACACAAAAAAAAAATTGCCCTGGCGCCTAGAGTGTTCTGCCCCCCCCCCGGGGGCAGTTCGGCCTAATAATAGGCCGATCTGTCCCCCGGGGGGGCAGAAATGGCCTAAAATAAATTTGCCCCCCCAACCCCCAATCCCCCCCCCCCGGGAGCGACCCTTGCCTACGGGGTCGCTCCCCCTGCGTGACATTGGCGCCAAAAAACAAATCCCCGGTGCCTAGTGGTTTCTGCCCCCTTGGGGGCAGATTGACCTAAAATCGGCCAATCTGCCCCCAGGGGGGCAGAAATGGTCTAAATACAATTTGCCCCCCAGGGGAGCGACCCTTGCCTGATGGGTCGCTCCCCATCTCTAAAAAAAAAAAAAAGAACAAAAAAAAAAAACACAAAAAAAAAATTGCCCTGGCGCCTAGAGGTTTCTTCCCCCCCTGGGGGCAGATCGGCCTAATAATAGGCCGATCTGCCCCCAGGGGGGGCAGAAATGGCCTAAAATAAATTCCCCTCCCCCCCAGGGAGCGACCCTTGCCTAAGTGGTCGCTCCCTTTGCGTGAAATTCACGCAAAGAAAAAACTCCCTGGTGTCTAGTGGTTTTTACCCCCCTTGGGGGCAGATTGGCCTCATCAAAATAGGCCAATCTGCCCCCAAGGGGGGCAGAAATGGGCAAAATATAATTTCCCCCCATTGGGAGCGACCCTTGCCTAAGGGGTCGCACCCCACCCAAAAAAAAAAAAATGAAAAAATAAAAATAAAAATGGTCCCTGGTGCCTAGAGGTTTCTGCCCCCCCTGGGGGCAGATCGGCCTAATAGTAGGCCGATCTGCCCCCAGGGGGGGCAGAAAAGGCCTTCCCGAAAATATGCCCCCCTGGGAGCGACCCTTGCCCAAGGGGTCGCTCCCTTTTGTCAATAACAATAAAAAAAATAAAAAAAAATCCCTGGTGTTGAGGCCAATCTGCCCCCAAGGGGGGTAGAAACCACTAATCAAAATAGGCCAATCTGCCCCCAAGGGGGGCAGAAATGGCCAAAATATAATTTTCCCCCAAGGGGAACGACCCTTGCCTAAGGGGTCGCTCCCCACCTCAATAAAAAAAATGAAACAAAAAAACAAAAAACAAAAAAAAAATGGTCCCTGGTGCCTAGAGGTTTCTGCCCCCCCTGGGGGCAGAAAAGGCCTTTTCAAAAAAATGCCCCCCCTGGGAGCGACCCTTGCTCAAGGGGTCGCTCCCTTTTGTCAATTTCTAAGAAAAAAAAAAAAATCCCTGGTGTCTAGTGGGGTTTCAAAAGCCGGATTGCAAGCAATCCGGCTTTTGAAACCCTCGGAGGGACTTCAAAGGGAAGGAAATACTTTTCCTTCCCTTTGAAGCCCCTCCGGGCCTCCCAAGTGATTGAAAAAGAAATGCTTTTGCATTTCTTTTTCAATCAGCGCGACGAGGGAGGCCCCTGTGACACATCAGCGCGCGCGCGCTGACGTCACAGGGGGGGGTGGGGGGTCAGGGGTGGAAGGGGAAGGTCTTCCCCTTCCATCCCCGACTTGGGGGGGGGAAGGGGGGTGCACGGGGGCGCGCTAGCGTGCCCCCAAGTTCCCCTGTGCCATGGATGAGATGATCTCGTCCAAGGCACAGGGGAACTGTAGCCTTGGACGAGATCATCTCGTCCAAGGCACAGAAGAGGTTAAATATGTATCTCACATATTGTACTTCCCAAAAAACAATGAAACTACAGCTTGCTTTTCTCAAGCGCTTTCACATTTGCAACTGAGGACTGAAATGTTTTACTAATTGAACTTGAAGTGCTTTGATCGTCATGCATGAAGCGCTTTACTCATTATGCCAGGGGCGCTTCTACTTGTTTTGCCTGAAGCGCTTTGCTCGTTGTGTCAAGGGGCGCTTTACTCGTTTTGTCTGAAGCGCTTTGAGCGTCGTGCCAAGGGCACTTTACTTGTGTGTCCTGAAGCGCTTTGATTGTCGTGCCAAGGGTGCCTTACTCGTGTGGCCTGAAGCGCTTTGATTGTTGTGCCGAGGGTGCTTTCCTCGTGTGGCCTGAAGCGATTTGATTGTCGTGTCAAGGGCGCTTTACTCGTTTAGTCTGAAGCGCTTTGCTCGTTGTGCTAAGGGGTGCTTTACTCGTGTGACTTGATGTGCTTTGATTGTCGTGCCAATGGCGCTTTACTCGTTTGGCCTGAAGCGCTTTGATCGTCGTGCCAGGAGCGCTTTACTTTTGGTCTAAAGCGTTTTGCTCGTTTTGCTAAGGGGCGCTTTACTTTTGGGAGTAAACAACCCCCTTCAAGATTTGACTCACCAAGACCTTACTGATACGAGTATGACCTACTCATTTTGAATTCACCATGGAAACAAGGATACTCTGACATGCTGCCACGCTGCCATGCAGGAAATCTGCTTTCTTCAGAGGAACTCCCCATGAGGTCCAACTGCACCGAAGTCTTCAAAATAGTGAGCAATGTGCTTGGGTGTGGCTGGGCTTTAAAGGCCTGCCACACTCCAAGATGGCCACTGCCTCTAAAAACTTGGGAGTTGTAGTCCATTTGTAGAATGGCATTGATAAGTGCATCTTGTCCACCGAAGTCCTGACCCTGCAGCTACATCAGCTTTACCACAGGGCAGGCGACGCTGATGACCATTTCTGGAGCAAGCGGGGATGACAAGTGGCGCGCATGATGCACCGCAAAGACGCATAGCAGAGGTCAGAGCGGGTCCTGGACCGCGCACAGCCTTATTCCTGAAATTACACCCCTTTCTCAAGCGCGGTCCAGGACCCAGCTTATCAGGGTGGAGGAGATGGAAGCGTCGCACCAAACGTGGTGCATGAACATGCCGTGCAGGTTCCCATAAGTAGTTTTCCGGTCCGTATCCCTTCCAGGACACTAAATACCAAAGGGAAGACCCAGGATATCGGGAGTCTAAAATAGCTCCCACCTCATACTCCCAATGATCTTGGACTAGTAGAGGAGCAGGTTGTGCGACACTTGAGGGCGAAGCAGGTTTAAGAAGTGAAGTGTGAAACACTGGATGGTTTTTCAAGGACAATGGCAATTTTAGTTTATATGTTACAGGGTTCACTTTTCGCAGAACTTCATAGGGCCCTATGAATTTTGGATGAAACATGTTTTTATTTTTTAATACAAATTTTTTCGTGGAAAACCAAACTCTATCTTTATCTGTATACTGAGTGCCAGGCTGGTGTTTTTTGTCATAGTGCATTTTATAGTTAGTCTTTGCCTGATGTAAATTTGCTTGTAGTTGTGAATGTATTCTTTTCATGTGTGTTAACACATCCATGACTTCTGGAGTGGTTTGCGTAGAAGCGGGTAGCGTAACTGGCAAAATGTGTGGATGACACCATGTAGGAAAGTACCATCTTGTCTGGCATGTTACTCCCATGTTTCACTGTATATATGTTGTTTTAGTCTATGTGTCACTGGGACCCTGCCAGGCAGGGCCACAGTCCACATAAGTATGTGCCCTGTATGTGTTCCCTGTGTGATGCCTAACTGTCTCACTGAGGCTCTGCTAACCAGGACCTCAGTGGTTATGCTCTCTATGCTTTCCAAATTTGTCACTAACAGGCTAGTGACTAAATTTACCAATTCACATTGGCATACTGGTACACACATATAATTCCTTAGTGTATGGTACTGAGGTACCCAGGGTATTGGGGTTCCAGGAGATCCCTCTGGGCTGCAGCATTTCTTTTGCCACCCATAGGGAGCTTTGACAATTCTTACACAGGCCTGCCACTGCAGCCTGAGTGAAATAACGTCCACGTCATTTCACAGCCATTTACCACTGCATTTAAGTACCTTATAGGTCACCTATATGTCTAACCTTCACCTGATGAAGGTTGGGTGCAAAGTTACTTAGTGTGTGGGCACCCTGGCACTAGCCAAGGTGCCCCCACATTGTTCAGGGCAAATTATCCGGACTTTGTCAGTGCGGGGACACCATTACACGCGTGCACTGTACATAGGTCACTACCTATGTACAGCGTCACAATGGTAACACCGAACATGGCCATGTAACATGTCTAAGATCATGGAATTGTCCCCCAATGCCAGAATGGCAGAATGACAATTCCATGATCCCCCGGGTCTCTAGCACAGAACCCGGGTACTGCCAAACTGCCTTTCCGGGGTCTCCACTGCAGCTGCTGCCAACCCCTCAGATAGGTTTCTGCCCTCCTGGGGTCCAGGCAGCCACGGCCCAGGAAGGCAGAGCAAAGGATTTCCTCTGAGAGAGGGTGTAACACCCTCTCCCTTTGGAAATCGGTGTCAGGGCTGGGGAGGAGTAGCCTCCCCCAGCCTCTGGAAACGCTTTGATGGGCACAGATGGTGCCCATCTCTGCATCAGCCAGTCTTCACTGGTTTAGGGATCCCCCAGCCCTGCTCTGGTGCGAAACTGGACAAAGGAACCAGGGGAGGTGCCCAGAGCTCCTCCAGTGTTTCCCAGACCTCTGCCATCTTGGAAACAGAGGTGTTTGTGGCACACTGGACTGCTCTGAGTGGCCAGTGCCAGCATGTGATGTCAGAGGCTCCTTCTGATAGGCTCTTACCTCTCTTGGTAGAAAACCCTCCTTCCTTGGTAGCCAAACCTCCTTTTCTGGCTCTTTAGAGTCTCTGCTTTGGGGAATTCTTCAGATAACGATTGCAAGAGCTCATCAGAGTTCCTCTGCATCTCCCTCTTCACCTTCTACCAAAGGATCGACCGCTGACTGCTCAGGACGCCTGCAAAACTGCAACAAAGTAGCAAGACGACTACTAGCAACCTTGTATTGCTTCATCCTGCCGGCTTTCTCAACTGTTTCCAGGTGGTGTATGCTCTGGGGGTAGCCTGCCTCCTCCCCGCACCAGGAGCTCTGAAGAAATCTCCTGTGGGTCGACGGAATCTTCCCCCTGCAACCACATGCACCAAAAGACTGCATCACTGGTCCTCTGGGTCCCCTCTCAGCAGGACGAGCGTGGTCCCTGGAACTCAGCAACTCTGTCCAAGTGACTCCCACAGTCCAGTGACTCTTCAGTCCAAGTTTGGTGGAGGTAAGTCCTTGCCTCCCCATGCCAAACTGCATTGCTGGGTACCGTGTGATTTGCAGCTGCTCCGGCTCCTGTGCACTCTTCAAGGATTTCCTTCATGCACAGCCAAGCCAGGGTCCCTGACACTCCCCCTGCAGTGCACAACCTTCCGAGTTGTCTTCCGGCGTCGTGGGTCTCCCTTTTGTGACTTTGCGTGGACTCCGGTTGACTCTTCTTCTAAGTGCCTGTTCAGGTACTTCTGTGGGTGCTGCTTTCTTCTGTGAGGGCTCCCCGACTTGCTGGGCGCCCCCTCTGTCTCCTCCTCCAAGTGGCGATATCCTGGTCCCTCCTGGGCTACAGCAGCACCCAAAAACCTCTACCACAACCCTTGCAGCTAACAAGGCTTGTTTGCGGTCTTTCTGCATGTGAATACCTCTGCAAGCTTCATCGTGACGTGGGACATCTATCCTCCAAAGGAGAAGTTCCTAGTCCTCTTCTTTCTTGCAGAACTCCAAGCTTCTTCCAACAGGTGGCAACTTCCTTGCACCCTCAGCTGGCATTTCCTGGGCTCCTGCCCACTGTCGACACTGTCGCGACTATTGGACTTGGTCCCCTTGTCTTACAGCTACTCAGGTCCGGAAATCCGCTGTTGTTGCATTGCTGGTGTTTGTTCTTCCTGCAGAATCCCCCTATCATGACTTCTGTGCTCTCTGGGGGTAGTAGGTGCACTTTACACCTACCTTTCAGGGTCTTGGGGTGGGCTATTTTTCTAACCCTCACTGTTTTCTTACAGTCCCAGCGACCCTCTACAAGCTCACATAGGTTTGGGATCCATTTGTGGTTCGCATTCCACTTTTGGACGATATGGTTTGTGTTGCCCCTATACCTATGTGCTCCTATTGCAATCTACTGTAATTCTACACTGTTTGCATTACTTTTCTTGCTATTACTTACCTAAGTATGGTTTGTGTACATATATCTTGTATATATAACTTATCCTCATACTGAGGGTACTCACTGAGATACTTTTGGCATATTGTCATAAAAATAAAGTACCTTTATTTTTAGTACTTCTGTGTATTGTGTTTTCTTATGATATTGTGCATATGACACCAGTGGTATAGTAGGAGCTTTACATGTCTCCTAGTTCAGCCTAAGCTGCTTTGCCATAGCTACCTTCTATCAGCCTAAGCTGCTAGAAACACCTTCTACACTAATAAGGGATAACTGGACCTGGCACAAGGTGTAAGTACCTCTGGTACCCACTACAAGCCAGGCCAGCCTCCTACACGCCATATAAACCATAGAAGGGAGTTGAGTTTATTAAAGAGTGCTGAGAGTTGTTATAAGCCAGTTCTGCAAGCCACATGAGATCCAGCCAGGTTTTTGGAGACTTTGTTGCATAACATCGTAAATATAGTTTTAGAGTTTGGTTCAGTCTCTCTGTTTGACCATCCGTTTGTGGATGATAACTAGTGGATAAGGTTTTATCAATTCGAAAAGCCTTGCACCATTGCTGCCAAAAACGTGCAGAAAATTGAGGTTCTCTATCAGAGAGGATGACTCTTGGAAGTCCATGAAGGCTAACAATGTTTTCTAAGATGATAGTTGCTAAAGTGTTGGATGTTGGGAGACCTTTACATGCAATGAAATGAGCATATTTGGTAAGAGTTATCTACCACTACTAAAATGGTTGAATATTGCCTTACTTGGGGAAGTCCAGTAATAAAATCCATAGAGAAATGTACCCATGGATGATTGGAAATGGGTAGAGGTGTCAATAGACCCTTAGGCTTGCTATGTTCACTTTTGCATCTTGCACATACTTCGCATGATTGCAACATTTGCTTTAAGTCATAAACAAATGTAGGCCACCAAAAATACCTTTTCATAAATTCTAGTGTTTTTTGAGGACTTGGATGACCTGTCAGAGGATGAGTATGTAACCAATTTAAAGCTGTCGCTCTTAGCTCTTCAATAGGCAGAAACACTCAAGATTCGTGTAGAGGTAGGCCTTGTTGAATGGACCTTTTGGTGTCTTGTTGCAACCATTCTTGCCACTTGGTGATATGAAAATGATTATGATTGGGATGAAATAATATTTTGGTCGCTATTAAACACAACACTTTTGAAGGCGTTATATTAGGCATGGGTTTTTGTTCAGTATGTGTGATTGAAGACTCTTGCCTAGACAATGCATCGGCCTTGCAGTTATCTACTCCTGCTCTAAAAGTCACTATGAAATCAAATTCTGCAAAGAATAACATCCATCTCAGTTGCCTGGGAGTTAGTAGTCTGGCAGAGCTCATAAATTGTAAATTTCTATGGTCAGAGTATACAGTTATGGTGTGTTCTGCTCCCAACAGATAATGTATCCATTATTTGAAAGCATTGCAGATTGCTAGTAAAAAAAAATTCGCAATGGTGTAAATCTGTTCCGCTTCATTTAGTTTTCGTGACACATGTGCTATGGGATGCAATTGTCCAGTTTCTAGGTGAGGTTGGGAAAGGATAGCCCCAACAGCGACATCGGATGCATCGGCTTCCACAATGAATGGTTCCTCCACATTGGGATGAGCTAAAATGGGAGCTGAAGTAAAAGCCTTTTTTAACTCTTGAAATGCCTTCTCTGTCTCTTGGGACCAGTTGAAGACGGCCTTTTTCCTTAGCAATTTGGTGGTTTTTGCTACCTTTTGGGAGAAGTGATGGATGAAGCATCAGTAAAAATTTGCAAAGCCCAAAAAACATTGAATGTCACGTACTGATCTAGGTGTGGGCCATTCTGTTACAGCCTGAATTTTTCTCTCAGTCATTTGCATGCCGTCAGGTGTTAAAATGACTCCCAAAAATTCTACTTCTTTGGTATGAAATTTGCATTTACTTAATTTGCAAAACAAATTATGGTTTCGTAGAGTTTGTAACACCTTTGTTACATGTTCTTCATGAACTTCTTCGGAGTTTGAATAGATCAATATATCATCAATATAAACAATGACAAAAATGTTTAGGTATTCTCTCAGAACATCGTTTAGGGAATATTAAAAAGCTGCTGGGGCATTACATAGACCAAACGGCATCACTAGATACTCAAAGAGACCATAACGAGTTTTAAAAGCCGTTTTCCACTCATCTCCCTCTCGAATTCGAACTAGGTGATAAGCACCTTGTAAATCAAGTTTGGTGTAAATAACTGCTGATTTTACCTGATCTAATAAGACTGGTATGAAGGGTAGTGGGTATTTATTTTTAACAGTAATCTTGTTCATCGCTCTAAAGTCAATACAAGGTCTCAATTCGCCAATGACTTTGGGTACGAAAAACAGCGGAGAAGTCGCTGGAGATTGTGATGGCCTAATTAGCTCGTTGGCTAAGCATTGATCGAGGTATTCTCGTAGGACTTGGTTTTCGTTCTCCGATAATGCATAGATTCTACAATTTGGCATATTTGCGCCGGGTACAAGATTGATCAGGCAGTCGTACAACCTGTGAGGTGGTAATGAGCTTGCTTTCTTTTCACAGAAAACATCAGTATATTTTGAATACTGTTGTGGCAGATCAATTTCCTTCTCTGCTGCAGTAGCAATAGAGTGTTGAGGATTCCCTTCTTTGTCTCTTCTTGGTTGAAGACACTTGTTTAAACAAGAGGGACGAGAAAAACGCAAAACCTGGTTGCGCCAGTCTATGCATGGATTGTGTAACATTAACCACAGCATTCCTGAGATAAAACCATATTGGGGTGCTTGGATTATGTCGAAGCAAATTATCTCACAGTGGTTCAGATTCCCATAATTTTTGCAAATCATTTGCATTCGTGAGGTTTGAATAGTAACAGGGCCTCCTGCCAATTCACTACCATCGACTGCATAAACAACTTCAGGAACCTTTTTCTTGACACTGGGTATTTGCAAGTATAGTGCAGTTTGTTGGTCCACAAAATTTCCTGTTGCCCCTGGATCAATCAATTAGAACTTGTACAGTATAACGTTTTCCCTGTACAGTTAGTTGTGCTAGAATTCGGAAATGTTTGACATAACAATTTGTACAAGAACACACTGAAGGGATCGTCAATTTGCCCAAGAGGTCCCCTTCATTTTTTCTTGGGTACTTTAGTTTTTCCTGTGTATTTTCCAAAGCAACTGCTATCTTTTTCTTTGACACAAGTGTTGGATCAAGTTTACCTTTGGGTTTCACTTGACATTCCTTTACGAAATTATCCTTTTTTCCACAGTACAAACACTGTCCATTTCTTCATCGTATGTCTTTCTCCTCTTTGGTGAAAGGTGGACGAATAATTCCGATATCCATTGGTTCTATATTAGGGTCTGAGGATAATTGAGGGTGTCTAAACCTTTCCTTTCGCCAGTTTGGCCTTTCCCATTTTTTCCTTACTCCTTTTCATTCTGTGAGTCTATGGTCTAGCCGCAGGGTTAGATTAATTAAATCAGTACACGTTTTCGGTTGCGGTTCGATTTGGCCCAAAACGTCTTTCAGTTCGTATTTTAGTCCTTGATAAAACACTGCTGACCTTTATTCCTCTGGCCAAGCGGTTTCCATTACTAACCGGTTGAAGTGTGACAAATACGTTATCAAGTCTTCGTTTCCTTGGCGTAACTCTAGTAACTCTTTGTCTGCAGACATGGTAATTGAGCACCTGTCAAATACCTTTTCAAATACCTCCACAAAACGATGTCAATTTTGCTAAAGGAGACTATCTAATTGGACTAATGGCACTGCCCAACTAGCTGCATCACCATTCAGATAGGATATAAGGAATGCAATTCTAGATTGTGGATCCGGAAAGGCACTGGGACGGCACGTAAAGTGTAGTTCCACCTGTGTGAGAAAAACTTGAACCTTATTGGGATCCTCAGAAAACCTTTCTGGTGCAGCCAGAGGAATTTGTGTTGGCACGTTCACGGCTATGTTAGTAGGTGTGGAATGCGTAGGACGAGACTTAGGTTCTGACCCATCCACCTTACACTGTAGCTGGGTTACTTTGTTAACTAAATCATCTGTAACATTTTTTGAGTCTGTTAAATCCCTTTGCATTTGAGTGACTACTTGCATAAGGGTGTCTAAGGTGGCCATTTTACGCAGCTCACGTACAGACCAAGAGGAAAGTATAAACTTGTGGGCTCACTATTCTGTTACAATGTCCTTTCCTCGGGATCTGCAGGCTGCTGACCAAAAGGCCCACCTCCCGGCGACCCTAAACTCAGAAAGCTATCAGAGCGCAGAGTATTGGTGAAGCCAGGCAGGGGGAAGGGAATTAGGGTAGGGAACTGCAGGGAGAGAGATCTGAAAAGAAAATGGTTAGGACACATATGCATATACTCTTTCATAACAGTATAAACTCACCAACAGACTCTGGAACAAAGGCGTCTCTGTGATATCGGATTGAGACCCTTTGTGAACTGGGCGTAGCCCCTTCTTTGAATCATGGAACAAGAATGAACTGCAATCTCTGTACCTAAAGATGGCAAGAGCTTTGGACTATGATCATACTCTGAATTTTAACCATGTAACAATTATGCTTTCATAACATAAACATTTGATCTCAGCCTAGAAATGCACAAAGATTTAAATATGTATCTCACATATTGTACTTCCCAAAACACAATGAAACTACAGCTTGCTTTTCTCAAGCGCTTTCACATTTGCAACTGAGGCCTGAAATGTTTTACTAATTGAACTTGAAGCGCTTTGATCGTCATGCATGAAGCTCTTTACTCATTATGCCAGGGGCGCTTCTACTTGTTTTGCCTGAAGCGCTTTGACCGTTGTGTCAAGGGGCGCTTTACTCGTTTTGTCTGAAGCGCTTTGATCGTCGTATCAAGGGCGCTTTACTCGTGTGGCCTGAAGTGCTTTGATTGTCGTACCAAGGGCATTTTACTCGTGTGTCCTGAAGCGCTTTGATAGTCATGCCAAGGGTTCTTTCCTCGTATGGCCTGAAGCGCTTTGATTCTCGTACCAAGGGCGCTTTACTCGCTTTCTTGCTTAGCCTGAAGCGTTTTGATTGTCGTGCCAAGGGCGCTTTACTCATTTAGCCTGAAGCGCTTTGCTCGTTGTGCTAAGGGGTGCTTTACTCGCTTGGCCTGAAGCGATTTGATTGTCGTGCCAAGGGCGCTTTACTCGTGTGGCCTGAAGTGCTTTGATCGTCATGCCAGGAGCGCTTTACTTTTGGTCTAAAGCGTTTTGTTCATTTTGTTAAGGGGCGCTTTACTTTTGGGAGTAAACAACCCCCTTCAAGATTTGACCTTACCGATACGAGTATGACCTACTCATTTTTTAATTCACCATGGAAACACGGATACTCTGACATGCTGCCACTCTGCCATGCAGGAAATCCGCTTTCTTCAAAGGAACTCCCCACAATGTCCGATTGCACCGAAGTCTTCAAAATAGTGAGCAATGTGTTTGGGTGTGGCTGGGCTTTATAGGCCTGCCACACCCCAAGATGGCCACTGCCTCTAAACACTTGGGAGTTGTAGTCCATTCATAGAATGGCATTGATAAGTGCATCTTGTCCACCAATGTCCTGACCCTGCAGCTACATGAGCTTTACCACAGGGCAGGTGACGCTGATGACCACATCTGGAGCAATCGGTAATGACTAGCAGCGCGCAAGACACGCTGCAAAGACGCAAAGCAGAGGTCAGGGTGGGTCCTGGACTGCGCACAGCCTTATTCCTGACAACATGCCTCACTTAATGAACTTTTAAGAACACTTGCAAAGTCTTAGTAGTAAGCTGTGTACATTTGTCTGCGTCTAAGAACTATGGACACAGAACCTGACAATTTTACAGAAAACCCCCAATATCGATTCCATTGTGATCATTCTTACAAATTCAACCTACATCCATTTCGAAAAAACATTTGCCAAAATTACTGCATACCTTTTCAAATCATTCAGCTAACCCATTGGATCAATGCAAAATATGCTCTCTTTCCACCACGATCTCACTACTAATTCATGCCCTTACAGTTCACCACCAATTTTCAATATTTTCTCACTTTCAGAAGCAAATCAACAACATTCAACCCATTCTTTCATTGTATCCTTCCTCTCTGGCCATAAAAACAGTTTTAAGGCACTTTTCATAAACGTTTGTCCCAAGTGCCCTTCATGGGCTAACTCCCCTAATCTCATCCTCAATGTGCACGAAGTAGTATACTTTTCACCCCTTAGTACCAAATCATCAGAACCTCCCAGATTTACTTTGTCTTTTAACTTACTAAAACAACATAGAGGGGGATTTAGATCCCCCTCTATTTTCCATTCTATTATATACACTTCTCCACTCCAGAGAGGAGCTGTGGCCTAGCACTACAGATGTCAACTTTGGAACCTGGGGACTCAGGTTAAAAAATTGCCCTTTGCACTTGGCTCAACATATGTGAATCATTCAATCTACCTGTGCTTATAATGTAATGTGAGAATTGTATTTGTAATCCCCATTTGATGTACAGTCTTAAAGATTGTTGGCCATTCCCCCAAGTGATGTACAGCACCCCTTTGCTGCTGAGCTAGGATTGCACTATATAAATACCAATATGTACTTTCAAAATACTTCCTTTCTCCATTTGTCCCTTGATATGACTCCACACTTACCCTCTATAGCATCCTCTACTTTTGCCATCATACACTCCAGCAAATCACTTTTGCCCATCTTGGAGTCCACATCCTTCTACTTCAGTGGCATTCTTGACAGACCAGTCACATGCTTTATATATTCCGTGAATTCCTGTA
Source organism: Pleurodeles waltl (assembly GCF_031143425.1). Taxonomy (NCBI): domain Eukaryota; kingdom Metazoa; phylum Chordata; class Amphibia; order Caudata; family Salamandridae; genus Pleurodeles; species Pleurodeles waltl. Next base: position 1,138,183,473 of record NC_090440.1, read on the forward strand.
GCCTTGTGACAAACCTTGCCAGTGTAGCTGAAATGTTGCTTGTCCCTCCTCCTGTGCCCCCAACCTCCTGGCAGAAAAACCTTTAGCAATGATTTATGTTGATTTCCTGATCTGAAATTCATTCCCCACAAATAGGTATGGATATTTTCTATGCCCAAAGCTGTTGCTAATGCCTCCCTTTCCATACCAGAACAATTACTGTAAATCACACTTAGGGACCTAGAGGCAAAAGCAACCAGTTTTTCTACTCCTTTCCTTATTGGGGATAACGCTCCTTCAACTCCATGTTACTGTCATCAACTGTTAGTATACTAATAGACTTCACATCCAAATGACTAAGAATCTTTGCATTTGTTATCTCCTGTTTAATTTTCTGAAACTCTCCCGCATGTCGTTCTGACCATTTGAATTCTTTACCCTTCTTTAAAAACTCTCTAATGGACCCAGAGAAAAACTCATCCCCAAACTTAGTAAAACTCATTCAACCCTATGAATGAGCAGAGTTGATATTCTCCCTGGGATGAAGCTGCTGATTGGATGGATATCACCAAATAAACTTTTAGATTAGCTGTCCCTGAGAATGAGTACCCTAAATGTTCAATTTCCTGCAATATAATTTGAAATTTTTCTCTCAGAAGAGAAAATTCAGCTTCACCCTAGATTTTGAGAACTCCTCCCAAAGCTTGATTGTGTTCTGTATTGGTAGTTCAAAGTATAAGAATATAATCTTGAAGGAAACATACATTGATTAAATGCTAAACAGGCTGATCATCATCTATTGAAAGATACTGGATACTGATGCAAACCCAAAGGAAAGTCCCATAAATTAATAAACCTTGTCCATGGTAATGAAGTCAGTTTGCAGCTTGGACTTTGGAAGATGTTGAATCTAATGATATACAGGCTTTAAATCCAGTCTTGAGAAGCCCTGAGTATTGTTTAATAATAAAGCCATCTTTTGATGTTTGGCAGGAGAACACAATCCATAATTATTTCATGGCTGAGGGTCTTTAAATCAATGCAAACCTCAAATAGCCATCACATTTAAAAAAAAATCAATATCATCATAGGCAAAAGGTAATTGGATGCTTCCACTTCCTTAATGGTCCCCTCTCTCGCCTTATCTTCAAGCATATTTCAGCCCTCATTCTCAAAGGAACTTTTTCTCATACTGTGTCTTACAGGAACAGCCCTCTCTTTCAGTTTAACTTCATGTATCTACCCTCTATGAGCTGCCAGGTTCTCCTGGACCACACTGGAAAGTTTGCTTAATATACATTTTAGAAGTTCACCACTCTGCAGTAATAATACTTCTATCGATCTGTTATCCAAGACAATATGAATATCACACTGTTGCACCAAGCCCAAAATCGCAGGTCCACTCTGTGTTATGTACAACTTCCCTTTGGGAACTTGTCCCATGAATCTATATTTAGAAATCCTGTACCCACTTAAATTTATACTGCCTACAACATATCTCTTTTGGAACCAATTTAGTCCTAGACCATATACTCTCTTGGAATTATTGTTGTGAGGAAAGCAGTTTATAATATGGTGTGACTGTGGGGCTTCACCAGGTAATAAACTTGCTAACCCTTCCTGGGTCCAGTCAGGCTAATTTATAAGACCTTAGTACAGCCCTGGATAGCTCTGTCTTTGAGAAGTCAGAATTTAACAAATGAACAAGTGCAAAACATTTAGAAGTACTAAAACATTTCAATGAGAAAGGAACACGAGACAAAGGAAATCCCACACCAATTTGTAAAAAAAAAGAATTTATCTTTATGAATTTTTAGACAACAAAGTAAACAAATTCACCAGAGGGCTCCAGAGATATAAATTATTAAGCAGATGGTAAATCAATGCTTTCACTCCAGATGCAAATAAGCATTGGTAGCTACCTCCTTTACTGGTTACTTATCAGTAAGCTTTTGAAAATGTTTGAAAACTTTTTATAAAGTTGTGGTCCGGGTACTTCAGCCGTTTTGGGTGACCATGTCCGACAGGGAGCAAGTCATGTGGGCTAGTAAGGCTTAGTAGGACAGTTAACTTGCATTCAAGGCAGTCTCCAGTCGAGTTTCAGTATCTTTGGGTGAACCTCCATAGACATCAATGGAGTGGACCTGGTTCAGGGGATAGAAGATGCTGAAGATGCTGTAGAATGCTGTGAATGATGCTCCGGCTGACGGGGGTCTTCCTGGGGCCATCCCTCAGACCACCAACATGGTGGGATGACTTTTGCCACAGCAGCTGATGACTCTCAAAGATTAGTTGAAGTCTAACCAAAAAACATTTGCCACTGGTTTATTGGTCTCTGGTCACAGCGAAAGCAGCATTTTCCTTTAACTGTGGATAATGTCCATCTTGGGAGACCAAACTGCACCCTGATGACTCTCCTGAGTACAGAAGACACCAGTGCATATTTTGAGCTGTGATCTGACATTTTGTGCCACTTTTATGGACACAACTTGCCTCTGAGGAAGTAGTGACTGCTAGCCAATGGGCTACAAGGTCCCATCCCACCTGATGACGACTTCCCGCAAAGTGTGACATCTATCCCAGAGTGCAATATGCTTCCCACTGCCAGGATGACAGAACTCCTCTCTCAGTTTGTGAAGCTTGGTAGCCCACCCTAGAGGTGTGGTACTTGAGGCTACCCACCCATGGGAAAACCAGTTGGGGGACTGTTTCCCTACATTCTGTTCCCAATGCCAATCTGTCTACAAAAGTGCAGCCCCGATCATGTGTGTCCACCGTTTACCCTTCTAAGGTGGCTTCCCCTTTGAAGTTTGCCTGCGGCCAACCTCCTATAAACACTCAACCCTGTATTGTGCATGTCTGCCAAGGGTTGGGTCTCAGCAGCAGTTGTCAAGAAAGAACCTACTTGTCACAGGCACTACATGAGGTACTAGACTTAAAAAAGGGCAAGGATGCAAACACCACCATCAAAGATTACAGATAACTTTTCAAGGTGGAAATGCAGATTAAACACGTTTTCTTTGCTTTGGCCATGCACACGAAGTTGGAGTGATTAGAACTTTACAGAAATGGAGCTTCAACGAGGGCACCTGCTTTGTTTGTATGTGGAAGAAGCCTGACATAGTATGATGGCCAAAAAAAAAGTTCACTTAGTGAAATTGCCTGGGAGGGAACTTAGCACACAAAGGACATTTCACAAAATGCACTAAGAAAAATTAAGCATTTAAGACAAGCACAAAAAAGAATGAATGGCAAAAGTGGATGTGGTTAAAAGCCCACAGAGATATTACACAGGCCAGAGCGCTTGTGCGCTCGACCCTAAAAGATGCCTAGGAGAATTTACAGCTGAATCAGTGCCTTGTTTACAACAGCAAATAGGGTACTGGGGCAGCTGCCACTTGATGTAATCAAAAATGAAAAGGTCATAAATGGCAGAAAATCGCACTTCCGAATAGTGTCCGTAGTGGTAAATGTACAAAAACAATACAGTATAATGGGTGCATGCGGTCAGGTGCCCTATTACCTGAAGGCACAAGAATAGTGCATACGGAAATACACAGCATATAATAAACAAATATGACCACAGCACTTAAGAAAGTACAGGTAAAAGCTTGCGTGTAGCAGCTTTGTTAATAAATTGTTCAGTACTCTTCTTGGTGTTCCAGAAGGTCGTTTATTTGGATTGATTCTCGTAAACCCAGAGATATAGTGAAACAGGCACAGCCAACACGTGTTTTGTCACACCAGTGACTTCATCAAGGCTCAACTGGTAGTATAAGGTTGGAATATCCAAAAGAGGCAAGTTAAGGTGGCACCTGGGGGACTGTGTTCTTAGATGTAGAAAGAGGAAGTCCATTCAGTTTGTACTGTTAATAGGTCATCCGGTCTCTGAGTGAAATAGGTAGATTAAAAAACACTTTTCTCTGAAGCGGCTATGCCCCTGTTACCTTCCACTGCTGGTGCTGCTTCCTTTCGTCTTTGAACAAGTGGGAAGACCACGTGCCTGGGAAAGTGGAGTCCTCTCCCTCTGTCACCAGGGTTGAAGTCATTCAGCGGAGAAGACTCCGCTTTCCCAGGCACGTGGTCTTCCCGCTTGTTCAAAGATGAAAGGAAGCAGCACCAGCGGTGGAAGGTAACAGGGGCATAGCAGCTGCCACTTGACATGGGCTTCTTACGGTCATATAATGATGCAGGCCAACTAGGACCTGCTTTTTGCTTTTTTCAGTCACTGAGCTGGGGACAGATTGCAGCTGGTCTACTGGCTTATTCGAAGATTTGCACAGAAAGCTGGGGAGCTATTAGCTGCTCTATTGAAATATGTAAAATATTAAAAAACAGTCTTTCTTTTTTAATGTTTTACAGTGTTTCCAAATACTGGGAGAAATTTTAAATGGCCACGGTAAACACCTTCTATTGCACGTCAAAAACGTAATAATGCAATTTTAAATCTGTTTGTTGTGGCAGATTTTTTCTTAAACAGCCACTCGCTCAACTCCTACATAGCTCCTACCCCACCCCACCAATCAGTGCCATTTGCATTGCCTTCCACAAACACTACCATTGTTCACCTACTCCTCCCCTGCCACTGTGCTCCTTTCTAAAAATCTGTTTCCATGCACTTTTTTTTTTTACCACTTCAAAATGAGCATCCATATTGGAGCTGTAAATAAAAGAAATGGTAGTGGGGTCATGGCGTATGTGCCTGCAATGTTGGTGATGTATGCATGTGTATAGTCATCATGCTGGGCTGCCATAGCATCATGACGCATACTTAGCATGTGCAATGATGTATGTGCGAGAACACATCATGAGTTTTTTGTTGGCCAGTATTGTTCAGTAAGAGCAAGGAAGGACTTTTTGTTTTTCCTGATGATGCACCTATTGGCTATGACAACTTTCCCAATGCTTGTTTTTGAAATGTTGGCAGGACTCCAGGGAAGCTGACGTTTTCTAATTATTATTATTATTGTTACAAGAGGCAAATCCCTTCTTACTTTGAGCAATAAAGCCAGAAAACTCACATGCCCACAGATAATCAAGAGTGCACAAATCCCTCCTTCCAGGGTTAATAAGGTGGAATAATCAAATATGGCCAGTTACTCAACACAGCAGGGGGCAGAAAACATGTTTTGCCTTAGAGCAAGGCATGGGCACGAAATAACGTCAGCACCATTGGTTAAGTAAGCGGGTATGAATCACACCTTAGATAAGGCAGCCGGCACTAACTACCACCTTTGTCCTTTGATGAGGCAGTGGACAGTACCAAATATCACCCGAAGGCAGTGTTGGGGACATAAATAAACCCTCCATGGCCACAAACCAATGAAACGACAAAAAACGTAGACAAACCCTTCCTTCCTGCACAACTTGGTGGAATGTTCAGTATTTTTTAAGGTATTCATGCAGAACGTTGTCTATGGTGGTTTCCATATTATTTAGGAAAACCATGGGACGTGGAACCTTCCATATAAGCTGAGTCTTTTCATCATACCAAAATGGTCATGCTGTAAACTGAGGGCCAGATTTACGGAGCTCTTGCATCGTTCCAATGCCACATTAGTGTCATTTTTTTATGCTAATGTGACGTTGGAAGGGGAAAAGTGCTTCGCCATATTTACAAAGTTGCACAGTGCTTTCATTGTGCCACTTTGTAAGCCCTTGAGCCACATTATACCTGCGCCAGGCATAATAATTGAAGAGGGGCATTCCGGCGCTGGGGGGGCATAAAAATGGCGTAAAGAAATCTATGATATTCCTTTCTGCCATTTTTATCTGCATCTTTTATTGTCTGCTAAGTGCAGGCGTTAAAAAGAGCCTCCCATTGATTACAATGGGCCTTTGGGTGTTTTGCAGGATTAGCGTAATCATTTTTTAAGCTAATCATGCAAAGCGTCAAAAATTATAACACTAGTCATCCTAACTACCATGGTGGTGTTAGAGGGTGCTAGGGGGTGTGAGAAAAGTGGCGCTGCACTATCCCCACACCTCAGTGCCATAGGTAGCAGCATTTTGTGCTTTTGCCAAATAGATCTTAATAGCCAGAGAGAAGGCTTTCATGGCAGTACATTTGTGTAAGCGCAAAATGGCAACTGATCTAGGTTGGAGGAGAGACACACTTATCTGATCTTCCCAATGTACTTGTTTTGGAAATCCTCAAGCTCAAATAGTCTATCGAGCTGAGTTTATCCAAAGGAACCCCAGCTATAGTGATAGTGCATCTCGTTGCTGGTCCTGGGCTAAACACCATTAATTTGGTTTTGCTGAGATTCAGTTCCAACCCACAATCCGCACAAAATGCTGTAAACTTATTAACAAGGGTCTGGAGCCTCACTGGAGTCTTAAAGATGACGGTGGAGTCATCCGCAAAGAGTAGTATAGGAATTGTTTGAGCATTTAGGGAGGGAGCATCGTTCTGGCAAAGAAACACTGCTTGAACCACCTTGTTTATGCATAAAGTAAATAGTGTTGGTGCCAGGATGGACCTTGGCGGACCCCCTGCTGGATGGTGATATGGTCTGTTAATTCTCCCTGGTTACCCCATCTCACCTGAGCATATGTGCCCTTGTGTAGTCACTATAAAAGATGGGTTATGTTCCCTAGAGTACCTATTTTGGGTAAAACACCCCACAATTTCTCTCTCAGGACCATATCAAAAGCAGACCGAAGATCCACAAAAACAACATATAGATTTGGTTTGGTAAGGGTTTCATATTTCCAATAAAGAAACGCCAACCTGAAAACTTGATCCACTGAAGTGGGGACATCACATGGTGGGCATCAGCCCAATCCAACAACCTATCCAAAAGCTGTTTAGCAAGAAATTTTGGGAGATTATCGATAAGGCTGATGGGTCTATAGTTAGCAGGAGAGCTCATTACACCCGTCTTGTAAATGGGTATTATTTCGGCCCCTTTCCAGGTACAGGGCATTGGGCCCCTGGCTGCTATTGCATCGGATATCATATCGATATACCTGGACCAGATTACTGGCTCAGAATTATATAAATCCCCCAGTATTTTATCTGGACCTGGGACTTTAAAAGATTTTAGGGAATTGATTGCAGCAATAGTTTCCTCCAGAGTAAAGACAATGTGGTCGTTGTAGTTATGGGTGTCTATTCCTGGGTCATCTGGCAATAAATGCATTTTAGCCAGCTGCTGGGGGGAGGAGTCGTGGGTTGAAATATTGCAAAGCGGAGCATAAAGATTAGAAAAATGGTCCACCCAACTCGCTGGTTGAATATGGGTACGAATAGTGCTCCTACCCTCTATATGTCTACTAGAAAGTAACTTCCGAAAGGTCACATTATCATTATGTCTAGTTGAATCAAGCAGATTCTGCCAGATTGAGTCTTCCCAACTTTTCTTTGCCTATGCTAAAGCCCTATTATAGGCTAGTCTGGCTGTTCCAATCGCCCCCTGTGAACGAGACACAAAAGCTGACTTTAATGCACATTTAGCCTCAGAGCAATCCTTATTGAACCACTCCCTTGTTTTATATGTGACAGTAGTTTGCTTGGTGGTAACCTTCCTATAGAAAGTATTCTATAATTCATGTACCAGCATCTCATGGATGCTGAGAATTGGGATATTTCTGACCTCATGCTCTTTGTAGTTAGCCATGGCATCACCAAACAATTTATAAATCTCCTTGATCAAATACGAAATAGACAACACTTTTGGACAGCTAACACATTTAAAATTATTAGCCACAAGTGGCTCTGGGACCATAGTATAGTAGGTGTTCTGAGACCTCCTAAATTCACCACTGTTTAAGGTAAGGAGCGAAGGGTTATGATCACTGTCATGGTGAAAGTCAACCCTCATGTCTTCCATCATCGGCCACATCCTAACATCCACTAGAAAATAGTCAATAACACTAGTAGACTGGCCATGCTTAAAGGTGGGAGCGATACTTGGATGAGAGCGCCTACGACCGTTACAAGCCCTGAGCCTATGCTTAAAACACAGTGATGTCAACTGAAGGGCAGCACGGAGTGAATACACAATTGTTCGCTCGTCAATTGTTGGATATCCCAATGTTCATCCTCTTCCGCTGTTAAATCGCTGTGTATAAGAAAGGGTTCAAATGTACAATTCATATCCCCAACCAATAAGTTAGTAGAAAAATGCAAAGTATCCGTAAATTCAAGTAGCTGAGCCAAAGTCTGAGACTCTATTCCCGGCGACACTGACCTAGCATATACACTGATAACTGTTATTTTAAAACCTCAATTAAATTCACGCTGTATGTAGGAGGCTGGCCTGGTTTCTAGTGGGTACCTTGGGTACTTACACCTTACACCAGGTCCAGTTCTCCCTTATTAGTGAAATGTATTAGTGTTCTAGTAGCTTACGCTGCCAGGTAGCTATAGCAAAGCAGCTTAGGCTGAACTAGGAGACATGCAAAGCTCCTGCAATACCACTTATAGTTACACAGTACATATACACAAGTAAAGACAATACACAGTGTTACCAAAAATAAAGGTAGTTTATTTGGGTGACACAAGGCCAAAAATATCTTAGAGGCAATACTCCTTCTGGAGGTAAGTATTATACACAATATATACACTAGACAACAAAATGAGGTAAGTAATTAGACATAGGATAGTGCAAACAATAGGAAATGTTATAAAAAGCAATGGGAGAAAATAGGTCTAGGGGCAACACAAACCATATACTAAGAAATTGGAATGCGAATCACGAATTCCCCCCTAGACAAGTGTAGTGTGTAGAGAATCACTGGAAGAGTAGGAATACAGCAAAGGTAAGAAAACTACCCCACCCCGAGCCCAGGAAAGTAGGAGTAAAGTACTGAAAGTTTCCTTAGGACACACTTCAAGTCGTGATTAGAGTTATTGCAGGAACCAAGCAAGACTGCAAGCAACAAATGGTGGATTCCTGGGCCTGAAGACCTGCAAAGGAAGGAGACCAAGTCCAGAAGTCGGAAGAAGTTCCAGGAAGGACATGAGCCCCTGCTAACCCAGAAGAGAGTGCAAAAGAAGAGTCTCTGTTGGATGAAAACTGCAGAAATGCCCCCAAGGAAGATGTCAGCGGGTTCCTGCATAATGCAATGGATGTCACACAAAGAGATGTTTGATGCAGGCGAGTTTTGGCGCTGGATTCATCCAACAAGCCTTGGTTCCGACACAGTTGCATTTTGCGTCAAAGTGGCGGTGTCTGGACCCATGAGGAACAGAGGGCCTCAACTCTGCGTGAGGAGGAAGAGGGGGCTCGCAGCACTTCAGAGAGCCCTCAGAGGATCAGACAGCATCCACAGGAGTCTCAGGACATGGGGATACAGGAGGTGCAAAATGTGGTTGGTGCAGCACTACAAAGGAGGGTCCCACACCACTGGAGGTCAACTCAGCGAGTGAAGCATCACAGGTTAGAGTGCTGTAGAGCTGGGCCAGGCTGTGCATCAAGGAATTTTGTAAATAGTGTACAGAGGCCTCAGGAGGTGAAGAAGACGCGGTGCACAGGGGTACTGTCGTTCTCGGGGAAGGCAAGGTCTTACCTCCTCCAAATTGGGACAGCAGGACCTCAGGACAGTCTGTGTTGAACTGGTCCACCCTTTGTGTTCCAAGAAGCATGCTCGTCACCAGGAGACGAGTCCAAGAGAACTGGTAGTCAACTTAGAAGGTGCCTGCCTGAGCAGGGGAGTGACTCTGTCACTCTATGGGAGATTTCTTCGGTCCTTCTGGTGCAGGATGAAGACAGGGAGTCCCCAGAGTGTGCTCACCGTGGAAATTGTTGCAGTTGCTGGCTGGAGCTGAAGTTGCAGAGGAAAAGCAGCTCTTCTGGATACTTTGTTGCTGTTACAGCGGTTCCTGGAGCAGTCTGCGGTTGATCCAAGGTCAGAGGATGAAGTAGAAGTTGCAGAGGATTCCTGCTGGAAACTTGCAAGTAGAATCTGAAGAGAACCCACAGGAGAGACCCTGAATAGCCCTGAGAGGAGGATTGGCTACCTTATCAGGTATGGACCTTTCAGGAGGGGTCTTTAACGTCACCTGCTGGCACTGGCCACTCAGAGGTTTCCAGGGTATCTCCACACCTTGGAATACAAGATGGCTGAAGTCTAGGACACACTCGAGGAGCTCTGGGCACAACTGGGGTGGTGATGGACAGGGGAGTGGTCACTCCCCTTTCCTTTGTCCAGTTTCATGCCAGAGCAGGGACTGGGGGTCCCTGAACTGGTGTAGACTGGCTTATGCAACGAGGGCACCATCTGTGCCCTTCAAAGCATTTCCAGAGGCTCTGTGAGGCACCCCCCCTGTAACACCTATCTCCAAAGGGAGAGGGTGTAACACCCTGCTCCCAAAGAAAATGCTTTGTTCTGCCTTCCTGGGACTGAACTGCTCAGACCCCAGGAGGGCAGAACCCTGTCTGTGAGGTGGCAGAAGCTGTAGCTGCATTACAAGCCTCAGAGTGCTGGTTTGGCAGCACTGGGGGTCCATGGTGGAGCCCCCAGGATGCATGGAATTGGCTCCCCAATACCAGATTTGGAATAGGGGGACAAGTCCATGATCTTAGACACTTTACAGGGCCATATTCGGAGTTACCACTGTGAAGCTACATATAGGTATTAACCTATGTGTAGTGCACGTGTGTAATGGCATCCCCGCACTCACAAAGTTCCGGGAATTTGCCCTGAACTATGTGGGGGCACCTTTGCAGGTGCAAGGGTGCCCTCACGCTTAGTAACTTTGCACCTTCATTAAATGAAGGTTAGACATATAGGTGACTTATAAGTTACTTAAGTGCAGTGAGAATGGCTGTGAAATAATGTGTGCACTATTTTACGCAGGCTGCAGTGGCAGTCCTGTGAAAGGTTTTCTCTGAGCTCCTTATAGGTGGCAAAAGAAATGCTGCAGCCCATAAGGATCTCCTGGAACCCCATACCCTGGGTACCTAGGTACCATATACTAGGGACTTATAAGGGGGGTCCAGTGTGCCAATTGAAATTGGTAAATGAAGTCACTAGCCTATAGTAGAGAGAGCATAAGCACTGAGGTTCTGATTAGCAGAGCCTCAGTGACACAGTTAAGCACTATACACAACACACACATTAGGCCATAAACTATGAGCACTGGGGTCTTGACCAGCAGGATCCCAGTGAGACAGGCAAAAACATACTGACATACAGGTAAAAATGGGGATAACATGCCAAGGAAGATGGTACTTTCCTACACAACTCCCCCCAAACGAGGGACAATAAGGCTAACCTTTCCCAGATGAGTCTTCATTGTCTAAGTAGAAATATCTGGAGAGTCCATCTGCATTGGAGTGTGTACTCCCAGGTCTATGTTCCACTGTAAAGTCCATACCCTGTAGGGAAATGGACGACCTCAACAATTTAGGATTTTCACCTTTCATTTGTTTAAGCCATAATAGAGGCTTGTGGTCTGTTTGAACAATGAAGTGAGTGCCAAACCAGTAGGGTCTCAGCTTCTTCAAGGCCCAGACCACAGCAAAGGCCTCCCTCTCTATGGCAGACCAACGCTTTTCTCCAGGGGTGAACCTCCTGCTGATGAATGCAACAGGTTGATCCTGGCGCTGTGAGTTAAATTGTGATAGTACAGCTCCTACCCCTAATTTAGAAGCATCTGTTTGGACAATGATTTTTTGGGAGTAGTTTGGGCTCTTCAAGACAGGTGCATAGCACATTGCCTGCTTAAGCTCCTCAAAAGCTTTCTGACAGTTAGCTGTCCATAATACATTTTAAGACATTTTCTTACTGTTGAGGTCATTAAGAGGGACAACAAAGGAGCCATAGTTCTTAATTAACCTCCTGTAATACCCAGTGAGAGCTAGGAAGGCTCTGACCTGGGTCTATGTAGTAGGGGGAGCCCAGTCCGTAATGGTCTGAATCGTCCCCTGTAGTGGTTCAATCTGTTCTCCACCTACCAGGTGGCCCAGATAACCCACTTTCCCCTGCTCTATCTGGCACTGTGAAGCCTTGATAGTTAGGCCTGCCTTTTGCAGGGCCTCCAAAACTTTCCAGAGGTGGACCAGGTGATCATCGCAGGTGGAGCTAAGTAAAGCAATATCATCTAAGTATGCCGCACTGAAAGCTTCCAAACCTTGGGGGACTGTATTCACCAGCCTCTGAAAAGTGGCAGGTGCATTTTTCAAACCAAAAGGCATAACAGTGAATTGATAATGCCCTCCTATGGTAGAAAATGCAGTTTTTTGCTTCACCATCCTCTGACAATTTGATCTGTCAATACCCTGCAGTCAAATCAAAGGTGCTTATATACTTGGCAGATGCCAGTGTATCTATTAGCTCATCTGCCCTGGGCATACGGTGAGCATCAGTTCTGGTTACTGTATTAAGACCCCTATAGTCCACAAAAAAACGCATTTCTCTCTCTCCTTCTTTGCTATGTGGTTTGGGGACAAGCACCACTGGGCTAGCCCATGGGCTATCAGAAGCCTCAATAACTCCTAGATCTAACATTTTCTGGACCTCAGTTTTTATGCAATCTCTGACATGGTCAGGCTGCCTATACATTTTACTTTTGACAGGTAAACAGTCTCCAGTGTCAATTGTATGTTCACACCAGGTAGTTGTGCCAGGTATGAGTGAAAAGAGGTCAGAAAACCATCCTAGGAGCTTTTTGCAGTCCTCCCTCTGCTCAGCAGTGAGGCGGTCTGCAAGAACCACTCCTTCTACTATGCCATCAGTTCAGTGTTGAAGAAGAGGTCAAGGAGAGGGTCACTCTCTTCCTCCTGCCCCTCATCTGTGGTAATGAGCAAGGTTAAGTCAGCCCTGTCATAGTAAGGTTGAAGGCGACTGGCATGAAGCTCCCGAAGGGGGCTTCTGGCAGTGCCCAGGTCCACCAGATAGGTGACCTCACCTTTCTTGTCCACAATGAGATGGGGTCCACTCCATTTGTCCTGGAGTGCTCTTGGGGCCACAGGCTCCAATACCCACACCTTCTATCCTTGTTTGTACTTTGTCAGGACAGCCTTCTGGTCATGCCATTGCTTTTAGAGCTCTTGGCTGGCCTGAAGGTTTTTAATGACCTTTTTCATGTACTCAGCCATTCTAGATCTTAGGCCACATACATGTCTTGCTTTGGAGGTTTTAAAGGTTGTTCCCAACCCTCCTTAACAAGAGCAACGGGACCCCTAACATGGTGACCAAATAGGAGTTCAAAGGGGCTGTAGCCCACTCCTTTTTGGGGTACCTCCCTGTAGGCGAAAAGGAGGCATGCCAAGAGGACAGCCCATCTCCTTCTGAGTTTCTCAGAGAGTCCCATGATCATGCCTTTGAGAGTTGTATTAAACCTCTCACCCAATCCATTTGTTTGTGGGTGATAAGGGGTGGTGAACTTGTAGGTAACACCACACTCTATCCACATTGCCTTGAGGTATGCAGACATGAAGTTACTACCTCTGTCTGATACAACTTCCTTAGGGAAACCCACCCTGGAAAAGATTCCCAGGAGGGCTTTTGCCACTGCAGGTGCTGTAGTAGTCCTTAAGGGGATAGCTCCTGGATACCTTGTGGCATGGTCCACTACCACAAGGATGCATCTATTGCCAGAAGCTGTAGAAGGGTCAAGGGGGCCAACAATGTCAACCCCTACCATCTCAAAGGGCATCCCAACTACTGGCAGTGAGATTAAGGGGGCCTTTGGGGTGCCACCAGCCTTGCCACTGGATTGGCAGGTGACACAGGAGCGACAAAACTCCTTTGTGCCTTCTGACATATGAGGCTAGTGAAAATGTGGAACAAGTCTGTCGCATGTTTTACTCTGGCCTAAATGCCCAGCCAAGGTATTGTCATGAGCTAGAGTTAGGAGGAATTCCCTGTACTGGAGGGGGATAACCAGTCTCCTGGTGGCACTAGGTTTAGGGTCCCTTGCTTCAGTATAGAGGAGATCATTCTCCCAGTAAACTCGGTGGCTGTCATTGACATCTCCATTCTGCTGTTTGACAGCTTGCTGTCTGAGACCCTCTAGAGTGGGACATGTTTGCTGTGTCACACTCAGTTCCTCCCTGGCAGGCCCCCCCTCTGCATCCAAAAGCTCAGATGTATCAGCTTCAAGCTCCTCTGGTGTAGGTTCTGCACAGGGATAAGACTCCTCCTCATCAAAAGGGGAATCATCTGGAGAGGGAGGGATAGTGGACAAGGGCTTGCCCCTCATACCCCTAGTTTTTTGGGAGCACTTGGTCCATTGTTCCAGGATCCAAGTTTCCCTATCCTCTTTGCTTCTTGGCCTGAGCCCTAGTAAGAGCAAAGATGTGACCAGGAATGCCCATCATTGTTGCATGGGCCTCCAACTCCACCTCAGCCCAAGCTGAAGTCTCCAAATAATTTCCTAGTAGACATTCTACAGGTAAACCAGTTTTTCCATCACCATAGTGACACTGGCTCCTGTGTCCCTGTAGGCCTCAACCTGAACACCATTTATTAGGGGTAGTTGCTTGTGCTTATCCATATTAATGGGACAAGCAACTAAGGTGGCAAGGTCATTGCCACCATCAGAGACTAAAACAGCCTCAGTAGGCTCCCTAACTAGACCAACCCCCACTACATTACCAATGGTGAGCCCAGCTACACCATTTGACTGGCTATTAGTAGAGCTCTTCCCACCACCACTGCTATTACTAGGGGCACTAGTGAAAGCAGTGGGAGTTGTGGTGGTGGTGGGAGGTTTGGTGTTTCTTTTTGGACAAGTGGGATCACTTTCCCAATGACCTTTGGCTTTACAGAGATAACACCATGGTTTTTTCTGATTGTGAGAAGAGGATTTGGACCCACCTCCCCCAGAGGATTTTTGTGGGCCTGATGAAGACTCAGAAGATTTTTTATCTTTGTCCCCACCCTTGTCATGAGACTTTCCATCCTTCTTCTTGCTCTCTTTGTCACCCCCTGTATGAACCTTTCTGTTCACCCTCGTTCTGATCCATTTGTCTGCCTACTTTCCCAATTCTTGGGGAGAGGTCAGATCTGAGTCCACAAGATACTGATGCAACAAGTCAGACACACAATTATTCAATATATGCTCTCTCAAAATCAAGTTATATAGGCTTTCATAGTCAGTCACCTTACTGCCATTTAACCAACCTTCTAGGGCCTTCACTGAACAGTCTACAAAGTCTGTCCAATCCTGTGATGACCCATTCTGGTCTCCCTGAACTTTATCCTATATTATTCAGTGGTTAAGCCCAGACCATCTAAGAGGGCACCTTTGAGAACATGGTAGTTATCTGCGTCATCTTCTCTGACAATAAGGAATCTGCCCCTCCCCTTGCCAGAGAAAGATAGCCACAGGATAGCAGCCCACTGAACTTGAGGGACCCTCTGAACTTTACAGGCCCTCTCAAGTGCAGCAAACCACTTGTATATGACATCTCCATCCTTGCAAGGATGGACAACTTTATGCAGATTGTTTTAATCAAGTGAGGGTTCCCTAACATTAGAATTCCTGAAACTGCTGCTGCCACCATGGGGAACTAACCCCAAACCCTGCCTTTCCTTTTCCACAGCCAGGGATTCCCTGTCTAAGGCCAACTGTTGCTGCTGTAGCCTCAGTCTGGCCTTCTCTAACCTCAGCTTTCTGAGTTCCCTATCTAGGGACTGGTCCTCAGGGTTAGAATTGTGGGATACCTCTGAGACAGAAGTAACTTTGGAATTTGCAGAGGCTGATCTTTCCCTAACTGGAGCCACCCTAGTGAACTGGCCTCTAGGTGTGAAGGGAGCCCTACTATTGTGTGAACCCTTCCCAGTTACACTAGGGGGTTTGTTAATAGAAAGATCAGTGGAAGGACCATCCCCACGATTATCAGTGTGCTCTTCTGAGCCTGCCTGGTAGGAATGTCCTCCACCCCCCATCTGACTGATCCTGACCAGTGCTGAATTCCTGGTCATCCTTCAGGAGGAGATTAAAGAGGAATTCCTTATTGGGGTTCTTCCCAATCCCTAAACTTCTTTCAATACAGACCCCATCAAACTTTTTAAGTTCAGATTTTCATATGTTGTTTTCACAACTCTAGGGGTAGCTTCCACATAAGACATATTGAAAGAGAAAAAGTTTTGGAACGTAAGTAAAAAGTTAGTAGTCTAACAGAGCTAACTTTTTAGAGAAAAGAAGAAAAACTTTTCAGAAACTTTGTAAAGTTTAAAGAACATTTTAGAAAGTGAGAAATTACTTCTAGGTATGAATTATGTATGGCTCTAAGTATTGGAGCAAGCTTTTCTTATGAAATGCACTAGTAACAACGTGGTAAACAAATGGCAAGTACTTATCCCACCGCTGCACAACCAATGCAGGAGGCTGGCCTGGTTTTTAGTGGGTATCTTGGGTACTTACACCTTACACCAGGTCCAACAATCCCTTATTAGTAAAATGTAGTAGTGTTCTAGCAGCTTAGACTGATAGAAGTAGCTATAGCAGAGCAGCTTAGGCTGAACTAGGAGACATGCAAAGCTCCTGCAATTCCACTTTTAGTTACAAAGTACTTATACACAAGTAAAGACAATACTCAGTGTTACCAAACATAAAGGTAGTTTATTTGGGTGACACAAGGCCAAAAATATCTTAGAGGCAATACTCCTTCTGGAGGTAAGTATTATACATAATATATACATTAGACACCAGATTAAGGTAAGTAATTAGACATAGGATAGTGCAAACAATACGAAATGCTATAGAATGCAATGGGAGAAAATAGGTCGAGGGGCAACACAAGCCATATACTAAGAAATTGGAATGCGAAGCACAAATTCCCCGCTAGACAAGTGTAGTGTGTAGAGAATCGCTGGGAGAGTAAGAATACTGCAAAGGTAAGTAAAATACCCCACCCGAGCCCAGGAAATTAGAAGTAAATTACTGCAAGTTTCCTTGTGACACACTATAAGTCGTGATTAGAGTTATTGCAAGAACCAAGCAAAACTGCAAGCAACAAATGGTGGATCCCTGGACCTGAAGACCTGCAAAGGAAGGAGACCAAGTCCAGAAGTCAGAAGAAATTCCAGGAAGGACAGGAGCCCCAGCCAACCCCTGAAGAGGGTGCAAAAGAAGAGTCCCTTGTTGGACAAAGACTGTAGAAATGCACCCAAGGAAGATGTCAGCGGGTTCCTGCATGATGCTATAGATGTCCCACCAAGAGAGGTTGGATGCAGGTGAGTTTTGGTGCTGGATTCGTCCAACAAGCCTTGGTTCCGGCAAAGTTGCGTTTTGCTTCAAAGTGGTGCTGTCTGGACCCAGGAGGGACCTGCAGGCCTCAACTCTGTGTGAGGAGGAAGAGGGGGCTCTCAGCACTTCAGAGATCCCTCAGAGGATCATACTGCTCCCACAGGAGTCCCAGTACATGGGGACAAAGGAGGTGCAAAATGTGGTTGGTGCAGCACTACATAGGAGGGCCCCACGCCGCCGGAGGTCAACTCAGCTAGTGGAGCATCACAGGATAGAGTGCTGGGGACCTAAGCCAGGTTGTGCACAAAGGAATTTTCAGGAGCTGAAGAAGACGCAGTGCACAGGGGTACTGTCGTTCTCAGGGAAGGCAAGGACTTACCTCCTCCAAATTGGGACAGCAGGTCCTCAAAACAGTCTGTGTCAAAGGGGGTCTACCCTCTGTGTTCCAAGGAGCACACTTGTCTCAAGGAGAGAAGTCCAAGAAAACCGGTCATTGACTTAGAAGGTGCCTGCTTGAGCAGGGGAGTGACTCCGTCACTCCACGGGGGATTTCTTCGGTCCTTCTTGTGCAGGGTGAAGACAGGGGGTCCCCAGAGCGTGCACACCATGGGAACTGTTGCAGTTGCTGGCTGGAGCTGAAGTTGCAGAGGAAAAGTAGCCCTTCTGGATACTTTGTTGCTGGTTCATCGGTTCCTGGAGCAGTCTGCGGTTGATCCAACATCAGAGAATGAAGTAGTAGTTGCAGATGATTCCTGCCGGAAACTTGCAATGAGAATCTGAAGAGAACCCACAGGAGAGACCCTAAATAGCCCTGAGCGGAGGATTGGCTATCTTATCAGGTATGGACCTATCAGGAGGAGTCTTTGACGTCACCTGCTGGCACTGGCCACTCAGAGGCCTCCAGAGTGTCCCGACACCTTGGAAAACATGATGGCTGAAGTCTGGGACACACTGGAGGAGCTCTAGGTACCACCCCTGGGGTGGTGATGGGCAGGGGTGTGGTCACTCCCCTTTCCTTTGTCCAGTTTCGTGCCAGAGCAGGGACAGGGGGGCCCTGAACTGGGTGTAGACTGGCCTATGCTCGGAGGGCACCATCTAATTTCCAGAGGCTGGGGGAGGCTACCCCTCCCCAGCCTGTAAAACCTATTTCCAAAGGGAGCGGGTGTAACACCCTGCTCCCACAGGAAATGCTTTGTTCTGCCATTCTGGGACTGAGCTGCTCAGACCCCAGGAGGGCAGAACCCTCTCTGTGAGGTGGCAGCAGCTGCAGCTGCATTGCAAACCTCAGAGAGCTGGTTTGGCAGTACTGGGGAGTCCATGGTGGAGCCCCCAGGATGCATGAAATGGGATCCTCAATACCAGATTTGGAATAGGGGGACAAGTCCATGATCTTAGACACCTTACATGGCCATATTCGGAGTTATCATTGTGAAGCTGCATATAGGTATTGACCTATGTGTAGTGCACGTGTGTAATGGCATCACCGCACTCACAAAGTTCTGGGAATTGGCCCTAAACTAGGTGGGGCCACCTTTGCTAGTGCAAAGGTGCCCTCACACTTTGCACCTAGTCTTCATTAAATGAAGGTTAGACATATAGGTGACTTATAAATTACTTAAGTGCAGTGAAAATGGTTGTGAAATAATGTGTGCACTATTTCACGTAGGCTGCAGTAGCAGTCCTGTGAAAGGGTTTGTCTGAGCTCCTTATGTGTGGCAAAAGAAATGTTGCAGTCCACAAGGATCTCCTGGAACCCCATGCCCTGGGTACCTAGGTACCATATACTAGGGCCTTATAAGAGGGGTCCAGTGTGCCAATTGAAATGGGTAAATTAAGTCACTAGCCTATAGTGACAAATTTAAAAGCAGAGAGAGCATAAGCACTGAGGTTCTGATTAGCAGAGCCTCAGTGACACAGTTAAGCACTATACACAACACACACATTAGCCCATAACCTATGAGCACTGGGATCCTGACCAGCAGGATCCAAGTGAGACAGTCAAAAACATACTGACAGACAGGTAAAAATGGGGGTAACTTGCCAAGAAAGATAGTACTTTCCTACACTGGACACCTAATATATCAGGGGAATCTCTTTTTAGTGCTGAGTGATCGCACTGCAGTTTCTTGTTTAACAATATCAGTAGACCCCCCTTGGCCCGACCAGTGCCCCCATCTGCAGATTGGGTCACCACATAATAGGATAAAAAAACATCCAGGAAAACTGGGCCCTCGGCCCAAGTCTCCTGGAATATGTTTATATCCTACTTGTTTATGAAGGTGGCCCACTCGGGTCCAGCAATTTACTACCTAGCCCAGCCAAATACCATGACATAATAGATAGTTCAGTGCTATTTTACAAGGCTCTCGACCTGTGACACTGAACTTTTCTGCAATTGACAGACTCATCTGAAACCCTACACCTGCCCGCAGAGACCAAAACTGAGATTGTAGGATAAGAATCAGTGAATAGTCAATCAACATCTGTTAGTGTAAGGGGATTGTTTGCTGCCAAGATCGGGGCATGATTTTGGCTAAGATCACACTTCTCACCTGCTAGGCCCCTACATATTGTGGGTAGACTAATGGCGGGCTGGGAGAGTTTAAGTCTAATACCAACCCTCCCTAGGATTCCTAAGGTAACAGGCTTGGAGTTCCAAATCAATGAGATTATCCACTAACAATTTATCCACAAGACAAAGAGAAATAAAATCAAAATTTGATCCTGGCTGGCTATGTCTTCATACCTCTAAAATATCTGCTCGAATAACAGAAAGGCAGTTATGCTGAGCTCTCAACCAATAGATGACCTTGTTTATCAGAGAATCCTGTTTCCGAAGACCCTGGTGGCAACTTAGGTACCTCAACCATGTAGGTGGTGCCTCCTATTCTCCCCATACCTTGGGCCTGTTTCTTAGATGTTGGCAATCTCGTTTCAACCTGTTGTAAGGCACAATCTAGTGGCCTAATTTGGTATATTGTAGAAGTGGCTTCTCCAGCTGGCACCAGGATACCAGCCGCCCCCTGGGGGTCCCTTGTATGCTTGACAAGTTGGACTTCGGCGGGGCGGTCAGACCCAGCATGGTGCCTACCCTTGACATCAAAACTGAATTTACATCTGCCAGCCTCAAGAGGGGCCTGTGTTCCTTCTATATACGGAACAGATGAATTAGTAGGAGGGGTAATAATTACAGACCATAAGTGCTGATTGCCTATTTGTAACCTAGGTTCAGACACAGCAGTTTCATCTTCTTCAGATAACAGTTCCCACTTGTCTTTGAATAATATACAGTTCAATGCGCAAAACCTTGCGACTTGATCCGTGTATCTATTTCCCAATGATACAAAGTCCTGCGACTTCAGATGTGCACCGCATTTCACCTCGGCAATCTTTTCAGGCATTTGAATAGCATGTAACAATTCTTTCATTTTCTAACCATTTCTCACTGGTGAACCAGAAGAGGTCATGAAACCTCTCTGTGACCACAACTGGCCAAAATTATGGACTATTCCAAATACATACTGGATATCCATATAGATTGTAACTTTCAGCTGAGTAGAAACAGGCCACGCTCTAGTAAGGGCTACCAGTTCCCCTACTTGGGCAGAATACACTTCTCGAAGCCACAAAGCTTCCAAAATACCAATAATTCTGCAAACAGCATATCCTGCTCTCAGTGTCCCTGCATTGTCTCTCAGACAAGAACCATCAACAAAGATAATTTGGTCATTTTCTTCCAATCGGGTGTCTCTAATGTCAGGTCTTGGTTTTGTGTGCGTCAGTGGCCTCAAGACAATCATGCTCAACATCTTCCACTTGCTCAATTTTGACAATTTCATTTGGAAGTAAGGTTGCTGGGTTCAGCACTGTACATCTTTTCAATGACACATTTGTTGACCCTAGAATACTCGTTTCATATCTGGTCAACCTCGCACCAGTCAAATATTGGGTTTTCGTCCTTGTGAGTACAATCTCAATATAGTGAGGGACCATTACAGTCCGGGGATGTCCCATCACAATGCCTTCACACTGTGTAAGACTCTGACCAACTGCTACAAATGCACGCAATCAACCCGGTAAGGCTGCTGCAACTGGGTCCAAAGTAGCTAACAAATATGCTACTGGGTGGTTTACACCTCCATGGACCTGTGTCAAAACAGACAAAGAACATGCATCACGCATATGACAAAACAATGTGAAAGTTTTTGTGTAATCAGGCATAGCCAACGCTGGAGCCTTGCATAGACTCTCTCTTAATTCAGTGGACGCTTTCATTCCAGCCTGGTCTAGAGCTATGGGAACAGTGACTTCTTTATGAGTCAGCTTCTTCAATGGTCTAGAAATGACTGAATATTTTGGAATCCATTGGCGACAATTGCTTACCATCCCTAAAAACATCCTGACATCTCTCTGTGTGGTCGGGGGATTTATCTGCAATATTGCTGTAATTCAATTCAATTCAAAGAAGCTTTATTGCGGCTACAAGAGCCAAAAAAGCGCGAGCAGTAATAAATACAAGTAAATGCACGTAATAAAATAAAATTGCAGGTAAATATGGTGATAAAAGGGAGTAAAACATAAATAAAAATTAAAATGGAATAAAAATGAGATAGAATAAAATGGAATAAAATTAGATGAAATGAAATGAAATGAAATGCACTGTGCAGGATGTTGGGACAGTCTTATTTGGAGTCTTTGTCCAGGAGAGTTTTCCCTCTAATAAGCCAACTAGCTCCGAGGAATTTGGCGATAGCGATCACTAGCGTTGGCCTGGTGTCTGATCTAAGGATTCGCAGAGCTAGCGCAGAGCAGCGTGCTCCCAGTAGTCTGCATGCCGGGGCCAGCCATTTCCTACGGGGGGCAGTATACGCGGGGCATGCAAAAAGGAGGTGAGGGAGATTCTCGACGGGGGCTTTGCAAGCAGGGCATGCGGTGGATTCGTTGCGTGACCAGCTGCTGGTGAAAAGACTTAATGGGAGTGTTCCAATGCGGAGCTGGAAGTACAGTTTCCTTTCCCTTGGGACCGTGATTAGGTCCCAAAAAGATTCGTACTTGCATGACTCTTTTAGGTTGGCAAAGTCACAAGATAATGTAGTGTGGAGTGCAGCCCGAGTGTCTTCGTTGTTGGCCATTTGCCAGTAAAGTTTCTTTAGTTCGCTTTTCGAGGGAAAGACTGACGCGGCTGGTGAGTTCCAGAGATCATCGAGCCCGATAGAGTGAAGTAAATCCTTGATGGATCGTAGCCAGGGGATTCTGTGCAGGTGGTCGGCTTTTAGGATGACCTGTAGAGCTTCGGTGAAGATGTCA
Source organism: Pleurodeles waltl (assembly GCF_031143425.1). Lineage (NCBI taxonomy): Eukaryota > Metazoa > Chordata > Amphibia > Caudata > Salamandridae > Pleurodeles > Pleurodeles waltl. The sequence goes on from NC_090440.1 coordinate 1,138,205,908, forward strand.
AGTTCCGGAGTGGTCCAGAGACGCCGCCAGTACAGCAGAGGTCGCAGGCGGGCTTTGTGACCAATGCGTTTGATGCCGAGGTCCTTGAAAAGAGGGAACAGTGGGGTGCTTAGCGGAAGGGACACAAGGTTTCTTAAGAAGTTGTTTTCAGCGATGGTTAGGTCTTGGGTTTTGGTATAACCCCAAAGTTCAGCCCCGTAGAGTGCTGAGGAAACTGCCTGGGCTTCGTATAACTGTAATGCTGGGCGAATTGGTTTTGTGTGTGAGAGGTGGAAATTTTTTAGTAGAGCCCCAGTTGTTTGTCTTAATTTAAGGGCTTGTTTTCCTATGTGTGGCTTCCAGGACATGTTGTCAGTGAGTGTTATGCCCAGGTAGCTGAAAATGCCCACCTTCTCGATTGAGGAGCCCTCTAAAGTAAATTTCCCTTTGAAGGATCTGTGGGGATTAAGGGTCATTAGTTTGGTTTTCGTTGCGTTGATTTCGAGTCCCTGGGATGAACAGAAATGCTCGAAGCACGCAAGGAGTTTCCTTAGACCACTAGGGGTCTTAGATATCAAAAGAGTGTCATCGGCAAAGAGTAAGACTGGGATTTTTTGTGTGCCAAGTGAAGGTGCGTCAGCCTGCAGTCTGAGGAGGGAGGGGACAATTTCGTTGATGTACAGGGAAAAGAGGGTCGGGGCAAGTACGCAACCTTGCCGCACACCCCTAGAGACGTGGATTTTATCGGTAAGTTGGCCCTTGTTGCCCCACCTGACTTGTGCGTAGTTGTCCTCGTGGAGTCGTATCAAAATGGCAAGGATGTGTTCCGGGATTCCCATCCGAGAGAGAGTGACCCACAGTTTGTTGCGAGGTACTAGGTCAAAGGCAGATTTGAGGTCCACGAAAGCTACATAAAGGCTGCCTTTATCAATGAACACTGTTTTCCAATATAATAATAGGAATCTGAGGGCTTGATCAGTGGTGGAAATCTTCTTTCGGAAACCGGCTTGGAGGGGGCTAAGGATATCGTGGTCAATTATCCATTCTTCTATCTTCCCTAGGAGGCAGTGGCAGAAGACTTTTTGGACACAGTCAATTAGACTAATGGGTCTATAGTTACAGGGAAGAGATCTGTTGCCCTTTTTAAAGATTGGAATAACAATGGCCGCTTTCCAAGAGTCGGGAATTGGCGCCCCAGATGCTATTGCGTTAGCTAGAATGGTGAGATATCTTGACCAGGATGCTAGGTCTGTTGAGAATAGGTCTGCTGGGACGCAGTATGAACCAGGGGCCCTGCCGCGTTTTAGAGTGCTTAGAGAATAAGTAATATCACTTTGGGAGAACAACAGGGGTGCTGCGGTGGTTGGTGCTAATGAGTGAAGTAGGAGGGGACCCGTACAAACAGAGGTGGGGCTATCATGATCAGGGGAGTACAGACTACTAAAGTGGGCTATCCAGTCTCTTGGGGCAATATTGGTTGTGATGTCCAAACCACTGGTTTCTGGGCCTCGCGCTACCAGGGACCAGAACAGACTATAATTTCTCTCGCGCACAGCGTCGCTGAGTGCTGTCCACCATTTGCTATCTTGATCACGCTTGGCTATGCATATTGCAGATTTATAGGACTTCCTAGCTACGCGGATGGCGATGGGGTCCTTGGATTTAATGGCTTGAACTAGGCGCTTGTTTAGGGACCGGCACGTTTTGTTGAACCAGCGGTGCCTGGCTTTGGGTCGTTTGTCGTCGTGGGCTGGGGAAGCTGAGAAGTGGTCCGCGATATCCCTGAAGCAGGAGGTGTGGATTGAGCTAATTTCCTGATGGGGTGTTGCAGAACCCGCCTCTAGGTCCCTTAGTGTGGATTTTAGGGTGTTGTTGGCAGCATTGATGAGTGCGGGCCGGGCCACAATATTGACCCATTTTAGGTGTCTTTTGTTGTTGGCCAGGTTAATACCCTCGGGTGCTACTGCTGCGGGGTTAGACGTGGCTGGGAGGTTACCTAGGGCTAATGTGTGGACAGAGAGAGGGTTGTGATCACTTTCGGTCCTTTCGATGATTGTCATATCGATGACTAGAGGCCATAATCTTATATCGAATAGGCAATAATCGATTCTGCTGGTGTGGTTCGTTTTGTTGTATGTGTGACTACCGTTGGTGTCTGAATTAGTTCTGCCATTTAGCGCCCTGAGTCCAAACTCCATGGTCAATGATTTAACCTGAATGGCAACCGACGTCCACCTTTTGATGGGTGGAATTGACAGGGCGGGGATAGACCAGGCTTGATCTTCCTCGCGGGTGGACCTGAGATCGTCCCAGTCAAGGGGTTCGAATGTGACGTTGAAGTCCCCAGCCACAATGGTTTTATGATGGCGGGGATAATTTTGTAAGAGGGCTACGAGGGCGCTGAGGGTTTTGGAGACTTGACCCCCCCTGACCCCTCGAGCGTAGATATTAAAGATGTTCACCACAGAGTCAGGCCCAAAGGATAGACGAAGGCCTAACAGGTCGGGAGAGGCGGTAGGTAGCTGTGATAAATGGCAGCTAAGCGATGTTTTGATCCAGATGGTCAGACCCCCTGAGGGCCTGCCTCTCGTGCTGGCCACAGCGGGGATGTGGAAATTTGAGTAGCCTGTTCGGAAGAGTGGGTCGAGTGACCATGTTTCCTGTAGGAGACATATGTCATGTTCGTCAATAAATGAGGAGAAGGATGGAAGGGGAAGAATAGATTTCAGACCTGCCACGTTCCATGAGACAAGTCGTACCCCAGATTGTGACTGAGTTGTCCTGCCTAAATGCCCGGGGTTTGTGAAGTTGGCTGTCGGGGGTTGGTTTGGCAGATGTGGCTGAGGGAGCAGAGATGGGTTGATACCAATGTTTGCCCGTGAGGCTTGTGATGGTTGGTGATGTTCCTCTGTTGGAACAGGCCTGGTCCTGATCAAGGAGATGCTTGCCGGCCTAGACAGCAGCTCTAGGTTTGGTGGGCAATGTGCCTGCAAGATGGGTGGAGCATCGTTGTCATGATTGCTCGGTGAGCCGGAAATGGTCGCCGTGTCATGGGTAGGGGGGTGAATACATGGACAGACAGTGGTGGGGTAAAAGGAGGATCTGGGGGTGATAGATGTTGGAAGGTTGCAAGGTTTGCCTGCATAGATTTTAGGTGGGGCTGTGAGTCAATCATGTTTACCAAGAGGGGATAGGTTTTCTGCCGAGTGATAACTCGGGCATTCCTCGTGGAGCGTAGGTGACCTGGGCTGTTTAAACTGGATGCGTGAGTGTGCAGGTGGGCTTGTTCTTGCGTCTAGGGCCACCAGATTGTTCGCCATGGTCCTGTTCTTGAGTGTCAGTTTTAGGATATCAAAGTGAGTTCCCGGGTCTGGCCGTCGTACTACGGTAATTAGGTCCTCACGTATTATGGATCGGCAGCCTCTAACATGGCGAATCCAGTGGATTGCCTTGTTTTTGATAGAGTCTACCCCTTCCTTGCGCGCCAATGTGGTTAACTTGGGAACGTTAACCATTAGAACTATATTACCTAAATGGGACTGGTCAGTGGCTGGTTGCGTAGAGTATTTTGAGGCGGTGTTGCTCATGGGCTTGAGGGTATTATGATAGATGTCTAGTGAATTTCCTGTGCCTAAATTGTGGAAGAGGGGAGTCTGGTGGGCGAGTTTGTTGTGATGCCTGATAGGATTGGATTTTGGGCAAGGTTACTGGTGGTCGTGTTATTTGCGTGGGTTAGCTGTTTTACTATTGCAAGTAATGAGTTAACCATATGCTTGAGTTCTGTGACTTCCTTCCTTAGAGCTTGTATGTATTCGATATGCTGTGGGGTTACATGAGGAGAGTGCGTGTTGGTTGCTGCTGGCCCATCTGCCAGGGTGTCTGGGTTGATGTCGTCGCGTGATTCAGGGAGGTTGGTTAGGGGATTGAAGCGGTTACTGAGCTGGATGGAATCGTTGGTGGCAAGTGGTAGGTCTTCTGCTAGGGAGGGGGCCGCATGGGTGATAACGTTCCTATTTTCACCCACCCCTGTAGAGTCAGTAACTTGTTGCCCACGTTTCACGAAAATCTCAGCGATTTTCATGGAACCTTCCTTCCTGCTAGTTAAAGTGGGCCCCTCCCCAGTTGCAATAGAAATGTTACCCTGGGGGCTAGTTAGTATTCCGTTGCATTCGCCTAGGAGAGAGTCGATTCTATCCATAACGCAGTTGCTAGCTGCGTGCTTATGCCTTTTCCGCTTGGCTTTTAGTACTGCCCCGGCCCCTGCCTCTATTGCTTTCCTTTTGCCCATCTGGTGTTAGTGTAGGTGCAAGGTTAAATGATAAGGTGTCAGATTAAATGGAGCAGCTGACTGGGGAGACAGAGTAGGAAATAACAAAAGGGACTGAGTACAATATGGCCTTCTTGGGAGATAGATGTTAGGGGAGTGGCCCAGCCCAGCCTCTGTCAGCCGCTGACGGGCGCAGGACGGGCCCGCCCTTGGCCCGGGCTTCGCCCGGGCGCCGCCCGCGCGCGTCCCGCGCTGCGGGAGCGCGAACGAGTTTTTAAAGGGCTCCTGCCCTGCCTCCAAGTACACACACAGCGCTTCCCGCGACGGCGGGAGCGCGAACGAGTTTTTAAAGGGCTCCTGCCCCGCCTCCAAGAACACACAGCGCTTCCCGCGACGGCGGGAGCGCGAACGAGTTTTTAAAGGGCTCCTGCCCCGCCTCCAAGTACACACAGCGCTTCCCGCGACGGCGGGAGCGCGAACGAGTTTTTAAAGGGCTCCTGCCCCGCCTCCAAGAACACACAGCGCTTCCCGCGACGGCGGGAGCGCGAACGAGTTTTTAAAGGGCTCCTGCCCTGCCTCCAAGTACACACACAGCGCTTCCCGCGACGGCGGGAGCGCGAACGAGTTTTTAAAGGGCTCCTGCCCCGCCTCCAAAAACACACAGCGCTTCCCGCGACGGCGGGAGCGCGAACGAGTTTTTAAAGGGCTCCTGCCCCGCCTCCAAGTACACACAGCGCTTCCCGCGACGGCGGGAGCGCGAACGAGTTTTTAAAGGGCTCCTGCCCCGCCTCCAAGAACACACAGCGCTTCCCGCGACGGCGGGAGCGCGAACGAGTTTTTAAAGGGCTCCTGCCCCGCCTCCAAGTACACACAGCGCTTCCCGCGACGGCGGGAGCGCGAACGAGTTTTTAAAGGGCTCCTGCCCCGCCTCCAAGAACACACAGCGCTTCCCGCGACGGCGGGAGCGCGAACGAGTTTTTAAAGGGCTCCTGCCCCGCCTCCAAGTACACACACAGCGCTTCCCGCGACGGCGGGAGCGCGAACAAGTTTTTAAAGGGCTCCTGCCCCGCCTCCAAGAACACACAGCGCTTCCCGCGACGGCGGGAGCGCGAACGAGTTTTTAAAGGGCTCCTGCCCCGCCTCCAAGTACACACACAGCGCTTCCCGCGACGGCGGGAGCGCGAACGAATTTTTAAAGGGCTCCTGCCCCGCCTCCAAGTACACACACAGCGCTTCCCGCGACGGCGGGAGCGCGAACGAGTTTTTAAAGGGCTCCTGCCCTGCCTCCAAGTACACACACAGCGCTTCCCCTATTGCTGTAATTCTTTCTCTGCATATCTTTCTTGATCCCTTCTCAATCTGGTGACCCAAGTGTTTCACTACCTTCTGACAATATTGCAAACTTAAGGGGAGACACTTTGTGACCATTCTTTCCCAAATGGTTCAACAGGGCAATTGTATCATGCTTGCACTCATCCCTTGTTTTGGACGCAATCAGCAAGTTATCAATGTACTGCACCAAGGTCGATTGGAAAGGCAATTCCAACTACTCCAAATTCTTTTTCAAGGTTTGATTTAATATGGAAGGTGACTCTGAAAACCCTTGGGGAATTCTGCACCAGCAATAAACTCGATCTAGGAATTTGAAACAAAAGAGAAATTGACTGTCCTCATGAAGAAGCACAGAAAAGAAGGCTTGTGACAAATCAATGACTGTGAACCACTCGGAAACATTATCACAGCTGGATTTGATACCACAGGACAACATTTTACGCCAATCTCATTTATTTTTCTAAAATCCTGGACAATTCAAACTTTCCCACAGCGCTTCTACAAACCCATTATTGGTGAATTACATGGACTGCTCAATCCTTCCTTCAGAACCCCTTGCTTTACAAAGTCTTTAATTATCTGAGCAACCTTCATGAGGACATTTTGCGGCATGTGGTACTGTGGAATTTGAGGGAAAACTGCATTCGGCTTCACAGTGACTTTAATTGACTCAACTCCCTTTATCAAGCCTACGTTTTTTCCTTTCAAATCCCACACTTTCTCTTTAACCTTTACCTGCGTATCAGGAGGAAGCTTTTTCACTGTGAACATCGGTAAAAATTGAGTCAGAGGGTATTCCTCATTTGGAGTTTCACCTTCTACCTCTGGGGCTTGGTCATCTTCATCATCACTATTTATCGGTATCTCAATTGAACAAGTTCTCGAACACTTCGTTTTACACAGCAAGTCTCTTTCCAGTAGGGATACCGAACTTGGGGCCAGATGTAGGTAGGGAAAAATTAGCGACTCGCAATTTCCGACTCGCTAAATGGTATCCAAGAAGAAAAAGTGACTTCATTTTGCGACTCGCAAATAAAGTCGCACCGCAGATTGCGAGTCCGCGCTAAAAACGAACATGCAAATTGCGAGTGGGTGTCGCAAATTGCGACTGTGCTGCAAATTGAATGCAGGTGCAGCAGAACACTCTGGAAAACACTTCCTGACTCTTGATGATGACATCACAGCCAGGAAGTTTACTAATACACCTGGGAGGAGGGAGGACCACACCCATTTTAAACTGCTGAACTGCAAACAGGAGGAACAGCAGTTACCATGGCAGACACTCCTAGAAAGCGCAAATTGAAATTTGCTGAAAAAGAACTGGAGGTGCTGACTGAGGAATGCTGCCAGCACCATGAACAACTTTTTGGAAGGGAGGCCCTCAGTGTGCCAGAGGTGGAAAAGAAAAGGATTTGGGCTGAAATACAGGACAAGGTCAACTCCATGGGTGTGAGCCACCGGAGTATCGAAGAATTGAAGAAACGGTGGTATGACCTGCGCTCCCAGACCAAGGAGAGGGTGGCAGAGCGGCTCTGGGAGATGAGGGGCACTGGAGGGGGACCATCCACTATACCACCACCCACACCCCTGGAGGAAAGAGTGGAGGAGACCTTGGAGCCAGAGGCAGTGTCTGGGATGGGAGAGCTGGACACGTCAGAGTCAGGACCATCAACCGGTGAGTACCATGAGACATGCATGTACACCCATATCTGCCATACCCCCACCCACCTTGTACACAGCAGCATGCACAACCAAAATAGCTCCATTTCAGAGTAGCAACCACCTGCATGGTGCATTATGGGCACTGTAGTCAAGTAGGCAGTTGATAGGCAACAGTTTATTAGGAAGTAGATAACAGATGGTAGATACTGACAGTGTGTTCCCTATGTCCCACAGGTCTCCCACACAACACCACCTCCAGCCACAGGTCAGCCACCAGCCTGCACAGGACTCAGGACCAGCCACCACAGGGACCTGCTCCACCCAAACACAGTCCCCTCCTGATGCACCAGTGGCAATACTGGTGAGTGAGCGAGCACCCGGTCCCAGCCACAGTGCCGGTGTACAGGACACGGAGCCTCCAGTGCGTCGCAGGCGACGTCTAAATGTCCCTCCAGTGCCGCAGGCTGAGTCAGTGGACGCCTCCATGTCGGCCCCCGAGGCTGCACTCCTACGTGGTCAGCGCTTGCAGACACGAGAGATAAGGAACATATCAGGGGCCATGCAGCACATGGAACAGAACCAGAACACAGGGCTGCAACTGGTACACATGGAGCTGCAACAGCTAAATACCCATGTTGGCGACCTTGCACTCTCAATGAGACAACTGGTATCAGAACTTATCACTGAGAGAGAGGGTGCGAGGCGCCGCGACAGGCAGCTCATCCACCGGCTGGACCGCATGTCTGCCTCCATTGTCAGGCTGGCTGTGAACACCACTGGCCTGTCACGGCGCACGGTCAGCCTCCAGGTGGACATGGGCCACTTTGCCAGTGATGTGGCACGTGGGCTGGGATGTCTCAGCCACGCAGTAGATCTAATGGAGGCACGACAGGTGGCTAGGGGTGCGGCAGACACGCCGCAGGACTGCGAGGAGGGCTCCACCGTTAGCAGTGTCTCAGCCAGTGACACCAGGGTGTTGCGCAGTGGTAGCGCAAGGCAGGGCACTGCTGACACACCAGGAACCAGCCATGCTGGGCGAGCCCGGCGTAGAGTGTGAGCTACGTACTGTCCTGGAGTAGAGGCACATGAGGTTAATGTGTCCTCATGCCAGGTGGACTTTTACAGCCCCTGAACTGTAGTTAATGTAAATAGTTTTTTTGGTGCACATTATGATGGGTTCCACATTGACCTGTGTGTATGTCTTCAAGGTGTATTCAGCTATACCTAGGAGGTATCCGTCTCCAAACTCCCCACGTTCTAGGCGTTGGTGTATCCCATTGTGCCTGAAAATGTAGGAGTCATGTGTGCTCCCTGGAAATTTGGCAACCATGTCAGTGATAACATAATGGGCGTTACATACCACCTGGATGTTCAGTGAGTGGGTACACTTCCGGTTGCAGAACAGATATTCCAGATTTGCAGGAGGGCATATTTGTATATGTGTCCCGTCTACACACCCTATGACATGGGGGAAGTTGGCAATCCTGTAGAATTCAAACTTGGTGCTGTTGATTTCTGCCTCATTCCTGGGTAGGCATATGTATCTGGACATGTGTGTGAGTATGGCATCTAGGAATGCTCTGAAGAACCGTGAGAGTGCACTTTGGGAGACCCCACCTGCCACGGCAATGACCTCCTGATAGCTACACTAGGCCAAGAGGTGCAGTAAGCATAGCACTTGCACATGTGTGGGGATGGAGCAGCCGCGCACAGTTTGGCGTTGAAGCTGTGGATTGAGTAGATCTATTAAATCTAGTATTGCTGCACTGCTAAGTCTGTATTTTTCATATATCTCCTCCTCAGTTTGTTGGAAAAGTGTCTGCCTGGTTCTGTATATCTTCTCCTGTCTCTGGCTCCTCCTCCTCATCTGCTGTGTGGCGTGGGCTCTCCTCCTCCTTGCTATCACATACATCTCCGCCATCTTGAGTAACTCAGGTGCCTTCTGGGTCTCCTTTTATACTTTGGTTCTGGTTACCACCTGCTCTGAGTTAGTGGTAAATTGGAAGTACAAAATGGGCTTTTTTCGACTATTGCATATGGTTTGCGACTCGCAAATTGGGGTCGCTATTTTTGCGAGTCGGTAATGGCTCGCGTCGCATTTTGCGAGTCGGAAATGGGATTTTTGCATCCCGTTTCCGATTTTGCGGGGTCGCAAATTGCGATTCGGGCCATTTGCGACTCGCAAAAGTTTGCTACATCTGGCCCTTGAATCGCAGACTACGAATTTGTGCAATCCCTGAAAGTTGCTAATCTCAACTTGAACTGGATTGGTAATTGGGTTTGTCAAATACTGGTTTTCTACTCCCACAACCTGAACTGTTCTACCTGAAAGGGGCAAATTTGGAACTTCTGTACTTCTCACTGTAGAGCGTGCAGCTCCTGTGTCAAGCAAGAATGAAAATGTATGACCCAAGACCTTTCACTTCACATAGGGTCCTCTTTGATCTACTTCTAAGCAGGTTGCAAGCACACATGGCTCCTTATGTGAACTGTCACTCGTCCAATCATCATTTATTCTATTCTCACTGTATAGCGGTAGTTGGTGCACTGTGTTACTACTTCGGTTAAGCCTCTGACCTGTGACTTGTTGAGAAAGCACCATCTGTTGCTGTTCCCTTGTGGCTTGAGGTATTTGAATTTGCTGTCTAGGTACCATGGGAACCTGCTGTTGCATTGGCAGAATCTGTGACATTTGTACACGTGGCATTTGCACCTGCTACGTGTGCTGAACATTTTGCACTTGATTCACATTATTCTGAAAATTTGGATTATGACCTCTCCCTCTTAGTCCTCTCACATTCTGGAATGAATTGATGTCATTACTCTGCTGAACGACACCTTCCTGCACCATCATCGGAGACTCCCGTTTCCAATGTCCAACGGGTCCGCAAATGTGACATGGCAATAATTTTTTCATCCCCTGCACATCATTCTGAACCACTACAGTACCTAAGTCTGGACCACAATTCATATTTCCTCCACAACTTCTACCTCTCATCTGGGACTGAAACATCATGTTCCCCTGCTGCTGCTGTGGTAACTGCTGTGGAAAATTCCCTTGCACCCCTGTTTGAGCTGCTCTAATCTGCATCACCATCGCCTTCTCTTTTAACTTTTTCTGCTTTAACTCAATCTCATCACTACTGTATTTTGCATACTGCAACACCTCATCAATCGGCTTTGCTTGCCAGCAAATCAAATGTCTCTTAATCATCTGGCTTATTTCAGGTCTCAATACTTCCACAAATCTGAACACACAATGAAACATGTATTTCTTCTCAATTGCTTCTGTTTCACTGTAAAGCTTGAACGCCTGCAACAATCTTTCGTAACATGCATGTATTGACTCTTTTGGTTCCTGAGCTGTCCTGTCAATCCTCTGCCAATCAATATTCTTTGGTGAAATTCTTGTTATCAAAAACTCAATCACCTTATAGTAATAGTTCATTACCTCAGGAGATGGTGCGCCTGTATTCTTGTCTCTCTCCGGTTAGCTTGTGAGCCGATCTACACTCCTTTTACACTCAATCCACAAATCAGCTGTAACCACTGTCTCTAGTAATGTGTTCAAGTCCTCCCATAGGCACTTTGCAAGTTTCACAAACCTGTCTGTCTGCTGATACCACTCTGCTGGCTTCTCTCTCAATTTTGGATAATCATTTGTAAATGACAGAATGTCACTTCTGCGCCACGGGACATGAACAAAATTCCCCCCTGGAATCTCTCTCATTGGTAAACTTTTCACTGGATCTTTATCATGCTGCACATTTGCAGTCAGCTCCAAAGATCCCTTTTTCTCTTGTCTCTTTTCCTTACCCATCTGCCTTCCCATTTGTCTAATGCTCCCCAGGTCTGAGCACTTTGAAGCAATTCCTTAAGGTGTGCCTTCATTCTTCCTGATCTCATATGTTCAAAATCTTTAGCTTCAAATTCTAATCTGTAACTCTTTTTCAAATGCTTCGTTTTCTCTATTTCTATGCCGTACTTCGCCGCAAGTCTGCTAGTATCTGATGTGCATTGCTCACCTCTCCCGTAACAAATATCTCAATTCTGCCTCTGTGTAGGATTCTAACCTATTCACCCCCATAGTTCCCTCAATGAGTTTACCCGCTTCCATGCTTAGCCTAACACAATTAAAATACTCCTCTCCCTTAGGAGCACTCAGTGGTGTATTCAGCTTGTCTGACCATTCGGTCAACTGCAGAGCTGTGAATCCTTGCAAAGAACTGTTACTTGCTTGGACTGGTGGCACCTGCTGTACAACTACATTCGGGGTCTGCGGTGTCAATAATTTCAAACTCTGACTAACGTTTGACCGTGCCATAGTATCTCCAACTGGTACAAATGGACTAAGGTCTAGTAATGATCTTGATCCATCAAAAGTCTGTCCCACAGGAGAGACTACTCCAGCATTTTCATTATTTCCTCCCCTCATTATATTAAGGTTCATTGCTCCCTGTTCACCTACAGTAGGTTTCTTCTGTGCAAATAAGGGTACAGCTGGACCAACAGTAATAGGTAGCAATATAGCATATGGGGCTGTTCTGGCATTTACACTCTGTGGGAGAGTAACTCCCGTATTTTGATTCATCATTGGAATCATATCTGACTGTGTCCCTGCTACTCGAGTAAATCTTGGCATTACCTGCGGCTGCACTTGGGGCAGTAAAATTGGAGTTAGTTCAGTCTGAACCAACATCAGTCTTGGGTAAATCTGTTCGGTAGGCACCATTAAGTTCGAAGTTGTTTCCATAATGGGCACATCAGGATAAATTCTCTGAACCTGTGGCGGTTGTACCTGATTTTGTACTACAGGAGTAGTGGGCACATTTAGGCCACTCTGCATCACATTTTGTGTCAGGCTAGCATTAACCTGCATCGGACTAATTGTCCCATTAACCTGTGTCAGAGCTGTGGAATCAGCACTGATACTTGGACCACCCTCATGTACTGCATATGGTGGTAGGCGATCTCTCAATAACTGTGTAATAAACTCCCCATTGTCTGATTTCTTCTTCACTGTTGAAGACTTTCTAGCCTCCCTACTCTCGGACAGACTTCTATTAGTCTTCCTAGGAGCTTTCCTTCCTTTCTGCTCATTGTCCTGCGTAATTGCCGGAAACAACTTAATTCTGTGCAAAGTCTCCATCCTCCAAACTCTCTAAGCACTGTCTTACCTAGCCTCTGCTAAAGTCTTTTCTGCCTTTCTCATCCTCCTCTTGAATTTCTGTTGCTGTTGCTGTCTGGCTACTAACTCCCAAATCGCTAAAGCCTCAAACTGTGCTGGTCTCGGAAGGGGCTTCGATTCATACAGCACCATCCTTAAATGCTTCAAAACCCTCAAATTGAACGTCCCATTTGTAGGAAATGCCATGTTCCCATCCTTCTTGGTCAATTTGCACCATTGCTTCAGCCAAACACATGGCGCAACACCCTTCTCTTCCATTACAATGTAAGCTGGTGTACCTTCTGGATGTGTAGCCTTGCCTACACTCGTTGTAATATATGTATCTCCCCTTAAGGCATTCTTTAAAGCTTTGAAAAATTTCATTTTTTCTACCTTTTTGTTATTCAAAATCAAATCAGGAAGTGACTTTTAACCCCAAGATTCCTTTCACCTACTTTCTCAACCATTTGACACTCACGGACGGCTGCCAATCCATGTGAGACCATTCTCAATAGCTGACCTATCCCAGTGCGGCTCCAATGATGTCACACTCACACATACTGCGGCTGACAAAGTCTTGCGGCTTGTCCTCCCAAACTCAGATTCACAAGAACTAATGCAAAAATTGCAAGCTCTAATCAAAAAACAAAAAACTAATCGGCGGATTTATTACAGGAAAAGCAACACAATCGCTTCAGAAACCTTATGGATTTTTTACTGATGGCTCTTCCCGCACTTACAGCTACTCCCTTTTTCTCGCTCTCCCAGATTCGCAAGTACAATTCGACCCGCAAATTTTACTCTCAACTGATCAATGGGTCTGTCCTGGTGCACGTAGGACTAGCCAAATCTCAGTTTAAATTTTTCTTCCACTCACTTTACTCACACTCTGACTTGTTGACCACGCCAGATCAACCTACTAAACCAGACAGATTACAACATAAAACCAAGAGTCTCATACACTTTTCAATATGCTCCGGAGTCTTAGATCACACAGGGTCCGTACATCAACAACCACATGGACGATTTGTGAGCACAAGCGCCACACACATGTGAAGTCTGATGACTTCCCTACTCTCACACTGCAGAGTATGCACACTCCTTCTATAACTTCATTGGAGCATGCAAGCTCCCTAAAACCCTCACAAACCTCACAATTCACCTGAGATTTGCATAAGCTGTGCAAACGCAACCTACTTCATTCACACTGTCACTAGAATGCCGAGAACATCCTCAAACAACCATTAGCAGGATGTAGGATTCTGAGAAAGTCATTTTGGGATTTAAGGGAACATAATTTTCTCTCCAATTAGCATCACTGAAAAATAAAATCCAAATCTCAATAATAATTAACTCTCAAAGGACCAACTCATCAAGCTGCTACCATCTCTGGGAACACCTAAACCAGGCTGTAATGGAGACGAAGATATCAAGGGGGGGAGGGACAGGGAGTTTGAATGGTCCAGTGTACAGTCTCCCAATAGTAATGAATATATACGAAATACACTGTTGCAAAAAAGCTGTCAAACTAGGAGACCAGTAGTCTCAGGAGCAAAGGCCCTCAAGCATCACACTGGATGACTAGCATCATCATCAGGAGTTTCTCCTCGCCAGGCCGGCGCTGTAATGCCTGGTGGGCACCCTGACGTGGGGGCTCTGAACTGTACTACTCTGATAGTGACTGGTGGGTTCAACTATCCAGATGCTTACAATTCGGTACCAGTACACAATAGAGAGGAGAAAAAGGGTTAAAATTGGTTATTCATCCAAAAAGCACCATCATATTTTTAATCAGTTACACAGGGATGAAGATCAAGGTTAAAATCAAAAATTGAAAGTAACAGATTGAGATGTAATGCTCAATAACTTTAAAAAAATACTGCAGAAGACTCTAAATATTTATAGGACCTCTGGGTTAAGGTCAACATGTTTCGGTTCTGGTGGTCCAACCGGATCCATTGACTCTTCATAAGGACCAAACATAAACAAAAAAAGTTTTTATCACCTCATCATCAAAAACAAACTCACAAATTTGAGTAGATAACACCGGTCACTTGTCTTTAAGTAAACTGGTTTGAACAGGTCACCCTAGAAGACAAAAACAAAGGGAACATCCGAACAATACCCAAAATTTAAAATTATAATGATTAATTACATATACAAGTGATGGGTCATAAAAAAGAATGTGGATCTTGGTTACCATCCCCAAATAGAGAACGGGTTCCTTGAGAAGCACGTTTCAAGGACTCAAAGTGACACTAAGCATAGTAAATAATAAGGAAATCAGTGTCTAATGTTACAATATATAAAAACCGAGAAAAACTATATCCAATGTCATGTAAAGATATTTATAAACAAATTATAATGACACTCCGAAAATAAGGAGGAAACAAGATGAGTATGTACAATTATATATCAATAATTGTCTATCCATGTACAGTATTACATCCAGTCAAGATGTAACACATCGTGTCACATAACAAAAAAGGCTAGCGTTAATCCCTCAAGAAGCCAGGAACGAAGAATTATAAACCTCGCCCCAAACTGTCAAACCAGTAAAATGTTGATGCCCAAGGCACCCACGCCGTACTTACATATTAATCACGGGTCCACAATGGTGGACCTACCCTCTGTAACGCGCGCCCGAAATCAACTGCATCAGGCGGCGCCAGAGTATTAAATAGACGCCGCGGAACCATCTCTCCAGGTTTGCGCGCGTCTAATAGCATGGAAATAAATGAAGGGCTACCGTTTAGCCCTGTGATATGAAAATGAAGGAAGGACTACCTTCCTATCGAGCCGTGTAAATACATACTCAGAAAAAGGGGCATGGAAATAAACGAAGGGCTACCGTTTAGCCCTGCGATATGAAAATAAAGGAAAGACTACCTTCCTATCGAGCCGTGTAAATACATACTCAAAAAAAGGGACTGCAACCAAAATGGTGATAACGAGGTAACCAAACCATACACAAATAATAAAGCATATGCAATTAGCACACCTCAAAAGGAGATTAATCTAAATCTATTCATCTCTAAAAAAGGGGGGGAGTGAAGGTTGATGAATATAAATAACAAATTGTAATGGAGACGGACCTTCACCTCTCTTTACCAACACTGTTAACACCTGTTACTCTATACCTGACGTCTATTATGAGCTCTTAAGGAGACTAACCATCAGTCTCTTACCATCTCTGTTAACACTTGTTACTCTTTACCGGTCGTCTATGATAAATTCTTAAAGAGACGAACCATCAGTCTGCTACCATCTCTGTTAGCACGTCTGACCTTAATAAGTAAACTTACAAGGGGGCGTGAAAAGGTTGATGAATCTTTTGACTCCCAATTAAGATGTTCTTATCATAGCTCCAATACATAATCAATAACCAATACACAATAGTCAATATTCAACAACAATCAATAACAATAATAATCAATGAAGTCAGTAATTGTCACGATCCATAACCTTTCAGTCATGAATAACCACACCTTTTAGTAAAAGTTAGAATATTTATTTCTGTATGTTAACAATGCTAAGGTCATGTAGATTAATCTTAAAATCAAATGGAACACATAAATGAACAATACTGGCTGTCCAAAGCGGTGGAAGAAACGTAATCTAATAAAAGCTTGAACTACAACACATTCTAGAATTACAGTGCAAATTAATAACAAAGTCAACTGCATCAAAGTTATTACGAACATTCAAATTCAGCAGAGAAATTCATCAAGCATTATTCCCTGTTAGCCCAATTTCATTAGTGAGGATCCTTAACTAACACCAAATTAGCATGAGCATGTTGGGCTTCATGCAAAACAATTTAGCAACACAAATGTGGAAAAACATCTAACTATGGCTCTATCAGAACAATGCAGTTGGTACCTAGAAAGGAGAAGCAATTATGCATAATAATCAACAGTCTACTTCATTATACCTATATTCAGTATGGATCAGCAAGCAGCGTCAGTCTTTGTCCTCAGGACATCAGTCAATCAGCAAGGCATCAGGATTCAGCATCAAAGTTCAGAAAGCGCAAAGTCTTTAAGCAACTCGCAAGAATAGAGGTAAACCCTCCAGAAGAAAAGAGAAAATGGTGCATCTTCTCCCTGTGCGGTGTCGTTAAATCAAAACTACTAAAACTACTTCCCAAATCCCTATTGGTCAAATAATCGCATGTTCGCTCTTTGTCCAATAAAACTAAAACTCCAAATCTATGAATTCTACTATTACTCTGTTCACATGTCATTGATTGCTTTGTCCTGCAATGTCCTCATCATCCGGCTTGTCAGGTACCAATATTGTTGCAGATTCCACTCCAGTCAGTATCTCCATTGTTCTTCTACTGAGAAAGTCAGTCTCACACACATTACACACATAATGACATTGCCAAGAACAGCATGTTCTAGCAGTCGGTTCTCATGAGAAAACTTCCTCAGCTACAAGCACATAATACAAAATAAAGGGAAAATCATAGTTTGACTCTCTAGGACAGCCATTTATTGTTAAGAAATATAGCTTTGACATGAGGCCCAGCAAACTAGGCAAAGACATTGGCTAAGTTAAGGCCTACAATTTTTAAAGCTAGAGCATAATGCATAACCCTTAATATGACATACTATTACATTAGTCAAACATATAGTCAACATTTCACAATAATAATTCACTAGTAAGTACACTTCGTGAACATTAGTGGCCACTCTTCGCAATCACATTTTCAAATGCATGCATGATTTTCTCTACATTATTATTTCTTTCTACACAAATCCATTTTTCAGAATAAATTAACACTCTTTAATAATTTGTATTAATACACCTGCGCTAGCAAAGTACAGAGACAATAATACACCTCGATAATTTCTGGAGATGGAGCTATGTGACAAGAAAGAGAGAGACCTGTTTTAGAGTGCTTATGCTCTTTGTTAAGGGCAGAACCCCCTACTACCATTCGTTTACATGTTTTGAGCCCTACTCCAGAGACCTCCAGTGCTGTTCCCTACTCCAGAGACCTCCGGTGCTTTTGCCTGTCCAACTTCATCTCCGAATATTATGCTCCATCTTAAAGAAAACCCTTAATAAGGCTGCACAATATGTTACGGTGAGCTTTGTGACACTGCATCTGTTCTTTACTTGAATAGCTATTCCTTACCGCTTTACAAACTTAACAGCCGATTTCTGATGTGAAAATTATACATCTGACTCTATCCTGCGAGATTGCTCCGTTTCAAAATCTGAAGGGTCTTATTACGAAGAATGAAATATTGCCAAATACATTTGCGTTTGCAAGAATGAATCTCCCCAGCAAATGTTATTATTGTGACAAATGTGGTGATAAATCTGAGCAATAACTTTTTTCGGAATTCGAAATATTACCCACAAACAATATACTTCCCTCATGAGCTTCGCACATACATTTTTAAGCTTTGGAATACATATATTAATAATGTGTGCACATACATGCATATATATTTATAACCAAAGGTACAAAACTGAGTGAAATGATGACAAAATGAGCCCAGGGTGAAGAAGCGCCCTGCTTTGGGCCTGGAGTGTCATAGAGGATAATGGATTGCAGGGCCTGTGGGCACTGGCTGCCTTCAGGGTACATGGGCTGATGGACTGTCAGGTCACCCAAGCCTGAAAACAGCATGATGATTTGCTGTTCTGGAGAAATTATGCTCCTGGACCCTATGCTAAACCAGGAAGTACGGGAACATTTCCGGGGTTTCTTTTGAGAATTGCCTCTAAACTCAGATGCCTTTTAGAAAATATATTTGCGGAAAACATCGTCTGTAATGAATCACTGGGGCTCTTCTCGGCATTGGGCGTCTTTCTCGGGAGGCTGGAAGGGTGGGGGCTGGTTTTTCAACGACGGGCCAGTTTTGCAGGCAAAACGGAGGTACTCTGGTTAGTAATGAGTTATTTTGTGTATGTGAGTTATCACCAAAAACTGTACAGTTGCATTGAGGACTTGATTCATGATGAAAGGTCTGATTCTAGCGTATTTAATGATTTCTTTCAGATGCATGTCATGATCGTGGAACTATCCAAAATGACGCGTAGGAATTTGCTAATTTCACAATCATGGGGAGGATTTTTAGGGCTTGTATTTCAGTGATTCAGTTAGGATGGAGGACTCAAATTTAAAATTCATCCACAGCATCCTATTAGCTAATATTGGAAAGGCACTGATTCAATTGGTGATTCGTACAACTTTGAATTTGGTATTACCCATACTATCATGTTTTTGGTGGGGTTTTGCAAATTTGAAACTTCATAAACCACATTTAGACCTAATATCAGTACCGTGGGACATTTAAAAAAATGCCTGTAGGAGGCTGGCCTGGGTAGTAGTGGGTACCAAGGGGTACTTACACTCTGTGCCAGGTCCGGTTATCCCTTATTGGTGTAGTAGGGGTGTTTCTATCAGCTTAGGCTGATAGAAGGTAGCTATAACAGAGCAGCTTAGGCTGAACTAGGAGACATGCACAGCGCCTACTATACCACTGGTGTCATATGCACAATATCATAAGAAAACACAAAACACAGATATACTAAAAATAAAGGTACTTTATTTTTATGACAATATGACAAAAGTATCTTAGTGAGTACCCTCAGTATGAGGATGCCAAATATACACAAGATATATGTACACAATACCAAAAATATGCAGTAATAGCAAAAGGAAGTAATGCAAGCAATGTAAAGTTACAGTAGATTGTAATAGGAGCACATAGGTATAGGGGCAACACAAACCATATACTCCAAAAGTGGAATGCGAACCACGAATGGACCCCAAACCTATGTGAGCTTGTAGAGGGTCGCTGGGACTGTAAGAAAACAGTGAGGGTTAGAAAAATAGCCCACCCCAAGACCCTGAAAAGTAGGTGTAAAGTGCACCTATAACCCCCAGAGAGCACAGAAGTCGTGATAGGGGGTTTCTGCAAGGAAGATCAACACCAGCAAAGCAACAACAGTGGATTTCCGGACCTGAGTACCTGTGAAATAAGGGGACCAAGTCCAAGAGTCGCGACAATGTCGAGAGTGGGCAGATGCCCAGGAAATGCCAGCTGAGGGTGCAAGGAAGCTGCCACCGGATGGAAGAAGCTTTGGTTTCTGCAAAAACGAAGAGGACTAGGAACTTCCCCTTTGGAGTTTGGATGTCCCGTGAAGAAGCTTGCAGAGGTGTTCCCACGCAGAAAGACCACAAACAAGCCTTGCTAGCTGCAAGGGTCGCGTTAGGGTTTTTGGATGCTGCTGTGGCCCAGGAGGGACCAGGATGTCGCCACTTGGATGAGGAGACAGAGGGGGCGCCCAGCAAGTCAGGGAGCCCTCACAGAAGCAGGCAGCACCCACAGAAGTACCGGAACAGGCACTTGGAAGAGGAGTGAAGCGGAGTCCACCCGAAGTCACAAAAGGGAGTCCCACGACGCCGGAGGACAACTCAGAAGGTTGTGCACTGCAGGTTAGAGTGTTGGGGACCCAGGCTTGGCTGTGCACAAAGGAAATCCTGGAAGAGTGCACAGGAGCCAGAGCAGCTGCAAATCACGCGGTACCCAGCAATGCAGTCTAGCGTGGGGAGCCAAGGACTTACCTCCACCAAACTAACTTGGACTGAAGAGTCACTGGACTGTGGGAGTCACTTGGACAGAGTTTCTGAGTTCCAGGGACCATGCTCGTCGTGCTGAGAGGGGACCCAGAGGACCGGTGATGCAGTCTTTTGTTGCCTGCAGTTGCAGGGGGAGGATTCCGTCGTCCCACGGGAGATTTCTTCACAGCTCCTTGTGCAGAGAGGAGGCAGGCTACCCCCAGAGCATGCACCACCAGGAAACAGTCGAGAAGGCGGCGGGAGAAGCGATACAAGGTTGCAGTAGTCATCTTTGCTACTTTGTTGCGGTTTTGCAGGCGTCCTGAGCAGTCAGCGGTCGATCCTTTGGCAAAAGGTGAAGAGAGAGATGCAGAGGAACTCGGATGAGCACTTGCATTCGTTATCTAAAGAATTCCCCAAAGCAGAGACCCTAAATAGCCAGAAAAGGAGGTTTGGCTACCTAGGAAGGAGGATAGGCTAGTAACACAGGTAAGTGCCTATCAGAAAGAGTCTCTGACGTCACCTGATGGCACTGGCCACTCAGAGCAGTCCAGTGTGCCAGCAACACCTCTGTTTCCAAGATGACAGAGGTCTGGAGCACACTGGAGGAGCTCTGGGCACCTCCCCTGGGAGGTGCAGGTCAAGGGAGTGGTCACTCCCCTTTCCTTTGTCCAGTTTTGCGCCAGAGCAGGGCTGGGGGATCCCTGAACCGGTGTAGACTGGCTTATGCAGAGATGGGCACCATCTGTGCCCATCAAAGCATTTCCAGAGGCTGGGGGAGGCTACTCCTCCCCAGCCCTGACACGTTTTTCCAAAGGGAGAGGGTGTAACACTCTCTCTCTGAGGAAGTCCTTTGTTCTGCCTTCCTGGGCCAGGCCTGGCTGGACCCCAGGTGGGCAGAAACCTGTCTGAGGGGTTGGCAGCAGCAGCAGCTGTAGTGAAACCCCGGGAAAAGCAGTTTGGCAGTACCCGGGTCTGTGCTAGAGACTCGGGGGATCATGGAATAGTCTCCCCAATGCCAGAATGGCATTGGGGTGACAATTCCATGATCTTAGACATGTTACATGGCCATGTTCGGAGTTACCATTGTGACGTTACACATAGGTAGTGACCTCTGTATAGTGCACACGTGAAATGGTGTCCCCGCACTCACAAAGTCCGGGGAATTTGCCCTGAACGATGTGGGGGCACCTTGGCTAGTGCCAGGGTGCCCACACACTAAGTAACTTTGCACCCAACCTTCACCAGGTGAAGGTTAGACATATAGGTGACTAATATGTTACTTAAGTGCAGTGGTAAATGGCTGTGAAATAACGTGGATGTTATTTCACTCAGGCTGCCGTGGCAGGCCTGTGTAAGAATTGTCAGAGCTCCCTATGGGTGGCAAAAGAAATGCTGCAGCCCATAGGGATCTCCTGGAACCCCAATACCATATACTAGGGAATTATAAGGGTGTTCCAGTATGCCAATGTGAATTGGTGAAATTGGTCACTAGCCTGTTAGTGACAATTTAGAAAGCAGAGAGAGCATAACCACTGAGGTTCTGGTTAGCAGAGCCTCAGTGAGACAGTTAGTCATCACACAGGGAACACATACAGGGCACACTTATGAGCACTGGGGCCCTTGCTGGCAGGGTCCCGGTGACACATACACTAAAACAACATATATACAGTGAAATATTGGGGTAACATGCCAGGCAAGATGGTACTTTCCTGCAATGCATCGTTTTCGTTTGCACCCATTTTTCATTCATTAGATTTTATAATATTAATTCAAGCATAGTCGGTACACAACGAAAAATCATCGTAAGCTGCAGCTCAATTTTTGGTTTTGAGTATCATGCATTTTTGATAATCAAAATTTTTTATATTCCTATATAGAGGACCCTACAACACCGGTGACACACTAAATTTGCTCACCTCAAATATCTGTTTTTCTTGCAAAGTTTTTAAGCATAGGATTCGAATAGTGCCATCCATGTTGACCTAGAAAGGGCCAAAGGGTCTGATTAGGAGTTGGGCAGTTGAACCGCCACAACTCCAATATGGCGGTGGTGAGGCGATGGTCAAGCCGGCAGCACCATTGCCATATTACAATGTTTCCACCAGGCAGAACTGCAGAAACCGTCATATTACAATGTTACCGCAGGTCAGCCTAGTGGAAACAGTGCGGAAGCATTGACATCGGCTCTCTTAGGGAGCCCGGCCAATACCGTCACACACAACACCCTTAGAATGCTCACTGTCTGCATAGGAAGTGGCCACTCTGTAGCCCCCAGCACTGCCTTTTCTCCAGCCTTTTCATGGCAGGTACCCCACCATGAAAAGGCTGGCGGAAAGGAAAAAGGTGATCAGCATGGTGTTGCCAAACTCAGCACCGCCGTGGCTGACCATGACTTTGACCGCCATCAACCTATTCGGATCCCTGATCCTGGTGGAGGTCCAACCGCCAGGAGTGCTGCGGTCCGACTGCCACCACAGGTTTGGCGGTCTCAAAAACACCAAACTCGTAATTAGGCCCAAAGTCTTTTGCCATTTATACAACAAAGTCCTTAAGCATAGGATTAGCATAGTGCCATCCAGGCTGAGGTGTAAAATGACTAAAGCCCTTTACCACTCCAGGCACAGTATTGCAGCTTTTCCACAGAAAGAGAGTTTGCTAATACCTTTGGCCCCGTCTAACACATCTTCACAAAACTTTCTAAAAAAAGGTTCATCCTACTCAGTTCTTTCATGGAACGTGGTGGGTTGATCTGTCAAGGAGGGGCTGAGAAAAAAGGGGGAGAGGTCCCAAAATGCAAAATCTCTATGCATTTTCCATAGACTTCTTTCTTTAAGAAGGCCCACAACAAAAACTGCTGAACAGAATTACACTAAATTTGCCAGGAAGCTAGATCTTGGTCTACATATTGTGCATTTCGTAATTTGGTGTAAACACATTCAGTTGTTTTTGATAAATGAAGAGTCAAAAATAATTTTATATTTTGGCAGTTGGGCCCGTGAGAAATGGAGCCCTGTTATTAGTCACAATGCCTGTTTTGCCCATGAGCCTTCATGCTCTTACTGGAACAAAAGACTCTAGTGAGTTCCATGAGAGTGAAAGCTCTGATTGCCTGGCTGTTGGAGGATTACAAATTAACTGGTCACCATTACTGTTTACTGAGAAAAACTGTAGGTGTTATGAAAATGAAGTAAATAAGCTAAATAAGGGGGCAGGAGAAAGTTATCCTGTTGCCCTAGATTTGGAGAGATGGTCTCTAAGGCATGACTACTGTGATGAAAGTAAACGTATATTGTTTTAAAACAATAGTGAACAATTACGGGCAGCATCGAGGAGAACATGGCGGTCTGCGGCGTCTGAGCAGCGCGCTAGGGAGCTTCCGGTTCCGGTTCCTTGGGGGAGTGGCATGACGGGGCACGGTTGTGCGCACCGCAATTTTTTGGCTCAGAGGCAGGCTGGAGGGCAGCGGGGCTGTCTGGTGGTGCCGGGCCGCGCTGGAGCTGCGCCGGGCGCGTAAAGGAGCGGCGTGTATTCCCCTTCGGGGGAATAGCGGCAGCAGCAGCTTCATTAGCGGCTTCACTAGCGAAGCCACAGAGAAGGCCAGGCAAGGAGCACAACTCAAGGGGACATTGGAGAAGGGGACCAGGAAAAAAACGGTGAGGCAGAGTGGGGGGGGGGGTGATACCCCCTCTCCGCCTTTTTTTTTAACAAGAGTGGAGGGGACTGACCAGCTGCAGGTGGACAATTTTGATGTGACTTCAGCTGATAAGGGTGATAAGGGGGGTTTAGGCAAAAAAAGGTCTAAATCCAAATCTGGTGAAGGAGGAAGGATTGTTGTGAGGAAGGTGGGGGAAAGCAAGCTTAAGGGGAGAGATAAGTTGACTCTCTCCCTAATGTCTTTTTTTAAGGTAAGACAGGAAGTAATCAAGCTTACCCCCGGTCAGGCTAGAGCGGTAATGGAGGTCACCACCTCGCAGTCAGAGAAGGCTTTTGGCGAGGGCAGGGGGCGGGTGGACAACAGTATGGTTGCACCATCCCAAGCAATTGGCGGAAGCAAAGAAGGAGCAGGGATGGAGAAGTCTTTCCCCCGCCATTGTTGGGGAAAGAACAGATGGCCTCATTTCAAGTTCAGAGCCCAACCGTAGCTGCCTTAGAGGCAGAAGATCCTTTGCCTAGGGCGGTGGTCGAGGAATCCGCTCAAGCCGTTCCTGCCCCCTCGCTTTCTCTGAGCTCCGCGCTGGAGGCATTGATTTTGTCTATTTCTGAGGATGTAAAGAAAGGTTTTGCTTACTCAGAAGTAAATCAAGGGGAGATAAGAGATGTTTGTGCAATTTTAGAAAGAAAAAAAAAAATAGGATTGAGCAACTGGAAAATTACTCAAGTAGAAACAATTAAAAACTTTTGAAAGTGGCTGAAGGTACAGAAGGCAACGATCTCAAGGCCTTTGTGGTTTTGCTAATCAAATCGGCAGTCGGACTGGAGGAGACTGAGGAGGAAATTGGAAAGGAAATACAGAGAATTAATTGGGACCCTTTCAAGATGTGGATGAACAGTAGTAGACCTCGAAAACTTTTGATAAACTTTTTGACATATCAGATTAAAGAAAAGATCTTATCTAGAGCATTGAAACAAAAATCTTTAAGAGTGAATGATGTTGTTTTTGAGATTAGGTCTGATTTATCTAGGGTTACTATGGATAGGCAGTGGGAGCTCGGGAAACGTCTGGAGATCAAATTTCCAGCCTTTCTCTGGGTCATGTACAACAACAAAATGTATAATATCAGCGATATAAGTGAGGCAGATGAATTATTAGAAGTAGTTAAAGATGGGCAGACCGCAAAACAATGTTGTTTTAGTGGTTTCCTAAGTTTAAATTCCCCAGGAACGCGGGGGAGTTCTAAAATTTTGGACCATTATGGTCCTTAGTTGGGGGGGGGGGTTTCCACAGGTGGGGCATGGGGGAAGGGGAGGTGGGGTGGGGTAGGGTGGGAGCTGGGGGTGGAGAGCGGAAAAAAAGAAAAAAGTAGTGCCTCGTTCAACCCGGTTATTTGTTCCGTAAGATTTGAAAGATAGCTAATAGGGAGAGTAGCCAGGGGGCGAAGAATATATCATTGCAAATTCTTTCTTGGAACGTTAATGGCCTGAGGATGAGAGGGAGAAGGGAGCGAATATTACAGGCAGAGTGTATTAACATAATACAAAAGTTGAAGTGGGTTCACACATTTACATGTACAGAGCACAACTATCATACTAAAGGTGTGGCTATTTTAGTCAAACAATCACAACAGGGAAATGTTGTAATTTTGGAGGTTAGATCAGATACAGCGGGGTGGTGGGTGATAGTTAAAGTACAATTTGGTGGTCGTAATCTGGTTTTAGCAGGGTACTATGGCCCCAATTGCGATGATATAGAACCTTTAAGGTGTCTTTTTTCTCAGCTCCTTGAATTCTCAGACCCAGTTATCCTGATGGGTGATTTTAATGTTATGTTAGATAATGAGCTGGATAGGTATAACTGTAAGTCGCGAGGCACGCCTAAATCGCAACAATATTTAAGGAGGATGATGAAGGAATTTGGTTTGTGCGATATTTGGATACAAAGGGCGGGGAATAGTAGGGATTTTTCGTTTTTTAATAAAAAATATAGGCATGCCTCTCGAATTGATTACTTTTTATTAGATTTACGTTTGAGAGAGGACGTGAAGAAGATAGTGTATCTGTCCTCTCACTTATCGGACCATTCTGCGGTTGTGCTGGATATGAGTTTCCTGCAGAGAAGTCTTAGTAATCGGTGGACGATTGACCGTTCTTTATTATTGGACCAGGAGGTGCTGGTAAAGTTGCATAAGGAATCAGAATTCTTCTTCAGCGTAAATATGGGATCCGCCCCAATATCAGTTGCATGGGACACGTTTAAAGCGGTTATTCGAGGGGAGATTACGAGTAGCTCTATCCAGAAACATAAAGTGTTCAGAAATGAAATTAATTTGATAGAGCAGGAAATGCGAAAGTATGAAGTCGAAATAATAGAATCAGGTGAGACAGAAGCTTTGAGGGCTAGCTTGGATGGGTTGAGAAGACAGTTGGAGAAGGTATTGCAGGGTAGAATTCAAAGGAAATGGGAGGCAAGCAAATTGGCACATTTTGAATATGGGGAAAATGCTGGGAAGTTGTTGGCCTGGAAAGGCAAAGCAGATCGTGTTAGGAACTATATCAAGGAGGTTGAAATGGAGCAGTCAGGAGAAAGAAGAACGGATGATGCAGCAATAGAATCAGCTTTTCAAAACTTTTTTACACAATTGTATTCGGAGGAGTTAGAGGTCGATGAAGGTATGGTAACAGATTGGATGGGGTCCGATATATCCTTAGTTATATCATCGCAGGAGAGGGAAGCGCTGAATGCCCCAATTACGTCAGAGGAAATTAGGAGAATTTTGAATAGTAGTGAGTCTGGGACTGCTCCAGGTCCGGATGGTATCCCAGTGGAGGTATATAAGGTATTAGGGGATTCAATTATCCCCGTGCTGACAGAGCTCTTTGGGGGGATTTTGGAACATGGCAATGACATTCCTCTTTCGTGGAATGAGGCGGTTATTTCATTAATTTTGAAACCTGATAAAAATCCTGAGAAATGTGCTTCTTATAGGCCTATATCATTGTTGAACAGCGATTATAAATTGTTAGCTAAAATTTTTGCGGATAGGCTGAGTAAGATAGTTAACAACGTGGTGCACCCAGATCAAAAAGGTTTTTCTAAAGGTAGATATTTGCATGAGTTAACTTTTGAATTGATTGGGGCAATAGATATGGCTACAACTTTTGGGGCACCATTGGCAATTATTAGCTTAGATGCAATGAAAGCCTTTGATCAAGTCAATTGGATTTTTTTTAAATCGATGTTGAGGCGGGCCAATTTAGGACTCAAGTTTTGGGGGTTATCGATCAGATTTATACAGCACCTTTTGCTAAGATTTTGGTGAATGGGAAACATACGGGTCCCATTACAATCTCTAGAGGTACTAGGCAGGGTTGTCCCTTATCCCCTGTATTGCTTAATTTGTATATTGAACCGTTTTCCAGAAAAATCAGGCAAAATCTCCTCATCCCTCCCTTTTGTTGCAATGGTTGGGAAAAAAATCTCTTTATATGCAGATGATCTGCTGATATATACTAATAACTTTCCATTGGCCTTTAGTACAGTTAAAGAACTGGCTGAACAATTTGGAAGGATATCAGGTTACCAGATTAATGTGGGAAAAACAGAAACTAGGCAATGGAATATGGAAGTAGGGTCAATACCAAGTAAGCAGGAAATACGGTATACAGGCATTATAGTGACCCATAATCTTAAGGATTTAGTGGAGAGGAATGCACAAAAATTGTTAGTTGAGTGTAAAGCTATGCTACAAAAATGGGCATGTCTCCCTTTGACGATACTCAGGAGGATAAATTTAATTAAGATGTTCATTCTGCCTAAATGGAATTTTGTGTTTGCAGCAATTCCTTTGGCAATGCATAAGGGATATCTGGATAAAATGCAGCAGACGATAAGTAGTTTTATTTGGAGTTCAAAGGGGCCAAGGATATCTTGAAAGAAATTATGCAGAAGAAGGGAAAAGGGAGGATTGGCTTTACCAGATTTGGCATATTATGCTTGGGCTTTCTTATTCAAGAACTCAAGGATGCTGTTTTCATGCCCAGATGGTTCAGCAGTGTCAGAATGTATAAGGCAATGGTTTCAACTGTAAAAGGGGCCTCAAGGCATTTTCTTTTCAAATTCGGTGACCCTAAATTTTTCAAAAAAGTTACATTGAAAGTGCTGCAAGGATTGGCAAGGAGTTGGTATCAGCTGAGACGACGTCTTGGTGTTCATTATTACAGCTATCATGCGCCTATTTGGGACTCCTCGGGCACCCCAGAGTGCAGTAAAGATATTTTAGTACTACCACTCAAAAGGGCAGGGGTGGAAAGTTGGGGTGAGCTCTCTCGAGAGGGTACTTTACTTTCATGGGATGAGTTGGTAGGGATAACGAGTGGATCCCTGTCTAGGTTAAAGTACTTACAGATAAGAGAGTGGGAAAAAGAAATGAAGGGGGGTCTGGGTGTGGTAAGCTCATTGGAGGATTATTTTCTTGAATTTGCGGTCTCTGCCCCTGTAAAGAAGTTGGCGGTTTGGTATTGGGAAATATTAGAAACTCTTGATGGGAATTTTACCCTACCGACCAATCTATGGGGTAAGGCTGTCCCTGGTGATAAGGTTGGGATATGGTGGAAGAAGTCGTTTTTAACTGTAGTGAAGCCAGCCCCATTAAGGAAAAATCATCTTTATACTTTACACAGAGCTTATATCTCGCCGGCAAAACTTTCCAAGTTTAAGAATGGAGAAGTGATTAAATGTTTGAAATGGGGCAGGAGCAACGGATATTCATATGTTTTGTGATTGCCCTGTTATTCGGTTGTTTTGGGAGGAAGTCTTTGGGGCAATATCATCTATGTTAGGCTGGAAAATCAACGTATCACTCCCGTTGATTATATTTGGGCAGCTACAGGAAGAAGGTATATGGAGTAGGGTGAATAATGTTAATCGTAATTTTTTGTTTTATGTAATTGTGTTGGGCAGGAATGAAATTTGCAAAAATTGGATGAAGGAGCACCCTCCGAGTTATATGGATTGGTTTAATGCAGCTCTCCGCACTTCAAACATGGACTTGAATACGCAGGGCACTAAGAGAAATGCAGAACTTTGGTTGCCTTTATTAAAATGTGGGGGAGTGGTTTGAATTTTTTTCTTTTTGATAACGATAAGCTGTTTTGAGGTTAATTGAAATCGGTTTGTCATTTTTCGTCCAATGATTATTCACCGCTTGCCACTCCTGCTGGTTTGTTTAGGCGGACCGGGAGATATAATGGTGCACCCCCTGGTTTGGGTCCCTCTCTTATTTAGAGGGTGAGAAGGTTGCACGAATCAAGAGGTGGCTCAGAATGCGGTGCTGAATGAGGACAAAAAAGAAGAAAAAAAAAAACAATAGTGAAAAGAAGCAAGTGAACTCTCAATGCACTCTATTAGGAGAAATGGATATTGTGCCCCTTATCATTGAGAGGAGGTGTGCAAGACATAAGTATTGTGAAGAATAGAATGCGAATTCCTTTTTTGAAAAATGTTTACAATTTTGAGAGACTCTTACAAGATCATAAAAAAGGTAGGGAGAGGTCTAAATAATTGTGCATAGAGAGAGGTCTCTGTGCACAGGCTTATGTATTTTATTACTCTACTACCCATGCCCAAGGATATAGAACTGTTGTCTATGAGGTATACACTAAATGTTCGAGCTTGCAAGACTCTCACGAGAGCCAGACAAATATAGGAGTTGAGGGTGGTGTTTGGGTGCTCCCACAAGAGACTTGGGGATTCTGACATTCCCCAGAAAAGGAGATATAATATGAATGAATCACATAATGTAGGAATATGGTGGCTCTGACAACAGCCTTTATGTTTATAATGTGCACTGTTTAGTTACACAAATAACTGGATGCATTAATTGATGTTAAAAGGAAAATCCTTCTCCCTTCTGCAGTGAAGTGTGCTCTATCTCACATATAGACACCTGGTTTGTCAAAAATAATATTTGTATGATAAATAGAGCCCATGCTGAAGAAATGCAGAAACTGTTTTATTGACATGCTTCTGGGACTTCTCAATCTTAGGACAAAGCTCTTTTGACTATTGCCGTTTTTACTTTTTATAATAATATACATAGGCACTGTGAGGAAAGAGAGATATCATTTGTGAAAAGGTCTCCTACATTTGGATTTGAAGTGCAAATCCTGTGATTGTGCCTAGATCATTGCCACAATAGTACACTATTATGAGGTGTGGGTGCTCACCATCCAATGCCATTTCATGCTTCTATGACCAATCCAAGTAATGTTCAAGTTTGTAAATCCAAGATTTTGGTCATGTCCACAAATAATGGCATATTCTCTAGCACAGAGGTGATTCATGATGCAGTATGGAGATCCCAGCCAAAAGAGAACTGCTCATCAGAATTAATAAGCTTCAGGAGCAATATGGGGGTTGGCTGCATGTGGGGGGTTGGCTACAGGGCCCGCCGCATGGCGGGGGTTGGAATTACATATGGTAATCAATTATTACTTTATATTAAAAAACTCATAGAAAATCACTGAAAAGAGCAAAGGTTAAAGTAATGTCATAGTTAGGTGTGGTAAAAAGATATGTTTTTGTTTAAAACAAACCTTTAAAATTCACTGAAAAAATAAAGGTTAAAGTAACACTATAGTTAGGTGAATTTGTAGTAGGGGCAATGTTGCAATTAACACAAGCTTGCTTTACCTGTGGGTGTTGTATGTATGATAGCAGTAAATATGCTTCATATTATTCTGATCTATTTTGCACTTACTGTCATATCTGTAATGGTATACCCTTTTATAGAGAAATGTGTACAAAAGAAGCTTGGATGATGTCATAGAACATGGAATGAGTGATGTCATTTGTGAGATCATAAGCAGTGCATGGTGAGGGTGCAAGTTATAGTTAGCTCCGCATTTTTATTTCAAAATGTTAATGCTGTCACTGACAAATTCACCTAACTATAACAGTAGTTTAAACTTTGTTTTCTTCAGTGAAAATATATATTTTCTGAACAAATCAAAGGTTACAGGGACGTTATAGGTAGGTCCGTGTTTTATCCACACAAAACCAGAGAAATTCAGCAGTTATAGTTATATTTATATTTATGTTAAGAAACTATGACTTGTGGCCTTAAGTTATTTAGAGGCACAAGTTATAGTTTATTCAGATAAGTATAACTATAAATAGTGGACTAGTGGGTACGCTTGTCCATGGCGATCAGTCTGACTTCATGCCCGTCTGCAGCACCGCCTTTAACTTGCGTCGGTTAGCACATGTGCACCATGCGGTAGACCAGAGTGATGAGGACTTCGAGGTAGCCTCAGTGGATAATGCCAAAGCATTCAACACACTGAAGTGGAACTACTTGCAGAAGGTACTTCAAAGGAGGGGGGTTGGCCCTCAGCTGTGCCACTAGGTGTGCCTACTGCACACAGCCCAATAGTCCAGGGTGCAGTGTTGTGGCATTGTGTCTAGTTTTTGGGAGGTAAGCCAGGGCCAGGGCATGTACTGGCACTAGAGCCCTTTGTCTTTTAGCTCTGGTGCTTTGACCCACTAGTGTGCGGGTTGACAAAATCTGCCCATTTCTGCAACAATTTGCCCCCGATGGCAGGCAGAATATTTGTCGCGAAGATGGTGTTGCTTCCTAGGCTCCTGTATGTCATTCAAAATGTGATTAATGCACTGCTGTTTAGCTTCTTTAAAACCCTTGACCACCTCCTGATCTCCTTACTTTAGGCTGGGAAGAAAACAGAGAAGCCTTACCAGTAGTCAAGCAGGACCTCTTGGAGGGAGGTATGGGTCTCCCTGACTTGTAGCTTTATCATTAAGCCTCCAAGCTACAGCATGCAGCACTCTGGGTGAACCACAAGGATAAATGGGACGAAAGGCTTCTGACGGGAACCTGTGGAGATAACTCACTCATGACACTGTTGGATGTGCAGCTCATAAACTCCACAGAAAGTGCCCTACTTGATTTGACATTGTGGCAGAGGTCTAGGAGCGAACTGTCACCTGAGTCTTGAAGAGGCCACCATTTGCTAGGGCCCTGGCCTTGTGTACGCTGTTGCCTTTCAGCTGCATAAGTGAATCCATGTTGATGGCTCGATGGAGAAAGGGGAGTTGTGAGACACTGGGGTGACTAGTTTGTGACCTTTGTGGAGGTGTGATATGAGTTCACAGTTGGGAATGGACAATTCCTGCAGAATGCCACCATTTCAAGCATGACACATGAGATTTGTATGGGCTTCCCACACACTCCCACACACTGACACATTGCACGTGTTGTTGACAGTGGGATTGACAAAACATTTGTCTCGCTTACATATCACGCATAAAGCAGATAGAGTTAAAGCAGTGCCTGTGGGAGGAGGAGGAGGAGCTTGAGATGCACCTGTTAGATAGTGGAAAAGACCTGTTAACAAGTGAAGAGGATTTAGTGGAACACATGTTTTAAGTTGGCACACTTTAACTTTGTACTTCGCACATACTTAATGCCCATTAAACTTAGCCGGGTGTATGGGGGTAGAAATGCAGAATGCCCAAGATTCATGGGAAAAAAGGCCTCCTCCTACATATTGCATGGAGATGCCCCAGAGGATTCTGGTCAACCATGATCATGCGACTCTGAGTAGTGATAAGTATAACAATCACAGGGTGTCCCCCAGTGTGGCTACTTGGTATTGTCAAAACCATAGAGAGGGTAAGATGTTTTCTAAGTTTCGACAATTGGCCTTGGTGTTGGCAAAAGGAAGTATGGACATAGGCTGGATGAGCACTAGGTCCCCTTTGCCTCGCATGTGGTATAAAGATGCCACAGAGTGGGGATTGGCAGAGGAGGCTTACATGAAGCTAAATCGCGGGGATGGCCCATTGCAGGAGTACTTAGACATATGGGCAGGGCTGCTGGAGAGCATGCACAGGAAAATGGCAGGGGAAGGTGAGCAAGGGTTGCTGTCGTAAGATCCGGAACATAATGTAACATAGGAGCAGGAGTGGGAAGACAGGGTTGGGGGGAACCAACTGAGTTGGAAAGGAAAAGGCAACAAGTATTTGAGTGGGAGCACCCACATTGGTCTAGACTATGGGAACTGATATATCCATGTTATTGGGCTACTGATTCTTTCCTAATGATGCTGATCATGAGGAAAGCCAGAGCTAAGGCTGATTAATGGGGCATGGGGTTGGATCACCTCTAATAACTGCAACTGAAAAGGATGTTTATCTGCACTTACTGTACTACTGTTAATTGCTATTCCTTTTATGTTATAGCGTCTATTGTTTTGCAGCCCTTTTCTCTCACTGGTAATGTTGCATGTATCCGATACAAACCTAATGCCTACTGTGGCCCAGATAAAGGGCACATTCATATGTAAATGCCAATAAGAAGAATTTTTTAAAAAAAGTATAACTATTGGTATAACTATAACTACTGAATTTTAACAGTTTTGTGTGGGTAAAACGTGAACCTAACAATAACATCCTTGTAACCTTTGTTTTTCAGTGAATTTCTTTGACTTTGTTAACATGAAGTAATATATAATTACCATACGTTAAAACAACTACCACCGTACACGGCCTTTGGCTGTGTGCAGCTGTGGTTGGCCGCAGAAACCCAACCCCATGCTACGCATGGCCTTAGGCCATACGCACCAGGAGTTTGTTTGTGAGTGGCTTATTTTTCCATTGTTAGGCAGATACACTAGGGACCACGCTGGGCACCACAGTGGATCTGCGGATCAGCCAAAATAAATACTAATGTGCAAATTTTGGCCCATGAGGGGTCCCTTAGGTAACCCTCTTTGTGTCCTATGGTGTCAGGATACCTGTATCCTGACCCCATATGTGTTTTTACAATTTATATTTTCCCTCCCCTCAGGATAAGCAACAAAGAAAATAGCAGCTGTAACTTTTCTGTCAGGTTGCGGCCAGCCAATCAGGGCCTTTCTTTTCACTCGGATCCTCATATCTTCTGTGGGTGGATCGGCTAAGGATCCGTGACCCTAGATAATTATATTTTATTTCCTTTAATTACTCCAAAACTACTGAACAGATTCACACCACATTATGAAAAGCACTTTTTCTGGACCAAGATCTAGCATCCTGCTAAATTTGTGTAAGTGTTTTCATCGTTTCGGGCCGTAGTTGGTTCAAAAATGCAAAATCCTCATAGATTTTGCATGGGGGAAAAAGTATTTTGGAACCCCCCCCTATTTTTTAGCATCCACTTGGCAAATCACCATAAAACTCACAGCAGCTAAAGTAAGTGAGAAACTAGTTTTGAAATTTCGTGAAGATTCATCAATTGGCGCCAAAGTTGCTAGCAAAACAAAAAACACTCCATCTACTGGAAAAGTTGGTCCTGACTATAACTAGGTAATCTATACATATACTAAAAGATGTAGGATCAGAAGAAAACAGCAGCCAGCGAGGGCATGAATCTGTATCTCAAAGGATACAATGGGTCACAAAGAAATGAAAAATTCAAGAAAGAAGTGACTCAAACAGATGGACACACCAATGAACAAAAATAAATTTCCACTGGGGCTTCTGCCTTCCTCAGGTAGTACAAGATGGTTTGCTCCGTGGCTGCACAGCTGACACTGCTAGATTTTCAAGAAGCATCATGAGTGACAATTCTATTTGGATTGTGGAATCAATGTAATCCTGAGATCTCTTGAGATAAGCAGTAATCAGGTGGTAATGTCAGTGATGTTCAGATGGACTGAACATCACTGACAGCAGTAACAGTATAATATTTTAGTACATTGACCGTTGGGGGAAAAAATACATATTAAATTGTTTTAGATGCTACCGGAAGGTCAGTTAATTCTAGTTCTTCCTGCTCACTGGCTGATAAGTGGAAGCCAAAAATGGAGAAAAGAAATATTAATAATAACATACCTTTTATTATTGTACTTGGATGCCACTCAGGGAATCCTATTAAACCAGACATTTACAAAAACAAGTCACCCATTGAAGACCATAGTGGTGTCACTTCCATAGATTTCACTATGCTGATTACACAGAATGCCCCGTAAAACTCAAACCTTAGATAAAAAAAATGCATTCCTTCACATTTCTTTGAGGTAAAGTTCTGGAATCTGTGGAGATCTACAATATTCTGCTATAAAGGTTTCACACATTTCCTCTGATAAATATGGTAGCCACTTGTGTTGGTAGGCCTAGAGAAATTCTTTGAGGCAGTGGAAGAGTTAGCAAAGGGCATCTCCAGGACCATAACACCATAATTACCTGGGCCAGCATAGATAGTCAATTTTCAAGCACTACGGAGTCAGCAGAAATGTAAAGGATGAAAGTTAATGATTTAAATCTGTCACAAGGCACTGAGATCAGCCGTGCTCCCATGAAAAGGCAATGACAGGGATAAGTCCAACGGCCTCAAACATTACATGGTACACAAAATGGTACTAACATACATGGGCCCATAATTATACTCCGTGAATTTCCATCATTTTTTATGCAAATTCCGCGCAAACCTAACTCCATATTTATATTTTGACGTTAGACATGTCTAATGTCAAAATATAGGAGTTTGCACCATTTTTTGGATGAGTGAACCTACCTTGGGTCAATGAGATGCAAGGAGGTGTTCCCTTCCAAAAAGTGGTACTACCCCCGTAGTCCCATATTTATCCCCCATGCTAAAATGACACACAGGTAGGTGGAGGGGCTAAATGATGGTGCTCAGGTTGCTGAGCACCATTATTTAATGCCTGGGTCAGACCAGGCATCAGGGGACCTGTGGACCCATTTTCATGGTTAAATACCATGGAATGGGTCCACAGGTGCCCTCCCCAAGCCCCAGGAACATCCCCACCCCCACCAGAGGGAAACCAGAGAATGGGGGATCCCACCCCAGGTAAGTCCAGGTAAGTATTATTATTATTTTTGCCATTGGGGCCCCTAACTTGGGGGCCCCTGCATGGCACAGGGTGCAATGTCCATGCCCAAGTTTAGCGTGGCTTGCGCCATTCAATAAATACGGCACCCGGCTGGCGCTGTGAAATTATGCAAACCGGAGCTAAACTTTTTGCCACAAAACTGCGTTAGCTCAGTATTGCAGCAAAAAGTATAGATGTGGGCCATGGTGTCTAAACACCCAGGCCTTCATTCAGGATGTTCACTAATACCCCATGAATCCAATAACCTTAGAAGACATTGAATTGGAAAAGTGGTATTCACCTGTAGTTCTAAGGATCTCCAGCAATGAGAGGATGGCTCTACATTGTTCAGGAAAGATGGAGTAGCTATTCTTGCAGAAACGGAAGGACTTGGGTATGAAGTTGGTATTTGCTAAAATAGTGGTTCCGGTAATAACTCTTATAGTGAACTCCGTGCATGCCCACAGCAGCAAATCAGATTTCCTCAGCAGGTTATCTTGTAACTTGGCTGGGCCAATGTTGTGATAGGGGGATTGGAATATTACAGTGGGCCTGGTTGTAGAGAGGTTCAAAAGGCCTGGCTTGGCAAAAGCATGGAAAGGTGATTACTCCTGGATCTCATGGAAGACGATGCTCAGACATTAGTGGGTTACTACATTCCCATGGCAGGGAATACACATTCCTCTCCTGTGTCAATGGAACATGCATGCAAATCAATTATTTCTTGATCTCCCATAGGGTACTAAAGGATGAAAATTCCTGTGGGATCCTAGAGAGAGTTAGTTTGGACCAAGCCCCGGATCATCTCTATCCATCTGGTAGCTCCCTCACCAAAGCTCGGGAGGCTGAATTATTGCAGTCATAAGCAATACGAGGACAAACGTGGAATGCAATCTTATCTTGTCCATAACAAGGGTTCAGTTCACTCAGCACAGATATCGTGGGCCTGCAGCCAAGACCTTCCTGAAGACTGAACATATGCACAACTTTGCTGTAGGAAAGGAACAATGTGAGGAAAAACCAGAACCCATTATAGCCTAAGGTGACATCTCTCATACTGAGATGCAATTCTGACCCATCTCCTGCAGTACTCAAAAAACCTTTTCTGACTATATATGATGTCAATGATTTCTTCACGGTTCAGGTGGAATATCCCCTGACTCATATAAAACTGAGACACAATGAGCATAGCTAGAAATCTACAAATGGCAAAGTAACTCTGAGACCAGGAGTTCTCTTTGTCTATTCAGGCCACCAGAAAAGATGATGGTACACTGTTCACTCCCCATCTGACATTACTGATGAACTTGACAAATTTGTTATCTCCCTTTACTATTCTACTAAGCAAGATACATGAGAAGAGGAAGACCAGTTTTTGGTGACTATTAAATTTAGACACAAGAAATAAGAAGATAAGATAAGATGATATTATAGAGGAGGTACTTTAGACAGCTATTGAAGAGTTGTCTACTGGGAAAGAGCTAATAAGAATTTATTGACTGTAGTACTGAACAATATCATTAAGGATGTGGACACAAATGGATCCCTGGATCCCAATTTCAGTAAGGTGATTAGTACACTTTTACACAAACCCAGGAAAGGCCATCCCTGCTGCCTGATCTAGCTCCTGATATCTCTGTTGAATATGGACATCAAGATTATTGCCAAGGATTTGATCAAAATACTGAGGAAAATCATTCTCCCGAGGATCCACCCCTTCCATGCGTGCCTTTTCCCCCACAGATCCTCAACTGATACTTTACAGGCCCTCGTCCACTTGTTGTGGCAAGTCCAAATGATGGCTCACTATAGAAAGGGGGAAGTCAGTGTATAAGGATCTGGCTACCCATCTTTGCCCACTACCGCT
This sequence comes from Pleurodeles waltl, assembly GCF_031143425.1. Classification (NCBI taxonomy): domain Eukaryota; kingdom Metazoa; phylum Chordata; class Amphibia; order Caudata; family Salamandridae; genus Pleurodeles; species Pleurodeles waltl. The sequence goes on from NC_090440.1 coordinate 1,138,243,319, forward strand.
CAGGGATACTCTTAGCCCTGGATGGGATTGAGCAAATGCTCAAATGTTAACACATCAATCATTACATGCCAGTAAGAAGTCTTGCCCTAAGCAGTGGGAATTTCAGTACGTGTGAAATGCAAAATACTAGAGGATTGAAAATGTACCAGTGGTCGAATGGCAAACGGACCTGAGTGGCAGCAGGAACATTGCTCTCTTGTAAGACAGGGCTCCATTTGATTGATATTTTAAAAACTTTGCATCTAAGCACTTGTCAAAACAAGTTGCCAGCCAATGAATTTCACAACATTGCAAGCTCCAGAATTCAAATGACACCATTTCCTTGGCAAATCCAAACTTAAGTAGGTACAGGTGCTAGGATTGCTTCTCCAGCCTTGCCCCCCCTGTCACCTATGTTGACATAAACACATTTTTACAGATTAAAATGGTTTCGTTTATGCTTGTTAGGAAATCACAGACTGGTTCCTGATAGGCGTTAATGATATTACTACTGCAGATTTCATGGCTATGAGCATGGAAAAATCTGTAATAGTAAACCTCACACGAAGGGTCGGAAGTGGGTGGATCAAGCTGTTGGTTGACATGTAGCTTTGTGAAATGTTTACAAATTAATAGGTTTCTGAAAATGCACAAACCCTGATCCAACCCTCTACTACCCTTGAAATAGTCAAAGATTTACACATGTCAAGGTTTGGAGTAACTCACATTCCAGCATGCGAAGAGGAGTGGATAACCTCCACTCACTTGCAATACAGTAAAATATTTAAAATAACATTTTGATACATGGCAGAAGCAATATGACATGTAGCAAAACAAAGAAAATACACACAGCATCAATGCCTTACATAAAGAATATGAATAACACCTATGCTAAATTGAATAAAACATATACTAAAATATGCATGAACTGTACTAGAAAGAACAAGGCCCTTACTGAAAAGACTAAAGCAAGCACTGAAATGAATATGACTATGTGATTGACATGTGTTAAGAGAGATATGGCACATGTTGACATGATAATGATGCTCTGAAATTAATACAACCTTAAATGAAATTAATATGACACATGCTAAAGTAAATATTCTGTATTTTAAAAAGAATACAATACAAGTTGAAAAGTATATCATAGTTTTTAAAATAAACATTACACTTATTTCAATGAATATGACAGGTGCTGAAATGAACACAAACCACATTGAAATGAATATGACTCATATTGAAATCAATGACACACTTTAAAATGGCTATTACACATGTGAACATTAATACGAGCATTTTGAAATTAATATTAGCTATTTAAGATTAACATAATGAATATGAAATTAAATGAAAGTAGTATTACAAGTGGTAAAATTGTGACCCATACTAAAATGAATGTAACATGCATTTTGAAATCAGTGTGGAATACATTTAGATGAAAACGACCCACCCAGGAATTAGTATGGTGTGTGTTGAAATGAACAGGAGTTTATTTGAAATGATGAAACACTTAAAAATGTATTTGATCTTTGCTAAAATCACAATACGCTCAAAGGCATATCAGATGTGTTGAAATGAATATGACACGTTGAAATAAATATGACCTGCCCTTCTTGAAATCATATCATATCAATCAAAATGACACGCTGGCCATACAAAATTACAAGTTGGCCACAATTCAGAAACCATAAATCAGCCAAGTGCCCCATCCCGAACTACTGTTACCAGGGGCATCATTAACACCTGGGAAAGGGAAGTGGGATCAAAGGTTGAGCCATGAGTTACTAGAAGAAATTAGAAATTGCCAAAAGAATTCAGAATATTGTATCAAATTCCACCAATAATTATTTAGTCTCCCACCAAACATTTCAGCAGCTTTCATCAGCCAAACAACGGATCCATAATATTATCATGGGTCTTTTAAATCAAATTACTGGTTCCATTGGAATTTCTGCACTTGGAATGAGGCAGCTTATTCTAAACCAATCCTCTGGGAGTGCCATTCTGGCCTTCCTGGAATTTCATCCAGAAGGTCATCAAAACAATACATTTCTAAATTATCTTTCACAAAGAATTAAAAGATTTTGTATAAATCCTCCGTCACGCTCTGAATAATGGAATCATTGCAAAATTCAGGAAAGTCTGTGATTCTCCAACTCAGACTGAAGCCCACCTTTATGGGAAATTAGCTGTATTTAGAAAAAAAATTAATACTGTGGGTTTTGGTTATTTGTCATAAGTAGGCCGCACCGCGCCATATTATTGAATGTGCATGTTTAAATGTGGTGTACTACTATTTATTTTATTAATTTATTTTCAGAAAATAATCGTAATTCAGTTGCAGTCAGGGTATATCCCCGTACATGTTAAGTAACATTTACTCTAGCTTCCTTGGCTGAAAGGATGTGTATTGTAATATAATTCCAGAAGTACAAAGAGCATAAGTTATAAATGTATGAGTAGATATAGGTATAAATAAATATATATTTATATTGACTTATCTACTAAGAGTTAAGAATATAAAGGTATAGGTAGTATGTTCCCACCCTACCCCCCCCGGGAATCCCTTAGAATGGAATGTTCTGACAGTTAGAGTTGGAGTTGACATTGGAATGTGGGTAGCTGAGGGGAGCTGTGGAGAAGATGGTGTGAGAACAGCTGATGAGGAAAAGTGGAGTTGGAAAATAAAGGCAGATACTGAAGGAATACGGAGTGAACTCATTATAACACTGGCGACGAGCAGTGCGTGAGGGGGCACTTTCATCTCCACCCCTTATTAATGCCCCTAATCTACTGTGACTATTCTCACTTGAAGGTACTGTTGTGATGCGCTTTTATCTATTCAGGCTTGCCAGATTACCAAGGTTGCCAACCATACAGAAAGAAGAGCTTTCTTCATTCGAGTTAGCCTGCACGTCTATATTTAATACTCAACTAATAAAATTGTCTGTGTAGCAATCAAGTAAACATTCATGCGCAAGCAGAGAGTATTGTGGTTTGCTTTACTCTCATCGGAAGGTTACAACAAATCTTTTCCACTTTTATTATCAGCGCGCCTGTAATGTAACGTTGACTGAAAGAACTTTTGTATGATGTCCACAGAATAGAACAAGATAATTCAGTCATGCGTAGGAGCAGTATCCTTTCGCTAATCTACAGACGCAATTCTTTCAAGCACAACAATACGAGCTACACCTGAAGGCAAAGGTTGTCAACCAGAAAATAATTATGTGCGCTGCTTTCTATAAAACGCGTTGAGCAGATCCTGTCAAATCTTTTGGAAGCGGACCACATAGAACGTCAATCTGCACATATACGCTTACCTCATAACGTAAGATCGAACCAATGCGTAAGGTAGATTTTTACGAGTTACATCGCAAAACGAAAATGCATCGTACAGCTCCTGTCAATTCCTTTTACGCTGACCACAAAGAACATTGATTTTCATGTACAACGCCTCATAATGCCTCTTAACGCTTCACGTTGCCTCATAAGCAAGCAGTAGTCAATGCGTGTCTTGACAATTCAGGCGCAGAGTATTTTCACAAGGCACATCGAAGAGCGCCTCCTCAGTGAAATAATAGACAAGTTTTCTTTCAGCAAGTTCAGCATGTGATCAACCGATTCCTGCCTCTCAGAGATCGTACCTCTTAGCGCAAGACTGTACAAACAATTCAAGCATTTGAGAATAAATGCGTCTGGTCTTCGTACATTGATTTAAGCAACTACCTTGCAATAGTACTTACCAGTTGGTGTGAATCGTCTCAGAAACGGACTTGTCTTCAGACGCTTAATCTTTCTGGTACTGCTTCTTCCTGGTTGGATGAGCCTGATGGGAAATATGAGTATCACCTCAGGTTCTTTCCTTTAAACTAAAATGAACACTAGACCGGTTTTCTCCAATTTCAATCTATCGCTATATATACATATATATATTTATGTATATGCATAGTACATACTGATGCTAATTATCACTATATATATATATATATATATATATATATGTATATATATATATATATATGTATGCATAGTACATTCTGATTGCCATTGTTACTCATATTATACGTAATTATTATAATAATCTTGCAGGTACAATATTGTAACATTGTAAAATGGCTGCAGCAGGAATGTCACAACCTATTCCATTTTTAAATGAAACGGAGAACCTAATGTTCCTTGGAAAGAGTGGTTTAAGATATTTGAGTCTTACTTAATTGCCGTTGGTGGGGACAAATTTAACCCTATCAGGAAACAACATATACTTCTACATAATTTGGGCACACATGGCAGAAGAATTTATGATTCCTTACCTGAACCTGATATCGCAGAAAGTCAAGTGCAAGATGATTACGTGACAACTTACACTAAATTAGAAAAACAATTTAGGGATAGGGTTAATGTTGTATTAGAACATCATAATTTTTCTGCCGTGCTCAAGGTAAACAAGAAAGTGTGATTAATTATGTGGCTGCTTTGAGGGGTTTGAGTACGTTATGTCATTTTGGGGATCCTAACGATTCTCTTATTCGTGACCAATTAGTGCGTTGCACGAGCAATATGAAAATTCAGGAAAAGTTACTACAAAAGCAGCCAGATCTACAAGAAGCAATTGAAATTGCAAAATCTATTTAGCACACAGCTCTCTGCCTGCAAGAAATCAGATATCCTCCTTCTTCTGATCAAATTGTTGAAATTAAAGAAACCATACAGGAAGAGAAAGTGCTTAAGGTCAGTCAGTCAGTCAAACACAAGCTTTATTCGATCAATAGATCATCAAAGCAATACACAATAAATATCATCATAAAAGTACAGTTTCATTTTTAAGATCATCATAATAACAGTTAAAAGGTCACCCCCACTGCCCCATTTAAAAATATCTCATCCAGTCATTCATAAAATCGATTGCTGACATAAACATTATGTATACGCCATGCTGCCAATAAGTACTTGCTAACAGCATATATTAAAACTTTGGAACAATGGCTTTTTAAATCCTCAAAGCTAATGCACATTTCCTTATTCCCATTTCCCGACACATATTGCGGATCCACTTGGACCTGTGGGGTGAGTATGCGGGACACAAAAACATAAAATGTTCAACTGTTTCAGAGGTGGTACCACACACAGGACATATATCATTTATTACATTTGCACCCCATCTACACATCAGGGTCTTCAGCGGCAGAGTCCCAAAGCGGAATCTGGCATATAGGCTTTTGTCTGAAATATCTGGTATAATATCTAGATATAATTCAAACTGTGGGTACCACTTGATGTCAATAAAAAGGTTGGTTAAACGACCACAAGATTTACGATTAATGGAATCATTCCTCATGTGAGACCAGTAGACAAGCTTCAACACTTTTGAATGGACTTTCTCAAGATTGTGGGGATTCTCCCAATAGTCTCCTAAACCCAGGTTGCTGAACCAGCTAGATACATGTTTGACCCACGGGATAGAGGCTGAATTAGGACACTTTAGCAGATTTAAAAGTGAGGTCTTGTAAACGTCTAGTTCAGGGACGGTCCATAGCCTTACCCAATATAAAAGGGGTCTTAAGATAATTAGGTCGGCTATCTGTTTTAGACCCAGATCTAGAAACAGCGGGATCAGTGGAGTGCTAGGAGGGCAAGCACATAGAGCCCTTGCAAAGCTATTCTCTCCAATGGTTAGCCTGTTACTGTCGGAAAAGCCCCAAACCTCTGCACCATAGACAGCAGCTCCCTGTGCCTTAGCAACATAAATCTTGATTGATGGGGAGACGGTTTTTGCCACAGTACCCCTATAAAAGCGCAGGATAGATGCTGCACTATGCTGCAGAAGTCCAGCACTTTTATTGACCTGTTCTTCCCAGTGTAAGTTGTCATTAAGCCTTACACCTACTGTAAATAGTCAATGGAGCTGACCTTGTCCAAGGGATCGCCATCTACATTAATAGAACATTTCTTCTGCGTTCCAGAGTGCAGTGCCATCAGCTTCGTTTTCTTGGAGTTCAACTCCAAGCCACAGTCCCGACAAAATGCATTGAATCGGTCAATAAGAATTTGTAAGCCCATAGGGGTCTTGGAAATAAGAAGAGAATCATCTGGAAAAAGAAGGATTGGAATTTTTTGAGCGCCCAAGGTGGGGGCATCGTTCTGACATTCCATCATGACCTGTACCACCTCATTAATAAAAACCGAAAACAAAAGTGGTGCCAGCACGCATCCCTGGCGAACGCCCCTGTTTATGGGGATTTTGTCTATTAGTTCACCTTGGTTACCCCATCTCACTTGTGCATATGTATCTTCGTGCAGTCGCTTCAGTAATTGGACTAAATTGGCTGGGGTCCCTATTCTATATAACACTTCTCATAGCTTCTCTCTTGGAACAGGTCAAAGGCTGATCTCAGGTCGACAAAAGCGTTGTATAAGGTTTGTTTTGCAAGGGCTGTATATTTCCAGTACAGCACAGCCAGCCTAAAGACCTGATCCACTGTACTAATTCTGGGTCGAAACCCTGCCTGAAGGGGAGAGAAAATCTCATGTTCCGTGGCCCAACTCATTAATCTGCCTAAGAGTTGTTTTGCAAAAAATGTTTGCAGGTTATCAATAAGACTGAGTGCACTGCAATTTGCAGGGAGATTTGCATTGCCCTTTTTATAGTTAGGAATGATTTTGGCACCCTTCCATGTCATAGGAATCTGCCACCCTTCAGAACTTTTGTTGGAAAGTGTATTAATATACCAGGTCCATATTGCTGGCTCGGATCTATAAAGATCCCCTGGAATCTTGTCCGCTCCTGGTGCTTTGCCGGGTTTTAACAAACAAATTGCCTCAGCAGTTTCTTCCATAGAGAAACTGATGTGGCCTTCGGGATCCAATAGACCCCCTCCTATAAGGGCGAAGGGAAGGTTCGTATCTAACAAAGGGTGATGGTCTTGACCCCCATCGTAGTTATCGAGGGCCATGGTAGTGTCGATTTTATCATAGAGACATGAGAAGTGTTCCACCCATCTTTCGGGTTGTATGTGATTCCTTAGGCTGGTCCTACCCCTTTCCTCTCGCTTGGACAGCAATTCCCAGAACAACATGTTATTGTTGGATTCCGTAGCATCCAACAGCTCCTGCCAAATTGAGTCTTCCCAGGATTTTTTTGCTCTTGAGATGGACTCCTTATATGTGCATCTGGATTTGCTGAATTTCCCCGGGGGTCCCTTTAATGATAACATTTTTTAACCCAGACTTAGCCCTGGAACATGATTCATCAAACCATGTATTGTTTGCTGATTCAAATCTTGCCCCAACCTTCCTATAAAAAAATGCTTTGGAGTTTAGCAACCATGTTTTCGTGTATACAAAGAAATGGAATATCATTGAAATCATAGTCTTGGTAGGAAACCAGGTTATCTAAGAAAGATAGATAAATCTTGTGTAACAAGTAGGGGTTTGACACCACCTTCGGCCACCTGACCTTCATGGATAAATTCTTTACAATAGGAGTAGGAACCATAGTGGATTGATTGTTCACAGTTCTACTAAAAACATCCACGGAGATGGATAGTGCCAAAGGATAATTATCACTCTCACATCTAAGATCCACCTTCATACCTCTCAACAGGGGCTGCAGTCTTACGTCAACTAAAAAATAATCAATTACGCTTGTAGTTATGCCTCGTTTAAATGTAGGTGCGATGTCCAGGTCGGAGGGCATGCGACCATTGCAGGCCCTGAGGCCGTGCTTCAAACAGAGGGAAACCAGCTGAGCTGCTACACAGGAATGAGGACAAAAACAATTGGAGTTCAGCTGTGCAACCCCCCATATTTGATCCTCCTCCTCTGTTACACCACTAAGTAGCACAGATGGTTCAAAGGTACAATTTACATCCCCAGCTATAATCAAATAAGATGTTAGTTGTATAGTTTCTAAAAAGTCGAGGAGCTGAGTTAGGATCTGAGATTCTACTCCGCGTGGAACAGATCGGGCATAAACGTTGATAAGGGTTACATTAAAACTCTGTTGAAACGAAATTTGCATCAAATTGAATCAGCACAATCAAATTCTAAAATCTTATATTCACATTGTACTCTTTTGTTTAATAGAAAGAACAACCCCCCTTTTGCACGACCTGTCGCCTTTTCAGATGGTTGAGCAGGTATGTTGAAGGAAAGAATCCCATCTGTATTGATTCTGTCCTCAGCCCAGGTTTCTTGAAAGAGGCATATGTCTTGGGTGTTTATGTATGAGCACCAATCTGTATCGTTCAGTTTCCTCCCGAGACCAACTAAGTTCCATGTCATTATTGATAGACCATTATTATCGATCACAGCACTATGTGTCTGTGGAGCATCCTCTGGAATTGACTCATTAATAGTAGGGCTATTGGAGCTAATCATAGGTGGCGCCTCTAGGCTACCCCCACAGAAAATTTCCTGAACTGTGGACAGTCATACAGACTTAGGCGGTCATTCTGACCCTGGCGGTTGTAAACCGCCAGGGCAGAGTGCCGCGGAAGCACCGCCAACAGGCTGGCGGTGCTTCCGGGGGCATTCTGACCGCGGCGGTAAAGCCGCGGTCAGAAAAGGGAAGCCGGCGGTTTCCCGCCGGCTTCCCGCTGCCCCAGGGAATCCTCCACGGCGGCGCTACAAGCAGCGCCGCCATGGGGATTCCGACCCCCTTCCCGCCATCCTGTTTCTGGCGGTTTTCACTGCCAGAAACAGGATGGCAGGAACGGGTGTCGTGGGGCTCCTAGGGGACCCTGCTGTGCCCATGCCACTGGCATGGGCACTGCAAGGGCCCCCTAACAGGGTCCCATTGAGATTTTCAGTGTCTGCTTGGCAGACACTGAAAATCGCGACGGGTGCAACTGCACCCGTCGCACACCAGCAACTCCGCCGGCTCCATTCGGAGCCGGCATCCTCGTTGCTGGTGCTTTCCCGCTGGGCGGGCGGCCTTTTTGCGGTCGCCCGCCAGCCCAGCGGGAAAGTCAGAATGACCGCCGCGGTCTTTTGACCGCGGTACGGTCTTCTGGCGGTTCCCGCCAGGCCGGCGGCTTCCGTCGCCGGCGGAGGTCAGAATGACCCCCTTAGTCTGGGTTGGCTCAACACACCCACGTTGATTCCTAGTGGTGTTATGGGCCAAATGACCATTGGCTGGAACCTGGCTTGCATCATCTATCTCTGACTCTAAGGGGATACCTCCCTTTTTTTGACCCCTGTGAAGGCGAGTACGTGTATCAAAAGCCATAAGATGCTCAACCAAAATCTTATCATAAAACTCAATGGAAATTATGTCATAATTCGTCCCCGGAGGGCTCAACCGTTTGACTTTGGAAATGTCTGTGCGTATGACCGATAGACAGTCCCATTGGTAACGTAGCCAATGAGTGACCTTATTGACCCTGGACTCATGGTCCTCAATGAGCCCCGGCGACATCTTTGAGATGTTGTTCAGAAAGAGAGTATTAGACCCCGGCTTGATACCTAGGTTTTTTGTCAGCATAGCTGGACCACTGGGAGCTCTCTGAGGAGGAATAACACAAATGGGATCAGAAGTGGAGAGGGCTGCTGGTAACCTATTAGCATTGGAGAAGTTACGGTCCCCTATAGATAAAGAATTCTCAGTCTCTTTACACCTCCTGGGTTTCAAACAGATTGGGGGGATAGGAGGGCGACCAATAGGGGCAACGCAATTTGTCATAGCGGCCCCCTCAGAAAAATTATGATGGTCATTACAACCCTGGCGGACTGTGCTAAAGCGGCGGTAAGACCGCCAACAGGCAGGCGGTAAAAAATTTGCAATTATGACCGTGGCAGAAACCGTCAACAAAGACAGCCACTTTAACACTCCGACCGCCACAGCGGTATAAACAAACAGCACGGCGGTCACCGCCAACAGACAAGCGGAAGACAATGTACCGCCCACAGTATCACAACCTACCAATCCGCCACCTTTTCCGGGGCGGATTCACCGCGGATAAAAACACAGCGGAAACAGCCCTTTCAAAGGGAAAACGCTCACCTCTACACACTCCACGAGGAAGGAGGGCACCATGGAGCTGGAACTTCATATTCTGCCAGCGCTAGTCTTCCTGCTCCTCTACGAGGATCATCTACGTCGGCGGCGAAGACCACGGTGAGTACTGCACCTACGACATAGGGGAGGCACAAACACAGGGACACACACACTCAACACCCCGACCCTCACCCACTACAACACACACACCAATGCTCATCTATACATTACAGTAACACCCCCCAACCCCCCGGAAGAATGCAAAGACAAAAGGAAATGAGTGGAACCATTGTAATACATCAAAATACAGTAAGCAAATATATACATATATATACACAATAAACAAAATATACACCACGATTAGTAGTGCAGGTATTGCACCATTCTAGGTCCGTGGACCACTGGGCCCAAAATGCATGGGTGAGGCCCACACAAGATACCCGATCCAAACGGAGAGAACACTGCAGGGGCATCAGATAGAAATACAACAGGCACCTCCGGGGGAAGGGAAGGGGAGGCACCTCAGCTGGATGAGTGCACCACGCCAGATCCACGAGGGGGCTCCATGCCCATTGATGTATCCTGGGGAGTGCAAAGCCACAGTCTCTTGAGTCTCTACAGTGGGTGGGTTGCCCACTGTACCATCCTGGGGAGTGCAAAGCCACAGTCTCTCAAGTGGATGCAGGTCTCCACTGGTTCTGGAGGGGGACTGGTGCCCAGAGTGCTTCATCTTGTGCAGGACAGACGGAGTGGATGCATGTCTCCACTGGTTCTGGAGGGGGACTGGTGCCCAGAGTACTTCATCCTGTGCAGGACAGACGGAGTGGATGCATGTCTCCACTTGTTCTGGAGGGAGACTGATGCCCAGAGTGCTTCATCCTGTGCAGGACAGACGGAGTGGATGCATGTCTCCAATGGTTCTGGAGGGAGACTGGTGCCCAGAGTGCATCACTCACCCCGTGACGGTCCCAGTTGCGTCACTGCCCCTGCCGCAAATGGGCTAGCGGTGCTTTCCATGGCGGTCTTTGCCCTGTTCAGCGGTCCTTGCCATGGTGGTCTTTGCCCTGTTCAGCAGTCCTTGGCCTGTTCAGCGGTGCTTGAGTTGCCAGTGTCAGACCTGTTCAGCGGTGCTTTCCATGGTGGTCTTTGCCCTGTTCAGCAGTCCTTGCCATGGCGGTCTTTGCCCTGTTCAGCGGTCCTTGCCATGGCGGTCTTTGCCCTGTTCAGCGGTCCTTGGCCTGTTCAGCGGTGCTTGAGTTGCCAGTGTCAGACCTGTTCAGCGGTGCTTTCCATGGCGGTCTTTGCCCTGTTCAGCGGTCCTTGCCAAGGCGGTCCTTCATGGGTCAGCTGGGCTGTGGCTTGCGGGGCCCTCCTGGCCAGCTGGGCTGTGGCTGGCGGTGGCCTCCTGGGCAGTGACGATGGGGCTGGCGGTGGCCTCCTGGGCAGTGACGATGGGGCTGGCAATGGCCTCCTGGGCAGTGACTCTGGCGGTGGCCTCCAGGACAGTGACTCTGGCGAAGGCCTCCTGGGCAGTGACTATGGGGCTGGCGGTGGCCTCCTGGGCAGTGACTCTGGCGGTGGCCTCCTGGGCAGTGACTCTGGTGGTGGCCTCCTGGGCAGTGACGATGGGGCTTGCGGAGGCCTCCTGGGCAGCGGGGATGATGGCGGTCTTCTCCGACGTGCTGCTCCTCCCAGACTTTGGAGATTTCTTCTACCCCTTCCCCACCTTGGGAGGAGTCACAGCTGAGTCAACACTCCCCCCTGGACCCCTGTGAGCGGCTTGGCTGGCTGGAGTGTTCCCCCTCTCTCGCCGGGCACTGTCCAACTTCTGGTGCTTCACAGGGGGGGACTGGCTGTGCTGTGGCTCTGTGCCACACTGGCTGGCCTGGTGGCCGGTGCACTCCACATGCCTGTAACAACAGGCACCACTGGTCCCGGAGATTTTTTGGCTGAGGTGCTAGTACGAGACCTATGAGTTGGATGGGGGGGTGGTGGGAAATAGGTTAAGGGTGGACAGGAAAAGTTTTTTTGAGACACTGGGACGGGTAGCTGGAGGGGGTTTGGGAGTGGAGGAAGAGGTGGTGATTGTAGGAGGTGTAACTTTTGTGGATTTGGGTACAGGTGCATGGGCTGGAGACTGTCGTGAGGTGGATGGCTGTTGGGTGGGTGTGTGCCTGCGTTTGTGTATCTTCGGAGGGGGTGTCACAGACACACTGGGAGAGGACACAGGGGACGTGCAAATGGTAGTGGGGGTGGTGAGTGCACGTGAGCGGGGTATGGTGGTGGGTGTGCTGGTGCGGGATGTGGTGGCTGTAGTGGTAGTGCATGCAGGTGTGAGTGTAGACGAGACTAGGAGGGAAGAGGGAGATGAGGAGGAGGGGTACACAGTGGAGGCAGTGGATGTTGGTGTGTCTGTATGTGTGTGATGCTTGCGTGAGTGCCTGTGGGATGTGTGGTGCTTATGTTTGCTTCCCTTGTGTGTTGAGGTGTGTGCAAGCTGGTCTGATGGTGTGCTTGGGATAGGCAGAGGTACGGGGATTGGGTCTGGGTGGAGGAAGTTGGAGTGGGGAGGCTAGACACAGGGACAATGGCTGCCAGCAATGTTGAGGCCAGAGCCTGAAGGGTTCGATGAAGGGCAGCCTGACCAGAATGAATGCCCTCCAGGAATGCATTTGTGTGTTGCAACTCCCTTTCTACAACCTGGATGGCATTCAAAATGGTAAACTGCCCAACAGTGAGGGACCTGAGGAGGTCAATAACCTCCTCACTGAGGGCAGCAGAGGTGACAGGGGCAGGGGCTGAGGTGCCTGGGGCGAAGGTGATGCCCACCCTCCTGGGTGAGCGGGCACGGGGCGAAGGCTGAGGGGCTGCTGGGAGGGCGGTGCTGGCAGGGGGCGTGGTGGCTGTACCTGTTGAAGTGGGGGGCACAGATGTTGCCACCACCACAAGGGAGCTCCCATCGGAGGATGAGTCAGTGTCGCTGGTTACAGATCCTGTGACCGCCGTGGTGCTCCCCTCGCCCTCCGTCCCACTGGTGTATTCTGAGTCCGTAGTGTGGCCCTCCATGGCCATGTGGGATGCAGCTCGTTCATGCTCCGATGCCACTGTACCTCCGCCTGATGATGCTAATGCACACAAGAACAGGGAGACCACAAAAAGGGGGGGTACGACAGAAGAAAGACAGGTTGAGTGCATGGCTTACCGCTACCGTTGGCGGACAATACAGACACAGCAGCCCCCTGCACTATGTCGTGCTGTTGGGCTCTACAGATGCAATTCCTGGGAAATGGCCTACAAGGCTATGGACGACATCTGCACACATAGATGATACAGGGGCATGAATACCTGTACTTGGCCCTCTACAGAGGTGGGGTGGGGTGCCACATTGCCTGCCTTACGGAGGGGCCTTGCCTACGGAACTCGCCCTGGCCTAGGGAAACCCACAGCCCTCCTCCCCCACCCAGACACCTTCACTGCACGCAAAGTCCGCTGAAAGATAGTATACTCACCCCCTTGTGTCTGTTGTGATGCCCTCAAGTGCCCATCCAACTCAGGGTAGGCCACCGCCAGGATCCTGAACATCAGGGGGGTCATGGTTCGACAGGCACCCCTCCCACGTTGGGAGGTCATACCCAGCTGAGCCTCCACCGCCTTCTTGCTCCAGCGGTGAATGTCCTCCCATCTTTTACGGCAGTGGGTGCTCCGTCTGTGGTGGACCCCCAGGGTCCAGACGTCCTTGGCGATGGCACGCCAAATATCCTTCTTCTGGTGGGCGCTGACCTACATGACATGTACAGGGGAAGAAGAGAAGTCCTTACCAACTGCACCGTCAAAGTGAGTGGCCCACATCCCTACCCTTGCCATGTGGCACATGCATTCACAGTCCTTCATGCACGCAGAACTCTGCCCCCTTCCTTCTTACAACCAGACCTCTCCACACAGGCATAGCCCATACAACATGCTCCCTGTGTACTTACCTGCTGGTCTGGAGGACCGTAGTGTAGCATGTACTGGGGGAGGACCCCGTCGACGAGTTTCTCCAACTCCTCTGCAGTGAAGGCAGGGGCCCTTTCCCCAGACGCACGAGCCATTGTCTCTTCCAGACCGAAAGAGGCACTTGCAGTGTAGGTCCTCTCCCGTCAAAGATCAGGTATCGAGTGATTCAACAGATAGAAAATGGCGGTCACGTCCACGGCAGTGCGTACCATCACCGCCGGCGTACATCGTTATTGGCTCCTGGGACCCATAGGGTCCAATGTTAACCAATGCAGCATTGCGCCGCGGTCTTCGACCGCCTACCGCGACGGTGTACAACGCCAGCGCAGTTACCTCACATCCCATTGTCCCAGTTTAGAGGTCAGGCAGCTGCCATTTTAGGGGCCCACATGGCCTAATTACCAACTGCATCACACATACCTAGGCCTTGTCTCACAACACAAATACAGGCCACATTTTGTGTATGAATGGTGTTCTGTGTTGACTGTGGGTACATACCTCTGAGTTGTTTGACTCTGTGGTCGCTGTTGTCCTTCATAGGCACTGTTCGCTGGGACATGTGAGGAGATGGCGGCATCCTCCGGTGTACCGACCGCTGGTGGACCTGTCGACAATGGAGGAAAGAAGTTTGATCATCACCTACAGGTTTGACCGTGCCACAATCCAGGAACTGTGTACCCAGTTGGAGCCTGACCTGATGTCAGCAATCCGCCATCCCACAGGAATCCCCCCTCAAGTGCAGGTGATGTCAGTGCTCCATTTCCTTGCAAGTGGGTCATTTCAAACAACAGTGGCCCTGGCTTCAGGGATGTCCCAGCCTATGTTTTCCAACTTGTTGTTCAGAGTGTTGTCTGCCCTTCTGAAACACATGCAGAGCTATATCGTTTTCCCTCAGGTGGAGGACTTGCCTACAGTGAAAGGTGACTTCTATGCCATGGGACATATCCCCAACATCATAGGTGCCATTGATGGGACCCATGTAGTTTTGGTCACCCCCCACAGGAGTGAACAGGTGTGCAGGAGCCGGAAGAGTAATCATTCCATGAATGTACAGAAGGTATGTTTGGCAGACCAGTACATCTCCCAGGTAAATGCTATGTTCCCTGGCTCTGTGCATGACGCCTACATCCTGCGGAATGGCAGCATCCCTTATGTGGGGTGATGTGGGTCATCTCCAGAGGCACCAGGTGTGGCTATTAGGGGACTCTGGTTACCCAAACCTGTCATGGCTACTGACCCCAGTGAGGAATCCCAGGAACAGGGCAGAGGAACGCTACAATGAGGCCCATGGGTGGACTATGAGGGTGATCGAACGCACCTTCGGCCTCCTGAAGGCCAGGTTCAGGTGCCTCCATATGAGAGGTGGTTCCCTATTCTACTCACCAAAGAACGTGTGCCAGATCATCATGGCCTGCTGTATGCTTCACAACTTGGCTTTGCGACGACATGTGCCTTTTCTGCAGGAGGATGGTCCAGATGGCGGTGTTGTGGCAGCTGTGGAGCCTGTGGACAGTGATGAGGAGGAAGCAGAGGAAGAAGACATTGACAACAGGGACTCAGTCATGCAGCAATATTTCCAGTGACACACAGGTGACAAAACATTCCTGCCTACTACAAGTACTTTAACACTTCTACCTCTATCCTGTCTGTCGATTTCAACCAGTGTATGGTCACTGAGTTGTCATTTTCCCTTACGGTTTCACAGGTGTGGTTTCCAACGTGTGTCATCTGCTTAGATTCCTCATGGACTTGAGATGTGTGACATAGGTATGTTGACATTACATTTGAAAAAACATTTTGTCACTTCATTGCTAATACACAATTTCGAAATCACAGACTGACTCCAGATTGTTTTGTGCTTCAAGGGTGTTTATTGAAGTGCTCAATATTGGAGAGGGTTGTAAAATGGTGAGGAGGGATGGTGGATGACTGTCCATGGCAGAGTCCAGTCTATTAGTTTCACAGGTGCATTGCCCATATGGGCATAGGAAGTGGAGCTGGGGCAGGTCCAATATAGACAGGGTGACAAAGTGGGACAGTGGTTTGACAATCAGGGTGGTCTAATTTCTTGGCGGGGGTCTTGGCATTGTGCTCTGTCTTGTTCCTGGATCTCAGGGACCGCTTGCGGGGTGGTTCTCCGTCTGCAGTGGGTGGGGTGCTGGTGTGGTGGTCCTGTGGCGGTGCCTCCTGTCCACTAGCGCCGACGGAGGTGGTGGGCAGTTCATCGTCCATGCTAGTGTCAGGGGCCCCTTGTAGTGCCACAGTGTCCCTCCTGGTGTTAAGTATTTCCTTCAGCACCCCTACGATGGTGACCAGGGCGGAGCTGATGGTTCTGAGTTCCTCCCTGAAGCTCAAATACTGTTCCTCCTGCATGCGCTGGGTCTCCTGAAACTTGGCCAGGACCGTTGCCATCGTCTCCTGGGAGTGGTGGTAGGCTCCAATGATGGAGGATAGGGCCTCGTGGAGAGTGGGTTCCCTTGGCCAGTCCGCCCTCTGTCACACGGCAGCCCTCCCAGTTTCCCTGTGTTCCTGTGCCTCTGTCCCCTGGACCGTGTGCCCACTGCCACTGCCCCCAGGTCCTTGTTGTTGTTGGGGTGGTGGGTTATCCTGGGTTCCCTGTAGTGGTGGACACACAGCTGATTGACATGTCCTGGGCACGGAGGTATGGGCCCGCTGGGTGAGTGCTGTGCTGGTGTTACCAGAGGGTGGAAGGTCTGTGGTGGGCTGTGCCTGTGTGAAGGAAACCGACTGTCCCGAGGCCCACGATGGTCCGGGCTGGTCATCTGGATCCAGTTGGACAGAGCTGCTGTCATCACTGTGGGCCTCTTCTGTGGGTGGTGTGGAGATGTCTGGACCCTCCTGTGTGGTGACGTTGGGTAGTGGTCCTGCAGGGGTGAAAAAGCATGATTATTGCTTCTGTGTGTGTTATGGTGTGCAATGGGTGGGTGACCATGTACCCCAGTGCTAGCATTCCTGTGTGGGGGCTTGTGTGATGATGGTTGAGGGGGGTGTTATGGGTATGTGCAGTGGGCATGCTTTAGTGATGGGTGTCCATGCTTTGTTGTGTCATGCAGGGCTTGGTGTTGGGATGTGTGGTTTGTGTTATTAGTACATTTGTGAGGAGTGATAGGGGAGGGAGCGAGGGTGGGGGTCTATGATAGCATGCAGGTAGGGTGCGGGATATGATAGGTAAAGGTTTGACTTACCAGAGTCCAATCCTTCACCAACTCCTGCAAGGCCCTCAGGATTCAGAATCGCCAAGACCTGCTCCTCCCATGTTGTTAGTTGTGGGGGAGGAGGTGGGGGTCCGCTGCCAGTCCGCTGTACCGCCAGGTGGTGTGAACGCACCTTCCCCGTAGGTCGTTCCACCTCTTCCTGATGTCATCCCGATTTCTTGGGTGCTGTTCCACTGCGTTGACCCTGTCGACTATTCTTCGCCAGAGCTCCATCTTCCTAGCTATGGAGGTGTGCTGCACCTGTGATCCGAATAGCCGTGGCTCTACCCGGACGATTTCCTCCACTATGACCCTGAACTCCTCCTCCCAGAACCTGGGGTGTTTTTGACGTGCCATGGGGTGGTGTGGGTGATGTGTGGGGTGGTGTGTGTGATGATAAGTGTGGTGATATGTAGTGGTGTGTGGTGTTTTGTGCGTGGAAGTTGTGTGGGTGATGGTGTTGAGTGCCTGTGGCTGCTAGTTTGTGGATGGTGGTGTCTCTCTCTGGCCTTCATTAGTAATTTTGGGTAGTAGGGGTTTGTGGATGATGTGGGTGTGTGTTTTATATTGTATTTGGTGTGTGGGTGTGTTGTGTGTATGTGTATCAGGTGTGTGTATTTGGAATTGTCCAATGTGGCGGTGTTTTGTAGAAGTGTGTGTATTTTGAGCGGGGCAGTGTGTACCGCCAATGGAATACCGCGGTTGAAAAACCGCCGCATGGATTCGTGGGTCGTGATAGCGTGGGCGTACTTCTGTTGGCATGACAGTGGAGGTTTTGATTTTGCCAGTTTATCACTGACCTTTGGTGTGGCGGACTTGTGTGGGTGTCTGAATTTTGTCGGATTTCGAGATGGTGGTCATAATAGCTGTGGCCGAATTCCGCAGCCGCGGCGGTGTTTTAGCGGTCTTCTGCACGGCGGTAAGCAGCTTTTACCGCCAATATTGTAATGATCCCCTATATTTGTTGCCCGGCTGCTCATATATAAGGTTGTCTGCAGAGAATGTTGACTTCACATCGAGGTCGTCTCTATCTACCTTTTTCCTTTGGTGATGATTGACTTGTCCCTCATGTGCAATCTTAGAAAATGAACTCAAATCAGTCATTATAGGTCCACCCTTACCCCCTTCCTCTCTCAAGAGACATTTACATCCACATGGATATATTGTTCTTTCCTGCAAAAGTTTGTCCAATTGCTGTACCATGGTCTTAACTTCGTCCACTCTCTGCAAAATAAGGGACACATTAGTCTTGGAGGGAGGTTGCACCTAGGGGGAAGTAGAAATAGGAATAGGAGGAAAAATAGTGTCCTCAATGTCAGGCTCAACTATTGGATATTCATAAGCCCTAAGTGAATCACTTTCCTCCGCTAGGGGCCCAAACCGATTTCTACAGGGTATATTTGGGATCAGTTTCATCACGGGGCTTAACGGGATAGGTGGAGTAGATATACTTCCTTCCTCTTCTGCTTGAGAAGACCCTTGTTTAGGTAAATTGTCAGTGGCAGCGACCGTTAGTCTGTGGGGTGGGGGGGGATAATATTAATTATATTAGATAAATTCCCTCCTCCATTGGGCAAAATAACAGGGTCCGAAACTTGACCGATATTCTTCTTGTGGCTAAAGAACTCTCGGATCCTCCTGGGTTGTGGTAAAGCCTTCTTTGAAGGCACAACTCTGTTAGTACCCACTGTGCAATTTAAAATAGCCTCCATCTCCTCAAATAGCTGGTCTATTTCTTCAAATGGTTTGGGGCCACTTCCTTTGGACTTGTTGACTGGTTTCCCGGGGTGCTTTTTCTGTTTTTTGCAGTCAATCAGAGGTTCCAACAAATCAACAGCTTTCCTCTTCCCCATGGGGCCGATAAAGATGGTGGCAATCCAATAAAAATAAAAGTTTGGATCTTACTTAATTAATGAGGCTGTGGTAAAGAGATGGGGCCCGGCCTTAGTCGGACGAAGACGGGCGTAGACAGTCCCGCGAGGGGCGCACCTCTAAATAGCTGCTGGAGGGCTGGGAGGTGGGCCGGGGAGAGTGTCCGTTCCCCTGGCAACTTCGGCGGCAACAACCGCGTCCCGCGAGGGGCGCGCCTCTAAATAGCTGCTAGAGGGCTGGGATGTGGGCCGGGGAGAGTGTCCATTCCCCTGGCAACTTCGGCGGCAACAACCGCATCCCGCAAGGGGCGCGCCTCTAAATAGCTGCTGGAGGGCTGGGAGGTGGGCCGGGGAGAGTGTCCGTTCCCCTGGCAACTTTGGCGGCAACAATGGGGATAAACAACTCCAAAAAATCAACACCTCAAGTGCAGGTCTCAAATGCTACCGTTGTGGTAGCAGCAATCATCTGGCGAATTCTACTTCCTGTCAAGCCAGGTCAGCTGTATGTAGGAAATGTAAGAAAAAGGGCCATTTTGCTAGAGTGTGTAGGGATGTTTCCAAAGTTGAGAGACCAATGGAGTTTAAAAAACCAGATGAACACCATGAGGTTAAAAAGATCATACTTCAGGTTAAAAATGAAGACGTTAAAGGTTCTTAGTATCCTGAATGTGCAATTTCTATTGATGGCAATCCTGTAAAGGTTTTCGCTGATTCTTGCTCACCATTCACAATCATAAATGCTTCAAGTTTTAGGAAAATTAGTGAAGAAAATACAGTCGCATTAATTAATCTATACATGAATCCTAATGGATACAACAAAGATCCCATTCCCCTCAAAGATATGTTCAAGGCCCTTATTTCATTCAAAGGTCGTAACACGGTGGGAAAAGTTTACGTAGTTGAGGAGGGATCTAGCTTATTAGGTTGGCAACATCAGAAAGAGTTGGGAATCAAATTAGATCCAAACAATCCAGAACAAGTCTTACTCATTGATAAACCTAACTCTAGTGATGTGATTGTACAGGAATTCCCAGAAGTCTTCAGTGAAAAGCTAGGTTTATTGGTGGATTTGCAACATAAAATTAAATTAAAACCCAGAGCTAAACCAGTGGTACATAAAACCAGACAAATACCCCATTTACATAAAAATCCCTTGAAGAGAGAACTTGAGAGGTTAGAGTCCCATGGAATCATTACTCTTATTGAAAGTTCAGAATGGTTATCCTCCATTGTGATTGCAAAAAAATAAATAATGGTAATGACATTAGGGTGTGCATAGACTTAAGAGATTTAAACAGGAACATTTGGGTGGAAAGACACCCACTCCCTATAATTCATGAGAAACTGAGTACAATCGGTGAGGCAGCATGCTTTTCTCTGTTAGACCTTTCTAGTGCTTACCATCAAGTTGAACTACACCCTGATTCTAAATAGCTCACGGCCTTCACCACGCCTTTAGGATCCTGTATGTTCAATAGGATACCATTCGGGCTTGCATCAGCTGCTGCTGTATTCCAAAAAATCATGCAATTGATTTTAGAGGATGCCCCTAAGACACTGTGCCTCCAAGATGATATATTAATATACAGAGCCACGGTAAAGGAGCATAACACGAACTTGAGGAGTGTACTCAAGAAATTAAAAGAGGCTGGTCTAACTTTGAAGAAGGAAAAATGTCAAATTGGAGTAGACTCTGTAGATTATTTAGGGCATTCCATCTCAAAAGATGGATTCAAACCTAAAACCTCCCTAGTGGAAGCTGTGTGAAAAGCAGAGGCACCAAAAAATAAGGAAGAACTTAAGCCCTTCCTGGGTCTAGCTGAATATATGACTAAGTACGTTAAGAACTTCTCCGAGTTATCCTATGATCTTAGAAAATTACTTAAAAATCACGTACCTTACAAGTGGACGGAGTGCCATGAATCTGCCTTCCGTAAAGTTAAACAGGCCATATTAACAGCACCTTATCTATGTAACTTTAATCACAATAGAAAAACTATTCTCACTACAGATGCCAGCAAATTGGGATTAGGATCAACTCTTTCACAGATTATTGATGGAAAAGAAAGAATTGTGGCCTTCGCTTCAAGAGCGTTAAGTAAATCAGAGTCCAATTATTCGGTCATTGAAAGAGAAGCCCTAGCGTGCTTCTGGCCTAAATGTCATTTTAATTTTTTTCTTTGGGGTACACAATTCACTATACGCACAGACCATAAACCATTAGTATATGTATTCTCCACGAAAAGTTTTAACAACTGTACCCCAAGGATTGCAAGGAGGGTCTTAAGTCTTGAAAACTTTTGTTTCAAAGTTGAATACCTCCCAGGAATTAAAAATATGGCTGCAGACTTCCTTTTGAGAGTCCCCTTAGACATAAAGGAAGAATATCAGACCTCGAGTATCCGTATCCTGTAATGATAGTTGGTACTCCCTGAGTCAGTAAGGAAGAATGGGAATTAGGTTATCAAAAGGATGAATCCCTGAACTTATTAAAAATGTTAGCCTGGGAGGGATGGCCTGAGTCTAAAAAGGATCTGGATGAAACACTAAAAAACTATTGGGAAGTGAGACACGAAATAAGTGAAAGTAGAGACTGTGTACTCCGTAATGACAAAATAATACCCCCTGCAAATTTAATAAATAAAATCATTACTCTGGCTCATGAGGGCCATTTGGGCAGGAGTCTAACTATATCCCGTGTTAGGGAAAGATATTGGTTCCCTAACATGGACTCGATGATTGAAGCTGAAGTTATGGACTGCATAAAATGTGCACTTAGTGCCAAGTCAAGATTGATTCGCAGTACGCCAATATCTCAAGTGGTTGTACGAGACAAACCTTGGACTAAATTGCCTCAATTCAAGATTAGTGTGGCCTTGCACCAAGATAATGACAAGAAAAGGTATGATATTAAACATGGTGCAAAGCAGCAACACTGGAAGGTAGGAGAAAAGGTGTATGTTAAAAATCCTGTGAAGGGGTTTGGTTCCCATATGAGAGACACAAAATGTATGGGTCCTTTTAATATTGTTAAGGTAAAAAATAATGTAATTGTGTTGGAAAATGGTCAGTGTTGGAGTATGGATAGAGTTGTCAAAATACCTCCAGCTCTGGAGAAGATTGAAGAAAGTTCAGAGGGAGATAATGGAAGTAAGAAAGACCAGCAGAATCGTGATGTTGATATGGAGAAAGAAGATTGCAAAATGACTCCCAAAAGGAGAATCACACCTCCAGTTTTGCATAAAGACTATGAAATTGAGAATATGGACTAGGAGAAAGGAGAAAAAAAAAATCCTGGAAAAATATGTATATATATACACTTTGGCTCTCTATGTGCCAGGTTGTGGATGGGAAGATGTGTTGTAATATAATTCCAGAAGTACAAAGAGCATAAGTTATAAATGTATAAGCAGATATAGGTATACATATATATATATATTTATATTGACTTATCTAGTAAGAGTTAAGAAAATAGAGGTATAGGTAGTATGTTCCTTTTCCCCCCTGGGAATCCCTTAGAATGGAATGTTCTGACAGTTAGAGTTGGAGTTGACATTGGAATGTGGAGAGCTGAGGGGAGCTGTGGAGAAGATGGTGTGAGAAGAGCTGATGAGGAAAAGTGGAGTTGGAAAATAAAGGCAGATACTGAAGGAATACGGAGTGAACTCATTACAACAATGTGTTTTAGAAACATTACAAGGTTATGTGCCTAATCTTCTTTGCTATGTCCACTGATATGGTCGTGCAGAACAGTCCACTGTATTAAGTTTCAGTTTTTGTTTTTTGCCTCTGTGCAACTAAATCATGTGAGTTAATAGCCAGTGAAAATTATGTGCATGGAAGTGTTATTACAGGTGGGTTGAAAACTAATAGTTTGTTTGGTTTGCTACGCAAGTAACATTTTAGTGCAGTTACTGTCATGGTACAAAGTTTTTGCTTACATTATCGAATTCATTCACTCAGAAGGCTAGATTCTATGTGGACCTTTTGTATTTCGGCTTGTTATTATTACTTGATTATTGTCCTATGTGCTGTTGCTACTTCAGTTCTTAAAGTTGTGTTGTATTATTGCATTTATTAAAGAATTTGTCTTCTGAATCTAATATTTTAATTTCTGTAATGATTAATTTGACATCTGAATAAATCTACAAATTGAGATTTCTGAAAGAAGCCTAGATGTGCACATTTTATTTTGAGCACATGATTCTCCCTTTCCAGTAAACTGACCCACCTTCATGTTAATTAATTTCAAGCATCCACACCTTCATAATTTGATATTGTTTTGTCTGTTAACTACATTATATTATGCACCTTTTTAGTTTATGCATATATATTATTCATAGCGCCCATTTTGTAATATTTGTTGATTGGGTGTTTCTCCAATTTAAATGTTTTATTCATTGTGTCTTTTGTGTCACATGTCATCTATACATTTGTAACATGTAACCGGCTACTTGCCCTAGTGAGTACCAGTCTGTCACCCTTTTTATGTAGTCCATGTTACAGAAAACTGCTAATAAAAATATGTGGGATAAAGTTACCCTCGCCGTATATTATATGGATAATGCATGCTGCAGAGGAGTTCTGTGACTATAAAGAGTAATGTGGCCATAGTGAGCTCCTTTACAAGCTAATGGAATTCGGAGGTAAAACCTATAAGTTACAATTTTAAATATAAAACCCCTTTTCCAGTTAATGGTAACTATCTTTCCACTAAAGCTCCTTTGTATGCCCATGAAATTCGGAGGTAGAACCGATAAGCCATTGTTTAACATATAAAAACAAACTTTTTACAACTAAAGCTATCTTTAGATCAAAAACTGTTTAGGCCCCAAACTATCTAAAACACTTATTTTGGCATTTTAAAATCATTGAACAACTTGATATGCCTATCCAGTTCTATAGCAGAGACGTTGGCCATCAACATACAGTTCCTTTATTGCAGTTCCTTATAGTAATTCTAACAAGCATTTACAATGCAATTGGCCTCGCAGTTGCTTGAGTTAGCGCTATCGGCGGTGTAAATGGATAACTGGATTTTTTCTGCCTCATAATTCCAGTGGCCCTGCATATAACTAAAGGGCTAGCAGCACTGGAAGAGCCAATAGGTTTACATTGACTACCAGAAAAATGGTTTTGTCAGTGCTCATTTTGTGATGGTTTTTGCAAATTTTATTGCAGGGGAAAGTGGTTGACACTTCAATGAAAACAAGCAATGAGATTATAAAGGATCAGAAACACAGAGGGCCCTGCAGCACCTTTTGAAAGCAGTGAGTTCCTGCTGCACAGAAGTCCTAATAGATGGATTCTGTTGTAGTAGCGTCATAAGATAGTTGCAACAGGGAATTAGTGCGACACGTTCAAACGAGGCCTTGGACGTCACAAACTCTGACCACACAGAAGAGCAGAATGAACTGTGACTGAATATGAAAGAAAAGTGATCACCAACAAATAAGCAGATGGTGCCAATTATAAAGTTTACTCCAAAGTCATCCTCAAATAGATGCGCACAAGTCATCATGCAAAGATATCCATACTTGCCTGATTATGCACACCAAGGAAAGAAAAAGGTTGCAACTGAGCATCGAAAAATATCCCTCAAAAATACAGTACTCTTTTGTTAACATAAACACAATGTGATTATCACACAGGAAACATCTATATCACACAAAAAGCATTCTTTACAAACCCATGCACCAAAAAATAAACCAACATCCCGTGGTTCAGAATGGATAGTGTAGAAGATAAAGGGATGAAGAAAGCATTTAATATGAGCAACCTATCTTCAAAACTCAAGAGGTGTTGCAAATGATTATTGCAAACGGGAAGCAGCGTATCCGGGCCCTAAATGGCAATGTGTGACCTGCCACAGTGTGCCACAGGATGACACAGACTACTGGAAATATCAATCTTATCGACATTCAGCAGCAGTTGATGCCAACACTCATGTGAGAGTATTAGCATGGAGGGCCGTCCTCGGACTAGGAAGTGTTAGCGTGTCTGATCTTAATAAGTAAATTTACAAGTGGACGTGAATAGGTCGATGAACCTTTTGACTTGCAATTAAGATGTTTTTACCATAGCTCCAGTACATAATCAGTAATCAATACACAATATCAATAATCAACAATCTTCAATAAGAGTAACAATCAATGGAGTCAGTATTTGACACACACCATAACCTTTCAGTCATGAATAACCTCACCTTTTAGTAAAGATTAGAAGATTTATTTCCCTATATTAACAATGCTAAGGTCATGTAGATTAATCTCAAAATCGAATGAAACACATACAGAAACAATACTGACTGTCCAAAGCGGCGGAAGAAACGTAATCTAATCAAAATCTTGAACTACAATACATTCTAAGGTTAAGGTGCAAATTAATAACAAAGTCAACTACGTCAAAACAATTACATAAGTTTGAATTCAACAGAGAAATTCATCAAGCATTATTCCCTGTTAGCACAAGTTCATTAGTGAGGTTCCTTGACTAACATCAGATTAGCATCAGCACGTTGGGCTTCATGCAAAACAATTTAGTTACACAAATTTGGAAAAACATCTAACTATAGCTCTATCAAAACATTGTAGTTGGTACCTAGAAAGGAAAAGCAAATATATATAATAATCAACAGTCTAATTTATAATACCTATCCTCAGTGTGGACCAGCAAGCAGAGTCAGTCTTCATCCTCAGGACATCAGTCTATCAGTAAGGCATCAGGATTCGGCATCAAAGTTCGGAAAACGCAAAGTATTAAAGCATTAAAGTTAAGCATGTCTCTTGTCAAGACGCATAAGGAAATATTAACCTTTCGGCCAGCAAGACAATGGGTAATGGGTTGTCTTCTCTCCGTGCAACGTTGTTAAATTAAAACTACTTCCCAAATCCCTATTGGTCAGTTAATCGAATGTTCACACTTTGTTCAATAAAACTAAAACTTCAAATCTATGAATTCTACTATTACTCCGTTCACATGTCGGTGATTGGTTGTCCTGCAATGTCCTCATTATCCGGCTTGTCCGGTAACAATATTGTTGCAGCTTTCACTCCAGTCAGTATCTCCATTGTTCTTCTCCTGAGAAAGTCAGTCTCACATGCATTACACACAAAATGTTACATTGACAAGAACAGCATCTTCTAGCAGTCGGTTCTCATGAGAAAGCTTCCGTTATGAGGACATTTAAACAATACAATAGAAATCACAGTTTAACTCTGTAAGGCAGCCATTTATTAAACGTTTATAAAATACAAATTTAACATGAGGCCTGGCAAATAGGCCATGACACTTGCTAAGTTAAGGCCTACAATTAATAAAACTAGAGCATAATACATAACCCTTAATATGACATATTACTACATTTTTCAAAGATATATTCAACATTTCTATATATTATTTCACTAGTAAGTACACTTCATGAACATTGGCAGCCACTCTTCGTAATCACATTTTCAATTGTGTGCATTATTTTTCTACATTATTATACTTTCTACACAAATCACTTATTCAGAATACATGAACACTTGTTAATTATCTTTGTTAATACACCTGCGCTAGCAGAAGGCCCTGAAAATAGCAGCACCCTCTCAACCATACGGAGCAGGTTGAGTTCAGCAGGTCACCAAGATAGGGTGCACATAATGTTTCCTTTCTGAACACTTTCAAAAACATGTGAAAATGCCCCGCTATGACAGACAAAAACTCACTGCGGACCTTCCTGCTCTAATTAACACTGCTCTATGTTAATTTGTTCTGTCATGACCTCAAGATGCTTCCAGCAGGTAATTTTTTTTTTCACCGTAAACAACACAAAATGAACTGTCAATTACATCACCTTGCAGCAGCCGAAAAAATCACACCACACTGATAAAGAGTGGCAAACGTATGCTTGTACTAAAACACACACCAATTCCTGTTTGTAAAGCACTGTGCAGCACAGAGCTAATATGTCAACCTGAGGCAAAACAATGCGCTTGCTGTACATGCCATTACCATATTGCCACTGGAAACATTTGAGCAACTCATGTAATCAAATTTCTTATTAATAATAAAGAAGTGACACAATTCTAGTAATAATTGAGTATTTATATAAACAAAATAAAATAGAATAAAATACGGCCGGGAGTACAGCACAGTTCTGCAACTGAAGCAACACTCAACTCAGCTCTTACACACAGTGATTTTTATACCTTCAGTGGGCGCTTAAAACCCACTTCCTTCACAACACTTGCAATTAACAAAAACAATAATTCTTTAAGCGTTATCTGACTGCTTGTTACAAAAATACAGTCCTAGCAGATTTACTACATACATAGTATCTAACATACACAATGTCCTTCAATCCTGCTCTGTGACCTCTACCAATTTGTTCCCCCTACACGTCTACAAGACTCCAAAAGTTTTACGGCCTGTCACTTCCCTTCTGCCAGCCTTGAAATACAAACATCTAACGCTGTGTCCCTTTCTAGTGTGTCGTGATTTACCCTTCTCCTTTCCTGCTATCAGAAAGTAGCTCAAACTCTCCCTTGTGTGTGTGCGTCCTTCTTATTTATCTGTGGTATGCTAGGCTGCATCGTAACTGCCCTACCCTGCACCTGGCCTCTCTCCTCATTCTCCTTTCTGTCCCTGCGTTACTTATTGACCATTATGTTCAAACTGAGGACTGTACTTTTCACGTATAATATAACCTTCTCCACGTTTGTTTTTCTAATTTGTGTGTTGACCAGAGTAGGCCCTCTGTAGTTTTCTTAAGGCCCATTACATTCCCCCCTCTAGTTGAATTTTCAACTACCTGCTCACTTTTCCTACCCAATACACCCATTTCGGTGTAGGCATTTTCCTTCTCCTTCCACTCTTTACTACCTAATCTATTAGTAAACATTGCCCCTAACTTTTGGCTACCTGATTTGCAACACCCTACAATAATCTGAACTAGGCAGTACATTAAAAGAACCATCACAAGGATTGGAAGAAGTCCTTTAAACAGTTCAGGTAACCAGGCTGGCATCCACGAAAACAACCCTGGAAACCACTAATTGGAGGCACACCCTTCTTCTACCATCTTCTTCGGTAGATTGTGCAAAGTCTGTATGGCCTCTGTTATCGTTCCATTGTCTGCATCATTATCCAACACATATGTGCAGCACGCCGTACCGATTATGGCACAGACCCCATCCTCCATTGCCGTCATCAAGTCTAACACATATCTATGTTGCATAAGCATTACTCGCACTGCCCTCAATTCTTCTTTGATTGAATTGAAACAGTCTTCCGTTGCATTGATGGCTTTCATCAGCTCCCAATGAGTTATTTGCAACCAGCGAGCAGCGGCTTTGGCCTGAATGAATGGGAGGATGTTCCAGAAAACACCTGGGCGTCGTTGAACAGTCGATATGCCTGTGGAATATCTGCCCATGTTGCAGTGCCAAAATATTCAGCAGTTCTTCTCCTTCGATGATGGTGTAACAAAGTCGTTGGATGGCTCAAAGGATGCTCATGTAACCTTGAAACATCTACTCCGGGAATTACTAAGGAAGGGGTGTGCACAGTGACTAAAGAACATTCCATCCTGTGGGAAGTCGATATATGGCCATGCTCCACATTGGCAATAATAGTCCATTAGACTAAAGATGCCCCATTGCATGTCCTCATTATATCTTGTGATGATACAATTAACATTTGCCCCTACTGAAATTGTTCCATTACCCTTAAAACATAAGGAGAAAAAACTTGGTGTTTGACCTATTCGAAAAGTTGTAGGTGTTTCTACCCAGGTCAAACTTTGTATATTTTCATTCCATATTACCTGATAATCTTGTTGTATATTAATGCTTTTCCCACTTTTATCCCATAAGGCGAGAGCTCTACATCCAAATACTGCACCATGGTGCCATTGACCATGGACATATACTGACCCATTTACCCTAAAATAAGGTCTCTCTTGACAGTCATAAGGCCTAGGTGTGGCTGTATAATCTCTGCATAAGTGAGTAGATTGTGATACCCCTAAAAATCCTTGTCCTGTTATCCCAGCTTTCCATCTACCCCCCTTGTACCTTAAAGCTCCTGTCCTTGACATTGCTTCCATTTTGTTTCTCTGTCCTTACGATCAGTCAAAACATTGGTTATGTCAGCTAGCCCTCTTTCATATTGTGTGATGTTTACTAAAAAAGTTCCCTGCTGCACTTGTGAACGTTGCATTTGAGCCCTCATTCTGCATAGGAAAAGATGGAGAAGACAATGTGTAACATTAGATGAAACTTCCTTGGATGAATGCAATCTATCTGAATCACTAGCATGTGGAATCAAAGAACATACTAAACACGATTCATTAGTACTTTGCATACCTATTTCCATCATGTGTCGATACTAAGCATTGTCAGTTAATCTATAATGTATAACATGAGACCTATTTGTAAACACATTTCATTTAGAATATGTCACCTTTGAGTATGATTCTATACATGGACTAAAATACCATTTCAAACCAGCAGTAAATAAGGAAAAACTTAAAAAGGCAAACATAAAAACATTCCAGAAAAGTCTTTTGGCGGAACTAATATGATGTTCCACTCTTTCTCTGAAAAAGTATACTGTTATTTCTCCACTGGCTCGTTTTCTTGCAAAAGTTCCTGTGCCAATGGCAACGCTTGACACAACGCAGGAGCCATTCGAATGTCCGACAAATGTATCCATGGTTTCCTGCCATCCACTTTTACTGCAGTGGGGGTGCTCTGAGTGACCAAATAAGGCCCTTCAAATTTGTTGTCCTTACATCGTCGCAGAAAATTCTGGATATATACCAACTGTCCCACAGAAATTGGACTGATCTGCTGGGCTGCGGTGGTGCTCTTCTGCCTCTGAGTTACCTTTTTAGAGAAGAACTTAGCAGATTTCAACAATTGAGACAAATACCCCCTCATTTCCTCCCCCAACACTTCAGCAGTTTTATGCGCAGCTGTCCTGTGCCTTGCTATTGTTAAAGGAGTTGGCATAAGGCGTCCTGTCACTATCTGATGCGGAGTGAGATGGTGGTCACTTCCTGGCATATTTCTCAGAGCCTACAAGGCCAACAGAAGACAATGGAGCCAACTTTATGCAAAGTAGCACACAGTTTACTTATTTTATTTTTCAATCACCCGTTGAGGCGTTCCACTATTCCGTTACTTTGGGGATGATAGACAGATGACAGTTTATGCTTTATCCCCAGAGAGGTACAAATATGTTGAAAAAGGACGTTTACAAAATGTCTGCCATTATCTGATCGAATTGATTCTGCTATTCCCCATCTTGGTATTACTTCTTTTATCAAAAAATTAGCTGCTGCTTTAGCATCATTATGCACACATGGTCCTGCCTCGATCCACCTTTAAAAAGGGCAGACCACAACTATTAGATACGTATAATTGTTACATCTATCAATCATGTCAACAGAATGTAAATGTGGATTTTTAAATGGACCTGATGACCGGGGAATTGTTGACGTAATTACTTTTATTGTAGCTCTTGGGCTGTACTGTTGGCATACTGCACATTCAGCAATATACATTGTAATCATTTCCAACAATTGTGGAATAAACCAATCTGTCTGCAACGTAGCTAGAAGATATTCTTTGGCAGTATGCGCAGGAAGATGCAATTGTTCCAGCGCTGTATGCAACAAAACGTGGGGCATTATAGGTTTCCCCGTGCTTTCCTTTCTGTAAGTAAAATCTGTGGGGGATTGTGTACATCCTCGCTGTTCCCATAACTCCCTTTCATGTGTTAATTCCTGTTCCTGCAACTCACGTAAATGTAATTGTGCTGTCTCAATGTACGAGGGTGGTAAGTCAATATCATTCTGTTGTCTAGTTATCATTTCCAGTATACTCTCTTCTGTATTAATATAATTCAGAGATGTCTTAGCTACTTCTTTAGCTGCCCAATCTACCAGAGCATTTCCCCTGGAGACGAGGTCTTGCTTATTCGTACGAGCTGCACATTTTATTACTGCCGCATTAGATGGTAATGTTAAAGCATTTATCAATTTTGCCAATAACTCTCTGTGCATCACTGGAGACCCATCAGATTTAAAAAATCCTCTCCTTTCCCACCTCTGAATGCTTGAATGCACAGTAGTGGTAACATATGCTGAATCAGAATAGATTGTAACATCTAATCCCTTTGCATGTTGTAACGCTTCTATAATAGCCACTAATTCTGCAGCCTGCGCTGAAAAATGAGAGGGTAATGGTACTTGACTCACTATCTGCAATGTGTCAGACGACCCTTGCTGTTCAACTTTTACAACTGCTGCTCCTGAATGCCTAATCCCTGTTTCCTGGTCTATAAAAGAGGATCTATCCACAAAGAGCAACATGCTGCCCGGGATGGGATCTTCTCCCACCTTACTCTCTTCTTCTGGTGCATAATTGGCACAGTCATGTACTTGATCGTCGTCAGTAACTGGGTGCGCAAAGAATGTCAGTGGATTAACTGTATAACATCTAACCACCTGTAGAGAGGGTAATGAAAGTATTACTTCATAACCCAGACACACTCTGAGTCGTAAGAGTGCTTTTACTTTTTTTCAAAATAGCAAATACCGCATGTTCTACATACAGTGTTAAAGGTGATCCCATCGCAATAGTAGTGCTTTTCTGGACTGCAAACGCTGCTGTAGCCAGGGCTTGCTCACATGGATAATGGCCCTTCATGATAGGATCTAGCAGCCCACTGTAGTAGGCAATTGGTGATCCCATCACGATAGTAGTGCTTTTCTGGACTGCAAAAGCTGCTGTAGCCACAGCTTGCTCACATGGATAATGTCCCTTCATGATAGGATCTAGCAGCCCACTGTAGTAGGCAATTGGCTTATGTCCCATAGATGTCTTCTGCGTCAATACTGCAGTCATAGTCATTCCATTACAATGAAAAAAGAGGTAGAATTGCTTCTTGTAATCAGGCGTACCAAACAATGGGGCATTCATAATCGCTTTCTTTAACTCTTGGAATGCCATCTCTCCATCTTCTGACCAATGTATTTTATGTGCAGTCGCATGGGATTCTTTTAACATGATGAGAAGGGGTGCTGTTAACATAGCATAATCAAACACCCACTGTCTCACATAATTACAGAGTCCCAGAAACCGCTGCATCTGTTTGGTAGTTGTAGGCTTAGGCATGTTTTTTATCCTTTCCACTCTGTTAGGTGTCACTTTCCATCCATCCTTAGATATCAGTTGTCCCAAATAATGAACCTATTTTTGCACATACTGTAACTAATTTTTATCCACCTTGTAGACTATGTTTGCAAGCATGCAGAGAAGACCAACAGGATCCTCTTTGCATATCTCCTCAGTGGCACTACAAACCAAAATGTGGTCCACATATTGCAAAAGCGTATTTTTCCATCGAATGTTCACTAAATCCTTTTTAACTGTTCGATTAAAAATCCTTGGGGATTCACAAAATCCTTGAGGAAGCCTACTATGGCAGTACTGAGTATTTTTAAATGTAAATCCAATCAAATATTGGCTGTCGATATGCAATGGAATACTGAAAAACACTTTTTTTAAATCGATTACAGAGAAGAAAGTAGCCTCTCTAGGAATATTTGTCAATATAACCGAAGGATCGGGTACCACAGGAAATTCTGGAATGACAATATCATTCAAAGAGCGCAAATCTTGAATCATTCTCCAAGTTCCCCCTTTAGCCTTTCTTATCGGGAAAATCAGATTGTTGCAGGGTGTCGGTCTTTCATATATCACCCCTTGCTCAAGTAACGCCTGAATGGTAGGTAAATACCTTCCTCTGCTTCTTTGGGCAGAGGGTACTGGTGTATCCTGGGCAATAGAGCTCCAGGTTTCAGTGTAATCTTAACAGGTTCAGTTCCTTTAACCAATACCACATCATGTGGTCCTTTTGTCCATAACACCTCCGGTACCTTAGCAAAATCTCTTTCTTTTACTGTCATGTCTGGTACATTGTCCGACACAGTTCTATACTGCACCTGCATTCTAAGAGAAATGTCCATTTCAAACACAACTGTTCCAATTAAAGGGTGTTCACTGAACAATTCCTCATCTCAGAAATCTCTCAGTTTGACCCCAGGATATGTGAACACTATTGATGGCCACACTCCCTGTTCTTTGTCAAATGCAATAAGCACAGCATATGTTGGTCTTCATTCAAGAGCTGATATATTCAGCATCATTTCTCGTTCTGTCGTTGACTCTATGGGTTCACATGACCGAAACACTAGTTCTTTTGGTAGCTGCACTGTTTTCCCCTGCAGTGCTGGTGTATGCGCTATCAGAGCATATATGCCCCACAAAAAAGCCTCTGTGTCCATTGCCACTGCTCTAACCTGCTGTCTAGATTCTTTACGAGCAAGAAGAGACAATATCCTACCTGGCGTAATACCAGGTGTATAACAAACCATCGATCCATCTTCCAAAAATGAAATGGTCATGTTTAATTTACTCATTAAATCTCTCCCCAAAAGATTGACAGGTGACCCGGGAGAGTATAACAATGGCCCATCAACTTGTGTATCACCCACAGTCCTTTTTACTGAATGAGTAAAAAGAACCCGTCTGACAGCCCCAGAGAACCCTTGTGTGTCCATTGACTTACACAAGAGTGGTTACGTACCTTCATTTATGCAAGATTTGGTGGCCCCAGTATTGATTAAGAACTGATAGGGGCGACCTTCTATGGCTACCATCACAGTGGGTTCCTCCTCTGATCTGTCTGTTACCGATAACATTGGACACATAGGGGGTGATTCTAACATTGGCGGGCGGCGGAGGCCGCCCGCCAATGTTCCCCCGTCAAAATACCGCTCCGCGGTCGCAAGACCGCTGAGGGTATTTTGAGATTTGCCCTGGGCTGGCAGGCGGCCGCCAAAAGGCCGCCCGCCAGCCCAGGGCAAATCTATCTTCCCACGAGGACGCCGGCTCAGAATTGAGCCGGCGTAGTGAGAAGGTGCGACGGGTGCAGTTGCACCCGTCGCGTATTTCAGTGTCTGCTTTGCAGACACTGAAATACTTTGTGGGGCCCTCTTACGGGGGCCTCTGCAGTGCCCCAGGGGCCCCGCGGCACCCCCTACCGCCATCCTGTTCCTGGCGGGAGACCCGCCAGGAACAGGATGGCGGTAGGGGGTGTCAGAATCCCCATGGCGGTGGAGCGCGCTCCGCCGCTATGGAGGATTCTGGAGGGCAGTGGTAAACCGGCGGGAGACCGCCGGTTTACCCTTTCTGGCCGCGGCTGAACCGCCGCGGTCAGAATGCCCTTGGGAGCACCGCCAGCCTGTTGGCGGTGCTCCCGTGGTCGGTGACCCCGGCGGTCACCGGCCGCCAGGGTCAGAATGACCCCCTTAGTTGTTACCTGT
This sequence comes from Pleurodeles waltl, assembly GCF_031143425.1. Classification (NCBI taxonomy): domain Eukaryota; kingdom Metazoa; phylum Chordata; class Amphibia; order Caudata; family Salamandridae; genus Pleurodeles; species Pleurodeles waltl. The sequence continues at coordinate 1,138,277,756 of NC_090440.1, forward strand.
GGGCTTTGTCATTGTACATAATTGGGTGACTGTGCCCCACCAGCTACTTGGGGCGGCACGTAAAAGGGATTACCTCCTTGCACCACTACTCCTCATACCTGCCCCTGCACTTGTCCACTTATGGGGTTACTGGTACCCTGCGGCACCTGTTGTTGCAGTGGCCCCTGAGGTACCATCCACTGAGCTTGAGGGGGCTGGGGACCCTCCTGTCTTGCATATTGTTATGGTTCCCAGTGCATCTGCGATGGCCTCGCAACTTGTCTTTGCGGAGCGGCCCATCCCTGCACTCACTCATCAATCCTCTTTGTTCTACACTCCCTTACAAAATGACCCGACCTGCCGCAATAAAAACATAGCGACCCCCCCCTGAATCCTCCTTGTTTTCTTCCCTGCATTGCTCCTTGTTCTCCTGCTGGACCTCCTTCTCGTCTCCCCATTTCTCTTAGTCCTTGAGCTCCTGGTACTTGCCCTTGCCCTGGCATTGCGACAGCTGCTGATGGTACGGTCACAAGCGCTCCTTCAGTGCTCAGTGTCTTAACCTTTTGTTGCACTCATTTGGCAGTAGCTCTTTCTGTCTGCTCTATTCTCTCTTTGTCTTTCTCTTGTTTTTGTTTAAAATAATGTATGATGTGCGCCTGTATTTCTGGCCACGGTTTAGCCTCAATTCCCACTACTCCATTTAAGTTTACCTGTATGTCCGTGGGAAGGCCTTTCTTCAACACATTATAAAATAACAGTGCATTTCCTCCTGTGTTTTCCCAATTGCATCCTACATCCTGTATCCATCGCTCTTTCATTCTTGTAATGAACTCTGCAATGTCCTCAGATGGCTTAATACTTTCTGCCATAAGGGCTCCAATGTCTGGTCTGTCTGGGTATGTCCGCCGCAGCGCATCCCAAACATGCTGACGAACATTATTAAGGGACGATCCATCAAATTGTGTATTTGTCAATGTTACCTGAGGAAGTCCTGCTCTTGTGAATATAGTATTCACCTCATCTCCTGCCACGGAACTCAACAAACTCTTAACATCGCCTAGAGCAAGAGTCAATCCAGCTGTGTGTTTTTCAAAACTCCCTATCCATTTTCCTGCACCTTCAGACAATGGAGGCAAAGCTCTTTTTAAGTTTTCTTTGTCCATCTGTGGCCAAGGCACGTATGTCGGTGCCTGCCCTCCTTTAAAAATGAGAGGCAATTGTGTAATAGGTGGGGAACTGGTCAACCTACTCCTTAGCCTCGGGTCTGGCCTATTGCTGCGCATCACTTCAGTCGGTTTGTCCTCTGCATATGTTTCCCACACTGCAAGACACTCTTGCATGTATAGATAATCCCAACTCAGGGCACCCTGTCCTTGTTGTATACAATCTTCTGCTGTTGCTAAATCATATGGTTGAAACAAACCCTGCCGGGGCCATGATTTTCTCCCCTGTTGCTCAGTCCATTCTGCCAATTCATCTGAATCGGGGTAACAAAAATACCTTCCTTCTTCCTGTTCTATTGTCTCAATAGGTGTCATCCTTAATTTAGCTGGTTTTAAAATTGACTTCCTCTTTACCTCATCTGAGTCTCGCGCTATTAATTGTAACCTTCGTATAGGACGGGGTTGAAAGTTATACAGGCCCCTGCCTCTTCCTACTGCACCCTCATTGGTATCAAAGTCGTCACCCCAGTACTCAACTGTTGCCTCAGCTTCTGTTTCTTTTCTTCTTTCTTCTGAATAACTATAATTTCGTACCTTTTCTACATCTTCTTCTTTTTCCCTTTCTTCCAACATCCACTCTCCTGCTGCCTCTCTCAATATGGTAGCAGGCTTAGCCCCCACTTTAAGAATAATCTGCCCGTAGTCCATTGCCCTTGAAGAGAATCAATATTCTCTGACCTCTCTGCCCGTTCTTCAGTAAGCTGTACCCTAGATCTTGCTCCCTCCTTCCTTCTCTGTTCATACTCTGCCTGTGGAGCTGTCGGAAGTAAGTGAGACGCTTTCCCCGCCCCCTTCACCTCTGTCTCACCTTCCTCACATTCAACCCGCACTGGATCTTGGCATCCAGCCGCTAGTCGAATAGGATAGAGACCGTACGGTGGGGGTCCCTCTGAAACCCCTTCTGCATCTCTCTCTTGTATTTTGTGTCGCTGTCTGTTCTAACATTGTCGGTTTTATATTTGTATTTGTATCCTAGAAAACACGCCATACAGACAAGATAGCTTCCCTCTTCTTTCTCTTTTTCTTCTGATATTTAGATTTAATGTAAGTCAATATATGTTCAATTATGTCCTCATCAAATGTTCCTTCCTTAGGCCATGGCTGAGCATAGTCTTTAGTGTCTCTGTACCATTGCTTACAATATTTCTGTATTTTCTTTTTCTCAGACGAAAATGTTTTTATCATATGTTCCAAGGGAGCATCCATGATTTCTTCCCCAGACATATGCTTCCTACACACCTATACGCTCTTTATTTCTACTTACTTCTCGTGTCCCTTACACTACTATGCGTATTTTGATCTATAGCAATAGCCCATAGTCCTTCTTCTATTTCAATATCAGGTGCGTATACATTTATAGGGAACCACACAGGTTACTGCCCAACATAATACAAATCACATTTTATTATAAATTACCTTTTTCTATGACCACACTTAGAAACCTGATGTCCCTTTCTACATTTAAAAGCTCTGAATAGCACAAATCTGTGGAAAATGCATCTAGGAGAGCCTCTAACAAAATAACTTCCTGCGTTATTATGTGAAACCGAGGAGTGTCACACGGACACGGTATTTCTGTCTCCCTATTATGACATTTCCGGTGGGCAAGCGGACGGTAACAGTGTTACCGTCCGCTGGCCCAGCGGAAATGTCACATCAACATTGCAGCCGGATCGTAATAGAGCCGGCGGCAATGCTGATGTGCAGCCGGTGCAGTAGCACCCGTCGCGCATTTCACTGCCTGAAATTCGGGCAGTGAAATGCGCGACGGGGCTATGCATGGTGGCCCCTGCACTGCCCATGCCAAGTGCATGGGCAGTGCAGGGGCCCCCAGGGGCACCCCAAGTCCCCTTACCGCCGGCCTTTCCATGGCGGTGTGTACCGCCAAGGACAGGCCAGCGGTCGGGGACTCATAATCCCCAGAGCAGCGGTGCTTGCACTGCTGCCCTGGGGATTATGACCGCCAGGCGGAATCCTGGCGGGAAAATGGAGGGGCCGGCGGTATGGCCGTGGCAATTCCACCACGGTCATAATTGCTGGCGGAACACCGCCAGCCTGTTGGCGGTGTTACCGCCAACATACCGCCGGCCGCCAGGGTCATAATGACCCCCCTAGTGTGTCTTCTAGGGCTATTCCCTAGGTTATCCACAAATACACATAGTAGGTCTTCCAGGGCTATTCCCTAGGTTATCCACAAATACACCTAGTGTGTCTTCTAGGAGCTACTCTCCTAGGATCCCGCTCACACACTTAAGGTGTCTTCTAGGAACTATCCTCCTAGGTTATACACCTAATGTGTCTTCCAGGGTCTGTCCCCTAGGTTATACATTAATACTCATTATCTCCTTTCTATTACAAAAGGGAATCCCTACTAGCTAGTCTTCCAGCCTGGCTGGGATACCACATTTCATGTCAAAGTCATATTTCAACAAACCCATACAAATCCCGCATTCATTTACTTCCCCATACTACAATTACCATAGAATTATGCATTTTCATCTATCACAGTTTGTTCTGCCTTCCTACTTATCTCCTATCAGAGCTTACAGAACCTCTCTGGAATGCACTTCTGAGTTCAAAGAAGACCTTTATTGTTGTTAATTCTTCCCCACCCACAAGTTCTTGAGAGACGAATTAATAGATTTCAAGCACACAACGTAGTCGCAGCAAGAAAACAAAATATATCACAGTACTTCTCAGTTGCAATGTACACAGCAGATATAGATTATATGATTACATTAGCAAAGCATAAAAGTCAAATTCATCACCGTTTGAGCAAGGCGGCAGGGCCTAAATATTCAGCTTCATCTTTCTGGGGTCTGCAAGTTGATGACTCCGGTCAACTGCGAGAAAGAGATTATCTACCCAAACGGGAGACTGGCAACTGGCGCCTAGTTCCAGCCTGAAGTCAAGCAGATTCGAATCTAACTCACTGTAGCCCAGAGTCATCCTTACAAAAGCGTGCCCCCTCCTCTCAGACTTGGGAAAACTACGCAAGCCTTTGGAGACTGGCCAGATCTCCTAGACTTCTCCTCTTCCCGAGCCTGAGCAGAAAGGAAAACACCAAATGCTCTCTCTCTTATCAGGTCTAGTGTGGTGTGAAGAAAACAGCTTGGTCCATCTTGTGGAAAAACATAGCTTGGAAAAATACAGCTTGGATTCTCAACTGCAATGTCTAACTCCACGTTAAAGGCAATAGGCAGCTAACCTAAATATCAAATGTAATGTCTAATATCATATCAAAGCCGATAGGCAGCTAACCTAAATATCAAATGTAAGGTCTAATATCATGTCAAAGCCAATAGGCAGCTGAGCTGAATACAAAATGTAATGTCTAATATCATGTCAAAGCCAATAGGCAGCTAAACTGAATACAGCATGTCAAAGCCAATAGGCAGAATACAGAATGTAATGGCTAATGGAATGTCAAAGCCAATAGGCGGCTAAACTGAATACAGAAAGTAATGGCTAACTCCATGTTAAAGCCAATAGGCAGCTAAACGGAACAAAACATATAATGTGCTACTGGTGAACATTGAGCAACTAATATGCGCAGTGGTGAAACACAAAGTTATTGGTCAAACACAATTAATAGCATCACATTCCACCCTATGACCAATGAATTTTTGTTTCACATATCTCTTGTTTCAAACAAAAAACAAAAAAAACATCAACACAAAAAACATTATCAGCAAATCAGATTGGAATGATCAAAGCAATCACTGTAAAGCAATGGAAGTGGACTAACGTATTGATCTCATAACCTTTCACATCAGAAACATCTACACAGAAAAGACTGAAACATTTATACGCTGAATGAGATTATAGTGTCTCTAAAATAGCATTTGATGTAGCATGAGTTCTACTCATGTAAAGGTGCACGGTCCACCTGAAAGGTTTGCTGGAAGGTAAGTGAAAGTCAGAGTTCCATACGAAAAAACACAGACAGTTAACTGTTAAGGTTGCTTAGTTCGAGTGGAAAAATGTAATCAAACAAGTTGAACTTGAACTGACGGCGCCATTTGCGCAAAATGGATCCATGGTGCTTGCACTTTACTCAGTCAGGTTCAGGTTGGGGGTTCGGTCTCTTCCCCGACCCCACACGCACACACCCGAAGGGGGACCACACAGCACACTCAGGGAAAGTGGCGGTACATGGTAGGATCTGCAAAAGAAAAAAGTATGACTTTTCTTGCAAATAACATTTGTCATCTGAAATGCACCCTTCCTTTCCCTGTTTTATAATCAGCAGGACGTTTTTGGGGCTCTTTGTTATTATTTCTGCAGGTTCTGGAGGGTCATCTGGGGCTTCAACCCATACCTCAGCACTGAGGTTTTTATGTGCTGCACCACAGCTTCCATTTCTTTGCACTGTCAGAAGGGCTGGGGCAGACTCATTCTTTACCAAACCTCCATTCACTGCACTTTTGACAAGTTGGGCCATTCTGTCTCCAATTTGTATGAATGAATCAGATTATTTTCTAGTTATCAGCATAATTTTGATTTCTCCTTGGTAATCTGCAGCAATCCCTCGCCCTAAAACCTGATCAATTTGCCATATCTGTCCTGGTAACTTTCCTCTCCCCAACTACTCTGTGACTGTTTGTGGGACAGATTGCTCTATTGCGTGCTGCACAGTTTTTATCAAATCTAGGGGAATGTGCATCTCTCTCATCTCTGCCCACCTGTAAGTGGCTTTTTCTCCCAGCTGTTCACATTTCTGGTGCACCCACTTAGCCATCCCCACTAAATCAGAATTCTGGGTGTACACTTCTCTCTCTGAATGTTTCTCATTAACATCTGCAAGGGAATTGAACCAGTTAGGTACAAGCCATGTGGAAAACCAAACGGCTAAACCATTGGCAATGAACCATGAATCAGTGTAAAAATGACACATCTCAAGCAGCTCTTGCTTTAAAATCTGACACACATTGTACAACGCTGTTCCTTGTCCTGTGCCAGAAAACAACATTTCAGTCAATGAATCATTAGTCAAGCAAACATGTTTTTTATCTTCAGGGGACACGAATTCAAATGGTGCACTCAGTTTCACTGCGACTCTTTTACCTGTGGTACTCTAGCCCTGTCTTGCAGGTACCAGATCCAGTGTATGATCCCAGCTAGGGGCACTCTTTTCTTCCCCTATTTCTGATTTACATGTAAATCAGTTTTTCCCTCTTGCACTGCGCAGAAACCTAAAGTCTGAATTATTTCATTTGCCAAATCACAAGCGCGCAGCTGCGTATAATTTTTCCTAGTGACCATATACCAAAGTGTTAGGATTTCATGCAGATGAGGGCTATTCTGTTTCCAAAAATCAAACAAGCAAATGAAACTCGGTGTCTCTTGCTTAGTGCTAACAGTAAGAAACTCTCAAATCTTTCGTTTTACTTGCACATTTTGCGATGGTACCTCGTAAATCACATTCTGAGTTCTGTTCTCCATGTTATCAGTTAAGGAATGCACTTCGACTGCCAAAAAGTCCGGCTCGCACGGAGGCTCAGACTGACTCACAGCTGTCTTAACCCCCTCATTACTGGAATGGGAAAAGACAGATTCTTCCAAAACAGCAGTTTTATAACTTTCAGCATCATCTTGCATTAATGTATTCTGGCTAATTTGCTCACGTAAATTCTTATTTTCATGTTCCAACTGCCTACATTTCTCCTGCATTTTTCCGTAAGCAGATAAAAGTATCCAAACCCTTCTGTCAAAAACAAAAGGAACATCATTGCTTCCAAAAGGCACATTTTCTAAATATGCTTTATCACAACAAGAAAACATGTTTCTCACAGCACCATCAGGCAGTTTAACTACACATGCATTTTCAAACTTGGTCTGCCGTGCTTCTGTAATTCTCTAAACAACAAAAAACAATACACTTTTAAATTGTGCACGTAGAAATCTATAATTCGACTTCCAAGACTGCTGTCTACGTCAAAATGTTCTGCCTTCCTACTTATCTCCTATCGGAGCTTACAGAACCTCTCTGGAATGCACTTCTGAGTTCAAAGAAGACCTTTATTGTTGTTAATTCTTCCCCACCCACAAGTTCTTGAGAGACGAATTAATAGATTTCAAGCACACAACGTAGTCGCACCAAGAAAACAAAATATATCACAGTACTTCTCAGTTGCAATGTACACAGCAGATAAAGATTATATGATTACATTAGCAAAGCATAAAAGTCAAATTCATCACCGTTTGAGCAAGGCGGCAGGGCCTAAATATTCAGCTTCATCTTTCTGGGGTCTGCAAGTTGATGACTCCGGTGAACTGCGAGAAAAAGATTATCTACCCAAACGGGAGACTGGCAACTGGCGCCTAGTTCCAGCCTGAAGTCAAGCATATATGAATCTAACTCACTGTAGCCCAGAGTCATCCTTACAAAAGCGTGCCCCCTCCTCTCAGACTTGGGAAAACTACGCAGCCTTCTCCTCTTCCCAAGCCTGAGCAGAAAGGAAAACACCAAATGTACTCTCTCTTATCAGGTCTAGTCTGGTGTGAAGAAAACAGCTTGGTCCATCTTGTGGAAAAACATAGCTTGGAAAAATACAGCTTGGATTCTCAACTGCAAAGTCTAACTCCACGTTAAAGGCAATAGGCAGCTAACCTAAATATCAAATGTAATGTCTAATATCATGTCAAAGCCGATAGGCAGCTAACCTAAATATTAAATGTAAGGTCTAATATCATGTCAAAGCCAATAGGCAGCTGAGCTGAATACAAAATGTAATGTCTAATATCATGTCAAAGCCAATAGGCAGCTAAACTGAATACAGCATGTCAAAGCCAATAGGCAGAATACAGAATGTAATGGCTAATGCAATGTCAAAGCCAATAGGCGGCTAAACTGAATACAGAAAGTAATGGCTAACTCCATGTTAAAGCCAATAGGCAGCTAAACGGAACAAAACATATAATGTGCTACTGGTGAACATTGAGCAACTAATATGCGCAGTGGTGAAACACAAAGTCATTGGTCAAACACAATTAATAGCATCACACAGTTCGAAGCCAGACCCCTCCTTATCCTTTTAGGACAGCAGCCTCTGGAACCTCGCCTGTCCGCTCGAAGAGACAGGTGTAATCCTCACCTGGTATGCGCGCAATATTCTGTGCAAGTGTCACAGGTGATGCCTCCTTTAGCCGCCAGTCCAGGGAAGGAAGTGATTGGCTCCTGGCTGGCTCACCAAAATGTAATCAACTTTCGTATTAATAATAAAGAAGTGATACAATTCTAGTAATAATTGAGTATTTATATAAACAAAATAAAATACAATACGGCCGGGAGTACAGCACAGTTCTGCAACTGAAGCCACACTCAACTCAGCTCTTACACACAGTGATTTTTATACCTTCAGTGGGCGCTTAAACCCTGCTCCTTCACAGTGCTTATAATTAACAAAAACAATAATTCTTTAAGTATTATCTGACTGGTTGTTACAAAAATACAGTCCTAGCAGATTTACTACATTCATAGTATCTAACATACACAAGGTCCTTCGATCCTGCTCTGTGACCTCTACCAATATGTTCCCCCTACAAGTCTACAAGACCTCAAATGTTTTACGGCCTGTCACCTCCCTTCTGCCAGCCTTGAAACACAAACATCTAACGCTGTGTCCCTTTCAAGTCTATCGTGATTTTCCCTTCTCCTTCCCTGCTATCAGAAAGTAGCTCAAACTCTCCCTCGTGTGTGTGCGTGCTTCTAATTTATCTGTGGGTTGCTAGGCTGAATCATAACTGCTTTACCCTGCACCTGGCCTCTCTCCTCATTCTCCTTTCTGTCCCTGCATTCCTTATTGACCATTATGTTCAAACTGAGGCCTGTACTTTTCACATATAATATAGACTTCTGCAAGTTTGTTTTCTAATTTGTGTGTTGACCAGAGTACCCCCTCTGTAGTTTTCTTAAGGCCTATTACGTTCATCAAAGATGAGGGTGCTTCTGTGACTGGAGTTACGGTAGTGTTCCTGCAAACACGCCAGCCACCTCCGATTCTGAATAAGAGTGACCAAAATGTAGAGAGACTCTGGGAGAGAAAATGTCAACAAAAAAAAACAAAAAAACCTGAAGCATTTAGGCTCTTCCACCGCCATGTAGCATAAAGCGGAAAGACAAAAGAAAGAAGTGCTGTTTTAGCACCCCTTCAAAGATGATGGCGCTCCTGCTACTGGAGTTACGGTAGTGTTCCTGAGAACACAACCGCTGCCTCCGATTCTGGATAAGAGTGACCTAAATGTGGAGAAACTCTGGGGGAGAAACTGTTAACAAAAAAACAAAATCAAAGCATTTTGGCTCTCCCGCCGCCATGGAGCATGAAGAGGAAAGACAAAAGAAAGAGGTGATGCTCATGCAAAGAGCTCCAATACCGCCAATGAAGGTGGAGGTGTGTGAAACTTCAAAGTGCCATGGAGTACGAAGGTGGCAGATAAAAGAAAAAAATGTTGTCCAACACAAAAACATGTCAGCAATCATGCAATTATCCATTTAACAGGGTCAGTCTGCTAGGTGTGACAAACCAGCCACAAAGTGGGACAAATATAAAGCATTTACCACTGACATCACAATATTTTTGCAAGGCAAGCCCATGGATGAATGAAAGCGATGGGCGTGGGATGGGCATGGTTAAAGCCCAGCATAGATTACAACAGTCAGAATGCGTGCTGCTGTGCTCAACATTAAAGCTCAGCCCTTTGAACTGCCAGTACTGCTATAGCACTGATTTACTTCAGCCTTCACACTGATGTTGTGCTAAAAGCATGTAAAATTGGAAGGGTTACCCGTGGTGTATGGGAACTCGATAATGATAGAAGCTTAGGTTACCAGAAGATTGTGGGACAGGAAGCCCTAATAGCTTTGTTAGGAGTGTGTGTCTTCTTAATAGCAATAGAGATAAGCTATTTAGCTAGGATAAGACTGAATACAGCATCTTCTGATAATGAAGGGAACTCAAACCTGTTTGCTTGTCTGCAGGACTGAAGGTATTGCTGGAAGTGGCATCTTTCAAAAGATGTTCTCAAGAAAGTTTAAAATCAAACACTTATGATAAGATTAACCCCGAGCATGTATTTAGGAAAAGGCAGGTTGCTTTTATGGTATAAAATGCATTGTTTAACACATGTTGGAAGACTAAGCCATAGTGTTCTGTAAATTGGCATATAGTGCCCATGCTAATGCCCTGGTGCGCCAGGAAGAGCTTAAGAAAGGGACATCCATCCCACTGGGGGTGTGAGGCTTTATTTATTTCTAATATTGATTATACAATCTTAGCGAAATGTGGTTAATTTAAATCATAGCATATTGTTGCTTCCTGCTTAATAAATGTTTTGCACTGTCTCACTGTTGTGCTTTCTGACTGAGCACTATTTATTCTACAGTATCACCTTATTAAATGAGCCCATTGGTATAAAAAAAAAGTTGCCCTGAAACAGACTGACAACAGAAGTGAATTTATGCTTCTCCAAGCACCACCTAAAGTGCAAGAGAATTTGTTAACAAAATAACTCAAGAACTTTGTCGATAAATTTGATGCTCTCGATATTTGGTGTTTGAGGTTTTGTCCGGGTTGGGGTATGGAATGACTACTGTTTACTACTCTGGGAACGAGAAAGTCTGTAACTAATGATGAAAATAAAACCTCAGTACTCAAACTGGATCTCTCCATTCCTTTTGATATGATAGACCCAAAGGTATTAAGCCATTGCTTGGCTGAAACTGCCATTAGCTGCCAAGTGCTTCGCTGTTTCCAATCCTTCTTAGAAGGGTTTTAACAAACTTTCTCCCCCCCCCATTTAGACCTGCCGGGTTGGAGGCTCTGCCTGGTAATATGCCCGAATTGTCCATGCCCCCCATGTTGCTCAGTGTGTACATCTTCTCTCCCCCAAGTTAGATCTTTTTGCTGCAAAGCATTGTACTAAGCTGTTGACAGTTAGCTTTGGCAAACACTGCTGTGTCCACATTTTGGTAGACAGATGTTTTGATGACCATCAATCAATTGGCAGTGCACAACTTCCTGAGATTTAATACCAGCAAAACCAAGCTGCTTGTCTAAGGAAAAAAACATTGTAAGGAAAGAATATTGAACAATGAGGCATGGCCATTTTCAGTGGTGTCTGCCGCCGATCCCGATCAAGGGTGGTGGGGTGGGTACCGTGAGAGAGCAGGGTTTAAATATATATTTTTTTTAACGTAGCTGCATGCCATTCCAGATCCTGGCCGCCTCCGTCACTCCTTTCTTCCCAGCAGTAACTGGGGCACAGACTCCCAATCCAGACGCTGCTCTCATGCTACACCAGGCATAAGAGCAGTGCCGGGACTGGCCTGAGCAGGCTGGTTTGACGCTCGCTCAGGCATAGGGAGCCTGTGCCATTTCTCCATCCCGGCTGTTGGATTGAAGAATTGTAAGTGCACATGCCAGTTTTTCCATCCTAAGATGGCCGGCATTGCTGACATGGACACTTTACAGTGCCCCCCACTCCTCCTCTCTATGGCCCAGCCCTGCCCTAGATGTACTGCCAGACAGTGACAAATAAAATTATAATAAAATTATTTTATTATCATTTTATTTGTGAATGCCTCACTGACCAGGGGGTTGACACTCCTCTGGCATTACGGAGGAGCTGCCCCTGCCCGTTTGCCAGACTGTGAGGGACCTGAAAACAAGAAAATGTGTCTGTTTACTCTTGCTTCTGTCTGTCACAGCTGGTAAGAAAATGTCCTCATATACTACCTACAGTCCATTATGCCTTTATTGTTAGCTCCTGCATACATGCCATGTTTTACTGCTGCAGTGGCCTTCACGTGGGCCTACCCAGCGATCTGCTTGCAGCCCTTCAGTGTTGCAAAACCTCAAGGGTTGTTCAAAATAGGCAAAACTTCAATCATGTTCCTAATGCATAGCAGGAATTTTATTGACAAGCGATGGAGCATAGACATACCTAATTCAAATAACTTTTTAGCCACCATATAATGTATGGTCTGAAGAACTCTGAGCTTTCTGGCCACCTCAAGCAAAATACTTCCAGATGCACCATATGCTACATCATCTCTTAATGTCTATTTCTGCAAGGTTTAGAGAGAGTGCGCTGGTGGATGAATCTTTCGGTACTTAGCACCTTGGGCCTCATTTACAAGAAATGATGCATCGCTAGGTTATAGCAACAATGCATCAAAAAAACTTTTGATGCATCAAAAACATTTACGACTGCATGGATGTGTTGTATTTACAATACAGCACTGTTAAAAATGGGGTTTCTGGTTGGCTAAGGTATGCACCTTAGCCAGGCAGAACCTACCCACTCTAGTCAGGGCAAGGGAGTTACACGTCCAAGATAACCCCTGCTCACCCCCTTGGTAGCTTGGCACGAGCAGTCAGGCCTATCCCAGAGGCAATGTGTAAAGCGTTTGCACAACATACACAACACACGTGACGCAATATCCCCACCACAAAGGAAACACACCAGATTATATGAAAATATACTGTATTGTACACAATGCAATTATTAGACCAAACATCACATATCAGTACTATCCTGCTACCTTAGCAGTTGTCAGAACATTACACATTAGTTACTCTGCAGACTAGCAGTAGTCACACATAACACACAGGTTACTCAGTATTCTGCAACATAAGCAGTAGTCAGGAAACACGTTATCACACTAAAACACTTGTTGTAAGAATATCATAAACGCCCATAGTAGGAACATTATAAAACGTATGGCAAGTCATAAAAAATATATTAGCATGTTATGCCCATGCAAGGAACATGTGCATACATATATGAGACATCCTAAAAACAGGTAGGCAACATATAATGCAAAACAATCTCTAACAAGAACTTATGGTATATATATTGTCACTTAGGAGTACCTGGTTGAAGATGAAGGCACCTCCAATGCCCAAAGAACAAAGAAGGGGCCCCCGGCGCTCCTCTGCGCAATGTGGGGGCCTCCTTAAAATTCTGGGGAAGAGGGGGGCGGCATGCACCCCCTCTGCACTAGTGATGGGCCCTTCCTGGGGCCCGTGAACACTGGGGGCCCCCCGGCCTCCACCAGCCCTCATGAGGGGGGCCAAAGCCAGGGAGAAGTGTGAAGAGGAGGGGGTGCCACGCACCCCCTCTGTTTCAAGGACAGGCCCATCCTGGGGCCCACAATCGTTGCGGCCTCCAATGAGGGGGGGAGGTCCAAAATCAGCACTGGCCCAAAGGGGCCAAACAAGGGACCAGTGGTGCGGGGGAGCCTCCAGCGAGGCTTCCACCCCACCCATGGCCAGGCAGAAGGCTCGATTGGGGCAGAGAGAGACCTCCTCCTCCCTTGCCCCTCGTGGATGAGGGAAAAGGGGCCCAGTGGGGCGGAGGAACCTCCAATGAGGCCTCCTTCCCTCCGCCCGGCTGAAGACACACATTGTGGCCTACCCAAGCCAGTAAAAGCAGCAGGCACCAAAACAGGTGCCAGCTTGTGCCCCGGGGACACACCACAGAGCACGCTCGCTCCACTCTTTATTTTGGCAACAGCGCGACTCCGGCGCTGCATCCAAGACGGCCCGGGTCGTGGCAGTGATTCTTTTCCACGCAGATAAAGCAATCTTCCCAGGTCGCGGCAATGATCTTCGTCGGCAATGCACTTTCAAGCACAAAAACGGGCACAAAAGCAATCGCTCTTCCTGTGCACAGCACAATTTTAGCAAAGCGCCCTCCAGGCGCTATAAAGTAAAAAAAGGAAGCACTGCTCGTGCTGTAGATGGATGCAGAGGTCAGGGGCCACAGCACCCTGCCCCGGGGAGAAAAATTACCAGAAAAGGGCCACAGGTGGAGGGCCCAACAACAGGCCAGCACAAAGAGCATGCAACAAGTGAAAAGTCTTCTTCAGTGACCAAGCAGGTCACAGGTCAGCACAGCAGCAGCAGTCCATGGCGGTCCCTGGTGAGTTCTTCTAGCATTTCTGTGTCCAGTTCGAAGATGATTAAGAGTCTCCAAATCGTGGGGATAATTCCCCTGTACTTATACTTAGTCCTTACAATGTTTTCCATTGGCACGGAGAGGAGGATCCAGCCGGTTACAACTGTTTCTGGGGGTGCCCCTATCTCCTTTCAGCACAGGCTCAAAACATCAGTGGAGGGTTAACAACCCAATTGTGTGAGGCCATTTCACAGCCTTTACAAATGTAGGTGTGCTACACCTCTCCCTTCTCTCAGCCCAGGAAGACTATTCAGTATGCAGATGCACCTCTGTGACACCGCCACCCTCCCTGTGTACAGGCTGTCTGAAACGTATGCACAAACCCCCAACCGTCACTCTGCCCAGACGTGGATTGGAGTCAAGCTTCAAAACACCAGTCATAAGCACAGATAAATGTGCACTTTCTAGAAGTGGCATTTCTGTGATAGTAATAAAAAATACACCCACACCAGTAAGCAACATTTATTATCACCATCACAACCATACCAAACACGCCTACGCTACCCCTCATCAATCAGACAATACCCCTTACACATAAGGCAGGGCATTTCTAATGCAATCCTATGAGAAGACAGCACTCACAGCAGGGAGACACCAAGTTAGGCTGTTTGTCACTACTAGGACAGGCCACGCAACCTGGCACATGTCCTACCTTTTACATACATGGCACCCTGCCCATAGGGCTAGCTAGGACGTACCTAAGGGGTGACTTACATGAAGTAAAAGGGGAGTTCTGGGCCTGGCAAGTCAATTTAGATGCCAGGTCCCTGTGGCAGAAAACTGCGCACACAGGCCCTGCGCTAGCAGGCCTGAGACAGATTTGAAAGTCTACTTCAGTGGGTGGCACAAGCAGCGAAGCAGGCCCACCAGTAGTATTTAATTTACAGGCCCTGGGTATAGAGATACCACTGTACAAGCGACCTACAGGTAAATTAAATATGCCAATTAGGTATAAGCCAATCATACCAACTTTAGATGGGAGAGCACCTGCACTTTAGAACTGGTCAGCAGTGATAAAGTGCTCAGAGTCCTAGAGCCAACAGCAATAGGTCAGAAAAACCAGGAGGAAGGAGGCAAAAAGACTCGGGATGACCCTGCGTAAGGAAAAAAAGTCCAACAAGCACTCTATGGCGTAGGTTCCCAGGATGCGTCAGAAATACTGACACACTAGAGGGAAGGATGCTGCAAGGCATCCACTCAAAAACGAACGCATTGCTGAAGTTGGTGTCAGAACGGATGCAACTTCAGCAATGTGTCAAAAATTGGTGGGATGCGTCAGTACAGATTGACGCATGGAGCCTAATGTGTGAGGACCTATGTAAAAGACTGTAAAACTGTGGAATAATACCATCTACACATTTACGATGGTCCTGGATGTAACGGGTAATGTATGCAGTACGGATATGTGTCACATTAAAGTGGGCATAATTTACATATTTGCATGCGAAACCCTGAGTATGTGTGACATGTGAAATACATGTGTCACCTACCTCATGGGGGTATGTACCTGTTGTCCTTGGGAGTACGCAGACCTGGACTAGGGGAACTGTTCCTCCTTGGAGAAGTGACAATCCTGGTCTGTCCCTTGCAAAAAGTACACAACATCACATTGCCTTGCTGCAGTGGTTAATGGGATCATAGGTACCATGGCCCCAGGTTGGTCAAGGGGTGCTACTCCATGATTGTCACAAGTGTAGACCTACTACAAACAGTATGGAGATGTAAAATGAACATCTTCCAGGGTGTGAGTTGACTGCAAATGGCCAGATTACTGTTTTAAAGCCAATGGTTCAGTCCTTACATCTGGGTTTTGGGGGCGTAGAAATTCTGACACATTGCAGGCTATGCGTGACACATCTTGAAGAGGTGTCAAATAGGGAAAATCTTGTACGTATCACTGCATCAGATGTGAGCAACTTTTTTGATAGAACACCCACTCTGCATACATTACCAACTATGTGACGCAGTTTGATTCTGCACAGCTGTGCCGCTGCGTCAAAACAAAATGATGCATGGCGGAGCAAGCTCCTTGTAAATAAGCCTCGTAGTTGAACAATTGGGACTATGATCCAATGTCCAACTCATGCAGATAAGATGTGCTCCTTTGTCATAAAGAAATTCGTAATGTTATGTAGGCTTTTAGACATTGCTTGCATAGGTCCACCCAAGAGAAACAGAAATGCAGCTGATGAGCAAAGATTGCCAGGACATATGTTCAATAACATTCTCCCACTAGCAGCAGAGGTGCTGCCTCGACATTCACTAGTCTAGGCAGCCTGGGTAGGGTCCCTGAAAGATCTATCAAGAGACAAAAGTGTAGTCACCTGCTGCAATTTTAGGTATCCAAGATAAATGGCCAATGGGGTCCTAACATTAGTGGCAGAGGGGAAGCCATTCACATGCACAGACTAGAGGCAGCCACAATTAGTAGACTACATAGCCCATCCAGGGGCAGTACAGGAGCAGCCCACAGCGTGAACTGGTTACAAGAACCTGTGGTTAATATCCCTATAGAGCCAGTGGAGGAGCCACTGAATATCAGCACTACTTAGTGGCAACTGTGGCAACTGTGATATGTGCATGCCACTTCTGGATGGACTTTATTGTGCACTTATCACAGTTGCCAGCTCAAATAAATGTACATCCAGAGCAACAGGCATGTGAAGCAGGACATGTAGGTGTTCCTAGAATCTGGGATACATGGCCTCTAGGGTCCATCCAGTAGTGGCAGAGCAGGTGCAGCTCACAGCATGGACAGCATCCTCTATAGCATGGGTACTCGCAAACATTTTTCCAGGGGCCAAAAGGTTTGGTCTGTGATGAGACTAAGGGCTGCATCAATGCCAGCGGAATGGGGTCGGGCAAGGGGGTTGGGAGGACTGGCGGTTAAGTATTGGTAGGTGAAGCAAAGGGTATACATCTAGTGGCTGAATTGAGCAATATGAAACTAGAAAACCTGGGATTAATTTTAGCTTCCCCATTTTTCCAAATTGTGTGAGCCTAGGCAATTGCTTAATTTTAGGTTCAGGATTTGCACAGTATAAATCTGCTTCTGTGTTTGATTTAATAAACTATAATGTTGTTCATCTATGATAGGAACCCTGCCCTCTCAAAAAGCGCACATAACATCTGACTTACTTGTTTAATTCACTATTGGTGTATTTGTCAGGGTAGAAGTGAAAATCAATGTTTCTAAATTCTTGTTTGTAAACTATCACATTTAAATTAATACTTCGCATTGCACTGATACAATAAATTATACTTAGGTGAAATGGACTGCGTGTTAACTTAATACACTTTTTGAATTTTTAAGTGACTGTTATATTTGTAGACTTTTGCTGCAAGATATCTTAAAAAATTAACTTGCTTTTAAAGTGAAGCTCAGGACTCCCTGGTTACTTTCTTTCCTTAACACTAGTTAACCTTGAAATAAACCATTGCCTCTTTATTTACATCGAGTTGGGAGCAACCCTGCACTCCTGCTGTCCAAGAGGCCGCATGTAAAGGTCAAGTGGGCCGCATGCGCCCCCCGGGCTGTACTTTGAGTATCCATGCTCTATAGGGACTACCCAGGGCCCCTGCATGACACTGCTACAGCCAGCCAGGATAACTGATCTATGGATTCCCTGAGGAGTGAGAGCCAGTAGAAGAACATAATGAAAATATAGCATGCGGCCTGCTAACTAATGATCCTTGAACCTGCTGATTACACGCCGCCGAATCCCTCTTGGATACACAAAGACACACATTAAGAACAGTTCACAGATGAAAGCATAATCAATAAAAAAACACATGCTTAACTACACGGTCACAAGTACAAGCTTGCTGACAAACACAAAGATATGTGTAGCACTCACGTACATACACATGCCTATGACCATAGAGGAAGTACAAGAAAATAAATTTTGTAAACACAAGTGATGTATTGTGTCTTCCGGGATTGTGTTGTTTGGAATTTTCCCAGAGTAAACAGTTGATGGATTGTCTAGATATAAAAGAAGATAGAAGAGGAAAACGTGTAGGAGCTGAGTTATCCAAGTTTTCATTTAATTGTAGAACTTTTATCCAATCGGGCCATCATATTATAAGCTCTTGATTTCAGTAGATATGGGATCTGTCGCACAAGCAGAAAAAATACAGCTAGACCACGGTCACACAATGTAGTCAAATGGAGAAGCTAGGGCTCCTACATAGGAAGGCCACTTTGACATCAGCTTGAACATGAGTGAGCGATTATGTCCCATAACGGTGTTAGCAATTCGGCTTCCACGTGGTTAAACTTTATACTGATGTTTTTGATGCAATGTGTTTTTTCCTTTATGTGATTTGATGTCCTGATGGTATTTGAAGTCCTGCCCTCCACCACTTTCCTTTTTGTTCTCGGTTTGAACATATACAAACAACCTACTAGCCCAACGCAATGATAAACTGGCAAGAGACAGCCCTGCTAACTCCCAAAAAACACGCAGAACCAAATCTTACTAGCTTTGGAACGAGTGGGCCGTATTTGCTACAAACGTAGTTGGAAAGTTAACATTTTTACAATTTTCATTGTCTCGCCAAAAAATGTTACCCTGACTCTGGAATCTAAAACTAGGGACCGAGCCAGTTTACAACAGTAGCATTTACTTTGGATATATTTTTGACAAACGGTATAACAGTTTGTCAAGACTAGCACTGGTGCAGCCCAGAAGCCCTCTCGCAGTTTCAACAGGCCAAGCCAATAATATTTGACAGCTCTAACCCACTTACATTTTCTTTACCTTGGGTTTTCTAAGATGAAGGAAACCATGCACGTGCTCAATTGCTGAAACCACCCTCCAACACCTATATTCTGGGGTCGAACCCAAACAGCAATCCCGATCCACCCTTTACACCATGTGAGCTTTTTGAGCTAGGGACACAGAGGTCAGAAGCACGGGCTCACCACCAGGTGTCGCAGAAACTATCTACTGCTCTGTGGCCCAACGCTGTAGGCAAAGCTGTACATTCAAGTCCTTAACGTGTAAAATTTTGAGACGTAAAGTTTTCCAAGAGTCTGAACAACCAACTGGATCAATACTAACGATGCCCTTCCCCTAAGACCAAAGAGGGAAATAACAGTCACTCAAGAATAATTGTCCTATCTGCCCCCCCAATATGAAGCAACATGCCATACCCCTTCTGCAAAATGTGAGATTCACAGAGTAAACAGAAGTACCTCATTTAAGATACTGCAGAAGTTATGACTCTGTTAAAAGAAAGTCCTGAGTATTAGTTTCATCACCTGCTACCTTTACAGAAATGAGGAGTCTTTTAAGAATAGTCTTTGCACCCCCTACTGAAAGTCTTCACCAGTCATAATTTGAGTGCAGCATTTCTTTTATTAGATCTGGCTTTACTATAGTCAGCCAATGGTGAGTATGAAAGTAAATGATACTCTATCATACCCCTTCCAGCTAGAGAGGGGAACAAGGCAGGGATGGCCACTGCCCCGCTTTGGTTGGAACCCCTGGCCTCCTAGATCTAGGAAGACCCCCTGGTTTATGGACTAGAAGAGAGGAAGCCTGGAAAACAGAATATCGTTCTATGCTGATGGTATCCTGTTGTACGTGTTGCTTCCTAATTATACCATTCCCAGGCTCCTGAAAATTTTCGAAATCTTCTGCACCTATTTGGGCTATATCATCAACTGGGACAAATTCCTAGTCTGTCCCTTGACAGGTTGGTCCTAGGAGGTGCAGTACAGAGAAACCATGCCAACAGTTCTAGAGAGATTTACATACAATAAATGTAACAGATAATGGAGAAGCCTTCCCATCTAAGAATCTGTACCCCATTTTAGACAGCTTTAGGAACAAGTTTAGACCACGGAGGGCACTGCCCAATCTATGCAAAGCCGGCACACAATTTTTTAAATGATCATCCTGCCCAAACTCTTTTATGTGTTCCTAAACAAACTTTATAGGATCCCTCTGGACTTCTTTAAAAAACTGGAGGCAGAAGTCACACTACTGCTGTGGGATGGAGGAGCAGCGTGGATAGCATTGTCCAAATGAACGAGGGAATATCATTGTCCAGATGCATGAACAGGGTATCACCCTACTGGACAGCCGGATTTATCAGTGGGCATCTCAATTAGTGGCCACCAATCACTGGCCCTTCACACCTCAAAATGAACCATCCCTGAGAGCAGAATCTATGTCTATGGGAGAGAGGCGCTACCCAACTGCTCTATATGGACCCCAGATGAGGGCAGTCCTGTCTGCATATACCAAATCTATCATTAGAGCCTGGAAGGAGGCTACTACCTAGCTAGGGTGGGAGAAGGCATTAAAGAATCAAATTCCACTATGGGACAGTGAAACACCAGTCAAAGTCGGGAAAACTCAGCGGTCCAGGAGGTGGGACAGGATAAGAATTTACGCATTGGGAGTCATGGGGCAAAGGGAGATTAATCCTATTGGGTGTCTTTTGAGGGTATATGAGATGGCTGAGACAGAAGTCTTTACTTACTTACAGATACGCCATGCTATGTCGACCGATACAGCGATGGGAGCAGGATCTTAGAGGCATTACCACTGGAAGACCACCTGCTGCCAAACCCCTTTCCAAGAAAACCATCTAACTGAGTTATAGAAAGTTGATTAACAACTCCTCAAATGTAGTGGAGAAGCTACAAAGAGACTGGGAAAGGGACCTGGGATACATTGCTGAGGGGGAGTGTGAAGAGGCACTCTGTGTCCTCCGGGAGATAGCAGTCCAGGCCAGCATCCACCTGATTCAGTTGCACATGCTACATAGATCCTACTACAGAAAATCTAGGAACAACAATACCACTAATACCAATTATGTGTTACAAAGCTTAGGTTGTTTAGGATGGGGAAAATGGGGTTAGATCTTTGTGCCACAGGTTGCGGCCAACTGAGAACATTTCTCCAGACACTATGGGACTGCCCAGTGTTAAATGGCTACTGTGAGGTGACATGGGAGTGCCTGAGGTGTATCACAAGAACGCTGGCTGAACTCTGTCCCAGGCCAGCAGTGCTTAACATCTGAGGAAATTAAACATGACACCACACACAAAAACACTCTTCTCTCTCGGGCTGATAGAAGCAAAAAGGAATGTGGTTCAGAAATGGGGATCTGATACATCTCCAGACTTGAACTCCTGGAAAACAGATATGGATTGGTACATGCTGGTGAAAAGGCAGGTCTACGAGGAAAGGGGCTACCCCGAGAAGTAGTAAAATATTCTGCAGAAATGAAAATACAAGGGGCTATGGAAGGCTCCTTCATGTCCAAGGAGGTAAGGAGGGAGACAACGACAATGCAGTGGAGATGGGATTGACAAATCGGAGCGAGTGGGGGGGGAAAGTTCTACAGGAAGTGCGAGAAATTAGTTATTTTGACCTACATTCTAGACGTGTTATTTTGCACTCTTGTGAACTGTTGTAAAAACAATAAAATGTATTATAAGAAAAGGTTTGGCTTGAGAAACCTACTGTTGCCTGATTTAAAATATACATAGAGTGGCCTTTGGCTCATCCCTAGAATATTTGTCTCTCGCCAAATGCTATTCGTTGTATGTAGTATTGTTTTGCTTCCCCTGCAGTGCTTCTATTGCAATGCATAACAGACTATTTTGCATCCGGAAGTCTACTGTTTCATCCACAATTAAAATCTTTATCTGATGGATGCATTGTATACAGCAGAAAGTAGTCATTTTTGTTTTTTTGTTTTTATTTTTACAGCACCAGGCTTTTTTTTACAGGTGTCGGGATGCAAAATGCATCACAGTCATTTTGGCTTTGTCAGTGCTTGCTTTCAAAGCCTACAGGAGTTCTCAAAGATGTCCTACTCGCTGCTAGCATAACCTGTGGAGTAGTTCATGCTCTCGAAAATGCGTAGCCTTAAGATCATCGAACACTGGCTGTGTTTGCTAAATGGTTTCAGGATGGGATGTATTTGATTGTCAGTCAGGCCCTGCACCTGCTGCCTTGGGCTTGGGTGCTGGTGGCTTGATGAAGAGGGGGCGCCTCAAAAACAGATTCCACAGTAACAGGAGGCGTCCAGCGGTTTAGCTATGGAACAAGTGAAATTATCAGTTACAAACAAAACATTTAGTTGCGTTAAGGATACATCAAGATAACATTGTATGCGAACGTCTGTTAGTTGTGGCAGCGTATTTTATTTTTTCTTATTGCTCTCTCGCGCTTACTCTCACTTAATCTCCTCTTGACACACACAAGAGCCTCTTTTCCACTCTTACCTGCTGCCAGCAGCGTCATCACAAAGGCCTTTGCACATGGGTTCCAGTAGAAAGCACTGGATGTACAGATGAAACCACTTCAAAACTATAAAAACACTGGAACAAGGGCCTTCCAGCACTAGAGAGTTCAGTAACCAACATCTGCAGGCACTATCCTCTAATTACATGAAAGGACAAATATCCATATAATAAGAGGGAAAATAAAAAAAGGTAATTAGCAGGAAGGAAAAATGTTGAAGTCTGTTCAGCAAACAATGAAATTGTTTTTTCGCGAACTGGAAGTAACACTTTTAAACCTAATACAAAGCACTTTCCGAATGAACGCATGAAAAAAAGAGATGGACCTAAGGATAGTGAAAGCATTAACATAACTATTCACATAGAAGGGAAATGATGGGGGTGTTTAAAGCTCTGATTCCAGCTGCGTGAATAAGCAGTTGTCACTCATATATTCCTTCTCCAGAGCTGTGATGTCAGCTATCGGAATGCTCTTGGAGTGGGCTTAGTGGAAAAATAAAAAATGACTTCAAGTACTGGGTAAACAAAGTCACTGTGATTTTGTATTAGGCGCAAAACGCATGAACTCTGATAATCATTGATTTGTGCAAACACTGGAAAATACTAACTGTGGATCTCAAAAAAGAATAAATGCTGAAAACAGAAAACCTTAACTATAGTCTGATAGAGCGTTCCGTCCTAATAAATTACCTGTATTTGGACGCTCTTGGGTCGATGAATCTTTTGACCAAGTGGGGCTCTCGTCACCCGAGATTAGTCAATTTAATCAAATCAATAATCAATAACGAACATAAGCAATGCCCTGATGAACATAACACTTCACAATTAATCCAGAAAACATTTTGGCGAACCATGACCTTTCGGCCATGAATAACCACACCAGTTCATTCAAAGTTAATGAATTTATTTCCCTATATTAACAAAGCTAGCACGATATAAATGTGTCTTAACACCAAATGATATATGTAAATGAACATTAATAGCTGTCCATAACGGCGAAAAAGATGCAATCTATGCAGCATTTGAATAACAATGCATTCGATAATAGCAACGCAAACCACTAAAACTATAATCTGTAATGGGCTAATTGCATACATTAGTCAGCATAACAAGGTCTCAAATTGCATCGTGCAACAAATGAATCCTCATCTAACCTCAAATTAGCATCTGCATGTGGGACTTCATGCAAAAAAACAATTTAGCAACATTGATTTGGAAAACTCCTAACTAGGGCTCTTATCAAAAATCAGCAGTTGGTTACCTAAAAAGAAACACAATGCAATTGTACATTTTCCTTTCATATTTACCAAATTCAATCAGCATTCAAGGAAGTCTTCGTCTCACAGGTACCGGTTTCGATCAGCATGGGACGGGACAAAGGGGCAGGGTGGACGGGGCAATTGCCTCACAGCGGCAAGATAAAAGGACAAAACTACTACTTTATGCAAAGGGGCAGATCAAAGTTAAAGTCTCTAGAGCGAGAATTACTTAAAGTCTCTTTCTCTCGATTAGAGAAAGCATCAAAGTCTCATTCAAAATGGCGTCGAACATCAATTGGCATCGTAGAAGATGGCAAAATGACGAGGTCGGCAAGATGGGCCATAATGGCTGCAATGGGCAATAATGTCCTCAATGGGTGCAGTGGGTAATGGCCGCTTTCTTCTTGTGCACCAGGTTTAAATAATCAACAGTTCAAATCCAGTAGGGTCTCCCATTGGAGGGTTCATAGGTTGGCTTCAAATTGTCCAATCAAAAACAACAATTTACAAGCTTCTACCTAGGCCTACATTATCCTTGGAGTCGGGAACGTAAGTTGCAACATATTTTACCAATTAACTCACTTTCAGAGCTTCCATTGTCTGCACCTGCAGATTGACCTGGGAGCAAAGAAGAAGATGCCAGGCTGGCACGAAACCTTAAAGATAAGCCTGTGAACCGATCTCACTGGAAAAGTACAGCTTCAAGCAAGAATACACGTTTTATTAGCACATTAGAAAAACACGAGCATCTAAACCGTGAGACAAGGCAACTAGGCCGAAGCCTCCACTAAAGTTATGCTAAGTTAAAACATTTCAAACAAGCAAATCATGGCACACGTTTACGGTTATGTCAGATTAGTACAATTCTAATACATTACGTTATATAAAGCACGCTTATAAATGTTGGCGAACTACTCTGAGGGCACATTTGTCCCCGTACAATCTTTATTAGTTCGGTTAAAGTCACACTTGATTATTGCGGCACTACGTTTATGCGCTAATAAATGTAAAACCTTCGTTTCTGCGTCATCAATCCCTCCTCTGATGACTATTTGTCATCACACAAAACTATTCCCACAAATTTTATTCCATTAAAATTCTGTCAGTTCTCTTTGCCTTTTAGTTCCCCTTGTTCTTGCCTTGTATTCTTCTGCCATTCTTTCCATCATTTTCTCTTCCTTCCTTCTCTTAATTCTTGCCATGATCATTAGTATTCCCCTCTTTATTCCCCAAATCCCAAAGATGCAAATTAGTACTATTAGTATTCCCTGTATTATTTTTAGTAATATTCCATTCCAAATGCCACCAAGCCAATTTCCCACTGAAGCAACTCCCTTTCCAACCTTCTCCCAAACTCCTGGTTCTTTCAATTCCTTCAAGTCTGCACTCTCTTTTGTTAGATTTGCAAGCATTGTTTTAATCTTCACACTGTTGTCTGGTATATACGTGCAACAGTGACGCGCACCAAGCATTTTGCAAACGCCGCCATCCTTTGCTAAAAGAATGTCTAGGGCAAGCCTGTTTTGAAGAGTCATAGCTCTTTCTGCTGCAAGTTCAGCATCCATCAGGATTATAGCACCTGAAAACTTTGTCAACATGTTATCCACTATAGTAGACAACTTTCTTATTTTGATGGAATTCAACACAACTCCCAATGAAGGAATCATGGCTCCAAATATATCTCCTACCACAGCAGCTGCAGTCTCTCTTTTCTGGATACGATGAGATCCAGACGTCTTTGGAATCACCGATAGGTCATCCAGTTGATAAACCTTTGGGAACACTATACCCAAATAACATCTCCCCCACCATCCCTTTGGAAGACGATAATAGGCATTATTCCCACAAATGTAATATACACCAGGTATGACAGGGTCAAGTCCGTTCAGCATGAATGTCCATTTGGCCTTAAAGATAAACGTATGTTTACATTCACTCGCTCCCACGAAAATGTTATCATAATAAGATTCACCACGATATATACAAAATTTCCCTACATGCCAAGCGTCTAAAGCTATTTTTCCTTGTGTTTTTATTGCGGCAAAAGCATAATTATCTACTGAAGTCCTCTTACTTAGCTCTTTTTCTAATTTCGCATTCATTTGTGCCCTTCTATCATCTGTGCGATCTAAAAAGCTTATTTCTACTGCAGAGAGCGAGCAGGTAAGGTTTTCCCTATGAGCGTGAGCTGTTTCAAAAGGTTGCATTGGCTCGAAAAATTCCCTCATTATTTTAGCATCCCAATCTTTAGCAATCTGGCTTAGTTGCGTTATTATAGGAACATATGCAAAGGTAACATCATAATTTGAATAAAAATAATGTATGTTAGTTTGACCATAAAATCTAGAAGTTACTAAACTACATGTAATCCCATATGTAAGAGGCATGTGGTGATAAGTCACCCCTTCCGTTACCGATGTCGGTATCTGTGTACACACATAACAATCTTTCGCATCCATAGTCTCAACATATTCAGTTAGTAGGCGATAGAAAACATTATACGAAAGTTCCTTCTTATCATGCAAGTGTCTCTCATCTAATTTTAGTCTTTTCAATGCGGTTAGTTCAGTGACAATAACAGGAGCAGAAGTAGAAGCATCAATTTTCTCATTCTCACCCTTACCACGCGTTGCAAGCACTATTGCCATTATTATTAGTACACATGCAGTTATCAAGCCTATACACGCATATTTACAATATTTCCCTCTACTGTTTTGTGTAGCGTACTTAGTCATGATCTGTATAGAATCAGAGAGCTAGAAGCACCTATAAAGAAACGATTTAGCAATTAGTTACAAAGCTGAACGAGCGCAATGTTCACACAGTTTTCTTCAGGAGCCCAGTCATTTATTGGTTAACTGCATTTGTCTCAATTCGGCAATAACTCAGTCTTTTATCAGTTAGCAACGTTGTCTCAAATCGGGTTTAAGAGTCAATCAGGTTATCAAAGTCTTATCAAGTTAGCAAATGTCTCATCCGGTTTAGCAATGTCTCAGCTGGTTGTATCACGTTAGATTATAGCAAGCAATGTCATTTATCACCCTTTCAATCAATAGTGTCCATAAAACTTTTCTTTTCTATTGGTATCTCTTCTTCTTCGTTCTCGAGGCTAAGAGATACAAATTCGTCGGTCCAATCGTCATTGACTACATATGCCCATTCTGGACCGGAATATCTCCTGTTTGGTATCCTTTTCCTTTTCAATTTTGCATCTCTCTTCGATTCTGCCTCACTGGTACTTTCCTCTTTGGCCAAGTCTTTTTCTTCACTTGATGTTGGTACCACGACAGACACTTCCTTTCTTTTCTCTTTCACTCTTGGCCCTTCACTGTCGTTCAACGTTTCTCTAGTTCTTAGTTTTACTGGTGATATATTTGGTCTTCTCTTTGCACTGTGTCCACTTGATGGACCTGCGATCTCTTCTGAGGAAGTTTGAACAGTTTCGTTCTGTTCTGCCTTGTCCCCTCCTTCTGGGGAGTCAATCAGGTTTTCCTTTTCTTTTTCTGTACCGTCTGCTTCTGGGAAAGCCCTCCTCTGATCAGGCTCTCCTGCTTCTTCACCTCTTTCGAGCCCTTTGTCACCGTTACTTTCATCAGGCTCTTTGTTACCTTCAGCTGCTTCGTCGCTGTCTGAGGTTTCTCCTTGGTCTTCCCCAAGTGAATCGGTTGTTTCGTCCTCAGAGAATATTTCTCTCTCTTCTATTTCTGCCTGTTCGCTTCTAGTTCTGTTTTGCTCTGTCTCAGCGCTCGGCACTTTGTTATCAGATACTGGCAGTTTCAGCGCTTCAACTTCCTCATCTGTGGGACACAACACCTTCTTTGTATGACTGGCGTGAATCCAGTTGGGAACTCCCGCACACTTCACAGCGGTAGTGGTCATCAGGATCACTTGGAAAGGGGCTTTCCAACGGGGTTCCAGACACGACTTCCTCACGTGCTTCTTTATCACGACCCAGTCACCTGCTTTCAGTGTGTGTCCTGGACCTTGGATCGGTGACAAGGTGGTTGCTTCCACCTGGTGAGAGAAAGAGCGAACCACGTCAGCCAGACCTTTGCAGTAGTCTAACACCATATCATCTGTAATATTCAAAAGCGCGTTTGCGGGAACTGCAGGAAGTCTCATGGCCCTGCCCATGAGAATTTCGTGCGGGGACAATCCAGTCTTTCTGTCAGGGGTGTTTCTCATTGACATTAACACCAAAGGCAATGCGTCAGGCCATTTCAAATTTGTCGATGCACATATTTTCGCCATTCTTGATTTCAGTGTACCATTCATCTGTTCCACCAGTCCTGAGGCTTCAGGGCGATAGCTACAATGCAGTTTTTGCTCAATGTTCAGCGCTGCGCAAAGTAACTTTATCACCTCGTTATTGAAGTGACTTCCTCTATCT
The DNA here is from genome assembly GCF_031143425.1 of Pleurodeles waltl. Taxonomy (NCBI): domain Eukaryota; kingdom Metazoa; phylum Chordata; class Amphibia; order Caudata; family Salamandridae; genus Pleurodeles; species Pleurodeles waltl. Next base: position 1,138,305,839 of record NC_090440.1, read on the forward strand.
GATTCTAAAGAGATCGGGAATCCGAAACGTGGTATCAACTTCCTCAACAATAGTTTTGCAACTGTAAGGCTGTCATTTCTACGTGTGGGGTATGCTTCAATCCAGTGACTAAAAATGCACACAATCACCAACACATACTTCAGACCTCCATGCACAGGCATCTCAATAAAGTCCATCTGCATTCTGCTGAACGGGCCACCTGCCCTGCCAATGTGGCTCACGTTCACAACCGTTCCCTTTCCTGGGTTCATCTGCTGACAAATGACACAACGATGGCAAACTGCTTCTGCAACTTGACGGAATCTGGGGTTAAACCAATCAGTTTTGAACAATCTTATCATGGCATCTCTCCCTAGGTGAGCCTGCCCATGATAGAACCGCGCTAGCTGCGATAAGAGACTATTTGGTAAAACACATTTTCCTTCATTTGAAACCCATAACTCATCTGGTCTCCTTGTACATTGTGACTTAATCCAGGAAACTCTTTCATCCTCCCTGACGCTATTCTGTAATGCTTTTAGTTCATCCATTGTATCCACGACCTTCAAGGCAAATGCTTCAGCTGGTTCGAGTTCTGGTTCACTTATCAAATTCCATTCATCCCTGAGCAATATACAGTTCAAGGCACAAAATCTTGCGACTTGATCCGCATATGCATTTCCCAGGGAAACATAGTCCTGTCCTTTTGTATGAACACTACACTTTACCACTGCAATTTCGGCTGGCATCTGAATGGCGTGTAACAATTCCCTTATTCTCTCCCCGTTTTTCACTGGGGACCCTGAAGAGGTCAGGAAACCTCTTTGTGACCATAGTTGCCCAAAGTCGTGCACAATTCCAAACCCGTACTGACTGTCAGTGTAAATGGTAACCTTCATCAATGTAGACAGTTGGCATGCTCTTGTAAGGGCTACAAGCTCTGCTACTTGTGCGGAATAGACTCCTTGAAGCCAGGATGCTTCCAAGACACCTGTTACAGTACATACAGCATATCCTGCTTTCAAAATTCCCAACCCATCTCTTAGACATGAACCATCAACAAAAATAATATGGTCATTTTCATCAAGCTTAGTATCCCTAATATCAGGTCGGGGTTTTGTGCAAAATTCAGTCACCTGAAGGCAGTCGTGCTCGACGTCTTCAGCGTTCTCAATTTCAGCATTTTCACCGGGAAGCAAGGTTGCTGGATTCAACGTAGTGCACCTTTTCAGCTGCACATTCGGTGAGCCCAGAATTATTGTTTCATACCTTGTGAGTCTTGCTCCAGTCATGTGTTGCGTTCGGGAGCGGGTCAAAAGTATCTCAACTGAGTGAGGGACTATGACTGTTAATGGGTGTCCCATCACTATTCCTTCACTCTGAGTGAGGCTGATACCAACTGCTGCTACGGCGCGCAAACACCCTGGCAGTGCTGCTGCGACCGGATCCAAAGTAGCTGAAAAATACACTACTGGTCTGTTTATGCCACCATGGGCTTGGGTCAAGACAGACAAAGAACATGCATCACGTTCATGACAAAACAATGTGAAAGGCTTTGTGTAATCAGGCATACCTAAAGCTGGAGCCCTGCACATGCATTCTTTCAATTCAATAAAAGCATCCATCTCATCTCCTTTCAGCTCAATTTCATCCAAGGCATCCTTCTGGGTCAGTTTCAGTAAAGGCTTTGCTAGAGTTGAAAAGTTGGGAATCCACTGGCGACAGTAGCTCACCATCCCCCAAAACTTCCTCACCTCCCTCCTCGTCTTTGGTGGACTCATTTGAAGTACACTTGTTATTCTTTCCTTCATTATTCTCCGTGACCCTTTCTCTATTTGATGACCCAAGTATTTTACTTTCTTCTGACAGAACTGCAACTTTGAAGGAGACACCTTGTGTCCATTCCTTCCCAAATGGTTCAGTAGAGCAATGGTGTCGGCTGTGCAGCCACTTTCTGTCTTAGATGCAATCAGTAAGTCATCGATGTACTGTACTAGGGTTGACTCGAATGGCAATTCTAACGCTTCCAAGTCTTTCTTTAGAATCTGATTGAAAATTGACGGTGACTCCGAAAACCCTTGAGGAATTCGACACCAACTGTAAACTCTGTCTAAGAATTTGAAACAAAAGAGAAATTGGCTGTCCTCATGAAGAGGCACCGAAAAGAATGCTTGTGACAAGTCAATGACTGAGAACCACTCGGCATCGCAAGGGACTTGAAACATTATCACAGCTGGATTCGGTACTACAGGGAGCATTTAATTATGATGTCATTTATTTTCCTCAAGTCCTGCACAATTCGGACCTTTCCACTCGGCTTTATTAGTCCCATGATTGGTGAATTACATGGACTGCTTAACACTTCTTTCAGTACTCCCTGTTTTACAAACTCGTCAATGAGTTGGGCGACTTTCATGAGGGTGTCTTGTGCCATGTGGTATTGTGGGGTCTGGGGAAAGGTTACATTGGGTTTTACGGTCACTTTCACTGGTTCCACTCCTTTCACCAATCCCACCTCTTTTCCTGTCATATCCCACACTTCCTTTCCGATTGTTTCCCGTAATTCAGCTGGAATATCTTCTTCAGTTATCATCGGAAAAAGGTTAATCAGAGGATATTCTTCATCGACAGTTTCCATCTCATCCCCTTCTACACTGTCCTCTTCTTCCCCATCACTGCTCGTCTGAATTCTAATTCCATCGTTCGAACACATAATCGAACATCCCAATTTGCACAATAGGTCTCTCCCTAACAGTGCTATCGGGCTTGAGTCACATACCACAAAATTATGTGACCCTTGATAGTTACCAATTCTGACTTGTACTGGATCTGTGATTGGGTTCGTCAGGTGCCTGTTTGCTACTCCCACTACTTGAACTGTTCTCCCTGAGAGTGGCAAATTTGGTACTTCAATGCTCCTAACAGTTGAACGTGTGGCTCCTGTGTCAACCAAGAATGAAACACGATGACCCATAACTCTTCCCTCCACATATGGACCCTTTTGATCAACTTCCAAGGATGCTGCAAGCACACAATTTCCCTCCTCATCTGAACTTTCACTCTCCCATACATTGTTTATTCCATTCTCACTGTGTAATGGGAACTGTTGTACTGTGCCATTTGTATTCATCACCTGACCCGAGACCTGTGGAGGAACCATCACTTGCTGCTGACTCACTGGTGCCAAAGGTATTTGCATTTGCTGATTAGGTACCATGGGAAACTGCTGTCGCATTGGCTGCATTTGCGTCATCTGCATACGGGGCATCTGCTGCGGCTGCATGGGCTGTAATCCCTGCAGCTGATTTATGGTCTGAAAATTTGGGTTTGGACCTCTCAGTTTCGGTCCCCTCATTGTCTGGAATGCATTGACATCATTGTTTTGCTGACCAACACCTGCACCTTCCTGCATCACCATCGGGCACTCGCGTTTCCAATGCCCGACGATTCCGCCCACGTGACACGGCATCACCCTTTTCATTGCCTGCACACCATTCGGAATCGCAACAGTGTTCAAATCCAGACCATTACTCCCAAAGCCTCCTCTGCCTCTGCCTCTCGCCTGTGGCTGAAACACCATATTTCCCTGCGGCTGTGGCTGCGGTATCTGCTGTTGGAACCCTTGCAACCCTTGCAAACCTGTCTGAGCTGCTTTAAGTTGCATCACCATCACTTTCTCTTTCAACCTTTTCTGTTTCACTTCAATTTTGTCGCTACAGTATTTCGCATAATTCAACACCTCATCAATAGGTTTCGACTGCCAACAAATCAAATGCGTCTTTATCATCTGACTTATCTCTGGTCTCAGCCCTTCCACAAATCTAAACACAAAATGAAGCATGTCCTTCGCCTCTATTGTTTCCGTGCCACTGTAGTTCTTGAACGCCTTCAACAACCTCTCATAGTAACCATGAATCGACTCTTTAGCCTCTTGGGCAGTTCGATCAATCTTCTGCCAATCCACATTTTTCGCGGCAACCTTCGTCTTCAAATGCTCAATCACCTTATAGTACAAGCTCATTACCATAGGTGATGGTGCACCCGTATCCCTGTCTCTCTCTGGTTCACTTGTCGGCCAACCTACAGCCCTTTTGCAGTCTTCCCACAAATCTGCCGGAACCACAATCTCAAAGAGGGTGTTCAGGTCTTCCCAAAGACATTTTGCAAGCTTCACAAACCTATCAGTCTGTTGATACCATTCAATCGGTTTCTCTCTCAGTTTGGGAAAATCATCCGTAAAAGACTGAGGGGGTTATTCTAACTTTGGAGGAGGTGTTAATCCGTCCCAAAAGTGACGGAAAAGTGACGGATTTACCACCAGCCGTATTACGAGTCCATTATATCCTATGGAACTCGTAATACGGCTGGTGGTATATCCGTCACTTTACCGTCACTTTTGGGACGGATTAACACTCCTCCAAAGTTAGAATAACCCCCTGAATGTCGCTTCTGTGCCACGGTACATGTATTAATTTTCCCCCTGCTGTCTCCCTCATTGGTAACATGGTTATTGCATCACTACTCTGTGATCTTTTCTCGTTGTGCTCTGGGACACTGTCTTTCCTCTTTTCCTTTTTCTTTGCCCATCTGCTTTCCCATTTGTCTAAGCACCTCCACACTTGTGCACTCTGCAGCAATTCTCTAAGGTGCGTTTTCATGCCTGCTGACCTCATGTGTTCAAAGTCTGTGGTCCCGAAATCCAATCTATAGCTCCTGCTCAAGTGTTTTGTCTTGTCTATCTCAACCCCGTTTTTGTCAGCTATTTCTTGCAACCTTCTATGTACCTTGTTCACTTCTCTCGTAATCCTAGGACATAGATACCTCAGCTCTTCTTCCGAGTAGGACTCTAACCTATTCAAACCCATAGTCCCTTCCACCAATTCTTCTGCTTCCATGTTCAACCTGACCTTATTCAGATAGTCTTCTCCCTTCCCACTGGCTGAGCTTTATGTGGAATTCAGACTGTTGAACCACTGTGTCAGCTGTTGCGCATTCAACCCCATCAGTGTAGCATTCACATCGACTGCCATTGATGGTTGCGGCAACTTTTCAGTGTTCGATGATAGCGGTATCATCAGTGGGGGACTCGACCTCACCACTGTTGACTGAGCACATATGGGACTAAACTCCATCAAGGACCCAGATCCAGTTGGCAGAGCCGCTATCGGAGTTGTCTCTGGAGTGTTTTCTATGCACCTCCTTTCCGTCCCACTCTGCACCATTGATCCTTGACCGCTCATACCTGAGTTAGGCTGAATGTACAAAGGTACCGGTGGACCTACAGTAATGGGTAGGGATATCGCATCTGGGTTCTGTCCATTCCCCAGGTTCTGAGGCATGTTCATTCCCACACTATGGGTCATCATTGCCGGCATGCCCGTCTGACTCCCCGTCATCTGAGCATGTGCGGTTCCCCCCTGCATCTGCTTTTGAGGCATCAAAAACTGGGTTGATTCAGCTTGTGCCAATGTTGGGTTGCGACCATTCTGTACTCCCATTACGGTTGGATCTAGAATCATTCCCGTACTGTTGTCACTGCTGTAGTACCTTGGGACCTGCGGCTGATAATTTTCTGCTGTTTTCAATATAGGCACATCTGGATATATTCTCCTAACCTGCGGTATCTGCGGGGTGAACAGTAAACTCGGGTCCTTAGATCCCGATGGCGTTTCTGAACTCGGAGTTTCATTATTCTGTACCGGTGCCGGAGGGGCAGAACTGGTACTTGGACCTTGTTCACTCTCTGCATAAGGTGGTGGACGGTCGTTCAGCAATTGCATGATGAACTCCTCATCCTCTGACTCGTCTTCTCTCCTTAACTTTTCCTCGTCCTCTCTATCTTTGGAACACCTCCTGTTTGTCTTACAGGTAGCTTTCTTGCCTGTCGCCTCTTCTTCCTTAGCAATTGCGGGAAACAATTTTATCCCCTGCAATATATCTGACCTCCACACATTCTGTGCATTATCCCACCTAGCGTCCGCTAGTGTCTTTTCTACCTTTCTTATCCTGGTCTCGAACTTCTTTTGCTGTTGCTGTCTAGCCATTAGTTCCCAAATCGCTAGAGCCTCAAACTGTGCTGGCCTTGGAGGTACCTTCATGTCGTACATCGCGAATCTCAAATTCTCTAGGATCCTTATATTGAATGTCCCATGGATCGGGAACGCTACGCTCCCATGTCTCTCTGTCAGCTTGTGCCATTGCTTTAGCCAAAGGCACGGAGCTACCCCCCTTTCCTCCATTACAATGTAAGCTGGTGTACCTTCGGGTGGCGTCTCCTCTCCTACGCTCGCTTTAATGTAAGACTCCCCCTTCATCGCACTCTTTAATGCTTTAAAAGATTTAATTTTCTCGTGTTTTATTTCACAAAGTTTGTAATCAATAAGTGACTTTAATTCCCGGAATACTCTTCGCTTGCCTTTCCCCTTCCAATCGAGCCCCACGGACTGCGTCCAATCCGTGCGCGGCCCTTCTTTGCAACCAACCTATCCCAGCGCGGCTCCTAGTGACGTCACACTCACACACACTGCGGCTGACAAAGCCTCGCGGCTTGTCCTCCTTCACTCCGCTCCTCTCGTAACAACTTCTGGCATGTATCGCGAGCAACCAAATAATAATAAAACAGATCTGTCGGTTTACTACAGGAAGGGTAACACAATCGCTTCAGGACCTTAGGGATTTTTCACTAGCCTCGGCAGTTATTCCATCTTTCTCGGTCCCCACTTTCGCAAGCAAATCCTGACCCGCAGACTCTGCTCTCAACTTGTCAATGATCTATTCTAGTGCGCTTAGAATTTGTCAAAGCCCGAAGTCGAAGTTTTCTTTCACTCCCTTAACACACGTACCGACTCGTTGACCACGCCCGGTCAACCTATTAAACCGACCAGACCACAACATAAAACAAGTGTCTCATACACTTTTCAACATACTCCGGAGTCTCTTGACCTCGCAGGGCCCGTCTCAACAACAACAACCACGTGGACCTTTTTCTGCACAAAGCGCCACATGCACATGAAGTTCGACGACTTCCCTACTCTCACACTCGGAGTCGCACCTCCGCTATTCTCTAAAATCCTCGCAACCTTTTCAAACAATCTGCGGCAATAAGCTGTGCAAGCGCAAAACCCTGACTTCACTCATACCGTCACTAGTACCGCCAACGCCGATTTCACACCTCCATTCTCTCCATTCGCAAGCTCCGAGATCCCGGGAAAGTCGCGGGGGACTTAGGGCATCATCATTCTCTCAATCTGTTTTACCCAAGAAAAATCTAATTCAACACCATATACCTCTCGAGTGGGGTCTCAAAGAGCGCAACCGTTACCTCTCGAGCGGGGTCCCAAAGGGCGCAACCGTTACCTCTCGAGTGGGGTCCCAAAGGGCGAAACCGTTACCTCTCGAGTGGGGTCCCAAAGGGCAAAACCATCCTCTGCTACCATCTACTGATAGAGCGTTCCGTCCTAATAAATTACCTGTATTTGGACTCTCTTGGGTCGATGAATCTTTTGACCAAGTGGGGCTCTCTTCACCCGAGATTAGTCAATTTAATCAAATCAATAATCAATAACGAACATAAGCAATGCCCTGATGAACATAACACTTCACAATTAATCCAGAAAACATTTCGGCGAACCATGACCTTTCGGCCATGAATAACCACACCAGTTCATTCAAAGTTAATGAATTTATTTCCCTATATTAACAAAGCTAGCACGATATAAATGTGTCTCAACACCAAATGATATATGTAAATGAACATTAATAGCTGTCCATAACGGCAAAAAAGATGCAATCTATGCAGCATTTGAATAACAATGCATTCGATAATAGCAACGCAAACCACTAAAACTATAATCTGTAATGGGCTAATTGCATACATTAGTCAGCATAACAAGGTCTCAAATTGCATCGTGCAACAAATGAATCCTCATCTAACCTCAAATTAGCATCTGCATGTGGGACTTCATGCAAAAAAACAATTTAGCAACATTGATTTGGAAAACTCCTAACTAGGGCTCTTATCAAAAATCAGCAGTTGGTTACCTAAAAAGAAACACAATGCAATTGTACATTTTCCTTTCATATTTACCAAATTCAATCAGCATTCAAGGAAGTCTTCGTCTCACAGGTACCGGTTTCGATCAGCATGGGACGGGACAAAGGGGGCAGGGTGGACGGGGCAATTGCCTCACAGCGGCAAGATAAAAGGACAAAACTACTACTTTATGCAAAGGGGCAGATCAAAGTTAAAGTCTCTAGAGCGAGAATTACTTAAAGTCTCTTTCTCTCGATTAGAGAAAGCATCAAAGTCTCATTCAAAATGGCGTCGAACATCAATTGGCATCGTAGAAGATGGCAAAATGACGAGGTCGGCAAGATGGGCCATAATGGCTGCAATGGGCAATAATGTCCTCAATGGGTGCAGTGGGTAATGGCCGCTTTCTTCTTGTGCACCAGGTTTAAATAATCAACAGTTCAAATCCAGTAGGGTCTCCCATTGGAGGGTTCATAGGTTGGCTTCAAATTGTCCAATCAAAAACAACAATTTACAAGCTTCTACCTAGGCCTACATTATCCTTGGAGTCTGGAACGTAAGTTGCAACATATTTTACCAATTAACTCACTTTCAGAGCTTCCATTGTCTGCACCTGCAGATTGACCTTGGAGCAAAGAAGAAGATGCCAGGCTGGCACGAAACCTTAAAGATAAGCATGTGAACCGATCTCACTGGAAAAGTACAGCTTCAAGCAAGAATACACGTTTTATTAGCACATTAGAAAAACACGAGCATCTAAACCGTGAGACAAGGCAACTAGGCCGAAGCCTCCACTAAAGTTATGCTAAGTTAAAACATTTCAAACAAGCAAATCATGGCACACGTTTACGGTTATGTCAGATTAGTACAATTCTAATACATTACGTTATATAAAGCACGCTTATAAATGTTGGCGAACTACTCTGAGGGCACATTTGTCCCCGTACAATCTTTATTAGTTCGGTTAAAGTCACACTTGATTATTGCGGCACTACGTTTATGCGCTAATAAATGTAAAACCTTCGTTTCTGCGTCATCAAGTCCATGGAGATCAGAATCCTTTACCATGATCAAAACTATGCACCCTATTAATATTCATAGGGATAACTGCTGCAGATCATCAATGCAGATATTTATTCTCTCTGTTGTCTATCTGCCCATCACTTTCCTCTCCAGATTCCCAGGGCACAGATTGGTGGCGCAATTGCTATATATTGCATAAGAGATGGATTGAACACAGATCATAAACTCAACATTGGCCCTGCAAAGTAGATTGTAGCTGCCAACTAATCATTATCTGAGCAGACCTATCTTTCATTTTTACCTCTTCCATCACATCACTAGACGCTCATACCCAAGACACGAAAGGAGTACCTCTCTAATGTTTCAAACAGACCACAAAAGCACTTTCTACCCACTTGAAAATACACCTCGTGGTACGAAGGGCTATATAAACGCCATTACAATACAACACAAAAATGTTCTCAAAGCGCAATGTTTTTGCAGGGTCACTTTCAAACAGAATCACTGCATCTGATATACAGTCTGTCACAATTTCCTTCAACTGGATACTTACCTCCGCAAGACTACAGGACTTGAACATTTTACTTCCCAGAGCCATTAATATATTCCTCAAAGAATTACACTCTCTAAAAAAGAGAGCGTTTTGTCCTCCTGATAGAATCTTTCCATTTATGTTTGACTGTGCAAACACCATCAGACCATGGTCTCGCTGATCTAGTCATCTAGCAGGTTGCCTTTGTGAAAGTACTATGAGTCTTCTTTCTTGCTGTTGGATTGAAAAGAAGCTAATCAGGGTGCAGAGACCCAAATCTTGAAGTCATTTTAAAGTATGGACATCAGCTCTGACCTGCTCGGTTTTGGTAGCTCTTACTGGGCCAAGTTATATATTGATAATCTGGGTATTGGTAGTTGACCATCCAAATGTGTACATTTGAACTAAAATTACAATTCACCATAAAAATCTTTCATCGGAGATTGCTGTTGTAGATATTGTAGCGCTTCAATCAGATGATTCAATTGTTTTTTGGACATACTGATGGTTAATATTAACATTTACCACAATGAAACAAACGTTATGTCCCTTTGCCTCCGTGTTAACAAGTAATGCGGGTGATGGGGGGGCTACCAGTGCTAATTGTTGTGTTTTTGTGTTTCTGCTAAAATGGGAGTGTTGTCCTGTCGGATCACTTGTTTTTTTGGGTGCAGCAGGTTATCACATCAATACCAGACTGCTGTTTTTGAGACTCACATACAACTGCATGTTCTGACATGCTTGAGTGAGTGTGGAATATGATTTTTGACCATTCTCATATTTGAGTACAGGTTCGACGCTTGGCTATTGGGTCGTAGCTGTGAATGGAAGTTGAGTGCTCACTCTTGGCTGGTTGCAAGTCTGAGTACCATCTTCAAATACTAGTGCAACTGTGCACTCGAAGGCAGACCGGATATACTCATATCTGAGTGTTGGTAAGATTGCAGTCTGCCTCTGTTCATATCAGACTGTGATTTCTCGATTCTGGCTGTTGGCAGTGAGCTCCTGAGTGTTTGAAGATGAGAGAGGTACTTATCTGACTGTTGGTCCAAGAAGTGGGTGCAGGCTGAGCGTTTTAAGGACTCCCATTTTAAGAAGCTATTTTCTTATTGTAATTGTGGATCTGGCAGGCTCACTTTCTGGGCATTTTAAGACTATATGCGATGCACGCCTAACATCCCCCGTGCGTTTGCTGGGGTTAATGAATGTCTTTGGAACCGTATTTTGCCGATCTAAACTCTCAAAGGGAGTAATTACGTCCTTGCTGTGTCCGGATCGAGAAGGAACGACTCCTTGTTTGGAGGAGACAAGCTCTTCGTGTCGTTAGCGCTGGGATTCACTATCCCCCGTTGGGATGCAGACTTCATCAGAGGGACTGCTCGATAACTTTTGATAATGTTTCCTTGTCTGCCAGCATCTTTGCTCCCGCCATTACTGCGCGCCTCTTTCAGGATTATGCGGCCTATTCAATGGCTCCCACAGGGCTCCGCTCGGGAACGGAGGCAGACGAATGTCTTCACTCCGCGGGGAATTCAGGCTTTTTTTCCATTCTGCCTCGATCTCTGCTTGGCATCTCGATGACAAATCAAGGGCATGATTCAGATGGAAGCGAAGAGGCCACAGGCGATGACTGGAGGAAACGCAAGGCGCCAAGAGAGCTAAACCTGTCTGCCCGGCTGCTCGTCGCGGGGGTGGAAATGGTTGCAGTTTCACCTTACCAGTCGTCCTACCCACGTCCTTCTCTGTCACTCACTCACGCACACAGCCACCATACACATATGCACACACATTAATGCACACGGATAAAGGGGCAACGTTCAGGTAGATCAAAAAACAAGAGTTAAACGAGCCCAAATGTCACAAAGAAGATAGAGGCAAGGATCGATAGCAGTGTACACTTGAAGTGGGGAAGAAGATGCAAGATATAGGAACACTGAAACACTTCAAGTGTATGGGAGTCTATGGAGAAAGGAAAAGGGAAACATCATTGGCACAACCCAGTTTAAGACTTAGCAAATAACATAAAAGCAGTATCACGAGAGAAGAATCTTTCAGGCAGTCAAATAATACAGCGGAAGGGGCAAAAGCGAGAGGACGTCCCTTTCAGAAGAGCAATGAGTCTCAGTGGTGGGAACAAAGTCTCAAATATATTTGCAAAAGGAAAAAAGATGCAGTGAAGGTGACGATTAAGGTTTCCTGAGGTTCACATGGAAGAATAATTAAAGCATGTTCTGGCAAAACATTAAGCACGTATTGATAGGAATCGCAAACGACATGTCAGACTGAAACGCCCCTACACAGGGTTAAGATGGCTGTTCTTCATATCAAAGAACTGTTTATCAGGCCCCTTGAATTAGGTGTACAAACAGTTACGGGCCTATTAAGTTTGTTGCCCGCTTCAAAATGTAGATAACCTATCAGAAAGAGGGACCATTGTATATAGTATCCACTGTAGAGTATTGAAATTGCACAACACTTTACTGTCCAATAAGATAACGTCGGAAACCCGTTAAGAGAGCCAAGGGGGAAAGAGGAGCTATTGGGCCAAATCGCGGTGGCTGAGGCCTTTTACTTCTGATGTTCAAGAGCCCTCCCTACTATGGATCCCACTCACCTGGGTCAAGCACCCCTTCTGCGCCTGACTCTCAGTTGAGTAGCGTAGCCTGAGCAGTCAAGGCTCATAACTCAACATGCAAGCTGAGTGAAAAAAACAATGAATGTCCAGTTTCCAATGCTTGTTTTATATAAAAAGAAGTACTTTAATTTTAACTCTATACATGCAAAGGTAAACAGCATTCACAAAGCAATAATACAATCCCCTTGGGGTTGGGGATCTAGTAGTTATCAGGCCACTCCCTGTCCTCTCACCTCTAATGCAACAGGTTTGGGGTTATTCTTCATTCATGCATGGCCGCATCCAGGGAATGTGACTAGTAGGCTGTACTCAAGAGTTCTTCCCTCGGACTCTGTTAGAAAGTTGGGTCACTAGAGCATAGAGATTTGAAGCAACAATGGTGGAATGTCCCCCAGGGCCCCAAAGGCCTGTTCTTATCTTATCTCAGCTGCTCTCGCATAAGGAACCCTTCGGCAGTGCAATGCGGTGCTATTCCGGAGCTGCAAAGTGATGGCTATGCGCAATCACACACGACAGCACCTGCTCTCTCCTTCAAGCCACGCTACCTGTGGATTCAGACAATTAGAGATTTTTTTGCTCCAGTTGTCACGCAGTAAGTGACTTTCCTTCTGCAGGTATGGGGGGTGGTCTCCTTGCTCTGGTGGGGGCTTCAATTGTTTTCTATTGCTTCTCAGGCCTCCTTTGGAGCAGTTCTCAGAATAAGGTTTTGTTTCATCTTGGTCACATTAGTTTCTCAGGCGATGGCCCCAACCCCTGGGCCTCAGGGTCTTGTGTGGCCCCTCCTAGCATACTGGGTCACCTCCTTGGTTCTCAAACATCCAGTCACAAGAGCCTGAGGTTCATGGTGGCCCCACCTAGCATACGAGGTCACAAGGTAATCTGGCACACGGGCTACAGCCCTCTTGGTGTGGGGACATGTTCTCCTGCCACACTCCTTGAGTCACTCTACAGTGGCCCCACCTGGGATATGGGTTCGCCAACTCACTCCGGCACATGGGCTACAGCACGATCAGTGGGTGGGGCTGGCCTCTCCCACTGTGCTCCCAAGTTCAGTTCCTGGGGACCTCTCCTGGCATATAGGGTCACCGACTCAGTCCAGCACAAGGGTTACAGCCCGGTCAGTATGGGGAGCGGGTTCCTCCCACCGCCCTCCTAAGTTCAGTTCACGCCGGCCCCTTCTTGTATACGGGGTCATCGATTCAGTCTGATGCACAGGCTACAGCCTGATCAGTGCTGGGATGGATTCCTCACATCTTGCAGAGGGAGTCCTCATTCCAGGGCTCCCTGTTGGACCTCGCTCTCTCCAAAGCTCTCCTCTTCCTGACAGGCACTCCAGTCTTGGCAGGCAGGTTGGTGCTGGTGCTCCAGCCTTGGGTCCCTAGTCCTCGTCACAGGCAGAAGTCTTGAATAGCTTCCCCTCCTCACACAGTCCATGTGGCTGCTTGGCAGATGGTAACATTTAAGTCTACTTATAGTCCTTTTCCAGACACAAGATGTGATTTAGTGTTTGGGTCTTTAAAGTTTTATGTTCAGGTTCTTCTTCTTTGAAATGGACATCTTTCCCATTTCTTCTTGCTCCGGAAGGATGCCTATCTGGCAGGTCTCCGAAGCTGATTAACCCACAACAAGATTCATGGAAGTGACCACAGTTCACACTTGGAGGTCAACTGCCAATTATATGTGCACCAAAAGGTTAATCTTGGGTTCTCAGTCCTACTCTATGATTTCCTTATCAGTTTCATCTTCCGCTTCCCGAGATGTGTCCAGGCCCCGTCCTTGTAATGTGTCATTGAATCAAAGAGTCCTTTGAAATGCACAGGGACAGCCTGGCTCTCCCATCCTCCAGTTTATGTCACACACAACTTACAGGAATTTAGCAATACACATATCTGTCTCAGGGAATTCCTCTACTCCTCAAGTTTTCACCAGGCAGGACTTGGCTTCCCAAACTGGAAGCCAAGGCCCTCCATGTAATGTATCATTGTAGGCACTTCTGCTTTCAGTATAAATCCACAGCACACTCACTGCCCAGGAATATTATTCTCGTGTATTATGCCACCACCAGCACATGCATTCAGTCTGCGCTCACACTGTTCACACGCACTGAGCAGTCTCTATGTACTGTACCCAGTGCCTTATTTTAAAAACACACACAGCCACAACACACATTTACCATGTACACACTGTACCACACTTCACCCTTTTGTGTAGTGAAATTCTTGTGAGCACACATCACATGCACATATCACATATTTCTACCATACACGCACTTCCACATCAACCTAATGTAGGCCTGTGGTGAGTTAAGCACACAACAACGGAACGTTTAAAAAGGTGAGTGAACCTGTAGGCCACACTCCAGTGACACAGGGTATAAAGGACCTGTTCACTACTAATGATCACTAGACATGGGTGGTAGAGCTGGCAGAGCTAACATAGTTTTTGGCATGCCACACTCCCCTTAGAGTGCGGATTTCAGCCAAAAACTCTGCTAGCCCCACCAGCAGTGCAGAGCGCGCTGAGTGTGCATGGCAGCCAAATTATGGGACACACAGTGCAAGCGCAGACAGTCTGTGTGGCCCATAACTGGGCTGCAGTGCTCACTCTCGGCCGGCATGGAGCTGCTGCTGGTGCCAGCTCTGGATCCAGGCCTCCCTCGTGTCAGCAGCCTGGAGCGGGGGGAGAAGGAGGCAAAGAGCCAGGCTGCTGGGAATGAGAACCCAGATAAGTCCTTGTTTTAAAAAAAAAATTGTCATTGTGTACAATGGTGCACAAGAGGCCTGAAACAACAGCTTTCGCAACCTGAATTCAGGCCAGGGCCGTAGGTAGAGAAAGCTGCTGTTTCAGGACTCTTGTACACCGGCCTGCTCAGGCCTCTTGTGCACCTGCCAGCCCTGTGTGCAGTTCACACAGGGTAGGCCAGTGCGCAAGAAGCATGAAACGGCAGCTTTCACTGCCTACGGCTCTCTCCTGAATGCGTCCGATCTCGGAAGCGCTAAGCAGGGTCAGACCTGGTTAGGGCTTCCGAGATTGGTTGTATTCAGGACAGGGTGCCACTAGGGCAGGTGGCAGTGGCACTCCACCACTAATGGAACTCCATCTTCCCAGAATTCTGTGCAGTGGAACTCTGTGAGCTCCACCTAGGCCTACTGATTACTACACGGTTTGCAGCCACCCCTCTGCTTGAGTTGCTTAACTCTTGGTGAAGGCAGTAACCCTCCTCCACTATGAGTCCAACAAGACTGCAATCCATGAGACAGGCTTTTGTCATGGTGCACGCGCATGATCTGTGTTCGCTTATGAAAAAATAATCAGCATTAGGGATCCAAACAACAACACAGTAGGCACTCCACAGGGGTACACATCTCTCACCATGAAGAAGACTTTTCCTTCCCGACAAAAAAGGAATGCTATTTCAGTTAATTATGTGGCTGCTTGTTAGAAATGGGGTCTCTGGTTGGCAGTCAGTATGCACTCTGTCCAAGCAGGGACCCTCACTCTAGTCAGGGTAAGGGAGATACACACCTAGGATTACCCCTGCTCACCCCTTTGGTAGCTTGGCACAAGCAGTCAGGCATATCTCAGAGGCAATGTGTAAAGTATCTGTACAATCACACAGAGTAACACAGTGAAAACAGCACAAAAGGACTCGACCCTAGGTTAGAAAGACAGCTAATATTTATCTGAGTAAACCAAGCTGAAAACGACAAAAATCCAACATGCAAAGGCAAAGTTATGAATTTTTAAAGATTAAACTTGAATATAGAGCTTGGAAACACAAACGCTTCAATTTAGAGTTATTGCAGCATCGTGACAAAGTTGTTCCCAACAATCTGATGAAAATGGTGCCGTTCATGGTGTCACATGGACCCCCAGGTACAATACCTTTGGTAACAAAAAAACAAGCTGGTGCATGGAGTCGGGGAGGAGAGGCGTCGCTGGATCTGGTTTCTTACTGCAGAGCAGGGGAGGTGATGTGGTGCCGGTGGGCGGCATCGGTCCCTGATGATCTGACAGGATCGATTAATCTGGCGGGTCAAGGCACGTTGGGAGACCTCATAGGGTTGCGGTCATGACATGGGGCTGCTGGGGCCACGTGCGGAGTCAGGTATCACAACGTCAGTGACACGGCACTTCAGGACTCACAGAGTCGTAGAACTTCAGCAAGGCTGCACCGGCATCGGGCCTGCAGTGTTTGTCGGGGTTGTCTCATTCTAGCGGGGACCACAGCTTTGGTTTGCAGGCAACAGCGTGGAGTTGTGCAGCGACGCCGGTTCTGGAGTCATCCGGAGTCGATGTGCCTGGATCTTCTTGTTTTCTCACCAGAACTCACTTCTAAGAGTCCAGGAACTGTATTGGGACCACTTGGCAAGTCAGACTCCTCAGCAGGAGGTCCCAGGTGCTGGCAGGTGAAGTCTCTGATGTCCCTGAGACTTCTTAACAGGAGGAAAGCTCAGTCCAAGCCCTTGGAGAAACTTCACAAGCAGAACTTCAGAAAGAAAAGCCCATACCCTACTTTTTAAATGCACTGCACACTGCCCATGGGGCTACCTATGGCCTACCTTACTGGTGACTTACACGTAGAAAAAGGGAAGGTTTGGGCCAGGCCAGTGGGTGCACTGCAGTGGCAGGTCTGAGATATGATTACAGGGCTACTCATGTAGGTGGCACAGTCAATGCTGCAGGCCCACTAGTAGCATTTTATTTACAGGCCCTTAGCACCTCTAGTGCACATTACTAGGGACTTACTAGTAAATCAGATATGCCAATCATGGAGAAACCAAACAACCAATACAGTTTAGACAGTGGGCACTTGCACTTTAGCACCGGTCAGCAGTGGTAAAGTGCCCAGAGTCCTAAAGCCAGCATAAGCAAAATTCAGCACAGGATCAAAAAAGGTAGGTCAGAAACAAAAAAAATAGGGGAAACCACAACAAGAGCTGACAGGTCTAACACATGTCTCCCCGCAGCTGAAAGGGGGCGGAACTACCCAACCTCTTTGGAGATCTCTTTACTAAGGTGGAAGAACCTGGAAAGAGCATCAGCATTGGTTTGTTCTGTCCCAGGGTGGTGTTCCACTGTTAAGTTCATTCCCTATAGAGAGATGGACCATATCAGCAGTTTAGGATTCTAACCCCTCATCTACATTAGCCATCTGAGTGGCCTGTGGTCTGTCTGAACCCAGAAGTGAGTCCCAAACAAATAAGGTCTTAGCTTCTTCAGCGCCTAGACCACAGCAAAACTTCCCTTTTTATTGCGCTCCACTGCTGTTCCCTGGGAACCAATACAATTTAGACAGAGGCCTCTTGCACTTTAGCACTGGTTAGCCGTGGTATAGTGCCCAGAGACACAAAACTAGTTAAAATGAACTGCAAGAGATCAGAAGCCAAGAGTACAGAGAAACCACGCCAAGAGCTGCCTAGTCTAACACTGCTACTTTTCAATATTGATTTGGGCCTCTTGACGAGAATTTTGCCACACTGTAGTGACTAATTGCATGCAGAAGATCAACAGTTTATCAACAGACAGAAAATCAATCCATCAGTCATTTAACCAGATTTACTACAATTGATCCTCAACAACAGCTCTGCTGCTGCCCTTCTGGACCTCTAAGTACCCCATCATGTCCTAATGTTTCTCCATTGACCCACAAGCACACTTATTTACAGGTAGCTGGTTTCTCCTATAGACTAGACCTTTGGGGGCATATTTATCCTCTGTTTTCATCAAATTAGTGTCTTTTGTTTACTCTAATTCGGTGCAAAACTAACTCTATAGTTATACTTTGGTGATAGACCCATCTAGTGCCACATTTATGGAGTTAAAGTCATTTTTTGGAAGTGGAAACCTACCTTGTCTTAATGAGATGCAAGGTAGGCGTTCCCGTGCAAAAAATGACTCTATGGCCTTAACGCCATAGTTATACTCTCTTGCAAAAATGGTGCACGGGAGGGAGGAGGGGTAAACAAATGGTGCAAAGCTTGCTTTGCCCAATTTTGTTACACTTGGGTCAGGGAAAGCTTTAGGGGACCTGTGGGCCTATTTCCATGATGGAACACCATGGAATAAGCCCACAGGTGCCAGGGACACCCCCACCCACAGCAGAGGGAAAACGGAGGATGGGGGACCCAATCCCAGGTAAGTACAGGTAAATATTATATTTCATTTTTTAAAGTGCCATTGGGGGCCCTGAAATGGGCCCCCTACATGGCCCTGGGTGCATTGGCCATGCCCAAGGGACCCTGCTGGCCATTGGGGTGGTAGGCATGACTCCTGTCTTTTGTGAGACAGAAGTCATGTGGTATGGATGGTTTTGCGTCAGAAAATGACTCTAGGCAGGTTAGAGTCATTTTTATTTACTCTAACCTGCCTAGCATCATTTTTTTGGTGCAAAAACCCATTCTTCCATACTGCCAGCCCAACCCGACTAAAGCCATTTTTTTTTTGCCACTAGCCTACTCTTTGCACCGGCTTGCACCCTTCCATAAATATGGTGCCCGGCTTGTGCACAGAAATGGTGCAAGCCGGTGCTAAAAATGTTTTGTGCAAAACTGAGTTGGTGCAGTTTTGCACCAAAAAGTATAAATCAGGGCCTTAATGTTTTAAGATCTTTCTTCTGATTTGCTTGTATTTAGTGTTGGAGTATTATTTTGCTCTTCCTGCTCGTCTCACCTTCATATTACCTCCTTGGGTCTAAGTGAGGTCTTCACTTCACTCTCTAAACATCTTCATCTATTCAAAGTGACAATTAAACACCATCCTTCAGGCTCTTGG
The DNA here is from genome assembly GCF_031143425.1 of Pleurodeles waltl. Taxonomy (NCBI): domain Eukaryota; kingdom Metazoa; phylum Chordata; class Amphibia; order Caudata; family Salamandridae; genus Pleurodeles; species Pleurodeles waltl. Next base: position 1,138,324,814 of record NC_090440.1, read on the forward strand.
CCTCCTTCAAATTGGACATAGAGACATATGCCCTGTGGCTAGATGCTTCTCCTCCTATTTCACCAAGGAGCAACATATCATGTATGCCTGGAGAAATTACATCAGTCAAGTAACACAACACTATCAGAGGTGGGCTACACCATGTACCCTACTGGTTTTGCTGCAGACTCAAGGGCTAATAGGCAATTCTCATGACAAGTATCTTTTTTCTCTCTTCACATAGATGTCACATATTCTTATGTGCTCCCTGAATTGGCAAGTACCTCCTACTAGTAAAGCATTTTTATGGAACACAGGAATAAGTGTGAACTATGGCAACCTTAAAAATGACTACATTATGCAAGGAGAGCTCCTCCCCCTGCTGCCATGCTCGTAATTGCCGAACACGCCACACGTCTTGGAAGCCACATCAGGGGAGGCCTTGAGGGAGGACAGCTGCAACTGGTGGGTCGGACGAACAGGTGAATGGACCCAATTCAAAGCCCAATTCTGGGGGCTTACAAGGTCAGCATGATCCTGCGCTCTTGCAGTATGCCCCCCTTGCTTGCTGCCCACTGACCACTGTGGTTTCTGTAGTTTTTGCCTGCCTGCCTCCACTGTGCCTGGCTCGCTCGTGGAGACATGTGGATGCGATTATACGGCAGGGTGGCAGGCATTTACCTGCATTGATCTGCATTGTGTCTGTGTGAGGGTGTGGGCCTAAGGTCTCCCACAACAGATAACAAGGTGCGAAGGCACAGGAGGTGCGGTCATCAATTGTCCTTGTTTCATTTGTCCTGATTGAATGCAAGAATTTTGAGAAAGGATTTTAGCAGAACTTAGGATAACACACAGACGCTCTACGGCGCCATGGTGTCCAGCACTCACTGACACTTGACACTAGTGACACTTGTTCACTGGCCCATCGACACATTGACCTATTGATTTTCCATTCATCTGGAAGTGACATGAGGCAGATTGGCAGAGGGTGGAGGCATCGGCTTTCTAGAGAGATCAGGGGGAGGAGGTAAGAGACTGTTGCTGTTGCTGTTTGGCCCTTAGCCCCTGCCCTTTGTGTGCCTTTGTCTGCCTTTTTCCACCCACTTTTTTGCCTGGACTAGCCGGCAGACTGGATTAATTTGGATCCCACTTAAACACCACTTTCGGCTTTAGGCCTCAGGCTCCAGACTGGAGTGATATGATATTGCTGTATCACCTGACACTGCATTTGCCCCTGCTTTTCACATGTGGCTTTATCTTTAATATAAGTGTTGTGTTGTGAGTAACTTCAACTGGTTAAACCTGACCTAGCAGACTATGGGGAGGGACAGTGTGGTCAACTGGTTTTGCCTGTTGTAGGGGTGTTTTGTATTTTGGAAACGCTTGATTCCTTGATTTATCTCTTGCTACTTAAACCACCTCACATGGACTCCCGGCCAGTGGGTTTGGTTGGTGGTCAGAGCCACCAAACATCACGATTGCTGGGTGCCACATGTTCCAGAATGATACTTTAGATTTGCAGCTGAATTTTTATAGTGCTATCTAAGGTGTGCTGTAGTCCGAAGGTTGCCCAAAAGCCACTAGGGTGCGGAAGTGCATGGCTGGGTTACCCCCTTTTGTTCTTGTTTTAACCATCAGATTGCAGTGAGTGCCTTGCACTTTTGTACCCTGGCTTTGCATACACCGCCGCCTCCGACTCTTTACTAGCGACAATGGTCAAACGTAAGTTACTAGGAGATACAATAGCTACTTCAAAATTTCAAGGAGTCACAACCCTCGACATATTCCTGACTTGTGCCACAAGTGTTCCAGGCAAGGAGATAGTTCAAGCAGAACAACGCCTGTCATTGGAGATGGGAGATAGGGGGCTTGGTCCTTTAGAGCCCTTCAGACGCACTAAAAAGGACGCTTCACCAATTCCTTCCATCCACCAACCCATTGAGCCTCCCCTGCAAATTCAACCACCCCGTTAGATTTCAGTTTAGTCACCATGACAACCAGTATAGACTTTACGGTTACCAGCAAGAGGGGGCCTCCTGCTAAGCTCAAAAAGTGTTCCAAACAATCAGGTCTATCCAAGCCTAACAGGTCTGATAGTTCTGTTAGGGCCCTTAGTGCAACTACTAACATACCTGTCTTACATCCAATTGTCATTGCAACCATGTCTTCTGGCAGAAGTTGCCCCTGCTCTGGATTGGGACTTTCTTCTTAAAAGATTCCAGACGATGATGACTACAAGTTTGTCCCCGCTGATTGACAGACCTTGTAAATTGGAAACCGTAGTGTCACTGCTAACTCAAGCTTCTGCTAACATGTTGTACACAGTGCCCAAAGCCCAGGTTTCTATGGTAACTAATACTCCCCGTCTGAGTTTTGCTTCTGACCAAGCTACAACTCTGGGCTCAACTTCAGCTGGTCTGACACTTAGAGTCCGGGTCTACTTCTCTCCAGGCCAAAAATGCAGGTGGCACCGTTTCAAGGGCAAGGACAACTTTTTTCTCATACACCCTCTTCCTAGTTTCCCATGAATTGGACAAATGTGTCAGGAATGAGTTAGGATACACACTGCTAGGCCGCCCCTTCTGTAACATTCTAATATGACGGCTACTGTAGTTGGCACGTCCGTGTGTGCATACAAAGTGGCAGACCCCCCACGGAGGACCGGCCAGCAACTGTGAGCACTCAGACAGGCCGCCCTCCATTCTTAGCACCCTAATATGGCAGCTGCTGTATTCTTCATGTCCGTGTACATGGATATACTAGTAGTCCCACCACAGCGGGCCGGTCAGTGACTATATGTTCTGTCCCCCACCTTTATAGAAGAACTTCAACCATTGTGTTATTCCTTTCAATAAAAAACATGATACACACATGGGTCATCACAGATTTTAGGAGGACGCCTTTTAGTATCACCACTTTTGTGAGGCGTGTCTCTTGTGGCCACGACACACACTAAGATGGCTGCTGCTACGAAACCAACTCTTAATCACACATGTGAGCAAGAGGCTCACTTTGATTGGCTCACAGTGCCTCCCCAGACCCCCTCCATTGGCCGTTTGGTAACCACTCCTACTCACCTGCGGCCACCTATACAACATCTGATGGCAATCATACTGAGCACTGGTACTATAAATAAAGAGTGCTCCATCTGCCCATTACCGATCCAGGCAAGCAGAGGAAGGTAGGTCTCTACTGCTCCCTGCACAGAAACTACATAAGTACAGCTGTGACTTCTAACATCTCGTCGCCATTACTTTTTCTTACCTTCCAGAGACTCCCGTGGTCACCTGGATTTAACACGTCTATTTTTCACTATTGTTACTCTTTCAACAGTTAGCAACTATGCACTACCTTCTGCTCTTGACCTATGGAGCTTCAAGGATTGATCCAAAGGGAAAGATCCTTCGCTCACACCTAAGGACAACCCACCACTTATGATACAGACTTGATCTATGTTGTCAGTCTCACACATGTCCACTTGCCTGACTTGTTATGTGTGCTTCTGTGATAACACCTTTTTCACATTGTGGCAACTAATCAACACCAATAATAACATGAGCATGTCTACCTTCAAAGACATGACAAAGCAGTGTGCTGATATGTCGAACCTAGTTACACATGGGACCATATATGCCTAGTATTGGCTTGTTTTATGTTCTTCTCTTGTTTTGTCATTCTATTTTAGGTTGGACAATCATTTTAATTTTTGATCCAGATATTTTCTTTTTTTCAGAGTACCTACACTATGTATCACCTCTTTGGTGGGGTGCAGGGATCCTTTTTTAGGTTCAGAGGAAGCACCATGGAACCAGATGGGTCACTTTGCACAAAACATATTGACTTGACCACACCCATTGATGTAGGCTATTTGGGTACACTGGGTCCTTGCAATAGCCCCAGTTAAATATTTGTTTTTAATCCTGCCAAGGGAACCGTCACTTTAAACCTCAGTTGGGTATCCCATATATAGTTTTAATCCCCCAGTACTGCACTGTACACCTTCACTACACCCCACCCTACAGATTTACACATCTTCACATAGAAATGTCTTATCGAGCGTCTAGATACAAAAAGATCTCCTCTAAAGTGACCCTTCGCAGAGCGCTTAGGGCATTGCAGCGCCAGCCCCACAAAGAGCACACCATATGTTGAAGCATGACATCCTCTTCGATGTGTGAGGGAACCAAGAAATAATCATTAGGATTTCCTAGACTTTGTCCACCTTCTTTTTGTCATGTTTTGTTCTCCCTTCTCTTTTTCTTCCTCTATAGCAACAGTACCTCCATAGATTTATATATGAGCACTTTCAAAGCGTAGGTACTGTACCTTCTTCTGCTCCCAGCCCCCCTCCTTCCTTTATTTAATTAACAAAATAACGCCATCAGAAATAAAGATAAACTTTCCCCAGTAACAATTAACTAAACGATTGCCTACAGTGAATAAGACATACGTAAAGTAAGCTTACTAGGAATTCATCAAGTGAAAACTGGCTGCTGAGGAGGTGACCAAGAACAAAAACATAGGGTGAGAGAAACCTGGTGGATCGATAAACTTAGGACAGTGCCTCTTGGACTGAATGCTGGCCATGAACTAGTTACACTATTAGGATAATTTAGCTAATCATACTAAAGGTATAGCTGTGCTTCAGGATAAACTCTAGCACTTAGGAAAGATTTGGAGTGTTTCAATATTTTGCAGTGCAGGGTTGCCTCTAGAGCAGAGATAACATGCACTATATGAGAAATATCTGTATAATGGCTAACGTTAAAATGGGTTGCTTGTTTGAGTTTGATGATTTATTCATGGCTTTCAATACCTTCCATTAAATCTTAAAATTAGCAGACAAAATAATTTACAGTATATCTGTAGCTAGATTCACACCTTGATTATCGATACCTTATCTCTCATTAAGAAAATTTGCTCCAATGTCCAATCATGTTAGGAGTAAAACTTCCATTTGGCATTCTCTCTTTTATTTTTCTGACTGTCTTTCTGTGTTCTCTGCTGTTATAAAAAAGCAATAAGGAATTGGCCTGAAGATAACGCTATATATACGTAACAGAACAATATCATGACTGAGGGTGGCGCATGAAATAGATTTAAGTATCTGGAGAACATTAGTGGATTCTGACAGTGGATAACATGTATCTTCTTCAAGAAAAACTATTTTAGTTGCTTTTTCATTGTCAGAAGGAAATTTAAAAAAATGTGTTTGCTTTTGATGAATGCTGTTTTCTTTCCTTTAAATTCTTTGAGTCCATTAGTGCCATTTTCTTTGTTTGGAAAATAAATCTAAGTAATCCAAGAAAGTTATAGCAAAGGGTTTACTTTAATTTCTAACAAAGTCTCTTTGGCTGCTAATGACATCACACGCCTTTCGAGCCTCCCAGTTTTAAAAGCATGGACAGCTTAGAACTCAGTTTCCCTCTGTGTCCACCAGTGACTCTAAATCGTGTATTTGCGGGGTAAGTTCACAAAATACATAGCATCCTGATTGCAAAGATGTGCAGATGTGTGATTATATGTCACTTGGTCTTTATGGGACTGACGTATGGATTGTATCCAAATAACTCACATTTGTTTTATAAGAAGAGGTATTTGTCAAGATATTAAAAATAGAACACATACAGGAATGATTGGCGCAACTACTGGTGCCGCATCTCCCAGGTCTGCATGTTTCAGCTATGGATCCCTATTTTTTACATTAACTGCAACATTTCTTATTGTATTGTATTGTATTGGATTATTTGTAGAGCGCGTTCCGGTGGAAGCATCGAAGCGCTATGCAGACCATAAGTGCAGAAAAAAAACGAATCCAGAATGTCACTACTAATTAGTTTGCAAAAAGCCAGGTTTTAAGGCACTTCCTAAAGACCAGATGGTTCTGTATCGAGAGAGGCAAACCATTCCATAGTCTGGATGCTTGCAGCAAAAAAGCGAGATCTCCCCATCTCGCTTTTTTACAGCGTGGGACCTTGATCATAAATCTAGAAGCAGATCTCAGATGTCTCGGGGGTTGGTAAAACGAAAAAGTGGATTTTAGATAATCACATCCCAACGACTGAAGTGCTTTATGCGTAAGGCAGAGTGTTTTAAACATGATTCTCTTCCTAATTGGAAGCCAATGAAGAGATGTCACACACCTAGTAGCAGAAGTAAAGTGGGGCATATTTAAAGTTAAGCGAGCCGCCAAATTCTGAATAGACTGCAATTTATCCAGAGAGGATTTATTAGCATTAAGCAGCAAAGAATTACAGTAGTCCAGTCTAGAAGTGACCAACGCCAGTACAACCAGGAGTCTAAGGTCTTCCTCCAAAAGGTGAAGAATTTTCTTGAGAATTTTTAGTGTCCAAAAGCAGACCTTGACCAGATGATTAACCTGTAATTTAAAAGACAGTAAATCATCAAACATAATGCCCAAATGTTTGGCAACTGGTACCGGCGATGGGCAGCCCCCACATACGGGCGGCCACCAGTTATTATCCCAAGGGGAATTTTTACCCCCAAAACACATGATCACTGTTTTGTCCCTATTGAGTTTCAGCCAGTTACAAGTCATCCATTTATTAATTGCTAGCATACAGCATTGAAAATTTTCCTTTGTGTCCTTCACATTATGTGAAATGGGCACAATCAACTGAGTATCATCTGCGTAAGAGACGATCTGAGCCCCAAATGAGCGCACCAGGTTAGCCAATGGTGACATGTAAAGATTAAAAAGTGTCGGACTAAGAGAAGATCCCTGTGGGACGCCACAAGGAAGTTGGAAGGGAGGGGCCTTATAATCCCCGCATGCTACCGTTGTGGTTCTATCCAACAGGAAAGAGTTGAGAAGCTGCAAGGCCTTCCCTCTCACTCCAGCTTGGGCCAGCCGGTTACATAAAGTAGAGTGAGAGATGGTGTCAAATGCTGCTGAAAGATCTAGTAGAACCAAGATCGACCCCTTGCCCCCGTCGCCTCTTCTCCGAATCATATCTGTGGTGGAAATAAGTGCTGTTTCCGTACTATGATCACCCCGAAATCCATGCTGTGAGGGATCTAGTCCACCATTCACCATCATAAACATATAACTGTATTAAAATCCTGTAAGTAAGTAAAAAATAGGGACCCATGGCTGAAACATGTCAATCGGGGGATGTGGAAGCAGTAGTTGTCCCTAGTATCCCAATATATGTTCTGTTTATAATATTCCTTTAAAATGCGAGAATAAAGCGTTTTTAGGAGTATCCACATGGATTTTTAACTTCATCTTCTGGATACATACCACGGATAATAGTAGCTACCTTCACCTTTCAAAATAAAGCACTCCCTGTTTACAGGAGCCTATCCTTCCTTCCTCAAAAGATTTTCAGCCGGATGAGGCAAACCCATTGATGAAGCATGCCACCTAGGTTAATGGGTAAGAGTTTCACTTACATTTTTATGAAAATGTAATAAGGGCCGCATATGACACACTAGGGTATTCTTGAATTTAGGCATTGCTGTCAGAAATACCATTTGCGTCCTGATGCCTGTTCGATAATACAGTACATGTACTGAGGGGAATCGATCATAGATGACCCACTCCTCTAGTTCCCTCCTTTTTTGATGATAAGTTTATATGACACCAGTCAGCCTCACAATTAAAAAGCCTTAGCTAAAGCCATTCACCGTAAGACCCAGATTAATAAATGCTTTGTGCTGAGTTTGCATTACTTTGTAACACAAACTGTGTGCAAAACATTGAGGAGGTATTTACAAACCCTGATTTGCATTGGAAAGTTACCTAAAGCAATGCAAATGATGCTATGCTGTACTTAGCACTACCTTGGATCAATAAGGTGTTGCAATGTAGAACATAGGCATTCCCATGCAACCACCCAAGGGCTTTGATGCAAACCCTTTTCACTAACATGTGTAGGTAGGAATTGCACCAAACCTTTATCCTACTTGGGACAGTTGTAATGCAGGAGAAGTGTTTTGTTTCTCCATGCTTTTCAAACTTTCTATATGTGCTGCCTTGTACAGCACACAAAGTGGCAAAAATATTGAAAGATGTTTTTTACACTGAATGACTCCCGTTCCAGTACAAAACATATCCTTTGACAGAACGCACACAACCTTGCACTAAGGGTGTGTGCATTGGACCAGCACTGCGAGACAGAAAAACAGCACCATTTCTTAGTAGCTATGATGGTTCTTTCACTCTTCTATCAATGTCACACAGAGCAACAACACTGATTGACTGTGTTGTTGCATTGAGTCACCTTTTAGTACATTTCCCCCTTAGTATACTCTTTTACATATTCACTTAAGAAACCAAAGGTTACAGGGATGTTATAGTTAGATTCACATTTTAAACAGACAAAACCATAGAAATTCAGATGTTATAGTTAGAGTTATTTCTAGTGACTATAACTCATGTTAAAGTGTTGGCAGTCAATCCGATCTCAGCAGTAGATCTCCGGAATCTGCACCTCTAGATATCTATATTTCTTTTCCCTTTAATATCTTGAAAACTGCTGAACGTATTTACACCAAATAAGAAAAAAAGTATAGTCTGCAGGCCAAAAGCTAGCTTTCTTCTAAATTTAGTGTAATTCCGTCCAGCAGTTCAGGCTGTAGTCGTGTTCAAAATCCCTATAGGAATTCAAATTGGAAACACACTTTTTTTACATCCACCTTTTTCTTTGCCCCCACTTCACGGATCACCCCATAACCTTTCATGCACAACAAGAACCTTGGGCACACTTAAAAAAAGAAATGTTTGTCAAGATTCGTCAAACTGTGCCAAAGATATATCTAAGTAAATAATGCTTTCTCCATGGAAACTAACCTCTTTGCACCTATTCAGACTATGTTAGTACACATTATTCTTTCCAAGCCTATCCTCAATTTACTTCAGGAACAAACATTTCTATAATTTGACCTTTAATCCCTTGGCCATCTCCAAGGATCCTTCTCTGTCCTTTTGTATCAAAGAGGGAAGAGGGCATTTCCATCCACATTTTATTAAACTAGCACTGACACAACGGCCTTGGGGCAATGACATCACCACACTTTTCTTCTTTCTCAAAATCCCAAGGGGGAGATGCGGTTCTTTTCACTCCGCCCTGGGTCTGCATTGGAAGTCAGTTCATTGATAGCGAATTTTTTTGATTTATTTGAATCTGGTCTGGCACCCAAATAGCAAAACATACCATTATCCACAATCAATTTTCCATCATATTGCGACTCAGCTCCCAGCCCTTAATTTATCTGCCTCAACTTCTCACTGGATACTGGTCCAGTCTAGGCCTACCACACTTCCTGCTTGTCCTGCTTTCTTCAGCATTCTGCCTTAAACCCTCCAGTTTCCCAGACAGCCTGCATGCTCCACACATTTTTCAAGCATACCGTCCACCACCAGAAAAAAAACCTCCATTGAGGTTTTATTTTCTTCCCCCACATAGGAATGCTTGGCCTTGCTGAACTATCTTTCAACTTCCCCATCACTTCATAATGTAAACCCTATTTTCCAAAAGGGATACATGCATCATATCAAGCATGAACAGTTCTAGCCATTTGTACTAGATAAACTCATATTTAACCTATCCAAAACCCTGGGCTTTACAATGATTTGTAACGTCCCTTTAACATGTTATTGCCACAGGTTTCATAAGCCCTCATTGCACCCTTTTAAGAAACAGCCTAGTGCACAATGTATCAGTGCCCTCCCATCTAATGTTCATCATCTGTAGATATTTGGTTTCTTAATCAGCTGAAAGACTAACATTTTCACTGGGTCATTGTCACCTAAATGAATGTGTAGAAAGACTGAAACTAACAATTCCCCTCTAACTCCTAAAGTGCTGGTAGCAGATGACCCAGGACAGTCCCCTTAGACCAAACTACCGAAAATCCACATCCTCAAATAATAGGTCAAGTTGCTGCCCAGTGCTTGACTGCATGATCTGCTGCCATCTTCACCACAGAATAGCCACAAATCCAGGCCTCTAGCTGCATCCTAGCGTACTAGTGTAGTTTAGCCCACACTAAGGGAGTAAAAACGTCAGATCCTTTTATGGTCAATTCACTTATCCATTACTGCTAAGAAAGTCTGATTTCTACCTACACAGTACCCTTAGCTTTTTCCTCTTATACCTAGACTGAACCCTTCTTTGGCAGTGCTTATCCCGAAGAAGCATGTGCCATACTCCCTCTGGAGAATCATCCACCTCCACCACTAGTAAGTTTCTCAACACTCCCAAAACCTAGCCTTTTGCGCCCTCTGCCCATTTCAATGTAACCTGTCACTTCTCATCTGCCCATGAAACTTCGTACAGGTCAAATCTGAGGCCAACCCGACCAACCCGACCTTCACAAACTCACTTGAATTACTTTAATGCTCTATTCAGTTATGCTACCTCTCACCAGCACTTGTAACACTTCCCTCTGCTCCACCATGTCCTCAATGATATTGATCATCCCACCTCCCTGGCCCTGTATAACCTAAATTGACAGACTGATGGACAATAGAACCTCACCTGGGCCATTAGAGCCCTCAATGAAGGAACAGTTATTAATCTCCTCTCATTTAGTTCCTACTCTTTTCACTGGAGCAGCATTCCAAAATTCATCTACTGAACTAGACCACCCCTCTTAAATTTGGCCCACACTGCCAGAAGCATCTGAAATAAGACAGTCCTTGTCAACTTCCCACAATGGAAGCCGACGCCAGCTGACACCAGCCATTTTTCAACACAGTCCATCAAGTAATTAAACACACTACCTCCCCTGCTTTGCACTCTGGCTGCACCCCAGTGCTTCCTCACTGTCTCCTACTCTTCGAAAAATGCATCGCACGCTGGTCCGTATATCACAGTTCGATGGAGCTAGTGTTACTTTCAGCCCCGTTATTTTCTAGTTGCTCACACATCATCCGGAATGCACTTCACTAACTAACCCATAATCAGGGATAGCCCATGGAACCATTCGGACTGTGCACGGAACAGTGAATGAGCTATGTTGTTATCAAGGTGCAGGAGGAATATTGCTCTAAACATGACAATTCCAGCCTAGGCAAGACAGCACCATCTCCTGCAAAAAATCAACACCTACAGAAACTGGCTAACAATTTAATATTTACTTAAACTATTGCGTCATTGTCAGCAATAACTGCATCTTTTTTCCGTTTCCTTGCTGGACAGCCTAGTTTCCAATATTACTGGAAAACAATACCAACAAGTCAAAGCTACTCAGTAGCTAGAATAGCAGACCGCTTCTCACAATATTTTCAGAATACCCCAGACCTTGCCGTATCCAAATATATCTCAAATCTCCAAGTAACTGGTTCATCCTCCAGCCACATGCTCACCTCATTGTAATTAGGGCTGGAATGGCCATTCGTCTACTTCATTATTTTCCCAGTGGGCTGCAGGCTAGTGGACTAATTTCGGAGCAGGATACACTGTCATGATCGAACCATGCCTTCATTGACACGATCCTAGCAGCAGCCTCCTTCAATGTTGGGGTGTTTTGATCATTTTTGCCAGGGCTGATCTTGGTTTCCTTTACGAGTGTGGTCATACTCACCACAAGCTCTCCACTGGGTCACCATTTTCATATTCATTTGCACCATCACCATTATACTGCAATGAGGCTTCAAAGTTACATTTAAGGAATGGTTCTTATGCCCTCAGAATGGCTTATCTGGTGCAGCCGGCCTGCATGTGACATTCAAAGTGCCCAGTTACTACTGGAAGATCTTCAGTTTTTAATTCTTCCTTCCTGCTACCAGGATCACGAACTCAGGGACATATTTACAAGCCCCTTGCGCCTTTCTGCATCACAATAGCGTATTTTTTATACACCAATGTGGCATTAGAAAGGCTTTTTTGCTGTGCCGTATTTACAGAGTGGTGCAATGCTCCAATTGCACCACACCCCCTTGCGTAACATTTTGCCTGCGCCATGCATGGTATATGCAAGTTGGCGGTCCAGCGCTAGGAGACCCACAAAAATGGCACAGTGAAATCTACAAGATTTCAATGTGCATTTGTTGGCGTCATTTTAACGCCTGCTCGAAGCAGGAGTCAAAATGAGGCACTAATAGAAATCTATGGGCCTCCTTGCACTTTGCTGCACTAGCCCCAACATTTTTGAAGCTAGGTCAGCAAAGTGGCAGAATATAGCATCAAAAATGTTGACTCTAATGTGCTAACGATCGCCATGGTGCATCGAATTGTAAATACAGTACACACACAGGCCCTCATTCTGACCTTGGCGGGCGGCGGAGGCCGCCCGCCAAAGTCCCGCCGTCAGGTTACCGTTCCGCGGTCGAAAGACCGCGGCGGTAATTCTGACTTTCCCGCTGGGCTGGCGGGCGGTCGCCTTCAGACCGCCAGCCAGCCCAGCGGGAAAGAGGCTTCCACGATGAAGCCGGCTCGGAATCGAGCCGGCGGAGTGGAAGCTGTGCGACGGGTGCAGTTGCACCCGTCGCGTATTTCACTGTCTGCGCAGCAGACAGTGAAATACATGTAGGGGCCCTCTTACGGGGGCCCCTGCAATGCCCATGCCAGTGGCATGGGCACTGCAGGGGCCCCCAGGGGCCCCGCGACCCCCCCTACCGCCATCCGGATCTCGGCGGTCCGACCGCCGGGATCTGGATGGCGGTAGGGGGGGTCGGAATCCCCGCGGCGGTGCAGCAAGCTGCGCCGCCGCGGAGGATTCAATGGGGCCGCGGTACACTGGCGGGACCCCGCCAGTGGTGCCGGTCCGACCGCGGCTTTACCGCCGCGGTCGGAATCCCCATTGGAGCACCGCCGGCCTGTCGGCGGTGCTCCCGCGGTCCTCCGCCCTGGCGGTCAAAGACCGCCAGGGTCAGAATGACCCCCACAGTGTCGGTTAGGTGAGGCAAGTGCCACACAAGAAAACTGGCACAGTAGCACTGATGCACCAGGTTCTTGTATATATGTCCCTTAGTTTCTCTGGCTCATCAACATTGCTAGCCAGTTCTAGATCGATCCATAAGAATGTCCAAGGCTTAGTCAAACCTTTTATCTTTTGAGTAGCCAACAGTGCAACATACTTCTTAGATGAATGCTTAAAAACTGTTATCAGCACTTGCCCTTCCCATGCAATCCAACTCTCAGCATAAAAACACAATAGTCATAGTAATACAACTCATTCCCAGGGCCCGAATGCCTCTTTACAGTCCATGACACAAAATGCTGTATGTGTCAATCGCCGGTCATGTTATGTAACCACACAGGCATTGCTTTCTCCACATCAATGCAGCAATGAATCTGTATCCTTAACACATGGAAATCACCTAGGTGAAATGGTAAGAGACTATAGGCAGATTTAATGTCACTGGCTCAGCCGCTGGGATGACACTCACATGGCCCAAAGGAGCTCCTTTGAGCCATGAACGTGTTGTTTATAAGTTAAAACTGATCCTCTGACTTTTTGAACAACAATGCCTAGTGGCAATATAATCAGGTCCTCAAATGGTATCATTCCGAATGATCCATCCATATTGCCCTCACTCACTTCCTTGTGTGAATTCTTCTGTACTATCTCTGAGTTGTCTCTATCAACTTAAGGTTCTCTGCCCACCTCACCACTGTGGTACCCTCAGAAGGAATACTGAAACCTCCAATAAAATCTGAAATCAAATGTGCTGCCTTTCCATTTAGTTTAAATAGTAACCAATCAGCTATCACCTTCAGCTTATTTGGTATGTTGAGCATTTCCTGCCATCTTTCTTCAATTCCCCCTGCCCCTAGCCAGACCATTAAACATGGGGAGTAAGTTGCCATAGCACTGGACAAATTTGTGTTTGCTTTCAACTATTAATGCCTGAACATCGGCTGGCTGTTGCAACTTACCCCCTTGTAAGAAGTCCAACAGCCACCTCCACTGGTGCAAACTGAATTATTTTGACCTTTTGCCATGATTTTGATGGAGACGCTCTTGTACAGAGACCTACAGCAAGGGCAAGCCACCGACTTAGCGACTCTTGGGTAATGGTCTTGTAGGTGACGCCTTTAAAGAGTGGCACTGATAACATGAAACTGAAACATCTTCCTAACTATGAACATGGCAGCCATCTTGGAAGAAATAATTTAAAGAATGTGCTAAAACAGAGCAAGCTAAGTAGGTTAAAAGTCACTGGGTGACGGGGCACAGGCATGCGAGCCAGAAGGCTAAGCTAACTCCTGATTCCCATTAAAACTAAATAGGATCCACTACACCCTCCTCATTGCCGGAAAAGTAGGATGCCATAATCATGATGCCAGAGAAAGTGAATGAACCCAAGCTAAAAATGCTCTGGACTAAAACAAGCTAAAATCATATTAAAACATAACTAAAATATGATCAAAAATGTGTTAGAAATAGCTGAAACATACAAGGAGACATAGGTGGTCATTATGACCCTGACGGTTTTCTGACCGCCAGGGCAAACGTGGTGGTATCACTTCCAACAGGCTGGCGTTAATGAGCGCCAAATTATGACAATGGCAGTGATCCCTCCCATAGACAACCAATGTACCATACCAACCGCCAGCGCGGTACGAACACCGAAAACGTCGGTAGCCACCTACAGGCAGACGGAAGTCAAGGATCCGCCCACCAAATTATGACATAGTACACCGCCAGGATTTCCAGGGCGGTAGCAACCAAAAGCAACCCCAAAAGCCTGGTGGAAACAAATCACTGAAAAGGAGCCACTCACCTCCAGGGACACACAGGAATCCGCGTCCGACATGGAACCTGAACTGCAAGTATTCCCGATGCTGTACGACGCCATGGCTGTCCTGGAGCACCAACGCCGGTGAAGATGACGACGGTGAGTCAGCCGCCTAGCACACAAGGGTGAGAGAGAGGGAAGGGAGAGTGACACGCACAACACACACCATGCACACACCCAGAAACACATGCACAGCAATAAACAGTAACAGAACCCCGGAGTAAATAAAAGTAGGACACATACATAGTTCTAACCACTGTATTCCTTATCTATGAATATGTAAAATGCAAAAACATGCATAATTGCAGAAATAAGGAAATGCAGGCCCAAATGCCAGTCCAAAGTCACTAATGCCCACAGGGAAAATTCCCACAGGATGAGGAGGGGGCTGGCTGCCCAGAGGATTGCGAGGGGGCTGGATGCCCAATGGTTCTGGAGGGGGCTTCCTGGCCACATGATGAGGAGGGGGCTGGCTGCTCACTGGTTCTGGAAGGGGCTTCCTGGCCACAGGATGAGGAGCGGGCTGGCTGCCCACAGGATGAGGAGGGGGCTTCCTGCCCACTGGTTCTGGAGAGGACTTGCTGGCCACAGGACGAGGAGGGGGCTGACTGCCCACTGGTTACTGATGGTGCCCCTTGGCCACTGGTTCTGGATGCTGCTCCTTGGCCCCTGGTTACAGATGCTGCTCCATGGCACCATATTGTGGGCTTCCTGGTACAGGGATATCTGTGGGGCCTCCTTGTCCAGTGATTTCTAGGGCTCTTCTTGTCCAGGGATTCCTGTAGGGCCTCCTTCTCCAGGGATTCCTGGGAGGGATTCTTCTCCAGGGATTTCTGGGGCTCCTCCTTTGATTTCTGGGGGGGCTCCTTGGCCTTTGATTTCTGGGGTTCCTCCTTGCCCTTTGATTTCTAGGGGGCCTCCTTGGCCTTTGATTTCTGGGGGGCCTCCTTGGCCTTGGATGTCTAGGGATCCGCCTTGCCGTTAGATTTCTGGGGGGCCTCCTTGGGCAGGGACTTTATTGGGGCCTCCTTGGACCTGGGTTTTGTAGGTGGTCCCATGGTCTTGCCAGTCTGTTTGTGGGGGCGGCACCTTACCCCTCCATTTGGGAGGGGGGAGTGTCCATGTTGTGTGGGTCCGGCTTAACACTTATGTGCCCTATAGTGCCAGCTGGAGACTTTGAGGGTGGAGCTGTGTCGGACTGGGTGCTTGAGGTACTGGCCTGGGGTGGTGGGACCTTCCTTTTACGTGCAGGATGGGGGGGAGAAGAAGGGAAGAGGTCAAGGTGGGAAAGGAAAAGCTTCTTAGGGAAAATGGGGCGGGATGTGAAAGGAGGTATTGGAGTGGAGGTAGAGGGAGTGGTTGTAGGAGGAGTAGGTGTGCTGGACTTGGGTGCAGGTGCATGGACAGTGTGCATGTGTGAGGTGGATGGCTATTGGGGATTTGAGCGCAAGCGTGTGTTACTGGAAGGGGGAGGACAAACATGACGTGTGGATAGATGTTGTGGTGGTGTCTGCAAGTGAGATGGGTGTGCTGCATGTGGTGGCGGTAGTGGTGACTGTGCATGTGGTGTGTGGGGTGCATGTTTGCGGGTCTGCTGTTGGGGTGACTATGGGCAAGGTTGTGCAGGTGGCAGGATCTGGGAATGTTGATGCAGTGCATGTAGGTGTGAGTGAGGATGTGACTGTGAGGGAGGAGGAGGCGGGGAGACAGTGGATGATGATGTGCATCTGTCTGTTGGCTGTGTGAGTGCTTGTGGACTGAAGTGTGCTGTCTGTGTTTGTCTGTGTGAGTCTTGTGAGTTGTTTTGGGTGCATGCTTGTCAGAATGTGTGTGTGGGATAGGTTGGGGTAAGGAGACTGGGACTGGGTACTGGTAGTAGTAGAGGGGATGGATGAAACAGGGACACTGGCTGCCATCAGTGAAGAGGCCAGAGCCTGAAACGATCTCTGTAGGGCCGCCAACCCACTGTGGATACCCTCCAGGAAGGCATCGCTGCATCTGGGATGCCAGCCCCTGAATGGCATTCACAATGGTTGACGGGCCTACAGAGATGGATCTCAGGAGGTCAATAGCCTCTTCACTGAGGGCAGAAGGGCTGATTGGGGTGGGGCCTGAGGTGCCAGGGGCGAAGGAGATGCCCACCCTCCTGGGTGAGTGGGCACGGGCAACTCAGAGGGTAGCTATTGGGAGGGCGGTGCTGGTACAGAGGGTGGTGGTATAACCTGTAGCTGGGGTGGTCCTAGGTGTCCGCCACCATCAGGGAGCTCCCATCGGAGGATGATTTAGAGTTGTTGGTGTCACCGCCTGTAGGAGGCTGGCCTGGCTTATAGTGGTTACCTGATGGTACTTACACCTTGTGCTAGGTCCAGTTACCCCTTATTAGTAGATTAGTAGTGTTCTAGCAGCTTAGGCTGATAGAGGTAGCTATAGCAGAGCAGCTTAGGCTGAACTAGGAGACATGCAAAGCTCCTACTATGCCACTTATATCATGTAGCATTATATCATAAGAATCACAATACTCAGAGTTACTAAAAATAAAGGTCCTTTATTTTAGTGACAATGTGCCAAAAATATCTCAGAGGATATACTCCCTTAGGAGGTAAGTAAAATACACAAAATATAGACTCAAACAAAAATCAGGTAAGTAAACTGTGAGAAAAGTAGTGCAACACTGTAGAATACCATAGGATGCAATAGGCCTAGGGGCAGCACAAACTATATACTAAGAAAGTGGAATGCAAACCACTTAGGGACCCCAGGCAAAGGGTAGTTTGTAGAGGGTTGCTGGTAGTGTAAGAAAACACTAAGTGTGTCCAAGATACCCCACCCCAAGATCCTGAAAAGTGGGAGTAAAGTGACCCTACTGCCCCAGAAACACACTAAAGTCATGATAGGAGATTCTGCAAAGGCCACAACAGACTGCAAAGCACTGAAGACGGATTCCTGGACCTGAGGACATGTAAAGAAGGGGACCAAGTCCAAGAGTCACAAAAGTGTCTGGGGGGGCAGGAGCCCATTAAACCCTGGATGAAGGTGCAAAATGGCTGCCCCTGGGTGGAAGAAGCTGAAGAATCTGCAACAACAGAAGACACCAGGAACTTCTCCTTTGCATAGAAGATGTCCCACAGAATGCTGGAGGATGCATAGTTGTTTCCTTGCAGAAAGACTACAAACAAGCCTTGATAGCTGCAAAGGTTGTGTTAAAGAAAACAGGTTCTGCCTGGGACCAGGAAGGAACAGGACGTTGCCCCTTTGAGGAGAAGACAGAGGTGGTGCTCAGCAATACAGAGAGCCCCTGCACAAGAAGAAAGCACCCACAGAAGTACTTGAACATGGGTTCAAGAAAACTGAGCATGGCGGTCATCTCAACACTGCAAAAGAGGGTCCCACGAAGCCGGTAGTCAACTCAGCAAGTTGAGCAATGCAGGACAGAGTGCTGGGGACCTAGGCTGTGCTGAGCATGAAGGATTCCTTACAAAAGTGCACGGAAGCCCTAGCAGCTGCAGTTCACACAGTACACAGGATTACTGTCTGGTGTGGGGAGACAAGGACTTACCTCCAACAAATTTGGACAGATGGACCACTGGACTGTCGGGGTCACTTGGATCCAGCTTCTCTGTTCCAGGGAACATGCTCGTCATGATGAGAGGGGACCCAGAGGACCGGTGAAGCAGAAGTTTGGTGCATGCGTTAGCAGGTGGAAGATTCCGTTGACCCAACGGAGATTTCTTCTTTGCTTCCAGTGCAGGGTGAAGGCAGACAGCCCCCAGAGCATGCACCACCAGGAAACAGTCAGGAAAGTGGCAGGATTAGGCGCTACAATGTCACTGGTAGTCTTCTTGCTACTTTGTTGCAGTTTTGCAGGCGTCCTGGAGCAGTCAGTGGTCAATCCTTGGCAGCAGTCAAAGAGGGAGATGCAGAGGAACTCTGGTGAGCTCTTGCATTTGTTATCTGAATAGAAGCCCACAGGAGAGACCCTAAATAGCCCTCAGAGGAGGATTGGCCACCTAGCCAGGTAAGCACCTATCAGAAGGAGTATCTGACGTCACCTGCTCGTGCTGGCCAGTCAGAGGCCTCCATTGTGCCCTCACACCTCTGGATTCAAGATGGCAGAGGTCTGGGACACACTGGAGAGCTCTGGGCACCACCCCTGGGGTGGTGATGGACTGGGGAGTGGTCACTCCCCTTTCCTTTGTCCAGTTTTCCACCAGAGCAGGTGCTGGGAGACCCCAGGAACCGGTGTAGACTGGTTTATGCAAGGAGGGCACCATCTGTGCCCTTCAAAGCATTTCCAGATGCCAGGAGAGGCTATTCCTCTCAGGCCCTTAACACCTATTTCCAGAGGAAATCCTTTGTTCTGCCTTCCTGGGATAGGCTGCCCAGACCCCAGGAGGGCAGAAGCCTGTCTGTGGCTTGGCAGCAGCGGTAGCTTCAATGAAAACCCCAGAGAGCTGGTTTGTCTGTACCCGGGGTCCATGCTGGAGCCCCAGGGATGCATGGGATTGGCACCCCAATACCAGATTTGGCATGGGGGGACAATTCCACGATTTTAGACATGTTACATGGCCATATTCAGAGTTACCATTGTGACGCTACATATAGATATTGACCTATATGTAGTGCACGCGTGTAATGGTGTCCCCGCACACACAAAGTCTGGGGAAATTGCCCTGAGCTATGTGGGGGCACCTTGGCTAGTGCCAGGGTGCCCTCACACTTAGTAACTTTGCACCTAACCTTCACCAAGTGAGGGTTAGACATAGTGGTGACTTATAAGTTACTTAAGTGCAGTGTAAAATGGCTGTGAAATAATGTGGATGTTATTTCACTCAGGCTGCAGTGGCAGTCCTGTGTAAGAATTGTCTGAGCTCCCTATGGGTGGCAAAAGAAATGCTGCAGCCCATAGGGATCTCCTGGAACCCCAATACCCTGGGTACCTCAGTACCATATACTACGGAATTATAAGGGTGTCCCATTGTGCCAATTAGAATTGGTAAAAATGGTCACTAGCCTGCAGTGACAATTTTAAAGGCAGAGAGAGCATAATGACTGAGGTTCTGATTAGCAGAGCCTCAGTGACACAGTTAGGCAGTACACAGGGAACACACATTCAAGGCACAACTATGAGCACTGGGGTCCTGGCTAGCAGGATCCCAGTGAGACAGGCAAAAAAAACTGACACACAAGTAAAAATGGGGGTAACATGCCAGGCAAGATGGTACTTTCCTACACCGCCTGTCCCCGCCGTGGTGCTCTCCTCACCCTCTGTCCCACCGGTCCCCTCTGCGTCGATGGACTCTGCCTCCTTGGTCCCATGGGCTGCTGCTTCCTCACTCGTCGGTACCCTTGCTGCTTCACCAGATGATGTTAATGCACACATGGACAGGATGACAAAAGAGAGGGGAGAGAGAGAGAAAGGAAGCACAGGGTCAATCTCAGCACCAACAGCAGAGATGGCAGGCACATCACTGTCACACACTGAGACTGAGAATGGGCAGTATGGACCACACTGGCATACCATTGGCTAAGTACCAAAGCAGGTAGGAGCCAAACCCTGCCAGCCACACACCAACTGGCACCAGCTAAGCCCTGCCTGACATGGGATGTCAAATACCTAGTTACCTAACACATGCTTGACACCCTATTATCCTGAGTTGGACCATGCAGCAATATCTGAACTGGCATATTGGAGCATCCACTGACTAGTACCCTGCACCCAAATCCCATGCCAGCCAACAGAGATGGTTGACATACACACTGTACTCATCCCCTTGTGGCTGCTGTGATGCCCTCAAGTGCCCCTCCAGCTCTTGGTAGGCCACTGCCAGTATGCAGACCAACAGGGGGGTCAGGTATCGACAGGCCTTCATTGGGAGGCCATCCCCAGCTGGGCCTCCGCTGTCTTCTGGGCCCAGGGTCTCAGGTCCTCCCACTGTTTCCTGCACTGGGTGCTCGCCTGCTATAGTTCCTCAGGGACCACCTGTCCTTGGCGATGGCATGCCACAATCCCTTTTTCTGATGGGCGCTGACCTGCAGAGGAAACACAGAAGATGGTACACCATGAACCTGACAATCCAGCCTGTCACACATATGGCCCACAAAAAGCACTTCCCCTCATCAGGCACACACATGACCCATACCCTTCCATTGACGCTGCCACCAGCCACCCCCCACCACTTGAAACACTACCAGCACACACACACACATATCCATGCAGTCATGTTGCATGCAATATACCCATGGTGTACTCACCTGTTGGTCTGGAGGCCCATATAACTGGCTATACTGGGGTAGGACTCTGGCCACGAGGCACTCCAACTCATTCGACATGAAGGCTTGGGCCCTTTCCCCTGTAGCACGAGCCATGGCATGTTCCAGACACAGGTCACAACAGCACACGCAGTGGAGATGTCGTCCTGTGGAAAGTCAGGAATCAAGTGAAGTGTTAGAAAGGAAATGGCGGTCATTCCTGCGGCAGTGAACACATCACCGCCGGCGTTGATCATGATTGGTTCCCATACTCAATGAAGGCCCATGTTAGCCAATGAGAAATTGCACATCGGTGCTGACCGCCTTCTGCCATGACGCCAATGCCAACGGTGTGAGGTCACTTCCACCCGTCCCTGAATACAGGACAGGCAGGTGCCATTTTCTAATGCTGCTACACATGTATAGATTAATAAGTGTGTCATTGTAGTCGAATCTACTCATCTACACAGTTCCTGTGTCCAACATACAAACATGTTCCGTGTACACTGCAGTATTGTGCTTATTGTTCCTGTTGACACTCCTTTTCTACATTTGTGTCCCTTAGGTACCAACCACTGCGGAGGAATAGGAGGAGGCAAACATCAGTGTACAGACCCCTTGTGGACGTGGCTACACTGGAGGACTGACACATCATACTCACCTATCGTCTGGACAGGGCCACAATCACAGAGCTGTGTGCACAATTGGAGCCTGATCTTCTACCTACTATCCATAGCACCACAGCAATCCCCCCTCTTGTGCAGGTACTCTCAATGCTCCATTTCCTGGCAACAGGCTCTTTCCAGGTGACAGTAGGCTAGGCTGCAGGGATGTCACAGCCAATGTTCTCTATTGTGCTTGCAAGGGTTTTGTCTGCCTTGCTCAAACACATGTGCAGCTACATCACATTCCCCCAGGTAGATGACTTACCCACTGTGAAGGCTGGATTCTATGCAATGGGACATATACCTCATGTTATTGGGGCCATTGATGGGACCCATCTTGCCTTATTCCCCCCCAGGGAAAATGAACAAGTGTACAGGAATCGGAAGAGTTTCCACTCACTGAATGTCCAGATGGTGTGCCTGGCTGACCAGTACATCTCCCATGTCACTGCCAAGACATCTAGGGTCAGTGCATGATCACTTTGTCCTGAGGAATACAGTGTCCCACAGCTGATGGCACAACTACAGAGGCACAGAGTATAGCTAATAGGTGAACCTGTGTCCCCACCCAATGTTTGTGAGTGTATGCCTTCAGGAGTCATGGCCCATGCCATTGCGCTGGGCTAATGTGTGTTCCTTACTTCTTGCAGGTGATTTTGGCTACCCAAACCTGTCCTGGCTCATGACCCCTGTTAGGAATTCGAGAACATGGGCTGACAATAGGTATAATGATGCTCATGGGCGTACCAGGAGGATTGTTGAAAGGACCTTCGGTCTCCTGAAGGCTAGGTTCAGGGGCCTCCATCTGCCAGGTGGACCCCTATGCTACTCCACTGAGAAGGTTTGCAGAATTGTTGTTGTGTGCTGTATGTTGCACAATTCGACCCTCAGGCGGCATGTACACTATCTGCAGGAGGAGGGGGTGACAATGCAGCTGTGGCAGCAGTGGACACCGAGGACAGTCAGGGGGAGGAAGAGGAAGAGGATGTGGACAACAGGTCACAATTGATCCAGCAGTACTTCCAATGACACTCAGGTAAGACTGTTAAACTAAGCAAGACAACATTTCAGTGTTGTACTGTGTGACTGCAGCATGATGCCAGTCATTCCCTTTGCATCCCACCTGACTGTCACCTATATATTCCCTTATTGCACATGTTGGTGTTGTTCCAGCAGTGTACTGCTATGATGTGTACAGACTGCTGAGACATTTGTTGGATGGGTCAACATGTTACTGGACATTTACACAGGATCATGCAGTTCCTTACAGTTCATTGCATTGTACATTGCCTGTAGATTAAGCATTATTACACAAGTTGTGTCCAAGGGTGTTTATTGAAACATGTTCTACAATGGGAAGTTCAATAGAGTGGGGTGATGGTTGGGAAGAGTCCAGTGTAGTGGTCCAGTCTGTTTGTAGCACAGGTCCAGTGTCCAAGGGGCCAAAGGAAGAGGAGCAATGGCAGTTCAAAGTGGACAAGGTCACATAGTGGAACACAAGGGGGACATCCAGGAGGGGCTCATTTCCTGGCGGTAGTCTTGTTCTTGGCAAGTGTCTCTGGTGTTTGTCTCCAGGGAATGTTTGTGGGGATGTTCACCTTTTGAAGGGGGAGGGGTGTTAGTGGCCTGTAGGTCCTGTGGCAGGGCCTCCTGTTCACTAGCTGCAGCAGATGTGGAGGGCTGGTCAGTTGACTGGCTAGTGGAAGGGGCCTGCTGGTGTGATGTGTACTCCCTCATTATGTTGCCCATATCACCCAGCGCCCCCGGTACGGAGACCATGGTGGTGTTGAGGGCCTGCAATTCTTTCCTGATCCCCTGGTGATGTTCCTCCTGCAGCCACGGGTTCTCCTGCATGATGACTATCACCTGACCCATCTTGTCCTGGGATTGTTGGTATGTCCCCAGGACATTGGTGAGTGCCTCCTGGACAGCTGTTTCCCTTGGCCTGTCCTCCCACTGGCGCACAGCTGTCCTCCGATTGTGCCTGGCCCACTGTGCCTGTGTCCCCTAAACATTGTGCCCACTGCCACTGACCCCAGGACCCTCATTGTCTTGCCTGTGAGGTGTGGACTGGGGTCCCTGTACAGGTGGGCACACTGCTGATTGACGTGTCATGGGGACAGAGGTCTGGGGACGTTGGGTGGCTGCTGTGGTGTTGGATACTGAGGGGGAAGGCTCTGTGGTGGACTGGGTGTGGGCTTGGGTATCCGACTGACCAGTGGTCCCTAATAGGCCAGGGAGTTCATCCATATTGAGAACTCCAGAGTTGCTGTCATCACTGGGGGCATCATCTGGTGGGGGGCTGGGTAGCAGTGGCACCTTCTCGCTGCTGGCAGTGGCTGGGGCACCTGTGGGGATGTAAGTGGTGTATTATGCTACATGTCTGTGACATATTCTTCATATCTAGGTTCCCCTATATCATTGATGTTGCCCTGCCACCTTTGTATATGTATGGTGATGTATTGTGGGATTTTTAGTTCTCCAAGCTGTGCATGCATTGGTGGTGGGTGTACATGCAGGGCTTGAAGGGATGTGCATGCAGTGGGTATGGCATAGAGGGCTTGGCATTTGAGTTAGTTAATTGTGGTGGTGCACTGTGTGGGATGGAGCAGAGTGATGGGTTTCAGGGTGGGGGTGGTAGTGGCATGCAGGTAGGGGGGTGGGGATAGGTAGTAAAATTGATTCACCAGTGTCCAGCCCTCTGGAAACTCCAGTGAGTCCCTCAGGATGCAGGATTGCCAAGACTTGTTCCTCCCATGCTGTCAGCTGTGGAGAAGGAGGTGGGGGTCCACTGCCAGTCCTCTGGATGTCGAGCTGGCATCTAGCTTGCCATCCCACAGCGTTCACCCGGTCCACGATCCTCCGCCATAGCTCCATCTTCCTGGCAATGGATATCTGCTGGATCTGTGCTCCAAACAGCTGTGGCTCTACTCTGACTATTTCCTCAACCATGACCTGCAACTCATCTTGTGATAGCAAAATATTGTGGTGATATGGGTGTGTGTTTTATAGTGCTGTTGGTGAGTGTGTGTGGTGTGTGTATTTGTGTCAGGTGTGGGTTTTTTGTTCTGGCCAATGTTGTTTTGTTTTGTCTTTGGGTGGCATTTCCGCTGCAGCGGTGTTCACGGCCAATGGTTTACCTTTGTTGAATGTCCGCTGTGGTGAATGGTGGGTCATTATTTGGAGGGTTAGTGTTGGTGGCATAACGGTATGGGCGGTAGTACTGACAGTTTTTCACGTTCAGTGGTTGTGGTGGATTTGTGGTTGTGGCTGTTTTCAGTTGGTTTTGAATGTATGTGTTATAATGTGGTGGACAGTCGTCCGTCTCCACGGCAGTATGCTGGCGGCAGTTAGCACGGCGGTATTCGGTAATTACCACCAAGGTCACAATAAGGGTCATAATGTCGACCATGACAAGAACAGCAGGCCAAAGTTAAAGGCAATGTTGGCAAACTTTCAACATTAGAATAGGCCGAAGGTCAAATTTATTCAACAGTAGTCATGATCTTGAAAAATGTCTTTGAAGCCTTCAAAAGGAAAGGCATTGAAGAAAGAAGCCACATCATCTGATGTTAGATAGATCTCTGACAGGTTTGGCAGACAGATCCACGGAGCAGTAGTGAGCAACAGCCTCAGACACAGGATCTCCCTCAACAGCAGCACCATCCAAAGTGCCCAAAGGAGCCAAACAGTCCACCAAAGGCGGATTGTAACTGGCCTCGCAAATCAGCCTCAGTCTCATGGGGAATTACCATGAATGACCCCACAAGAACATCAGCAGCTTCCCTTTTAGCCATTGTCTGTTGATCTCTGGATAAATTAAAAGCAGTAAACAAGTCACTACTGTTAATGTACTTCCATGGAACTGGCCGATTTTCAGAATCTGCAGTGTCCAACCTAACCGCATGATGGAACGCAGCTGACTTTGTCCATGCTGTAAAAGGGACATGTCACTTTGAATGATGTCAATCACAGACAGCACCATGTTATTAAGGAAATAAATCCTGTTGGACAGAGTGTTCATGCCATTATCAACAACAATTAACGCCTTTTCTAAATTCTCTTTATCTATCTGCTTTAAAGGCGCAGCCACTTCCGTTTGAGAAAGCTTCCAGATCTCATCATATATGGCATAGATAAATCATTTAGAACGTGGCTTTCTTGGACCTAATAAGAAGTCCTGCAAGTCCATATCTTCAGAAAGAGTGTTAAGATGTTCTTTAACTCCTGCTAAGGTGTTACTCTGTAACCATTGTTGGCACAGTTTATCCACACTGCATGTTGTAACTATACCCGAGTGTCGACCTGAGACAAAGCAAGGGTCCAGCCGGCTAACCTAGAAACCCCCTGAGGAATTCACAAAACATGCCTGACACCTATTTGTGTCTATTGGCCATAATAACCACCTGCCAGGACTGGAAAGTAAAGAATTACAGGTACCAGCCGGAACCTTTGCATCTAAGTCTCCCTCTGTAATATTCTGGAAGGACTGCCTATTGGTGAATTTTGCCAGTGTGTGGACACTGGGCGCATTCATTTATTTTATTTTTGCTAACCCTAGACAGGATGTCTGTTGAATTGTATCATTTAAAAGATCAATTGTACAGGAATAAAGCATGCTCTAAATAAAGCTTCCCAACCCTGAATTTGCCAATTCTGTGTTCCCAATACATCAATAGTGTTCTTCCAGTATTCGTACCCTTCAGCTGCAAGATGGGAAACAAAGGAATCTGAATAAATTAACTTTGTGTTTGTTAGCAAAATGTTCCTAATTTTAGAAGGTTGTAACTTGATAAAGTATGTTTCTGCATTTTTAATGTCATGCCCAGAGAAATATGTAAATTTATCCGTATAATGTTTTGGGCTTCCCACAGGTGGAGTCGAACAGTGTTACCACTGCGTGTAACAGAATATTGATCTGTATCTAGTTGTTCGGTGCAGGTGGTAATGGCCCCAGTTATTATAACAGAACATTGCCCCATAATTCTTTGTTTTAGTGTACACATCATCACTTTCAAATACAGTGTAATCCTTCATTTCGTCTAACATGGAATCGACTGTTTCAACATCTCAGTCATCGGAAACAACACCATGCGTAATTACTTCAGTCACTGAAATTTGGAACATATGGTAATCAAATGACCTCAGTAGGCCCATATATCTCAAATGGAACTTTATCCCACACAGTCCCCTTAGGAATCGGTAGTGCTGAAATGTTCACAAAGGACAAGTCTCTTTGGACCTTATGCGATGAAAGATGTGGAGTTAAGACTTCATCCACAGGCTCAACAGAGGAGCGTTCAGGAAGGTAATGACCATTTATAAGCAGGAAGGAAACAGTCACAAAACCAATCCATAGAAAAAAATGCAAGCAATGTCAGGAATAACCACAGATAGGTCCATGGATAAATTAAATAGCAGGTGCGGATGAAGTTTAGGAAACGTCATCAATGTCGATGAAGTAATTAGAAGCAGTCTCTGCAAACACAGGAGCCGTTGCATGACTGGTGGATGAATATACTTCACATAGAGGCTCATTGTAGATGATGTCGTCTGTTTGTGTAGTGTTGGAATAGAAGACAGCCACATCTTGGACAGGTGTTGTCATTGAGGTGGTAACAGGAATCAGCAAAAGCTAATTTTCCGCCCTCCCCATGCTCAAGAAGGCATTTGTAGCATTGTTGGACATGCTTGTGTGGTCAGAAGTGTTGTTATTTCTTCTTTGAAGAGGTATGTCCTGTTGGATAGTGAGAGGGGACCGGGAACTACCCAAGGGACCTCTGGGTCTACTGTGCAGGATCGGCCACGTGATGTAATTTGACGTTGTCAATGGAGACGAATCTGTTTGCTTTGGAACCAGGCAGCGGTGGTAAGATGACAGTTCTTGTAGCTTTATTCCCAGGACTTGGACTTGGAAAGCAATCTTCTCACGAGCCAGATCCCCGACTTTAGGAATCTAGCCAGTAGAAGTTGTTGGCAAATCCCGTATTACTAAGGTGGCAGCACTAGTGATGATTTATCATGTCTCATGTAAGACAGTGAGACGTTCATTTATGTCAAAAGGTGTATCTGCTGCCCCCAAACCAGGGCCATCTTGATCTGGGACATACAAAGAGAACCTCATAGCGAGTCCGTCCCCCCAAGGACCTTCTTGACAGATTATTCAGTGCTCTCTGGTCTGGACCCTGTATAAGTGATGAAGCCAGCTGTGGCCAGAACCTAATACTCTAGCTGTAAAGGACTGCTTTAGATCTCTATTCCTTCTATCCACAACCAAATTTTCCTCGGGATGGTAGGGTGAGGAGTAATGGAGTTCAACACCCATCGTCCCCATGGTGTCCCTGAATGCCTTAGATGCAAAGATGCAAAGGCAGGGCCCTGGTCCAAATGGAATGCTGCAACTGCATATGTACTGATAAAGATCAGCAAGTCTTTGATAACAGTGAAAGCGTCAGTGGACCACTGAGGCCATACCCACAGGAATCTAGACGAAGAATCTACAGCAGCTAAGATGTACTTGTATGCACCATCAGGTTGTAGGGGACCACAATGGTCCAGTTACACACATTGAGTGGCCTGTTGGATACTAAGAGGGATGTCTGCAGAGGGCATTTGATGTTTGAGCCCTTTATCTGTTGGCAAATGTCACAATAGAGGACATATTGCTGGGTCAGTTTGCATAGACCTGGCCACCAGAAGCGTTTCTCTAAGACTGTTATTGTGACCGCAGTACCATTATGTGCAGAGGCCACACCCTCATGCGCTGCTTTTATTAGATCTAATCTTTGGTCTTGGCTGGGGATCACTCGATCTCCAACCCCAGGAAGTGCTGCATAAGCAACATTCTGTGCACTGATGTGGTAAGAGTATTTTGTACGGTGTGCTTTTGGGAGAGGCTTGCCTTCAGCCAAAGCTTTTACAGCAGCCAAAATGTAATTATCCAATCTCGTCTGAGAACGAGTCACTGCAGCCAGAGAAGCCATAGCTACTGCAGATTTGGCTGCTTCATCAGCCAAATTATTGCCTAGAATATGTACTCCTACATGTTGATTGCCCAATGTCTGCACTACATGGACACAAAGTAGCTGATCCCTGAGATCAGCCACCCTCCCCCACAGAGTTCTATGTTTTATGGTGTTCCCCTTTGAGTCTCTGGGCCCGTTCAATTTCCTATCATTAATATAATCATTGTATGATGCACACAGTAGTATGAATTACAGACAATCAAAGTGAGTAGCTCTGGATCCGTGTGTTCTAGCTCTACAATAAGGGCTTTGAGTTCAGCCAGCTGAGCTGTGCAGTTCCCTAGGGACTGTGTGTAGGTATTGTGAGGGTGGAATAGTCCATTCTTCATCACTCCACTCAGGGCTGTGCAAGCGGTTGAGTATTGATGTTTAGTACCTACGGCTGGTTGTGCTGAACCATCAGTGTAAATGGCAGTGTGATATCTGTCAAGTGGCAAGATGTCTGGAGGTGCAGGGTATCCTGTTCGTATTGGAGAAATTACTGTGTCTGAAGTTTTGGATCAAATATATAATCAACATCGGTGGTAGTCAGGGATGTTGTCCACTGAATCCAGCATGGATGTAGTGATTTAGCATTAGGAACGCTTGCTTTGGTGATGGCCTCTGAGGCCGGCATCGTGGTAATGACAATAATACGTTTCTCTTGGGCAAGTGGTCTCTCCTAGAGGACAACCATCTGGACTGCAGTCAGACTTTTTCCTGTGGGTGCAAAACATTGTTCTGCATTGGAGTATAAGTGCGATTTGTAAGCTATGGGCACTGTGTCGCCTTCGTTAAAGGTGACATAAGTGAACCCAATGGCACCAGCAATTATTCTGATGACCAAATTTGTTTTGTTATCACGGGTGTGTAAGTGTTTTGCTTCTAGGATGTCCTGTTGCAGTCCTCTAAGGATGCGTATATGTTCTATTGTCCAGTAGCTGCTAGAAAAATCAGGGCGTATTAAGTCATAGAGTGGCTTGATACGTTGTGCATAGTCAGGAATGTAAGTTCTGCCAAAGTTAAAGAAACCATGTAAAGACTGCAGTTTCTTGATTGTTTGGTGGGTGGAGTTCAGCACATTTCTTTAGAAAGTGCGGAGCCAGGCTCTTGCCCTCGTTTGATACCTTGTATCCCACGAACAATACGCTGAGAAAGGCTATTTTAGTTTTAGTAAAATTTAATTTGTAACCAAGGGCTGCACATCCTAGGACGATACAATCGACCCTGACAAGATGAATGTTGAGGTCGTCTTCTGTGAGATTGATGACATTCACATAGGACAATGCCTCGGGATCTATATCATGCAATATTGATGTTACACGGCCTGAGAACAGCCCTGTGCTGTTTTTGTAGCCTTGGGGCAAACAACAAAAGCTTTTGGGTGACCCAAATGAGAATGCACTCAGGTCCCGACTTTTATGTGCTATGTTTTGGCAGAAAAAAATGCTGGAGATATCCAGCGTTGTTTTATATTTTTTACGCACTATGGGCCAGATATACAAAGCATTTTTCTAGTTGCAAAGAGGCCGATTCACAGAATCTACCCGTTTGCTACTAGAAAAATGCTTTTTGGGATGTACAAAGCCCAAACTGCGATTCGGTAACTTGTGACCGAATCGCAGTTTGTGGTTTGTGATTCGGTATTAGGAAGGGGCGTGTCAAGGGCGTACCTTCCTAACACCGAATCTAAATAGTATGTGTGATTGTTTTGTGACCGCGAATGCGGTCGCAAAACTATCACAGTTAGCACAAATTTCAAATTGGTGCTAACCCATTTGCAAAAGGGAAGGGGTCCCTATAGGACCCCTTCCCCTTTGTGAATGCACACAAAAACGTTTTTTGAATTTTGTTTTCGAAATGCATTCCGTTTTCCTTTAAGGAAAACTGGTTGCATTAAAACAAATACTGCTTTATTTAAAAGCAGTCACAGCCATGGTGGGCTGCTGACACAAGCAGGCCACCATCCCTGTGAGTGCCGCCATTCCCAAAGGGGTTGCAAATTGCGACCTACCTCATGAATATTCATGAGGTGGGCCATTTGTGACCCCATTGCCAATCGCAGACAGTGTCATTGACACTGTTGTACATCCGGGTTTGCGGCTTGCAGTTTGCAAGTCGCAAAACTGGATCTTCGTACATGTGGCCCTATGTTGTTAATTAGTGCTGTACTGTGTGAATTTTGTATTGCGTATGTGCATTTATGAACATTTAAGGTTCTGTAATCTAAGACTATTTTGTAGAATGGTTGGGTTTTTCAACAGGGTATAACGGTTTAGTCATTGCAGATTCACAGGGCTCAATTACTCCCTGGTACTCAAGCTTAGTGAGATCTCCCTCACTGGGGCTTTGGCTTCATGTTTAACAGGGTATTATGGCTGAAGCTGGGGTGTACACCTAATAGGTATTACTTGGCAAGAGGAATCCTTGTCCCAACCGACATGGTTGTGGTATAACGCAGGTGGCTGTACTAAAGCCCAATTGACAGCGTAGGATTCTTTTACCACCTCTGGAACAAGATCAGAGAAAGATGGCAAAATGACATCTTCCCCATGTGGGAGCTTATGGACGTGCTGGGGTGGCCAGTCCCTCTTGGCCAGCAGGATATCACAACTAACTTCATCCCAAAATATAACACTAATGGTGCGCTCTATGCCTTCCTCAATTTGGATAATTTAAATAATAAACCCTTTCGGGGGGAGAACTCTCCTGTCCTTGTCGTGAGTGCTATACAGTAACTAAATGCTGTTGCATCCAGATGATCTTTCAGACTCTAGTGACATATTCTGACCTCTGCCGCACTGTCTAGCAGTGTCACTGCCCACGTCTTGTCCTTTAGCAATGTTGTCAAGTGCACAGAATTTTCAATTGACAGTGCCACCACCTTTTTCTTTTTAAACTGTGGCATTTTTTGTGGGGACTTATCTTCTTTTTTCTGAAGACTGTGGTGAGTAACGTAGTCAGGATGTTGCTCTGACCAGCCCACTCTTTAGCTACGTCTATCCGGTGCATCCTGAAAGGAACGACAGGGACGTGAATCAGTATATCTGTCAGGAGCTTTTATATTTTCTCTATTTCTGAGATTCTATGTCCTGTCGGAGTTCTCCCGGTGTGGAGAAGCTGCTCCTTGACTTCGTTTGTCTTTAATTTGCTTTTGTCTATCTCAGCGCTTTTTAGAACACTCCTGTGCTTGTTTAGTACCTTTCTTAGGGGTGGTACTTTGTATTTCAGGCTTTTTTGGCTTGGTTCCCAAACCATCCCATCCTATACTAGTAGAGGTGTTGGAAATAATTTTCGGTAGCTGTTTCTCCTGGTCCAAATGTGGAATCTGTCAGAGCCGCTGGCGTATAACCAATGCTAAAGCTTCTTCTTTAATGTTACTGAGTATTATTGAGGGGACTGCTTCGAAGTTACGCTTTAATTTCATCCCCAAAATCTAGGGCTGGTGCAGCCCTGTTCTCATTCTGAATTTGTTTGAAAACACTTCTGGTAAATTGGCAAGTGTTGGGGTACCATGAGGCATATTTATACTCTGTTTGCACAGAATTAGCGCTGTTTTTTAAAACTCTAATTTGGTGCAAAACTAACTCTATATTTATACTTTTGGTGCTAGACCCGTCTAGAGCCAAATTAATGGAGTTAAAGTCATTTTTTGGACATGGAAACCAACCTTGCCTTAATGAGATGCAAGCTAGACGTTCCCATGCACAAAATGACTCTATGTCCTTAACGCCATATTTATACTCCAGTGCAAAAATGGTGCAAGGGAGGTAGGGGGGGTCAAAAAATGGTGCAAAGCTTGCTTTGCCCCATTTGTTAACGCCTGGGTCAGGGCAGGCGTTAGGGGACCTGTGGGCCTATTTCCATGATGGAGCACCATGGAATAAGCCCACAGGTGCCCTCCCCCAGCCCCAGGGACACCCACACCATAGGGACTGCGCAGGATGGGGACCCCATCTCAGGCAAGTACAGGTAAGTATTTCATTTTATTTTTTAAAGTGCCATAGGGGTCCTTGAAATGGGCTCCATACATGGCACAAGGTGCAATGGCCATGCCCAGGGGACCCTTGTCCCCTGTGCTGGCCATTGGGGTGGTGGGTATGATTCCTGCCTTTTCTAAGGCAGGAGTCCTGTGGCATGGTAGGTTTAGCACCATAAAATGAAGCTAATCTGGTTAGAGTATTTTTTTTCTCTCTGACCTGCCTAACATAATTTTTTGGTGCAAAATCCCCTTCTTCCATGCCGCCAGCTCCACCCAACTAATGTCATTTTTATTGACCCTTGCTTACCCTTTGCACCGGCTTGCATCATTTCATAAATATGGTGCCTGGGCTGGTGCACAGAAATGGTGCAAGCTGGTGCTAAACCTTTTGGTGCAAAACTGCGTTAGTGCAGTTTTGCACCAAAAAGTATACATCAGGGCCCATTTGTGGTAGTATAAATTGCAGCGAAGACTGTACTACATGTGGCGCAGTCATCCACTGAGGGAACCATCCCAAAGGGCAAGCACATTGTGAGAGTTCTATGTTTTTCCAGTGGTCCCGTATGGGGAAACACAGCTTTAAGCTGATTTGTTTTCTGGGCTATCCACAACGGGATTTTCTCTCATTCTGTGGGCACTTTACGAATGATAGAATGTACTGTTTGTGGATTAATCCCAGTAGCAGCCAATTGGTATCCAGCAGGTGCTGATGGTGCTGGATGCACTGGTGTAGTGTTCAGAGTTCACATTATGAGCTGAACAAGTAGTCTATATAGTGTTACTAACTCAAGGTATAGATTGCGCAGATCAGTTGCCTGCATGTTTTGCACACCAGGGTGAGGTGTATATTTGACAAACCTAGGCCATGTTAGTCCTTCATTACCTAAGGGACCTATTCTCACTGGTTGCATTATGTGTGGTAGGGCGCCATTAAATCAGTTCTGATGTTCTTGATAAGTAATCGGAATTTTGATTTACTGGTATGCTTGGTACAGTTGTGGCACGTTTGCAATTCTGTATGTGTGGAATGTGAATGATCTTTGGTCTTCCTTAGAAAAGGTGACCCAAGAGTAGAATGTTTCTGTCTGGTAAGCTTCAATAACTTCTACTATCAATGTGGCATCCCCACCCTCATCTGTTAAGCCATGTGCTACTAGGTGCAGTGTTAATGCTTGTCTGTTTTCTCAGGAATGTCCATGGCGTTAGCCATATTGTGAAATGGGTAAAAAGATGGAACACCAAGTGGGGAGCAAGTCCTTTTAATAGTTCGAGCCTAACTGTTCAGCTGAGGAGGATCTTCCCCAAGACCATGGGTATCTCCGTAGGATGGTACTTAGGGTACTTGCTATATGTGAGACAGTGATAGTCAGGGTATCCATAAATTAGTGCCCAAACACCATCGTTGGTGGTGCCATATCATAGTTTGACTCTTGCTCTAGGCAAGACTGCTGGTTTATGGATGACAGTACGTATGTTTGTAGGTGACTAGGCCAATCCTGCAGCAAGTCGAGATTGTCGTCCCACGCCTCCCGGCTTACAAGCAGTACCTCACCAAAAACCCAAACAGTAAAGGTTGATTTGTGGCAGCCTTTACGCATGGGCTCAAGAGTGCGACATCTCAGGGAGGTCGTGATTAAACGGAGATTACCCTTTTCTGACATGAGCAACATATCTCAGTTATACACATTATACACAGGCAATGAAAGAGATGCAGCAATGTTTTCAATAGGTTTTATTAACAAGACTGCCATCTACTGTATATTGCATTGGCTGCAGTGTTTAGGATAATGAACAATGCAACAAAACAGAATGGTAAAAGCAAGAGGCATGAATACAAAGCCCCCCACCATCTTGCAATAACATGAGATGTGAAATGGATGTGAAATGAACCCTAAAACCCTAGCATGATGAACCTAATATCTAAGCTAAAGAGAGCTAGGTGTGTTAAACCTAATCTGCCAGTACCATGTCCATGAGAGGAGCCCCCTCAATCCTCGTTACCTTGGAATGAGGTCTCTAGATCAGACTCAGTGAGGACCCGAAGACTGGGTCATATTCAAGGAGACGTTTAATGTAGATAGCATTGATGGCATCTGGTAGGAATCCCTCTAATTATCTTGTCTGTGTGAGAAATATTTATACAGACCTAGTAGGACCCCTGATGCAAGTATGTTTCAAAACAATAAATAAGAAGTCATGCTTGGGGTGGCAATTGTGTAAACAATTCCCTGAAAAAGTATATTATGTTACTGGCACACGAAAGTGGGAAAGTACGTAATGTGAATACCTACGTATCTCATTTATCTTAGACACTGGTAGTGACGCCTTTACAGAGTGGCACTGATAACATGAATCTAAAACACCTTCCTAACTATAAACATGGCAGCCATCTTGGGAGAAATAATTTAATGAATGTGCTAAAATAGAGCAAGCTAAGAAGGTTAAAAGTCACTGGGTGACGGGGGCATAGGCCTGCAAGGCGGAAGGCTAAGCTAACTACTGATTCCCAATAAAAATAGGATCCACTACAATGCCTACCTATGGTTTCCGTTTGTGGGCAGCGTCATCAGGCGAATGGTATAGCGTTTACGGCCCAGAAACGTGAGGAAATGTGATTGAAGGAGTGGGCGGGATGTTGTGTCTAAAATCTGCGATAAGGATTGGGGAAAGGTGATTACAGTAGTGGGCAGGATGTTGTATCTAACATCCGCAATAAGGATTGGTTAATTCATCTGATGTGCAGGCACTTGATGGAGATATAAGGTAGTACGTTGTGCTAGTCGATTAGTTTATCAAGTGCCTATTGGCAGTCGGTACACAGACACTGTTGCTCAAATCAGTAAGTGGTATGTTGGATTACTGAGGAGAGGGTTTGTTGTACGAGGATCTTTTTTCATGAATACAGGACATTTCACTAGATACGTTAATCTGTCCTGAGATCTTATGGCACTGGTGGTCATATTGGTGGCTACAAGGGATACGTGATCATCTGTTCAAGTGATACCCTATCGCTTCTTGCTTAGTTGGTAAGAAATCTGTTAGGTTCAATATCACGGGACTGGACTTCAGGTGGTATTGAGAGAGCCACGGGACTTTTTTATGGTTTTTATTATTTTTTTGTGATATATTTGTTGGGTATGAGCACATGATGTGTGTCATTATCAATACTATACAATGTTCATTATTTTATGAAGTAGTGTAGGCAGCTTTAGAGATTGGTATCACTACAGTGGGATTGATTGCATTCTCCTGAACATTTCATACTGCAGATTGATTTGAGTGTTTTTTTATTTTTTTATCCAACTGCATTGCATTAATGGCCAGGGGATAATGTCGAGTCAGTAATGAATGTGTAGGCTGCTACTGCGGATTCAAGGCATTCTGAAATGTTTGGTTTGGATCCCGGGAGCCAAAAAGAAGGCTCTGGGAAGGATTTATTACTCTTGATTATCCCTATGGATGTACAAAATTGGTTGCTGATCCTCCTGATCCAAACTTTTGTTTTTTATTTGATTCATCATACTATCTGGTCCCAGGTTCCAGGATTGTGGAAGATATCTGGGGTATGACTTATTTCATCGCTGACACACAAAAAGTTGACTGCCCTTGAAATTGTGGGTTATGTCAGGTGGGATCTGCTTGAGGAATATGGGCTTACCATGAGAGGAGAATTGTAAAATTCCCCCTAGAAATGGATGGATTATCCTTTACCAAGGAGCTAAATTTGGTATGATTATTGATAAATGCAGGTGAGTGTTTTGGGTGTGAGAGGTGTATGGTGGGTGAGTGATAGAGATTGATATTGATGGAGGTTTGTAGGTATAATGATCGGTTATGTGAAGCTAACAATATGTGATGTCCTAATAAAGGAATACAGGGGCTTTTGGTGAAGGGGGTCTATCATGTTGGGATCAACATTAGGTTAGGCTGGATTCTTTCAGGGGAGTGACCCCTGACCTGACCTA
This sequence comes from Pleurodeles waltl, assembly GCF_031143425.1. Taxonomy (NCBI): domain Eukaryota; kingdom Metazoa; phylum Chordata; class Amphibia; order Caudata; family Salamandridae; genus Pleurodeles; species Pleurodeles waltl. The sequence continues at coordinate 1,138,361,371 of NC_090440.1, forward strand.
AGGCCAGGAACCACTCTGCGCGCCAAGCAGCTCCACCAGACTGCCCTCGTGCTCCTAACCCCGCCCTTGCTGCTGCTGAGTTCGAGGACCTCCACCACCGGCAGGCACCCTCCTGTGCCTCATCCCTGGTGTCTAGTGGTAGACGTAAATATCGTGTGCTTGTCTTGTTATCTTGTATGTTTATCTTGCTTCTGTTTTCTGTGCCTGTTGTGCCATTTTTCTGCTTTTGACTTTTCTGCTGTCTCTGCCTTTTTTGCCCGTTCTGCTTTGCTTGTTCTGACCAGTTCCCCGTTCCAACCGCTGCATCCCCTGCATCCCGCCCCCCTCATGCCCCCATTCGCCAACACCTCCCGCCTCCCAGCTGCTCCTTCCTCCCACCTCCGCTTCTTAGTGGTGGCCGTGTGCCGCCGCGGGCATGCCAGAGGCATGCCCGTCTGTACCCGTCCGGGCCTGGAACGCGCCCAGTGCCTGTCCCCCTGCCCCTCGCACCTCCCACACCCCCAGACACCACTACACCACTGCTGAGCTCCATGCACTCAACCCTGGCCGGCCCACCGCCTGCACCCAGGCCGCCCGCGGGCACGCCTACGGACCCTTTGTCTGCCGCTCAGACCGTCATCAACAGCTCCTTCGAGACCGCCATTTTCCCAGAAAGCTGGAAACACGCCAAAGTCAACGCCTTACTCAAAAAGCCCAAAGCCGACCCTGAAGACCTAAAAAACTACCGATCTATCTCCCTACTCCCCTTCCCCGCGAAGGTCATAGAGAAGATAGTCAACAACCAACTTTCCCGCTTCCTGGAGGACAACAGCCTACTCAACGTCTCCCAGTCTGGATTATGCAAAAACCACAGCATCGAGACCGCACTCATCGTCTGCACCGATGACATCAGGACCAGGCTCGAGGTGAAACCTCTCTGCAGCCTTCAACACCGTACATCACCAAACCCTTCACACATGCCTCTTCACCACCAGAATTTACCACAGAGCCCTGGACTGGCTCACCTCCTTCTTCTCCAAGAGAACACAAAGAGTTTGCCTCCCCCTGTTCTGGTCAAAGGCCACCAAAACCATCTGCGGAGTCCCCCAGGGATCCTCACTCAGCTCCACCCTCTTAAATATCTACATGGCTCCGCTCACCAACATCGGCCGATCCCACGGCCTAAACATAATTTCCTGTGCAGAAGACACTCAGCTCATCCTCTCCCTCATGAGGAACCCCGCAACCGCCAAGAACAACCTCCACTCCGGACTCCTCGCTATTGCCAACTGGAGGACAGCAAGCCACCTCAAGCTGAACTCAGAAAAAAACGAGATCATCATCTTCAGCCCCAACAAGTCAGCATGGGACGACTCCTGGTGGCCAGCCACACTGGGGTCACCCCAACACCCATCACCCACACACGCAACCTCGGCTTCATACTAGACTCTTCACTCTTCATGACCCAGCAAGTCAACACCATCTCGTCCTCATGCCTCAACACCCTTCAGGTGGATTCCCGTAGAAACCAGAAGAACGGTCACCCACGCCCTCGTTAGCAGCAGACTGGACTACGGCAATGCCCTCTACATGGAAACAACGGCCAAGCTCCAGAAAAAAACTCCAGCACATCAAGAATGCCTCAGCACATCTCATCCTCAATCTCCCTCACCACGAACACATCTCTGCCCACCTCAAGGACCTCCACTGGCTACACATCTACAAAAGGATCGTCTTCAAAATCCTAATCCACGCTCACAAAGATCTCCACAACACCGGACCGGCCTACCTCAACGACCGACTCAACTTCTACATCCTGACACGCCAGCTCCGCGCCACCAACCTCGCCCTCGCAACAGTCCCTCGCATCCACCGTACCACAAACCGGCGGCAGATCCTTCTCTCACCTCGCAGCCAAAATCTGGAACTCATTCCCCGCCAACCTACATAAGACCCAAGACCTCCTGACCTTCAGGAAGCACCTCAAGACCTGGCTCTTCGAGCAGTAGCACCCCCCCCCCTTAACCCCCCATACAGCACCTTGAGAGTAGCACACTCAACAAATAAATTGATTGATTGATTCTTTGGGTTGATTTTTTGGGATCTATATTGTGGGATTTTTTCATTATTGGATGGACTCATGTATTATATTGGGATGTAATTTCCTTTTACACAGGGATGTTTTAATTGTATTAGGAGACTATACGATTGTCCTGAGGAAGGTGGTGAGAAAATTGTGAAGATCAGCAAAACGTGTTGACGGAATAGGAAGACTGGATCCGATGGGACTTCCCAATAATAGACTTGGAAGTTTTTGTATTGGTCATTTGGCATGTTAATACCATTTATGGAACTGTGATGGATAATAGACTAGAAAGGGTGTCTTTTGTTCTGTATCCCTGTGATTTTTGCATGGCCTTCGTTATTTGTGAGGGCCACTAGTTGGCTCATTGGGGTATCTTATTATTTTATTGTTCTATATTTTCACATGCTTGTTGTCATTATTGTGTTTGTGTTGTTTATGTATTAAATAAGTATTTTGTTATATATTGGGTATTCCTTTATTATCACTGATCATGTTGGGTGGATGAATGTAGGGTGGATTGATTGTTTAAGTGAGGGTATCTTAAGAATGTAAGTTACTTTCCCAAGGGGAAATATTTTTGGGACGCAACTCAAAGATATCCATACCAGTGGCGGCTGACACAATTTAAAGGTAGTGGGGCGGATGGTGTTGTGCGAGGGGAGCGCATGGGGGAGTGTATGGCGGGATCACAGGGGTTTTAAATATAAGAAAAATACAAAACACATACATGGTGCTGCCGGACGCTCGTACTCCTCTGCTTCCTAGTCCCAGCAGTCCATGTGGCAACTTTAGAGACTCTCTGTGCAATCCCTGCGCTGCTCTCTTGCTATTAGCAAGCATGAGAGGAGCAGCGCAGGGATTGGCCTGAGCGGACTTGTTTACTGCTTGCTCAGGCCTAAGGAGTCTGTGCAGTTTCTCCAACCTGGCTGTCAAATACAGGTGGGTTGGATAAACCTAAGTGCGCATTTCTGCCTGGCCAGACTGACATGCACACTTAAGTGCACTCCACTCCCCCTCACCCCTCCCATGGCCCAGCCCTGTACCTCCCTGCACATGCTGACTCAGATAGCAGCTGAAAAATAAAACAATAATAAGATATTGTTTTATTTTTCAGCTGCTGGCTCTGAAAAGGAGGAGTTGTGGCTCATCCATATAATCCTCTATCTAAGGCCCTCATTATGAACAAGGTGGTTTTCACTGCTGTGTTCAGTCTGGCGGTCTTTCTATCGACCGCCAGCCCCCCTGGGACCCTGCCAGCCGTATTACAAACACTCTGCCGGGCCGGCGGGCGTAAACATTGTTTCCGCCCGCCGGCCCAGCAGAATGCCTGGCCGGGACATTGCCGGCGGCATGCTTCTGTGCGGCGGGTCCACCTCAAAATCCATACCTACCCTAAAACATAAACACCCCTTACCACCCAAATCCTATACCCACCCTAAAACTGAAAAATACCCTTACCACCCCCAAACCCGTGCCCAATCGAAAACCTAAAAAGGCCTTACCACCCCAAACTCCATACCCACCCTAAAACCTAAAAATGCCCTTACCACCCCAAAACCTATATCCACCCTAAAAAATAAAAATGCCCTTACCACCCCAAAACCCATACCCACCCCAAAACCTAAAAATGTCTTTACCACCCCCAAACCCATACCCACCCTAAAACCTAAAAATACCCTTACCACTTCAAAGCCCATACCCACCCTAAAACCTAAATATGCCCTTAACACCTCAAAACTATGTCCACCCTAAAATCTAAAAGTGCCCTTACCACCCCAAAACTCATGCCCATTCTAAAACCTAAAAATGCCCTTACCACCCCAAAACCCATACCCACCCGAAAACGTAAGAATGCAATTACCACCAATAACTGTTACCCTCCCTAAGCAATATATATATTTTTTGTGTGTGTGCATATATATATATATTTATATATATATATATATATTTATATATATATATATATATATATATATATATATATATATATATATATATATATCACTCAACCCACTTAATACTTACCTGTCAAGACAATAAATGTAGCGGGTAGTAAGGGTGATAATTGGCCGCACTCAAAGGGGAATGTTCATTGCTGTTCAATAATCCGAGGAACAAAATGTGGTGCACGTGATCAAATGCCCTACAACCCCTGGGCACCAACAATGTGTAAACTTGTACACAAGTAATATTAAGCAAAACAGATCACAGAACACAATATGCAATAGTAGAATAACAAAAAATCATAACATTTGGTAATTTTTAGTAAAGGTGGATGAAGAAGTCAAGCAAATCAGTATTCAGATCTTGTCTCGAGAGATGAGTTTCTTTATTTTGAACGAAGTGGTGTTCAATAAACAGAGAGCATCATTCCAAACACAGCCAACACGTGTTTCGTCACACCAGTGACTTTTTCAAGGCTGTAGAGAAACATATAAAAATGTGCCTGATGTATACATCGCAGATAAACACATAAGACAAATTGTATGTGGCAATCGGATGGTGTCGTGTACAATGATTGATGCACGTAGGTGACAAGATCAAAGAAATCGGACAAGCACATAAAAGTACCATGGACATGGCTAAAGAATTCCAGAAAAAACACCAATGTGTGCCTGAGACACCAAAGTGTACAAAAATGCAAAATGACAACAAACATTTGACCAGTTAGGCCTAGGTTAGATAATGTGTGAAATAGGAAAGTCCAAATGAAGTAGAGTGAAAAAGAGCTCAATTCGAGTGGCTGGAATCCCAGTGATAAAGCTAAGAAAGAGTAGCGAGACAGTTTCAACAAAAAGTAAGAACCTCAAGTCAGAAGAATGAGGGGACTAAATGGTCTTAGAACCTACCCAATCTGACGTAACGGTGTCAACAAGGTAAGTCTGAGTAATCTCAGAACCAGTAGTAAGTCCAAAAATCTCTAAGTTATCTAGAGAAATGGGGGGAAGATAAAGTACACCTCGGTAAGTCATGTTAAGCATGAACCAAGCATTCCAAATTAGGAGTGGAAGGATGCAAAGGTGTCCACAAATAAGAGATACCTGTAATTGATGGCGTCGATATGTATGGTAGGGAGTCCAAATTGCGTGCGAAGTAACCCATCAAAGGGACCATGGTAGGTCCATTAATAAGTCTCTATGGAAATAGTGTAAGAAACCATTGTTAAAACGGGAGTACATAGCGAAACAAACATGGAAGGGGGAGGTTAAAGACAAAAGCCGGAAAGGCGTCCCAAGTTATGAAATATGGGGTCGCGTGATCGATATACCTAGTGCTAGTAGAGAACCCTAATGATAATGAGTAAGTTAGAGAAATTAGTATTTAGCATAAACTAATTGGCGCTGTGGCAATAGTAAACTCCTAAACGCGCCTGGTACCAAAAATAAGGTATGGCGTAATGGCGCCTAAGTAGTAAAGGAAGGGGTAAGGTAGTGATATTCTGAACGGGCGTACCCGCAGCCCAACGAGAAGGCACAGCATATGCTGTATTTAGCATAAACTAATTGGCGCTGTGGCAATAGTAAACTCCTAAACGCGCCTGGTGCAAAAAATAAGGCATGGCGTAATGGTGCCTAAGTAGTAAAGGAAGGGGTAAGGTAGTAATATTCTGAACGGGCGTACCCGCAGCCCAACGAAAAGGCACAGCATATGCTAGGGCAAAAAAACGCCGTAAGCGCGAGTAATTAGTCGAAGTCCCTAAAAACCGGAACTCTCCGTCAGAGCGAAGCGGAACCAAGTTTCCGACTCACCGTATGGTAGTCAGGTGCCGTCTGCCCGTATGACAGCGTATTTTCATCTGTTCTGCATGAAACGCTGTGGGCACCGAGATAGATAAAGGACTAGTGGTAGATCAAAAAAGTGATGGAGGGTGCCGAAAGTCGGTAGAAAGGAGGAGCCATGTTGGTGTGTGGGTACTGAGCCCAAACAAACTTAACGTAGTCAAGTGAAAATGCAAGTAACTAGAAATGGTAAGGCATGCACGGAGAGTCACATGTGTATATATATTCAGGTAAACAAGAAAAGAGAAACAAAAAGAAAGAAAGAAAGTCAAAAGGAAAAGGAAAGGAGAAGAAGAAAGAAAAGCCCTGGTCCCAATCTAGCCACTGTCCTGGATGTTATCAAATAGTTGGACTTAAGTGCTACATGAAAAAGAGGAAAAAATAATAGTAACAAGTAAGAAATGTACAGGGTAACATGTACTCTACAGAGTTTTCATACACCCGTAAGGCCAATGCAGTAATTCCAAGAGGGTATCAAGAATAAGTAACAGGACATTAGGTAACAACAGGATTATTGTACGAGTGGTCAAAAAATATTTTGACAAGAAAGGGAGACACCTAATACAAAAACGAGAAACTGACCATTTAAAGTATAATATTTCTTTAGGCAAAACCAAAAAACAGTGTGAGTAAAGGGGGGGGGGCCAAGAGGCGGAGAGTCGTATGTGTATATATATGCAGGGAAACAAGAAAGAAGAAACAAAAAGAAAGAAAGAAAGGAAAAAGGAAAAGAAAAGGAGAAGAAGAAAGAAAAGCCCTAGGTCCCAACCTAGTCACTGTCCTGGATGTTATCGAATAGTTAGACTTAAGTGCTGCATGAAAAAGAGGAAAAAATAATAGTAACAAGTAAGAAATGTACAGTGTAACATGTACTCTACAGAGTTTTCATACAACCGTAAGGCCAGTGCTGTAATTCCATGAGGGTATCAAGAGTGAGTAACAGGACATTAGGTAACAACAGGATTATTATACGAGTGGTCAAAACATATTTTGCAAGAAAGGGAGACACCTAATGAAAAAACGAAAAACTGACCATTTTAAGTATAATATTTCTTTAGGCAAACCCAAAGAACAGTGTGAGTAAAGGGGGGGGTGGCCAAAAAGACGAGAGGAACAAAAGTACATATGGATGATTACATTCATTATCATAATCGTGCTAGTTAAGAAAAACATGTAATTCCCAGTCCACATTGAGGCCCATATTTACAGCTCTAAGTTTCAAAATCCATCTAGCCTCACATTTGCGTAAGTCCAACGTCCTATTACCAAACCTTGGTGCAGTGGAGACATGTGCAATGCCAAGGAATCTGATATTGAGAATGTCACCCTCTCCATGCAGTAGGTTGAAATGTGTGGCAAGAGGGTATTGTTGATTCTGGTTTCTAATGGCCCTAATATGCTCCTGTATTCGTTCTTTTAAAGGTCGGATTGTACTGCCCACATATATTAGACCACAAACACAGATTATACAGTACACCGTATATTTGGTTTTACAGTTGATAAATTGTCTGATGTGGTGAATGACCCCAGTATTGTAAGAGAAAGTCATAGTTTTATTGAGAGCCATTGCACAAGAGACACAACAGCCACATTTATAAAAGCCAATAGGTGCGTTGGGGAGCCAGGTAAGTTGGGATGTTTTGGCAGGTGGGGCCAAAAAACTAGGACATAAGAGATTTCTCAAAGTTTTCCCCCGACTGTGTATGATAGATGGAGTTTTGTGGATTACAGTAGCCAAATTGGCATCCAAAAGTAAAAGGTGCCAGTGTTTTTTCAAAATCCGATAGATTGACATACTGGCAGGGCTAAATTTGGTAATAAATGGAATAGCCTTCTTTTTAGCCCCGTCATTCTTCCTACTGTGGCCTCTAATAAGCAGATGTTGTCGTTGTCTGACAGAAATCCGTTTACTAGCCTTAGATATCAGTTCTTCAGGCCATGGGAGCCAAATTTTCGCCTTCCTTTGCCAATCTCTATGTGGGACAATTCGAAAAAAAACATCTTTGGTCCAACTGCCCTGTTCACATTACTTCACACATTCTTTTCTGGGGCAGGTACATTGATGATATTTTGGGCATTTGGACAGGTGACACTGAGTGTAGTGTGGTTGGTTTTACGTATCCTTTGCGCGTTAGCTTCAGGCTTTAGGCCTTTGTGCACTTTGCCCTGGATGTATTTTATTCATTTGCTGGCAGCTTAGAGCCTCTTTGCACTTTGCCCTAAATGCTTTTTATTAGGCTTCGTACTGTTATTTTTCAAATAGGCAGTTCTACGGTTTTGTTTTTTATTCATATCACACTGTTTTGCCTACTTCAGCACTGGAGTTCTCCATAACACATTCACTCTGTGCTTCAGTCAAGGATACAGTCTGGTACATTGCCGATAGACGTGGTAGGAGTTTAGACTTGGCATTCCTGCGTAGGGACATTTTGTGATCACACTGACATGTTAGTTATAAAATCACTTCCTTGTCCCAATACACGGAAGAGGGAGATTCCGACCAGGAAACCACAACTAGACGCTGACTGCCTCGTTGCAGATGCTGAACCAAGATCACAGGCCTTTGCTCAGGTATGAGGGCTGATGTCTCCCCAGTGATACAGACAGGCAAGCTAGAAGCTTAACATGCTGTGCTCGAAATGGAACAAGCAGAGGGAGAGTAGAAACTATTATACACGATGATCGCTTTGTTCTCATGTTTTACTCTCCTGGTAACTATTTCAATCCTACTGTGTTGTATGGTTCTGGTTATTGCGGCTCATGCCTTATTATCTAAAATACAGTTGTTTTATTAAATTATTGTATAAAACTTATACTGTCTTTGTCATTTGTATAAGAGATCATATTGTAAATGAGAGAGTTGGTTTGGATCTGAGTGACCACGACTTCCCTGAGAAGTTCCAAAGATGTCATGCGCTCGGCTGCCCAATCATCTCTTCCCCGTGGGAGAAATGAGGCACTGCTAGTTAGCCAGAGCAAAAAACGGATTTAGGGTAACAGAGTTCCGTACACGTGGGTCAGACTCAGTCCCCCACACTGTTATCGATCCTGCTGCCTAGAAATCCAGTAGTCTCATTTAGGATAATGAGAGCCCACGCGAAATGGCGCCGCCAACGATTGGTCTGGCTCTAATATTTAGGTCCGACTGACTGTCTCGGTCTCATATATATTTTGACTCCTCGGTTCCGTGGGGCTGAGGGTTTCCGCCACCATGGGATAGGTACATCCTATTACTTAGTGGTTGGTTGTTCAAGCTTGAACTTTGAAAGGAAAAACCCAGATATTGGTGTGCCTTCTCTGACCTAGAGCTATTTTTTACAAATGGCGAATCCTAATGTAGTGAATATAGCAATCAATATGCGTTCCCTGCTCACAGGACATCTGATAGCACATGGACTGACGGTCCAGGGGGGTCCGGTCACTTTTGTGGTGGACGCCCATGCAGCCTATAGAACAGAACTTTTTTATTCTTGGGTCGTATTTCCAGCAGTTGATGGGGGTACAAATACTTTTCACGAATACACTGTTGCGAATGTCCCTGGACAATACAGGGCTTACGCATACTTAGAGATACCTTTATCTTATCAAAAACACCATAATTGGCTTGATGGCGCCCTCCCACACACAGTAGCACAAGTTAGGTTAGGTCCACTGAGTAATGATGGTCCTACCTGGCCGTTATTGGCTACATATACACCTCATCCTGCGGCTGCTTAATTGACAGTGGTTGAAGTTCGTCGTTTATATACAGACTTAACGGCTACATATAGACGATTAGTTCAGTTTGTCATGCGGACACTAAATACAAACGCAGCGCGTGCTGCTCCGGCTCACCCACAGGCGGTGGTTCCGGGTATCAATCCGGCCACTGTACACTCAGTTATGGGTAAGGTACCGGCTAAACGTGAGGAAACACCATTTTGGCTGGCGCAAAAAATTAATACGCTGGAAGCAGTGTTTTCCCATATGGGACCTCAGGATAAACATAGAATATTGACGATGTGTTTGCCGTATGGCATGGTTCCTCCGGTGGACCTTTGTAATACCTGGGGCACGGTGTTTGCCGCGCTCTATACTACGGCACACGGTACACCGACATTAGCTAATTTACCGGACATGCTTAAACAAATTCAAGATGAATATGGGGCTGCCCCTGCCTTAGATTTGGGCATGCAGTTAATGGGCAATTTTGCCGCAGTTTCTTCTATTATTTTGAGTAATCTCAAGGGAGAGGCAGTAGCACTAGCAGTGCGAATGCGTCTTCGGGATGTTCCGCAGATTAATCAGGAGCGGGAACTTCCGAGAATAATAGCAGAGACATATTCCAGTATTGGTCGCGATAGCCTAGGGGCTAGACCGCAAAAACCCCAATTACAGGGTAAAAATAATAAAGATAATGCTAAACAGCAGCAACATGAGGGTACTAAAAAGCGCTGGGAAAAGAAACAGCAAACACCTAAGAAAGATGGGGGAGAGTCTCTGCAACCGGAGACCCCACAGAATAGGTATAATCTCAGGAATAGGGATAATTTGAAGACATTTGATAGATATCAATATACTGATACACGCCAATCTCGTTCCTTTCATGACTCCTCAGAGAAGAGAAGTGAGAGAGGTGGGTGGTCAGAGCGGAGGACGGAGTACGTGAAACCGAGACAGGATTCACAACGCTCAACTGAGGTTTCTATTAAACAAGAAGAGAAACCGCTGTAACAAAAACAGCAATTTAAAAAGAAGAAAGTGGCAGCAGTCTCAGTTAGACATGCCGCTCAAGAAGAGAGTTCTCTTGACGAACAAGACATGGGCTTTAGCACTGTTAGACAGCGCGGCAGAGGTCACAATAGTTCGCCGGAGTCTTCTAGAGCATCTGGAGGTGAAAGCAACTGATGACTTCATACAAGTCGAAATGGCGGATATGCGAGTCTCTGATCCTGATAGAGTATATCGAGTGACTCTGCGATTAGAAGGGGACATTGACCGCATTGTACACGCCATCTTTTGGGACCATGTGGTAAAATCATATGATGTTCTGCTGGCCGAACAGGATTGGCCACCTGACTTTGTTCGCGACTGTCCGGTTGGGGAGGAGGTTATTACACCTTCCTTCTCACCACTTGTTCCGAGAGAACTAGCGGAGTCCTATAGTAAAACATGGGCTCTAGCACAGGCTCCCGCCCTATATAGAAATAACGTGGGGTGGGATAGACAATCACCTTATCATGTAATTCCAATAAAGGGCGAACATCAGCCACAGCCGCAGTATCCTATCAAATTTGGGGCAAGAGCATCGGTTAGGAAAATTCTTACACAATTGGAGTACCAGGGTGTAATTGAGCCCTGTGTCTCGCCGATGAATAATCCCTTATTTCCGGTTGCTAAACCGGACCATTCATATAGGATAGTGGTGGATTACAGACATTTGAATAGTCATACACGCACATATGCAATACAGAATTCACATAGCGCAGCGCTTATGAATAATATAGTACGTAAGAAATACAAAACAACATTAGATATCTTGAATGGATTTTTCTGCCAAAATATAGCGCCCGAAAGTCGGGACTATACCAGTTTCAGTGCGTTTGGCTCTCAGATAAAGTTTTGGCGTTTGCCTCAGGGGTATAAGAATAGTCCAGGACTGTTTTTGGCTCGTGTGACTGAAATGCTGCACGAGTTGGACCCTGAAGCGTTATCATATGTTGATGACATATATCTGACAGACAATGAGATTCTGCAACATCTAAGGCGTGTATCGCGCATTGTTGTGGGGTTTGCTGATATTGGCTATAAGTTTAATTTAAAGAAATCAAAGATTGCCTTCCTCAGCGTCATTTTCCTGGGATATGAGTTGTCGAGTGAGGGCAAGAGCTTAGCGCCACATTTTTGGGAGAAATGTGCTTTGTTGCAGCCTCCTAATACGGTTTGGAAGCTCCAGTCATTGTTGGGGTTTCTGAATTTTGGCAGAACTTACATTCCTGATTATGCTACGCGTATAAAACCCTTATACGAGTTGATTCGTCCGAATTTTTCGAGTAGATTTTAGACGATTGAGCATACACATATCCTACGAGATTTACAGACTGATCTCTTAGCAGTTAAACACTTACACACACGGGACAATAAGACACATTTAGTCATCAGGGTGATACCTGGGGCTGTTGGGTTTACATATGTCACCTTTAATGAGGATGAGACAGTCCCGATTGCGTACAAATCCCACTTGTATTCTGCTGCAGAACAATGATTTGCACAGACTGAGAAAATACTCACTGCCGTACAGATGGCTGTGATTAAAGAAAGACCGCTTGCCCAGGGACAACGCATCGTTGTTGTTTCCCCGATTCCAGCCTTAGAGGCTGTTACAAAAGCGAGTGTTCCTAATTCGAAAGCTTTACACCCGCGATGGATTCAATGGGCTGCGTCTTTGACAGCCACTGATGTAGATTACATATTTGACCCTAAACTGCAGACACAAGAATTTCTTCAATATGAAATAGAGTACCCAGTCCCTGCTGGCACATTGCCTATTGACCAATATCAGGTGGTCATGTATACCGATGGCTCTGCGCAACCAGCGGTTGGGACTAAACAGCAGTATTCTGCTGCATGTGCGGTGGTGAGCGGCACGATGGAGGGGGAAGTGTTCTGCCCCCCACATACTTATACTAACACATTGGGAGATTGCACGGCACAGCTGGCTGAGCTCAAAGCTCTATTGTTAGCGTTAGAGCACGCGGATCTGGCGATTTTAACCTTGCTGGTCTGTGACTCCTACTACTGTGTACAGTCTTTCAATGAATATCTACACTATTGGAATATGAATGGGTTCAGAGATTCTAAAGGCAACACCATTAAACACAAATTGTTGTGGGGTAAGGTTGCGGATCTGAAGGAGACGCTTCCTAAGGTCCATGTTGTACATACACTTGGACACCAGCGCGTTGGAATACACGTAGCTGGGAATACTTTGGCTGATGAAGCCGCAAAATCAGCAGTGGCTGTCGCCACTGTGGCCGCAGTGACTCGTTCGAGTTCCAAACCAGAAACAGAGATTTCGGCTGCCATAAAAGCTACGGCTGATGGCACGCCATTTCCTAAAGGATTTCCTTCTAAATATAGTTACTGCTTGAGTAGTGCGCTGAATGCTGTTGTTAATATTCCAGGCATTGGTGTTCGTGAACTACCCAATAGAATTGAGAGACCTCGATTAATTTCTGCAGCACATGAGGGGGTGGCGTCTGCACATGGTGGTGTGGCTGCCACGATTTCACTTTTACAGGCTTGTTACTGGTGGCCTGGACTCTGTAAAAAGACGAAGCAATATGTCCTTTGTTGTGACGTTTGTCAACAGATTAAAGCTCCGTCGGCTAGACGCCCGCAGCAGACGCCCCTTCTGATTTCAAATAAACCTTTACAATGTGTGTACTTGGATCATTGTGGTCCACTGACACGAGATAGTGCATACAAATATATTTTGGTTGCTGTAGATTCGTGCTCCAGATTTGTGTGGGTCTGGCCACAACGCTCGGCTGACGCTCGGACTGTTATTAAAGATTTGCGCATCTTTGTCGATACATTTGCAGTTGCGGCTTTTCATTCGGACCAGGGCCCTGCTTTTGCCTCTAAGGCAGTCAGGGACACCATGGCTTCGTTGGGGGTCCAACTCCAATTCTCGTCTCCATTTTATCCCGAGGGAAATTCTGTTGTGGAGCATTTAAATTGTGATTTAAAGCAATCCTTAACGGCCAGGGTTATAGGTACGGGTCATAGTTGGCTAGCCCACCTATATGGAGTACAGAGAGCACTTAGGGCCATATTTATACTTTTTGACGCAAAACTGCGCTAACGCAAAGACAGGAGTCATGCCCCCTTGCCCAATGGCCATGCCCAGGGGACTTATGTCCCCTGGGCATGGTCATTGGGCATAGTGGCATGTAGGGGGGCACAAATCAGGCCCCCCTATACCACAAAAAAATAAAAAATAAAAACTTACCTGAACTTACCTTAAAGTCCCTGGGATGGGTCCCTCCAGCCTTGGGTGTCCTCCTGGGGTGGGCAAGGGTGGCAGGGGGTGTCCCTGGGGGCTTGGGAGGGCACCTCTGGGCTCCTTCCGAGCCCACAGGTCCCTTAACGCCTGCCCTGACCAGGCGCTAAAAAACTGCGCAAAAGCGGCCGGATGTCATTTTTTTTGACCCGCCCACTCCCGGGTGTGAATTTTGCCCGGGAGTGTAAATACGGCGCACATGCCTCGGAGTCAATTTTTTAGACGGGAACGCCTACCTTGCATATCATTAACGCAAAGTAGGTGTCCACGCTAAAAAATGACGCAAACTCCATGGACTTTGGTGCTAGACGCGTCTAAAGCGAAAGTATAAATATGGAGTTAGTTTTGCGTCGGAATTGCATAAAAAAAAAACGACGCAATTCCGGCGCAAACAGAGTATAAATATGCCCCTTAATAACTTGCCTAGACGGTCACTGGGGGGTCGTACTTCATATGAGTGCCTGTTTGGAACACAAATGTATGTTCCTGATCTAGATGGTCCTGGTGTGGAGGTGGCAGATACGCCCTTTGACATAAATGATCGTGTCACTGTTTTGCAGGATTTACAACAATTCTGTGAAGATAACTCTTCTGCAAGTGCTGCCTCCTCAGGAATTAAGGATGGGCCAGTAACACCTACTGGTTGGATACCCAGGATTGGGGATCTAGTGCGTGAAAAGTTCGCAGTAAAGAAAGAATTTGGTCCTTCTTATCGAGCACCTGTCCCTGTGTTAGGGGTAAGCGGCACGAGAACTGTGATTTTACTGCCGCTGCAAGGGGCCAAAGGAAATCGCTTTTTTTCCATTGATAATGTCAAGTTACAACATGTGGCCGATTCTGCACAGCAGACCAAGAGGGACACCCAGTAGTTCCGGAATCCCTCTCACTACTGGGGAAGAAGTCCCGCTGCAGGTGATTTACACTGATGCTGTTTCCTCTCCGAGCTTGGGGAGGGTGGATGATGATCTTGCGATTGTTCCACAGACAACGTGTAATATGGAATCTTTTGATCAAGTTGCTGTGCGTTCTACTGATGTTTCTGAACATGTGGTTTATAGCGTGCCTAGGCGAGAGCCTCCATCTGCTTATTTGTTCACAGTTGCACCTTTTGCAAGAACTGCCTCTGGCTGCTTCAACGACACTGATGATGCAGTGTCCAGCTCCTCGTCCTCGATGTCTTCTGTCCGAGGTCCACGTAAGCTGCTGTGTTGGCTTAAACGCACATATTTTGTTTTTCCTTGGAACTATTTGTGGCTTTTTATGGCTGTAATGACTCTTTTCTTATGGTTGGGATTTGTGGTTACTTTTTTTCTGGTAATACATGGTCATTTTCTTCCTGATCGATCTGACATTGAGCACGTGGAGACTGTGTTAAAACCACATTTTTCGTCTCATATGGTTCGAAGAGACTTGTCCAATGTAAACATTTCTGCAATACCGATTCCGGATGGGATTGTGTGGGATAAAGTAATGTTTGATATATATGGTCCCACTGAATTGATTCAAATACCGTATGTCCTCAAGTTATCAATGAATGATATTGTTATACCAGGCATTGTCTCTGATGATTGGGATGTGAAGACAGTAGATGCTATGCTGACGGATTTGCAATATTATACTGTCTATGACGATGAAGATGCTTACCAATTTAGAGATAATCATGGTGACATGTTTTGCTACAACTATTATGGACACCACTTTATTCATAAAGCTAGTAGCCCTAAGTCCATATTTAATTATGTGCAATGGGAACATTGCTCGACTCCCCCACAAGGGAGTTCGAAAACGTATTATGATAAATTTGCATATTTTTCTGGGCATAATCAACGAAATGCTAGGTCTTACTATTTTAAAGTTACTCCGTATTCTAATAAGCAAATGTTATTGACCGATACTAAGTTACTGTATTCAAATTTGTTTGTATCTAAACTTTCGGTCGAGGGGTATGAATGCTGGTTTAAAACTGTTGACTTGAAAAGTGTTTGGGGTACGAAAAATTGGCAGATGCAAGGCAGGGACACATTATTTAGAGCATGTATTATCCCTGTGCAGATGATTTTCCTCAATGACACAGTACAACAGACTAGCTGTTTGGGCTTGGCGACAATTAGAGAGTTAAATTTGCCTAGTATACCTGTCCCTTCCAAATTAAACAACTGGCAGCACTATGTGAATGCTACTTTTAGTGAATTTACACATTGGGTCCAGAATGGTACGCTTAAGACTTCATCGATACATCCGGGCGGGTGGTTATTATGGCCTATAGACACTAATAAGTGTCATCAACGTTTTGTCACCTCTTCAGGGGGGTTCAGGACTAGTAGGGCAGACCCTCGTTACATTTCACCAGAACATGCTGATATTATAACTACATACAGCGTGGGGAAGCTTTGTCAGCAATGGTTGAAGTCATCCACGCTGGATGCAGTTAAGTCACATCTCACGTTACTGTCTAATGATACTGATTTACAAGATTTTTTGTCAGGTCCCAAGGTACCACGGAAGAAAAGGTTTTTATACGAAGTTTATAATGAGATTTGGAAGCTTTCACAACAGGAGGCTGCAGCCCGGTTGAGGCAGATTGATCAGGAAAACCTGATGCAGACTTTGTCTGTTGTTGATAATGGCATGCATACCCTTCCTGACCGTGTTTACACGATTGACAGCATTGTTTCCTCTGCTATTGACATTATTAAATCAGACATGTCTTCTTTATATCATGGGCAGAGTCAGACGCGGTCCATCATGCAGCTGGGTTGGACTCTTCAGACCTTGAAGGCAGGTCGCGTTCCTTGGCAGCACATTCGTGCCAGAGAGATCTTTGTCTCATTTAATTTGACTCGTCAACAACAGCTGATGGCTAAAAAGGAAGCAACATATGCTATGTTGAATATTGAGAAATTGGAGAAACTGCCTTTCACGGTGGCTGAGATTCCGTCAGCTGAGAGGTTGATTCATGGGGTTATTAATCTGCTTATCTCCACTCTGCAATTTACTTCTTGTTTGAAGCACATTCCGGTGGGTAGATATGAACTATTGGGAGACAGTTACATACACGAGGTGTGGGAGCTTCCCTTTCAATACAGATGTGTTAATGGTTTGAGGGAGGTTTTTCTTAGCGGTAGTGAATGCGAAACTTCTGTCAGCCATTCTATGGTTTGTAAACAGCTGTCCTTGCACGGAGCGTGTAACGCTTCGATTGCTAACTTAGCTTGTTATCTGAAGGGAGTTCCAGTCCCGGTTATTAAAAACACTTTCCAGGTGCTTTCTAATGGCAGTTACATTGTTCTTAACAGCGAACGCTGCTGTGGCATGCGTGCCGGAATAGTTTACGTTGTCGTTGTCAACATGGCTGTTACGTGCTGCGGGAATGTGTTGTTTCCCCCCACTCAAATTAGGGAGGTAGCGGACATCTGGCCTCATATTGCTACTTCCAAGGTTAATTTTGACAAGTTGAGTCGGCTAAAAGCTTTATTGTTTCAAAAGCATGTGGCCCTTACATCTGCTAGCGAGACCTACGCACTTCAGGTGGCAAGGTCATCGGCGGAGATACAGTCCCTTTTGAATACTAACTTTCCAAGTCACTTCGGTGAACTTGTGGGACGTATATTTAATGCATCCAGCACTGCTGGTATTGCACATTTTTTCAGAGCCGTTGGTGTTGGTTTTGCTCACGCTTTCTCTTCAATATTCGGTTTGATACCTTCGGCTATACACTCTATTTTCGGAAGCATTTTTTGGGGTTTCCCGATTACTTTGGCTTTATTGGCTGGAGTCTTGCTGTTGTTGCTATTTTTTCGCAATGGCTGTCCCGCCACAACGAGATCCTATACTGCTGCTCCCGTCAGCGCAGCTGTGTCGTGAACGCATGATGCAGCATTTTGGAGCAACACTCCTGGGCCATTTGGAGTGTGATTGGTCTCTGTCATTCAGACCGGTTTTGGATTGTGTGCAACCCGTGTTTCGGTGCCTTTGGTGCTCGTTTGAACATGTACTGGCTCTCTGTCTCTCACTGCGGCGCCCTCCAGTGGTCGATCCTGATCTGTTGATGTTCCCGATTAGGGCTCATTCCCAGACTTGTGCACTACGGTTGCGTTTGCTTCGTGAGGCAGTTTATGAGATTCCCTTCCTGGAGGAAGATGGTTTTGTCTCATTCACAGGCCCTGCACGGGGTGCCGCCCTGATTGGTTTTGGGGCTTTGGAACACACCTGCTCCATGGTACTTTGTGGCGTGGATCTTCCGATATTGACATATATCGAAGTGGAGGAGCTCCTACTCTCTATTGCTTCTGTTTAACTATTGGATTTTTTTCCTCTCCTGCAAAATTGACATTATATTGAATTTGGCTTTATTGTCACATGTTTTCTAAATTTATGACTTTGTTGTCTTCTGACCTTGTCGAAATATGTATATAATTTTAGGTATTGTTTATATCTGGGGCATATTTTTATATTATTGGAACCACTTGCTACTGACAAGGGGAGGGTGTAGTGTGGTTGGTTTTACGTATCCTTTGCGCGTTAGCTTCAGGCTTTAGGCCTTTGTGCACTTTGCCCTGGATGTATTTTATTCATTTGCTGGTAGCTTAGAGCCTCAGTGCACTTTGCCCTAAATGATTTTTATTAGGCTTCGTACTGTTATTTTTCAAATAGCCAGTTCTACGGTTTTGTTTTTTATTCATATCACACTGTTTTGCCTACTTCAGCACTGGAGTTCTCCATAACACATTCACTCTGTGCTTCTGTCAAG
The DNA here is from genome assembly GCF_031143425.1 of Pleurodeles waltl. Classification (NCBI taxonomy): domain Eukaryota; kingdom Metazoa; phylum Chordata; class Amphibia; order Caudata; family Salamandridae; genus Pleurodeles; species Pleurodeles waltl. The sequence continues at coordinate 1,138,380,009 of NC_090440.1, forward strand.
GATACAGTCTGGTACATTGCCGATAGACGTGGTAGGAGTTTAGACTTGGCATTCCTGCGTAGGGACATTTTGTGATCACACTGACATGTTAGTTATAAAATCACTTCCTTGTCCCAATACACGGAAGAGGGAGATTCCGACCAGGAAACCACAACTAGACGCTGACTGCCTCGTTGCAGATGCTGAACCAAGATCACAGGCCTTTGCTCAGGTATGAGGGCTGATGTCTCCCCAGTGAAACAGACAGGCAAGCTAGAAGCTTAACATGCTGTGCTCGAAATAGAACAAGTAGAGGGAGAGTAGAAACTATTATATACGATGATCGCTTTGTTCTTATGTTTTACTCTCCTGGTAACTATTTCAATCCTACTGTGTTGTATGGTTCTGGTTATTGCGGCTCATGCCTTATTATCTAAAATACAGTTGTTTTATTAAATTATTATATAAAACTTATACTGTCTTTGTCATTTTTTTATGAGATCATATTGTAAATGAGAGAGTTGGTTTGGATCTGAGTGACCACGACTTCCCTGAGAAGTTCCAAAGATGTCATGCGCTCGGCTGCCCAATCATCTCTTCCCCGTGGGAGAAATGAGGCACTGCTAGTTAGCCGGAGCAAAAACCGGATTTAGGGGGACAGAGTTCCTTACACGTGGGTCAGACTCAGTCCCCCACACCGTTATCGATCCTGCTGCCTAGAAATCCAGTAGTCTCATTTAGGATAATGAGAGCCCACGCGACATGAGAACCTCAAACTACTCACAGACCACCTCAACAATAATGATTTCAACCTAACCTTTACTTACAAGAGCGACAAAGTCCAGATCGAATTCCTTGATCTGTTACTATACGTCACTGGGAGTAAAATCTCATCTCACTTATATAGAAAACCCACTGCCTGCAACTCCATCCTTCATGCACACAGTGCCCATCCCAGGTCCCAAATCCAAGCCATACCCTACGGGGAGAAGGTGCGGATTCGACGCAACTGTAGTGATGATATTATCTTTACACAAGAACTTGGGGACCTGACACAACGTTTTCATGCTAGGGGTTACCCTGAAGAACTGATATCTAAGGCTAGTAAACGGATTTCTGTCAGACAACGACAACATCTGCTTTTTAGAGGCCACAGTAGGAAGACTGACGGGGCTAAAAAGAAGGCTATTCCATTTATTGCCAAATTTAGCCCTGCCAGTATGTCAATCTATCGGATTTTGAAACAACACTGGCACCTTTTACTTTTGGATGCCAATTTGGCTACTGTAATCCACAAAACTCCATCTATCATACACAGTCGGGGGAAAACTTTGAGAAATCTCTTATGTCCTCGTTTTTTGGCCCCACCTGCCAAAACATCCCAACTTACCTGGCTCCCCAACGCACCTATTGGCTTTTATAAATGTGGCTGTTGTGTCTCTTGTGCAATGGCTCTCAATAAAACTATGACTTTCTCTTACAATACTGGGGTCATTCACCACATCAGACAATTTATCAACTGTAACACCAACTATACTGTGTACTGTATAATCTGTGTTTGTGGCCTAATATATGTGGGCAGTACAATCCGACCTTTAAAAGAACGAATACAGGAGCATATTAGGGCCATTAGAAACCAGAATTAACAATACCCTCTTGCCACACATTTCAACCTACTGCATGGAGAGGGTAACATTCTCAATTTCAGATTTCTTGGCATTGCACATGTCTCCACTGCACCAAGGTTTGGTAATAGGACGTTGGACTTACGCAAATGTGAGGCTAGATGGCTTTTGAAACTTAGAGCTGTAGATATGGGCTCAATGTGGACCAGGAATTATATGTTTTTCTTAACTAGCACGATTATGATAATGAATGTAATCATCCATATGTACTTTGGTTCCTCTCATCTTTTGCCCCCCCCCCCCCTTTACTCACACTGTTCTTTGGTTTTGCCTAAAGAAATATTATACTTAAAATGGGCAGTTTTTCATTTTTGCATTAGGTGTCTCCCTTTCTTGTCAAAATATGTTTTGACCACTCATATAATAATCCTGTTGTTACCTAATGTCCTGTTACTCACTCTTGATACCCTCATGGAATTACAGCACTTGCCTTACGGTTGTATGAAAACTCTGTAGAGTACATGTTACCCTGTACATTTCTTACTTGTTACTATTATTTTTTCCTCTTTTTCATGCAGCACTTAAGTCTAACTATTCGATAACATCCAGGACAGTGACTAGGTTGGGACCTAGGGCTTTTCTTTCTTCTTCTCCTTTCCTTTTCCTTTTTACTTTCTTTCTTTTTTTTTGTTTCTTCTATCTTGTTTCCCTGCATATATATACACATACGACTCTCCGCCTCTTGGGCCCCCCCCTTTACTCACACTGTTTTTTGGTTTTGCCTAAAGAAATATTATACTTTAAATGGTCAGTTTCTCGTTTTTGTATTAGGTGTCTCCCTTTCTTGTCAAAATATGTTTTGACCACTCGTACAATAATCCTGTTGTTACCTAATGTCCTGTTACTTACTCTTGATACCCTCTTGGAATTACAGCATTAGCCTTACGGGTGTATGAAAACTTTGTAGAGAACATGTTACCCTGTACATTTCTTACTTGTTACTATTATTTTTTCCTCTTTTTCATGTAGCACTTAAGTCCAACTATTCAATAACATCCAGGACAGTGGCTAGATTGGGACCAGGGCTTTTCTTTCTTCTTCTCCTTTCCTTTTCCTTTTTACTTTCTTTCTTTCTTTCTTTTTGTTTCTCTTTTCTTGCTTACCTGCATATATATACACATGTGACTCTCTGTGCATGCCTTACCATTTCTAGTTACTCGCCTTTTCACTTGACTACGTTAAGTTTGTTTGGGCTCAGTACCCACACACCAACATGTCTCCTCCTTTCTACCGACTTTTGGCACCCTCCACCGCTTTTTTGATCTACCACTAGTCCTTTTTCTATCTCGGTGCCCTTCCTAGTCACGTGTTACACGTTGACTACTTAGACGCGCTCACAGCGTTTCATTCAGAACAGATGAAAATACGCTGTCATGTGGGCAGACGGCACCTGACTACCATACGGTGAGTCGGAAACTTGGTTCCGCTTCGCTCTGACGGAGAGTTCCGGTTTTTAGGGACTTCGACTAATTACTTGCGCTTACGGCGGTTTTTTTGCTCTAGCATATGCTGTGCCTTTTCGTTGGGCTGCGGGTACGCCCGTTCAGAATATTACTACCTTACCCCTTCCTTTACTACTTAGGCGCCATTACGCCATACTTTATTTTTTGTACCAGGCGCGTTTAGGAGTTTACTATTGCCACAGCGCCAATTAGTTTATGCTAAATACCGCATATGCTGTGCCTTCTTGTTGGGCTGCGGGTACGCCCGTTCAGAATATCACTACCTTACCCCTTCCTTTACTACTTAGGCGCCATTACGCCATACCTTATTTTTGGTACCAGGCGCGTTTAGGAGTTTACTATTGCCACAGCGCCAATTAGTTTATGCTAAATACTAATTTCTCTGAATTACTCATTATCGTTAGGGTTCTCTACTAGCACTAGGTATCTCGATCACGCGACCCCATATTTTGTAACTTGGGACGCCTTTCCGGCTTGTGTCTTTAACCTCCCCCTTCAATGTTTGTTTTGCTATGTACTCCAGTTTTAACAATGGTTTCTTACACTATTTCCATAGAGACTTATTAATGGACCTACCATGGTCCCTTTGATGGGTTACTTCGCATGCAATTTGGACACCCTGCTATACATATCGACACCATCAATTACAGGTATCTCTTATTTGTGGACACCTTTGCATCCTTCCACTCCTAATTTGGAATGCTTGGTTCATGCTTAACATGACTTACCGAGGTGTACTTTATCTTCCCCCCATTTCTCTAGATAACTTAGAGATTTTTGGACTTACTACTGGTTCTGAGATTACTCAGACTTACCTTGTTGACACCGTTACGTCAGATTGGGTAGGTTCTGAGACCATTTAGTCCCCTCATTCTTCTGACTTAAGGTTCTTACTTTTTGTTGAAACTGTCTCGCTACTCTTTCTTAGCTTTATCACTGGGATTCCAGCCACTCGAATTGAGCTTTTTTTCACTCTACTTCATTTGGACTTTCCTATTTCACACATTATCTAACCTAGGGCTAACTGGTCAAATGTTTGTTGTCATTTTGCATTTTTGTACACTTGGGTGTCTCAGGCACACATTGGTGTTTTTTCTGGAATTCTTTAGCCATGTCCATGGTACTTTTATGTGCTTGTCCGATTTCTTTGATCTTGTCACCTACGTGCACCAATCATTGTACACGACACCATCCGATTGCCACATACAATTTGTCTTATGTGTTTATCTGCCATGTATACATCAGGCACATTTTTATATGTTTCTCTACAGCCTTGAAAAAGTCACTGGTGTGACGAAACACGTGTTGGCTGTGTTTGGAATGATGCTCTCTGTTTATTGAACACCACTTCGTTCAAAATAAAAAAACTCATCTCTCGAGACAAGATTTGAACACTAAAAATTACCAAATGTTATGACTTTTTGTTGTTCTACTATTGCATATTGTGTGCTGTGATCTGTTTTGCTTAATAATACTTACCTGTACTTACCTTTAAAACCTTCACCACGCATACACCTTTACCATTCATGTCTTTACAATGAAATTCGTATATTCGTGGTAAAGGCATCCGTGGGAAAGCCATGTGTAGTAAACGCATCTGCGTTGTAAATGCATTGTGGTAAATGCCTTTAGTTGCATTCACTGCAATGTAAGTGATGTTTCCCCTCAGAATCACCCTTTAAAGTGTCTTGTAGCCCCCAAAAAGGAATATTATACAGGGTCCTAACCCAGCGGTCCTGATTAGCTGCCCAACTTTACCAGTGTTCCACCTTCAAGGTCTATGCTGCTATTCTGAGACCTCTTATGCATCACCTTATTTGACCGAAGCACGTTCTCTGTGCCCCATTAACATTCCTGCACTTTTCCCTCCTTCCTGGGGGAAAGCAGTAAGCGATAACTGTCACTGGCTCCAATGCAAACACTGTCTATTGAGCTACCAATGTGTGCTTAATTGTGCTGGTGTTTGCTGGAGCTTGGCTCTGGCACTTATCTTGTAACACGTATTGATGGCAGTCTACCACATGGTGGTGCTGTCACTCTATTTTTAAAAAATCACTTGCTCAAAGTGTTTATCAATTCAATGTACAAATGTACGATTAAAAAACAATAATCCCACGGTCCTCATGCTGTTCTTGCAACTTCGAGTCACCTAGTATAGTCCAAATTAAATGGTACTGTGATGGTAAGCATGTTATGGTAATTATGAGTCGTAGGGACCACTGGTGGTGCAAGCTGCAGTAGCCACCTGAGGATTATCTTGGGCCCTGGCACTTATTGTTTCACAATTAAGCACAGCTACCAGTGCATGTGGGTGTCACTGGGCACCATTCATTTTACCTGTCATCCAGCCACTGCCTGCAGGAAAATCAGGGTCTCCACGATGTTCTTCTCTGAACATCTGGTGGAACAAGCCTCTTCCCCGTTGTTTTTGTAACTGTGAAGGAGTGAACATTCCCTTTCCATTGCACTCTTTATTAACCTGAAGCTGATGCAGTGGTGTGAGGCCGGGGTGCCGACTCCTCTCTCCATCTGTCTCCAAAACATCCTCAGCACAGAGGATGGCTTGCTTTCCTTCTACAGGGGCTCATGTTGCCTTAAACAGGGCAGAACGTAAAACCAAAAGCAGCACTGGCAGATTTTGCCATAGTAGACTCCTTGCCGCATGACGCTGAAAACCCAATTAATGTTTCTGTTTGAACCAGACTCCCAAAAAATACTTTATGAATGAGCTGGTGCCCACTGTAAAATAGCTGAGAAATTCGTACATTTCACCAATTTCGCTGTCATAATAAAAAAATCACAGACCTGCAGTCATTGTGTAATACCTGGCATGTCAGGCTTCTGCAAGATGTCATGGCAACTAGGGCTCTCTGACACTGAGATCAGTTGGGCCCATATTTATACTTTTTGACGCAAACCTGCGCTAACGCCATATTTATGGAATGGCACTAGCCGGCGCTAATGCCCTATTAGCGTCCTTGGAAAGGATGCTAACAGGGCTGGGGAGGTGTAGGGAGAGCCAGGCCTTGTGCACTATATTATGGCGCTACACTGTTTAGAGGCCAAAAAATTGCCTCTAAACAGTGTAGCACAATTTACTGGCGCACAACCCCCACAGACATGGCTTCTGTCTTCGCAAAGACAGGAGCCATGCCCACCACCCCAATGGCCATGCCTAGGGGACAAATGTCCCCTGGGCATGGCCATTGGGGCCAGCGCCATACAGGGGGCCCCAAGTCAGGGCCCGAGCGGTGTTGGGGTGAAAAAAAAAACTCACCTGGACTTACCTGGGATGGGTCCCCCATCTATAAGTGTTCTCCTGGTGTGGGTGGGGGTGTCCCTGGGGTCATGGTAGGGCATCTGTGGGCAATTTCCATGTTCTCCAACCATGGGAATATGCGTACAAGTCCCCTTAAGCCGGCCCAGACCCTGGCGTTAAATAATGGCACTAAGCATGCTTAGTGCCATTATTTAAGGCGCCCATCCCCTCGTGCTAGATTTTAGCATGGGGAAGAATATGGCACTAAGGCCATTTCATCCTTTTCTGGACGGGAATGCCTACCTTACATCTCATTGATGCAAGGACGGTTTCCCCTCCAGAAAATGGCGTAGACTCCATAACTTTAGTGCTAGACGTGTCTAGTGCCAAAGTATACACCTGTCTTTCCTGTGGTGTGCCTGTAAAGTTGTGGGTGTGTTACGTACATGTGGGTGTATGTATTAGTGTTGTGCAATGATTGTGCTGTACTGAAACATGGTGCATATGTGTTATCACCTGAACATGTGTGTTACCCTGTCCATATGTTACTGTAGCGGTGCATGTCTTGTGTGTCAAACAGGATTGGTTTGTTGTGTATACATTACTAGATTTGTTGACTTACCCAAAATATGCCATTTCCAAATTGTCCATCCTGGAATTGTTCATTGATCTTGCTGTGCTGGAATATGTAGGCGTCATGGAGACTCCCAGGATACTTGGCCAAAATGTTTATGAATATTCTGCGGTGGTCCACTATGCCCTGCACATTAATGGAATGCGTGTGCTTGCTATTCCGGTATAAGTGCTCTTTTGCTGCAGGTGGTACGAGCCGGACATGGGTGCAGTCAATTGCACCAAGCACATGCAGAAAGCCATGGATTTGATAGAACCCCTGTTTATTATCCTTCTGCTTTTGCTGGGTGTTGGAGAAGCTGATGTGTCGGGGTGTCAGGGAGATGACTGCATCTAACACCTTTGGCAGGAATGCAGAGAACGACAGCTGTGGGACACCAGCAACCAGTGCCCACGTTGTTTGGAAGGAACCACTTGCCAGCATGTGCAGGACAGCGAGTAGCTTTGTCATAGATGGTATGTTGTGTGGGGTCTGCAGGCTGGCTGCAATTTGTGGCTCAATGTGGTGCAGCAGGTGTAGTGTGGCTGTAGGACCTCATAATGCCCAGGTCACTGAGGCCAAGGAGAGTTGTCCTGGTTCTGAAGACCCTCTCCTGCCTTCTGTGTTGCCTTTGTGGGCTGCATTGTCATGGTGGTGAGTGCAGGAGTTGTGGCTGTCCTCTGCGCCATTTAGCAAACTGTATCAGAATCACCTCCATCTTCTCCTGTGGGTTGTAACGTTGCTTCTGTGTGTTCTCCTTAAGTAGTGGTGTGTTTGTCTCATTTTAACGCCTGCCCTGACCCAGGCATTAAATTGTGTTGCAAATCAGAGTTAATGTCATTTTTTGGGTCCGCCTCCCACCCGTGCATAATTTTTGCCCAGGTAGGTAAATACAGCACAAGGGTGTTTGAGTCATTTTTTGGATTGGAATGCCTACCTTGCACCTCATTGACGCAAAGTGGTTTCAGGGATCCGAAAAATGATGTTAACACCAATATTTTAACGCTGTGGCCCATATTTATACTTTTTGACGCTAAACTGCGCTAACGCAGTTTAGCGTCAAAAAGTTTTGCGCCGGCTAACGCCATTCTGAAGCGCCATGCGGGCGCCGTATTTATTGAATGGCGTTAGCCGGCGCAAGCAGACCGGCGCTGCCTGGTGTGCGCGAGAAAAACCACGTACACCAGGCAGCGCCGGCGTAGGGGGAAAATGGCGCATGGGCGTCTTAAAATGGGGCAAGTCAGGTTACGTCGAAAAAATCGTCGTAACCCGACTTGCGCCATTTATTTTCGACGCCCATCCCCCATCAACATGACTCCTATCATTGTAAAGATAGGAGTCATGCCCCCTTGCCCAATGGCCATGCCCAGGGGACTTCTGTCCCCTGGGCATGGTCATTGGGCATAGTGGCATGTAGGGGGGCACAAATCAGGCCCCCCTATGCCAAAAAAAATTATTAAAAAAAAATAAAAAAATACTTACCTGAATGTCCCTGGGGTGGGTCCCTCCAGCCTTGGGTGTCCTCCTGGGGTGGGCAAGGGTGGCAGGGGGGGTCCCTGGGGGCAGGGGAGGGCACTCTGGGCTCATTTTGAGCCCACTTGTCCCTTAACGCCATGCCTGACCCAGGCGTTAAAAAGCGGCGCAAATGCGCCGTTTTTAGCCACGCCCACTCCCGGGCGTCTCTTTTGCCCGGGAGTATAAATACCACGTAAAGGCCTGGGAGTCATTTTTTAGACGGGAACGCCTCCCTTGCATATCATTAACGCAAGGAAGGGGTTCACGCTAAAAAATGACGCACATTCCGGGAACTTTGGCGCTATTCGCCTCTAACGCCATAGTATAAATATGGCGTTAGTTGGCGTTAGTTTAGCGTCGAATTTGCGTAGAAAAAAACGACGCAAATTCGGCGCAAACGGAGTATAAATACGGCCCTAAATGTTTATAGCGTCAAAATATAAATATGGCGTTGGGTTTGCTATGAATTAAAGTTTAAAAAATGATGCTAATTCAGTGCAGAGTATAAATATGCCCCTCAAAAGGTGGAGACTAGGGTGATGCTCAAGCCCCGAGAGCAATATCTATGGGGGCACTTGACCAAGTGGCTTTGCTCTGTAGCAGGAAATATTGCATAATGCTGGACTCAGAATCTGATTAAGAATTTTTTTTCAGGTAGGGTCTCTGATGGAGACCAAGGGCAAGCGACAATGATCCACCCACTGAAAGCCGCCATGTCAGGAATGGTTTCTCACTACTGCAGAATTCCGCTCAAGCTGCCATGTTTTTGTTTTTTCACTTTGCCGTATTGCACTTTGCACATTTAAAAAAATGCATGTAAAGTTTCAAGCTGCTTGAGTATGCAACCCCTTGTTAAAATGTCATGAAGTAAAATTTCACAGGGCACGCAGTATAATTTGCATTCTTTGAATTCATAATTTGTTTTTCCCAGCTGCATGGTTTAGACAATACAGCCCCATAATACTCACCTGGACTTACCTGGGATGGGTCCCCCATCTTTAGGTGTTCTCATGATGTGGGTGGTGGTGTCCCTGGGGCCAGTGTAGGGCATCTGTGGGCAATTTCCATGGTCTCCAACCATGGTAAGATGCCTACAGGTCCCCTTAAGCTGGCCCAGACCCTGGCATTAAATAATGGCACTAAGGAAGTTTAGTGCCATTATTTAAGGCCCCCATCCCCTCGTGCTAGATTTTAGCATGGGGGGATCAATATGGCGCTAAGGCCATTTCACCCTTTTCTGGACGGGAATGCCTACCTTGCATCTCATTGATGCAAGGAAGGTTTCCCCTCCAGAAAATAGTGTAGACTCCATAACTTTAGCGCTAGACGTGTCTATTGCCAAAGAATAAATATGGAGTTAGGTTTTGGCTGAATTAGCGTAAAATAAATTATGCTAATTCAGCGCAAACCGAGTATAAATATGGACCTTGGTGTCTCTAAAAGTGATGATTGTGTAACAGTTCACAACTTGGTTGATGGCATGTGAGTGTTTTGGCAAATATTACATCTAGTCTGACAGGGGGTGCATAGGTGCCACATGTTGAATTGCCATATACATCCATCAATGTCAGCAGAGCATGAAGTTTCCACATTGGGGATTTTAATTAAGAAGTCAATATATTTTGGGACCTGTAATGCTGGTTAACTTCAAAAGAACCAAATCAATGAACACATGTGCTAAAAGTTAATAGGTGAAGTAAAGTGCAGCAGTGAATACCTCAACAGTAGCCCAGAGACGCACCTCATGTGGTAAACTTGTCACATAGTCAGTTGATGAGAGAGGCTGATGTACTACGGGGTATATTTATAATCCACTAGCTCCACCTTGCGCCACATTAGCAGCATTATTTGTTAGGTTAATGTGGCCCAATGAGGCTGAAATCCCTGCGCCGTATTTACAAAGTGGCGCATTGCATTGTGCCACTCTGTAACCCATTGCGCTACATTATGCCTGCGCAAGGTTAATGCATGCAAAGGGGGCGTGCCCTTGTTGGGGGACCGAAAAAATAGCGCAAGGAAATCTATGAGATTTCATTGAGGCATTTTTTACGGCACTTATAATGCCTCCTCAGAGCAGCCAAAAAGGGGCTTCCATTCTTTAGAATTGGCCCCTATCTACTCTGCAGGAGTAGCACCAATATTTCGGCGCTACTCCTGCAGAGTACTTCAATAGCATCACATAGAATGACTATATCTTAGATACGGCGTACACATGGTGGCGGTAGAGGGGCGTTAAAGGGTACTAAGAGGCGCAGGGAAAGTGACGCTGCGCTCGGTGAAATGCCACTTTCCATAAATCTGCCCCTCCATGTATTATTGTGTGTTCAAAGGGTTCCATGACCCTGAATTTATGCACATTGTCCTTAACTTTAATGAAAAACGTTAATTGCATACGACTAGTTGTAATCTTATGTTGTTTATGTGAAATTGGCACTTTGTCTATATTTCATGATTTTGAAATTGATGATCTGTTCAGAAGTTTTAAATAGATGATCCATCCCTTTTAATTGGTGATCACTCGGCTTGTAAGTCATCATAAAATATGTTTCTCACTACCAAGATCATTTTACTTGTAAGGGTTGCTGTCTGATTCACGTACAGAATATGGGCTCAATGCACAAAATGTTTGTCATTCACCATTTCTGAATTTGGGGTTCTAGAGGAAATAAAGTCACACGGTAATAACAGTGTGCAACACTGGCCCTGCATATGCTCACATACTCCCAGACAAATACACCCTTACCGCTTTCCTCAATTAAGCAATTCCATCCTAGTAGGACCCAAAAGTTGGAATCTGCATTTCGGGGAAATGGGGAGATTACATGAGTCAAATGATTCTATTATTGAAAACCTTTACTTACTTTTTGTATTGTACAAAAATACTACTTGTACTGGTATATATAATCTTTCACTTGAGCATTCTTTCATATAAATATTTATTCTTAGTCACAAGGTTTACTACAAAGTACATTTTTGTACAAAGAACATTTCTCTCCATGATACACTTGTTTTATCATCACACTGTGCTTGATGATTTAAAAATATAGTCAAAACGTTTGGCTGCACTGTACCACAAAACATATTTTGCCAGTCATTTTTACATCATTGAGCATTATTTGAAGACAAGTACATAATAAAGAAAAATGTTGTCCTTTGTATGAAAAATTAACTGTCTATTTCATTTGCGATTAGGAATAAATAATTATATGTAAGAAATTTCAAATGAAAGATTATTATTACTTTTATGCTTCTGTTGAAATAGTATTTATGTACAATGAAAATGTTAAAAACACTTTTTTATCACTATTTGGGTCATTAACAACCCCACAACACCAAAATACAGAATCCAGGTTTTAGATCCAGTTAGGATGGGATTTCCGAATAGCGATTTACACCTAGATTTGGACTGAAATGCCTGCACCTACTCAAATCGGAGGGTTTATCTACTACAAGTTTTACAAGTGTAAAGGTACTACTAGTAACATTGCACATGTTGGTGTAGATCTCTGCCACTGTCATTGAGATTTCCATAAGCAAAGTATAGGGAACATTATTAAAGTTTATTAAAACTACATCTAAACAAATATTGCAATGTATAATAAGAATGTAGATTGATTTTAAGTATTTTTTACTCAAGGGAATAAAATATAATACACCACAATAAATCATCAAATGTGTATTAAATGTCTAATAAAATTATAGAAATTTAATTTATAATTGTAAAAAAATTTTTTTAAAGTCCCACCCTCACTAACATTTTTACTTTTAGTTAACCCCTTCGCTGCCAGGCCTTTTCCCCCTCCTGTGCCGAGCCTTTTTTTGGCTATTTGGGGCAGTTCGCGCTTAGGCCCTCATAACGTTTTGTTCACATAAGGTACCCACGCCAAATTTGCGTCCTTTTTTTCCAACATCCTAGGGATTCTAGAGGTACCAAGACTTTGTGGGTTCCTCAGAAGGAGGCCAAGAAATTAGACAAAATACAGTGAAAATTACGTTTAAAAAAAAAAAAAAAATAGGAAAAAGGGGCTGCAGAACAAGGCTGGTGGTTTTTTCCCAGAAAATGGCATAAACAAAGGGTTTATGGTGCTAAAATCAACAGCTTCCCAGCTTTCAGGAACAGGCAGACTTGAATCAGAAAACCCAATTTTCCAACACAATTGTGGCATTTTACTGGGACATACCCCATTTTTACGATTTTTTGTGCTTTCAGCCTTCTTCCAGTCAGTGACAGAAATGGGCATGAAACCAATGCTGGATCCCAGAAACCGAAACATTTCTGAAAAGTAAACAAAATTCTGAATTCAGCAAGGGGTAATTTGTGTAGATCCTACAAGGGTTTCCTACAAACCTATTGAAATTGAGGTGCAACAAAATGCAATTTTTCTCTACGTTTTACTCTGTAACTTTTTCCTGCAATGTCAGATTCTTGAAAACAATATACCGTTACGTCTGCTGGACTCTTCTGGTTGCGGGGTTATATAGGACTTGTAGGTTCATCAAGAACTCTAGGGGCCATATTTATACTCCGTTTGCGCCGAAATTGCGTCGTTTTTTTTGACGCAATTTCGACGCAAAACTAACGCCAACTAACGCCATATTTATACTATGGCGTTAGAGGCGAATAGCGCCAAAGTTCCCGGAATGTGCGTCATTTTTTAGCGTGAACCCCTTCCTTGCGTTAATGATATGCAAGGGAGGCGTTCCCGTCTAAAAAATGACTCCCAGGAGTTTACGTGGTATTTATACTCCCGGGCAAAAGAGACGCCCGGGAGTTGGCGTGGCTAAAAACGGCGCATTTGCGCCACTTTTTAACGCCTGCTCAGAGCAGGCGTTAAGGGGCCTGTGGGCTCAAAATGAGCCCACAGGTGCCCTCCCATGCCCCCAGGGACCCCCCCTGCCACCCTTGCCCACCCCAGGAGGACACCCAAGGATGGAGGGACCCACCCCAGGGACATTCAGGTAAGTTCAGGTAAGTATAATTTTTTTTTTTTTTATATATTTTTTTTGTGGCATAGGGGGGCCTGATTTGTGCCCCCCTACATGCCACTATGCCCAATGACCATGCCCAGGGGACAGAAGTCCCCTGGGCATGGCCATTGGGCAAGGGGGCATGACTCCTATCTTTACAATGATAGGAGTCATGTTGATGGGGGATGGGCGTCGAAAATAAATGGCGCAAGTCGGGTTAAGACGATTTTTTCGACGTAACCTGACTTGCCCCATTTTAAGACGCCCATGCGCCATTTTCCCCCTACGCCGGCGCTGTCAGGTCTACGTGGTTTTTTCCCACGCAAAGCAGGCAGCGCCGGTCTGATTGCGCCGTCTAACGCCATTCCATAAATACGGCGCCCGCATGGCGCTTCAGAATGGCGTTAGACGGCGCAAAACTTTTTGACGCTAAACTGCGTTAGCGCAGTTTAGCGTCAAAAAGTATAAATATGGGCCTAGGTACCCAGAGCCAATAAATGAGCTGCACCCTGCAGTGGGTTTTCATTCTACACCGGGTATACAGCAATTAATTTGCTGAAATATAAAGAGTAAAAAATAGCAATCAAGAAAACCTTTGGCCCATATTTATACTTTTTGACGCTAAACTGCGCTAACGCAGTTTAGCGTCAAAAAGTTTTGCGCCGTCTAACGCCATTCTGAAGCGCCATGCGGGCGCCGTATTTATGGAATGGCGTTAGACGGCGCAATCAGACCGGCGCTGCCTGCTTTGCGTGGGAAAAAACCACGTAGACCTGACAGCGCCGGCGTAGGGGGAAAATGGCGCATGGGCGTCTTAAAATGGGGCAAGTCAGGTTACGTCGAAAAAATCGTCTTAACCCGACTTGCGCCAATTATTTTCGACGCCCATCCCCCATCAACATGACTCCTATCATTGTAAAGATAGGAGTCATGCCCCCTTGCCCAATGGCCATGCCCAGGGGACTTCTGTCCCCTGGGCATGGTCATTGGGCATAGTGGCATGTAGGGGGGCACAAATCAGGCCCCCCTATGCCACAAAAAAAATATATAAAAAAAAAAAAAATTATACTTACCTGAACTTACCTGAATGTCCCTGGGGTGGGTCCCTCCATCCTTGGGTGTCCTCCTGGGGTGGGCAAGGGTGGCAGGGGGGGTCCCTGGGGGCATGGGAGGGCACCTGTGGGCTCATTTTGAGCCCACAGGCCCCTTAACGCCTGCTCTGAGCAGGCGTTAAAAAGTGGCGCAAATGCGCCGTTTTTAGCCACGCCAACTCCCGGGCGTCTCTTTTGCCCGGGAGTATAAATACCACGTAAACTCCTGGGAGTCATTTTTTAGACGGGAACGCCTCCCTTGCATATCATTAACGCAAGGAAGGGGTTCACGCTAAAAAATGACGCACATTCCGGGAACTTTGGCGCTATTCGCCTCTAACGCCATAGTATAAATATGGCGTTAGTTGGCGTTAGTTTTGCGTCGAAATTGCGTCAAAAAAAACGACGCAATTTCGGCGCAAACGGAGTATAAATATGGCCCCTTTGTATTTCCAAGATAAGGTGTTGAGGAGCAGTGGTTATTTGCACATCTCTGAATTCCGGGGTGGCCATGTACTAGCATGTGAATTACAGAGCATTTCTCACATAGACGTCTTTTTACACACTCTCTTATATTTGGAAGGAAAAAATGTAGAGAAATCAAGGGGCTATAACACTTGTTTTGCTATTCTATGTTCCCCCAAGTCTCCAGATAAAAATGGTACCTCACTTGTGTGGGTGGACCTAGGGCCCGCAACAGGAAATGCCCCAAAACACAATGTGGACAAATCCCATTTTTTGACAGAAAACAGAGGTGTTTTTTCAAAGTGCCTACCTGTAGATTTTGGCCTCTAGCTCAGCCGGCACCTAAGGAAACCTACCAAACCTGTGCATTTTTCAAAACTAGGGACCTAGAGGAATTCAAGATGGGGTGACTTGTGGGGCTCTGACCAGGTTCTGTTACCCAGAATCATTTGCAAACCTCAAAACTTGGCTAAAAAACACATTTTCCTCACATTTCGGTGACAGAATGTTCTGGAATCTGAGAGGAGCAACAAATTTCCTTCTACCCAGCGTTCCCCCAAGTCTCCTGATAAAAAGGATACCTCACTTGTGTGGGTAGGCCTAGCGCCCGTGACAGGAAACGCCCCAAAACACAACGTGGACCCATCCCATTTTTTGACAGAAAACAGAGGTGTTTTTTGCAAAGTGCCTACCTGTAGATTTTGGCCTCTAGCTCAGCCGGCACAAAGGGAAACTTACCAAACCTGTGCATTTTTTAAAAGTAGAGACCTAGGGGAATCCAAGATAGGGTGACTTGTGGAGCTCTGACCAGGTTCTGTTACCCAGAAAAATTTGGCTAAAAAAACACACTTTCCTCACATTTCGGTGCCAAAAAGTTCTGGAATCTGAGAGGAGACACAAATTTCCTTCCACCCAGCGTTCCCCCAAGTCTCCTGATAAAAATGATACCTCACTTGTGTGGGTAGGCCTAGCGCCCACGACAGGAAATGCCCCACAACACAACGTGGACACATCCCATTTTTTGGTAGAAAACAGAGGTGTTTTTTGCAAAGTGCTTACCTGTAGATTTTGGCCTCTAGCTCAGCCGGCAGCTGGGAAAACCTACCAAACCTGTGCATTTTTTAAAACGAGAGACCTAGGGGAATCCAAGATGGGGTGACTTGTGGGGCTCTGACCAGGTTCTGTTACCCAAAATCCTTTGCAAACCTCAAAATTTGCCTAAAAAGACACATTTTCCTCACATTTCGTTGACAGAAAGTTCTGGAATCTGAGAGGAGCCACAAATTTCCTTCTACCCAGCATTCCCCCAAGTCTCCCGATAAAAAGGATACCTCACTTGTGTGGGTAGGCCTAGCGCTCGTGACAGGAAATGCCCCAAAACACAACGTGGACCCATCCCATTTTTTGACAGAAAACAGAGGTGTTTTTTGCAAAGTGCCTACCTGTAGATTTTGGCCTCTAGCTCAGCCGGCACAATGGGAAACTTACCAAACCTGTGCATTTTTTTAAAGTAGAGACCTAGGGGAATCCAAGATAGGGTGACTTGTGGAGCTCTGACCAGTTTCTGTTACCCACAAAAATTTGGCTAAAAAAACACACTTTCCTCACATTTCGGTGCCAGAAAGTTCTGGAATCTGAGAGGAGCCACAAATTTCCTTCCACCCAGTGTTCCCCCAAGTCTCCTGATAAAAATGATACCTCACTTGTGTGGGTAGGCCTACCGCCCGCGACAGGAAATGCCCCAAAACACAACGTGGACACACCCCATTTTTTGGTTGAAAACAGAGGTGATTTTTGCAAAGTGCTTACCTGTAGATTTTGGCCTCTAGCTCAGCCGGCACCTAAGGAAACCTACCAAAGCTGTGCATTTTTTAAAACTAGAGACCTAGGGGAATCCATGATGGGGTGACTTGTGGGGCTCTGACCAGGTTCTGTTACCCAGAATCCTTTGCAAACCTCAAAATTTGGATAAAAAAACAAATTTTCCTCACATTTCGGTGACAGAAATTTCTGGAATCTGAGAGGAGCCACAAATTTCCTTCCACCCAGCGTTCCCCCAAGTCTCCCGATAAAAATGATATCTCACTTGTGTGGGTAGGCCTAGCGCCTGCGACTGGAAATGCCCCAAAACACAACGTGGACACATCCCATTTTTTTTACAGAAAACAGAGGTGTTTTTTGCAAAGTGCCTACCTGTAGATTTTGGCCTCTAGCTCAGCCGGCACCTAAGGAAACCTACCAAACCTGTGCATTTTGAAAAACTAGAGAGCTAGGGGAATCCAAGATGGGGTGACTTGTGGGGCTCTGGCCAGGTTCTGTTACCCAGAATCCTTTGCAAACCTCAAAATGTAGCTAAAGAAAAGAATTTTCCTCACATTTCGATGACAGAAAGTTCTGGAATCTGAGAGGAGCCACAAATTTCCTTCCACCCAGCGTTCCCTCAAGTCTCCCGATAAAAATGATACCTCAGTTGTGTGGGTAGGTCTAGCGCCCGCAACAGGAAATGCCCCAAAACACAACGTGGACACATCCCATTTTTTGACAGAAAACAGAGGTGTTTTTTGCAAAGTTCCTACCTGTAGATATTGGCCTCTAGCTCAGCCGGCATCTAAGGAAACCTACCAAACCTGTGCATTTGTGAAAACTAGAGACCTAGGGGAATCCAAGATGGGGTGACTTGTGGGGCTCTGACCAGGTTCTGTTACCCATAATCCTTTGCAAACCTCAAAATTTGGCTACAAAAACAAATTTTCCTCACATTTCGGTGCCAGAAAGTACTGGAATCTGAGAGGAGCCACAAATTCCCTTCCAACCAGAGTTCCCCCAAGTCTCCCGATACAAATGACACCTCACTTGTGTGGGTAGGCCTAGCGCCAGCGACAGGAAATGCCCCAAAACACAACGTGGACACATCCCATTTTTTGACAGAAAACAGAGGTGTTTTTTGCAAAGTGCCTACCTGTAGATTTTGGCCTCTAGCTCAGCCGGCTGGGGAAACCTACCAAACCTGTGCATTTTTTAAAACTAGAGACCTAGGGGAACCCAAGATGGGGTGACTTGTGGGGCTCTGACCAGGTTCTGTTACCCAGAATCCTTTGCAAACCTCAAAAGTTGCCTAAAAAAACACATTTTCCTCACATTTCGGTGACAGAAAGTTCTGGAATGTGATAGGATCCACAAATTTCTGTCCACCCAGCGTTCCCCCAAGTCTCCCAATAAAAATGATACCTCATTTGTGTGGGTAGGCCTAGCGCCTGCAACAGGAAATGCCCCAAAACACAACGTGGACACATCCCATTTTTTGACAAAAAACAGAGGTGTTTTTTGCAAAGTGCCTACCTGTAGATTTTGGCCTCTAGCTCAGCCGGCACCTAGGGAAACCTACCAAACCTGTGCATTTCTGAAAACTAGAGACCTAGGGGAATCCATGATGGGGTGACTTGCGGGGCTCTGACTAGGTCCTGTTACCCAGAATCCTTTGCAAACCTCAGAATTTGGCTAAAAAACACATTTTCCTCACATTTTGGTGACAGAAAGTTCTGGAATCTGAGAGGAACCACAAATTTCCTTTAACCCTGCGTTCCCTCAAGTCTCCCGATAAAAATGATACCTCACTTGTGTGGGTAGGCCTAGCACCCTCAACAGGAAATGCCCCAAAACACAACGTGGACACATCCCATTTTTTGACAGAAAACAGAGGTGTTTTTTGCAAAGTGCCTACCTGTAGATTTTGGCCTCTAGCTCAGCCGGCTGGGGAAACCTACCAAACCTGTGCATTTTTTAAAACTAGAGACCTAGGGGAACCCAAGATGGGGTGACTTGTGGGGCTCTGACCAGGTTCTGTTACCCAGAATCCTTTGCAAACCTCAAAAGTTGCCTAAAAAAACAAATTTTCCTCACATTTCGGTGACAGAAAGTTCTGGAATCTGAGAGGAGCCACAAATTTCCTTCCACCCAGTGTTCCCCCAAGTCTCCTGATAAAAATGATACCTCACTTGTGTGGGTAGGCCTAGCACCCGCAACAGGAAATGCCCCAAAACACAACGTGGACACATCCCATTTTTTGACAGAAAACGGAGGTGTTTTTTGCAAAGTGCCTACCTGGAGATTTTGTCCTCTAGCTCAGCCGGCTGGGGAAACCTAACAAACCTGTGCATTTTTGTAAACTAGAGACCTACGGGAACCCAAGATGGGGTGACTTGTGGGGCTCTGACCAGGTTCTGTTACCCAGAATCCTTTGCAAACCTCAAAAGTTGCCTAAAAAAAGCAAATTTTCCTCACATTTCGGTGACAGAAAGTTCTGGAATGTGAGAGGAGCCACAAATTTCTGTCCACCCAGCGTTCTCCCAATAAAAATGATACCTCACTTGTGTGGGTAGGCATAGCGCCTGCAACAGGAAAGGCCCCAAAACACAACGTGGACACATCCCATTTTTTGACAAAAAACAGAGGTGTTCTTTGCAAAGTGCCTACCTGTAGATTTTGGCCTCTAGCTCAGCCGGCACCTAGGGAAACCTACCAAACCTGTGCATTTCTGAAAACTAGAGACCTAGGGGAATCCATGATGGGGTGACTTGTGGGGCTCTGACTAGGTCCTGTTACCCAGAATCCTTTGTAAACCTCAAAATTTGGCAAAAAAAAAAACATTTTCCTCACATTTTGATGACAGAAAGTTCTGGAATCTGAGAGGAACCACAAATTTCCTTTAACCCAGCGTTCCCTCAAGTCTCCCGATAAAAATTATACCTCACTTGTGTGGGTAGGCCTAGCACCCGCAACAGGAAATGCCCCAAAACACAACGTGGACACATCCCATTTTTTTACAGAAAACAGAGGTGTTTTTTGCAAAGTGCCTACCTGTAGATTTTGGTCTCTAGCTCAGCCGGCACCCAGGGAAACCTACCAAACCTGTGCGTTTTATAAAACGAGAGACCTAGGGGAATCCAAGATGGGGTGACTTGTGGGGCTCTGACCAGGTTCTGTTACCCAGAATCCTTTGCAAACCTCAAAAGTTGCCTAAAAAGACACATTTTCCTCACAGTTCGGTGACAGAAAGTTCTGGAATCTGAGAGGAGCCACAAATTTCTGTCCACCCAGCGTTCTCCCAAGTCTACCAATAAAAATGATACCTCACTTGTGTGAGTAGGCCTAGCGCCTGCAACGGGAAATGCCCCAAAACACAACATGGACACATCCCATTTTATGACAGAAAACAGAGGTGTTTTTTGCAAAGTGCCTACCTGTAGATTTTGGCCTCTAGCTCAGCCGGCACCTAGGGAAACCTACCAAACCTGTGCATTTCTGAAAACTAGAGACCTAGGGGAATCTAAGATGGGGTGACTTGTGGGGCTCTGACCAGGTTCTGTTACCCAGAATCCTTTGCAAACCTCAAAATGTAGCTAAAAAAACAAATTTTCCTCACATTTCGGTGACAGAAAGTTCTGGAATCTGAGAGGAGGCACAAATTTCTTTTCACGCAGGGTTCCCCCAAGTCTCCCGATAAAAATGATACCTCACTTGTGTTGGTGGGCCAGGTGCCTGCAACAGAATAAGGCCACAAACCTATAGAGATAGAGGGGATAGCACAGCGAGTTGATAAGGACATATTCTTCTTTTATACATCTTTAGGCTGACTCTGCTTTGGGGACCCACACAAGTGAGGTTTCATTTTACTTTGGAGACTGAGGGGAACGCTGGGGAGCAGAATTTTGTGTTGGAGCAGTGATCGTACAAACGAAAGTTAGGAAAATATGCTTTTTTAAGCAAATTGTGAGGTTTGCAGAGCAGTCTGGGTAAGACAATTTTGGGGGATCCATGCAAGCCACACCTCCCTGGACTCATTGGGGTGTCTAGTTTAAAAAAGTGTCCGGGTTTGGTAGGTTTCCCTAGATGAAGGCCGCACCCAGGACCAAAAACATAGGTGCCCCCTCCTCCCGAAACACAGGTAGTTTATATTTATCATTTTGATGTGTCCACATACGTCTGTGATGTGCCAAACACTAAAATTGTGAAAAGAAACGCACTTAGGTTATGTGAAAAAGAACCCTCACCCACCAACCAAGTTGGTGGCATGCTTCATCATTGGGGTCCCACCCGAGGCACCTAGCGTGTCACAGGTGTGCTGCGCTTCCTGGTTACAGCGGAGCAGGTTTTGTAATTTTTACCACACATACTGGTTGGATTTGGCATGAGGGTGAGTGATGGTTCAGTGGAACATATTTTATTAACAAGAGATTTCACAAAAATGAAATGCACTGTTAATAACTGAAAGGCCAAAAAACTGAACCAATGACTCCCAGCTATTGAGCTGTAAAGCCGCGGCAAGGCACCAACCGCTTTACAGTCCATTCACACACCTTTCATACATGACACGCACAAGACCATTCACGCCGCCAGCCACGGGCCCAGCACATTACAACACTCGCATCGACAGACAGCGCCACTAAAGGGCCCATTACTTACATACGCCCACATGCCTGATACAACAATCACACCAGCTGATGGGAGTGTGTGGACTGGTGTTTGGCTGGCAGTGTGTTGCAGTAGCCAACAGCAAGTCAATATGTACACCATGTACACCCTCAGTCAAGCCCCACTCCAAACACAATGGCATCACTTTTTTTTTTAACCAAAGAAACCCCTAACTAATTAGAAATAATTACAAAACTACAAATACAAAAGCTCTAAGTACATGACAGAAATGCTAACCATGAAACTGAACACATGAAAATACAAAACAGACATGAGTTTACAATCATGGTTGTTCCCAGTAATTCTTCTTGGTGTGATAATTCTTAAAACAACCACCCACACACAGCCCAGGCTTTGAAGGACAATCTGGGCAGTACATTCGAGTCTCCCTCCGGATACCTGTTCGAAAACACACTCTACATTTCTTAGCTGGAAAGTCTTTTTTGGGTGTGGGCGGAATATGTGCAGCAAAGTGGTGATCTTTCAATCTAGCCACATCCTCCACCACTGCTTCTCTTGGAACTCTGGCCTGTTCCACCACAATAAGGCTCTCTATCACTGACTCCTGAAATTTCTCAAATGTCATCTTTGACTCATGAGACCTATCCTTAAACACAACAAAAGCATTAAAAGTTGCTATGTGGAAGAGGTGAATTGCTAACTTCTTATACCAAACGTAAGACTTACGAATAGCAGTATAAGGTTCCAACCTCTGATCAACTCTATCTACACCTCCCATGTGCTTATTATAATCTAAAATGCACACAGGTTTGTGCACTTCAGCAACCTGGCCCCAAACAGTCACTGGGGAAGTACTCTCATCCTGGATGGTACTTAGCATGTAGACATCCCTCCTGTCTGAAAACTTCAAAGCTAGCAGCTCATCTTTCCGTAAGGCACTGCACTGTCCCCTCTCAAGTTTTTTTACAGCCAAGCTCCCTTGGATAGCCTTTCCGGTTACAACAAATTGTGCCACAAGCAACAGTGTCCACTCTAAACAATTCCTTGAACAACTGCACTCCAGTGTAAAAGTTATCTACATACAAATGGTGACCTTTGTTGAACAGTCGTCTACCAAGTTCCCACATAATTTTCTCAGTAACTCCAAAAGTGGGAGGACAACCAGGGGGGTAAATACTGGAATCCCTACCAGTGTAGACACGGAAATTATACACATATCCTGTACTACTTTCAGACGGCATATACAATTTAATTTCACATCGTGCCCTCTTGCTAGGAATGTACTGCCTAAAAACCAAAACGACCCTTGAAGAGGACCAAAGACTCGTCCACAGCTATTTCTTTGCCTGGAACATAGACCTCTGAAAACCAATCTACAAAATGATCAAGGACAGGCCTAATCTTAAAAAGACAGTCAGAATCAGGGTGATCTCGTGGCAAGGCTAATGCATTGTCAATAAAATGCAGCATCCTAAGAAGAAGCAAATACCGATTACGACTCATTGTTGCAGGAAATATAGCTGTTGCCATCAAGGGACTAGTAGACCAATAAGAAGCCAGTGACGGCTTCCTTATCAACCCCATCAAAAAAGTCAAACCTAAAAACCTTTTCATCTCCTCCAAATTTGTGGGAATCCACTGGGCAGCTCTAGAGTGCGGCCTAAGTCTAGCAGCGTTGTCCCTCAAATACTGTTCCGCATACAAATTAGTCTGCTCAACAATCTCTTCCAAAAACACATCATCCAAAAATAACTCAAAGAAAATGACAGGCAAAAAGTTCTCAGTATTGACTCTACACCCCGGGAGACCAGTAAAGGCAGGCAACTCTGGCTGCTCCATGTTTGTGGCAACCCAGAGTTCAGGTCTTCTAACGGGAAACCTTTCAGCCCCAGGTTGCTGCACTAATGGCACATCAGTGTCCCCCTCTGAAACAGGCCCTTCATCTGCACTGAGTGTGGCTTCCTCATCAGAAGATTCCTCTCCGGCAGAAACTTCACTGCCAGAATCCCTCACATCCTCCTCTGCCTCAGAAGCAGAGTCCGTCTCATAATCATGATCAGACAATGACTCAAAAAGCATACCAACCACCTGCTGAGCGGTCATCCTGCTGCTAGCCATGATCTTTCCTACGACAATTAACTGGACAAATGCACCACCAACAACCAGCACTGTGTAAGATAAGTAATAAAGTGTAGCTTTATTAGTAAGAGTTATAAACTCAAAAACTATACCGCTCACTTGCCTAAAAAACCTTGAATCACCAGCAACTACTCTGCACAGACACAGCAATCACCAATGCTATCCCACTAAAAAGAAAGAAAGAAAAGCAAATTAGAAATAAGACAACACAAATATCATTGTGCACAAATCTAAGGACAATTTCACACAAACCTGCATTTAGTACACCACCTACAAACATGTCATTCATGGATGGCAACAATACTCCTTTGGAGTAAATTGTTTTTACTTACCTAAAACATGCAACTATGCAAACCGCAGGTCAACCACTGCCAAAACCGCAAGGAGCCACAGCAAAGAAAGCAAAAGCTTTGAACTAGAACAAAAAGGAGGAAAACAATTATCACAAATGCAAATACTTCGTCAGTTGACAAACATCCCACCATCAAGCATTTAGAAATTGGTGCCTAAGTGGATTCTGCCATAGGGGCAGATGGGCCTACTAAAAAATAGGCCTATCTGCCCCAAGGAGGGCAGAAAAAACCTTTAGTAGTCTGTCCCCAGGGGGAGCGACCCTTGCCCAAGGGCCCACCCCCAAACAAAAAACAAACCACACACACACACACTATCCCTGGTGCCCACGTGGCTTCTGCCCCCCCTGGGGGCAGATGGGCCTAAAAAAATAGGCCCATTTGCCCCCAAGGGGGGAGAAATGGCCAACAGTTCAATGCCCCCCTTGGGGTGGCGCCCCTTGCCCAAGGGGACACCCCCACATAAATAAACATATTTTTTAAAATCCCTGGCGTTCTAGTGGTTTCTGCCCCATTGGGGGCAGAGCAGCCTAAAAATAATAGGCTGATCCGTTCCCAAGGGGGGCAGAAATGGCCTTGGTACACGTGCCCCCAAAGGGTGGGCGACCCTTGCCCAAGGGGCCGCCCCCCTCCACTAACACACACACACTATCCCTGGTATCTAAGTGGCTTCTGCCCCCCTTGGGGGCAGAGGGGCCTAGAAAAAATAGGCCCATCTGCCCACAAGGGGGGCAGAAATGGCCAACAGTTCAATGCCCCCCCCACATAAATAACATATTAAAAATAATCCCTGACGTTCTAGTGGTTTCTGCCCCCCTTGGGGGCATATGAACCTAAAAAAAATAGGCTGATCTGTCCCCAAGGGGGGCAGAAATGGCCTTGGTACATGTGCCCCCATAGGGCGGCGACCCTTGCCCAAGGGGTTGCCCCCCTCCACTAACACACACACACACATGTTATCCGTGGTGTCTAAGTGGCTTCTGCCCCCCTTGGGGGCAGATCAGCCTAAAAATAATAGGCCGATCTGCCCCCAAGGGCGGCAGAAATGGCCACAATAAACATGCCCCCAAAAGGGAGCGACCCTTGCCCAAGGGGCCGCTCCCCAACACAAAAAATTCAAAACGCAAAACAAAAAAAATAAATCCCTGGCGTCTAGTGGCTTCTGCCCCCCTTGGGGGCAGATCGGCCTAAAAATATTAGGCCGATCTGCCCCCAAGGGGGGCAGAAATGGCCATCAAAACATGCCCCCAAATGGGAGCGACCCTTGCGAAAGGGGCCGCTCCCGACACACACATCACGCTACAGTAAATAAAAATAAAAAATCCCTGATGTCTAGTGGCTTCTGCCCCCCTTGGGGGCAGATCGGCCTAAAAATATTAGGTCGATCTGCCCCCAAGTAGGGCAGAAATGGCCATTTAAACATGCCCCCCAAATGGGAGAGACCCTTGCCCAAAGGGCCGCTCCCCACACGCAAACAGTACACTAAAACAAAAAAAAAGGAAAGTCCCTGGTGTCTAGTGGGCATTCCTGCTGTCCAATCGCAATGCGATCGGGCAGCAGGAATGCTCAAAGAGACACCTGGGGAAAGGAAAAGCCTTTCCTCTCCCCCGGTGCCTCTTTGGCCCAAACCCCCCACCCGCCGGAGGAGAAACTCACCTGTTTCCCTCTTCGCCGCACTAGAAGCAAATGGCTTCCAGTGCAACTGGCAGTGGGTAATGATGTCAGCGCGCGATCGCGCGCTGACGTCATTACAGGGGGGTGGGGGAGGAAGGGGAAGGTCTTCCCCTTCCATCCCCGCCTTGGGCTCCGTGCCAAGGACGTAATGGTTACGTCCTCGGCACAGGCGCACTGTGCCGCGGGACGTAACCATTACGTCTGCTGCACAGAAGGGGTTAATATGTAGAACAATGTGTTAAAAGTTATGTGCTAAATTAATTTAAAATATTTTTAATTTTTTTAATAATAAATAAACATTACATTTATTATTACATTTTAAAATTAGATAGATAGATAGATAGATAGATAGATAGATAGATAGATAGATAGATAGAAAGATAGATAGATAGATAGATAGATAGATAGATAGATAGATAGATAGATAGATAGATAGATAGATAGATAGATAGATAGATAGATAGATTTACTTACTGAGAAAAGCAAAGGTTAAAGATCTAGGGCCAGATGTATTAAAGGATTTTGCATTCGCAAACAGTGCAAATAGGTAAATTCACTGTTTGCAAATGCAAAATCGCCCTTCACAATGTATGAAAGGCATTCGCAGTGCAATTTTAAGGAATCGCTAAAATAGTGATTCCTTACAATTGCGACAAGATATTGCGACTCGCATACTGCGATTTGCAAAGAGCAACGTGAATTTGCAAAACCTGAATCGCAATGCAATGCATCAACAAGTCGCTAATTTGGATTATTTGCAGAATGGGTTTTTCCATGTGCAAATTACCACAAATTGAAATCAGGTGGTAAACAGGTGCAACCTATATAAAGAGGCCCAGATTGACTAAGCCTCTTTTCCACAATGGCGGCACTCTATGTCATGGTGAGGAGGATGAGGATCCTGGCAGATTTGAGGAGAGTGAGGAGGAGACAGGAGCGCATTTACAGAGTGCACATTACTCTTTTTGACCAGACAGAGGAGGAGATATATGATAAGTACAGGTTAAACTCAGCCATGATACTTGACCTGAGAGCTGATCTACAACCCTAACTGCAGCGAAACACACACAGGACCAATAGCATACCCACCCATGTGCAGGTATTATGCTCCCTGCACCTCTTAGCCTCTGGGAGCTATCAAGGGGTCATAGCAGCAGCTGGAGGTGTCTCACAGAGTGCACTTTCATGCTTTTTCAATGCATTCCTCAATGCCATGCTTAGCAAAATCCATCTGCACATAAGTTTCCCCAACACCCCACAGGATTTGCAACAAACCAAATAAAAATTCTACCAGATTGCCCAATCCCTACATGTCATTGGCTGCATCGATTGGACACATGTATCTATCCGTCCACCGTCTGCCACAGAGTATTTTACTCGGAACAGAAAGAGTACACATTCCATGAACATACAAGTCATAAGCAATGCCTCTAACATCATAACGGATCTTGTGGCCAGATACCCAGTTAGTACACAGGACTCCTACATCTTCAGGCACAGTGGAATACACACAAGACTACTTGTTGTAGAGTTTGGGGAAGGATACCTACTTGGTAATGTACAGTTGACAATGTCGCCTTGATGTATATGTGATGTCACGGATAACAATTACTCATTTTACTCTCCTGTCATTCTAGGAGAAAGTGCCTATGCAGTGCGGTCCTTCATGCTAACACCCTATCTGAATCCTGCCACGCCAAGTGAAAGGAGGTACAATGCCTGTAGAGAGGACCTTTGGCCTGCTGAAGAGCTGTTTCCAATGCCTGCACAAGACTGGTGGTGCACTGCAATGCAGCCCTGAAAACACCTGCCAAAT
Organism: Pleurodeles waltl; assembly: GCF_031143425.1. Lineage (NCBI taxonomy): Eukaryota > Metazoa > Chordata > Amphibia > Caudata > Salamandridae > Pleurodeles > Pleurodeles waltl. The sequence continues at coordinate 1,138,407,458 of NC_090440.1, forward strand.
CGTGGCTACATGTGCTATGTTGCACAACATCTCAACAACGAGGGCCATACCTGTGGAACCCACAGAGCCTGACTCCGATGAGGATGACGAGTCCTTGCCACCCCTTCACTCAACAGACAGAAGCAGTGCAGCAGAGGGCAGACATAGACATGCCTAGATTACGCACAACTATTTCTGATGTAAGTAATGACAAGTCCAGGTCAACTTTTATGTATTGCTGTAGGTAGCATCTTTATTGCCTTAACTTCAGGTAATATATGTATGATTAGGACATAGGTAAGCACTATACACAAACAGGTCCTAGTTACAGTGTCACACTATTAGCATCATAGTATCACTGCATTGTTACATGATATGCAAGTCTCCTGTACCTCTCAACATTACTTTCTACATCTGCATCTGGTACTGCGATGCCTAGGTTCCATCACAGGGGCTGTGAGACTGCTGAGGCTAGAGAGCTCCTCACTATCCCCACCACCCAGTTCGCTGTTTGTAGCACTCCGGGCTGTCTGCATTGTCTCCAAAACATTGGTGATTTGCACCAATCCTCGTGAAAAGTCTGACTGCAATGTGCCATCTCCACTTGCATGCCCACAGCACGTCGAGACACCAAAGCAGTTGTGGTGGTGAGCCGATTGCAGATCTGCAGAACCCATCCAACCTGCCCATCAATTGGTGATGGCGCCTACGGTGGCTGACGTGCTCCTGCTGCATCACAGTGCAGAGTTTTCAGATGGCATTTCTCATCTCCTTTGCGTGTTCTGCTGCTGTTTGCTGTCCCTCATGCAGCTTGCACATGTTGTCATTGAGAGACTCCAACTGCTTGTGCATTGATCCCATGTTGTCATTGAGAGACTCAAACTGCTTGTGCATTGATCTCTTGTTGTCATTGAGAGACCCAAACTGCCTGTGCATTGCTCCCATATTATGATCGATTGACACCAACTTTCTGTGCATTGACCTCATGTGTTTACATTGCAGGTGTTGCACTTTCAGCATGGAAGCCTCAAGGCCACCAAACAGTGATGGGACCTCACCTTCCTCTGTGCGCTGTCTGCCTTTCTCGCGACACCTGCTGAGTGGAGTGAACTGACGCTGGGGAAAGGACTGCTGTCTGTGAGTGCTTCTAGCCTCTGGGGGTGGTGTGGGTACTTCATCCAGCATTTCTTCTGAGTCCAGGTTATACTCAGGGAGGGGTAGCACTCTTGCCCTGAGTCTAGTTGGTGTTTGTCTGATGGACTCACTGGTGTTTGAGTCGGACTGTGGCTGACTTTCATTGTCCCCCACATTTCCACCTTCTGCTGCGTCAGGGCCCGGAACATCTGCAACAACAACGCACAGCATGTCATTCTTGGATATGTAGTCCCACAGTTGCGTAATAGGATTAAATTTACCCTGGCATAGTATCTCTGAAAGTCTTTTGTGTCGTGTATCTGTTTGGTTTTACACTATCTCGCTATTTATGTGGTAGATGTACTTTAGGGGTGTGGACTACCACTCCCATAATGCATTGTTGTGTTGTATGTAAAATATGGCATGGACTACTTACCACACTGCACAGTGCCATAGCTATTTTCTAAGGGCCATTTGTACATGCACATATTGGGAAACACATCATTACTGCCCTTACCTTTACTAGGTGTGCCTGAGGTGTCATTGTCAGTGACACCACTGACAGCTTCAGGGAGCAGTGTGGACTCCACCATGTCTTCCATTGGTGTCGACGGTGTTTGGGTGGGTGGTCCTCCTCCAGTGCTCCTTGCTACCTTCAGCCTACTTGCTACCCTCTCTTTGGCACGTGAACACAAGTCGTACCAGCGCTTGAGTATCTCCTCAATGGAGCGCTGCGTAACCCCCACTGCTCATATTTTGGTCTGGATGTCTGATCACATTTTTCTCTTCTCACTTTCCGCCACCTTTAGTGAGTGTTTTCCAAATAACATGTCATGGTTCCTGACCACCCCATCTTTGAGCACCTCCAATTCCTGCTCACTGAATTTAAGTTTGCGCTTCCGCTATACTTTCTCCCTCACATTCACATCAATAGCCATTGTTTTGTTTGGTCCTGCCTGACTCTCAAGACTGCCTCCCTGGTGCTTGGCTGGGTCTCTTTGCCTGCTCCGGTGGCTGGGGCTTCTGGAAACAGCATGCACTGACTCACTTCCTGGTTGTGATGTCATCAGGCTGTTTCAGATTGCCGGTATCGCAATTTGTGATTTCCAAATACTGATTCGCTACTTTTGTGATTCAATATTTGGTACTTGCAAATTGCGATTGCGATTTTTAAGAAATTGCTATTACTGAATCGCAAATTTCATACATCCCATTTTGCATTTCTTAAATAGTGATTTCTTAAAATTCGCTATTTAAGAAATGCAAACCGGGAGCTTGATACATCTGGCCCCTAGTGAAATGCATGTTTTAGGACAGTAACCATTTGGCTCTGAATGGTTTCTATATCAATGTGACATAATCGCTAGTTTACAGGTAATGAAAGCTTAGTTTAAAATGTTGGAGTTAACAGGTGTACGCCAAGGAATAAAGGTGTGTGACTCATAGCTCTGTGTGTGGCATAGTCATTGTTGGATTTTGAGGCTGGGGAGGACACTGCAACTGGAGACGGGATAAGTTACCCAAAGAAAGACAGTGCTCTCCCAAAGAGTTGACTGTGGTCTAGGCAAACTGCTGGTGAATGCCACATGTGCCTTCATCGAAGTGCTGAGTCGATGGTTTGCGAATGTGGAGTCAAAGCACAACTCCAACCCATGTGAAGCATTTAAAGATAAACAAATCTTCACTGAGGTCATAATTTAAAGTACCACACTGCCACGCAAAATAAAGTTATACATAGCTCGAAGCCTTAATGCTGAAGGCTGTTACAACCAGGTTTACAAAGTGCAATCAAAAATAATTATAACTCAACAGTTAAAAGTACGAATACAAGCCCTGGCTGACAGAACAAGTAAAAAGGAAGCATATTGTTGTTACACTTACCAGACTCTTGATAAGTGGAGCATTACAACCTCAGCATCGGGTGGGGTGACCCAAGAAGAAGCACTGGGGTTCTGCTTACTGAGCTGTCCAATGCCTGAAGTGGCACATTACCAAACCTGCCAGGTGGTAGCTCAGACCAACTCAAAGGCCTCACAAAGTGACAAGACTTCAATGGATACGAAGAAGAAGGTCAAAATCCCAAAGACTTTCTTGAATGTAATGGAGGCCGATCCATCACTGGGCCTCAGTAATGACCCAGGTTCTAATGGACAACCAACAGCATCTGAAAGAGCTCCACCCTCAATGCCAGCCGCTCCCATGAACAGTTACAATGCTACACCTTTCTGAAACCCTCACCACCTTTCAGTACTGCCAAAAAGGAAAATATTCAATATAAATAGACTACTTGGACAGAGTAATTTGAAGACTTCATTGATGCTATTGAAGAGACTGAATGATTATCAAGAATCACATAAATCTTGCTAGTGATGCTGCAAAATAAGTCATAAAGAAAATGCCAAGAACTGACAAAGAAGTCATGTACTGTCAGTTTAAAAATGCTTTGAATATCAAGTTCAATCCAGCACTACATATTGATTATAAACTGTTAGACCTGACAGCCTTAGGGTGGTCACCCCTAACTTTTTGCCTGCTTCCCTCCACTTTTTGGACACTGTTTTTTCTGGTTTTTAGACTCTGCGCACTTTACCACTGCTAACCAGTGCTAAAGTGCATATGCTCTCTCCCTTTAAACATAGTAAAATTGGATCATACCCAATTGGACTATTTAATTTACCTATAAGTCCCTAGTAATGTGCACTGTATGTGCCCAGGGCCTGTAGATTAAATGCTACTAGTGGGCCTGCAGCACTGGTTGTGCCACCCACTTAAGTAGCTCCTTAACCTTGTCTCAGGCCTGACATTGCAAGGCCTGTGCGTGCAGTTTCACCGCCACTTCGACTTGACATTTAAAAGTACTTGCTAAGCCTAAAACTCCCCCTTTTTCCACATATAAGTCCCCCCTAAGGTGTGCCCCAGGTAACCCCTGCAGCAGGGTGCTGTGTGGGTAAAAGGCAGGACATGTACCTGTGTAGTTTACATGTCCTGGTAGTGTAAAACTCCTAAATTCATTTTTACACTACTGTGAGGCCTGCTCCCTTCATAGGCTAACATTGGGGCTGCCATCATACATTATTGAAATGGTAGCTCCTGATCTGAAAGGAGTAGGAAGGTCATATTTAGTATGGCCAGAATGGTAATTTAAAATCCTGCTGACTGGTGAAGTTGGATTTAATGTTTCTATTTTAGAAATGCCACTTTTAGAAAGTGAGCATTTCTCTGCACTTAAATCTTTCTGTGCCTTACAATCCACGTCTGGCTGGGTTTAGTTGACAGCTCCTTGTGCATTCACTCAGACACACCCTAAACATAGGGTACTCAGCCTCACTTGCATACATCTGCATTTTGAATGGGTCTTCCTGGGCCGGGAGGGTGGAGGGCCTGCTCTCACACAAAGGACTGCCACACCCCCTACTGGGACCCTGGCAGACAGGATTGAACTGAAAGGGGACCTGGTGCACTTCTAAGCCACTCTTTGAAGTCTACCCCACTTCAAAGGCACATTTGGGTATAAAACAGGGCCTCTGCCCTACCACCTCAGACACTTCCTGGAGAAGAAACTTGTAACCAGAACCTGCATCCTGCCAAGAAGAACTGCCTGGCTGCCCAAAGGACTCACCTGACTGCTTTCTGTGAAGGACTGCTGCCTTGCTGTTGCCCTGCTGCCTTGCTGCTCCTTGGCTGGGATGAACAGGTGCTCTCCAAGGGCTTGGATAGAGCTTGCCTCCTGTTCCCTGAAGTCTCAGGACCAAAAAGACTTCTCTCTTGCAACCAGACTCCTTGTGTGGTGAAAATTCAATGCACAGCTTGCTAAAAGCGACGTACAGCCTGCTCTGCGGTGAAAAATTCACCGCATGCCGAACCGGGACGCCGCCGCTCGACTTCGCACGGAAAAGATCGATGCGGCGCCTGCGGTGCGACTGGAACTTCGACGCACGGCCCACCAGATCGATGCACAGACGACCTGGGATGATGACGCCCGACTTCCAGAGGGGAATTCGACACAGCGCCTTCCGTGAGGGAGAAATTTCCCCGCACTGCCCACCGAAACGATGCAGAGCTTGTCAACAAGCCCAGGATTCCACGCACAGACCCCAGGGCGTCTGAAAACCCTGCAACCCGAAGAGGACCCACAACCGAGCGCCGGAAATCGATGCACAGCCATCCCTGGTGGAAATTAAACAACGCATCGACCGTGTGCGGCCCGAGAAATCGACGGCCCTTTGCGGAGATTTTTCATTCAAACCAGGTAATTTGTGCTTGAAAGAGTCTTAGTTTGCTTTTAAAAGACTTCAGACACTTTATATCACTTTTCAGTGATACCTTTACATTTTCTTATTGCACCTTTGATCGTTTTGACCTGCAAACATCCAGATAAATATTATATATTTTTCTAAACACCGTGTGGTGTATTTTTGTGGTGCTATATTGTGTTATTGTATGATTTATTGCACAAATACTTTACACTTTGCCTTCTAAGTTAAGCCTGACTGCTCAGTGCCAAGCTACCAGAGGGTGGCCACAGGATAATTTGGATTGTGTGTGACTTACCCTGACTAGAGTGAGGGTCCTTGCTTTGACAGGTAGCCTGACTGCCAACCAAAGACCCAATTTCTAACATTGGTGATAAGCGGTGAGGATAGGACTTGTATTTATGCAATGACATACAGTAGCTAAGTATTTCACTACCTACCCACAGTTGAAGGTCAACTTGATTTTTATCTTTTTCTACAATTTCGTTTTTGCTGCCAATTTTTTTGACCAAAATCCTCCCTCAACATGTCTCAGGCTGGGTCTCAAACAGGAGATTTCGACCTAGACCTGCTGGAGACATACACTGTCAAACAGCTGAAAGGATTCTGAATGGATATGGGAGTACCCACCCAAGGTGCCTCCAGAAAGGAGGAATTTCAAAAGGCGCTGAGGGCCTGGGCAGAAGCCCATTCAGAGGAAGGTGCTGAGGAGGAGGAGCTAGAAGATGACTCCCCAGAGGATTTTTTGCCACCTGTGGATGTTACCACTGCAACTGTGCCCCCTGCAAAACCAGGGAGCAGTGTCTCTGATCAAAGCCTGACCGCAGAGGAAAGGAGAGAGAGTTTCAGTTGCAAATGGCAAGGCTACAAAATGAGGCTCAACAGGAGGAAAGGAGGGCAGAGAGAGAAGCCAAGCAAGCTGAGGCTGAAAGAGCAGCCAAACAGATTGAAGCTGAAAGAGCTTAAGCTGCAGCTGAGAGAGCCTTGGCTGAGAAGAAACTATTTTGGCTCATGAACTGAGTCTCAAGAAGCTGGAGATCAAAGCGAGACAGTCTGAGTCCAGCAGTAATGGTAGCAGCATACAGACAGGACCTGCTGGAGAAAAGAAGGTTCGTATACCCAAAAATGTTGTGCCCAGTTTTGTGGTGGGAGATGACATAGATAAGTGGCTAGCTGCTTATGAAGTTGCACTAAGGGCTCATGAGGTTCCTGAAGGGCAATGGGGTACAGCTATGTGGAGTTATGTGCCAGCACTGGGGAGGGACACACTTCTCACACTGGATACAAAAGATCAAAACACATACCCACTTCAGAAAGCCATTTTACTTGCCAAGTTTGGGCTGACCCCTGAGGGATACCGTCAGAGGTTCAGGGCCAGCACCAAGCAGTCCACACAAACATGGGTAGAGTTCTTTGACTTTTCCAGTAAGGCAATGAATGGATGGGTGCGGGGCAGCAAAGTAGATGATTACAAAGGGTTATATGACTTGATTCTGAGAGAGCATATGCTCAGTATTTCTTTTGCAGAGTTGCGCCAGCACTTGGTAGATAGTAAGCTGACTGACCCCAGGAAGCTTGCTGAGGAGGCGGACCTCTGGGTTAGCACCAGAGTGTCCAAAAAGGTATCTGGGGGAATCCCACAAAGGTGGTAGGGTTCCCAACAGAAGAAAGAGGGGCGAGAAAAAGTTAAAGATAAGGAGTTCTCAAAAGGCCCACAAAATAATTCCTAAGGGGGGGGTCACCATTCCTCTCCTAGGTTTGCAAAGAAACCAGGGTATTTTGATAAAGCATTGGGGAAGTTCATCCCCAAATGTTGAGAGTGCTACAAGTTTGGACACTCTAAGAGCGAGTCCCAGTGCCTCAAGAGTGCACAGTCCCCCACGGGACAGACACCTGGGTTGGCTAGTGTGGCGCTTGGGGTGGAAACAGTCCCAGTTAGCTTTGGGGAGCAGGCAGAGGTTTTTCTAGTGTCCCTGGGAGAAAGAGAGATTGTGCCTAAAGCCCACATGCCAGAAAATACTTCAAAGTATAGGCAGTGGGTCACCATTGATGGGCAAAGGGTGGAGGCTCTGTGTGACAAAGGAGCCAGTATGACTACTGTCAAGAGTCAGCTGGTGTCATCAGAGCAGATAGTCCCAAATACATTCCACCAGGTCATAGTCGCTGACAATCATGAGAGTCACCTACCGGTGGCTCTTGTTCCCTTTGAGTGGTGGTGGGGGGTCTCTGGTACTCTGAAAGTAGCTGTGAGTCCTGCCATGCCTGTAGATTGTCTGTTATGCAATGATCTTGAGCATACTGCCTGCAAAGAGGTAGAGCTCAGATCCCACCTGGAGATGTTAGGTTTGCCTGAGTGGGTCTGCATGACCATACGATCCATGGCTGCCCGGGAAGGGAGTCAAGGGCATCTGGAGCCTGGAACAATGGCCCAGACAGCTGCCAAGAGGAAGGGCAAGAGGCGTGGGAAACCCACCTCAAATGTTCCCATGGTGGTGGACGGGCCCCTGAGGAGGAGGAGGCCCCTGAGCCAACTGGGGAGGACATAGCTGACCTGGGTAACCTACCTGAACTTGCTGGCTGGTAAGTAGAGGGTGGGCCAACCAGGGCAGAATTCTGCAAAGCGCAGAAGGAATGCCCAACCCTTGAGGGTCTGAGGCGACAGGCCACAGCCCAAGCAGCAGGTGACGCCTCTGGCACTCACCATATTTATTGGGAGAATGATCTCCTTTACAGTGAGCCTAAGGTTCCAGGTCCTGGGGCAGCACGTGTGCTGGTGGTCCCCCAGTGTTACCGGGCCTTCCTACTGGGTCTGGCTCACGACTTCCCCCTGGCAGGACACCTGGGCCAAGACCAGACCTTTAACAGGCTTGTCACCCACTTCCATTGGCCCAGAATGAGGATAGACTCAGATAATTTCTGCAGAGCTTGCCCCACCTGCCAGGCTAGAGGGAAGACAGGGAAACAGCTTAAGGCTCCCCTGCTCCCACTCCCGGTCGTTGGCACCCCCTTTGAAAGGGTGGGCATCGACATTGTTGGTCCCTTGGACCCCAAAACTGCCTTGGGCAACAGGTTCATCCTGGTTTTGGTGGACCATGCCACCCGCTATCTAGAGGCCATCCCTCTGAGAACAGTGACTGCACTGGTGGTGACCAGAGCCCTTTTGGGAATATTTACCCGTGTGGGATTCCCTGAGGAGGTTGTGTCTGACAGGGGCACAAACTTCATGTCTGCGTACATGAAGTCCATGTATGATGAGTGTGGGGTGACCTACCGGTTTACCACCCCTTATCATCCTCAATCCAATGGGCTTGTTGAGAGATTCAACAAGACCCTGAAGGGCATGATTAGTGGCCTGACTGAAGCCATGAGGTGTAAGTGGGACGTAGTCTTACCATGCCTGTTGTGTGCTTACAGAGAGGTGCACCAGTAAGGGGTGGGGTTCAGCCCCTTGGAGCTTCTCTATGATCACCCTGTCAGGGGACCTCTAAGCATTGTTAAAGAGGGCTGGGAGAAAGCTCCCAAGACACCTCCCCAGGATGTGGTCAGCTACATGCTGGCCCTCCGAAACCAAACCCAACGCTTCTGGAAGCAGGCCAAGAGTAACCTCGAGGCCAGTCAAGAGGTGATGAAGGAGTGGTATGACCGGAAGACCACTCTGGTTGAGTTCTCACCCGGAGACAAAGTTTGGGTAATGGAGCCAGTAGAGCCCAGGGCTCTCCAGGATCGCTGGACTGGCCCCTTTGAGATCAAGGAGCGTAAAGGGGAGGCCACTTACCTAGTGGACCTCAAGACCCCTAGGCACCCCCTAAGGGTCCTCCATCACAACCAGCTTAAACCTCACTTTGAGAGGTCTGAGGTCAGTATGTTCCTGGTCACAGATGAAGGCATGGAAGAGGAGAGTGAGCCTCGCCCCGACCTCCTCTCTGCCAAACAAGGTGATGGGTCAGTGGAGGGTGTCATTCTCTCTGCCTCCCTGACTCTAAACCAGAGAGGAGACTGCTATGAGCTGTTAGAGCAGTTCTCCTCCCTGTTCTCCCTTACTCCTGGACTGACCCACCTATGTGTTCATGACATTGACACGGGTGACAGTCCCCATGTGAAGAACAAACTTTACAGGTTATCGGATAAGGTGAAGGCCAGCATCAAGGAGAAGGTCTCCAAGATGTTGACTTTAGGGGTGTTTGAGAAATCCAGTAGTCCTTGGGCCAGCCCGGTGGTGTTGGTTCCTACAGCTACTGCCCCCGGGGCGAAGCCAGAACTCAGGTTCTGTTTGGACTACCAGGGTCTCAACTCAGTCACACGGACTGATGCTCACCCCATCCCCCGAGCTGATGAGCTCGTTGACAGACTAGGCGCTGCCAAGTTCCTGAGTACATTTGATCTTACTTCAGGGTACTGGCAGATCGCCCTGACTGAGGGAGCTAAAAAGAGATCAGCATTTTCCACACCTGAAGGCCATTACCAGTTCCGGGTGATGACATTTGGGTTGAAAAATGCCCCTGCTACCTTCCAACGGTTAATTAACGGGGTCCTAGCTGGCAAGGATGCCTACTGTGCAGCCTACCTGGATGACATAGCTGTCTACAGTTCCAGCTGGGAGGAACACCTGCTCCACCTCAAGGAGGTGTTTCAGGCTCTGCAACAAGCAGGCCTGACCATCAAGGCTAGTAAGTGCCAGATTGGGCAGGGTTCCGTGGTGTACTTAGGACACATAGTAGGTGGTGGCAAGGTGCAGCCACTCCAGGCAAAGATTGAAACTATCAAGGCCTGGCAACCACCTAGAACACAGACTGAGGCGAGAGCCTTTTTAGGCCTCACTGGATACTACCGCAGATTCGTCAAGGGCTATGGTACCATTGTGTCACCCTTGACAGAACTCACTTCCAAGAAACAACCTAGGTTGGTGAATTGGACAGAGGATTGTCAGAAAACCTTTGATTCTCTGAAGGAAGCCATGTGCACGGCCCCCGTGCTCAAGGCCCCTGACTACTCCCAGGAATTTATTGTGCAGACAGACGCTTCAGAGCATGGCATAGGGGCTGTTCTAGCACAGCTAAATGAGGATGGCTCAAGCCAACCAGTAGCCTTTATTAGCAGAAGGCTATTACCACGGGAACAGAGGTGGATGCTATTGAGAAAGAAACATTTGTTGTGGTCTGGGCACTGAAGAAGTTAAGACCCTACCTGTTTGGGACTCACTTCCAGGTTCAGACAGACCACAGGCCCCTCGGATGGCTCATGCAGATGAGGGGTGAAAATCCAAAACTCTTGAGGTGGTCCATTTCCCTACAGGGGATGGATTTTACGGTGGAGCATCGCCCAGGGATTGACCACACCAACGCTGATGGTCTCTCCAGATACTTCTGCTTTAGCGATGAGAGCTCCCAGGAAGTTGGGTAGCTCTCCCCACTTTCAGCTGGGGGACACACATGTTAGACCTGACAGCCTTAGGGTGGTCACCCCTAACTTTTTGCCTGCCTCCCTCCACTTTTTTGACACAGTTTTTGCTGGTTTTTAGACTCTGCGCACTTTACCACTGCTAACCAGTGCGAAAGTGCATATGCTCTCTCCATTTAAACATGGTAACATTGGATCATACCCAATTGGACTATTTAATTGACCTATAAGGCCCTAGTAATGTGCACTGTATGTGCCCAGGGCCTGTAGATTAAATCCTACTAGTGGGCCTGCAGCACTGGTTGTGCCACCCACTTAAGTAGCTCCTTAACCTTGTCTCAGGCCTGACATTGCAAGGCCTGTGTGTGAAGTTTCACTGCCACTTTGACTTGGCATTTAAAAGTACTTGCCAAGCCTAAAACTCCCCCTTTTTCCACATATAAGTCACCCCTAAGGTGTGCCCTAGGTAACCCCTAGAGCAGGGTGCTGTGTGGGTAAAAGGCAGGACATGTACCTGTGTAGTTTGCATGTCCTGGTAGTGTAAACCCTCCAAATTGGTTTTTAAACTACTGTGAGGCCTGCTCCCTTCATAGGCTAACATTGGGGCTGCCCTCATACATTATTGAAGTGGTAGCTGCTGATCTGAAAGGAGTAGGAAGGTCATATTTAGTATGGCCAGAATGGTAATACAAAATCCTGCTGACTGGTGAAGTTGGATTTAATGTTACTATTTTAGAAATGCCACTTTTAGAAAGTGAGCATTTCTCTGCACTTAAATCTTTCTGTGCCTTACAATCCACGTCTGGCTGGGTTTAGTTGACAGCTCCTTGTGCATTCACTCAGACACACCCCAAACACAGGGTACTCAGCCTCACTTGCATACATCTGCATTTTGAATGGGTCTTCCTGGGCTCGGAGGGTGGAGGGCCTGCTCTCACACAAAGGACTTCCACACCCCGTACTGGGACCCTAGCAGACAGGATTGAACTGAAAGGGGACCTGGTGCACTTCTAAGCCACTCTTTGAAGTCTCCCCCACTTCAAAGGCACATTTGGGTATAAAACAGGGCCTCTGCCCTACCATCTCAGACACTTCCTGGAGAAAAAACTTGTAACCAGAACCTTCATCCTGCCAAGAAGAACTGCCTGGCTGCCCAAAGGACTCACCTGACTGCTTTCTGTGAAGGACTGCTGCCTTGCTGTTGCCCTGCTGCCTTTCTGCTCCCTGGCTGTGGTGAAGAGGTGCTCTCCAAGGGCTTGGATAGAGCTTGCCTCCTGTTCCCTGAAGTCTCAGGACCAAAAAGACTTCTTTCTTGCAACTGGACTCCTTGTGCGGCGAAAATTTGACGCACAGCTTGCTAAAAACGACACACATCCTGTTCTGCTGTGAAAAATTCACTGCACGCCGAACCGGGACGCCGCCCCTTGACTTCGCAAGGAAAAGATCGAAGCGGCACCTGCGGTGCGACCATAACTTCGACGCACGGCCCACCAGATCGACGCACAGCCAACCTGGGACGACGATGCCCGACTTCCAGAGGGGAAATCGACACAGCACCTGCCTGAGGGAGAAATTTCCCTGCACCGCCCACCGGAACAAAGCAGAGCTTGTCAACAAGCCCAGGATTCCACGCACAGACCCCGGGGCGTCTGAAAACCACTCAACCCGTAGAGGACCCACGACCGAGCGCTGGAAATCAACGCACAGCCGTCCCTGCGTTGAAATTAAATGATGCATCAACCGTGTGCGGCACGAGAAACCGACGCTCACCCCTTTGTTTTCACGCCTCTCCTCCTCTACGGCCCTTTGTGGAGATTTTTCACTCAAACTAGGTACTTTGTGCTTGAAAGAGACTTTGTTTGCTTTTAAAAGACTTAAGACACTTTAGATCACTTTTCAGTGATACCTTTACATTTTCTTATTGCATCTTTGATCGTTTTGACCTGCAAACTTCCAGATAAATATTATACATTTTTCTAAACACTGTGTGGTGTATTTTAGTGGTGCTATATTATGTTATTGTATGATTTATTGCACAAATACTTTACACTTTGCCTTCTAAGTTAAGCCTGACTGCTCAGTGCCAAGCTACCAGAGGGTGGGCACAAGATAATTTGGATTGTGTGTGACTTACCCTGACTAGAGTGAGGGTCCTTGCTTGGACAGGGGATAGCCTGACTGCCAACCAAAGACCCCTTTTCTAACATAAACCAATACATTTTCAGTGAAGAAAGTCAATGAGTTCATGTGAAGACTTAGGGCACTCATCTAGGCTGTAAATTCAATTAATGTAATGACGTAGAAACTATGGTGGTCATTATGAAATTGGCGGTCTATACCGAAGACCGCCGTGGTGACGGCCCCCAGCAGACTGCTGCAAAGGTGGTAATCCACCAGCCAGATAATGACACACAAACACAAAATGGACAGAAAACTGCCACAACCACAAGTCCGCCAGAGCCAACTAAGATGAAAAATTGTCAGACCTACCACCCACACCACTATGTCAGCAAAACACCGCCCTCCAAATTATGACCCACGAATCACCACAGCGGACATTCAACGGCGGTCACCCAATGGCAGTGCACACTGCCACGGCGAAATTGGGCTCCCATCACCAATAAAAGCTAAAATTGGCCAGTTCAAAAACCCCACACCTGACATAATAACACCCACCCTACACACCCACCAACAGCACTATAAAACACCCCCCACACAACCCACAATCCCTTGCAAAAACAAAATGACTGCCACACCTTGCCAGGCCAATCCCTTACAGTACTGCACACACACACACACACCAAATCCGCCTATACATCCGTCACACATCACACACTACACACCTCACCACAACACTGAACACCCTCTGCACAACACACACAACACACAATGAGATGTCCCCACAAAAGCACCTCTGTTGCACAGATGAGGAGTTGCAGGTGATGGTAGAGGAAATTGTCAGGGTAGAGCCACAGCTGTTTGGTGCACAGGTCCAGCAGATATCCATTGCCAGGAAGATGGAACTATGGCTGAAGATCGTGGACAGGGTGAACTCCGTGGGACAATATCCACGCACAAGGGACGACATCCGAAAGTGGTAGAACGACCTATGAGAGAAGGTGCGTTCCATTACATCAAGGCCTCATATCGCCATCATGGAGACTGATGGTTGACCCCCACCTCCTCTTCAACAGCTGACAGCATGGAAGGAGCAAGTCATGCCAATCCTGCAACCTGAGGGCCTCACTGGAGTCACTGGAGGGCTGGACACGGGTAAGTCATAATTACTTACCTACCACCACTGATACTGAATGGCAAGTCACCCCCTCACCCTGACTCCCTTCACCCCACTCCATCCCATACAGTGCACCACCTCAATGACCACAGGTAAATCTGTACCCCTGCATGACCTACCCACTGTAGACACACCCCTCTGAGCACTGCATGCACACCGACGAGCAATGCATGGACATCATTTAGTACTACCAACCCCACAATCCAACACCAAACACAACCCATAGGGAAAGGTAGAAATACAGAAAATGTGACAAATCACTTACATCCCCACAGGTGCCCCAGCCAATGTCAGCAGCGAGCAGGTGCCACAGCACCCCAGTCCCCCACCAGAAGATGCCTACAGTGATGACAGCAACTCTGGATGTCCCGAGCTGGGTGAACTCCCTGGCCTATCTGGGCCCACAGGTCAGTCGGCTTCAACACCCCACAGTCAGTCCACCACAGGCCCCCCCCCCTATTCGGACTCAAACACCACAGCAGCCACCCAACATCCCTAAGCCGACACCACACAGGCAAGACAAAGAAGGTCCTGGTGTAAGTGAAAATGGGCACACCATTCAGGGGACACAGGCACAGGGGTGCCAGGCTCAGAGAACTGACTTCCCAGGAGGCACTCACACATGTCCTGGGGGCATACCACAAATCCCAGGACAGGATGGGCCAGGTCATCACCATCATGCAGGAGAACCAGCGGCTGCAGGTGGTACACCACCAGGAGGTCATGCAGCAGTTGCAGGGCCTAAGTGCCAACTTGGCCTCCATTGTAGGGGTGCTGGTTGACATGGCCAACTCCATGCCGGAGAACAGAGTACACCAGCTGCCCACTACCACTAGCCACTCCACTCAGCAGCTATCAACATCTGCTGCAGCTAGTGGACAGGGAGGCCTGCCATAGGACCCACAGGCCACCAGCACCCCTCCCTCTAGAGCAGAAGAACCACCCTGCAAACCTTCCCTCTGACCCAGACAGACATCAGAGACTGTTGCCAAGACCACTGCCAGGAAATGAGCCCATCCAGAATGCCCCCCTTGTGTACCACTGAGCTACGTTGTTCACTTTGAACTGCCATTTCTCCTCATCCTAAGGCCCCATGGACATGTACCTGTGCTCCTGACCAAATGGACCACTACACTGTGGTTTACCTCAACCATTACCCCACTCTATTTCACTATCCCTTCATTACTGTCACTTCAATAAACAGCCTTGAACACAGCTGGTGTAATAGTGTTTTATCGGACGGAAATGTGCAAGTAATGGACTGTATCACACTGTGCAAATGCCCTGTAAAATGTGATTCCATCAAACAGATGTTGTTAAGCAGTCTGTAGCCATCACATCAGTACACTGTTGTTACCACACCAGCCTCTGCAAAAAGGGAAGGCATAAGTGACAGTAAATTGAAAGGGTAATGCAGTGATTGGCTCAACACAGCTGGCACACAGCACTCCACAGAAATGGTGAAATTAACAGCTCTACAGTCTTACCTGTATGTAATTGGAAGTACTGCTGTATGATATGTGTCCTGTTGTCCACATCGTCCTCATCCTCCTCACTGTCCTCAGTGTCCACTGCTGCCACAGGTGCATTGTCATCCCCCTCCTCCTGTAGGTAGGGCACATGGCTTCTGAGGGCCAAATTGTGCAGCATGTAGCATGCCACCACAATCCAACAGACCTTCCTTGGGGCGTAGCATCAGGACCCACCTGTCAAATGGAAGCACCTGAACCTGGTTTCAGTAGGTCAAATGTGCGTTCTACAATCCTTTTGGTATGACCATGTCCCTCATTGTACCGATTTTCAGCCCCTGTTCTCAGATTCCTAACAGGGGTCAACAGCCAGGAAAAGTTTGGGTAGCCAGAGTCACCTGGAAGTAGTGAGGGACGCACATTACCCATTTACATTAGCATGGAGTACATCTCCAGTTGCCATACAGTGGCATACATTGTGTGAAGACTCATGCTCACCTATGAGCCACACTCTGTGCCTCTGTAGTCGTGCCATAACCTGTGGGACGCTGCCATTCCTCAAGACATAGGCATCATGCACAGATCCAGGATACTTGGCAGTGACGTGGGAGATGTACTGATCTGCAAGGCACACCATCTGGACATTTCTTTACAATGGTCCCAAGAATGTGAGGGAAGTTTCAAGGGGATCAAACACACCATTGAAAATGCTACTGAAATGGCATAATTCAATCCAAAGCTTCGTACAGAAGTTGTTGTTGATGCCAGCTTGGTAGGGTTTGGCGTTATCCTTGCACAGCATGGTGGATGCTCAAATGTTTGACAGCATACTTTGGCCTATGCTAGTAGAAGTTTGCTTACTCACAACCTGAGAAGGAAAGTTTGGCCGTGGTATGGGCTAGTTGACATTTCCATGTATTCCTGTACGGTAGCTCTACTCGCCATCCTTGGCAATCCAAAAGCCAAGATTCCTCCTCACATTGAACCATGGGAACTCTGATTGCAAGAATATGATTATACAATTGTACATTGTCCAGAAAGGATCAGAATCCTACTGACTACTTTGTGAGAGTGACTATACAAGGTCACAGTATTCCATCCAAGATGGTTGAAGCCTACATTTATTTCACCACAAGCCATGATAGTGACATAATGACGATAATGAACATAAATACACTTACCTATTTCGTTTACTTCCGGTTGTTACTTTTCAAGAGACAGGACTTACCATGGTCCTGTATCGGATCCTTTGATGATGATCTTGGCTCACCCTCAGATGGTTTACTATACAATGTCCAATACTTTTCTATACCAGTAGCGTTGACCTCTACTATTGCCCTTTTTTGGAAAGAGTGTCCTCCATAAATTTCTTGGTGTAGTTGGACATTTATTCTCATCTTCATTTTGGCCTTGAAAAAGTCACTTTTGTGACGAAACACGTGTTGGCTGTATATGAATATATGGCGGTCTATGAATGCATTTTTATCACAAGTACTTGCCGATCAGAATAAATTACTTCGTGAAATACTGAGAGGATCACTGTACTTTATACTTTGTATTGTATACATCGGATTTTATCTCCGTACTTACAAATGTTTGTTTTTTGAGTGCTGTGGTTCCAGCTATATCTCTTATACATTGTATATATTCTCATTTATATGTGATAATTCTTTGCCTTGGGTAGTAGGGCATTGGACCATAAAGCACCATTTTGGAGTAGACATACTCCTATACTTACTGTGGACACTCCTGAGAGGTGCATTCTGTCCGACCACTACCACTATTTTTTCAAATTGTATGCATAAATACACATCTGTTATGAAACTGACACACTCAACCTCTCTCCAATGACAATGAATATAAAAAATACAAAAATGTCAACATTGATTTGTCCATAACTCAAGGAGGAATCATACTATGAGAGTTGAGAATCCTGATTCTGCTACAGAATGTAATTGAAGTGGCTCACGAAGGACATTGTGGTATTGTTGCCACAAAAAGAGACTGAGGCCCTCATTCCGAGTCTGGCGGTCTTGGCATAGGCCGTGCAGGGTCCCCAGTGGACAGCCCCATTGCACTTTCCACTGCCCGAATTACGGGCGGTGGAAAGTGTGACGGGTTCTGCTGCCATAGCACTGCCACATTTCTTCCAGCTCGATTACGAGACAGCGTCAATGTAAAGGCCCTGTTCACCGCAGGGCAGGCAGGTGGAAATGATGTTTCCACCCGCCGGCCCTGCGGTGAACTCGTATTAGGTTTGGCGGTGTTTAGTCTGCAATGGCGCTCTACCGGTGGTATGAGTTTAGTTTCCGTAATTAGATGAAAGAGTTGAAAAGGAACTCAAGACCTGTCACATATGCAACTGCTTTTCTACCAATGTTACTAAACATACTCTGAACATGTCAGAACTTCCTAAGCATGCATGGAAGAGAATAGTCATCAACTTCTTTGCTCCACTGGATTATTGACACCATCTGATGGCAATTGTAGATGAATACTCATGGTTCCCTTTAGTTGAAGATCTTTCATCTACAACTCACAAACAATCATTAAAAAATTGATGGCATCTTCGCAAATTGGGGAATTCCAGGCATTGTGAAGTCTGATAAATGTTCACCCTTTAACAGTAAAGAATTCAAAGAATTCCTGCAGCATCTGTACATAAATCACAAAAAGAGTACACCTTTGTGGCTGCAGGCCAATGGACTTGTTGAGCGTTTTATGGGTATGCTAAAGAAAGCAGTACAGCATGCAACTCTTGAGAAGCTCAGTCTGAAAACAGTACTAAATTCTACTCTTCAAGCTTATTGTTCAACACATCACTTAACCACAGACAAAAGTACTGCAATTTTGATGTTTAGAAGAGCAAAGACAACCAAGTTACCTCAATGGACCACCAAAAGGGACCAGAGTGAAAACATTATTCATACAAGGGACTTGGTTCAAAATCAGAAAATGAAAGCTTTTGCTAACAAGAGGCGACATGCAAAAGACATCACATTTAAAATAGATGATTGGATGATCGCCTGACAGATGCGCAAAAGAAAATATGATGCTCCATATGATGCTGAACAATTCCAAGTGGTGTCATGTTGACTGCCCAGCGCCCTGGGTAGTCCATTACCACAGACTCTTCTCACTCCAGGCCTGTGAATCATCAGTCTTCAACTTGAAATGGTGAAAAAAAGACTGACATTGAAAACTCAGTGACTGCTTCTACTTCTTCTTCATCCCTAGCAAATACTGACACTGACATTGACAACACACAGCACACAACTTCGAATAACCAGATCAGACTGAATGATCAATGCATCAAGAAGGTTGATCGAAGAGCCATAGTTGAACATGTTTTTTCATATACATATGTGTATGTCCACTGTTTTTGTAAAAATTGTAATTTTTCATTTAACAGGGGGGAGATGTAAGGGGTTATTCCAACTTTGGAGGAGGTGGTAATCCGTCCTAAATGTGACGGATTTACCACCAGCCGTATTACGAGTTCCATAGGATATAATGGACTCGTAATACGGCTGGTGGTATATCCGTCACTTTACCGTCACTTTTGGGACGGATTACCACTTCCTCCAAAGTTGGAATAACCCCCGTAGTGTCTTGCAAGTTTTAGAACAGAACCCTTTTGGCTCTGAACGGACTCCGTCACAGTGTGACATAATCGCAGATTATAATGTAATGAAAGCGTGTTTTTTTAATGCTGACAGTCACAGTTACACGCAGAGGAATAAAGATGTGATTTACAGCTACTTATCTTACATAGTCATTGTCGGATAGCAAGGATGGAGAAGATGTTACAAAAGGGTCATTGTAGTTCTGTGAAAATGTCAGTTAAAACATACATACTATTTTACATGAACAAAACTACTGAAATTCACCAGTTATAGTTATGTCAAATAACTACAACTCGTGTCCTAAAGTAACTATAACTTGCACCCAGAGGACTGAGCAGTTTGGCTGGGCCATGTAGAGCTCCTTTCATGCCCTGTGGTTGACATTGCTTAAGTGATTGGTTTGCAGGTGTGGAGGAAGACAAGTCAAAAACCTGACAACTGTCTGAGCAAAGCTTTTATGTCGCTGAATCTTAGTTAGCACTTTAAACCTTGACATTTATATTCACAATGGCAGAGGTTGATTTAGAGGTCTTTGATGATCTACAATGAAGGCATAAATGCAGGAGGGCTAATCTAACCCCAGGAGGGTGCAAATGGAAGCAGAGGAAGGACGGTGGTAATGTACAGCAGCATACCTTCAGGAATGGTCACCAGAAAGGTTGCATGGAGCTGACTGGATCAGCACAGAAGTGAGGTGCCTATTTCCGTGACAATTCACAACATGGAATGTTAAATGCATGATACTCGCTAGATTGCGAGAGGCAGATTAAGTTATTGGAGGAAGGGGCAGAGTCTGACAAAATAAAACTCAACCAAGGATTAAGTATAGAAGCAGGAGATTGATGCCCTCATTTACAAGGGCATTGCGCCACCAGAATGTCACTTTTACCAATGTTCCAGTGATGCAAAGACCTGCCCCATATTCACAAAGCAGAGTTAAGTCACATTTTGTGGCTTAATGTCGCTTTGTAAATATGACCTCTTTACACGCATCACTTCGCATTGGGTGTTGCTGTGGGCATTCCTCTGCAACACTCATTGCATTTTGACACTGCCCCAGATTTGCAAGGATTCGTAAACCTGAGGCAGTGCCAAAAACCAACGCCACCTTAAGGGTGGCATTAGTATGGCGCAACAAAGAGAAAATTGCTTTTCCTTGTTTTTGCTTTTCCTATGTGTTCTGCAGAATGCAGCACACATAGGAAGAGCAAAACACCATTAATGATTGTTTATCTACAGAAAGGAGCCCCTTCCTGCACATAAACAATCATTAAATAATCACGATTTGCTACTCCTATGTGTCCTGCATTGTACAGCACACATAGGACTAGCAAATCACAATTATTGATTGTTTATGTGCAGAAAGGGACACCTTCCTGTACATAAACAAACATTCCCCGCAAGGCAGGTACCCTTGCACTTTGGTGCAAGGATGCCTGCATTGGCACTTGGCAGCTAATTTTGCTCTGGTGCATGGGAGAACATAGGGATGCGGCGTATTCTTGTAAATAGGGCGCAACCCTGCATCCTGGAAATGACACAGCTCGGTGCAGCTAAATTGCTTGAGGCACGAGCTGCGCCTTTCCTGCTAAAAGATGCCCGGAGTGTCTTTGTGCGATGCATTAGGCATCGCTTCAAAAGTCGGTGGATCCCTTGGGTGTAGCAGAGGTGGCCCTTTAGTAGCAGATGCGGCAAGTGACTTTCCCGACCTTCCTTGCGTGCTTCCATCTTTACATCTTTGGGTAAAACTTTACTGCAATTAGCACTCCTACTTCTAAAGAAATTAGTATGAAAATAAAGGAGAAATAATTTTTGCTGAACAGTGTTTTTAGTCAAATGATGTGATGTTCTCTTCGCAAAACCAAATCCCTGTGAACGTAGCCAAGGGCTCAAAGCACGGTCTGCTCACAATGGCAATGGTATCACCAGTAACAAATGCATTGGAAGGTCATCAACGGTTAACTATATTCGCCGGGACAAAAGCCATTATCTGGAATTTAGAAGTTTAAAAGCAACAAGAATAATCCTCAGCAAATGGAGTTGTTAACAAACTAAGCTCCAGCGGAAGTACCAAAATCTGAGACTTCTTTACACAACTATATAGTTACAAGTTCCAGAAATGATAGTTCTTTAATTGCGACAATGCAAGTTAATCATTTCACTCCTTCAGTAAAGCAGGGGATACTTCAAATGAAGTCTGTGATCAACCTTCACCAGTACTATCGTCCAAATAAACATACTCGATTTGTTTCTCCCGCTATAAGGACTGTCTCAATGGAAAAATCAACACTTCAACAAAGCGAATTAGGTTGAGGCTACAGCACCTCTAGTCCATTGCTAAATGAAATGATGGTTTTGAATAGTCTTTCATGAAACTGCAATGGCTCTTAAGACATTTTAAAGTCAGGTGCTGTCTCAGCAGAAGCTGTAACACCAACTGATGGGAATGTTAATCTCCAAATGGCATTTGCCCCTTTGGTAACATTTGAAAAACCTACCTTGCCGCTTAACTGTGTGCATGTTGATCCATCCACATATCCGTTTTCATCATCAA
Organism: Pleurodeles waltl; assembly: GCF_031143425.1. Classification (NCBI taxonomy): domain Eukaryota; kingdom Metazoa; phylum Chordata; class Amphibia; order Caudata; family Salamandridae; genus Pleurodeles; species Pleurodeles waltl. Next base: position 1,138,429,165 of record NC_090440.1, read on the forward strand.
TAGCTTCAGCTCTTCACCAAATTTTGATCCATGAAATAAAAAACTTCACCAAATAAAGTGTATAATGAATTCAGTGAACAGCTAAGTGCCATTAAGGAGCGCTTGACGCAATTCAATGATCGTTTGGAGCAAGCTGATGCAAGGAATATCAAATACTGAGGATCATTATAAGAGTCTTGACAAATCATCAATGAGTGCTTACACAGATATAACCGAGATGAAATTCCAGCTGAAAGATAGATCTCACCTAGCCAAACTATGTTTTATGGGTATATCCGATGGCCATTAAACCTGCCAAAACGTAGGCAAACTAATAGTTTAAGTGGTCAAAACGTATGCCATTCCTGAGCAGCTGAAAAAAGACAAGGATTTCAAATGTATGCATACCCACAGAGTTCCTAGCCATCAGATGCCCAGTGCAAAATACCCTCAGACACTTTTGGTCAACTTTTGAGACTTTCATGTTAAGGAACAGATATTGATCAAAGCTACGCGGCTCAACTTTTTTTTATAATAAATCATTTCAGATTTGTTCTGATATGACTCTGACAATAGCATGCAGACAAATATGATCTGTCTGTTCAAGAGGTGAGGTGCCTGATTAGTAGTACGAAGTTGAAAGTTATTCACAATGGACAATTCCAACTTTTATCCTCAGTATACCAAGCACGTGTAGCAAATAATAAAATAAGCACCTTAATACTTCCCCCACTTTGTCTATTTTTCTCTATCCTTGTTATCTTCTTCTGTTTTTTATTTCTTTGTTCTCAGATACCAGATTTGTTTGACACAAATCACATTTAAGATGCACTATCAAGGCACACTGGGATTAAGGGAGGAGGTCTTTCACCCACACACCACCACCTGAAAAAGCAGTTCTGAGTATGCTAACAAAGCACTCAACACAGGGGAGTACAAACAGGAGGCACTTTATGGGCAGTCCCCAAAGGGAGGATCAAGTGGTACTACCTTTAAGAGCTGTGATCGGTGGGGCTTCCAGCAAGCTCACTGGATGAGGAGGGAGGGTTCTGGCATAGGGAGGGGGACTTCTCTTTTGAAGATACAAAGTAGGAAAGTTGCATTAAGATATTTCAAACAAAGTCCGAATTTAGATATAGGCCAAAAGCTAAGATTTCATGTGGTATTATATAAAGGGAGCTGCACTTTCCTCAACCCTCAAAAGCAATTACGATGCTGCTTTGGTTTCAGTGTATTTTTTATGGCCTAAGAGAGGAACTATGACTTTTAAATCTATAAAGGTAGTTTCTTGTAAAGCCAGGGGTCTTAAAAATAAAATCAAATATAGATTAATTATAGCCTGCCTAAAGGCATCTAGTGCAAATTATTTTTTTCTTTCAGGAAACCCACCTTAGAACAATTTCACCTCAGTTCAGAATCTCAGGCTACCCTGCCCACGCTTTTTATGGGCAAGCACAAAGTGCTCCGTCCATTCTGTAATCTCTCTTCGGGCTTCAAACCACGCCCATGCCACCTCAGTCACTTACATTGGTTCGTGGGCTTGCGTTTTAAAATCCATTTGCTTTCATTTGTGTAAGGCATGAATACCTCATGCCTTTTCTGGTGTTTAGCCCACCTACACCGCACCGGTAAAGTACCAAAAACATATGAGGCTCGATGTTTTCAGCCTGGAGTCCAGACTACTTTATCTGTTTATTTTACACGCAGCGCGATCGTGCTGCATTTTACATAGTGCAATCGCGCTGCATTTTTTTTGCTTTAGCTCTAACTTGAACAAATGCGAGACCCGTTGCATTGAAAATGCTTGTTTACATCTGCTAATACAGAAGGTAAAATTGTGGATTTATTGATCTCTAAAGAGCTGCAATGTGAAATACAGCAGGTAGTAAGAGATCGAGGAGCAGGGTGGATCTGGGTAAGAACCGTGGTGCAAAACCCGGTTATTCATTTTATAAGCTATCATGGCTTAATTGAAGATTCAACAATAGCGATGGAAGAAATAAATAACATTGCTGTGGAATCAAATGGGTCGTTGGTAATTATTTAAAACCTCAGAGTAGACTGCTCACAAAATAATGAACAGCTGAAATCCGATAAATTATGGAAAAAAACAATACAAGATCTGGCTCTGATAGACCCATGGCATGTCGACCATCCGCATGATAACCAATTCACTGCTTTTCAAAATGATTTAAGTCAGTCTCCCAAATTGACTTATTTTTAATATCACACTGAATATGTTTAGGCAATGTGGGTATTTTACAGAGTAGTTTTGCCGATTATTCAGCTGTGACTACTGAGTTAATCATAGAAGAGTTTAATGCAATTCATTATAGTTTTTTTTTATAAATCCTTTTTAGTTGAAGGGGCTTGGATTGGGGATATGCGTCTTGCATCAGAGGAGTTTCTGGAACATAATATGCGCACTGTCTCTTCTTTATTTTGTTTGGGGAGCATTAAAAGTCGTTTTTAGATGTGAGGCAATTTCATTTTAACTCAAGTTGATTAAAGAAAGTATCGTTAGATGCTACAGCCCATGTTTTTATCACATCGAAAACACCTGTCACCAAGGTTTAGCTAAACCAAGGTACGCAGAATCTAAAAGATCACTTCAAATCGGCATAAATAGTCAACCAAAACACTTGCTTACAAAAATGCTAGGAGGAAAACAAACGTGTGGGTAGATATTTAGCATGGTCGACAAAACAAAAACAAAAAAAATCTATACTCAATACGACTATAAGTAAAGTAGTCACTTGGCTAGATTTAATTGCAGATGTTTTTCTTAAGCACCACTCAAGACTTTACTCAGAATCGGAAAGTCATATGCTAGAAACCATTAACAAATTTATGAAAGATAACCTACCAGCTTTCTCCATTGAGCAACAATTGGCAAGTGACACACCTATTATATTATCTAGCATTAGTGGAAATGCGATAAATTCTTCCCAAACGCAAAAGCTTGTGAAAGTGACAGCTTACCAGCCGGAGTTTATACATTGTTCTCATTTCAATTCATCAGTACATTTTGGGTCATTTTGTCTAAAGAAATTCTCACAGATAGTACCATTCCTAGCAACTCTACAGAAGCAGTGATTGCTTCCTTCTTGAAAAATGAAGAGCCATATGAGAACCCCAATTCCTTTCACACGATAAGCCAAGTCAATAGTGACTATAAATTGTTCACTAAATAATATCAAACGGATTGGCCCGCTAGCACAAACTTGCACTCATGAAGATATCCACTAATGCCAACTATCTATTACAAGCAAATGATTTTTATTTTGGCCAATAACATCAAGACAGCTATTATTAAGCTTGACACAGATAAAGCCTTTCTGGTGATGATGATGAAGTGACTTGTAGCGAGCAGAGCTACTTCTGGGAGTGCCCCAGTGTATACCCACGGGTCGGACCATGAACTTGGAGTAAACTAGTTCTGCACAAACAGCCAAGTCTTAAGACTTTAAAAAAAAAATACATTGAAGTGATGCTTACAGCTTGAAGCTCCAATGGGAGGTTATTCAATGCCACTGCACCTTGGTATTCTAGAGATCTTATTACCGCTTTGGAGCATTGCATTTGGGGAATAGTTGCAAACAATCTGTCCGCCAACCTCAGATTTTTTTTAGGGTTGTAGAAACTAAACCGAGCTCTGAGGTAAACCGTTACCAACTGGTACAAGGCACAATATACTAGTACCAGAGCTTTAAACAAAATTATTTGTTTGATGGGAAGCCAGTGAAGATTTCGCAGCTGGGGGGACTTTTGAGTTCTGATTGACATTTTCAACAGCGAACGGGTTGCAGCATTTTAGACTATTTGGAGCCTACTCAGTTGTTGTTCTTGTAGCTCAAGATGCAACGTTTTGCCATAATCCAGGCAAGAGGTTTTCAAGGCCTGAATCACCAAATCACCAACTTTTTTGCTGAAAATGACAGAAAGTGCAGATATTTTCTCAGGAAGCGTAACACCCTAATGCACATGCCAGCTACCAATCTGATTTGACAATTGAAAGACAAACTATCATCAAATTTGAACCCTAGGTTAGTTACTGAGCCTTCCTGCCAGCCTGGGGAAGGTCCATCATCAGGCAAACACGTTTTCCAGAATTCCGGTGTGACATTACCAAAATACAGAATTTCAGTTTTATCCGCATCACGCTTAAACTGGTGAGTAGACATAGATTGGAAAATGGTGGGCAAACAGATTTAAATTTGAGCCCCTGATAACCCTTCTCCCTTACCACATGAAAACAACAACTGTGTGTCATCAGCGTGAGATATAATTTTGGCCCCAAGAGCTTCCGCAATCGAGGCCAAAGAAGTAAGATACAGAATAAATAAGGTGGGACCTAAGACTGAGCCCTGGGAAACTCCAACTGTCAGTTCACATGATTTCGACAAGTAAGGCAGGATCCACATTTATGGACTTGCACCAGCCAAAAAGGAGGCAAGCCAGTCCAAAGCTAGTCCTCTTACACCAATAGCTTGGAGACGCTCACAGAGTCTTGAGTGAGGGACCATGTCAAAGGCGGCTGACAGATCTAACATTATCAGCACTGCCTTGCCCCCTGTCAAGAATACTTTTGATGTATTCTACAACCTCCTCTAGCTTGGTCTCTTTGCTAAAGCCAGGCCTAACGTCTGACTGGCTAGGGTAGAGTAGATTATTGGATTCCAAGTAGTAAGAGAGCTGGTGGTTCACATGATTTCCTAGGATCTTAGAGAAGACTAGAAGTAGGGAACTAGGCCTCTGGTTTGAGGGAGTGCAAGGATCAGCCAATGTTTTTTTTAGCAGGTTTAAAATCTTAGCTTGCTTACAGGAAGAGGGTACCGTTGCAGTTGTTAAGGACATGTTCAGTACCCTGTTTACCAGATGATTGATTATGGGCACCCCCTCAGCTAACAGTTTAGGCTTACCGGGATCTGAAGGTGAGCCTGATTTTAAAAAGTGCAGAGCTTCTAACGAGCTCTCCATAGTTATCACCTCTTGGTTAGACAGTATAGCATTAGCTGAATCGATCCATTTAGCCTGCAGTTTGTCAATTATGTCTGCACCAGCCCTTGACTCATTAGGCAGACTAGTTTGAATGTTCAGAATTTTCGTCTGAAAATAAGTGGCTAGTTATTTGCACCATTCTGTAAAAGGATGATGGGTCCCAACATTCACCACCAGTGACATTATCTTTTTGACAATAGCAAAAAAAGTTTCTATTTATTCTTTGCATTCTCAATTTTCTTATCCCAGAAGGCTTGTTTAGTTGCTCATATTTCCATATGGTGTTTCTTAAGGGATGATTTATAGCTTTCCTTAGCATTCACATTATACTCTCTCCTCCATTACTCTTCTAAAACCTTACATCTGTTTTTGTCTGCCTTAAGGTTGTCTGAGGACCATGGACAAGATGGCCGAATCCTGCCAGTTCTGCAGGGGAAAGAAAGGGACGCTTTATCAATGGCATTCCTGACCCAGTTATCAAGCAACTTTACGTCCTTCTCTAGCTCACCTAAAAGAGAGGAAGTGCTAGCTTCCAAAGCATGAGTCAGTTCCTGCGGCTGAATTTTATGGAATGCTCGATATGTTGCCGCTCCATTAACATTAAAGCCATAGATTTTAGTTAAAACCTGCCATGAAAATTTGATCAGATATTGATCGGTCCAGACAATAGGTATAGGATCCTTGGCTAGTGGCAATCTATTGGGGAACAATTGCTCTAGTACATGTCCATCCTGATATGTATGTTTAAGTATAAATTGGCTAAGATCTAAGGAGACCACAATATTTCAAAGCTCCCTTGTCACGTTGTCATCTACTGTGCCCATATGTATAGTAAGGTGCCCTAGGACCAGAAAATGACCATACTTCACCGCTAGGTGAGATAGCACCATCCCTAGCAATTTGATAAAAGTTCCTGCTGAACCCGGAGGTCTATAATTTAGCACACCCACCACTGACTGCAGATGGGACAAAGTGATGCAGAAGCCCATTGCCTCTGCTTTGACTAAGCCCTCAGTATCAAAAGTTTGGAATTCCCATCTCCTTTAGAACCAAAACCACCCTCCTCCCTTTCCTGAGGATCGGTCTTTCTTACAAATCTTAAAACCCTTCGGGATGTCCACTTCGATGGCAGAGTACGAGGTGTCGGTTAGCCATATTTCTGTCAAAATAAATAAGTCCAAAGACTCTTCTTCCAGCAGGTCAAAAATGTGGTTCATATTTTTTGGAAGTGAACGTGCATTGATCAGTGCTGCCGAATGCCAACTCCTAACCTCCTTCTGTATTTTAATGGGCTTCTCATTTCTATGAAGTAGTGAGGTTGTCAAATGCAAATTACATTGAGGGCAGGTGTAGTAGGTCTTGTCAGGGATTCTAAACGCCAGAGTCACACATTTAGCAGCCAGGGTGAGACTGCATAAAACATCCCTGCTATACCACAGCAGCTTAGTGCCTGCTAGGGAGGGAAGGACAGCATGGGTAGCACTGGCATCTTCCGGGATGCTGAAGGATGCAGACATTCATGCCTTTGGCGTGCCTTCGGCGCAACGGCTGTGTGCGTCCACTGCTTGTTCATGCAGTATGCCTCCATTTAAGCATCCTCCCTGGAGCTACTAGAGTGTGCACTGCCCAAAAATGTCAGCTCTAGCTGTCCAGAAGGACTAAAAATTGCCATGTGTTCTTCTACCACTATAGTATAAGCTTCTCTCACCTCCCCATTCTTAAGTCAGACGGCTACTGATAGTCCCAAAATACCATTTCCATATTTTTTAAAACACAAATTTGGCAAATTGAGCAACAGTTAAAATGCATTAAAAAGGAAATTCAGAATAATAAAATGCATCAATAGGAAAGCAGTACATATTTGTGCAAAGTACGATCAGCCCTGGAGCAATCACGTCAGCGCTGCATGCCCCCTTTTAAGCATCCTCCATGGAACCACTAGAGCCCGCACTGTCCAAAAAAGGGTAGCTCCAGTTGCCCAAAAGGAGTCAAAATGGCTGTGGGGTCTTCTACCACTATAGTATTAGCTGTTCCCACCTCCTGCTCTTAAGTCAAACTGCTACTGATAGTCCCTAAATACCAGTTCTATTTTTTGGTGCAGTGGGAGGTATTACACTCATGACTCAATAAAAATGTCCAGTTAGTTTTGCTTATTTGCTATCAAAACTGTGGAGGAATGTCAAAGCAAAAATTATAATCAATTCAAAATTAGCAGGACATACTGTAACAAGTCATCGGACTGGATAGGGTTGCCCTATTTCCCCTATTCTCTTTTATCTATTTATTGAACCTTTGACTTGAACAATTCATCAAGACAACAGCATTGTACCTTGGTTGTTGGTGTTGCAAAATTGAAACTATTTGCAGATGATATGATTCTTTACTTGGCAGTGGAGAAATTTGACCTCAAGAATGAAATAGCTAGAAAAGAATTAGCACCCATTGAGGTATACAAAATTAATAATAATAAATTCGGAAGCCTTATTAGTCAGTAGTACTTCATTGGTTCTACCTATAGAAATGCAAGATGAATTCTCAACAAACCATTCTATTAAATACCTGGGGATTTTTATAAAAAACAATATTGACATTTTTGTCGATTACATTTTACCCCAAAAGTACAGAAGGCATGTAGGTTATTGAACCAATGGCAGGTATTACTGTTTACTATTATAGGATGGGTAGCATTAATTAAAATGATCATCCTGCTCTTGTTTTCAATTATCTTTTCTAATGTCATGATTAAATTGCAGCAGTCTTTTTTGATGAGCTAGATAAAATAATACCATTTGTTTCATGGCAAGGAAACAAGCACCACTAATTTGAAGATGTTCCAACTCGGTAAGGAAGAGGGGGTGTTGGCGCTCCTGAGAATTAAAATGTGCTACCAGGCAGCTATTCTGGATATCATAATCCAAGCTGCTCCCGCTAGAAATTATCAGGGGTGGCCCCTCCATTAGGGCGGAGGAGGGTCACCGCCTCACCAGCAGTGGCAGCTGCTAAACCTTTACCAGAAAACGATAATAAACTGAGTTTATTATCGTTTTCTGGTAACAGGGCTGGCCAACGGGGTGGTGAGCAGCGAGGGGGAGTGCTCAGCTTTCTCCCTCACTGTGCATGTATGTTTGGCCAGCCGTCTAGGGCCGCCCAAACACACATGCGCATTAGGGTCTCTCCAGCCCAGCAACACAGTTGCTCGGAGCAGCATCAAGATTGGCCGCAGGGCAGGCTAGGAGCCTGTGCCTGCCTGCAGTGACGGAGAAGAGGAGCGGCACAGCAGTGAGGGAAGGTAAGTGTTTTTTTTTTTAAATGAAATGTTTATTCCCCCCGCGCCGCCCCGCCCCTTCCGCACTCCACGAGCCACTACTGGAAATTAGCAAAACTGTTTTTATTTAGACTTGTAGATAAGAACATCAGGATTTAAACTTTTTTATATGATTTGGCAGGAATTTAAAGTATCCAGGTTTCATTAATCTTTGCAAATAACCGATTGCATATCACTAGGGTTACAATTAAATGTATCTGCTACATGCAAATTAGAAACTGTTGGTTGTCCAATAGGCAAATATTTTTTTCAAGCCTGTTCATTCATTCAATAGATCCAACTAATTATCATTCATTGAAATGTAACTAGCACTTCAGGATTCAGATTTATTCAAATCAGACATTTTTGGAGTGGCTGTTGTGGAGAATCTAATGAATTAGCTAAAAGTATTAATAATGCCTATTTCGTATAATGCCTTAATGACTTAAGCAACTGGTATCATATTTTACATTAGAAAACTGAACAAGGAAGTGGTACCTTCTTTTTTTAAGTAAAGTTACAGTCACTACTAGGTGTATGATCAATTCGATTCAATGGAGGGTTTATAATAAAATGAGCTATAAAGCTATGCGAGCCGCGAACTATGAGAGAATGTCTCTCTGTAGTAAATGGACATTGTATTATCCACAGAATATACACCACAGCTCCATCAGCATGTTTTAGATGTCAAGATGAAAAGATAGTCTGGCTTCACATGTGTTTTATATGTCCTTTACTCTCTAACATTTGGAAAGATGTTTTTTCCTTTATCAGCCAAAAACTATCTTGATTTTCTAAACTATGTATGGCTCTTTCTTAGGTAAAACCACGCAGCTTAGAAACATTTCCATCCGTCAACAACAATTTATATATATAACCATATTCATCACAATATCCTTGATTCTACAGAAGTGGAAAACCACTGATGTACCTAGTTTTAATCAATGACTGATAAAATTCAAGAGGGTTAAAACATATGAAAATCTGTATATGGCAAGAATTGGATCATTAAAACAAATTCATATGATATGAAAATGTTTGGAAGAATGATATCGACCTAAAAACACAAATGGGGTTCAGATCAGGCATGTGAACAATTCCAAACCTGTTGGCTTTTACCATCCTGGCAGAGAGAGAAATAGAGCAAAGGAGCTCTGTATTTGCACGTTTTTTTCAACCTCAAATCAGCCTTTGACAGTTACTTGTGCCCGACTCTGGGCAAAACAGGCAGATTAGGACCTTTTGGAAAAATTGCTAAACCTAATCATCACCCTACATAGTGACACCTGGGTTCAGGTTCACATCGGAAATGGCAGTAGAGTCACTGCTAAGATTTCAACTAAAAATGGCCTAAAGCAGGGCTGCTTGTTGGCCCCCTCCTTATCCAATCCATACTTGGGCGACCTCGATAGACATCTGGCGCAAGTTGAGGGATACCCTCCAAAACTGGTATCCAACAAAACTGGTCACTTGTAATATGCCAATGGCATAGTCATCTTAAGTCAGACACAAGGCGAGCTACAAAGGATAATAACTACACTGATCAGATCCATCGAGCAGCAAGGTTTTGAGCTGAACTTAAGCAAAACACCGGTCGTCTGCCAGGTTGACCTAAAGAAAAATTCTCTCAACAGGTTTGTTAAGGACAAATATATAGAAGTTGTCACTTTCTATAGGTACATTGGAATCTAGATTTAGCACCAGTTGACTTTCAAACAACACTTTGCCATAATACGGGTGAAAGGACGCTCATTTGCCTTCACATTTAATCAGCTACAAAAGAAGCTTAGCTGTCCATCATAACAGGTCCTGCATATTGTTAAGGCCATACAGCTCCTACCGTCGATAGCAAATGCCTTGAAAATTTCCATGGACCGCGTGACCACAGTCCCTTTTTCAAACAAGTCACAGTCCCTGGGGATGGGATCCCTGGGGACTATAAAGGCATGGAGGTGGGGGAGCCACACAACCCCTCACTTTATTAATCACACAGCCTAATAACATTCATGTGGGGAGGCTGCATACCATTACCCTTTTAAAAAAAATCTAATTTGGCCCATGGGGATGGGCCAAAAACGGCTCAGGGAGGGGGGCAGCATCTCCCTCCTCTTTTGAATTGGCTTTGGCCAAGGGAGATGGAGTCCACATGGCTTGATAAGGCTCATGATGAGGGCTGTACTGCCCCTGCCATTTTCAACAAAAAATGGCTCAAGTGTATATGTGGTTCGCCCGCCCCCATGAAGACTCAAGAGGAGGGCCACATGGCCTCCTTCCCCTTTTTTTATTGGTTTGACCCTGGGGAATGGGATACCCAGTTCCGAAAAAGGCTTGAGGGTGACACAGCCACCTCCACTTAATATATATGTTTTAGCCCCAGGGAATGGGGTCTTTGGGCCTGAAGGCCAACCCTACAATACACAAGTAAAAGGCTATGTGCAGTGTGTAGTGACCATCCCAACCCCTCTGAGCACGCCCAAAATCTGTTAGCAGCATAGGGGTCCACTGCCTGTGGGGAGTTGGAAGCTGGGCCTGGCTGCAACATAGGCCCTGTGGCTAAACCCATGCCATGTATGAGTAAAGGCCATGCACAGCACAGGGTTGGCTGCCTCCAGGTGGGTGCCTGTGGGGAGTTGGAGGCAGGACCTGGCTGCAAGACATGCTTTGTGGCCAGCACCACGTTATGTGCAACAAAAGACTGTATGAAGCGTGAGGTTGGTTGCCTGCAGGGGGATTGTCTGCCTCCAGGTGGATTGGCCATAGGCCAGGTCATGTGGCTAATCGCCTGTGGTGCACAGCGGCCAAAGGCAGTGTGGGGCTGGTTGACTTGTGTGATTTGAATGGGGGTTTGCCACAAGGTCTGGCTGAAGGCTTGGCCCTGTGGCCAACCCCCCACCAGACACAGCCAAAGGCCTTGCACAGTGGGCGGTTGGCCTTACATATGGTACTAAAATGTTACTTTACATGAAAAAAATCCTAGAAATTCACTGAAAAAACAAAGGGTAAAGTAACATTATAGCTAGATGTGATAAAAAGAACTGTTTTTGTTTTCAAAACCATTCGATATTCATTAAAAAAGGTTTGAATAACCTTATAGTTCGGTGAATATTTCTTTTGTACACTTTACTCTATAAACTAGTATGGCATTAGAGGACTGAAAGTAAGTACAAAACAGCTCAGAATAGTATGAAGCATCATTACTGCTTTCACACATAAATCCCCATAGGTGAAAAAAGCTTGAGATATGTGTAGCATTGACCCTATACAATACTCTTCATGTGTAGCCAACTTCATGTTGACTATGAACCATGGACTGTTAACACTGTTTACTCTATTGAGACAGTTTACTCTGTACCACAGTTTGCAGCCAGTGAAACTCTCATGTGAAACACACCATAGAGTAGTAAAAGTATCTACTAAGAATAGTGTACACTCCTTGCAACACCTGTCAAAAAGACACTATTGCCCTCATTATGACATTGGCGGTAAGTGCCGCTTATGGCCATGCCGACTGCCGCCAACATACTGCGACCGCCGCGGTATACCGCTACCCATATTATGACCCACACCTAGCAATCCGTAACTATAGACACAAACACAAGTCCTCCAGCCCAAAGGTCAGTGATAAAATAGCGGTAGGAAAACCCACACCTTTACGCCAACAGAACTACGCCCACAGCATTATGACCCACGAAACACGCAGCGGACATTCAACTACGGTAAACCATTGGCGGTACTTACCGCTGTGCTGAAAATACACATACACATACAAGACAACACCACATTGGACAATTCAAACTATACACACCTGACACTTATACACACACTACACTCACACAGCCACACACCCCCACCACTATAAAACACACACCCACCGCACCAACATCCCTTTTCGACTCAAAGAAATTGACAACTGAGGGAGAGACACACCAAGAGCGCTAACAGAACCAGAGCCACAGAACACCATCACCCATACACTATCACTGCATTTACATCCCCACAGGTCCCACACCCAACGTCACAGGAGAGGAAATGCCAGCAACATCCAGTCTCCCCACAGAAGAGGCCCACAGTGATGACAGCTGCTCTGCACGCCTGGATTTGGGTGACCAACCTGGCTCATCAGAGACCTCCGGACAATCGGTTACCCAGCCACAGTCCCATACCACCATAGAGCCTCGCTCCTAAGGCAACACCAGGCCATACCTCTGTCCCCAGGACACGTCAAACAGCAGTGTGTCCACCACTGCAGGGACCCCAGGACACCCCACAAACACAGGATGATCAGGGACCTGGGAGGACTGCTGTTCAACTGGGGGAGGATAGGCCCAGGGAACCGGCTCTCCACGAGGAACTCACCAACATCCTGGGAGCATACCACCATTCCCAGGAGATGATGGGCCAGATACTGGAGAATCTACAGGAGACCCAGCGGCTGCAGGAGGGACAGTACCAGGGGATCAGAGAGGACCTGAGGGACATCCACACCACCCTGGTCACCATTGCAGGGGTGCTGGCAGCCATGGCCAACACCATGAGGGAGGCAGTGGCACACCAACTGGCCCCTGACATTAGCCACACCGATGTACAGTCCTCCACCTCTGCTGACGCTAGAGGACAGGAGGCCCCGCCACAGGAACAACCAGCAACCAGCACCCCTCCTCCTGCAAAAGGCGATCCACCCCGCAAACGGTCCCTGCGGTCCAGGCAGAAGCCAGAGAACATTGCCAAGACCCCTGCCAGGAAATAAAACTCTCCTGAATGTCACCCATGTGTCCCACTCTGTCACCCTGTCCACCTTGAACTGCCATTGCTCCACTTCCTATGCCCCCTTGGACAATGCACCTGTGATCCACATAAAATGTACTCTATCCTGGCCATTTCTCCACCATCACCCCAGCCCATTGCACATCCCCATTATATTTTCAGCAAGTAAATAAACACCACTTTAAAAAATACAAGTATGTTGTATGTCAAATGATTTAAGTATGTATTCCTTTAACAATCTGTAGACATTGCAAGTAGACTGTACAGTAATGTATACATAGGTATGACCTGTATTGTGCTGCAGTCAATACACCAGGAGCCAGAGTAGGGCACAAATATCTGTGAATAGACATGTCAAAGGGCACAGTAAGTGGCCATAGTAGTGGGACCAGCAGCCTGCCAGTGACAATTTACAACACAAAACTGCAATGGAAGATGCAGTTACAGTGTCTTACCTGTGTGTCACTAGAAGTACTGTTGAATGATAGATGTTCTGTTGTCCACATCCTCATCCTCGTCGTTGTCACTGTCCGCAGGCTCCACCGCTGCCACATGCCCATCTCCAGCCTCATCCTCCTGCAGAAAAGGTACCTGGTCTCAAGGCAAGGTTATGCAACATGCAACATGCAACATGCCACGATAATCTGGCACACCTTCATGGGTGAGAAGCACAGGGATCCACCTGTTAGATGGAGGCACCGAAACCTGGCCTTCAAGAGGCCAAAGGTTCGCTCTATAATTGGTCTTGTTCGCCCATGTGCCTCATTGTAATGTTCCTCTGCCCTTGTTCTGGGATGCAGTAGCCATGAGAGGTTGGGGTAACCAAAGTCACCTATAAATATCGAGGGATACCTGTTAGCCATACACTCACCCTTAGGGACAACCCCACATCCATAGACCAACATACACTGGGTGCCTCTGGAGTTGAGCCATCACATATGGGATGCTGCTATTCCTCAGGATATAGGCATCATGCACAGACCCAGGATACATTGCATTCACATGGGAGATGTACTGGTCTGCCAGGCACACTATCTGCACATTCATAGAGTGAAAGCTCTTTTGATTTCTGAACACCTGTTCAATTCTCCGGGGGGGTGGCAAAGGCAATATTTGTACCATCAATTGCCCCAATAATGTTGGGGATATGTCCCATCACTGTGGTCAAATCCTCCACCTGGGGGAAAACAATGTAGCTGCGCATGTGTTTCATTAGGGCAGGCAACACTCTGGTCAGCACTATTGAGATCATTGGCTAGGACATTCCTACTGCCATGGCCACTGTCACTTGGAAGGAGCCACTTGTCAAGAAATGGAGCACAGCTAGGACTTGCACAAGAGGGGGGATCCCAGTGGACTGACGGATAGCTGAGATCAGGTCTGGCTCCAAATGGGTACACAGTTCTTGGATTGTGGCCCTATCAAGTCTGTAGGTGAGGATAAACTGCCTGCCCTCCATTGTTGCCAAGTCCACCAGGGGCCTGTACATGGGGAGATGTCTCCATCTCCTATTCATCCTCAGCGGTTGTACCCAGGGGGCAAAACGATGAGCATCTAGTCAGTTCTTAACATTTCCTCAATGTACAATGCGTTGCATGTTGTGACAGAAACAGTATCTTCAGGTTTATTCCCAAAAGGTGCTTATGACGACTGTGACGCAGTTAGGTGCCATGGCCCGCCCCTCCTGAAATGACCGAAGCCTGTCCTGTGTGGAGGGACAGGTGGAAATGAGGTAATGCCGCTGAAGTTGTGCACCTTGGTGGGAGGCGGCCGAGTACCGCCGTGCAACTCCGCATTGATTATCATTGGGCCCTATGGGTTACAGTGGCCAATGGTGATGTATGCCGGCGGTGATGGTATGCACCGCTGCGGACGTGACCACCATTTTCTATCTGTTCACTCACTTGCTACCTGACTTTCAACAGGAGAGGACCTACACTGCAAGTGCCGCCGTGACCTGTGTCTGGAAGCGACCATGGCTCGAGTCACTGTGGAAAGGGCCCCTGTCTTCACCGCTGCGGAGTTGGAGAAACTGGTGGATGGGGTCCTATCCCAGTACCAATTGCATTATGGTCCTCCAGACCAACAGGTGAGTACACTGTAGGCACGATGCATGGGGCATGAATGCATCGTGTGATGTGTGTGAAGGCCTTGTGTAAGGGGGGATGGGGTCCTGGGCAGCGTGCAGCATGTATGGTGGTCAATGTATGTGCGTAAAGGGATGGGAGGGTTATGGTGGGCCATGGGTGTAACAGGCCAGACAGTATGACTGATACCTTTTCCAATTTTCTTTTTTCTGCAGGTCAGCACCCATCAGAAAAAGGGTATATGGCGTGTCATCGCCAAGGACATGCGGACCCTGGGGGTCTACGGCAGGCGGAGCACCCACTGTCGGAAATGGTAGGAGGACATGAGATGCTGGGCAAGGAAGACGGCGGAGGCCCAGCTGGGGATGGCCTCCCAACGAGGAAGCAGTGCCTGTCGAACCCTGACCCCCCTCTGATGTTCCACATACTGGCAGTGCCCTATCCGGAGCTGGATAGATGCTTGAGGGCATCACAGTAGCCACAAAGGGGTGAGTACAGTTTCAAAATCTGTACATTGCGTGTGGTGGGGTGGTCTCTGGGTCAGGGATGTGGGCCTGTGGGTGCCCCTTGGCCAGGCCGGACATTGCAGGGTAGGTTCCATGTTGGGCAGGGGCTGATGCACTCCACCAGCAAACATGCTAGTGGGCATCTACTACTGGGCAGGGATCTGTGGGACTTAGGTATGCTGCTATTGGCGTTAGGTATTACTGTCCATGGCCTTGTGACTAGCATCACCTAGTGCGTAAGGCTGTCCCCTGTGTGTTGGGTACGCCAACGGTGGTGTTGTTGCTGGCATTGACCAAGTGTATCCACTGTCTCTCCCCCCTTATTGTTTTTTCACCCTGTACTTCTGTGCATTAGCATCATCTGGCAGAGGAGCAGAGGCACCGGCGACGGAGGGAGCTGCATCCCACATGGCCCTAGTGGCTGAATCCACTGACGGTGAGGGCACCAGTGGGACGTAGGGCAAGGGGACCACCACAGCGGAGACAGGAGGGAACAGTTCTGTGATACCTCCTCTGATGGAAGCTCCCTGCTGGTGGCAGACAGCTCTGTGGCCACCCCAAGTACAGGTACAGCTGCCACCCCCTGTACCAGCACTGCCCTCCCAGCAGCCCCTCAGTGAGTTTCCCATGCCTGCTCAACCAGGAGGGTGGGCATCTCCTTCGCCCCAGGCAACTCAGTCCCTGCCCCAGTTAGCCCTGCTGCCCTGAGTGAGGAGGCTATTGACCTCCTACGATCCATCTCTGTTGGGCAGTCAACCATAGTAAATGCCATCCAGGGGCTGGCAGGGCATTTGCAACATACAAATGTATTCCTGGAGGGCATTCACTCTGGTGTGGCGGCCCAACAAAGATCATTCCAGGCTCTGGCCATCTCCCTGATGGCAGCCATTGTCCCTGTCTCTAGCCTCCGCCCTCCAACTTCCACTACCCAGTCCCATTCCCCCGAACCCAACCTATCCCAAGCACACAATCAGACCAGCATGCGCCTAAGACAACACACAGAAGTGGCTCAGGCAAACACAAGCACCACAAATCATCCCACAGGCACTCACACAAACACAATCCAGAAGCAGACACACCAACATCCACTGCCTCCACTGCGTCCCCCTCCTCCTCCTTGTCCACCTCCCTCCCAGTAGCGTCTCCACTCACACCTGCATGCACTACATCCTCAACCACTACCTCCATCACCAGCAAGCCTATCACTACACACCCCTCACTGGCAGTCACCACCACCACACCCATGCACACGTCCCCTGTGTCCTCTCCCACTGTGTCTGTGCCCCCTCCTCCCAAAGTACATAAACGCATGCACTCAGACACCCAACAGCCATCCACCTCACAACAGCATCCAGCCCATGCATCTTTACCCAAACACAGCAGACAGACACCTCCTACAACCACTCCCTCTTCCTCCACTACCAAACCTTCACCCTCTTCCACCCCGGTGTCCCTATGAAGCTTTTCCTCTCCACCCTTGACCTCTTCCCTACCCTTCCTTCCCGTCTTTCACTTCGGGACAGGGTGGGCAGAACCCAGGCCAGCACTTCAGCCACTCAGTCCACAGCCACTGTAGTTTCAGCAGCTACTGCAGGTGTGAGCGGCTCCGAGGAGACCCACATCAGCACTGGCAGTGGGCCTGCACCAGCTGCCAAGGTCAAGGCCAAAGAACAACCACCAGCTGCCAAGGGCAAGAAGGAACCACAAGCTGCCAAGGCCAAGGATGCACCACCAGCTGCCAAGGGCAAGAAGGCACCACCAGCTGCCAAGGTCAAGGATGCACCACCAGCTGCCAAGGGCACGGAGGCAGCACCAGCTGCCAAGGGCAAGGGCAAAGGTCCTGCGCCTGCAAGCAGGAGGGACAGGAGGCTGGTGTTATGACAGGATCTGAGCCCCCACCACCAACCATGCCGCTTCAGCCGTCCACGGCTGCATGTGAAGGGCTGGAGCTTCCCCCCACCACTGGCAGAACCGCCACCAGCATCGCCGCCAGCACTGCCAGCAGCACCACCACCGGCACCGCCACCAGCAGCACTGGCAGCAGCCCCAGTGGGCAGCCGTCTGAGGCTGCAGGGAAAGGGCAGGAGCCTCCCCCCACCACTGGCAGCACCGCCACCAGCACCGGCAGCACCACCACCACTGGCACTGCCACCAGCACCACTGGCAGCAGAAGCAGCCCCAGTGGGCAGCCGTCCGAGGCTGCAGGGGAAGGGATGGAGCCTTCCCCCACCACTGGCAGCACCGCCAGCAGCACCACCACCAGCACCGCCACCAGTACCACTGGCAGCAGCAGCCCCAGTGGGCAGCCGTCTGAGGCTGCAGGGGAAGGACTGGAGCCTCCCCTGGTCAAATACCGTCCAAGCCAACCTGGAATGAGTAAAGCAACCCCTGACACGTGTTTCGCTCTCGTTAGAGCTCTTCAGAGGGGTATATCATTGTCCAGACACAAGGGAGCACCCAGTATAAGTCAAACCAAGGCCCTTTTAGGGTTAGAGTTACACATAAATTATGCAATAAACAAAGGAGAACTCTGGGAAGTTCCCAATTTTAGGTGGAGAGCTGCTCTAGTAAGGAGCACCCTGAAACACCAGCGACACTCTAAATTTGCTCACCTCAAATGTCTGCTTATCTAGCAAAGTTTTTAAGCATAGGATTAGCACAGTGCTATCCTCGCCGAGCTAGATAGTGACAAAGTCTTTTGCCATTTGTATATATATATATATATATATATATATATATATATATATATATATATATATATATATATATATATATAAATAAATAAATAAATACGTTATAGTTAGGTTCTGAATTTACTCGTACAAAATCATAGAATCATAGAATTTCAGCAGTTATGATTATAGCTCTTATAGTAAGTAACTATAATTTGCGTCCTAAGGTAACTAAAATCCGCTCCTTTGCCACACACAGCTAATTACTCCACATATTATATCACTGATGATATCTTGTATGGCATCTTTGATATTGTCACTGCAGCATTAGCATAAACTTATTGATAAGAAAACTGTGCATGGCAAGGGCGCAAGTTATAGTTGCCTTAGGGCACAAGTTATAGTTACTTAAAAGAACTCTAACTATAACTTCTGAATTTCTGTGTTTTTTACAAGTAAATTCAGAACCTAACTATATTGACCTTGTAAGCTTTGGCTTTTTCACTGAAGATAGATGATAGACATAGATAGATAGATAGATAGATAGATAGATAGATAGATAGATAGATAGATAGATAGATAGATAGATAGATAGATAGATAGATAAATAGAACACAATTTCAATCATCACTGTGTAGTTTCTGTAGGAAATTCATTTTTTTGTACGCTAATTATTTTGACATTGTTTGATGAATGCTCACAAAACTCTCCATTAATACAGTTCATCCACATTTTTGAGAAATTACCATTTAAAATAGAGATGTGGGAGCACAGCAAGACGGGCAGATCAAAAGACATGTCTGATTGGCTGCCTCACATTAACAAAGATGTTTGACAGCCAGATTAGGACTCAGGAATTGAGTTCGCATATCCTCAAAAAAATACTGTTGGCCACTATATGCAAATATTTCACAGAATGAGATGCTGGACAATCATTGAGATATATTTGGAAAAATGAGAAAGACCCCACTGATCGCCCACAAGCTTTAAACTAAATGGCTAGGAGAACATTAAAAACAAATTTCTTCCTGTTTTAAAGATGAGTAAACCCTACAAGTGACGGGTACTGCCATGGGTAGTTTTTTTGCTCAGAAGGCAGCCATCTTGTACATGGCAGAATATGAAGATAAATTAATCCACAAAGGTAACTCTTTTACAAACCACCTTAGCACCTTACTAAGAGGCTGAGTTACGTGTATGACATTTTTTGCATCTTGAGCATTACAGAAGGCAGTCTAATTTCCTATAGACATTAAATTCAACATGACAAAACACCAACATGATAGGCTTTTCAGAAATTATGGTGAAAGACACAGACCACAAATTTAACACAAGCCTGTAAAGTAAGCTAATAGATCAGAATTATGAACTATGGTGGAGTAGCTATTATCCAAGATATCTGAAAGTCAATTTACCAGATGGCCAACTTCAGAGGATTAGAAGAAATTGCACATAAAGATTTCCCACCTGGGAACTCACTCATGTATAGGGTAATAGAAAAAAAGAATACCCAGAGAATTTATCATATACTTTAACAAGAGAACATGTTATACTCAAAGAGAAACTGTCTTGGAAAAAAAGGTTGAAAAATACAACTGACAGACTCATTTGTGTATTCTGTTTCTGCCTGGCACAAACAATCTCGAAGGGATTATTAATCACAACAGCCATATCCTTTCAAATCTAAATTGCTAACTATTTGTGCTAAAATAGAACTGCAGCCCATTAAATCATTTTTAGGATCATGTACTGCAATTTAAAACCATAGTTAACAAGACACTGAGAGAAACTGGAATCTTCCAGCCATCATCAAGTGTGATGTATGGAATAACCTGTCCCTGTTGAAATTTACACATAGGGAAAACGCATAAGAAATGTTGCAAAACCATGACAGAGCCCCTATTGAAGTACTTCATTGACCTTGGCCACAACAAAACAACTACAATGAACAGTAATTGATATGGTAATGAACGACTTATGAGATGGAGACATGGAAAGACTACTCATGAAGAAAGTCGCAGGCACAAGTCTACGCTTCAACACAGTTACCACTGAGGTAAATGAAACGTTCAAAATTAAGAACATGTAATTAATTGCTAATATAGCCTGATATAACACAGAAATGTTGTCTACTGCTGCTCAAAATGTCACAGAAGATGCCACCTATGAATTTCATTTCTGATCAAATCGTACATACATTACAGATCCCACAGTCCAGTATGTCAATCACATATGGCCAGAAACAATGTCAGAGCCAAGAAACAACCTAAATGGCTCTTTCTTGAAGGGATTAACAACACATTTATGTAAGAATATCTTGAACTGAGATGAGTGGAAAGCAAATTGAACACTGCATTAATTTGCATCTGAGCCACACAGGAGTAATTGAGCCTAAAACTGAGCCAGTAGCTATTGACACATAGAGCCAAACCAGGAGACACACTACGACAACTGCTGTGATTTGTTAGAGTTAAAAACATTTAAAGGAAGGAGCAGAGATGGCAGCGGGGCGCCTCTGTTAGGCAGAGGAGCGTTGCCCCACTGTTCTCTTAGAAGTGCAAAAAATGAAAAATAAAATGACAATAAAACAGTGCTATTGTCATTTTATATTTCCTAACTGAGATGAGTCTAGGGCAGGGCTGGGCTATCCTGATGGACAACTGCTGCCTCAAAGAGGAGTAGTGGCCACTTACGTGCTTATGTTGGTTTGGCCGGCTGTCTTATGACAGCCAAACTGTTATACGGTCTTAGATCTCTCCAAATCGAGCTGTGTTGCACAGCCAGGTGGAGATGAAGCACAGGGTCCCTGCCCCTTAGAGAGTGCCAAACTACGCTGCTCATGTCAATCCTGCTGCTGCTGTCATGCTGGGTAATAGTAGTACTAGCATCAGAGCAGCGTCTGGATTGGCCATGGGGTGTCTGGGAGTCTGTGCATTGGTAGATTGGTGGCTGGGTGTCAACAGGAGCAAAGGAGCATAAGAGCAGGCAGCCTGCAGGTAAGTACTTATTTTTCTCCCCTGCACTGCCCCTCTCACACGCTGCCCAAACAGTTTTCCTTCACAGTCGCCGCCTCTGAGAGATGGTTGTTGTGATCCCACAGATGCAAGGCACGTGCTCTCACCTGTGAATTTAATTGACACAGAAATTAGTGGAGCACACAAAGTAAACTTGAGGTCTTTTTGCAGCATATTGAAGGAAACAAACAATGTAGACAGTTGTGCAAGAGAAAGTATGTGAACAGCAATGAGAATACTTCCATGTTTTTAAAATTAAGATGGTTCAGTTAATTTATGACTAATATATTCTCTCTTTTCCTCCGCAAACACTGAATTCTCTGTTTCAAGTATACAGGGTAAAAACAATTAGGAAATGTCACTATACACTTGGGTAAGCATTTTTCTTAGCACATGTTGAATGACCAGCAACAGGTTATCTTTCTCATTCCAGACTATACCAGACCTATATGTCCTAAGGTGATCGTTACATTCAGAGTCAAAACTCCTCGACATTGGCAAGGGGAAAGTAAGGACCCATCAATCCTCTGAGGAGGGGCTGATCCATTTACTTTTGCACAGTACTAATCCTCCCTTGTTGCCTAAGTTTTGGGTGTAAAAAACATAGCAACTGTACACTTCTTTTCAATAACTGTCACAAACATCTAAGCCCTATGATTAAAACTATGAAAAATTAACAGTTTTTACTCACACAACCATGTTGCTGTGGCGGTTCATATCCATGCACCATTACAGCTGTTCAATTTCTTTCTCTAGTTTGAATTTTTTTTAACTCACGTTTTGTTCCTCTGTGATATGACATGCTTGTGAAAAATAACTTTGAAACACGGAATGTAAAATATATTTAAAAGTGTGGTTTTCTCAAATGTGTAGGATCAATTTACTGTTTGCTTTGATCTCTTGTACAAAAGAATTATTAAATAGGAGGCTGTTGGGGAATTTTGTTTCAGAATATGGTAGTGTTGGAAACCCACGCATCTCTCTGTGTTGCATTTTAAAATGTTTTACTGGCATGGGTAAGGAAGATATTTGAGAATGCATTTATTGCAGTCTCATTTTTTTACAGCTTTGATTCCATCAAGGTGCACTACACCTTTGTGAAGCACCACAACTTTATCCTGATTACAGAATGCCATTGCTCTAGTTGCTCATTATAACTCCATGGTGAAGCTGCAGTTGATCACTAGGGAGTTAACTGACAGTCTGCTGCTGGTGTTGAAAGTACGTTTCAGTCTGTATGTCAGAATGTTTTCATTTCTAAAGGAAATGCTATAAGTTTTACAGCGTTGATTCTATCAAGTTGGCATTCAAGTGTGCCACACTTTTGTCAGTAAATACAGAATATTAGCACTCTGGTTGGGCGTAGAACACTGCTGTGAAGCTGCAGTAGGATACTAGGGAATCAACAGACAGACTGCTGCGTCTTTTGGAAGTACAAATTATTCAGAATATCAGACTTTTTTCTCACATGGCTGAGGAAGATTATGTGTACCTATAGAAAATGTGCTCTCATTTTAGCTTCTGGAGCACCTAATATAAATTCTATGCGAAAAGCATGAGTAAAACAGTTTTTTTTCAAACACGATTCATCAAATCCCCAAAGAAGGCCAGCATTTTTCTTAAGGTATAATCACCAGAGACCTCGCCAGAATTCCATTCCTAAAATGGCTTTAGCACCGCAAACAAAATATTTCTATTGTTACACAAATCTGTAATCTATATGGTCTTTTTTGTGACCCTCAAAACCTGACATTCACTACAATGTATTTCAATGACGCCGATGTCCTAGAGTCCTGTATTGGTGGCAACAGCATATTGTCCATTTTGTGGCCTGCCAATCATGGGGTCCTGTTGGACCCCCCACACATGGCCATAGGGATCAGAGATCAGATTGTGTTCACCCTATCTCCTTACATATTTTTTATTAATTTTCAGGACACAGGGACCATGTCCCTGAGTCATGTAATGGCTGATGTAACATATGGTGTAGTCAGCCAATAAGGAGTGGCTTGTTCCCTTGAACCAGAGCATATATGGACACCAACATTCCTGATATATATAACTTTTCACCCCTTCATGACAAACCCAATCCCCTTTTCAAATGCTAATTTCTCTAAAACAGTTGAACAGCTCTTATTCCTAGTAAAGGTCTAAATTTTCCCCAAATTTGGTCTACTCCATGAAGACATTATTCTGTATCAGGGAGCTAAGTTTCCTATGGGACTTACCATGGAAAATCACACTTTTTATGGCCTCCTCTTAAAAGACCAGTGCAACACACTCCATGAAGAAGCAGAGGTGTACTCTTATTCAAGAAAATGTATCACAGATGTGTCAAAGACACCAACGTTTCATATGGACACTCTGAACTAGCTACACACTTTGATGTAGCTATATCACTTCTTTATCAGGAGATCCTTGGTAAGTGGGGGTCTGGGCAATTCCTTCCTTTGATTCTATAATTAATATATTTTAGATATTATTAAAGGTGTTATGAATGATATGAACACACAGCGGCATCAACAATTTATTGTTTCTATGATGATTGAATTGCACTATACCAGGTTTCATTCCACACACTCACTCTGGAATTAAGCCTTGTACTGCTCACCTGCATCTTCTCAGGAGGCATCAGTGACCCCTCGTTTTCTGTTGAGGGTTGAGTCCTTTGAGCCTGATTGCCAGAGAATCTGACCTTTCTCTCAGTTTGAGAGGCCTGCGGTCCCTATAATTACCTTCTCCAACACCCGGGACAGACACGACGTTTAGGCAGACGGTGTTCCATTCAGGAACTTAAAGGAGCTCCGCCTGAAAATTGTGGGCATATTTAAGGCACATTTAGGAGCCCTAGCGCCACTGGAGCGTCACTTTTTGTGAGGCTCCGGTGGCGCCAAGCCCTGCGCCGTATTTACAAGGTGGCATTAAGCCACTTTTTGTGGCTTATCGCTACCTTATAAATACAGCCCTTTCACACGCAGCACTTTGCGAGGAAGGGGCATGCCATGGGTGTTGCTGTGGGCATGCCACAGCAACACCCAATGAATTTTGACGCTGCCTCAGATTTACGAGTTTTTGTAAATCTGAGGCAATTCCAAAGTCTAACGCCACCTCCAGGGTGGCGTTAGAGTGGCACATGGAGGAGAAATGCTTTAATTTCTCCTACTTTTTGGCTCTTTCTATGTGTGCTGCATTTTGCAGCACACATAGAAAGAGCAAATCACCATTTAATATTGCTTTTGTGCAGGAACAGGTTGTGTGGCATGGGGCAGCAAATTTTGCGCTGGCACAGGGGGAAATACAGGGGTGCGCCGTATTCTAGTAATTACAGCGCACCCTGGCAATGTTAACATGACGGTGCAGAACGCTGCCAAATTTGGCGCGGTGCTGTGCACCGTCATTTTCCATTAAATCTGGCCCTAAACTTTTCCTCTTTGCACCAAAACTCAATTTCCGGTATTTTTGAATTATGCATTCTAGAATAGTTGTGCAATGTTGTGGGCACTGCCTGTGCTAAATAAATGCACTTTTAGCAGCTGTTTTATGGCAACACGACTACAGCCACAAAATATGCCAGATTGCACGAAATAGTCTAAAATATACTAGTTATTTGGTGAAATGCAGAACCCAAAGAGAAAATATAGGGCCAGATTTTTACTTTTCACGCAAAGCTGCGTTAGCACAGTTTTGCATGAAAAAGTATGACACCGGCTATCGTCATTCCAAGATGCTGGCTAGGTGCCATATTTATGGAATGGCGCTAGCCGGTGCTAATGCCCTGTTAGCGTCTTTCGAAAGGAAGCTAACAGGGCGCGGGAGGTGTAGGGGAAACTGGAGCTTGTGCGCCAAATTATGGCACTACACTGTTTAGAGGCAGAAAAATGCCACTAAGCAATGTAGTACCATTTTCTGGCGCACACCTCCCATGGACATGGCTCCTGTCTATTAAAGACAAATGTCCCCTTTGGCATGGTCATTGGGGCCAGCGCCATACAGGGGGCCCCCAAGTCAAGAAAAAAAGAAAAAAAAAAAACTTACCAGGACTTACCTGGGATGGGTCCCCCATCCCGTGGTGTTCCTCTGGTGTGGGTGTCCCTGGGGCCAGGAAAGAGCACCTGTGGGCACTTTCCATGGTCTCTGACCATGGAAATATGCCTACAGGTCCCCTTAAGCCTGCCCATATCCAGGCATTAAACAATGGCGCTAAGCTTGCTTAGCGCCATTATTTAAGGCCCCCATCCACCCATGCTGGATTTTAGCACAGGGATATATATGGCGCAAAAGCCATATCGTCCTTTTCTGGACGGGAACGCCTACCTTGCATCTCATTGATGAAAGGTAGGTTTTCACATCAAGAAAACGATGTCAACTCTATAACTTTGGCGCTAGATGGGTCCAATGCCAAAGTATACATATGGAGTTAGGTTTGCGCTGAATTTGCTTAACAAAAAGTGACGCTAATTCAGTGCAAACCGAGTATAAATATGGGCCATAGTTTTACCTGGAACTCTGGCTAAGTGAGGAGTGGCAAGTTCGCATATAGCTGATTTCCATAAACCCCTAGATGCACTTGTCCCACTGAACTGAGATTAATAGGGATTACTTTCCAAGTAAAAAGCATTGGTAGTCAGAGAGCTAAACCCCATAACATTAACTGTTAGATACAGCATCTGCAGCCTGTTTATTTATGTTCACATAATCAATCCTGTCTTGCAATAATGTAAAAAGGATTCTTCTTAAATAGATTTATAATTATAAATCCCCAATTTGCTATGCTGTTCAGGTCAATGGATGCTTGCACCTCAGTTAGAAAATTCAATTTCCTGTGATAGTCCTCATAGGTCATGCAAAGCTGTTAATGATTAAATACTCCTTGAACAACATTTGTTTATAATTTCAATTATAGTTTAAAATTGTTCTCAATACGAGCAGTTTTTTTCGTATTTTTCTTCCTCTTCTCAAAACTAGGGGCCTGATTTAAGAAAAGTGGCGCTGCACCCAGTGCAGCAGCATTTTTCTTGCTCCCTTTAGTGCCCCCCTAACACCACCTTGTGTGTGCCGTATCTAAGATATGACGCACCATGGCAGTAGTTAGGGGAACTAACAGCAAAAACATTTTACGCTAGTTCAAAGCTTTGCAGGACTAGCGTCAAAAATGTTGACGCTAATCCTGCAAAGCCCATTTGGGCCCATTAAAAACAATGGTGTGCTTCCTTTTAATGCCTGCTCTGAGCAGGCATTAAAAGTGCAGAACAAAATGACACAAATAAATCTTTTAGATTTTTTTGAGCCATTTTTTTGGCCCTCTAATGGGGGAACGCCTTCTTTGCATACATTATGCCTGGCGCAGGCATAATGTAGCGCAAAGGGGGGACAAAGTGGCACAATGCATGGATTGCGCCACTTTGTAAATCTGATGTGGTGATATTGGCCTCATTGGCCACATTAGCGGCAGAAACAATTATGCTAATGTGGGACAAGGAGGAGCTAGGGGCTCTTAAATCTGCCCTTAGAGCTGTATGATGTTAGAAAGTAATTTTTGTCCTCTTTTGAGAAAGCCAGGAGAAAACTTTGAAACTTCTCCAAGGTTGCAATGTTTTTGCTTTACCATTTTCATGTGAAAATCATGAACACAGGCAGTGTATGGTCCTGTTCCCCTCATCCCATCCTCACAAAGTGGAGATAATCCATCTCCAAGACAGAAAAAAAGAGCACGAGGAATGCTGGTTCCCCTGCCCTACTCCCAACCCCTAGGTAGTACTTAAGCATACTTGCCTAGCATTCCTCTTGTACTACCAAACCCTCACAGAAGTCTGGCAGACCAGGAGGGACAGTGGGGTGTGATGAATTTGACGAGGACAACAGGACCAGCAGTAATGAAGATAACCGGTACGTAATAGAGCATTACCCCCAGGTCTCTCTAGTCCTTGTCCCATTCCTCACAAAGTGGAGCACAGTAAAACAATCAAAACAAAAACCAGGTTAATAAAATACAGTCCTCAGAACCCCAATGGCAAAATTTGGTTCAGAACTCATGATATGTTGGAATCTATAATGCCTGACAACTGCATTCACAGAAGCACAGGTGGGCGCTCTCCAAATCTCCTGAACTGACACTCCCCGTAGCTCAGCCCAAGATGCACCAACACCCCTAGTGGACTGTCCATAGCACCCCCTGGAGTAGGAACCCCTGAAACAGAGTACGCAAGCTCAATAGTCTTCTTGATCCATCTGCTGAGGGAGACACCAGAGGCCTGCTCACCCTTAGCAGCCTCTCCCAGGACACAAAGAGAGACTAAGATTTACGGAAAGACTAAGGGGGTCATTACGATGCTGGCTGTCGGCGACAGACGAGAGAGAAACTGGGTAATCAAAACCACTGGGAGAAATGCATAAAACAGGCATTTTTGGCCAAGGAATCGTCAAAGCATCCACCCCGCAAGTCCCTACCTAAGGAAAGTGGGAACAAAACATGGGAACCTGGGCATTGTGGGGGGAAGCAAAGAGATCCCTGAACACCAAACCTCTCGCCCACCTGCCAAAACACAGCAGCGGACAGAGATAGTTCTTGAAAGGAGGAAAACAACGACTGAGAGAATCGGCCACCCCGTTGTCCACCTCCTCACATAAATTTCTAACAGGGACAGAAGATAGCACTCCACCCACTGAAACAAACACAGAGCCACCACATTGAGAGACCTGGAGTGAATCCCACCTTGATTGTTGAGATATGCCACTGTCACCTGGTTGTCTGACTGCACCACCAGATGATAAGCTTCTAGGAGATGATGGAATTTCCAAAACACCCAAACAGACAGTCATCAACTTCCTCCAATTTGAGGACAAAGACCACCAGACCTGAATAAAAAAATCTCCTAGAGTAGCCCCCGCACCCCAGGGAACTGGCATCCATGGTCAGCAACGGAGGAGCTGGTTGCAAAGGCACACCTCTCAGGAGATTGTCCCAAACCGTCCACCATTACAGGTCTATCTTCACAGCAGGAACCAAGGGAACCTGAAAGTCCAAGTCCCCCGACTGAGGATCCCAGAAAGTCAAAAGATGGATCCAAAATGTCCTGAGGTGCAACCGAGCTCAGGGCACTGTGAACACTGCTGCAGCCACGAACCCCAAAAGACAAAGCCAAATGCAAACCTTGACTGCAGACATGGACAGCACTGTGCGAGCCAATGACTGCGAGGCCTCTGCCCTGAGAGGGGGAAGAAAAACTCTGTAGTTATCAGTACGGTAACTGGCCCCTATGAAAATCAAGTCCTGTGAAGGAAGTAACTGACACTTGCCCCAATGTATCAAAAACCCATGGGACTGGAGAGCAGGACACATGACCTGCAAATCCTCCAGAAGCCTTTTCCTCGATGGAGCATGCTGGAGCCAGATGTCCAGATAGGGATAAAGATGAAGGCTCTGAAGGTGAAGAAAATCTGCAGTGGCACTACCATCTTGATGAAAACTCGTGGCGCAGAGCGGAGACTGAAAGACAACACAGTAAACTGGTAATGGATACCCCTCAGGCAGAACCTCAAAAACTGTCAACAAGACGGGTGCACTGGTACATGATAATAGGCATCCTGAAGACCCATTGTACACATGAAGTGCCCCTGTGTCACCAGAGGAATGATCCTCTATAATATCTCCATCCTGAAAAGAACATGGTGAAAAAACCTGTTCAGGATCATCGAGTCCAAGACAAGGGGGAATCCCCCTGTCACTTTCACCACCAGAAAGATGATTAAGTAGAACCCCACTCCTTGCTCCAAAGGGGGAATCACCTGTACTGCCTGCTCATGCAGAAGAGAATGAATGCCGTGATGGAGGGCCACTTGCTTGGCAGGGAGAGTGGGCCACGGGATTGGACAAACCCCAGATGGTGGAGGAATGTCCCTAAATTCGATCCTCTAGCCTGACTGAACAATGTCCCACACTAAGCATCTGAAGTAGATGCCAGCCAAGCCAGAAGAAATCTTTGAAGATGTCCCGCAACCACCATGTCATGCAGTGCCATCATATTGTCAGGAACGTGGCTTGGCCTGGGGAGATTTGCCCTTCTGATCCCTCTCCTTCCTTGAAGTAAATCACCCCTGAGTCCTCAAAAACTGCCACCTAGGAGGCTGATGCATAGGAGATTTGCACCTAAAATTTGTTATCCCCCTGTCCTGACTTTATAGAATAAGAATGCTTCCTTTCCTTAAAACATTTATGCTGACGAGATTCTAACTCTGGCCCAACATCAGAGATCCTTGAAACAGCAATTTGAGCACAGAAGACTTCTGAGCAGCATCAGCCTTCCAATCACTCAAGACCAGATTACGATGGTCTGCCACACAGGCCGCTTCTGCTAGAGCCGATGCCCTTACAACATCAAAGGAAATGTCTGACAAACATTTCACCTGCCTCTCAATGAGTTCCAGAATACCAGAGCAGTCTGAGGATTCATCCAAGGCCCTATACAAAGATTTAATATCGGAAATCAGGGATTGATCCTGCAGAGTCATATGAGCCCCAGAACACACCTTGTTCAGGGATCCATCAACCTTCTTATCAATGGGATCCTTGAGCATCGTGTCCTTTCCCATAGAAGGGCGCCCCACCACGCTGCTGACAATCGAGTCCACTGGAATGAAATCTGGTAAATCTACCTGCATATCATGCAGCAGATTAAGTCTAGCCATAAACAGTAGCAGCAGAATTTTATCAGGATCCCTCCATTCCCGCTGCATCACCTCTCTAATACAGGCATAAACTGGGACATCTACTACAGTTGAACTTTGAAACTGGCGAAAAAGAGTTGAAGAAAAAGTCTCAGGAGCATCCTCATCCTGAAACACCATATAACTTTAACATGAGGAACAAGTCCCAGAACCTGATCCTTAGCAATATATTTGACAGCTAACTCCTATGGAGCAGGACCCTCATCACCAGATTTAGACGTAGGAGAAGCAGCCAACTGGGGGGGCCTTCCTTCTGCTCCCAGTCCCTATCTCCAGCAAAGACTCTCTTACAAGGCGCTTCATGCGAGTAATTAAAAATAAATCACAGCAAGCTAAAGGGGTTAAAAGTGACTCTACATATAGTAAAAATGCCGAGGATGGCTTTAGGATAATGGTACCTCAGTATTCACGTTGAACTGCAACAGCTGCGCTTTGCAAAGGTAAGCATTAGGCATCTGCACGTGATTATTTACAAACTACGCAATGCAAGAGGGAGATAAAGGGATCAAAAGTGGCTGTACATTTAGAAAAAAATGCCCAAGATGGCTTTAGAATAACGCTGCCTCAGTAATCACATTGAACTGCAGCAGTTGGGCATTGCAAAAGAAATGTTTAGGCACCTGCATTGGATTATTTAAAAACAAAGCACTGAGTGAGATAAATGGGTTAAAAGTGGCTGTATATATATATATATATATATATATATATATATATATATATATATAAAATGCCCAAGATGGCTTTAGAATAATGATGCCTCAGTAGTCACGTTGAACTGCAACAGCTGCGCATTGCAAAGGAAAGCTTTAGGTATACGAGCACACACACACACACACACACATACACACACATGATTATGTGCAAACTAAGCCCTACACAAAAGGGGTTAAAAGTGGCTGTACATATATTAAAAAGCCCAAGGTGGCTTTAGAACAATACTTCCCCAGTATAGGCTGGGGCGGAGGTCACAGAGTCCGACTCTGTGAAATTCTGCAGACTTTAAAAAACCTCTGTGGAATTCCGCAGAGGCAGAGTTCCGTGACACACTGAGTCCTGAATGCGCCTGATCTTGAAAACGCTATTCAGGGTTGGCCCTGGTCACCAAGGCCCGAACCTGCTTAGCACTGCTGAGATTGGACAGATTCAGGAGAGGTCCTTGGCAGTGAAAACTTCTGTTTCAGGCCTCTTGTGCACCGGCCTGTCCTGCGTGCCGTGCTGTGATGTGCACACAGGACAGGCCGGTGGACAAGAGGCCCGAAATGGCAGCTTTCTTTCACTGCCAAAGGCCCTGGACTGAATTCAGGCCAGGACTGTAGGCAGTGAAAGCTGCCAGGCCTGTTCTGCACCGGAATTCAGGCCAAGGCCGTAGGCAGGGAAAGCTGCTGTTTCAGTCCTTGTTTGTGCACCAGTGTACACAAACAATAACAAAAAGAGAAGAGGGCTTACCTGGGTCTTCCTGGGGTGTCCTCCTTTCTGTCGAGTACTTCTCGGTGTGGCTGCCTCCCTCCTCTGCTCCGGTGCATGTTGCAGCCCAATTATGGGCTGCACAGTGAAAGTGCAGACTGTCTGTGCCTGTGCTGTGAAGTCCGTACTGAGCTGCAGCTCGCACCGGGTAACCTCCACTCTGCTGGCGGGGCTAGTAGAGTTTTTTGGACCCCTCCACACTCCAAGCGGAGCACGGAGTTTCAAAAACTCCGTTAGCGCTGCCAGTGGAGCAGAGCACCCTGTACACCCCTACTCCAGTATTCAAATTGAACTGCAGCAGCCATGCATTGCAAAGGAAAGCTTTAGGCACCTGCATGTGATTATTTACAAATTAAGAGCTGCAAGTGAGCTAAAAGGGTTAAAAGTGGATGTACATAGATTTAAAATGCCAGAGATGGCTTTAAAATAACGCTGCCTCAGTATTTAAATTGAACTGCAGCAGCTGCGCCTTGCAAAGGAAAGCTATAGGCATGTCACATGAGTGTTTACAAATCAAGCACTGCCAGCTAAAGGGATTAAAAGTGGCTGTACATATATTAAAAATGCCTAAGATGGCTTTAGAATAATGTTGCCTCAGTATTCACATTGAACTGAAATAGCCACACATTGCAAAGGAAAGCTTTAAGCACCGGCACATGAGTATTTACTAATTAAGCACTGCTCTAAAGGGGTTAAAGGTGGCTATACATATATTAAAAATACCCGAGATGGCTTTACAACAATGCTGCCTCAGTATTCACATTGAGCTGCAGCAGCCGTGCCTAACGAAGGAAAGCTTTAGGCACGACCCGTGACTATTTACAAAATAAGTACTGCAAGAGCAAGCTCAAGGGGTTAAAATGGCTGTACTTATATAAAAATGCCCGAGATGACTTTAGAATGATGGTGCTTTAGTATTCACATTGAACTGCAACAGCTGTGCATTGCAAAGGAAAGCTTTAGGCACCAGCACATGATTATTTATAATTTAAGCACTGTGCTAAAGGGGTTAAAAGTGGCTGTAGATATATTAAAAATGCCTGAGGTGGCTTTAGAGTAATAGTGCCTCAGTATTCAAATTGAACTGCAGCAGTAGCGCATTGCAAAGGAAAGCTTTAGGCACCGGCACATTATTATTTACAAACTAAGTACTGCAAGAGTGAGCTAAAGGGGTTAAAAGTGGCTGTATGTATATTAAAAATACCCCAGATGGCTTTAGAATAATGGTACCTCAGAATTCACATTGAACTGCAACCGCCACACATTTGAAAGGAAAGCTTTAGGCACCTGCATGTGAATATTTACAAATTAAGCACTGAGTGAGCTAAAGGGGTTAAAAATGGCTATACGTATATTAAAAATGCCAGAGATGGCTTTATAATTATGGTGCCTTAGTATTCACATTGAACTGCAACAGCCGCATGCTGCAAAGGAAAGCTTTAGGCACCAGCACATGATTATTTACATATTAAGCATGACGTTAAAGAGGCTGACAACGGCTGTACATATATTAAAAATGCCCAAGATGGCTTTAGAATAATGCTGCCTCAGTATTCACATGGAACTGAAGTAGCCAAGCGTTTCAGGGGAAAGCTTTAGGCACCAGATCATCATTCTTTACAAATTAAGCACTGCAAGCTAAAGGGGTTAAAAGTGACTGTAAATATGTTAAAAATGCCCGGCATGGCTTTGTAATAATGGTGCTTCATGATTCACATTGAAATGCAACAGCTGCGCTTTGCAGAGGAAAGCTTTGGGCACCGACATGTGATTATGTACAAATTAAGCACTGTGCTAAAGGGCTTCAAAGTGGCTCTACATATATTAAAAATGTCCACGATGTCTTTAGAATAATGCTGCCTCAGTATTCACATTGAACTGCAGCAGCCATACATTGAAAAGGAAATCTTTAGGCATCTGCACAGGATTATTTACAAATTAAGTGCTCCAAGAGTGAGCTAAAAGGGTTAAAAGTGACTGTGCATATATTTAAAATGTCTGAGGTAGCTTTGAATAATGGTGCCTTGGTATTCACATTGAACTGCAACAGTCGACCATTGTAAAGAAAGCTTTAGGCACTGGCACATGACTATTTATAAATTAAGGACTGCGCTGAAGGGGTTAAAAGTGGCTGTACATATAGAATAATTTTGCCTCAGTTTTCACATTGAACTGCAATAGCTGCACATTGCAAAGGAAAGCTTTAGGAAAGCTTTAGGCAGCAGAACATGATTATTTATTAATTCAGCACTGCGCTAAAGGGATTAAAAGTGGTTGTACATATATTAAAAATGCCCGTGATGGCTTTAGAATAACACCGCCCTAGTATTTACATTGAACTGCAGCAACCATGCATTGCAAAGGAAATCTTTAGGCATCTGCACAAGATTATTTACAAATTAAGCGCTGCAAGAGTGAACTAAAGGGGTTAAAAGTGACTGTACATATATTAAAAATGCCTGAGGTAGCTTTAAAATAACACTGCCTCAGTATTCACATTGAACTGCACCAGCCACGTGTTGCAAAGGAAAACTTTAGGCACTGGCATGTGATGATTTACAAACTAAGTACTGCTGGCACATATTATGGACACGGAGTCAAATAAAAAAGCATCACATTGCGAAAAAGTATATAATTGTCGATTGTGTAACAATCATATGTAATGTGGGCTACATAATTATAAAATTAAAGTTAAATTTAAACAAAAGGAGAATCAAGCGCCATGGCCGCCATGGAGTGCGAAGGAGAAACAAAAGAAAGAAGGTGATGTAGCTGGTAGTCATGGAAAGTGCTTGAATACTAGTGATCGAGTTTGCGCTGTGTAAAACTTGAAAGCGCCAGGAAGCAGAAAGGGGATAGGCAAAAGAAAAAAGTAGTTCACTCACAGTAAAACATATCTTCAATCGTACCATAATACATGTAACAGGGTCAGTCTGCAAGGCATAACAAAGAAGCCTCAAGGGGGGACAAATGTAAAGCATGTAGCAAGAACACCAAAGGATTTTTGAAAGGCAAGCCCAGCAATGAATGAAAGTGATGGGCAACAGATGGGCGTTGTTAAAGCCAACAGAATAGATGGCAACAGGTCGTAAGTGCTTGCAAGCTACACCTAAAAAGTACTCTAAAACAGAGCAATCACAAGTTAGCCGGTCAGAAAAATGGTAAAAAGGCTATGCTTTAGTGGAGGGATAAGCACAAGGTGAACATGAACAGCCATTAAAAAAGAAGTAAGTATATAAGAGCAATGGTAAAGAGAAATAATGGTAAGCAATGGGATAACTGCAACCCATAGAAGTTTTCGGTAAACCCACCGTAGGTCTTTTGCAACCAACTCTTTGGGGGCCTCAACCAAAAATGCAGATCAGCTCTGTGCTGACCTATCACAGCTCTCCATGAAACAACTCCAGGTCTCCAATTTATCACCCTGGGAGTTCTGCAAATTATGGCCCTCTCTAGTGGAATGCAATCATGTATAGAAACTGTGGGAGAAAACTTGTTCCACTATGGTTGTAGGGACGGGGAACTCATGTCCTACAAGTTCTGTTGCAGAACTAAAGAGCCAAGAAACCAAACAGCTATAACTAAGATTGGACTGCAGTTCCCAGTTCCAACAAAGAACAATCCAGTGTACTGAGGAGAACCAAATTGACTGTAAATGTGGTTACTGGTAACTTTTTCTCTCCACAATTGGCATACAGGTGCCCCCATGTAAGTCCCTAGTATATGGTACCTAGGGCCTTTGGGTTCCAGGGGATCCCTATAGGCTGCAGCAGTTATTCTGACACACATAGGGGCCCACACAAAGGGTTTAGCAGGCCTGCCATTGCAGTCTGCGTGAACTGGGTGCACGCACCCGGTTTCACTATAGGTCACTGCACCAGGTCACTGAAAGTCACCACTATGGTAGGCCCTCTCACCGCAGAGGGCATGGTGCAGGTACCTGTGTGTGGGGTCACCCTTGCACTAGCAGAGGTGCCCCCATGAACTCCAGCACCATTTTACTGGACTTCGTGAGTGTGGGGACACCATTTAATATATGTACTGGACATAGGTCACTACCTATGTCCAGCTACATAATGGTAACTCAGAATCTGGGCATGTATGGTATCAAGCATGTCGGAATCATATCCCAGCATTATTGTAAGTATTGGAAGTATGATTCCGTGCACTCTGGGGGCTCCTTAGAGGATCCCAGCATTGCTACCACCAGACTTACTTGGTTTCTCGGGCAGCCCAGATGCTGCCACCCCTCAGATAGTTTTCTGCCCTCCTGCTGCTTGATCTGATTAAGCCCAGGACGGCAGAACAAAGTATTTCTTTTGGGAGGGGGAGGTAACACCCTCTCCCTTTGGAAATAGGTGTGACTGGCTTGAGAGGGATAGCCTCCCCAAGCCAATGGTTTGCTTTGAAGGTCACATTTGGTGCCCTCCATGCATAAACCAGTCCACACTCGTTCAGGGACCACCAGTCCCTGGTCTGGCGCAAAACTGGGCAGTGGAAAGGGGAGTGACCATTCTCCTGTCCATCACCACCCCAGGGCTGGTGCTCAGAGCTCCTCCAAAGGGTCCATGGGTTCCACCATCTTGTTTCCAAGGTTAGCAGGGAACACTGGGAGCATCTGAGTGGCTAGGCCAGGCAGGTGATGTCAGAGCCCTCTCCTGATAGGTGCTTACGTGGTTAGGTGACCAATCCCCCTTTCAGGGCTAATTAGAGTCCCCCTCCTGGGTGGGTCCTCAGATTTGGCTTGCAAGATTCCAACAGGGGTCCTCTGCAAACCTTTACTTTGACTTCTGGCCTCCAGAGGCGCAACTGGACCCTCCAGGAACCTACAAGCTGCAGATCCACGAGGAAGACTCTTCTGCAACATTGTATCCAGAGTTCTTGCCAGCTTTGCAACAGTTTCCTTGCCATGCATCCTCAGAAGACTGCAACTCTTCATCCTGCACAAGACGAAGAAAGAATTTCCCTTACAGGGAAAGAGTCACTTCCCTGCAACCGTAGGCACCTACAACAAGCGATGACCGGCTGCGTGGATCCCCTTCTCCTACTGAGCAACGTGGATCCTGCATCACAGGTTATAGTCTAGAGTCCTCTTGGTCCTTTCTGCCAGCTGTCTAACTTTGGTGGAGGTAAGCCTTTGCCTTCCCATGCAGGACAGTACCCACATGCACCACAACTCTTGCAGCTGCCAAGGCTTGGTTGTGTCTCCTTCAAAGGATCTTCAGCAAATATGTAAGCTCCAGCCCCCAGCACTCCTTCCTGCAAAGCACAGCCTGCTACGTGGTTTTCCGCAGGTGTGGGATCCTCTTTAGTAGTGCTGCATGGGCCTTTTCTGCGCCTCCTGTGTCCCCATCCTGTGGGACTACTGTGGGTGCTGTCTCTGCTCCTGTGGACTCTCTGCAATGCTGAGGGTCCCTTGTGACTCCCCCTCCTGGGTTGAGTGCTTCTGGGCCTTGCTTTTCTCCCAGCAGCACCACTTTTCCACTAACCATAAGTTTGCCTTTGCCAAGGCTTGTTGGGGCATTCCTGCACTGACACCCATCTGCAATCTTCACTCCAGCATGGGGCACTATCTGCATCCATCGCAAACTCTCCTCTGGCTCCAGGGCTACAATGCTGACCTGTTCTTCACCACCATCGACCAACTCCAGCAAGTACAGCTGGTTGGGTAGTAGCTCCTACTCCCCCTGGAGTCCACTCTGACTCTTGGACTTGGTCCCCTCTCTCCACAGGTCTTCTTTCTTCAGTAATCCACCGCTGGTTTTCTCGCAGTCTTGTCTGGGTGTCTACTTTTTCTTCTTTTCCTCCTCTTCGGTGGTTTGGAGAAATTCCAGTGATTTGCTCCTGCTTTCCTGGTCGCTGTGGGATACTGTGTTACTTATCTCTGTCGTTTTCTAGTACTCCCAGCTCCCCTCTACACATTCTACTTACCTAGATGGGGCTCCTGTTTTCACATTCCATTTTTTATTATATGGTTTGTGCTCAGATATGGTCACTATTGGTTATTGCTATTTGTACTATTTTCTAACGTTTTCTATACCTATTTCTGATCTCTAGTGTATATATTTAGTGTATTACTTTCCTACTATTGGAGGGTTGCTCTTCTAGTAATTTGTGGTATTGTATTCCAAAAATAAAGCACCTTTATCTTTGTGCAACTGAGTGTTTTCTTTCATGTGTGTAAGTGCTGTGTGACTACAGTGG
This sequence comes from Pleurodeles waltl, assembly GCF_031143425.1. Lineage (NCBI taxonomy): Eukaryota > Metazoa > Chordata > Amphibia > Caudata > Salamandridae > Pleurodeles > Pleurodeles waltl. The sequence goes on from NC_090440.1 coordinate 1,138,466,884, forward strand.
AATTGAATGAGCTTTGCTTGTCTCCTAGATAAGCCTTGGCTGCTCATCCACAGCTACCTCTATTGAGAATGGCTTCTAGACACTGCCGACACTCCACTAAGAGAGGATACCTGGAACTGATGTAAGGTGTAAGTACCTTGGGCATCCACCACTCACCAGCCTCCTACACCCAGTATATTGCTGAATGTGGCTTAGATTAACACTGAACTCTCTAAAGATGATTCTTAACAAAGCTTCTGAAATGCTAACACCTTCATCTTTTATTTCTGCTTAAATCCTGTGCCTTTTATAGACATATGTTCCTTTTTGCAATAGCTTTTTGACTTTCTGAGATTTTCTCACTGCCCTTTACAGATAATTTCGGTAGATGTCCTTAGATTGTAACCATGTATAGGAGGAAAGACCGAAGACTTTTTGCTGAACATTAAATCTTATTGCTGATATTCTGTGTCGCTTTCACTGTATTTTTGGTTTTCCTTATGGTAATGTGTATGAAATTCTTCAGGAGATTTGGTTATCCTATTGTTATTCTGTATCTTTATAGTATGTTTCTTAGGGTTTGTTCTCATTAACCTGAGTGTTAATCTGTATCAAATCTTGAAACGTTCTTTCTGATTTAGGTCTTCATTGTGTGACTGAATCAGTTACACTGTAAATTAATGATGACTGGTTGTGAGCTAACTTACTAAATTAATCTCTTTGAGGGAAGGAAAGGCCCATCACATAAAGAAGAAGAGTTTAATGCTCCGTCAGGAATTTAGGACTGCCCTTCATTCATATCCATCAAATACTTGACAAATCATTGAAAACTCACATACATACCCTATAAACCGATTGTTATAAAAATTGTCGTTGACTCCTCAATTTTGGGTGGACTTCAGACTGCTCAACTTCCTTAATATATGCGAGCCAAATGCCTGAAGGGGGACACTTCGAAATTCAACAGAGCCTAATGGTACGTCAGTGGTAAATGTCATTCACCCAGTGACCAATCCAAGAAAATGTTCCAGGATAACACTACCCATAGTTGGGGTTGTTAAGATTCTTCTCTGTCTGCCATTCGTGTGGCTTTAGTTCCATCTATGTATCTAATAATTGCAGATCTGTGGACTTTAGTGTCCTGTGCAGCCACTGCTTGCGATCTGTGGACTCCGAGTATTACCTCAATCTGTTGCTGGTTATGTGCATCCACACCATGTTTAGTAATGTTAAATGAATTAGTCAGTGCAGATATTACGATCAAGAAAAGGGTCCTAGATGGGCGTTGGCAAAACTATAATTACACTACAGTAATCAGAGTATTTTTGGAAATTTCTTGTTGCTCTTGTGAAGCAAAATTACTAAAAATTATGTGATTACACCCACTCACACAATTCAGAGTAATTTGGGGCAAAAATGCCTATCACAAGAGCACAGGGAACCAAGCTTCTGCTGAATGCTATTATTCATGTTCAGTTGTATTTAGGGGCATATTTATACTTTGTTTGCGCTGGATTTGCGTCATCTTTTTTTTTTACGCAAATCCGGCGCAAATATAACTCCATAATTATATTTTGTTGGTAGATACGTCTAGCGTTCAAATATTGGTGTTAACGTAATTTTTTGCCTGCGGAAAACTACCTTGCGTCAATGAGATGATGGTAGGTGTTCCCGGACAAAAAAATGACTTAAGCGCCTTTCCGCCTTATTAATCCTCCTGTGCAAAAATCACGCACGAGAGGAGGAGGGCCTTAAATAATGACGCTAAGCCTGCTTAGCGCCATTATTTAACGACTGGGTGGGCAGGTGTTAGAAGACCTGTGAGCTATTTTCCATGGTCAGAGGCCATGGAAACAGCACACAGGTGCCCTTCCCTGCTCCCAGGGACACCCCCACCCACCCCCAACCACACCTGGAGGACACCTAAGAATGGGGGACCCATCCCAGGTACGTCCAGGTAAGGTTTTGTTTTTTTATTTAAAGGTGCCGTGGGGAGGGCCTAACTTGGGCCCCCCTACATGGCACTGTGCCCAATGGCCATGCCTCGGGACATGGCCATTGGGCAGGGGGGCATGTCTCCTGTCTTTACTAAGACAGAGGTCATGTCCATGGGGGTTGTGCGTCAGAAATTGACGCTAGTCAGGTTAGAGTCATTTTTCTGACTCTAAACCAACTAGTGTCAATATTTGACGCACAACCTCCTGTTTCCCCTACGCCTCCCCCCACTCGGTTAGCATCATTTATTTTCACGCTAATCGGGCCTTACTGCCGGCTAGCGTCATTCCTTAAATATGCCGCCTGTCTGGCGTCCAGTAATGGCGCTAGCCGGCGGTAAACTTTTTGACACAAACCTGCGCTAACGCAGGTTTGCATCAAAAAGTATAAATCAGGGCCTTAGAGCTTTTCCCTCGGTGCAAAATGCAACTTCTGGTTTGGTTTTGGCACAAAGGTGCATTTTGAAAATAGAACAAACTGATTTGTTTAGCTGCTTGCGTAATTTTACATGATCTCACATCATTTTTGCGTAAATATGCCTCAGCAAATTATGCCCACAATTAGCTAATTTTAAGTACTTTTCACAGAGTAAACAGCTCGGTGATTGGAGGGTGGCAAATATCACAGGAGGCATTGAACAAAAGATCTGTCTCAGTAACAGCAGTTTTAGTTCAGTCTTTACAAAACTGAAGATGTGCTCCTCATTTCAAATGTCTATGCAGTAACCTCCACATAGATTGCATTGTATCTCAAGAAGATGCTGTGTAATTTTGAAAGAGGCAGCCACTCGTACAGGTACAAATAATCATCCAACTCCAGCAATCACTAAAAACGATTCTTTTGAATAGTTTCAGACTGAAATGCTGCAATTTCCTCTGCTAACTTGGTCAATGGATACTTATGCTTGGAAAATCAATGTCCCCAGACAGAAATTCAGGTTATACAAAGCTATTAATGAATCAATGCTCCTACCAAGCAAAGTATCTACATGTTCAAATGTCCTTTAACAATGATCTTTCTGCTGTTTGGTTAACATTAACATTCTCTGATCTTGCAAAAAATGCCCAGATTCTCTCACCCCCGTTTAGCCCCTCAGGCTATACCCCCTCCCTAATCCTATAGATTTATTTCCCGACACACCAGAACCCCACCTTCCTTAATTACATAATTCCTCACCTCATTAATTTTCTTTCTGCACTAAATGTATATTTTATGTACAGAATTTCAGTGGCTTAACAAAATCCTAAGGCTCTCCCATGCGAGAATGATGAGGAGTCCCACAGTGCTCAGGCCCTTGCAGTCCTCAACCACTCTCTAGAAGTACGTCAACTTTGCCACCTGAATCCATATGACATTAGCAGGAGTTTCCATGATACGTTTAGTGTCTGAGAGAAAATAGTTATCCTTGTGGGATGAGCATGCTCTGAATACATGCACACTGAAAACCGAATTGTGTTAATAGTTTTTATTGAGATAATATAATTGTTATTATTTACATTAACCAACTTGAACTTTAGCGGCTAAGTCTATGTTCTCCTCATTGCCATTTAAATAGAGGAGTAGATTTGTGAGGGATGTGCAGATGAAAATTAAATCTAGCCACCAAAACATGAAGATTAAGCGGGTCATTTATATTTTAGCAGAGCAAGTAAATCTACCATATATTTGTGTAGCTCCCATTCTACAAGACCAGCAGTTCCCCTTTTGCTTTAAGGCCTTATTCTGTGTGTCCCGGTGTAGCACTTGGTAATTCCAGTAATTCCACATTGTGGAGTTATTAACACTAGCAGCATCAGTAAGTCTGGGTGTTGGAGTTAATGGGCACTAAACGTTGAGCCGTAGTCTGATGGCAATTCCTCAATGGTGGTGGTCTATGGTCTATCCACCACAGGGTTCCAGCCTCCAGTACACCAGGAAGGTCTGCCCTCGTTTAGGTGAGCTTCCTGATTCAGACTCCTGTCAGTGTCTGCAATGACAGGCAGGGAAAATCAATGTTGGCTCTACTTCCAAACTCAATTTCTATGTCGGCCATTGTTATTTTTTTATTTTCTCAAACAAATTAATGTATATTCTACTATTCTAGTCACTGCCTGGGTTGGGCTTAGCCAAAATTAACGACATACCCATTCAGTACGGAGAGGGAAAGGGTGGGGTTAAAGAGAAGGGGACGTTTATGACTGATCAAGAGCTGCCAAGCTTCTCCTCCTTGATGAGGAAACAGAAGAAAGAAGGCCTGACAGTTTGTGACCTTGATTCCAGGGGCAAGAATTCAACCACATCATTTTATCTCTTACATTTTTCAGCTTTAACTTATTATTTATTTATGTTTTGAAAATGAGTAAGGAGAGCAATCAATCAAATATTATCATTGGCAGCACACGGCTATTTTCACTGACTTCAATAGTAATGTGGAAATAGAAATTTAGAGTATAGGCTCCTGACTTGCATTTCTGGTGGGGGGAGGGTTGTGGTGGTGTGACAATCTACGATTTGGCCTTTTAATGGTACTATTTACATTATTGTACCATTATTTGAATATCTCCAAATTGGTGGTCTTTATGGCAATGTATCCATTCATCATGCCCACTGTCATTAATATCTAAGGATTCTAAAGTCACTGATATGCACTATCATATGCCACCATTATATTGTCACTTGCTGATGAGGAATGATTTAAGAGTCGAGCATTACCAGATGTCTGTAGACTTGGGGTAGTGCTGGGCAAAACATTAGCAGGTTTTTTTTATCACTTTCCTAAAGTTACTGAATAGTGAGTCGGAAGCATACCAAGTCTGTTGATGAGAAGTCTGGACTATCTTAAAATAAGGAGTTACGCATGCTGCTTACACTTGTATTCCGCACTGTCGTAGTGCTACCATTGACTCTCCAATAGGTTTTTTGTCTCTAAAATGCGGATGGGCTCGGGAAGAAAAAAATATATGTAGGAAGCATCTACTAGACATATCCGTCTCGACACCAACCCTACTGTCCTTTCAGAGATACCAGCTTTTTGTGAAAAACCTATAGATTTCCATAAAGGTCAGTCAGCCTCGACTGAAAAAGGCCCCTCTGCTATAATGTCACCAAGGTTCTTTCCCTGTCAAATATTCCATGTTTTCTAATTTCTTTCACTCTAGGTCCTCTTACTGGCAGCCAGGAGATCGTTTTGCCCCCCATGCCCATTGCTCTGGAACCTCATGCCTATGAACCAGGCGGGGGAAGCATGGTAGGCTTAAAGAGTGATGTTAATTAGAAGAACGATGCAGTTAGAGAGCAAGGCTCCCTTTTTTACTAAGCAGCACTCTCTCAGTAACACACACCCTGAGTGTTTAACCTACAGGCTGAGCTTGTGTCATGTTTAATACAGGCTAGATTGTTCATTCGTGTGTTTTTCCATCTTGTGGCTCATGCTTCCCCCACAGCTTCTAATGCATTTTGTCTGAAATAAATTCTGTGTGTAAGTAGCCCAGCTAGGTCCAAGACTTCATCTCCTCCATTGGGAAGGTGTTGTCTCTCTACAGTGTAAAGCAAGGGTGTCAAATCAAGGCCTAATGCAACCAAAGCCCTAACGCCTTCCTGTTTCTTTCCATTCTCTGTCACTCATATCTTCTACTTTATATCTCTCAACCCATTTCCATCCTTCCATTATAACTTTGGGATCTCCTTCACCCTATTTCTCTTGCTGACTCTGCTGTTGCTTTATGCAATTTTGTTCATATCCCATTGGCCTATTTGCTCATCCCCTCCATTCCTTTCCTACTTTTTCTTTCTCCATTTTATCCCCGACCTCTCTTGTCTATCACCTTGCCAACTGTTCTTGAGGCACCTCACAACATTTTTCCTACATTTATCTCCTTCATGATTTCCATTTCATTTGGCTAAAAATTGTAAATAAGACTTGGTATGTATCTGTGCATTGATAACTAAATATACATGTACAGATTTATATATATATGAAAAAAACAAAGGTTACATAGACATTATAGTTAGGTTCTGAATTTACTCATTCAAAACTGTAGAAATTCAGCAGTTAAAGGTACTTCAGCTAACTATAACTTGTGCTCCCATAATGCACTGCTGATGACCTCACATATTATAACACTCATGACATGGTCAGTGACATGGATGACATCACTGATGTCATTATCCAGTGAGTGTAAACAGTTGTATTGATGTGTGAGTGGGTGTGTGAGTGTGTCATTTGCGGTATGGGAGACTGAATGGATGTGTAAGTTACTGTATAGGTGAGAAAGTGACTGTGTGAGCAGCTGCATTTCATTTAGTGAGTGGGTCTGTGGGTGGCTGCATGTGTGAGTGAGTAGGTGTCAGAGTGGTTGTCTTGGTAAGTGATTGGGTGTCACTGTATTGGTGAGTGACTTGGTGAGTCACTTACTGTATGGCTGTAGTAGAACTGAGTGGCTGTGTCAGTGACTGTATGCAAGAGTCAGTTGGTGTATGAGTAGCTGTATCGTAAACTGAGTGGGTGATTACGTTTCTATATAGTATAGTGAGTGGACATGTGAGAACTTATGTTAATCAGTGAGTGGCTGTGTGAGTGGCTGCATAGGTGACTGAGTGGGTATGTAAGTGCCTAGTCATGTGAGTGAGTTGGTGTGTGAATAGTTGTATAGTCGAGTGATTGCGTGTGAAAGTGACTGTAATAATGAGCCAGTGACAGTGTCAGTGACTGTATGGGTGAGTGTGTGGGTGTGTCTGTATTTCTACAGCTGATTAACTGGATGTGTCACTAGAACAGTGATCTAATAATGGGCTGTGTTAGTATGAGTGGGTATGTCAGTCGGTGTATGAGTGGGTGTGTAAGTAACTGTATGAGTCTTTGACTACCTCAGTTAGTAGTGTATGGGTGAGTGAGTGGTTGTGTCAGTGGCTGTTTGACTGAATGAATGTCTGTATATCACTACTTTTATGCACCTCTGAGTAAGTATGTGAGTAGATGTGTGTGTGTGTGTGGGTATACAAGAGTTTTTGTATCAGCAAATGAGTGGGTGTATGACTTTGTCTGGATGATGTCATCAGTGATGTCTTAGTGATGTCATCAGTGATGCCACTGACCATGTCACGAGTGATGTAGTACATGATGTCATAAGCAGTGCATTACGGTAGCGCCCATTATAGTTAGCTCAGGTAATTGTTGAATTTCTACGGTTTGTTACGAGTAAACCTTTGTTTTTTTCAGTGAATGTCTAAGGTTTTTTAAATTTTATTTCCTAATTATAAGGTCCCTGTAACCTTTGTTTTTTCGGTGAATTTCTACGTTTTTTTTTTAATTCTGCTTCCTAACTATAACGTCCCTGTAACCTTTGATTTTTGCAGTCAATTTCTATGTTTTTTTTAACGTATAGTAGTTTTAATTACGATACGTTAATCCAAGCAGGGCATGGGGGATTGCCGTGCACGACGGTGGTTGTCCGCAGTGGCCAGGTCCTGAGGCCAACCCCCTATAAGCACCCAAACATGCACGTCCTTCACCCATGAGCAGGGGAGGTTGCCCGCAAGACCTGGGCTGCAGCCAGACCCTGCGGCCAACACTCCCCAACCACCCAAACCCATTCTGTGCACAGCCCTTCCACCATGCGCAGCAGGAGTTAGCTGCAGCTTCTCTGGGAGTGAGAGGGTTATCTAGGGGTGAGAGTGGCTGTCAGATTGTCTGGGTGTGATAGTGCGTAAATCAGTGTTTTAGTGGGTACATCAGTCTGTACGTGAGTCTGTGAGTGGCTGCATGAGAGTGTCAGTGGGTCTGTGAGTGGGTGCGTGAGTGTCTGAGTGGGTCTTGAGTGGGTGTGTAAGTGTCTAAGTGGATGTGTGAGTGGGAGGAATTGATTTAAAGAGAGACAGAAAGAGAGAAAGAAAGTCAGACAGAAAGAGAACGTTTTTTAGCCTTTAATATCTCATATTCTTAGAATTCGTTATTTTTGTTACATATAACAAGGAAAAAAATCAGCGACTTTCTCCCTGAGCCATGAGGGTTTTTTGTTTTTTTTTTCTTATTATTTTTAGCCCTTTCTTGCCTTTGTATGAAAAAAAAAAAAAAAAAAAACAGGGGCCTTGTGGAGAGCCCTCAAGGGTCCTCATGCGGTCCATACTTTTTTTGTTTTTTTGTTATTTAAATACAATTATAATAAAGCCCTTTACTGTGTACTGTATGTGGTACCCCAAGGGGGCCCTCAGGGGCTTCCTCCACGGTCCCTTCTTTACATTATTATTATTATTTTTTTAAACAATGCCCTTACGGCTTCCCCCCCCCCATTGCCAATGCTTCAGCAAGCACAGAGCTGCTTTGACAGCAGCTCCTTGCTTGCAGAAGCATTTAATTTCTGTCCCCTGCACATGTGCAGAGAACAGAGACGAAACTCAAAGCACCCCAGAACATAGCAGGAGATGGCCTTGGGAGGTGGAGGCCCCCAGGGCCATCAGAGGCTCCTTGAGGGGGTCCGCACGGCCCCCATCCAACGAGATCTTAGCCCCGAGGGGTGGTGGTCCTCAGGGTGCAGGGGTCCATAGGGACCCACTTTATTTTTTAAAACATTTTACCCTGGAGTGTGGTGGTCCCCGGGGTGTGGAGGCCAAGGAGCTCCCGGCTCCAACTACAGTCCTGCCCCTGGGAGTGGTGGTTCCCGGGGCAGCAGGGGCCCCTGTAATGACAAGATATCCACGAGGAGGTGGCAGTCCCTGGGGTAGCGGGAGGGGGCCAGGAGGCCCCCTCCTACATATCATAAAGCCCTGGGGAAATGGCAGTCCCCAGGGCAGTAGGGGGGTCTGCATCCAAGGAAATTGAGCCCCAGGGAGGTGGTGGTCCCAGGGGCAGTGGGAGGGGGCCAGGAGACCCCCCGTTGTTTTTTTAAAAAAAACACTCCCCGGACCTGGCCCACCCGGGGGCATTAGACTAACAGAGCGCAGGAGCCTGTGCTTCATTTTCTTTTTGATTTTCCAGGCGGATTTGTGAATCCACTGCATCTCCACTCATAACAAATTTTTAAAATGCTTTTTAGCCCAGGGATCCGGGTGTTTGTACCCTGGCCCCTTTTTTTTAATTTTTTTATTTTGGGTCTCTGCTGAAGCTGAGTCCCAAGATGTCTGACAACACAGCTTCTGTTGTTGAAGTGTTATCAGCCAATCAGGTCTCAGCATGAGATTGTTAGGGGTCGCAAATCCTTCACGTCCCTGGATATACAAATTTGTTCTCCCCTTAATTTCTCAAAAACTACTGAACAGAATTACACTAAAACAAAAAAGCACCCTTTCTGGACCAGGACCTACCTTTCTGCCAAATTTGGTGTAATTCCGTCCAGTAGTTTTTGCACTATCGCTGTTCAAAATCCCTATGAAAAAATGAATGGGGAAAACATGTTTTCGGACCCCTCTTTTTCCCCAGTACCCGTCCCCCCACCCGCCCGGACATATCAACCTGAAACTTTCCAGGCAACAGCTGATGGAACTGTCAAATTGTTCCGCATTCATCAAGCGGTGCCAAGGCAAGTAAAAAAACGCGTTTTGTATAGAAATGTGATCCTCCCTATATCTACCTAGTGACAACCTCCACTATATATATAATTATATATATATACATATATATATATATATACACACATACACATTTGATTAAAATATTTAAAACTGACCTTAGGGCTCATTACGATTTTGGTGGTGTGACTGTCGAACTGCCAAACTTGCAGGGGTGAGGCTGCCATCATACCAGTGGCCTCACCCTTGTTGTATTACAATGTTTTCAGATCACTGGACAGCAGAAATATCATAGTACAGTGTTTCCTCTGGTTAACCGTGTGAAAATAGTACACCAGCATTGGCCTCGGCTCCCTTAAGGGAGCCGAGGCCAATGGCCGTTACACACCAGCACCCTTGGAATGTGCACTGTCTGCAAAGCAGGGTGATGGTAGGGAGACCCATAGCACTGACTTTCTGCCAGCCATTCCACGATGAATCCATGGACACCGCCGTGGCTGACCATGACTCCAACCACTGCCAACCCATCGGGATCCTTGGTCCAACCGACAGGGTTGCAATTTATTGGTCGTACCACCAGGAGTGCGTCAGTCCCACCATGAGTTTGGTGGTCTTCGGACCGCCACACTCGTGATGACTCCCTTTGTATTCATCCATACTTTTAAGCAAACAACACTTCTGTACAATGAAAAGTGATATATTTCACTGGAAAAAAACAAAGGTTACAGGGACGTTATAGTCAGGTTGACGTTTTACCCATACAAAATATATAAGTATGACTATAAAGGCTGAATTTCTTTGGTTTTGTATAGTTAAAACGTCAACCTAACTATAACACCCCTATAGCTTTTGTTTTTTTCAGTGAATGTGTATGTTTTTTTCCACTTAAAGTAAGTTCTAATTACTGTGTGTTATAGAACCACCGCCGTGCACAGCCTTTGGCCATGGGCAGCGAGGGTTGGCCACAGGGCCTGCAGTCAACTTTCCTGCATGCACTCAAACCCACACCATGCACAGCCTTTGGCTGTGTGCAGTAGACTTTGGTGTGTTAGTGAGTGCTTTCCCTTAGTTACTGTTTGTTGAATCCACAGATCCTTCACTTTTTTTATACTTGGGGCTGTGCTGAGCACCACAGTGTATCCGTGGATCAGGCAAGGAAACATATTTGGGCAATTTATGCTCCTGAGGAGTCCCACTGGGATCTCTCCATCTCTCATAGGGGATCAGGATTCCAGGATACTGAACTCTTATGTTAGCTTTTATTGTTTTCTTCTCCCCTGGCCTGATGCAAGAAATGAAATGGTGGCAGAAACTTTACTCTCAGGTTGTGGCAAGCCAATCAGGGCCTTACTTTTCCTCTGAAATCCAAAGATCCTCCATGAGTGGATCCACAAAGGGTCCACATCCCTAGATATCTATATTTCTTTTTTCTTGAACAACCCCAAAGCTACTGAATGGATGTACACCAAATTGACCAAAAGCTAGCTTTGTGCCACACTTGGTGTGATCCCGCCCAGCGGTTAGGACTTTAGTCATGTCTACAATTCCTATAAGAAACTGCATGTGGAGAACACGTTTCGGGCTCCCCCGTTTTTTTTCAGCCGCTTCTTGACGAATCACTCCAAAAATTTCCGCACAGCAGCTAAAGTGACTGGCATACTCATTTTAAAAATGTTGTGAAGATTCGTTAAACCGTACCAAAGTTGTTGGCAAAACAAAAAATGCTTTTTGCTATGGAAACTAGGTCCTAACTATCAATAGTATAATTCAGCAGTAAAATGACGAGAGTTTTTTACCACTCCAGGCAAAGTATTACAGCTTTGGATTGGTAAAATACCATCCAAGCCAACCTGGAATTAATAAAAGCAAACCCTGGCACATGTTTCCACTATCATTATAGATCTTTAGAGAGGCTTATATTTGTCCACACACAAGGAAGCACTCAATATAAGGCCAAACAATACCATTTCAGGATTAGAGTGCTGCATAAATTTAGCAAAAAAGGAGAGAACTCTGGTTAGCTCCCAAAAGTTGTTGTAGAGCAGCTCCTGTATAGAGCACGTTACAACATTCTGAATTTGCCCACAACTAATGTCTGTTTTTCTAACCAAGTTTTTAGCATAGGATTAGTACAGTGCCACCCACACTGAACTAGAAAGGGACAAAGGCGTCATTATGAACATGGGGGTAAACCCCGTTCCCCGCCTTGGCGATGCTGAACAGAATCCCGCCATTGGCAATGAACAGAAACCCGCCACATAAAGATGCAAAAATCTGAATCCATCAAAAATGTCCCAACCACCAGTCACCGCCAGGACCTTGTCAGTGACAAATGCAGGACATTCCACCCCGCCACCGCCGAGCACACAGACTTCCCCCTCCAAATAATGATGCACAAATCACTGCAGCGGTCAGTGGAAATCGAGCGACCATTGGCCGGACAGACCGCCACAGCCAGTGATGGGACCCAACAGTAAGAATTGCACACATTGGCAAGTTTGAAACCCACACACCTGACACACATCCACAACACGATAAAACACTCACAGACACAACCCACAATCCTTTGCAACACCATTAGGACAACTGAGATTGAGAACTCCACATGCAGACACTGAACGCCACAACAGACGAATCACACACCCAATCACACAAGAGCACACTCACCTAGATCCACACAACACAACACACCACTCACAACACACACCATGGCACCCCCCAAACACCCACGCTTCACAGAAAGGGAGCTAAGGACCCTGCTGGATGAGATACTGACGATCGAGCCACAATTATTCAGCACACACCCATCGCCAGGAAGATGGAGTTATGGCAGACCATTGTCAACAAGGTCAATACAGTGGGATACCATCCACGCATGAGGGGCGACATCTGCAAGAGATGGAACGACTTGCGCAGGAAGGTGAGGTTCATGGCATCCCGTCACAACATTGCAGTCCAGAAGACTGGGGGAGGACCTCCACCAACTCCACCCGACTACACTGACTGGGAGGAAAAGGTACTGGCCATCCTGCACCCTGAGGACCTCATTGGACTCACTAGAGGAATGGACTCAGGTAAGACGTCTACAATTACCCCTTATCCACCACACCTGTAATGCAGGCACCACCCTACCCCTCCAACATCCACCACGACCACTACCCCACCCAGTCCACAATCACTACATCCAGTCAACTTGCATGCCCACAAACCCACTAACAGGCCCACATCCCTCCCCCTGTACACAGCCACCCACCCCTGCAAGGAATCACAAAGGCACTACACCACCCACAATGCACCTCCACATCCTAAGCAAAATGCCATGGCAACCTCACAAAGGCACCCTGCATGGCCCAAAAGTGGAAAACCTTCACAAAACAGCCCAGCCCTGTGCGCCCTATCCTATTATGCAACTGTAACAGACATGTCCATTCCCTCCAACAGGCACCACCACCCATGGCACCCTAGCGGACAGGACAAGGAGTGGCAGTGCCCCACATGGAGACAGAGGCACCACCAAGGACACTGGAGAGAAAAACATGGACAGTGAGGAATACCCTGGCCCCTTACACAGTTGTGGACTGTCACCATCCAGCACCCCCATCCAGGACACCACTGACACCCTACCACACACCCACCAACATCCGGCCAGGGCAACCGGACCCACATCTGTGTATCCAAGCCACAGACTGGTGGAACACAAGGACAGAGGCCACAGTCACCACCTACCAACAGGCAGGTAGACAATGGCCCCAGTACAAGTGGCACTGCCAGACCTTTGCAGGGGACACAGGCACAGGGGGCTAGGACCAGTGGGAGGGCATCAGTGGCCCAGGGGAGTGGCCACAGGATGAATGCTGCAGCCCAGGATGTGATCTCTGAGGTCCTGGGAGCATACCACCATACCCAGGACAGATTAGCCCAGATTGTGGCCACCCTGGAGCAGAGTCAAAGGCTGCAGAGAGCCCAACACCAAGAGACCATGGAGCAGTGAAAACTGCACAATGCCACCATGGCCACCATAGCAGGTGCGCTGCTGCACCTCGTCCCAACCCAGCCTGAGACCCCCACAGACCAGGAAGCACCTACTACAGGCCAAGATACAGACCGGCCACCAACAGCAGCAGCAGCAACTAGACTTGTGCCACCATCTGAGGACACACAGGAGACTTGCACCTCAACCCATACAGGCCAACACCAGGCACCCAAATGGTCCCTCAGGCCCAGGTATGGCACTGGAACTCCTGCCAAGAACAAGGCCCCCTCTAAGAAGTGACTCTGACAAGACCTGGCATCCAAGTGTGCCACTGAACCACCATCAACACGGTGCAATAACAACCCCAAAAACTGGAAATAACAGATGGACATATCACCACTGCCAACCAATGCTGAGACCATGTAGCCAATATGGACATCCACCAGTAGCCCACTCCCATCACTGTAAAGTGCACAATGGCATCCCTGACACCAAATAAAACACCTGTTCACTAATGTCAATTTCCCCATTTATTCATATCTTAATTGCAGGAATAGCACCCCACGCATAACATGGGGTTGTGCCAACAGAATTGTCAAACAAGTTGTCCATAATGTCATATGTCCCATGCAAACCTGGTCACAGTGACAATGTATATAGAACCAACACCCCCATAGAGGAGAAGGCATACTGACAGTATGCTGCACAGACAGCAACATCATCAAATAGTCCCACTTAGTTACTGGAAGTACAGTTGGATCAGTTGGTTCCTGGAATGTACATCTTCCCCCTCCTCATCATCACCATCACCCTCATCCCCTCTCTGAGGAAGTTGGTCTGGATATACAGCCCCCTCCTCCTCCAAGAGGGGAATAGATTTCCTCACAGACACATTGTGCAGCATGCAGCAGGCCACCACTACTCCACACACCTTATCAGGCTCACAGGGCAGGGATTCCCCAGAGATATGGAGGCAACGGAATCTAGCCTTCAGGAGACCTATTGGGTGCTCTTTCACCCTCCTAGAGCGTCCATGGGCCTCATGGTAATTCCTCCCTGCATCTGTCCTAGGATTCCTCACTGGTGTCAGGAGTCAATGCATGTTAGGTTAGCCAGAATCACCTGCAAAAGGTGGCAAAACAGGACTGTCACTGACAACCCTCAGTTGCAGAAAGCCTGGCTGTCTGCTATGTTCCAAAAAGTGTCAGACACACTTACCTATGATCCATCCTCTGTCCCCTTCAAGTTGTTCCATCATGTGTGGCACACTGCTGTTCTTCAGCACAAAGGAATCACAGACTGATCCAGGGAACATGGCATTCACATGTGCGATGTACTGGTCTGCAGTGCACACCAATTGAATGTTCATGGAGTGAAAGTTCTTCCTGTTTCTGTACACCTGTTCCCTTACTCTTGGGGGGGATGACAGCTATGAGGGTTCCATCGATGACACCAATCACATTGGGAATGTTGGCAAAGGCATAGAAGTCTGACTAGATGGCAGGGAGCTCAGCACTTTTGGGAAACCTCACATAGGACTGCAGGTGTCGTACAAATGCATTCAGGATACCGGACAGAATCATTCTGAGCATTGGCTGTGAAAAACCTGCACCCATGCCCACTGTCACTTTAAATGAGCCCATGGCCAAGAAATGGAGTGCAGAGAGCACCTGCACTTCAGTAGGGATGGCATGCTGATTCCAATTAGCTGGTCTCAGTGCTGGATCCAGTAATGCACAAAGTTCATGAATTGTAGCACGGTTGAGTCTGTAACTGATAATGATGTGACGCTCCACCATGGTCCCCAAATCAACAAGTGATCTGTACACCGATGGGGCCCTCCCTCGCCACATGGGTCTGTACCTAGGAGGAGTTGAGAACACATGTGAGGAACACACATACATCTGCCTACAATGTAAAATATTCAGCACTGCTGGCATACAAGTCATTGACACATATGCATAGTAGCATGTTAAGCTGGAGCGACATGTCCTCAATGATACATCAGGACTGTAGAAATGAGTAAATGTATATTTATTCATGCCTATGAGGTTTGGGGACAATAGGGCTTGTATGGGGCAAATGAGAAATTAATAACTGCGTAGTAATGGCCAAAATGTCTACCCCTGTAATCCAGAAATGTTGTAATGGAAGTGACCTCATATCGCTAGCGGTTGTCGTAATAGCGTAAGGCGGTAATGCAACCATTCATTGGTTAACATGGTTGTCAATGGGGATTATTAGCGTATCATGATCGCTGCTGGCAGTGACGGTGCAAACCGCCGCGGAGCGTACACCATCTCATCACCCAAACTTCACTTGACCCCCGGATTACATACATGCAGGTACTCCACTGAGTGTGCTGCTGTGGCCTGCCTCTGGTCCTGGAAATGGCACGAGTGGCGGGAGGACCCGGCCTTCACCACCGAGGAACTGGACAAGCTTGTGGACGGGGTCCTGCCCCTGTACGTTAAGCTCTATGGTCGACCAGAGGTACAGGTGAGTAGGTGGATTGGGGGGCATGGATGTGTGTAATGGTGGTAGATGGCTGTAAACATGTGTGCACGTTGACACTGTACAGTCATGGGATTCATGACATGCTGCACATGTGAGGTCCTGTTATGATGTTGTGAGTGTCCATCCCATAGGGGACGTATAGCCAGCTGTATGTAATGGGCATAGTCTAACCTCTGTGTTCCTTTTTCTGTGTGTCCCATATAAGTCAGTGCCCATCAGAAGAGGAGACTCTGGCATGTCATCGCCAGGGAGGTGCGGACCCGGGGAGGTCTACAACCGGTGGAACACCCATTGTTGGAAGCGGTGGGAGGACCTGCGGTGCTGGGCACGGAAGACCTGCAAGGCCCAGCTGGGGAAGTCCTCCCAACGAGGAAGGGGTGCCCATCGGGCACGGACTCCACTAATGCGCCACATTCTGGCGGTGGCGTATCCGGACCTGGATGGTCACTTGAAGGCTGCACAGCAGACAGAAGGGGGTGAGTACAGACACCATTGAATGCCTCCTTGATGGATGTGTGAGTGTGCTGTGGTATGTATGCTGTCTAGTGGCAGGGACTCTGACTGATGTCCTTTTACATAATGGCCCCGTGGGGAGTTGGGTTGTAAGGTTCAGGTCTGCAGTACTTCAGGTCCTTCAGTGATGTAGGAAATGGCTGTAGAGCAGGGTAGTGGCCAATAGTCTGGGGCATAGCCATGTGTATAGCGATAGGTGCTGCATGGTGGAATATTTACAGGGTGGGTGTATGTGTGAACCAGTTATGTACCTCCATTCAGCTATTTACAAGTGTCTCTTCTGTTTTGTCTCCTCATCTGTTTTCTCTTGTGTTGTCTGTGTACATCAGCATCATCTGGTGAGGGAGCTTAGGCACCGGCGGATGCAGCGGCCCGCCGATCCATGGAGGCAGAGTCGAGCGACGCCAAGGGGACCAGTGGGTTGGAGGGCGTGGGGAGTACCACGGGGGAGGCAACTACCAATGGATGTAGTGACTCTGATACCTCCTCCAATGGGAGCTCCCTGGCGGTGGCGGACCCTAGTGGGCCCACCCATTCCTTGTCATCATCTGCCACCCCCATACCTTCACCGCCCTCCCATTTGCTCCCCACTGATTCGCCCATGCCCGCTCACCCAGAAGGGTGGGTGTCTCCTTCAACCCAGGCACCTCATCCCCTGCCCCAGTCAGCCCTGCTGCCCTCACGGAAGAGGCTATTGACCTCCTGAGGGCCATCTCTGTAGGGCAGACAACCATCGTCGATGCCATCCAGGGGCTAGCATCAGAGGTGCAGCAGACCAATGCCTACTGGATGGCATTCATGGTGCTGTGTCTGGACGACAGACAAATTTTAGGCTCTGGCCTCCTCTTTGATGGCAGCCAGTGTGCCTGGTCATTCTATCCCCCCTCCAACTACCTCTACTCCTTCCAGCACCCCACTCCCTTCACCCATCCAAAGCACACATTCTGAGAGCCATGCACACACCTCAACACACAAGAAGCACACTGCAAAACACAAGCACTACACTTCCGACCACAGGCGTACACACAGACAACATACAAAGGCACACACACCAACATCCACTTCCCCCAGTGTGTCCACCTCTTCTGCCTCCCTGTCTGTCACCTCTACATGCACACTCACAGGCACTGCACCCTCATTCACTGTTGCTGACCCCATTCTGGCAGTCACCACAAAATCAGACATCCATTCATGCACCCCAGACACCACACCTGCACTCACCACAATGACTTTGGTTGACACGTGCAGCACACTCACTAAACTTGCAGACACACGGACAACATACATTTACACTGGCAGCCTGTCTTGTCCCACTGTGTCCATCCTCCCTCCTCCCAAGACACTCAAATGTTCCAAAACACCCACTCAACACACATCCAACATCCCTCAGCATACTGTATAGTCACCTGCACCCACATCACGCACACCTACACTTGTCATGACCACTCCCTCTACCTCCACTCTCACGCCTTCCTCCAGGTCCACCCCGATTGCCCCTAAAAAACGTTTCCTATCCTGTGTTGACCTATTCAAACCCACTGGCCCACCCCGTCTCGTCCCTAAATGTGCCCTCCTCTTTGCCCTGTCCACTCCTCCTACATCACAGCCCACCCCTGTCCGCCCTTCCCATTCCTGTGCTACCTCCCCTGTGAGCAAGAGAACCCATGCTTGCCCAGGAACATCTGCCCCACCCCAGTCCAAGGCCACCCCACCAGCTTCTAAGACCAGACCCAAGCCCCTTCCACCTTCCAAACGTAAAGCCAAGCCCCCCCTTCCAGTTGTAAGTCCCCACCCCCACTACCCCTTGCTCCAGTTCCCTGAGGTGCCTGGATGCCCCATTGTTGCCCCTTGGCGGTGGAGTACCTTTGACTTGTGGGAGTCAAGTTGGTGCCATTTGGGCCCATCGGACTTCAGAATATGGACTGGCCTTTTGCCTTCTGTTGGACTTCTGTTGCTCATGGAGCTTAATTAAAGTTTGTGTGGCCAGTGTTGCTTTTGGCACACTCTGGATCTGTGGTTCATCGTTTCTTTGTGTGGGGGTGTTGTTCACATGTGTGTACTTTGGGCAGGTTTAATTTGCCTTGTGTCGGGTGAATACCTCTTGCTGTGGAGTGTAAGGCTTGTGCTGTTGTGAGGGGTTGTGGGTGCGTTGAGGGGTGGGTGGAGTGGGTGTGTATGTAACTGTGCCCTTTCTTCCCTTGTTTAGTAGGTTACGGTACTTGCCTTCGTCGTCTTCGTCGGCGGTCTCCGTCGTGGAGGTATATGACAAGGAGCAGGGCTGGTATGATTTGCAACTCTCTATCCATGTCTGCTTCGGCGCGTTGTGTGAGCCTACGGTGAGTGTTTCCTTTTATTTGGTTAATTTCTGCCTGGCTTTGCGTGGCGGTGGTTCCCGCTCCAGAACTGATGGCGGCCTAGTGCTTCATTATTTGATGGGCAGGTAGGGACTTTCCGTAGGCCTGTGGGCGGCCTCTGCCATTGTTGTCGGCACTCCTCTGCTGGCGGTAAGTGATTTTCAGGCTGCCTGTTTTTCAGGTGGTTCATTATTTGGTGGGCCAGACCACCTGACTGTTGGTGGTAGTTACCACCACCAGCGGCGGAGCGGTGTTTACCGCCATGTTCATAATGAGGGCCAAAGACCCTTAATGGCTGCAGGCAGCCATCTGTTGACTTCCCTGCATTCTCCAATAAACCAAAGCAGGTTCATATTTTTACCCACAAATGCAGGACAAGATAGAGAATTTTAATGCAAAGAAACCAAGGGGCAATGTACTGATATGATTGGCCAAAGCCGATATCCGGCAATGTTGATCCAGGGTGTCCTGTAATGGCCGGGTGTCTAAAGTTAAAAATGACACAGTCCCCTTGAAGTGACTGTAGGAAAGGACCATCCCAAGCCATTCTCTGAACCATCAATATATTCTTGTAGTCCTAAGTAATAAAAACGTGAATGATTAGCAGGCCACTGACACACTTTATTTTTAAGCTGGGCAGAAGACTCCATGCTTGGATCTGGCAGTTGTATGAACATTTGCCAAAACTACTAAATGAGGACAACATGCTAAAGAAAGATTAACCTGAGGCACAGAGGATGTACATAATGAATCAAAAACATTGGTGAGAGAAAGATGGCTGGGTCAGGAACACTACACATCCCTTCTGAGATGACTGGCTGCAAGAGTGACTCCCAACTGAAGAATGAGCAGTTGTCCCTGACTGAGTAGGTAAGATCAGCCTGTGAGAAGATGGGGGTCTGGTTACCGAGGTGGCAATAGGTGTTGGCTTTGTATAGGAGGGCTCAAGGTGGCGTTAGCAAAGTTTGGAAATTTTACCAACTTCAGCCTCCAAGATTTCTCCCTTAATAGGGCAAGGCAATAATTAATGACAACCATCATTTTTTAAAGAAGGTGAGCCCAAGCAGAAATGTTAGAGGCACCTGGGAGCATAAAAACTGGGGTATCCAAGAAACTGAGCTTGTTGTTAATCATGTCATCGGCCCTGGAAGTTACACCTAGATTTTCACTTATGCGTCCGGCCCGGGTGCATGGAATTGCCTGCTTGGCTGGTGAGCCCTGGGAAAAACAGGAAGCTGAGACAATAGGTAGCACCTCTTCAAAGACTGGTACTACAGGTTCACCCGAAACCCCATGGCCAGCATCAGTGTGCGTAAGAAAAGCTGCTGAGCCAGCAAGGTCCAGGGACAAATGTCTTTCTGCCAGATCTATTTCTTTGGTGATGACGCCCATGGTTTTAGCCAGAAAGGTATTAATAGTTGTATTGTTGGGACCCAATGAGGGTTTAGGATTCGGGACCTTCCTTTTACCCATATCAAATTTAGGTGGAGAGCAGTTTCTGTATAGATCACCCTGCAACACCAGTGAAACTCTAAATCTGCTCAACTCAAATGTTTGTTTTTCTAGCAAAGGTTTTAAGCATAGGATTATCACCGTGCCATCCACAATGAGTTAGAAAGTAACAAACTATTTTGCCATATGAACACCACTGATAGCCTGGCTAGTGGTATCTTAAACTTAGCATATAGCAAAAGATAATAGGTAACTGCTGTTTTGGGTAATTATTTTAAAATACTTGTTGTGGGGTTCAGAGTATGAGTTGCTGTTAGGTTTCCAATGCATCTGCATGGATTAAAATAAATCACAAGTCCTTACAAAAAAACTCCCCTTGGTTTATTGTATATGTACAGGACACCATGCCTGCATTTGAATGTGTTAAACAATGCTATCCCTGTCCCCTTCTAGCAGGCCTTTACCAAAGCAAGATCTTTATGCAAGGCACGACTTTGCTCGTGATTGACAAAAAAATGCCGATGTTGAAGGAGATTCTTTTGCCAGAGGGGGGCCACTTTCCTACCCATCCCCCTCAACAATTACCATGTGCAATAACCTCCTCACAGCTTTACCAGTCATTCAACATTCTAATTATAATTTGTACCCACCACTGCCGCAAAGTAGAATCATGGTCCTGTTGCTGGACTTGCACACATCCACTACATATGAGTGCCCCCTGGCTGTTTTTATACCAGCATTACCAGTGTTTTAATATCTCCGCTAGTACAAAAATCTGAACAATCAAATAAAGCCTTTATTGTTCCCAATTATGAGAATATACTTTAAACAGTTAATGCTAGAAGAAAACACATTACTATGGGGGTCATTCTAACTCTGGCGGGCGGCGGAGGCCGCCCGCCAGAGTTCCCCCTCCAGAACACCGCTCCGCGGTCCGAAGACCGCCGCGGTGATTCTGTGTTTCCCGCTGGGCTGGCGGGTGACCGCCAGAAGGCCGCCCGCCAGCCCAGCGGGAAACCCCTTCCCACGAGGAAGCCGGCTCCGAATGGAGCCGGCGGAGTGGGAAAGGTGCGACGAGTGCAGTTGCACCCGTCGCGAATTTCAGTGTCTGCTAAGCAGACACTGAAATTCTTTATGGGGCCCTCTTACGGGGGCCCCTGCAGTGCCCATGCCATTGGCATGGGCACTTCCGGGGCCCCCAGGGGCCCCACGACATCCCATACCGCCATCCTGTTCGCCCGCCAGGAACAGGATGGCGGTATGGGGTGTCGGAATCCCCATGGCGGCGCAGCAAGCTGCGCCGCCATGGAGGATTCAGCAGGGCAGCGGAAAACCGGCGGGATACCGCCGGTTTTCCTGTTCTGACCGCGGCCATACCGCCGCGGTCAGAATGCCCTGCGGAGCACCGCCAGCCTGTTGGCGGTGCTCCTACCGACCCTGGCCCCGGCGGTCCTTGACCGCCGGGGTCAGAATGACCCCCTATGTGTTCTAGAGCAGCCCTATTAACCCCAGACTAGTAATTTATGTAAACACCGGCCATGTTAACAATTTTAAATACAGTTTTACATCCGAAGTATGTCTGGGCGTGAACATGAATAGATTGAAGGTATTTATCTCTGGGAAAGGTTGCAACCCTACCGCTGCACGATTGAGTTCTGCACTGCCTCTTCCCTTCTTAGACGAGCAGTGCTCTGTGGATGATGCTCTCAGTAAGGCGACCCACCCACTCTTATAAGTGGCCTGGCATGCTCAGAATGAAAGAGAAACACACAAGTTGTTCTTTTGTTTCTCGTCACTCCTGCAGCTGCTATAGAGAGGCGCACTCAGCACTACACAGACAAACTGAATGGGACCCCTAAATGAGCAGAAGACTGGGGTCGCCCCTCCCCTCACACTGCCGGGGTTATGTGTGAATGTCCATTTCTCACTGCCAGAATTTCAATCACACAGTAAAAACTTTTGATAGAACCAATATGCAAGTCATACTTTTAGCTACAAACAAGAAACTAATAGGTTGTATAAAATAGGTTAAATTAGTGTATCATTTTAGCAATAGTCATGGTAACCAATCCATGGGAAATGTTTGAAGAAGTTGTGGGCATAGCCATAAGGGCTACTGGATTAAACATGGAGTGGCTGAATCAGTAAGGAGAATTGTGTGTCTTAAATGTTTAAGACTTTTTAAGGTCATGGGGGCCTAGGAGAGCAATATTTCCTTAAGATGCACAATGAAACAAGCCATACAGAAATACATTCATCACTGGAGTGCGGTAGAAGCAATATATTTAGAACATTCCTTAGGAAGAACTCAATGGTAATGGGACTACCCATTGAGAAAAAATATGCTAGAGCATAGCATGCACGCAGCCTTGTTCTGTGTGCTTTCATGAGCTCAGAGGCTGGGCGTCTCTGCCTGTTAGAACTGTAGAGGGGGATTCTGTACATGCACACTTGGGCCTTCCTGTGAAAGACCTTCTTGGCCATGCAGGATACCATCAATTTTATTCTTGTGCTCCCTGGAAGAAACCTTTGAATGGCTGGAATTGCATGATTTTGTGTCTAGACTTTGGAATTCTTGCAGTCACATTTAGGGATGCTGGAATGGACAGCATTTAAGTTGATCACTATGCCTATTGTCATTGCATAAAGCTCAATGAGATTTAGTTTAGAAGACTTAGGGGCATATTTAAGAGCCCCTAGCGCCACTGGAATGTTACTTCTAGTGACACTCCAGTGGCGCTATGCCCTGCGGCATATTTTCAAGATGGCATTAAACCACTTTTTGTGGCTTAATGCCATCTTGTAAATACAGCCCCTTCTACACTCAGCCCTTGTGTGGAACGGGCATGCATTTTGACACTGCATCAGATTTATGAAATTTCGTAAACCTGAGGTAGCGCTAAAATCTAACACCACCCCAAAAGTGGCATCAGGGAGGTGCAACGAGGAGGAATACTTTTATTCCTCCTCGTTTGTTGCTTTTTCTATGTTAGCTGCATTCTGCAGCATGCATAGAAAGAGCAAAATGCCAGACATAATTGTTTATGTGCGGAAAGGTGTCCCTTCCTGCACATAAACAGTAATTTCAAAATGACACTTTGGCACTTCTGTGTGTGCTGCAGAATGTGCCAAATCACTATTAGTGATTGTTTATGTGCAGGAAGGGACATCTTCCCGCAAATAAACAATCAAACCTCACAACGCAGACATCCTTGCAAAATGGTGCAAGGATGCCTGCGTTGGCGCAGGCAGCTTAATTTAGTGTCACCACAGGGGTCTACACAGGGGTGCACCATATTCATTTAAATACGGACATCCCAGCATTGTGAATTAATGGTGCACTGCACTGACAATTTTGGTGCAGCGTCATGGTCTGTCATTTTCTCTTAAATATGGGTCAGTGGTTCCAATTTGCATGAAGTAGTACAAGACGCCTTTGATTAACATTAATTGTTTGGTATTTGTGATGAGGTCAGTGTCCAGGTGTGCTCCCAAACAGATTGAGCTTCACAAACAAGGTCCCTCATTTGGCAAATATATAGGAAAGGACATCAACTGGTGTATCAACAAAAATATGCAATAGGGCCGTATCAATCAATCAATAAATAACTTTATTCGGATGTATTTGGCATCCACAAAAGTGCATAGAGAGAACATGCAATAAAAATCATATCAGAAATTTACAGTAAAAACATATGTAATAAGGCAATAAATACAATTGCTAACATGGTATAGATCTGAGGGCACATACAGCCGGCTTTAAAAAATACCCTACATATAAAACAGCTTATTCATTGGCCAGGAGCAGAAGAAATCTCAGAGTGGGTCTCAGAGTGGGTCTGCACTGTCCTAAACCATACATTTGTTTTTAAAAGTGGGATTAAAAAGAGCTTGGTATATGTAATGTAAAATGGGCAAAAAAACATAAAGTGTTATGAAGTTTGGCCGAATGAGTCATCACAGGGACATCCTTGACATCAAGGTTTTGAACAAATCCCAAGGGAAAGCAAAACAGACATTGAATGGTGCCTGCCCTAAAACCGAAGAGCAAAGATCACTCCCAATGGGTACTAGTCAATTGAACAGTTCAATTCCCTTAGACAGAGATATTTATTGACACTGAGACTCTTATTAAGACTTTGGCGGGTGGCTGAGGCCACCAGCCAAACTCTTTGGGTCAGGAAACCGTCAATCCGGTTTTCCACCCGCAGGACCTATTATGAGCTTTCTGCTGGGCCAGCGGGCAGAAACAGTGTTTCCACCTGCTGGCCCAGTGGAAAACTCACCACAATATTACAATTACGAGCCGGCGGCAATGTTGCGGTACGTCGGTTGTGACAGCTCCCGTCGTGCTTTTCACTGCCCTTAATTCAGGCAGTGAAAAGCACAACAGGGCTGTTCATGGGAGCCCCTACACTGCCCATGCCAAGTGCAAAGGCAGTGTAGGGGCCCCCATGGGGCCCCCGGCACCCCATCTCTGCCAGCCTTTTTATGACGTTGGGACCGCTATGCAAAAACCGTTGGAGAAGAGACTCATGCTTGTAGCGCTGTCCTGGCAGATTAAGACCATGGGCACTGCCAGGTTGACGACTGGCGGCAACCTGGCGGTGTGGGAGGTTGGACCATGGCGGCTCTGCCAGGGTCGTAATGTGGAGGCTGGACCACTGCTTTGGTGGTGGTACGACCTCCACTGCAAGTCTGACAGTCCCAGGACCGCCAAACTCGTAATGAGGGGCTGAGTTTCCCCTCCACGTCCCTAAGGCGCCTTAGTTCCACAGTCATAAAGTGCTTTTGGTACTGCTATCTTGTTTGCCCCAGTGCATAGAGATGGATTTCTAAACTAATCTGACATGCCTACTTTTGTAAGAATCCTTTTTACGTACCAAATCTAGGGTATGAGGAGGCCACAATCTAAAGCCAGGCCATCCCTTATTATCTCTTTGGTCTATTCGGCCTCCAAATTTTGCCAGACAGCAAACCATAACATAATTGGTCGTACTCTGATGAAATCCCCAATATCAGGGAAGTTCTAATTCATTGTGACAAATAAAATGCGAGGCTGAGATGGGGACTGACAATATCTTTCCACAAAATGTGTTCTCCTTTCTTTGAATGGCCATACACTCAGCAATTCCCCATATCCCAGCCCCATACATAGCGATGGGTAATGCAGTGAGAACTATGGCCCTCATTATGACATTGGCTGTAAATGGCCCTTAAGACCACACTGACGGCCACCAACTCACTGTGGCGGATATCCGTTCACCATATTATGACACACACACACCAATCAGACAGAACTCAGCCACATACACAAATCCGCCAGAACAAATGTCAGTGATAAACTGGCGGTATCAAAGCCCACACCGTTACGTCAACAGAAAAATGCCCACAACATTATGACCCACGAATCACCACTGCGGACATTCAACGGCGGTAAACCATTGGAGGTACATACTGCCGCGCTCACAATGGACACTCACAGACAAAACAAACAACACACACCTGACACCCATACACACACCCACATCACTATAAAACATACACCCACAGTACCCACAACCCTTAACGATTACAAATCATTGCCACCAGAGAGACACCAAGACCACTGAGATAACTAGAGCCACACACCACTCACACCCATACACCACTCACGCACTCCACATCACACGCCCCAAAACATTACCCAACACACCCTCACCAACACACCTCACACAACACCCATGGCACCACAAAGACACCCCCGTTTCACAGAGGAGGAGCTAAGGGTCATGGTGGAGAAAACTGTCAGGGTGGAGCCACAGCTATTTGAAGCACACATGCAGCAAATAGCTATAGCTAGGAAGATGGAGCTGTGGCGGAGGATCATGGACAGTGTGAATGCCGTGGGACACCATCCCAGAACAAGGGACAACATCAGGAAGAGGTGGAATGACCTACAGGGGATGGTACGTTCCATAGCAGCAAGACACCAGCTCGCTATACAGAGCGCTGGCGGTGGACCCCCACCTCCTCCCCCACAACTCACAGCATGGGAGGAGCATGTCTTGGCAATACTGCATCCTGAGGGCCTGGCTGGAGTCGGAGGAGGACTGGACTCTGGTAAGTCAACTCTCCACTATTATCAGCCCCATACCTGCATGCCATCACATACCCTCGCCCTTACTCCCATCACTCCACTCCATCCCACACACTCCACCATCTCACTAATCCCAATGCAAAGCCCTGCAGGCTGTACCAATGCATGGACACCCCTCACAGCCCTACATGGACACTCATCACTAAAGCATGCATGGCATAGAGAACTAACAATCCCACCATACACTAAAATACAAAAGTGAAACCTGGCAGGGCAAAACCAACGATAGAGGGGAAGCCAGGGATGTACCATATGTCATACACATCAACCATAACACATCATTTACATCCCCACAGGTACCAAAGCTAATGGCACCGGCCAGGAGGTGCCAGCACTATCCAGTCCCCCAACTGAAGAGGCCCACAGTGATGTCAGTAACTCTGGATTTCAGGGTCTGGGTGATTTACCTGGCCCATCAGGGACCACTGGACAGCCGGTTACCCAACCCCAGTCACAGACCACCACAGAGCCTCCCCCTTCAGGAAACTCCACCACAGCACCCACCCAGTGTACCAACACCTCTGTCCCCAGGACACATCAATCAGCAGTGTGTCCACCTGTGGCCAAACCTCATACCCAAGACAATCAGGGACATAGGGTAAGTGGCAGCGGACATACGGTTCAGGGGACAGAGGCACAGGCCAACAGGGAAACTGGGAGGAGTGCTGTCCACCAGGGGAAGGACAGGCCCAGAGAACCGACTCTCCAGGAGGCACTCATTCCCAGGACGCAATGGTCTAGATCCTGGACAACATGCAGGAGAACAGGCGGCTGCAGGATGGACAGTACAAGGGGATCAGGGAGGACTTGCAGGCCATCGACAACACCCTGATCTCCATAGCAGGGGTGCTGGCAGACATGGCCAACATTATGAGGGAGGCAGTCTCACACCAGCGGACCCCTGCCACTAGCCAGTCATCTGAACATCCATCCACTTCCACTGCCGCTAGTGGCCAGGAGGTCCCGCCACAGGACCCACAGGCCACCAGCACCCCTCAGAGACACTTGCCAAGACCCCCACCAGGAAATTAGACTCTCCTGATTGTCACCCTTGTGTCCCACACAGTCACCCTGTCCACCTTGAACTGCCATTGCTCCCCTTCCTATGTCCCCATGGACAATGCACCTGTGCTACAAACAGACTGGAACAATACCCTGGACTTTCCTCCATCATCACCCCATCCCATTGCACTTTCCCCCTATATGTTAGCACTTCAATAAACACTCTTTGACAAACATCGATTTCAAGTATGTCATGTATATCAAATATTAATTGTTTGAAACAGGTACAACCATTGCAAATGAACTGTACATTGAATGGGCCTAGATTAATGACCTATAGCTGGCTGTAGTGATCACATCAGTAATATTTGTCATACCACCAACATTTGCAAAATAAATATCCAGAGGGATCAGTAAGTGGGCATTGACTTGGGAATTACCAGCATGCCAATGCCACACAGAATACAACCAAAGTCATTGAAATATAAAGTTACACTGTCTTTCTCACCTGTGTGTCATTGGAAGTACTGACGGATCACAGATGTTCTTTTGTCCTCATCTTCACCCTCTGCCTCTTCATCATTACTGTCCACAGGGTCCACTGCTGCCACAGGGGCATCTCCAGTCTCCTCCTCCTGCAGAAAAGGTACATGGCGTATGAGGGCCAGGTTGTGCAACATGCAGCATGCCACTACTATCTGGCTGACCTTCTTGGGTGAGTAGCACAGGGATCCACCTATTATATGGAGGCACCGAAACCTAGCCTTCAGAAGGCCAAAGGTTCTCTCAATTATCCTTCTGGTTCGCCCATGTGCCTCATTATAAAGTTCTTCTGCCCTGGTCCTGGCATTCCTCACAGGGATCAGCAGCCATGATAGGTTTGGATAACCAGAGTCACCTGCAATTATTGATGGACAATATTTAGCCACACACTATCCTATATGGCCCACACCATACCCATACACCAACATATACTGGGTGGGAACCAGGGATCACCTATAAGCCACACCCTGTGCCTCTGAAGTTGGGCCGTCACATTTGGGATGCTGCTATTCCTTAGGACAAAGGCATCATGCACAAACCCAGGATACTTAGCAATGATGTGGGATATGTACTGGTCCGCCAAGCACACCATCTGCACATTCATGGAGTGGAAACTCTTACATTTCCTGAACATCTGTTCATTCTGGCGGGGGGGGTACAAATGCAATATGTGCTCCATCAATCGCCCCAATTATATTGGGGATATGTACCATTGCATAAAAGTCGGCCTTCACAGTGGCCAAATCCTGAACCTGGGGGAATGCAATATAGCTGCACATGTGTTTTATCAGGGTACTGTTGTCAGCACTATTGAGAACATTGGCTGTGACATTCCTGCTGCCAAGCCCACTGTCACGTGGAAAGAACCAGTTGCCAGGAAATGGAGAACTGATAGCACTTGCACAAGAAGGGCGATCCCATTGGGGTGACGGATAGCAGATATCAGGCCAGGCTCCAATTAGGCACACAGCTCTGTGATTGTGGCCCTGTCCAGTCTATAGGTAAGTATTATGTGCCTGTCCTCCAGAGTAGCCAAGTCCATCAGATGTCTGTACACGGGGGTATGTCTCCATCTCCTATTCGTCCACAGCGGTAGGAATCTATGGGACAAAACAGTGAGGAGTCTGTCACAAACTGAACAAAGGAGCCACAACAGTAGTTTGCATTCTGTAAACGTGTAATGGGTCAGTGTGATTTGTCCAGTATGTGCCTATTTCTCCTGTGACGCAGCATTATTCCATAGGGCTGCCCCACCCCTGAAATGGCGTCCATCTGTCCTGTGTGGAGGGACAGGAGGAAGTGAGGTGATTCCACTGACGCTGTGCGCCGTGGCGGAGGCGGTCGGGAACTGCAGTGCAACTCCTCATTGGATAATATTGGGCCCTATGTGTTACAGTGGCCAATGGTGATCTACGCCGGCGGTGATGGTATGCACAGCCGTGGACGTGACCGCCATTTTCTATCATATTCCTCACTTGTTACTTGACCGTCCATAGGAGAGAACCTACACTGCATGCGCTGCTGTGACCTGTGTCTGGAACCTACCATGGCCCATGTGACTGGCGAAAGGCCCCAGCCTTCACTTCGGAGGAGTTGGAGTGATTGGTGGATGAGGTCCTACCCCAGTACGGACTGCTGTATCGGCCTCCAGACCAACAGGTGAGTACACTGTGGGCACGATGCATGTGGCATGGATGCATGGAGATGTGTGTGAAGGCATTGTGTAAGGGGGGCTTATCTGTTGGCGGTGTACATGTGGTGAGCTGGGCTATGTATGTGCCAATGGTGATGGAAAAGGGTATGGTAGGCCATATGTGTGGCAGGCTGGACTGTTTGTCTAATGGTGCTCTCCTGTCTGTATTGCCTCTGCAGGTCAGCGCCGATCAAAAGAAGGGTATATGGCATGCCATCGCCAAGGAGGTGCGGACCCTGGGGGTCAATGGCAGGCGGAACACCCACTGTCGCAAACGGAGGGAGGACCTGAGACGCTAGGCACAGAAGACAGCGGAGGCCCTGCTGGGGATGACATCCCAATGAGGAAGGGGTGCCCGTAGAATCCGGACCTCCCTGATGGCCCGCATCCTGGCGGGGGCCTATCCAGAGGTGAATGGGCGCTTGAGGGCAACACAGCAGCCACAAGAGGGTGAGTACAGTGGCTATCATTACAGCCTATGCCTGGTATCAGGGTGGTGGTTGTGTGTCGTTGGGTGCCCCTAGGCCAGGCCAGACATACCAGTGTAGGTCCTCTGGTGGCTAGGGGTCTGAAGGGAAAATAATGGCTACCTAGCTTGTTAGCATCCACTACTGGCCAGGGCTGCATGGGTCCCAGGTGTGCTCAGTTGGCGGTGTTTGCCCCTCTCATGCCCTGGTGGCTAGCAATATCACTGGTAGTACAATGGATAGTGTGTAGGCCTTTTCCCTGTGTGTGAGGGTGCTGTGTATGCCAACGGTGGTGTTGGTGCAGTCATTGACCCAGTGTATTCTTTGTCTCTATCCCCCCGTTTCTTGTTTTGTCATCCTGTCTTTATGTGCATTAGCATCATCTGGTGGAGGAGCAGAGGAACCGGCGACAGAGGGAGCTGCATCCCACAGGACCCAGGAGGCACAGTCCACCGATGCTGAGGGCACTTGTGGGATGGAGGGCGAGGGGAGCACCACGGCGGAGACTGGAGGGGAAAATACAGACTCAGATACCTCCTCCGATGGGAGCTCCCTGGTGGGGGCCGACACCTCTGTGACCACCCCAGCTACAGGTACAGCTTCCATCCCCGTTCCAGCACCGCCCTCCCAGCAGCCCCTCAGCGATTTGCCTGTGCCCGCTCACCAAGGATGGTGGGCATCTCCTTCTCCCCAGGCACCCCAGGCCCTGCCCCAGTCAGCCCTGCTGCCCTCAGTGAGGAGGCTATTGACCTCCTGAGATCCATCTCTGTAGGGCAGTCAACCATTGTGAATGCCATTCAGAGGCAAACATCTAATGCATTCCTGGAGGGCATTCACACTGCATTGGCAGCCCAACAGAGATCGATTCAGGCTCTGGCCTACTCTCTGATGGCAGCTATTGTCCCTGTTTCTACCGTCCCCCTCCAACTTCCACTTCCCAGGCCCATTCTCCTCAACCCCAACCCATCCCAAGCACACAGCCTGACTAGCATGCACACAAGACAACACCCAGGACTGTCACAGGCAAACACAATCACTACACTTCATCCCACAGGCACTCACACAAGCATCATTCAGTTGCAGACACAACAACATCCACTATTTCCACTGTCTCCCCCACTTACTTCTCCTCCACCTCCCACCCAGTTATGTCCACACTCACACCTGCATGCACTTCATCATCGTCCACTGCCTGCATCATCACCACACCAAGCAGAACACACACCTCACTGGCAAACACCTCCACAACAGCCATGCACACGTCCCCTGTGTCCTCTCCAACCATGTCTGTCCCCCCCTCCTAAGGTACACAAACGCAAGTACTCAGACACCCAACAGCCATCCACCTCACAACAGCATACAGCCCATGCACCTGCACCAAAATCCAGCAAACAAACACCTCCAACAACCACTCCCTTATCCTCAATTCCCATTACTTCTCCCTCTTCCCACCCCAATGTCCCTAAAAAGCTTTTCCTTTCCAGCATTGACCTCTTCCCTACCCCTCTCCCCCGTCCTGCATCTATGGCCATGGTATCAAGAACCCAGCCAAGCACCTCGGCCACACAGTCCACGGGCCCACTTCCATCCGCACCTACTTGTGGTGGAAAGGATTCCAGGCCAAAAATACTGAAGGGGAAGGAGCCTGCACCAGTCAGAAGAAAGGGGAAGGAGCCTGCACCAGCAAGCAAGAAGGGGAAGGAGCCTGCACCAGCAGCTGTCACAGAGCCCTTACCACCAACCGTGGTTGTGCAGCTATCAGTGAGTGCAGGGGAGATGAGCAGTCCCCTTTTTTAAATATAGGATCAATTATAGATGTCCCCCAGGGCTCGGGTAGGGGGGAGTAAGGTAAGTTATTAAATACATTGTCTAACAAGGAGGCCCCTAAGGCAATGTTGCATTTAGTGAGGTCAATGGGAACTCCGTCTAGACCTGGGGCCTTTTCACCTACACTCTGAATTACAGCATCCTTTACTTCATCAAGAGAAGGTGGGAGAGCCACATATAGATTGCTAAATTGGTCCTGCCAAACACTGTCAGCAATTTTACAAGAAATTGTACTGGGTGCTCGTAAGGTATGCTTAACATCTGTTACTTAGGCCCAAAAAGACTCAATATTTCCCTGACTGGAGACCAGGACTAAGGTTTCCAATTGGGCAGACACAAACTCCAGCCAAAACTGGTAACCATTTTATATTGTTTGCAAAGATGAGCCACTAAAACAGGATCCCTCGTGCTCACACCAAGTGCAGACCTAAGGGCCCGGTTTGCTACAGAACTATCTGAGCTAAATCACCTGGGGGTATCAGGCATCAGTTTGGTCAGCTTTAAAAGAACACTTGGAGGCCTTCGGGCTCCTCTGATAGGCAGAGATTTAACTGAGCAAGATTAGCTTTCATTACTTTTTTCAAAGTTTGAACAGGATCAGACATCCTCCAAGCTAGTCTCAGGTTATCAGTACTGGGTTTCAAGTAATGTACACCCATATCCCTCCTGAATTTCCCTCTAAAATGCAGGGATATTATAGCTTCTATGGGATTATGGTTACTTTAACATAAGGAAAGAATTCTACCTGGTATGATGAGGTCCTCCGAATTGCGAGTGAAAAACACATGATCTATTATTGATGACCTACCTTGCCCCTTATAAGTAGGGACAGTGCTAATAGGAGGACCTGAAGTGGCCAACACATTAATCATATCAAAAGGAGTAAGGAAGGACACTAGTTCAATACTGAGAGGATCAGTAGGAATATGAGATTCCGATTGTAATTCCTCATAGTTCCTAGGCAAATGCACATCAAAGTCACCGGCAAAGCAGAGGTATAACATAACCCAAAGCAAGCCATGTCATCTGCTAGCTCTGAGATAAATTTAAATAAAGGGGGAAATCTAGAATTGGGAATACTTGTAAAATTGTTATTATAAACATTTACAACATACAAGGTTAGCGCTAATTTGAGGGTTGTAACCTGAAAGCTACTGTCACAATGCTCAACAGTGGAGATGTCTCCTATAAAGGCAGTACTAACCCAAATTGCCAAACCCCCCGATGCTCGGCCACTGCATAAGGAAATTATAGGGATACTAAAACACTGAAAGCCATCAACTGTAATGGCAGTAGTATCCCGTGTTCCTTGAAACTAAATAATATCATGCCCCTGGGTTAATACTGTCGATAGTATGCATAGAGGCCATATTAAGGGCAGTAGTTTTTGATCCTGGTGTGGTCAAAGGAGGACCATTTCCGGAGTGGATAAGGATAGGATGCTTAAGTGCTCTGAGAACAGGTCAAATAGTGAGAGAGCAACTGGTGTGTGTTGTTGGTGGAGCCGGGAAAAAATCCAGTCACACCTCTGTGCTTCTCTAATGCCAAAATTCCTTTTCTAAATAGGCAGATGGTGTCTTATTATGACCCTCAGGTACAATATATGTTATTTATTCCTGTGTGTTTCTTTGATCCAATGCCAAACTTTACTCCTGACGTGATCCTTCCATATTACATTATGTGTGTATCTAAAAAAGGGCTCAGTATTCAATTAATTCAACTTATTGCCAACTACCAGAATCTGAAAATCTAGTTTTGATACTTAAAGTACAAAGGAAATACCACAAAATGTTGGAGTCCCCTTTCCAAGAGCTAAAAAAATCTAATCTCCCGAAACCATTACATAACCCCTTCAAAAATGCATACTAATATTCCTGCACAAGTAGAATAGAACGTGGGATGAAAAAGGAATTTTGCTTTCTAAAATAACAAGGTGTTTTTATGACCCATGCCAACCCATGTTATTGAATCTATATTTACCTCCATTAGGTACAATATGATGCCCTCACGCTGGCATTACTGTTCAGGCTAGAATTTCCTTGCCCTAGAATGGACCCCTTGACTTCCACATTCTCTTCAATCCCCTAAGCATGAAGACTTCCTTTGCCTCAACCCTTACAACTGCCTAATCTAATTTGTTTAATTTCCATCCCTAATTACCCCATCAAAAGATCAAAAGAAGGGATAAAGCCAGAGAGAAAAGGGACAAATGTAACCAATGGGCTTAAAGGAAAACCCCAGAAATTTGACATGATACAAAAGAAAATCATAATTAAACTTGGACAGAGGCAATATTCTTTTTTAGTATGTAGAAACATGGATTAAAATGAAAGGAGTAACATAAAACAATTATGGAATCTGGAATTGTATAGACCGGAGACAGAGCCCCTAGTGTGAAAAAGGTGATAAAAGATAACCTGTAAAGAGCATCTGGAGACAGAAGAAAGAGAAGGAGGGATGTGGATGTTGCTTTCTGAAAAATGAAAAGGGAATCTGTGGAATTAGGAAGATGGTTGAGGTATTATAGGGTTATACGGTTATAGGGAATAAGAAAGTAGAAAAACAACACATGAGTAGAAATGAGGGAATGCTCACCTGGAGAAATAGAATGGAAGCATTTTGAGGGGCATGGTAAAATAAGAGAGGTGCCTAAAGGAGCATGTAAAATCCCAGAGGGGGTGTAAAGGTCTGGCGAAAAGTTGGTAGTGGGGATTACTAATTTTATTCAATTCCACTAGGATTACACCTCATAAATTACTGCAGTTTCATCAATGTGCTGTTGTTCTCTCTGGTTTTGTTTTTCTGTTCCAAATATATAGCTCTCCATCCCAATCTTATTCCTTAAAAAAATCTCAGGCTCCACCAGAACAGTAGTTAATCTCAGTGTCACTAACCTTACAGAAGATTAACTAACAGCAATCAATCGAGGATTATCTTTCTGTGCAGCACCATCCTTGGACCTGGTGGATACCAAGATTGACCACTACAAATTCACAAGTCAACTGAAAGTTACATGATACTTTGCATAAACCCTCCAAGACACATCACTAAACTTAAAAAGAATGACTAATATTGTTACGGTGGGTGAAATAGAAGATATCTAAGTACTTACCACTCTATTGGACATAATTCCTGAATCCGAATACACATCCTAGCTATTTTCCCTCTCTTTAGGCATAGAATCATCTTTCACAATATCAAGAAAGACACAGTTTAAGGACCTGATTATGATCTTGGCGGATGGGATACCCTGTCACAAACGTCACAGATATCCGGGTCTCCATATTGCAAGTTCCATACGATATAATGTAACTTGTAATATGGTGGACGGGATATCGATCACATGTGTGACAGATTATTCCATCCTCCAAGATATTAATCAGGCCCTAAATCTACCTCCTCTACAAAACTTCCACCAGGCAACTCAATAGATCTCTTATATGAAGCCATCCATATTAACAAATACCACATAAGAACAGTGTGCCTTAAAAGAACTACATCAAAACAGTGACATCATAATCAGCATAACCAATGAGGCAATATTGTCATCGTTCATCCGGATAAATATTTAAAAGAAGCATACCAACAATTGAGGAGACAAACTATTATGAAATACTCCCATTCAACTTCACTAAGCAAATACAGCAACTCCTCCATCCAATACTTAATTACTGTACCATGAGGGTCCTCTGACCCTTAAAGAAAAACAACATCTCTTCATGTAACATTCAGCAATTGAAACCTTCAATCTTCTTCCTAAAATTCACAAAACTGGTTTTCCATGTCCAGGATACCCAATAGTAGCCAACCATCACCTTCACCCCTTTATGAAGAATTTACCACTCTATATTCAGGATGCAAAGTTTGTTATATTTAAACTTGAAAATATTGACTGATGGGAGGAAATTATTTTAGCAACCATCTACATAGTGAGTCTCTAGAAATAGAACATGAAGATCATATACAAGCAATCAAAAAGGCACTCAATACTAGATCAGCACATTTTCACAAGACTAACAACATTATTCTTGATGTGCTAAAAGTTTGCCTACAAAACAGTTTCTTAAGCTTCCACAAGGAATAATATATTCAAAAGCAGGGTCTGGTGATAGGGGTTAAATGTGAATGCATATTCATGGGAGAAATTGAAAAATTCTGGCTTTGGGATGATTTGTTTCAAAATTATTCTCTCCATGTCATCTTCTGAAGTTGCTATACTGATGACATTCTTCTAATTTGGCAAGGACCTTGTTAACTCCTTTTGAACTACCTAGCACTTATTAATTAGGAACAAATGGGGAATAACAATTACTAATAATGTCTCTAAAACCCAAGTCAACTCCCTAGATTTGACCATCTATATTATGAGCAATACCATATCAGTCAAATAATGCAAAAAGGCCCCAGCAGAAAAATAGCCCCATCAGAAGACAGCTTCTACCCGCACAGAACCATCCATAATGCTTCTAGAGGAGAACCAAAAGGTATCAAAAGGAATTGTAATTGAACAGGCACTAGACTAGAGAATTGGAACTGCACAAAAGGATAAAACTTTGGGGTTACAAATCTGCCTAGCTTGAAAAGATCAAAGACTGTAGATCTCTTAAACGAATGGTGCTGCTGTATTAGACACCATGACAACAGACCCAACCAAACGCCTGTCTACTCCCACTTCACAAACCTATGGGCAGAAATTTCTCATTTAATACTATTTCAAAGTAATTAAAACACAACTGTTATTTGAATGTACTAAATAATAATTAAATAGTAAAATGCTAGTGAAGGTGAGATTTTTAAAAAACGAATGTTTATAAATTAATATATTTTAATTATTAAATTATTTAATGAACATTTAATTTTGATGAGTTAATGTGCTGTAATATTTTACACATTTTGAACATAGTTTATTATCCCACTCGTTATGAAAGGGGCGGGCAACTGGGATGAGGATCAGTGAGAGAGAGTGCTCAGCACTCCCTCTCACTGCACATGTCTGTTTGGCCGGCCATCTTGGGATGGGCAAACACACATGCGCGGTAGCCTCTCTCTGGCCTGGAGAGAGCCTGCACACGCTCCCAGCCTGCCTGTGACCGCCCTGGGTGGTCTCTCCCAGCCTTTTCTGATGCTGCTTGGATTGGCCACAGGGCAGGCTGGGAGCCTGTACCTGCGTGCAGCCAGCAGGGAAGAGGAACGGGGCATGGTGCGGGATGCATTGAAAAGGTAAGTGTTAATTTGAAAAAAAATAAAAAAATATTACATTTTAGATCCCCCCCCCCGCCGCCGCACCTGCCCTGCTCCTGGACGATGCACGACTGACCAATAGTTCCTGTACTCTAATCCACTATGTTCAATATTCTACTACCTTCATTCTTATGGTTTTATCCTAGCAATCTCCCAGAGCAAGCACAGAAGACTACAGAAGAGAGAAGGGAGAAGCGCAAGCACGTTCCAGCAGCTCGAGGCCTGCAGCACTCTGTTAATGTCATTGTGCTTGGCTACAGAGACAGACACTTGAAGCAGGATGCATGCGCGCAGCAGTTGTACCTCGTCCTCATGCTGCTTGTACTGACAGTGCCTGCAACACTTCGAGCAAGGCCCACATTATGCACGTGTACTTTTCTTTTGAAGACAAATACAGGAGGTGGTTTCACTCGATCATTTATAAATTCCCACTTGTAATTATTTGATAACACATCAATCTTGGAAGCAATCAGTCCGAGCCCAAGTAAGCTTACAAAATATTCTCATGTGAGAGAATTTTTTTTACAGGACATCATGAACCATGGAAATTCCAGTTTCCAATACTGCAAAAGGCGAAAAATAGGTGTTGGGTTTTGCACTATGTGCGTTGTCCTGTGAGTGTTGTTTCAATACATGGTGAATGGACATTTCCAGTAATTTTTAAAGGAAGGGGGGAAAGCGAGTTGTCTTTTTAAAAATACGTTAGCACTGTAAACCTGATCTTACATCTGAAAGCTAGACAAGGCGTTTTGGGGTGTTTACTAAGCAGTGAAGCTTTTAGTTTATCATTTCTAATACAATATTAGTTTAGTATTTTTTGTGTCTTGGTTAGTGGCGGCCCCTAATATTAGCAGAGGGGGGCAGGTGGCTCCACACAAACATACACACCCATGCATTCACACACACACACACACACCCATTCACAACACTCATTCACTTACATACATTCACGCATGCACACACCAAACCCTAAAAAAAAACTTACTTTCACTGCAGCTCTCCAGGAGGAAAGCCTCGGAGGTCCTAGAAGGGTTGGGACTGCTGCCCTCTCTCAGGGCAGCCAATGAGAAAGGCAGCACTCCCACACTTGTCACAGAATGGCATAGGGTCAGTGAGACCGCTGACCCCACCCCACTCCGTGACTAGATATCACTGATTGACACTCAACCCTGGGCACTTCAGGGATTTCAACTGGAGCAGCCAGGTAGAGGCAATCAGTGATACTCCCCTTTATTATGAGGGGGAGGACCTTGAGGCACTTTAGCCAGGTTGAGGAGGTCAAGTCCATAGGGATTTGAAATCCTCAGCCTGGCTAAGTTCAGCACAGGCAGCCTTGACCCTGCACATGTAATGCACGTCTAGCTCTTGGCTCACTGGCCTGAACAAGGAGAGTGTCTGTATGTTGTTATGTTATGTTATGTGTACTTGTAGAGCACCTGTACACCAAATGGCTCCTTGGCGCTGGGATAACAGAACCAATGCCCACTGCTCATAGAATCAGTCATAAGCTTGTTTGAAAAGCCAGGTTTTTAGGCATTGTCTGATCATGAAATAACAGGGGGTCGACCTGATTTCCAATGACAGGGAGCTCCAAATACCAGGGTCGAGTACACAGAAGATGGAGTTGCCCAATATTTTTTTCTTAAATGGGGGGATGGTGAGAAGGTTCAGGTGAGCAGATTTCAGATTGCGGGAAGGGGTATACTTTTGAATGCCAGCTGAGAGGAACCCTGGACTGCTGCCATACATGGATTTAAAAATGATGCAGCCAGTCTTGAATACCGTTCACTATTTAACTGGCAGCTAGTGTAGTTGCCTCATAAGGAGAGTGATGTGGCAGCTCCTACACAGACTATAGATGATCCTCACTGCTTGGTTATGAGCCAATTGCAATCTATGATTGAGTCCCTCAGGTATACCCAGGTAAAGAGAATTTGCATAGTTCATCCTCGAGATGACTAATGCGATGACAACCTGGATAAGAGCTTCAAGAGTAAGAAATTTGCCAGTCTTTCTGATTTTGAGAAGCTGTATGAAGCAGTACAAGATCACAGACCCTGCTTAAAGTTTCATAGACAAGCTCTTATCAATAAGGACTCTACGGCTCTTGACTGAGCATTTCAGATGGGGTAACATGCCATGGTGGCTGGCAAAAATGTCCACAGGTCATACCTGCTACTGGTTATGATGATCACAGCCTTACTGGAGTTTAATTTAAGTTTATTGCTATTCATCCAATTCAGATGAACAGCATCATGTTTTGAAAAGTGGCTTTAGATTCAGATGAATTTTCAATAGCAAAAAGTAATCCATATCATTGCCGTAACTGTAAATTGTAACGTTCATCTCTTTCAAGGAGTACACAAGGGGGCATCTGCCCAAATTGAACAGGTTGGGTGGAAGAGAGGACCCCTGGGGCACTCCACAGGTAAGTTTAACTCTGGGTGAGTAAATAGGGGGATAGATGAACAGACTGGATACAGTCCTTCAGGAAAAAGGTGACCCATTTGAGCACCGTGTCCAGGAGACTAGCGGCTTCAACAAGGCCGAGCAGTAGTTCGTGGTCTACCATGTTGAAGGCCACTGAGAGATCTGCGAGCACAAAAGCCTAAGTGGTACCCCTTATCAGCCTGTTCGCACATGTCATCTACAACTGAGAGGATGACTGCTTCAGAGGAGTGGGCTAGTCAAAAGCCTGCTTAATGGGTTCGGGAAAGTGGAAGTCCTCTAGGAAGGAACATAAGCATGTAGCAACATGTGCTTCCAGAATCTTTGCTAGTAAGGATATGGGGTGGTAGTTCTTCAGGACATGTGGACCATCACCAGCTTTCTTTAATAGTGGGAATACTATTGCATGAAGGAGCTAGGTACTGCACCTTGGCTCAGGAAAGCTAAGGAGAGCTCACTGAGGAGAGCCAGTGCTGAGTCAGAAAAGCGGGAGAAGACTTTTTTTAGGATCATTGAGGGACATGACTTGTTGGGAAGGCCCAGTTCACTTTAATCAGGAAGTCCGTGAGGTGCACCTTTCTGATGGCGGGACGCTCACACATAAATAGTAGGTTCCTAGCACTGATTGGTGTTGCAGCAGTGGAGGGGCAAGAGGGGATATTGT
Source organism: Pleurodeles waltl (assembly GCF_031143425.1). Lineage (NCBI taxonomy): Eukaryota > Metazoa > Chordata > Amphibia > Caudata > Salamandridae > Pleurodeles > Pleurodeles waltl. Next base: position 1,138,507,173 of record NC_090440.1, read on the forward strand.
CTTTGATAGCTTTGATCTTGTCAGCAAAGAAGGAGTTGAGTGCATTACACACTATCTATCACTCTATCAGGGTTAGATGATTTGTACACAATTCTGAAGATTTCCTTAGACTTGTTGGTCTAATTTATGATTTTATCTGAGTAGAAGGCAGATTTGGCTTGAATAATTAATTTTGTATACATGGTAAGCTGTAGCAGGTAAGCTTCTTTTTTACCAGGTGAATAACCACTCCGCCATTTGCATTCAGCCCGGCAGAGCTTGAGTTTAGCTGTTTTTAGTTCTTCATAAAACCATTTTGACTAAATTTGTATAGTGATCTGACCATATGCAGGCCATAACCGTGAGGTTGGATATCGATAGGTTGGTAGACCACACCTGGTGTGGTGTATGGCCTCTGATGTGGGTGGATGAGAACACATGTTGATTGAAATTCAAGCTGCTTAACATGTCGGTAAAGTCTAAGGATAATTGTCCAGCGACTCCTCATTTGCCCAATAGTTGAAATCCCTGACTATCAGTTTTTTAGCATATTCGGCTATTAAAGATGAGATGTGTTCTGCAAGGGAGCATGGGAAGGAGGGTATATGACATGGGGGTCTATAGACAGGGACGCCCGTCAAGGAGAGAATTGCAGAGTCGAGTTTAATTATGAGGCTATCAATTGTAGGGATGTTAGCGGAAGCCAGGATAGAGAATCTTAGGTTTTTCTGGATTATTGCCACTACTTCTCCACCTATTTTACCAATTAGGTCAAATAGGTCAATTGGAACTAGGTAAACAGTAGTTTCCTGGGATGATGGCAAAATGTCAGGGGAGGATCCAGCCGTCAGCCATTTTTCTAAAAGAATTAGCATATCTGGCTTTTCAGTGTATAGCAATTGAAATATTTCTAATTGATTCTTAACCATGGATCTGATATTCAAACAGCGCACCATAAGTTGGTCGGCTGGGTGTCAGTCCCAATTGGGTGATTAATAGAGGATGTGAATGGTTCAATCAGATCAATAGTAGCTCTGTTTTTATGTGGTAGCCTTAAGCTAGAAAGAAGTTGCAACACTGGGGGCTCGAGTCTGTATCCTGTTGAGTGAAGGTTCCAGAGTTCATTAGAGGAACAGGTACATTTTTGGGCATTATGATTAGCCCCTAGCCCTGGCCGGCCAGAGACGGATGCAGATCGGCTTGACTTTAGTGTGCCGGCAGCACACCTGCTGTGTGCGTCCGTGCCGCTGTCCCTATTAAGAGGGCTACGAGCTCTAACAGATCTGCTGCTTGCAATAGGATTGGTTCCCCCCTAGCGAAGTTGAGCTTGACACATCTACGACATCTGTAGCACAGCAATACTGAAATCTGGTGAGTGACTATTGCAGCAAAGTGTAAAGTTGCTTATTAGAAAACACACAGATGCAGCGAGTGAAAAGTATTTTAAAAATATAACCCAGAGGTATTTTTAGATGACCCTTGAGCAGCGGTGTCAGTTCCACTACAAGCGCATCCGTGTCGCTGTTTCCATTAGGAGGGCTATTAGCTCTAACAGGCTCCGCCCCTTGCAAAATGATTGGTTCCCCACTAGTGAATCTGAGTTGAGCTTGAAGCATCCACAATGTCTGTATCCCTGCAATACTGCAATCTGGTGAGTGACTAATGCAGCAAAGTCCAAAGTTTCTTATTTTAAACACACATCAATGGCAAAGAGCAAAGTATTTTTAAAAAATCACACACTGCTACTTTGATGACCCATAAGCAGCAGTATCAGTTCTACTGACCTTTGTTAAGCCTCGCAGAAACTCTTTTTGTTGGGCAAAATGTGGGGGCCTGGCCCCTCTGCCAGTATGGATGGGCCGCAGCTGGTTCTGGTACTGCTCATAGAATAGGACAAGCTAGCAAAGCAATAGGGAAAGCCAAGACACACGTCTGGCCAAATGCAATAAAGTGATTTAAAAGCTTTGAGGCAAGTGCAATATTCAGATAAATCCTATGACAAAGTACCAGTCTTGTTGGATTGCTTGAAAATGGCAGTCTGTGCAAATAATTTGCATAGGAGACTTCAAGTATATTTTAAGTCTCTTATGGTGTCCTACATGTTTAGAAAATGGAAACTATCCAAATATATGCTCAACGTCCCCCTTCAAGAACTGTGTCCTCTGGGAAACCATTTATCTTTACATTTTTTAATTGACCTAGTCTGTTAAAGGTTAGGAGAGTATGTGCAGAACATTATTATATAAAATAAAGGGACTGCATGACATGCTTAGGCCCATGTCAAAGGCTGATGAATGGATGAATGAGAAGAAACTCAGAAAGCTTCTCATAAAAGTACCAACCTGTTCTTGTTCAAGCCAGGTGCACTATTTTCACACAGATGCAAGCATGATGCTTATAGAAACAGTGCTACAAAGTATGGTGATAAAGTGTTATGTTGTGGAATATCTAAATCCATTTTAGAACAACCAATAAAACTAGCAGAGATAATTGAAAAATCTTGCAGTGAACATGCACCATTCAGTTCTACTTTCCCAAAATAATTCTAGTGAAAATCCTATTGTGCAATGCACTGGGAACATTCTCTTGGTGCACATGGGGAAATAATGTATAATTTTGTCAGGGCTGCTTTAAGTTTCCAATTCGACCCTGCTTCCCTAAATCTTACATATACATTTCACAATATTGAAAGATCTTGCTATCTAATTCCCTGTTTGAAGTTTCTCTTACTCCCAAGTGGTTTAATGGTTTGTCTTTCCTGTTTCCTATTGTGAGGAATTGGATTTTTGATGAGGGGGGTTACCCTTCTCAAGTGACAACCTCAATCCCTGACAGGGTAAACCAAAGATGTTACTAAATTAACCTATGTTTAAGCCTATGGCAGCCTCTGGTAGCTTGGCACAAAAGCAGTCAGGCTTAACTTTGAGACAATGTGTAAAATATTAATGCAACACACAAACAATAATAAAGTGGGAGCACAACACAAGAATAACCATGTATCAATTTAGAAAACAGAGTTAAATTTATCAAATAAAATGACACCAAAGTGACATAACTCCATTTAGTAGAACTGTAGTTTGAAAGTTTCAAAGATTTTAGGGAATATAGCACTGACAAGCAAATAGCACCAGTTGTGGTTATCTAGTCATGCTGGGACAAAGTCACAAGTTCAGGCCTACCAAGTTGGAGTGCAGGCCAGGCACAGGACACAGTTTGGCCTGCTCAAATAGCACCTTGTTTCCTTTGGAATCGAGATGAGAAGCCTGCGTTGACCTGCACTGCACTGCATCGAGGAGCCATCGAGCAGGAGTTGCTATGTGTGGCCTGCATTGAGATGCATCACACTGGGCTGATGCTGGGGGAGCTGCTCATCAGGAATTATGATGTGTGGTCCAGCGCAGTGTTGATTTCGATAAAGCACTGGCCTGGAGCAGGAGAAGCGAGGCCTTGCATCAAGAAGCGTTGCGCTGTTTCGGTTCAGAGAAAGCCATTAATCTGACTCTGGCAATGCGAGGACTTGCCTTGAGATCCATCACACTGCTTTGGTTCCGATGGATCCACCAGTCAGGAGCCTGTTGTGTTATTACAGCTTAGAACAGGAGACCAGTTGACTGACCCTTGGAGACACTCTGGTAGTCCTGGGTTCAAGCAGCAAGGCAGGTCCTAGGCAGCAGGACAGTCGTCAAAGCACTGGGTAGTCCTCAGGCAGCAGGCCAGACTCAGCAGCTGGGCAGTCCTTTTTCTTGTAGAGTCCATAGGTCTAGGGGTGTATTGAAGAGTGGTCTCAGGGTCCAATATTTATATCTGGTGCCAGCTTTGAATGGGGAGAAACTTCTAGATTTCCTCTCTCTCTACCCCATTTGGTTCTGGGATTTCCATCCTTCCCCTGTCCAGGCCCCAAGATGTCTGTCATGACAAAAGACTAGTGTGAAGTTATTTGTGATTGCAAGAGGCAGCCCTTATTGATGTGCAAGGGTGGCAGGTGACAGCTCCACCCACACCCATCCTGTCAGGATTTCCCATCCCACCAATACGCAATCCCCCTTTGTGACACTGTCTGGGAGGAATACACAAAGGCCAACTGCCAACCACGCCTATTCATGTGACCTAGGATGCAGCAACCAAATGCTTAGGACAATAAAATGCTAGCTTTCTAAAAGTGCCATTTTAAGAACTGTGACTTAAAATTCGACTTACCATTAAAGAGGATTTTAAATTGAAATTCTTTAGAGGCAAAACATGACATTGTTACCTGTTCCCAAGCAAATGTTATCACTTATTAAAGATAATAAAGTAACCCACTGTTGTCCCTTAGGAGAGGTATGCCTTGCAGTAATGAACAATGTATTTCAGAGTTTTTCACTACCAAGACATGTAAAGCTTAAAACTATGGCCCTGATTTATACTTTTTGACGCAAACCTCCATTAGCCCAGGTTTGTGTCAAAAAGTTTACCACCAGCTAGCGCCATTCCTCCACGCCAGTCAGGCGCCATATTTAAGGAATGACGCTAGCCGGCGATAAGGCACGGTTAGCGTCAAAATAAATTACGTTAACCGGGTGGGGGAGGCGTAGGGGAAACAGGAGGTTGTGTGTCGAAGAATGGCCCTAGTCATGTTAGAGTCAGAAAAATTACGCTAACCTGACTTACGTCATTTTCTGACTCACAACCCCCATGGACATGACTCCTGTCTTAATAAAGACAGGAGTCATGCCCCCCTACCCAATGGCCATGCCCAGGTGACTTATGTCCCCTGGGCATGGCAATTGGCACAGTGCCATGTAGGGGGCCCACGTTAGAAAATGGCACGTTTAAAAAAAAAAAAACTACCTTGACTTACCTGAGATAGGTCCCCCCATCCTTAGGTGTTCTCCAGGTGTCGGTGGGTGGGGGTGTCCCTTAGGGCAGGGAAGGGCACCTGTAGAGGTATTAGAAAGCAAAACCTCTAAAGGCAGTATCAAATGAAGATTCAGTCAGATAATTGAATAATCGATTTGCCCTGGAGTCTAATTGTTTGGGCAGGAGCGAAATACAGTGTCTTCTCTCAGGAGAATAGAGAGGGGGATGTGACCTGCTCTAACTCAACAACGCACCATTAAACCTGAACATTTCTTACATTGAGGAGCAACTCCCTAGGTTTCCGATGAAGAGAACCAATCTGGATTGAACACTTTCTGATAAACTATTTTCAGCCTTTTTACCAGCCATCCTGCAATGGAGGTCGCTGCTGCATGACCTTCAAAGGATAATACAGTTTGGTCAGTGTATTCTTCTCACGGGTGCAAGAGGTTCATTATTCAGCTCTCCAATGAACACATATAAGCATTCACACAGAAATCAAGAAAATTATGAAATAATTTAAATAATGCATACTGCTGCAGCTAGGCTCCTGATGCAAGAGAAAGACCACCAGTGTTGTTTTTGTTAATCAGCACCTGTATAAAGCACAGTCTTCCGTTAGTAAGCATCAATTGTCAATGTCTTCCAGTAGTTCTAGGTATGACTTTCCAAATTTATACATTGCAGAGTGGAGTCTAAATATGTTTTTTTGATGATGACTTGGAGTCATTATGTCAGTTTTAATGAGTGGTATGATTTTTGGTGGGTGAGACGGAGGGTTGTGACAAATTCATTGGTTTGTTTTTCCGTTCACCATCTTTCAATGTATTCCTGCAGTTCTCTTTCTAGAATCTTTCACACCAGGGTCATCTTCTTGGGTGGTCCCATCTAACCACCACTATAATCCATCAAGATTCCACTTATTGAATCTACCTACTTCCCTAATCGTCCTTCCCCCGTCATTGTTCTTTTGCCCTTAATCATATCTGTCACCTGCCGACTGCCAATTGTCAGTTCAGCCTAATTTAGCCCTTACTGATAGATCTAGAGTGACCAATAGCCACAAGGGCTTTGATTTTCCTGCCGTGTGTATTCGTTCTGCAAACCATTGTTCTACTTGTTTAGGCTGATTGGTGAAACTGAAGAAAAGCAAGACTTCAACTCCCAGAATGCGCTCATAGATTAAATAAAAGTCCAGGGGTGAAATAATTGTTTCACTGTAATGTAAAATCATTTGGACTCCCTACCCAATGACCTGTGAAAAGGTACTTGCACCTTTTCACGGTGTTCAGATTCACGCCATCTAAACATCCCGGCTAAACAATATATATCCCGCTAAATGCAGCATGTAGCATCTCTCCCTCCTCCCTTTTTCTTCACATCCCCTCCTGCTAATCTACCGCACGTCTTACTCAGTGTGCTTCACGGTCCCAGTTTCCAACCATATGAAGCTCTTGCTCGCTTCCTCGAACAAGGCAGCCTCTCCGCCTTATTCCACCGATTGTCCTCCCTTGTCCTTTCCTCCACAGCTCCTGCTCTATACATTACACATTCTTGTTTGCTTTATCTGGTCCTGTACCAGGCCCCGATGCCAAAATACTCTATAGGCCCTCCTCAGAATCGCCCAGTAACTGTTACCATAGCGACTGGTTCGACCGCGTCTTTAACACTCCTCCTTCATCCTCGCTGTTTCCCAAATCAATGAAGACTTGTCTTTATTCTATTCACACCTCCCCTCGCCTCCTTTCCCTTCGACTCAACCCTGCCCCCCCCCACCCTTCGCCAGCCTCCCAGAGGCTCTTCTCCTGGGTGTTTTTTTTTTGTTGTCAGGATGATGAGACCTGACAGTGAATTCATGCAGCGTACTCACCCCTCAGCATACGAAATGTCTTTCTTCGTTTCTGTGTTAGGTGAATATCCCACTCTTCGTTCTCACTTCCCTCTCCTGTCTGTTCATTCATGGCCCTCTCAGTGTTCCCCCTGGCATGTCTCCTATTGTCTCTCACTCGTATTTTTCATTTAATCCACTCCCCCATCCCCTTGAATTTTCGAGTCCTATTCTTCCTCCTCATACTTAGCAGGACAGACCTTTCTATCCAGTGGTCAAAGTGCATTACAAAATATGGGAATTGTGATGCTGCAGGCAACTGGGGCTGGGCTATGTGAGCATGTGCGTGGAATCAAAAGCGCGGCTAATGAAACAAAATGTGTAACTTTTTCTGTCTTTCACTTTCAGGTAACTACATATAAAATAACGCACAGCTTAATTGAAAAATAAGTGCAAGTTAAGGTAATCAGTGGGAAATGCACTGTCTTGCATTATGAAACCTCAATTAGTTAATGTACTGGAGAGGTCTGTCTATGTAACTAGAAAGGCACAGAATTGAACCCTGTTTGGTGTACTGGCGCAAAGTGACTTGTGTATGTTCAGTGCTACGAGGTCACCATTTGTGACAGAAAGCACTGTGCAAAGCACTGTGCATATATAAGTCATTATTTTGAACTTGTATTACACACAGTATGATAGGCTGCTATTACATTTGAGCAAAAAGGTTGAAGATAAAAAAGGGCTTCTAAAATAGAGATTTTTGTAATACCCATATTGTGCATAGTGCAATTGTTTTTTTCGTAACTGTTTTTCAAAAGCACACACTTAACAGCTCAGCTGGAAATTCTCTTTCAATACCACTAAAAACTAATGGGTTTGTGTCATCAGGATGCTCCAAATTATGCCATCAATTCAAGCCAGTACAGGTTTCCATGCACCTTTTACATTTGTAGATTAACCAGTTGCACATATTTACATTTCTTCCAGGCGGCAGAGGCCCGGGCAAGAAGGCTTGTGCAGCTGTCTGCTCTTCCTTTGGTTTCACAGCGCAGGAGTCTATCTGCCTTTACAGCGGAATAATTTCAAGTTCTCTTTAAAAAAAAAAGTAGGGAAACTGCTTTGCTGAAAATAAAAAAAAAGTATAGGCATGCTGTGCCCATCAGACCCTGCCCATTTCAACCAACACACTCCTCTCTTCCCTGCACAATTATCTCTGCAAGACTGTTCTAGCAGCTCTCGTATGTACAATCCTGCTGTGACAATATGCTCTCTTGCTCTATCCCTAGCCACTCCCCTCTGATGCTTCTCCCTCTTACCCTCCTTGCTCCTGAAAACCTCTTCTCCTGCTCGCTGTTATCTCCTTGGTCACTGTATTTACCCTCCTAACTCCTAATCTCATAAACCTGGCATTCCACACCTCCACTCTCTTGACCTCATCTCATCTCACTCCTGCCTCTTGTCTCCTCTCTCATTTCCTGTCCTCACACTTAGCACTTTTCCCTCTCTCATTCATTCTACCTCATCACATTATTCAAACTTTACCATCCCATCCATCTTCATGCCCCTCTCTCTCCTACTTTCTGATTGTTCTCATCTTTCCCATCCCCCAAATCCTCCACACCCACTCCTGCTCTTTCTGACACATTCTCTTCCCCTCTGTATTACACCTTCTCTTTATAATGCTCTCCCTCCTCTCCCATTTATTTCCATCTCTCTGATCCCTTCCCGCAATTTCTTTCTCCCCATCTTTAATTGTTCGACTTCAGTTTTTAATTACCTTCACTGCGTTATTGTAAGTGTTCTCGCCAGTCCATTCTTCTTACCCTGCATCTTGTTCACTCATTCTCTTTGTGTGCTTCTTCTCCCTGTATCCTAGTCTGTCACCTATAACTTTTTCCGTCCTACCCCATCTCTCATTCATTCTCCCTTCCCCATCTCCTCCTTTTTCTATTCTGTTTGCTTAGCCTTTCAACTCTTAACCCTTTGTGCCATCACTAACCTTTCTCTCACCTCAGCCTCTTATGCAATTCTACTTCTCTCTTTGAACACACTGGGGGTCATTATGAGTTTGGCGGTCATACCGCCAATGGGCCAGCGGAGAAGACTGCTAAATTATGACCATGGCAGTCTTCCCAACAGAAGACAGCTAAACAACCGCCAGTACAGCCAGTGCGGTCATGCTGCCACGGACGTCGGTAGCCACCTTCAGGTCATCAGGGACCATGTTCCCGCTGGACACATTACAAGGCTGCACACCACCAAGGTTTCTGCCGCAGTCGCACCACCACGAAAACCCTGGGGGAAACCAACACTTTAAAAGGAAAAACTCACCTTCTGGAGCACATACCAGTTTGGAGGTGGCATGGAACCTGAACTGGAAGTCCTCCCACTGCTCCTGCATGCACAATGAGTCGGGAACTAGCGACGAAGATAACAACCGTGAGTACACACACCTACCTGACAAGGTAGGGTAAACCCAAAGTACACATGCACACACAACATACACATCTGAGGCGGTAGGTGATGGCAACACAAACACCTAACCACACACCCATATGCACATACACACACACCTACAAATACAAAGTGTAATACAATTGGAACAGTGAGCCAAAAGGAACCGCACCTCCCCTTAGTCCACTGTGTCTCTTTATATTGTGCTGCTTCAAAGGCGCGATCAAGTGGGTACAATATTCACATAATATGAATGGAGGGCACCAATGAAATTCCCAACAAATGTCAGAACATGCAAATATGTTGCTCCAGTGCAGTTTTTATTAGTTTCAATATGCCAAACGGAAACCAGCCAACGTGTTTTGTTCACAATCTATGGACTTCATCAGGGCTCTGTATTCATCTCAATAATTCAACGGCCCATGATAAGCCATACTGCCAGCTCTCCGAACACTCAATACCATGCCATAGGGAATGTTCGGAGAGCTGGTAGTCTGGTTTATCATGGCCATTTGAATTATTGAGATGATTACAGTGCCCTGATGAAGTTCACAGATGGTGAACGAAACGCATTGGCTGGTTTCCCTTTGGCATATTGAAACTAGTAACACCTACATATACAAACGCACACCCATAGTACACAAACCATGGCCAATACACACGTGCAATACACACAGCAATTCGCAGATCCACAGTACCGGCACAGTCGAGCACAACAATACACAACAGCACCGATTTACACAATGACACCGCAACCATTACTAAACAAATGCTTTGTCAAGCGATTTCAGTACACACCTCCACATGACACCACATACATACAACAACACGTAACAACACACACACACACACGTCACACACAAACAAACCAAAGGCCCCAAATACACTACAGCCATGAGGAAAGAAAGGCAAGACAAGTATGTTACCATCGAATCCAATAACAGGTTGGGCCAGATGAACTAAAATAGATGTGTTGGCAAGTAAATAAATAACTATATACAAGAATCAGCCCTTTGAGCAATCCAATGTTCAAAGTGCCAAAGGTGCAAATTGCACCTCTGTGTGCCCCTACATGACTCCTGACTGCCAAATGACCTCCAGAGGGTAGAGACATCAAGGGGGCTGGCAGGCACTTCAAGGGTTGGGTGCAGGGGCGAAGGAAGGCTTTGGCTTGGGTTTGGGAGGGGGGTCTTTGGGCTTGGGCTTGGGAAGGGAGTCCTTGGGCTTGGGAGGGGTCAACTTCTTGGCAGGGGGAGGGGCATGGGTACTAGCAGGGAGTGCAGGGGAGGACTTGGAAGTGGAAGGGCTGAACTTGGGGAGGGATACAGACCATTTGGGGGCATCACATAGTGGGAGAGGAGTAGGAAACAGGGAAAACTCTGAGAAGAAATGCTTTTTAGACACATGGGGAGGTCATGGCAAAAAGGTTTGAGAGTGGAGGTAGAGGGAGTGGTTGTAGGGGATGTTGGTGTTGCTGTCCGGTGCAAGTGCATGCGAGGAATGCTTGTCGATGCTGGGTGTCTGTTGGGTGGGTGAGTGTGGGCGTTTATGTGTTTTGGCAAGAAGAGGGGAGGAGGTGCTGGAAGATGACATGCTGGATGGGTGACTGTCTGTTGGGGTGGTGTCTGCAGGTAAGGTAGATGTGCTGCATGTTGGATTGTCGGTGGTTGTAGTAGCTGGAGAAGTCGTGAATGGGGCTGATGTCTGGGGGTCTGCTATTGTGCTGACTGTAGGTAAAATTAAAGTTGTGGCTGAGTTAGAAATGGGGTCTTTGGCTGACAGTCAGGTTACCCCCTGTTCAAGCAAGGACCCTCACTCTAGTCAGGGTAAAAGAGAATCACCCTCAGCTATCCCCTGCTTACCCCCTTGGTAGCTTGGCAGAGCAGTAGGCTTAAGGGTGCATCGTTTCTTCTCTCTGCAGGAGAGCGATGCATCGATCCGGTCAGCACTCTCGGGTCTGGGCAGGCCTTGCGCTGTTTTTCCACGCCCAGCAGTACTTGAGTCAGAAATCCAGCCGCACGATGATCCGAAAACCCCGCAGCGCGGGTAGTGATCTCCCAAAGTCCGTCAGCGATGCTGCATGTCGTTTCTCCTGCTCCGTGCGTTGATTATTCAGTTGCGTTTCCTGCGAGCGTCGATTCTCAGCTGCATAGCCGGTTGAGCGTCGTTTCTTCAGCCACAGATCGGAGTCGCGTTGATCTTTTCCCCGCACGGCACTCTGTGCGTGGGTTTCCTTGTCTTTGGGCTGCCAGCTTCTCCTTTCAGGGTCCCAGGAACTGGATGGGCACCACAGGGCAGAGTAGGAGTCTCTCCAGAGACTCCAGGTGCTGGCAGAGAGAAGTCTTTGCTGTCCCTGAGACTTCAAACAACAGGAGGCAAGCTCTAAATCAAGCCCTTGGAGATTTCTTCGCAAGATGGAAGGCACACAAAGTCCAGTCTTTGCCCTTTTACTCTGACAGAAGCAGCAACTGCAGGATAGCTCCACAAAGCACAGGCAGGGCAGCTCTTCTTCCTCAGCTCTTCAGCTCTTCTCCAGGCAGAGGTTCCTCTTGTTTCCAGAAGTGTTTCTAAAGTCAGTGTTTTTTGGTGTCCTTCCTATACCCAATTTCTCATTTGAAGTAGGCCTACTTCAAAGTAAAGTCTCTTTTGAATGTGAAATCCTGCCTTGTCCAGGACAGGCCCCAGACACTAACCAGGGGGTTGGAGACTGCATTGTGTGAGGGCAGGCACAGCCCTTTCAGGTGAAAGTGACCACTGCTCCCCTCCCTCCTAGCACAGATGGCTCATCAGGATATGCAGGCTACACCCCAGCTCCCTTTGTGTCACTGTCTAGTGTGAGGTGCTACCAGCCCAACTGTCAAATTGACCCAGACAGGGAATCCACAAGCAGGCACAGAAATGGTATAAGCAAGAAAATGTTCACTTTCTAAAAGTGGCATTTCCAAACACACAATCTTAGAATCAACTTTACTAAAAGATGTATTTTTAAATTGTGGGCTCAGAGGCCCCAAACTCCACATGTCCATCCACTCCCAAAGGGAATCTACACTTTAATCAGATTTAAAGGTTGCCCCCATGTTAACCTATGAGAGGGACAGGCCTTCCAACAGTGAAAAACGAATTTAGCAATATTTCACTCTCAGGACATATAATCCACATCACTATGGGCCTGATTACAACTTTGGAGGAGGTGTTAATCCGTCCCAAAAGTGGTGGTAAAGTGACGGATGTACCACCAGCCGTATTATGAGCTCCATAGGATATAATGGACTCATAATACGGCTGGTGGTATATCCTTCACTTTACCGTCACTTTTGGGACGGATTAACACCTCCTCCAAAGTTGTAATCAGGCCCTATATGTCCTACCTTAACCACACACTGCACCCTGCCCTTGGGGCTACTTAGGGCCTACCCTAGGGGTGTCTGACATGTAAGAAAAGGGACGTTTTAGACCTGGCAAGTGGGTACACTTGCCAAGTCAAATTTACAATTATAACTGCACACACAGACACTGCAGTGGCAGGTCTGAGACATGATCACAGAACTACTTATGTGGGTGGCACAACCAGTGCTGCAGGCCCACTAGTAGCATTTGATTTACAGATCCTGGGCACCTCTAGTGCTTTGTACTAGGGACTTACTAATAAATCAAATATGCCAATCATGGATAAGCCAATTACATACACATTTTGTAAGGAGCACTTGCACTTTAGCACTGGTTGGCAGTGGTAAAGTGCACAGAGTTACAAAGACAGTAAAATCAGAGTCCAGCATACATTAACAACCTGGGGAACAGAGGCAAAAATTTAAGGGCGACCACGCCAAGGATGAAAAGTTTAACACGTGGCCCCCCAGCTGAAAGTGGGGAGCAACTACCCAACCTCATGGGAGTTCTCATCACTAAGTCGGAGGAACCTGGACACACCATCAGCATTGGCGTGTTCTGTACCATACGGTGTTCCACCGTAAAGTCCATCCCCTATAGGGAAATGGACCACCTCAACAGTTTTGGATTCTCACCCCTAATCTGCATTAATCATCTGAGGGGCCTAATGTCAATTTGAACTTGGAAGTGAGTCCCAAACAAGTAGGGTCTCAGGGCCAGATGTAACAAAGGGTTTTACCCATTCTGTGTCTAAGGGAAAATGTGTTCGTACATATGGCCCTTAGCTTCTTCAGTGCCCAGACCACAGCAAACGCTTCACGTTCTATGGCACTCCACCTACGTTCCCTGGGTAGTAACCTCCTGCTAATGAAGTCTACGGGTTGATCTAGGCCCTCTTCATTAAGCTGTGAGAGTACTGCTCCAATACCATGCTCTGAGGCATCTGTTTGCACAACAAACCCCTTGTAATAGTCAGGTGCCTTCAGCACAGGTGCTGTGCACATGGCAGCCTTCAGGGCATCAAAAGAGTTCTGGCAAGCCTCGGTCCAGATCACTTTCCTGGGTTGCTTCTTAGAAGTCAACTCAGTTAAGGGGGTTACAATGGTACCATATCCCTTAACAAACCCCCTGTAATATCCTGTGGGACCTAAAAAGGCTCTCACTTCAGTCTGGCTCTTGGGAGGCTCCCAAGCCAGAATTGTGTCAATCTTAGGATGTAGGGGTGCCACCTGACCACTCCCCACCTGGTGTCCTGAGTACACCACAGAACCCTGCCCTATTTGGCACTTGCTCACCTTAATAGTGAGGCCTGCCTTCTGCAGGGCCTCTAACACTCTCCAGAGGTGTTGCAGGTGTTCCTCCCATGTGGAACTAAACACTGCAATGTCATCCAGATAGGCGGCCCTGAACTCATCCAGCAAGCCAATACCTGGTTGACTAACCTCTGAAAGGTGGCAGGGGCATTCTTCATCCCAAATGGCATCACTTTAAATTGAAAGTGGCCATCTGGTGTAGAGAATGCTGACCTCTCCTTAGCCCCCTCAGTTTAGGCAATCTGCCAGTATCCAGATGATGAATCAAACGCACTGAGGTACTTGGCAGCACCTAACCGGTCAATGAGCGCATCAGCTCGGGGGATGGGCTGTGCGTCCGTCTTGCTGACCGCATTGAGTCCCTGGTAGTCCACACAGAACCTGAGTTCTGGAGTGGCACCAGGTGCAGCAGCCTTTGGTACCAATACCACTGGGCTGGTCCAAGAACTGCTGGAGTGCTCAATAACCCCTAGGGCAAGCATTTGGGATACCTCATCCTTAATGCATGCCCTGACCCTGTCAGTCACCCTGTAAACCTTCTGTTTAATCGGTGTACTGTCCCCAGTGTCCACATCATTTGTGCACAAGTGTGTGGCTCCTGGGATCAGAGAGAACAGTGAGGAAAACTGTCCCAACACATGGCATCAGTCACCTTGCTGCTCCTCAGTCAGGGAGGCGGAGAGGATCACTCCCTCCACTGACCCATCTTTTTCTCCTGCAGACAGGAGGTCAGGAAGAGGCTCACTCTCCTCCTCTACCCAATCATCTGTCGCAAGGAGCATGGACAGTTCTTTCTGCTCAAAGAGATGTTTGAGGCGGTTGACATGCAGGACCCTTAAAGGGTTCCTTGGAGACCACAAGTCCACCAGGTAGGTGACTTCACTCTTGCACTCCACCACCTCAAATGGCCCAGTCCACTTATCTTGGAGCGCCCTAGGAACCACTGGTGCAATCAGCCACACTTTTTGTCCAGGTTGAAACTCGACCAGAGTGGCATTCTGGTCATACCAGCGTTTCATGTCCTCCTGGCTTGCTTCCAGGTTCTCCTGAGCGAGAGACACCTGAAGCGGGCAGTCTGGTTTATCAGAGCCAGCATGTAACTGAATACTTCCTGGGGGGGTTTACTAGGAGCTTTCTCCAAAGCTTCCTTGACCAGATTCAAAGGTCCCCTCACAGGGTGGCCATAAATCAGCTCAAAGGGACTAAACTCAAGTCCCTTTTAAGGCACCTCCCTGTAGGCGAACAAAAACCATGACAAGAGGACATCCCACTTCTGCCTCAAGGGCTTTGACAGGCCCATGATCATGCCTTTTAAGGTGCGGTTGAATCTCTCAACCAGACCATTACTTTGGGGGTGGTAAGGGGTGGTGAATTTCCAGGTTACCTCACACACCTTCCACAGCGACTTCATATACATGGATATGAAGTTGGTACCCCTATCAGATACCACTTCCTTGGGGAACCCAATGCGGGTAAAAACCCCCATCAAAGCACGACCCACCACAGGGGAAGTGATTGATCTCAACGGAATGGCTTCTGGGTACCGGGTGGCATGGTCCACCAAGACCAGGATAAACCAGTTACCCATGGCTGTCTTGGGATTCAGAGGCCCCACAATCTCAATTCCTACACTCTCAAAGGGAGTACTGACAACAGGCAAAGGCTGGAGGGGAGCCTTTCATTTCCTCCCACTCTTGCCACTTACCTGACAAGTCTGACAAGACCTGCAATGTGCATCTGAGTGCCTGCCCATTAGGGGCCAGTAAAAGTGGGTGACAAGCCTCTCAAAGGTCTTGTCCTGCCCCAAATGTCCAGCTAAAGGCATATCTTGAACCAACCCCAGTAGGAAGGTCCTGAAGCACTGGGGTACCACCAGCACATGGGCTGAACCAGGCTCAGGAACCTCAGGCTCGCTATACAGGAGGTCATCCTCCCAATAAATCAGGTGTGATCCTGGCTCCTTGCCAACCACCTGGTCTGCAGCCTGCTGCTGCAAACCCTCCAAAGTATTAGATGTCTTCTGTGCTGCAGAGAATGCTTCCCTTGTGGGCCTCCCTTCCTGCTGCCACTGTGACAGCTCAGGGACCTCCCCCAGTTCAGCCACCTGTTCCCCTGTAGGCTCCGGGGCATCACCCTCAGGCTCTGCCTCCTCCCTGTCCGTGGGAAATTCTGGGGCTGGTTTCCCATGCCCCCTGCCCTTCCTCTTCTTGGCGGTCCCTTGGGTCACTGTTTCAGGCTCCAGGGGCTCTTGATTACCCTGACGGGCTGCCATTGACCGGGTGGATACACATACCCACCCAGGCAGACCTAACAACTCCAAGTGTGACCTGTGTTTCACCGCCTTCCAAGGGGAATCCTCCAGGTCATTGCTTAGCAAAGAATCAACAGGCATGGTTGGACCCACGTCTACCTTCAAGGAACCTGAGACCCCCCTCATTCAAAGGGAACCTGCGCCACTCTGCACAGGAACTCTGAGTTGTCCACTGCAACTACTTGGTGAAGTACCCGGGGAGCAATCTGCTCTTCAGACACCAGCTGACTCCTCTCTGTAGTCACACTGGCTCCTGTATCTCTCAGAGCCTCCACATTCTGTCCATTAATGGTCACCCACTGCCTGTACTTCTTGGTGTTCTCAGGCACTAGGGTTCTCTGGCACATCTCACTGTCCCCCTAGTGAGACATGGGTCATCTCAGCTGGTCCCCACCCACCTGAAACCAGCTCCTCCCCAAGCGCTACACTGGCCAAACCCTGGGACGGCGCACCAGTGTGTGCCGGTGTACATTTGGGGTCCCCCTCATATGACCCACCTGGTCACATGCATAACACTTACGTGGGGGACCACCTGCCACTGGCTTCCCTTTGGTGAACCACAGCTTCTTCTCAGTGGGGAGTTGGGAATCCTTACCCTGGGAATCAGTTTGGGGCCCTTTAGAGAACTCCCCCTGTTTACCATTACCCCCCTTTCTTCTGAGATGGATCCTGCCCACCCTTGGCGTGGTCTCCCCCATACCTCTTTTGGACCCTGGTGCTCTCCCAGCGGTCCGCTTCCTGCGCAAGCTTCCTGGAGTCAGTCAGCTTGCTGTCAATCAGGTACTGGCACAGCTCTGGAAAAAATAAACTGTACAGGTGCTCCCAAGAAATCAGATTGAAAAGCCCATCATACGTAGTTACCTTACTGCTCTTCACCCAACCATTCAGTGACCTGCAATAAGAATCAACACATTCCAACCATTTTTGGGATTCCTTCTTCTTGTAGGACCTAAACTTATCCTTGTACTGCTTAGGGGTCAGACCATACATTGTAAGCAAGGAATCCTTCATGCTAGAGTAGGTGAGATTCTGAGCAGCCCCTAAGGCTGTCAGTGTATCCCTCCCCTCTACCTCAAAGTGCTTCCACAGACCCACCCACCAATGAGCTTCAGGGACCAGATTCATATGGAGAGCAGACTCATACCCCTTATACCACAATTATGTGTTGTCCTCCCTTTTATAATCCTTCACAAGATCTTTAGGAAAGTGCACCCTCCTTTCAGGCTGCACTGTGATGTGGCTGCCCCATCCCTACTAGACTGACTCCTCCGATCCAGCTCTCTCAAGCTACGCTCATGAGCCAACAAAATCTTTTTCTCTTCTAGGGCCATCCTCATTTTCTCCAACTCCCTCTGGTGCACCCTCTCTGCCTTTCTGTCCTGCAATTCTTCAGGGGTCAGACCTTTAGATGAGACACTTCTACCTGCCCTGGAGACCCTCTCCCGGGACATAACAGTGTAGTGTGGTTAGTTTTACGTATTCATTGCGCTTTAGCTTCAGGCTTTAGGCCTTTGTGCACTTTGCCCTGAATATATTTTATTCATTTGCTGACAGCTTAGAGCCTCAGTGCACTTTGCTCTACATGCTTTTTATTAGGCTTCGTACTGTTATTTTTCAAATAGCCAGTTCTACGGTGTTGTTTTTTTATTCATATCACACTGTTTTGCCTACTTCAGCACTGGAGTTCTCCATAACATATTTACTCTGTGCTTCAGTCAAGGATACAGTCTGATACATTGCCGATAGACATGGTAAGAGTTTAGACTTGGCATTCCTGCGTAGGGACATTTTGTGATCACGATGACATGTTAGTTATAAAATCACTTCCTTGTCCCAAAACACGCAAGAGGGAGATTCCGACCAGGGAACCACAACTAGATGCTGACTGCCTCGTTGCAGATGCTGAACCAAGATCACAGGTCTTTGCTCAGGTATGAGGGCTGATGTCTCCACAGTGATTCTAATAGGCAAGCTAGAAGCTTAACATGCTGTGCTCTAAATAGAACAAGCAGAGGGAGAGTAGAAACTATTAGACGATATGATAGCTTTGTTCTTATGTTTTACTCTCCTGGTGACTATTTCAATCCTACTGTGTTGTATCGTTCTGGTTATTGCGGCTCACGCCTTAATATCTAAAATACAGTCGTTTTATTAAAAATATTATATAAAACTTATACTGTCTTTGTCATTTGTATATGAGATCATATTGGAAATAAGAGAGTTGGTTTGGATCTGAGTAACCACGACTTCCCTGAGAAGTTCCAAAGATGTCATGCGCTCGGCTGCCGAATCATTCCTTCCACATGGGAGAAATGAGGCACTGCTAGTTAGCCGGAGCAAAAACCGGATTTAGGGTGACAGAGTTCTTTACACGTGGGTCAGACTCAGTCCCCCACACCGTTATAGATCCTGCTACCTAGAAATCCAGTAGTCTCATTTAGAATAATGAGAGCCAACGCGAAATGGCACCGCCAACGTTTGGTCTGGCTCTAATGATTAGGTCCGACTGACTCTCTTGGTCTCATATATAGTTTGACTCCTCGGTTCCGTATACGGAGACGTCCGTGGGGCTGAGGGTTTCCGCCGCCACGGCATAGGTGATTCCTATTGCTTAGTGGTTGGTTGTTCAAGCTTGAACTTTGAAAGGAAAAACCCCGATATTGGTGTGCCTTCTCTGACCTGAAGCTATTTTTTTATAAAATGGCGAATCCTAATGTAGTGAATATAGCAATTAATATGCGTCATCCGCTCACGGGACATCTGTTGACACATGGACTGACAGTCCAGGGGGGTCCAGTCACTTTTGTGGTGGACGCCCATGCAGCCTATAGAACGGAACTTTTTTATTCTTGGGTCGGATTTCCAGCAGTGGATGGGGGAACAAATACTTTTCACGAATACACTGTTGCGAATGTCCCTGGACAATACAGGACTTACGCTTATTTAGAAATACCTCTATCTTATCAAGAACACCATAATTGGCTTGATGGCACCCTCCCACACACAGTAGCACAAGTTAGGTTAGGTCCGCTGAGTAATGATGGTCCTACCTGGCCTTTGTTGGCTACATATACACCTCATCCTGCGGTTGCTCAATTGGCAGTGGTTGAAGTTCGTCGTTTATATACAGAATTAACGGCTACATATAGACGATTAGTTCAGTTTGTAATGCAGACACTAAATACGAATGCAGCACGTGCTGCTCCAGCGCACCCACAGGCAGTGGTTCTGGGTATTAATCCGGCCACTGTACACTCAGTTATGGGTAAGGTACAGGCTAAACGAGAGGAGATTCCATTTTGGCTGGCCCAAAAAATTAATACGCTGGAGGCAGTATTTCCCCATACGGGACCTCAGGATAAACAAAGAATTTTGACGATGTGTTTGCCGTATGGGATGGTTCCTCCGGTGGACCTTTGTAATACCTGGGGCACGGTGTTTGCCGCGCTCTACACTACGGCACACGGTACACCGACATTAGCTAATTTACCGGACGTGCTTAAACAGATTCAAGATGAATATGGGGCTGCCCCTGCCTTAGATTTGGGCATACAGTTGCTGGGCAATTTTGCCACAGTTTCTTCTATTATTTTGAGTAATCTCAAAGGAGAGGCAGTAGCACTAGCTGTGCGAATGCGTCTTTGGGATGTTCCGCTGCTTAATCAGGAGCGGGAGCTTCCGAGAATAATAGCGGAAACATATTCTAGTATTGGTCGTGATAGCCTAGGGGCTAGACCGCAAAAAGCCCAGTTACAGGGTAAAAATAATAAAGAAAATGCTAAACAGCAACAACCTGAGGGTTTGAAAAAGCGCTTGGAAAAGAAACAGCAGACACCTAAGAAAGATGGTGGGCAGTCTCCGCAACCGGAGGCCCCACAGAATAAGTATAATCTCAGGAATAGGGATACTTTGAAGACACCTGATAGATATCAATATACTGATACACGCCAATCTCGTTCCTTTCAGGACTCCTCGGAGAAGAGAAGTGAGAGAGGTGGGCGGTCAGAGCGGAGGACGGAGTACGTGAAACCGAGACAGGATTCACAACGCACAGCGGAGGTTTCTATTAAACAAGAAGAGAAACCGCTGCAACAAAAACAGCAATTTAAAAAAAAGAAAGCTGCAGCAGTCTCAGTCAGACATGCCGCTCAAGAAGAGAGTTCTCTTGACGAACAAGACATGGGCGTTAGCACTGTTAGACAGCGCGGCAGAGGTCACAATAGTTCGCCGGAGTCTTCTAGAGCATCTGGAGGTGAAAGCAACTGATGACTTCATACAAGTCGAAACGGCGGATATGCGAGTCTCTGATCCTGATAGAGTATATAATGTGACTCTGCGATTGGAAGGGGACATTGACCGTATTATAAACGCCATTTTTTGGGACCATGTGGTAAAATCATATGATGTTCTGTTGGCCGAACAGGATTGGCCACCTGACTTTGTTCGCGACTGCTCAGTTGGGGAGGAGGTTATTACACCTTCCTTCTCACCACTTGTTCCGAGAGAACTAGCGGAGTCCTATGGTAAATCATGGGCTCTAGCACAAGCTCCCGCCATGTATAGAAATAATGTGGGGTGGGACAGACAATCACCTTATCATGTAATTCCAATAAAGGACGAACCTCAGCCACAACCGCAGTATCCTATCAAATTTGAAGCAAGGGCATCGGTTAGAAAAATTCTTACACAATTGGAGTATCAGGGTGTAATTGAGCCCTGTGTCTCGCCGATGAATATTCCCTTGTTTCCGGTTGCTAAACCGGACCATTCATATAGGATAGTGGTGGATTATAGACATTTGAAAAGTCATACACGCACATATGCAATACAGAATTCACACAGCGCAGCGCTTATGAATAATATAGTGCGTAAAAAATACAAGACAACATTAGATATCTCGAATGGATTTTTCTGCCAGAATATAGCGCCCGAGAGTCGGGACTATACCTGTTTCAGTGCGTTTGGCTCTCAGAATTTTTTTTGTCGTTTGCCTCAGGGGTATAAGAATAGCCCAGGACTGTTTTCGGCTTGTGTAACTGAAATGCTGCATGAGTTCGACCCTGAAGCGTTATCATATGTTGATGACATATATCTGACAGATGATGAGATTCTGCAACATCTAAGGCGTGTATCGCGCATTGTTGTGGGGTTTGCTGATATTGGCTGTAAGTTTAATTTTAAGAAATCAAAGATTGCCTTCCTCAGCGTCATTTTCCTGGGATATGAGTTGTCGAGTGAGGGCAAGAGCCTAGCGCCACATTTTTTGGAGAAATGTGCTTTATTGCAGCCTCCTAATACGGTTCAGAAGCTCCAGTCATTGTTGGGGTTTCTGAATTTTGGCAGAACTTACATTCCTGAATATGCGACGCGTATAAAACCCTTGTACGAGTTGATTGGCCCGAATTTTTCGAGTAGATTTTGGACGATTGAACATACACACATACTGCGAGAGTTACAGAGTGATCTCTTAGCAGTTAAACACTTACACACGGGACAATAAGACACATTTAGTCATCAGGGTGATACCTGGGGCTGTTGGGTTTACTTATGTCACCTTTAATGAAGGGGAGACAGTCCCGATTGGATACAAGTCTCACTTGTATTCTGCTGCAGAGCAACGTTTTGCACAAACTGAGAAAATTCTCACTGCAGTACAGATGGCTGTTATTAAAGAAAGACCGCTGGCCCAGGGTCAACGCATCATTGTCGTTTCCCCGATTCCGGCCTTAGAGGCTGTTACAAAAGCGAGTGTTCCTAATTCGAAAGCTTTACACCCGCGATGGATACAATGGGCTACGTCTTTGACAGCCACTGATGTAGATTATGTATTTGACCCTAAACTGCAGACTCAAGAATTTCTTCAATATGAAATGGAATACCGTGTTCCGGCTGGTACGTTGCCTATTGACCAATATCAAGTGGTCATGTATACCGATGGCTCTGCGCAATCAGCGGTTGGGACTAAACAACAGTATTCTGCTGCATGTGCGGTAGTGAGCGGCACTATGGAGGGGGAAGTGTTCTGCCCCCGACATACTTATACTAAAACCTTGGGAGATTGCACGGCACAGCTGGCTGAGCTCAAAGCTCTATTGTTAGCGTTGGAGCACGCGGATCCGGCACTTTTAACCTTGCTGGTCTGTGACTCCTACTACTGTGTGCAGTCTTTCAACGAATATTTACACTATTGGAAGATGAATGGGTTCAGAGATTCTAAAGGCAACACCATTAAACATAAAATGTTGTGGGGTAAGGTTGCGGATCTGAAGGAAACGCTTCCTAAAGTCCATGTTGTGCATACACTTGGACACCAGCGCGTTGGAATACACGTTGCTGGGAATACTTTGGCTGATGAAGCCGCGAAATCGGCAGTGGCTATCGCCACTGTGGCCGCAGTGACTCGTTCGAGTTCCAAACCAGACACAGAAATTTCGGCTGCCATAAAGGCTACGGCTGCTGGCACGCCCTTTCCTAAAGGATTTCCTTCAAAATATAGTTACTGCTTGAATGGTGCGCTAAATGCTACTGTTACAATTCCAGGCATTGGTGTACGTGAGATTCCCAATAAGATTGAGAGACCTCGATTAATTTCTGCAGCACATGAGGGGGTGGCTTCTGCACATGCTGGGGTGGCTGCCACGATTTAACTTTTACAGGCTCGTTACTGGTGGCCTAGTCTCTATAAAGAGACGAAGCAATACGTCCTTTGTTGTGACGTTTGTCAACAAATTAAGGCATCGTCGGCTAGACGCCCGCAGCAGACGCCCCTTCTGATTTCAAATAAACCATTACAGTGTGTGTACTTGGATCATTGTGGTCCGCTGACACCAGATAGTGCATACAAATATATATTGGTTGCTGTAGATTCGTGCTCCAGATTTGTGTGGGTCTGGCCACAACGCTCGGCTGACGCTCGAACTGTTATTAAAGATTTGCGCATCTTTGTCGATATATTTGCAGTTGCGGCTTTTCATTCGGACCAGGGCCCTGCTTTTGCCTCTAAGGCATTCAGGGACACCATGGCTTCGTTGGGGGTCCAACTCCAATTCTCGTCTCCATTTCATCCCGAGGGAAATTCTGTCGTGGAGCGTTTAAATCGTGATTTAAAGCAGTCCTTAACGGCCAGAGTTATAGGTACGGGTCGTGGTTGGCTAGCCCACCTATATGGAGTACAGAGAGCACTTAATAACTTGCCTAGAAGGTCACTGGGGGTTCGTACTTCATATGAGTGCCTGTTTGGAACACAAATGTATGTTCCTGATCTAGATGGTCCTGGTGTGGAGGCGGCAGATACGCCCTTTGACATAAATGATTGTGTCACTGTTTTGCAGGATTTACAACAATTCCGTGAAGATAACTCTTCTGCCAGTGCTGCCTCCTCAGGAATTAAGGATGAGCCAGTAACACCTACTGGTTGGATACCCAGGATTGGGGATCTAGTGCGTGAAAAGGTCGCAGTTAAAAAATAATTTGGTCCTTCTTATCGAGAACCTGTCCCTGTGTTGGGGGTGAGCAGCACGAGAACTGTGATTTTACTGCCGCTGCGAGGGGCCAAAGGAAATCGCTTTGTTTCCATTGATAATGTCAAGTTACAACATGTGGCCAATTCTGCACAGCAGACCAAGAGGGACACCCAGTAGTTCCGGAATCCCTCTCACTACTGGGGAGGAAGTCCCGCTGCAGGTGATTTTTACCGACACTGTTTCCTCTCCGAGCTTGGGGAGGGTGGATGATGATCTTACGATTGTTCCACCGATGGTGATTAATATGGAATCTTTTGATCAAATTGCTGTACGTTCTACTGATGTTTCTGAACATGTGGTTTATAGCGTGCCACGGCGAGAGCCTCCATCTGCTTCTTCGTTCACAGTTGCACCTTTTGCTAGAACTGCTTCTGGCTGCTTCAACGACGCTGATAATGATGTGTCCGGCTCCTCGTCCTCGATGTCTTCTGTCCACGGTCCACGACGGCTGCTGGGTTGGCTTAAACGCACATATTTTGTTTTTCCTTAGAACTATTTTTGGCTGTTTTTGGCCGTGATGACACTTTTATTATGGTTGGAATTTGTGGTTACTTTTTTTCTGATAATACATGGTCATTTTCTTCCTGATCGATCTGACATTGAGCACGTGGAGACTGTGTTAAAACCGCATTTTTCGTCTCATATGGTTCGAAGAGACTTGTCCACAGTAAACATTTCTGCAATACCAGTTCCGGATGGAATTGTGTGGGATAAAGTAATGTTTGATATATATGGTCCCACTGAATTGATTCAAATACCGTATGTCCTCAAATTATCAATGAATGATATTGTTATACCTGGCATTGTTTCTGATGATTGGGATGTGAAGACAGTAGATTCTATGCTAACGGATTTGCAATAATATACTGTCTATGACGATGATGATGCTTACCAGTTTAGAGATAATCATGGTGACATGTTTTGTTACAACTATTATGGACACCACTTTATTCATAAAGCTAGTAGCCCTAAGCCCATGTTTAATTATGTGCAATGGGAACATTGCTCTACTCCTCCACAAGGGAGTTCGAAAACGTATTATGATAAATTTGCATATTTTTCTGGGCATGATCAACGTAATGCTAAGTCCTACTATTTTAAAGTTGCACCGTATTCTAATAAGCAAATGTTATTGACCGATTCTAAATTACTGTATTCCAATTTGTTTGTATCTAAACTTTCGGTCGAGGGATATGAATACTGGTTTAAAACTGTTGACTTGAAAAGTGTTTGGGGTTCGAAAAATTGGCAAATGCAAGGCAGGGACACGTTATTTAGAGCTTGTATTATCCCGGTGCAGATGATTTTCCTCAATGACACAGTACAACAGACTAGCTGTTTGGGCTTAGCGACAATTAGGGAGTTGACTTTGCCTAGTATAGCTGTCCCTTCTAAATTAAAAAATTGGCAGCACTATGTAAATGCTACTTTTAGTGACTTTATACATTGGGTCCAGAATGATACGCTTAACACTTCATCGTTACATCCAGGCGGGTGGTTATTATGGCCTGTAGACACTAATGTGTGTCATCAACGTTTTGTCACCTCTTCGGGGGGGGTCAGGACTAGTAGGGCAGACCCTCGTTACGTATCACCAGAACATGCTGATATTATAACTACATACAGTGTGGGGAAGCTTTGTCAACAATGGTTGAAGTCATCCACGCTGGATGCAGTTAAGTCACATCTCACGTTACTGTCTAATGATACTGATTTACAAGATTTTTTGTCGGGTCCCAAAGTACCACGGAAGAAAAGGTTCTTATACGAAGTTTATAATGAGATTTGGAAGCTTTCACAACAAGAGGCTGCAGCCCGGTTGAGGCAGATTGATCAGGAAAACCTGATGCAGACTTTGTCTGTTGTTGATAATGGCATGCATACCCTTTTTGACGGTGTTTACACGATTGACAGCATTGTTTCCTCTGCCATTGACATTATTAAATCGGACATGTCTTCTTTATATCATGGGCAGAGTCAGACGCGGTCCATCATGCAGCTGGGTTGGACTCTTCAGACCTTGAAGGCGGGTCGCGTTCCATGGCAGCACGTTCGTGCCAGAGAGATCTTTATCTCTTTTAATTTGACTCGTCAGCAACAACTGATGGCTAAAAAGGAAGCGACATATGTTATGTTGAATATTGAGAAATTAGAGAAACTGCCTTTCACGGTAGCTGAGATTCCGTCAGCTGAGTGGTTGATTCATGGGATTATTAATTTGCCTATCTCCACTTTGCAATTTACTTCGTGTTTGAAGCACATTCCGGTGGGTAGATATGAACTATTGGGAGACAGTTACATACACGAGGTGTGGGACCTTCCCTTTCAGTACAGATGTGTTAATGGTTTGAAGGAGGTTTTTCTTAGCGGCAGCAAATGCGAAGCTTCTGTCAGCCATTCAATGGTTTGTAAACATCTGTCCTTGCACGGGGCGTGTAACGCTTCGATTGCTAACTTAGCTTGTTATCTGAAGGGAGTTCCAGTCCTGGTTATTAAAAACAATTTCCAGGTGCTTTCTAACGGCAGTTACATTGTTCTTAACAGCGAACGCTGCTGTGGCATGCGTGCCGGAATAGTTTACATCGTCGTTGTCAACAAGGCCGTTACGTGCTGCGGGAATGTGTTGTTTCCCCCCACTCAATTTAGGGAGGTAGCGGACATCTGGCCTCATATTGCTACTTCCAAGGTTGATTTCGACAAGTTGAGTCGGCTAAAAGCTTTATTGTTTCAAAAACATGTGGCCCTTACATCTGCTAGCGAGACCTACGCACTTCAGGTGGCAAGGTCATCGGCGGAGATACAGTCCCTTTTGAATACTAACTTTCCAAATCACTTCGGTGAACTTGTGGGACGTATATTTAATGCATCCAGCACTGCTGGTATTGCACATTTTTTCAAAGTCGTTGGTGTTGGTTTTACTCATACCTTCTCTTCCATATTCGGTTTGATACCTTCGGCTATACATTCTATTTTCGGAAGCATTTTGGGGGGTTTCCCGATTACTTTGGCTTTATTGGCTGGAGTCTTGCTGTTGTTGCTATTTTTTCGCAATGGCTGTCCCGTCACGATGAAATCTTGTATTGCTGCTCCCGTCAGCGCAGCTGTGTCGTGAACGCATGATGCAGCATTTTGGAGTGACACTCCTGGGACATTTGGAGTGTGACTGGTCTCTGTCATTCAGACCGGTTTTGGATTGTGTGCAACCCGTGTTTCGATGCCTTTGGTGCTCGTTTGAACATGCACTGGCTCTCTGTCTCTCCTTGCAGCGCCCTCCAATGGTCGATGCTGATCTGTTGATGTTCCCGATTAGGGCTCATTCCCAGACTTGTGCACTACGGATGCGCTTGCTTCTTGAGGCAGTTTATGAGATTCCCTTCCTGGAGGAAGATGGTATTGTCTCTTTCATAGGCCCTGCACGGGGTGCCACCCTGAATGGTTTTGGGGCTTTGGATCACACCTGCTCCATGGTACTTTGTGGCGTGGATCTTCTGATATTGACATATATCGAAGTGGAGGAACTCCTGCGTTCTATTGCTTCTATCTGACGATTGGATTTTTACGAAATTGACACTATATCGAATTTGGCTTTATGATCACATGTTACCTAAATTTATGACTTTGTTGTCTTCTCACCTTGTCGAAATAATTGTTTTAGGTATTGTTTATATTTGGGGCATCCTTTTATATTATTGGACCACTTTCTACCGACAAGGGGAGGGTGTAGTGTGGTTAGTTTTACGTATTCATTGCGCTTTAGCTTCAGGCTTTAGGCCTTTGTGCACTTTGCCCTGAATATATTTTATTCATTTGCTGACAGCTTAGAGCCTCAGTGCACTTTGCTCTACATGCTTTTTATTGGGCTTCGTACTGTTATTTTTCAAATAGCCAGTTCTACGGTGTTGTTTTTTTATTCATATCACACTGTTTTGCCTACTTCAGCACTGGAGTTCTCCATAACATATTTACTCTGTGCTTCAGTCAAGGATAGGGTCTGGTACATTGCCGATAGACGTGGTAAGAGTTTAGACTTGGCATTCCTGCGTAGGGACATTTTGTGATCACGATGACATGTTAGTTATAAAATCACTTCCTTGTCCCAAAACACGCAAGAGGGAGATTCTGACCAGGAAACCACAACTAGACGCTGACTGCCTCGTTGCAAATGCTGAACCAAGATCACAGGTCTTTGCTCAGGTATGAGGGCTGATGTCTCCACAGTGATTCTAATAGGCAAGCTAGAAGCTTAACATGCTGTGCTCTAAATAGAACAAGCAGAGGGAGAGTAGAAACTATTAGACGATATTATAGCTTTGTTCTTATGTTTTACTCTCCTGGTGACTATTTCAATCCTACTGTGTTGTATCGTTCTGGTTATTGCGGCTCACGCCTTAATATCTAAAATACAGTCGTTTTATAAAAAATATTATATAAAACTTATACTGTCTTTGTCATTTGTATATGAGATCATATTGGAAATAAGAGAGTTGGTTTGGATCTGAGTAACCACGACTTCCCTGAGAAGTTCCAAAGATGTCATGCGCTCGGCTGCCGAATCATTCCTTCCACATGGGAGAAATGAGGCATTGCTAGTTAGCCGGAGCAAAAACCGGATTTAGGGTGACAGAGTTCTTTACACGTGGGTCAGACTCAGTCCCCCACACCGTTATAGATCCTGCTACCTAGAAATCCGGTAGTCTCATTTAGAATAATGAGAGCCCACACGACAACAGGCCCACCCACCATACCATTGTGTTTGGACTGCCCTTCCTCCTCCTCATCTTCTTCCTCCTGTGTGTGCCCTCCAGTGCTCTTGACTGTCACCCAGGCCCTCAGCATCTTTTGCAGCTCCTCCTTCTTGGATGAACTCTTAATGGGACAGTTAATCTTTTACAGAACTCTTTTAACTGGGCATTGGTATAGCTATCCAATTTCTCCAGGTCAAAAGCAACTCCAACTGATGCATCTCCAGACTCGGACATGAAGAAAAGTCAACAAAAGTGCAAAGTTCCAAAGAGCAGAAAAGTTCCCAAATGAAGTTCAGAAGTCAATCAAAGATTACCACAAAAATGGATGTAGGGAAAAATCCAAGCAAAAGAGAAAAATCTAAGATCACCAAACAAGTAGTATGTGGTCACGTAGTGGTCTGCACTCAGAACAGTAATGTACACTTAATTACTGTATGTCAAGCAGAAATACAAGTCCAAATCCCAAACACTGATCACTAAGCTACCAAGGGGGTAAGCAGGGGTTAGCTGAGTGTGATTCTCTTTTACCCTGACTAGTATGAGGGTTCTTGCTTGCGCAGGGGTAACCTGACTGTCAACCAAAGACCCAATTTCTATCATTGGTGGCAGCTGTGGGATTGGGGATCTTTGGTTGACAGTCAGGTTATCCCCTGTTTAAGCAAGGACCATCACTCTAGTCAGGGTAAAAGAGAATCACCCTCAGCTAACCCCTGCTTACCCCCTTGGTATCTTGGCAGAGCAGTAGGCTTAACTTCAGAGAACTAGGTGTAAAGTATTTGTAGCAACACACACAGTAACTTAATGAAAACACTACAAAATGACACAACACAGGTTTAGAAAAATAGGAAATATTTATCTAACCAAAACAAGACCAAAATGACAAAAATCCACAATACACAAGTCAGGTTATTAATTAAAAATCAAAAAGAGTCTTTAAGTAGTTTCAAACACACAATAACACTGTCAGCGTGAAAAAGTACCTTGGATGCATCAAAAATAACCCTGCACGGGTGAGTGCGCATCAAAAAGGGCTTGTGATGCGTTGATTCCACTCACGAGAGGGACCTTGCATCGTTTCTCTTTTCGGCGGGTCGGGCACGTCGTTTCTTCTCTCCTCAGGAGAGCGATGCCTCGATCCGGTCAGCACTCTCAGGTCCGGGCACGTCTATAATGTGTATTGGATTTATCCATTTTTTGCCACTACTTGGACTAAAACCATCTTCATTCCATATGGATAGTGTATTTGTATAAACAGTATTCATTAATGGGCAGCACTATATGGAGGGGGCAATTAAAATAGATCCCTAAGTGATCGTGCATGATCTTTTTCTGTTCAGGGGACCCCTTTCTTCAATCTCTTAGGGTGACCCGATAGGTTTTGATTTTATAAATGCAAACGCAACCATTCAAAGATGGCGGTGCAATTCTGTTGATTTCTGTGTTTTTGTTTTTGACCCGTAAATGTGGCCGGTCTGAAATGGATCTTTTGAGTAAGTCTTGGAAGTCTTGGTTTAAAGTAAGTTTTGCGGGAAATGGGTAGAGACTGTGGCATGATCCCGCAATTTCATGATATTTGTGGGCTTTTGGGAGGTGCCGCTTATGTCTATTATAACGTGCTGTCCCTCCGCATTGTGAATTATTGGATCGTAGTGCCAATATTCGAGCACTACCTTTGTATGAATCTGGCATTTCAATGTAATATGTCCCCGGCGAGGGCCAATTGCTCTTTCATCTCTGTTTCGTTTTCCAGATTGGCACGCTTATTGAGGTGCCAATCTGGTATTCCAAAATGGCGGATGGTCTCGCAACCACCGCTCGGTTTTCATAACGAAGGGG